>NC_067409.1:108076028-109338341 GCF_009764475.1 Pristis pectinata
GTGAAGAATTTTTAAAATTCTCTCGCCCCACCCTGCCATGCGATAAAGAATGTCTCCTCATCTTCGATCTAAAAGGCCTACACCTTCTTCTGAGATTGTAACCTTTGGTTCTGGACTCCTCAACCAGAGGAAACGTCCTTCCGGCATCTATCCTGTCGAGCCCTGTAAGTATTTTGTAGGTTTCAGTGAGATCTCCCTTCATGTAAACTCTAGAGAAAATAGGCCAATGCTTTCAATCTTTGCTGATACAGCAAACCCCCCAGTCCGATCCAGTGAATCGTTCTGCATTCCCTGTATGGCAAGTACATCCTCTAAGTAAGAAGATCAAAACTGTGCATGATCCTTTATGTGCAATTGTTTTACCTTGTACTACCTCAATACACTGTGTAATGAATTAATCTGTATGAACGGTCTGCAACACAAGTTTTTCACTGTACTTCAGTACAAGTGATGATAATAAACCAATTCCAATTCACCACAGTGCTATGTAAAGTCAAGGAGACCTTGGCAGACTGATGAAAACCAATGCTTGCGGAAGCATATTCTTTCATTGCTTTTGTCAGAAAGGATGTTAATTGCTTAAAGAGGTCAACTTTATCATGTCATTACATTAATAGGAAGAGAAGAAAAATGGAACATCCTCTAACAAGCAGAAACTAACTGATAATGAAACAAACACTGAATCACCTCCAGTGTCTGCAGCAGATTTTATTCAAGACAACTCTCCAGGTACTGCACAATTGGTTGGCCTCTATCTATGATGCTAAAACAGCAATTTTAGGTCACTTGCAATAAACGACATGTATTTCTTAAAACAATATATTTTTATCTATATACATTTCTGTTTGTATAATGTATATTAAGTCAGCATATCCTCTTGGGCCTTGAAAGCTTTTCACATCTAGTCACCATTTAGTTGTTGCTCTTTCATGGTGAATAAGACCACAAAAAAAAACTGGTATGTATTATTGCTTGAATTTTCTGTAGTAATGATGAAAGAACTACTATGTTATCTGCTGTCACTTCATGAAATTAACAGTAGCCTCAGGATTTTCATGCATGTCCAACTTAATGAATTGCTGGTCATGGTGAACAGGTTCTCTGAAGCAAACACAAAGTTTGACATGTTAGTCATTGTCGCAATGTGTAAACCTCCCATCCAAAATCTATTATCAATAATGAAATTCTGCACAAAGTGGATCATTCCTGCTATTTCAGGTCAACTCTGCCAACCCACTTAGCTTTGACAGAAAAGTCTCTGTCAATTTTGTTAAACTTAGCTCGTGTGTCTGGAACAACAGCTGTTAACACTTAACACTAAGGTATCCATCTACAAGGTGTGTGTCTTACACACCTTCCTTTCCAGCTGTGAAAGGTGGATCATGTACTTCAAGCAGGAGCAGGGATTGAAAAGCAAAACATTGCAGATGCTGGTGATGAGAAATTGGGATAGAGGTGGAATAATTTCCATCATCGACATCTCAAAATCCTTGACACTAAGTATCGCTAACAATGAGATCCTTGAGAGATTTGTCCTACAGTCTGTGTGGACAGCACTAGACCCTCGATGTTTCTGTGATCTGTTCAACAATCACCTGCAATCAGAATAACCGTAGGTGTGATACAGCATCAAGGAATTCACTGTTCCAGAGAGGAAATGGGGGAAACCCTGCTGACAACAAATGAGTTTAGAGAAACCAGGTGCAGGTATCAGAGTATCACCAGAGATTCCAGGTTGGAGCCAAGAAGCTCCATTGAGCAAGTCAGCATGTATGCATTGTGGGAGGATTTGATGCTTGGTTAAGTACCGTTGACTGACTGATTGTGTTGCACCTCCTTCTGACTGTCAGGATGTTGGATGGCCTGACTGTGTTCCAGTCTTTATTTAGTCTATTGTATGATGTTTAAAGAGTTGATTAATATTTGCTTCTTATTTTAATAACAATTCATGAATATGATTAGCTGCTCAGCCCGTTAATGATACCTGGGCGCCAGGGATGCCAAACAGCAGCAGTATTGGAAAAGGGGAAGTGTTTGACATAGAGATCATTGGATCTTTGTAGGAAACGCTTTTCACGGTCAGCAGGAAGTGCTGTTGATTCAATTATCACTACAGATTCTGGGATAGTGTGATTATAAAATGCATATTTCTCCTAGCTACTTGTTTTAAATTTGTATGTTTGTATTTGGTTTAATTCTGCTGGCAGACTGCACCACATGACCCCTCTCTGACAGCATGTTAGCCTTCCTTGACCACCTGAGGAAGGTGGCTCCCGTGATGAAAATTTTGAGTCAAGACGTGGTTGAGATGCCAACCTGGTCTAGAGGCTGGCATGCATAAATTGGGAGCTTAAGTGCCACAGACCTCCTCACTGATCCTTGGATACACCTTAGCCAAATGCTATACTACAATCTGGACCAGTAGTGGACACTCTCAAGTTGTAGGCATCCAATTGAACACTGCAGTGTGAGAGTCACTGAGCAACGGCCTTATTATGTGCTTGTCAACAATTCAGATTGCTAGGAAGTATCATGCACAGAATGACAACATTATTATTACCTTGAGAGTTAAAATATTAGAAAATAAAGCCACTTCTGATCTTTTATAATTTATCTGTCTGAAAACCATAAAGAGAAAGGAAATGATTCTTTAACTTAATTGAATAATACCTGAACTCAGCATTCAAGAAATTGTAGGTGCTTAGATTAGTATTCATGTTATAAATAGAACATAGAACATTACAGTACAGTACAGGCCCTTTGGCGCACAATGTTGTACCGACATTTTATCCTGCTCTAAGATTTCTCTAACCCTTATAGCCCTCCATTTCTCTATCATTCATGTGTCTATCTAAGAGTCTCTTAAATATCCCTAATGTATCTGTCCCCACAACCTTAGTTGGCAGTGTGTTCCACGCACCCACCACTTTCGATGTAAAAAAAAAACTTACCCCGACATCCTCCCCCCGACATCCTCCTTATATCTTCCTCCAATCACCTTAAAATTATGCCCCCTCGTGTTAGCCCTTGTTGCCCTGGGAAAAAGTTTCTGACTGTCTACTCGATTTATGCCTCTTATCATCTTGTACGCCTCTATCAAGTCACCTCTCATCCTCCTCCTCTCCAAAGAGAAAAGCTCTAGCTCACTCAACCTATCTCATAAGACATAACCTATAAACTGTAGAATTTGCTGAAATACTTAGCCTTATAATTTTCCATCATCAGAATCCATGTTCTTCACCATAAATCAGTGACTTTCAACATCAACAAAGAGGTTATATAATTGAACTAATGCATATGTAATCTGCCAAACATGAAGCTCTAATTTGAAAATGTTCAGTTGCCCTGGCAAGTGATGGGAATAATCAGGTCAACAAATAATTTTAAAAAAACACATTTCTTACTATGAATTGCTTTCCTAACTTTAAATCATTATGGTATTGGGGTTACATACTGGCGTGGGTAGAATAATGGCTAGCTACCAGGAATCAGACTAGACGTAAATGTGCCATTTTCTGGTTGGCAAATTTATCAACTGGTGTGCCAAAGGAATTGGTGCTGGGGCCTCCTTTTTTTACAATTTGCATAAATGACTTGGAAGATGTCATCAAAGGCATGGTGGCTAAATTTGCTGATGTGATAAAGGTGGATAGGAAAGTAAGTTGTGAATGGGTCAACAGGAGGCTACAAACATAGACTGACAGGTTAAGTGACACTGGGAAAAGATTTGGCAAAGGGAGTACAATGTGGGAAAATGTAAAATTGTCCATTTTGGCAGATAAAATAAAAAGAAGTAAATATCTAAATGCTAAGAGATTGCAGAGCTCTGAGATGCACGAGGACACTCAGATCATTCTGCATGATTCGCAAAAGGCTAGTATGCAGGTATGGCAAGTAACTAGGGAAGCTGACAGAATATTATTGTTTATTGCTAGGGGAATTCAACATAAAAGTTAAATTTTATAGGGCTTTGGTGACGCCTCTCTGGAGTACAGTGCACAGTTTGGGTCTTATTCAAGGAAGGATATTAATGCATTGGAAGCAGTAGCACAGGTTTATCAAATTGATATGTGGAATGACTGAATTGTCTTTTGATGCAAGGTTGGACGAGCTAGTCTTCTATCTGCTGGAGTTTGTAAGAGTAAGGGGTGACAAGATTGAAACAAGATATCCTGAGGGATTTTAACATTGTGGAGAGAATGTTTTTTCATGTGGGAGAATCTGGAACTATGGGGTCACTGCTTAAAAATGTGTTTTCCCATTTATGAAAGAGATGAAATGACAATTTTTTTTCTCAGACAGTTGGAGTCTTTAGAACTTTCTCAAAGATGGTAGCAGCAGAATCTTTGACCATTTTTATGGCAGAACTAGATAGATCCTCAATGAGCAAAGTTATGAATGGTTGGGGGAATGAGCACAAATAGGAAGTCAAGGTTATAATCAGATCAGCCATGATCTTACTAATCAGCGGAGCAGGCTTGAGCGGCTGATGTACCTACTCCTGTTCGTAATTTGCATCTTTGCATCCGTTATTGTTCTTTAGCTGTGACGTAACAGTTCATTGAATAATTTTTATTGTTAACATTCTGGTCTTTTCCCAACAGCAGTCATGCCTGCTCCATTCGATTACACATTTGATCTCTTGGTGCAGACAAAGATTAGTAAAATGAGTCAAGAAATAAATGAGAAAACTGAGAAGTACAAGAAGTGCAAACAGATGTTAGATGTAAGTAAACCTATTGTCACAATTGTCAGTAAAACTGCTCCCATGCAATATGTGGTTTCATAATAGATATCTTAAGGCACACAAATGTGGGTAGGGTGGTAAAGAAGGCGTACGGTATGGTTTGAAAGTTTCCCCTCTCACTGTTGCCTCAAGGGACATCCCATAAAATTATGTTAAACCCCAGTTCCTAGTAAGCTTAATTTAAAACAATGAGTTGAACACAAATTGGTAATATCATTCAGAAATGTCTTGAAAGAGGAATGGAATTGACATCATTGGAAGGGAGTAGAAAGAATTTCACTTCACATCTGGTTTGATTTCTGGTAGAACTCAGCACTGTTATTTGCTAGACATTTAGACTGACTAATGTGCTTTTACAAGCATTGTGGTCGATGAGGGTATCACAGACGGCTGCTAATTTGTATTTGCCCAAATATTGTCAAAACCAAATTTTTCGACATCCAATTACTGGATATATTTACTGTTAGTAGTTGCTGTATAACAATTGCAGGTGAATGCTCTCATTGAGTGCCCTCAATTCCTTCTGTATTTTAGCACTGAGTTAACTAGTTATCCTAACTTAGATCTTTACTGGTCTCTGTAACTTAGTAACATGACTTAATACATTTATCCTTTCAGCCCTGTGCTTTGAAAATTTCCAGAATTGTTGCCAGTGATCTTAAGGTGGAATTTTTTTCATGGGCACTCTAAATTGATCACATAATTTAGATGAATACGCCTTATGTTGTATTTCCACTGATCCACCAAATGTATTATAGGGAGAATTTACAACAGGTGAGTGGTGGTGGAGTACCTGCCTCCACCACCACTCAGGCAGTGCATTCCAGATTCCAACCACCCTCAGGTAAAGAAAATCTTCCCCGGGTCCCCTCTAAACCTCTTGCTCTGATGTGGAGAAAAGTTTCCTACTTTATACCCTATCTATGCCCCTCATGATTTTGTGGTTTCTTCAGTCTCCCCCTCAACCTTGTCCACTCCAAGGAAAACAAGCCCAGCCTGTCTACTCTTTCAACATAACCAAAATGCTCCATCCCAGGCAACATCCTTATGAAAAACAAACTGCTGAAGGAACTCAACTGGTTAGGCAGCATCTGTGGAGGAAAATGGACAGCCAATGTTTCAGGTCGAGACCCTTCAAAGGACCAGTCAGATGCCTGAACCACTGAGTTTCTCCAGCAGTTTATTTTTTTTTGCTCCTGATTCCAGCATCTGCAATCTCTTGTGCCTCCAGCATCCTGGTGAATCTCCTTAGCACCCCATCCAGTGCAATCACATCCTTCCTATTGTGTGGCGACCAGAACTATACACAATACTCCAGATGTGGGCCAACCAATGTTTATAAAGTTTTATGATAACCTTCCTGTTCTTGTACTCAAAGCCCTGGCTAATGAAGGCAAGTATCTCTTATGAGTACTTCACCACCTTATCTGCCTATGCTGCCATCTTCAGGGATGCTTAGACTTGTACACCAAGTTCCTTGTGCCCTACCATTCATTGGGAGGAATAATAAGGGTAGAATATACACAATGTGCATCACGTTGTACTGATCAGGATTAAATTCCATCTGCCGTTGCTCTATCCATCATCCCAACTCATCAACATCATCCTGTAGCTTGACTATACTCTCTATCAGTAGCACCACCAATTTTTATGTCATCTGCAGAATTACTTTTCACACCTGCTACATTCATATCCAAATTGTTCATGTAATGAACAATAAGGGTCCCAGCACTCATCCCTGTGCTTACACCATTGGTCGCAGGCTACCAATCACAGAAACGATCTTCCACCATCACCCTCTTCCTGCAACTACCAAGCTAAGTGTGGATCCAATTTGCCAACTTGGCTTGAATCCCATGGGTTCGATTGTTTTGGATCAGTTTCTTACTTAGGACCTTTTGAAGGCCTTACTTAAGTCCATATAAACTACATGAACAGCACTTCCTTTATCAATACCTTTTGTTACCACTGAAAAATTCAAAGTGGTCTAAGTCGAGTTTATTGTCATATGCAGAAGTACATGTATGCACAAGTGCATTGAAAAACTTGCAGCAGCATCACAGGCACATAGCATCAGATGCACAACATTCATAGGAAAAACGTAAATATAAATTAAACACAATTTTTACAAGAAAGAACACAATTAGAACAAAAAAAGACAAAGATAAAAACAAGGCCCATCATAGTGCAAAGTGGTTATAGTGTTGCTTTACTGAGGTAGTGATTAGGTTTGTGCAGGTTAGTTCAA
Source organism: Pristis pectinata (assembly GCF_009764475.1). Lineage (NCBI taxonomy): Eukaryota > Metazoa > Chordata > Chondrichthyes > Rhinopristiformes > Pristidae > Pristis > Pristis pectinata. The sequence continues at coordinate 108,083,024 of NC_067409.1, forward strand.
GAACTGAATGGTTGAAGGGAAGTAGCTGTTCTTGAATCTGTTAGTGTGGGACTCCAGTCTGCTGTACCTTCTGCCTGTTGATAGTTGTGAGAAGATGGCATGACCCAGATGGTGGGGATATTTGATAATAGATGTTGCCTTCTCGAGGGCAATAGATACTACCAATGGTGGGAGGGATGTGCTGGTGATGTATTGTGCTGAGTCTACTATTCTCTGTAGCATTTTACGTTCCTGCACATTCGAATTGCCATACCAGACTGCGATGCAACCAGTCAGGATACTTTCAACAGTATTAGACAGGACCAATAAGCATGCCGACAGTCTTTTGATTAATCCCTGCCTTTCCAAATTGGATTAAGTGTGTTCCCTAGATTTTTTTTCTAAATAACTTCCTTAGCAGTTGACTTTGTTGGTCTTGCTATGACCATTTATTTGATTGTGGATAGGGGTGAATCTTAGGTTTTGGGTGAAAAGGTGCCATTTCAATAGATGAATCCTTTCCTTGGAAACACTGGACAGCTTTGCTTGGATTCATACATCGGCAGGATGTTGCCAACGGGTACACTCGTTCTTTGACAGTTCATATCTACTAAAACATATAACAGTAGAAAATCAGATAGTAGGTGGGTGATTGAGATCTTTGTCTGGTGAACTGAGGAAGAGAATGCATCTGTTTCTGGAGTTCAAAATCAAAATATATGAAACATTTTTGTCTTAGTTGTAAAGCAGCTGCTCACATACATTTTTTGTCTGCCCATTTCTATCTGCTGAAAGTAAATCTGTCTTTTTCACTGTGGAACGAAAATTTATTTTCTTTGGTAATATGTAATTGAGAATCATATCGTCTGCCCCTCACCCACCCTAGGAGCAAATCTCCCAGTAAGAACTTAGTTGCAGAAGTCTTGACAAAGCCATTATGATCCTCATCATCAAGTCTCTGTGCAGTACAGAGCCTTCCAGATATAAATTCATCACTGCCATAGACTGAACAAGTGCCTTCCATGGAAATGATAAAATAAATTGTTGGACAGTTGTCAAAATCACTTGATATTGTCAGTTAGCAAATTAAAAATTCAAAAAGATACAAAGATTACAGAAACTTTAATCAAATGACTGAAATGATTGAAAAGTATTAAAAATTTAAAGTATCTAAAATATTGAAAACATTTAAACAAACTCAATTAATTTTTAAGTAAGTAATTTACCTCATACTTGCAGCTATTCCTTTCCACCGAATGGAATAGTATCACTCTTTCTGTGCCAAAGAATTCATCTGCTTAACTGCTGCGGAATTACAGAATGTTCACGCTGTGCGGCTGGACTCCTCGTTGGGGCATTGTCAGCAAAACCCCACCGAACAGACGGTGGGAAGTTCAAATTTTTCATGTTTGCACTTGGATGGACTTTAACTGGAATAAAAAATGGGAGGAAAAATAACACCTAAGATGTTGTTCTTACGGACAATAATTTTGCCTGCAATTTATCCTCAGGAAGAGAATGAAAGATGTCAAGCTTTTGCTGAAGAACTGGCTCACGTGCAAGAAAAACTGGATCAACAGTTAAAAATAAATAATGACCTGAAGCGAGAAGCTGCGGAGGATATTCAGTATAAGGTAAAACCAGTCAGCAATGATTAAATCAGACAAAATAGTGGCTTGGTAATCTTTACTACAAGTGTCTTTCAGTTTAGTTAACTGAACAACAAATGTTAGTGATTTCAATTGCATATTTTTACTGAGGGATCTTAAATCTGCAAAATTCCATTAATACCTATGGATAACTTAATTATATGAGGTGAAGTAATAATGGATACAAAATTGGCTTGGTGGTAGGAACTGGGGTGGAAGTGGAGGGTTTCTTTTCCCCCTTTGGAGGCTTTTGACGAGTGGTGTGCTGCAGGGATTGGTGCTTGGTTCACTATTGTTTGTCATCTAGATTAATGATTTGGATGAGAATGTAGTTGACGTGGTTAGTAATTTTGTGGGTAACACCAAAATTGGTGGTACAGTGGACAGTGAAGAAGGTTATCTAAGATTACAGTAGGATCTAGATCAACTGGAAAAGTGGACCAAGGAATGGCAGATGGAAATTAACTCGGACACGTGTGAACTATTGTATTTTGGGAACTTAAAACAGGGCAGGACTTGCACAGTAAATGGCAGGGCTCTGGAAGGTGCTGTAGAACAGAGAGACCTAGGGGTCCAAGTTGAGACTCGAGAGAATGCAGATGCTGGAATCTGGAGCAACAATCAGTCTGCTGGAGTAACTCAGTGGGTCAGTGGAAATCTGTAGGTGTGTGGGGGTGGTGGCATGGAGGAATTGTCAACATTTTGGGTTGAAACCCTGCAGGAGGACATATAAGTACATAGTTCCCTGAAAGTGGTGACACAGATTGACATGGTGGTGAAGAAGACATCTGGCACGCTTGCCCTCATTGGTCAGGGCAGTGAGTACAAGAATTGGGACTTCGTGTTACAGCTGTACAATATATTGGAGAGATTGCACTTAGAGTATTGTGTGCCGTTCTGGTCACCCAGCTGTGTAGGAAGGATGTCATAAAGGTAGAAAGGTTGCAGAAGAGATACACAAAGATGTTACTGGGACTGGAGGACTTGAGTTATAGGGAAAGACTGGATAGGCTAGGGCTTTTATCCTTGGAGCATAGGAGACTGAGGGGTGACCTTATAGAGGTTTATAGAATCATGAGGGGTATCGATAAGGTGAATGGTCACAGTGTTTTCCCAGGGTAGGGAAAAAAAAACCAGAGGGCATAGGTTTAAGGTGAGATGGGAAAGCTTTAAAGGGGACCTGAGGGGCAACTTTTTCCACACAGGGTGGTGGCTATACAGAACAAGCTGCCAGGGGAAGTGGTGGAAGCGGATACAATTACAACATTTGAAAGATGTTTAGATACATGGATAGTAAAGGTTTAGAGAGATATGGGACAAATGCAGGCAAATGGGACGAGCTCAGGTGGACAGATTGGTCGGCGTGGATGAGATGGGCCGAAGGATCTGTTTCCACACTCTGTGACTCTATAAATATAAAGCAATAATATAAAAATAAAAGCTTTCTGAAAACATACTATGTTCTTTATTGAGCAGGAATTGAAATCTTTCAGGCATATTACAAAAAAAATCAGTATTTTAATTTAATCCAAATGCACATTTGCTAAAAACTAAAAATAGTGCACTTTTGACCAAATTCAGTTAATTTTTTTTAATGGTGATGTTGTCTTTCTGAGAATCATGACAAGCAATTCTAGGATTTTTTATATAGGTTAGTAAGCAAGTTTTGAAGCCATGAAGGATGGAAAAAAAAGTTTAAAAATTTCCCGAAAGAAATTAAAATACTTTGCAATGTAACAAAGTGCAGAAAGCATGAAAGGAAAATCTGATTTTGAAATTAAAAGAAATGGCACTCGTAGCTAGTTGCACCACAAACACGTCACCTTCCTTAATAACAGTCATTTGGCTATGTAAGCAGCTTTTCCATTGGGAATGTCAGACACAATCTGAAGAAGTGCAGAGCATGATGCAGGATGAAAACTCAAAATTAGTGAGCAAGAACACACATCAAATAGTCATCATACGTGAACAACCAAGCCAAGCAACCATTCAGAGAATTAGCATGAAATTTAAACACTCTCAACAGATGCTGCTTGACCTGCTGAGTGTTTGCAGTAATTTTTCTTTCTATTTGTAATTGTTCGTTTTCAGTGCTAGGAAAGTTGACAGCTAATTAACATTAAACACTAAAAGGTTACTTGGACCAAAATGGACCAGATAATATTTCTTCAGCATAAGTGCATCGATTTCATCTTTCTCAATGGTGAGGCAAACTGTGAGATGAAGGTTTTGTAAAATTAAAGATAGAATGACATTTCTCATTCAAGTTCTAAATTTCCACAAAGAATCTTACATCTGCTTTCCCATGAAGTTATTTTAACATTTTATATAAATAATGAAGAGAACCATTTGGTTTGCCATTATTTTGGCAGCAAATTATGGACCAATATATTTGTCAGGAACTTGAGCACTTCATTCAAGTTTGTTTTTAAAAGCCAACTTCAAGTCAGTGAAGGAAGGACTTGTGCAAGTTGATGCTGTAGGTTGAACAGTGGCACATCAGTTAAGGCCAAGTGGAATATAACCTTTCAAAGCGTAATGCCTGTGAATTTAGGAGTAAATTCAAACATAAGATTAGCAAGGCTTTTTACCTTGCTAATTCTGGCTTTTTACCTTGATCAGAATGATACAAAAAGGAACAGAAGTTTTGGAAGGGATGTATGTAAAGAAACACTAGGGTAAATGGATGAATCCTTTTACAGAGATGTATGAAATGGATAGCCAAGGAGGCTGAACAGTCTGAAAATATGACTGTGGAAGCTAAACACAACACAAAATAGAGAACAGATGAGAAGCATGAAGCTTGGCCTCACCCCTCTCTCTCTCTTTAACCTCCACCAGTCCTTCAGCCATCTGAGCTCTTCCTATTCTGGCTGGAAATGCTGGAAATAGACAGTAGGTCAGCAACCATCTTTGGAGCAAAAACCAGTTATGCGTTGATAACCTTTTATCAGGACTAGAAAACTTGAAGTCAGGCATATTTTAAGTTGCAGGGAAAAGGGTGGGGTGGAGAGAACAAAAGGAATTTCTGTGCTAAGGCAGAGACCGAGAGAGAGAGTGGCACAAATGGTGGTGGTACTGGTGGGAAAGGATGATGAAGGTCAGTTAACCGCACCTGATCTTTCTGTAGGAGATGTATATAGAAGGAGGTGCCTGAGAACAGAGAAGGAAAGAATGCTGGAAATGTGAGATGCAGAACTCTGCAGTTGTCAGAAATCAGGAATAAAATAGAACGTTGAAAGTGTTCAGCAGGTCAGGCAGCATCTGTGGAGAGAATAAAAGAGTTAATGTTATAGGTTAATGAACCTTTATCAGAACGGACCTAAAATTGAGTCATTTTAGAAAGAAGGTTTTGAGGAGTCAAGGTGATCATAGGGGTTAGTGGAAAAGTTATGGATACTGTTCACTGGCCTATACCCTGAAATGGAGATGGGAATTTAAAGGAAGCATCTGGTTTGGACCATATGAAGTTAAGAGAAGGGGAAAATTGACAACAAAGTTGATGAAATTTTCTAAGTTGAAGTGAGGTCAGGAAGCAACACCAATGCAGTCATCAGTGTAGAAGAGGCAAGGGAGGTGACCAGTCTAGGACTAATATAAAAAATGTTCTACATATCCCACAAAGAGACCTGCAAGCATGGACCCACATGCTGTTTTCATTTGGAGGACAGTAACGGAAGAGAAGATTGTGGAAATATTTGCAAATAGCACAAAGTTAGAAGGGGAAATCAACATTGTAGGACCAGGAAAAATAAATATCTAAAGATCCAATGGCACGTGAATTAAGACAGATGCAAAATTATGAGGGGCAAAGATGGTAAATAATGGAAAACATTTGCCCGTAGAAGAGGTGTCTAAAACTAACGGGTATATATTTAGACTCAGGAATAAGAGCTTCAGAGAGGACCTGAGGAAGAACTTTTCCACCCAGAGGGTGGTTGGAACTACTTGAGTGGGTGTTAGAAGCAGGTACTCCTAATATCTATCTGGAAGAGCACTTAAATTGCCTAGGCTCAGAAGACTATGAACCTGGTGCCCTGGTAGATGGAATTTGCATACAATGGTTCTTAATGGTTGGCATGGCCATGGTGAGTTGAAGGGCCAATTTCTGTGTGTGTGACTTTATGACTCATAAATATACAGTTTTATGTCAAGTATAACAAATAAGTAGAAATAATGGGCTACCTGGGTGCTTCCAGGCACTGCAGGGAATATTGAAGGTAATTTTAATTTTTAAACTATGTTGATAGAATAGTGTTTTATCACTGGAGGATATTGTGGCCAAATTATAATGCAACAAGTGAAGCTCAGTTTGATCACTGTTTTGGTAACTGAGCCACCAAAGGAAAACATTTAAGCCAAGGGTAATGGGAAGAGCTGGACAGCTGATGGTTATTATCCAGGAACTTGGTTAAGGAGGAAATCTAAGACGTCTGAGCTCTTCAGCTTTGAAAGGTGTTGGCAGAAGGAAATCTCGCAGGTGGATAAGATGGTAAACATATTGCACATAATCTACACGTGCAGAACATATATATTTTTATATATATTTCAGTAACTTTATTATAGATGAGAGGGATAGAGGTTCAGTCTAATAAAAGAAAAAAAACATCTGATGCCCAGCTCTTCACGCAAAGAGTATATACAAGTAGAATGTACATCTGGTTAGGTTACAGTGCTTATAAAAATCCTGGGGTTTAATTTAAAGAAAAACATAAAATTTTTGGCATTTGGGTATATGCATAATTGACAGGATACTTCACAATGCATGGTGAATGTGAAGAAATAGGAACTCTCCCAAATCAATATATTTCTGAACCCATTTTTCTATTATGGAAAAGTCACATCTATTCCTCCAAGTATACATGACTGACATTTAAAAGCAGAAAAAAAATTGTGGTGTAAGAAAGGTTCTGTGTAAACTTCTACAATGAAGAGATTTGTCAGAATTAAGCTGGAACACTGTTTTCAAAAATGAAATTTTCTGAGGGATCTGTGAAAGTTCCTTACTTCTGACAGTGTGACTGATTTGCATGTAATTAAGCAGCAGTCTATTGAGCAAAATAAACTTTAGCAGATCTTTTAATCAAATTCACAATAATATGACTAAAATTCAACCAGTTTTGAAATGGAATTTTCGGTAAACTTCAGCAGAGTACAGCACTTTGATCAGTATCATTAAACGTATCTGGTTATTTGAGATTACATTTATCAGAATTGGTTTATCACCACTGACATATGTTGTGAAATTTGTTGTTTTGCGGCAGCAGTACAATGCAAGACCTAAAAATTACTATAAGTTACAAAATAAATAGTGCAAAAGAGGAATAACGAGGCAGTGTTCATGGGCTCAGAAAAGATATGTTAGAAAACTAGCAGCAAGAGAAAATTTCTAAATATTTCAAAAGCAACCATCCAAGTAATTAACACAGGGTATTAGATTACAAAGATGAATTATTAGGAGATCCCCAAAAGGATTGTAAGTAAATATCTTGATGATCATGAGCACGTTTAAAGCAATATAAGTTCAAAAGTGCAATCTATTAAGTGGAGAAAAATGAAGTGTAAAAAATATGCTCTTTATGTTTTGAATCAGAGCATGCAGGAAAGAATTTATTGAAATTGCTAGATATCATCCCTGAAAGAAATATCGGTTGATAATTTCAGTAATATACTGTTAAAAAACATTAATTTAAGCCGCAGCCCTATAATTCAGCTCCTTGGGCTTTCAGCTGAAATGATTCAAAACATTATCTGTTGATCCAATTAAAATCAGCACAAACTATTGTAAATTTTAGTTGCACGAGATTACTGTTCAATCATGGATCATACAAAATGCAGTTTCCAGAGCATGCACACCATTTGTGTACACACTGACGTCTGTGAAACAGCAAAGAGTGAACATTATTCTTAAAAAATAAATGCATTAATTTCATGTTTAAAAGCCAAAGTAACCATGAGGAAGCAAATTAATCCAAAAAATGCTGATGCATAAGAGTAATTAATTTAAAATTTTGAATTTCTCCACATCTTTCCGTGTAAGTTCAAACTTAATGATGGCATTTATTTCAAGGGTAATCCCTCATTTTGTCTCTTAATTGCTGCTGAGGGAGCTCTTGACAAAGGAAGCAATATGTAGTTTTATAGATTCCAAACTATGGTTTGAGAAAGGATTGTACTTGCGAGTGTGTAAATATTTTCTTCTTCCCCCTTGAAAGAAAGAAGGAGTTGATATGAGGAGTGTAACCAAGGCTGAGAAATGTGAATTGGCTATAACCTACTTGATGGAAATAGTGTCTTGGCTTTACTTTCATTTTATATGCCCCTGTATTTTGTTTAGACTATTGATGAATGACTGAAGTGTGCACATTTCTCTTCCACTTTGTTGCTTTGTTTTGTTACTTTCGTTTCCTTTAAATTTCGCAGCTTTATCACACTTGAATTTCTGCCTTGCATCAGATCCCACCCACCCATCACTTTCTGCGCATATACAACACTTCCAATTTAAAATGACATCACATTAAACCCTTTGATTTCCTCAGCTCTCATTCTCACTGGAATGCATGTCTTTTCAAACTTAATTTGAAGCTATCCACTTCAAACGTGGCCTAATTATGGAGGGCAGGTCATGTCTTACTAACTTGATGGAGTTTTTCAAGAAGGCGCCCAAGGTGAGAGTAGAGCTCTGGATGTTGTCTACATGGGTTTTAGCAAGGCATTCGACAAGGTCCCTCATGGTGGGCTCCTCCAGAAGATCCACAGTGACTTGGCCGTTTGGATTCAGAATAGACTTGCTCATGAAAGATAGAGAATAGGGGTTGATAGGTCTTAGCCTGGCTGGAGGTCCGTGAGAAGTGGTGTTCCAGAGGGACCCATCCTGGGACCTCTGCCATTTGTGATGTATATAAATAACTTGGATGAAAATGTGGATGGGCTGCTGATGACACAAAGATTGGTGGCATTGTGGATAGTGTAAAAGGTTCCCAAAGGATACAATAGGATATAGATCAGTTGTAGATATTGGCGGAGAAATGACAGATAGAGTTTAATCCGGCCAAGTGGATTAAAACTATGCCCTTCAGTTTTAGACACCCTTACCATGGGAAACAGACACTGGCTATCTACCCCATCTATGCCTATCATTTTATGTACCTCATGTCACCTCTCAGTCTCCTCCGCTTCAGAGAAAACAAAGCCAGCTTATCCAATCTCTCCTGACAGTTCAAGCCCTCCAATCCAGGTAACATCCTTGTGAAATTTTTCTGCACCCTCTCCAGCTCAACCATGTCCTTCTTGTTGTGTGGTGACCAGACTTGCACAAAGTATTCCAATTGTGGCTTAACCAACATTTCATCCAACTGTAACATGACGTCCCAACTCTTGTACTCAGTGGTACGGTCGATGATGACAAGCGCCCTGTCTACCTGTGTTTCCGTTTTCAGGGAACTATATACTTGTACTCCAAGGTCTTTCTGTTCAGTAACACTCCCCAGGGCTCTGCCATTCACTGCATATGTCCTGCCCATGTTTTGCTCCCCAAAATACACCACTTCACACTTGATCAGAGTTAAATTCCATCTGCCATTCCCTTGCCTACTTTCCCAGTTGATTTATATCCTGTTGTGGCCTTAGACAACCACCTTCACTGTCCACTATGCCACTAACTTTGGTGTCATCTGCAAACTTATCAGTCATGCCACCTACATTCTCATTCAAATCATTAACATATGTGACAAACAACAGATGACTTGGCATGTTGTTGGTCATAGGGCTCCAATCTTAAGATCGACCCTACACTACAGCTCTCTTCCTCCTACCACCAAGCCAATTTTGTATCCAATTTGCTAACTCATCCTGGAACCCATGTGTTCTGACTTTATGGACTAGCACCAGCCTTCCACGTGGGACCTTGTCAAAAGCCTTGCCATAAGTCCATGTAGACAATGTCTGCTGCTCTGCTCTCATCAATCCTTTTGGTCACCTCTTCAAAAAAACTCAACCAAATTTGTGAGATGGGATTGCTGTGCACAAAGCCATCCTGTTTATGCCTGATCAATCCTTGCTTTATCAAATGCAAATAAATCTTGTCACTCAGAATCCCTTTCAATAACCTTCCTGCCACTGATGTAAGGCTCACCAGCCTGTAGTTTTCTGGCTTATCCCTGCTGCCCTTCTTAAATAGAAGCACAACGCTAGCTATCCTCCAATTTTCCTGTACCTCACCTATGGCTAACAAAAATTAGAAAAAGTCTCTGCCAAGACCTCATCCTTTGCAGTTTGGGGCTCTAACTATTCACTACTTATATTAACAGTTGGCTGAGAGGACTAAATGTAACATTTCCAGGTTTGCCGATGACACAAGACTAAGGTGGAGACATGAGTGGTGATGAGGATGCGGAGAAGTTTCAAAAGGATGTAGTTTCAAAACAATGCGGCAGATGGAGCAAAATGTGGAAAGATGTGAGCTTAGCTACTTTGGTCAAAAAGCAAATGCTGAGAGCATTTGGTGAGAGATTGAGAAATGTTAATGTTCAAAGAGATGTTGGTGTCCTTTACATAAGTCACTGAAAGCAAACAAGCAGATGTAGAGAGCAATTAGGAAGGCAAATTGTTTGTTACCCTTTATTGCGAGATGATTTGATTTTCAAGAGTAGGGACATCTTCGTACAATTAAATAGGACCTTGTTGAAATCACCCCTGGAGTATTGTGTACACTTTTGATCTCCTTACTATTCTCCAAAATAGAATAAGAAATTATATCATTGAGACATATGCCATCCATCCATCCAATTGAGTCCTTTATGTTGCTCCTGGCTAAGGAGTTCAGAATCGGGGTAACAGTTTCACAATAAAGTGTAGGCCACTTAAAACTGAAATAGGGAGAAATTTCTTTCTCAAGGCTTGGCTAATCTTTGGAATCTCTGCTCCAGCGAACAGTGGAGGCCCAGTCATTGATTGCATTCAAAACAGAAATTAGCAGATTAGAGAACTCCAGAGGTATGGGGACAGAGCTGGAGAAAATCATTAGGAAAGAAGACCAGCCATGATCTTGTTGAATAGTGAAGCAGATCCAAGACTCTGCAGAGAATTGCGAGCACAGCTGGAAAGATCATTGGAGTACCTCTTCCCTCCATCCTGGACATCTACCACACACGATGCACCGGCAAGGCCTGCAGAATCATAGATGACCCCTCTCATCCCTCCCACAACCTATTTGTCCCACTTCCGACTGGCAAGTGGTACCAGGGCATCTGGGCCAGAACTACTAGACTGTACGACAGTTTTTTTTACCCCCAGGCTGTCAGGCTCTTGAATACCCTGGCGGCAGTCTCAGACAAATGCTGCGTCAAAAGTCCTGGTTTGCACAATGGCGCATAAGAACTTTGGCTGCTGCTGAACATGTTTATACATTTAGTGCAACACACTGAGTTCTGTATTTTCTATGTCCAATTCAGTTTTGTGCTAAACCTTGGACTAATTATGTATCCTGTATATACCATCTTTTGCACAATTTGTGCTTACACAATTTTTCTGTCTACGTTTATTGTATAGAACCATAGAACACTACAGCACAGCCATTCGGCCCTTTTAGTCTGTGCTGACACTTTATTCTGCTAGTCCCATTTACCTGCACCCAGTCCATAACCCTCCAGACCTCTCCCATCCATGTATCTATCCAACTTAAAACTTAAGGGTGAGCCCACATTTACCACATCAGATGGCAGCCTGTTCCACACTCCCACCACTCTTTGAGTGAAGAAGTTCCCCCTAATGTTCCCCCTAAATCTTTCCCCTTTCACCCTAAAGCCATGTCCTCTCGTACTTATCTCTCCTAATCTAGGTGGAAAGAGCCTACTCACATTAACTCTGTCTATATATTCTCTGTTCTGTGGATGTTGTCTGTTGTGTGAGTCTAGGGGAAACGACATTTCGTTCCTCCATGTGTTTTACAGCATATGGGTGAATGACAATAAAGTATAACTTGAACTTGAAATCAGAGTCATAGAATGAATTAGTCCATAGCACAGAAACAGGCCCTATGGCCCAATGACTTTGAGCTGACCAGGAAACACTGTTCATGCTAAGACCATTTTTATTCTCTCTCTCTCTCTTCCCCCCCCCCCCCCCCCCACTGACCTACACATTCGGGAAAATTTACAACGGCCAGGACTGAACCCAGGTCGTTGGAGCTGTGAATAACAGCTCTACTAGCTGCCCCACTCTGCTCAATGGTCTATTCCTGCTCCTGTTTCTTATGCCCATTCCCCACTAACAAGCTTTTAATCACCCTCTTTCTTGTGCATGCAGACATACGGGACTTTATTTCAGTACAGTGTTAGGGATGGAAATTTAATTGCAGGAATTCAAACATGTAATTCCAAGATAAATGACATGGATATAAGGGGTATAACACTGTTAAGACATCTGGAAAGGAAAGGGAGGTTGGGGATAAGTTCATGATTTCATATATCCTTATGTCAGTGGAGGCCATAGAGCAATACAGCACGGATACCATTTAGCCTTTTGAGCCTATGCTAGTGCATGGAGCGATCCCATTACTCGACCTATTTCCCTGTAGCCTATTCTCTCACAGATACCCATTAACACCCTTCTGATTCTCCTACCAGCCATGTACACAAGGACAACTTACAGCTCCAGCAACTCAGGTTCAATCCTGACCTCTGGTGCTGCCTGTGTGGTGTTTGTATGTTTTTCCCTGTGACCACATGGGTTTCCTCTGCATGCTCTAGATTCCTGCCACATTCCAAAGATTTACATGTTGGTGGGTTAGCTGACCACCAAGGATTGCTCCTAGTGTGCGTGTGAGTGGTTGAATTAGGGGGGAGTTAATGACAATGGAGGAAGAATAAATTACAGGGAAAATTAGCAGGGGGATGGGATTGCTGTGTGAGCCGGCATAGGCCAAAATGGCCTCCTATGTCATATGAAAGTATGGATTTGGAAATTTGAGAGAAACTTTGGATGACATTTGTGATGTCATCACAAATGATGCACAGTAGTGTTATGGGCATAACACAGTTGTGGTATAGGCAGGCACGGTAGTGTAGCGATTAGCGTAACGCTTTACAGCGCCAGCGACCCAGGTTCAAATCCGACCACTGTCTGTAAGGAGTTTGTACATTCTCCCCGTGTCTGCGTGGGTTTCCTCCCACATTTCCAAAGACCTACAGGTTAGGAAGTTGTGGGTATGTTATTGTTGGCGCCGGAAGCGTGGCGACACTTGGGGACTGCCCGCAGAACACTCTACGCAAAAATATGTATTTCACTGTGTGTTTTGATGTACATGTGACTAATAAAGATATCTTACGTAATCCAGAGCAAGGGTTCTAAGTGAGAGGCTCATTCATGGAACAAGATGAGATGCTTAATGGAGGATATGTTACCATACCAAAATGTGATTTAGAGATAAAGGCTAATTATTGTTAGAGGAAAATGTGTTTTGGTTGAATCAAGAGTAGTGGCATGAGGTTAAAGTCAAGTGCTGTGGGAAAATTTAATGTTCTGACTTAAATAAGAGTGGTATGGCTTGTCTTGGTCACCTTCTACACATCATGTTGGCACAAGTACAGTCATAAACATTTAGCACAATTTGTATGTTTAAGTAATATTAAATGGAAGCAGAGACAATATCATTCTTGCTGTGAACTCTTTCTTCCAGGTTCTACTCTCAGAGAAAGAGCAGGAAATACAGGAACTCGAGGCAAAATTGACAAAGATTGACAAAGAAAAGGAAATGCTGGAAAAGCTGAATAAGGCAAGTGCTTCAGTCTCATCCAATCCATTTTCTGAGGTATTGTGACGGCAATATAAAATCTTAGATAAGAACAGAAATACTGGGAATAATTACTAGGTCACATGGTCATTCAGGAGTGAGAAGAGCTCATGTTTCAGGTCAGTAACCTTTCATCAGAACATATAAAATCTTATTAGGTGATGTTCAAAGTAAGTGCAAATAGTTTCTTGAATTTTGTATTTCATTCTTTCTTCCCCCTCTCACTCTCTCCCCGCAAAACTTTCTGTATAAAACTGAAGAAACATTGTATTCTGAAATGTTAGTGCATTCATGAAATGTATCATTGAGGCAGCTCAAAAACTTCATGATTCTCATACATGTAGTAAAAATCATTTTACATGGTGTAAATTATGAACGCACTTTGTAAAAACAAAGTTTTTCTTAAGAACTGTAACTGAAATATTGCCCTTTGGCTCGTAATAAACTTAGAGCAAACAAGTAGATTACCAAATTTTGAAATGCTTTTCTTGGATGTTACCTGGATGTATGACAAAGTTTGTAGCTTTGTTACAGACTTGTTTATCTTGGCTCTGGATGTGTTTATTACTCCACAGCTAACTGCATTCTCTCTTCTGTAGGGATTTTCACAAGAGGTAAGCAAGCATGGAGGTGAAAGGGTTCCTGAAGAGGACAATTCACAAAGTTCAAAACCCCAAGATGACCAGGAGATACTTCAATACCCAAATCCGTATTCTTTGGAGGCTCCCTTAGTACCTGTGAAACATCCTGGACTACTGTTTGGAAATCCTTATGCTGAGCCTGCAAGAGGTTGGTATTAATATTCTGACCCATCCTCTCCCAATGTGATCTCAGATCAACTTGAAACTATTCATGAACTAGACATTAAAATATCATCTGTTTTTGTCGCTTTCAGTAAATTGACACTTTTTCCTGATGTTTAGGTTCTGATGGAGCAGCTGGAGCACTTTATTCTGATGAGATCCATAAAGTATCTGCAGGCATCCCTCCATGGGGATTGGATAGTGCCGTGGTCTGCAGCCAACCTTCTCGTAACTTCAGTCGGCCAGATGGCCTTGAGGACCCTGATGAGCTCATTAATGCAAGTTCTATTTGATTTTCATTTACTTTTAAAGGGAATATGATCGGTTTACTGCATTAAAAAAAAGGCTTTGGTATATCATTTATTTCTGGCCACCTGCAGTTCAGCAACAAGTTGACTCATTGTACAAAGAGTTTTAGTTGTTAGTTTTCACACATCTGAGAATATAATTAAATGCAAGTAATGCTTTTACTACAATTCCTGCGGTTAACCATTCTGAATGCTGAGTGCAATGGATTCCTTTCATACATATTTATATCCATGCATTGCATTGGCTAAAAAAAAATCACATTTTTTTCATGTTTAAGTGTAAATATCAAGGCAGTGTTTCAGCTTGACCTAGTACAGAAATGTTTAAGCATTTATTATGCTGTAACTTCATAATTAACTAAGCAGAGGTTTTTGCGATCAAGCCCACATTTTTTCACCCCCGTTTGGTAGGTACACTGGGCTATTGTACTTCACAACCACCAGTACCCTGAGATACTATGTCTCCAGTGGGCATCATTCTCTGAATAATACCATGTGATTTGTCAAAGTCGAGTTGATTATCATTTGCACAAGTACATGTATACACAGGTGCAATGAAAAACTTACTTGCAGCAGCATCACAGGCACATAGTATCATATAAGCAGCATTCGCAAGAAAAAAATAAATTTATCATAAATTATACACAATTTTTACAAGAAAGAAACACAATAGAAAAAAACAAAGTCCATTTTAGTTGTTTATCAACCTGTACGGGCAAGGGTCACCAAGCACATCCTTAAAAGAAACTGATGTGAAAATCACAAAGGAGAACCCAGTTTTCATTTGCTGTTTTTTGCAGTATGCAGGAGAATTCTTATAATTCAGATTTATTGACATTCCAAAGTACCATTTGACTTGAAAATAAAAACAGAGTGTGATGGCAGTGCTCAGCAGTCCATTCAGCATCTGTGGAGAGTGAAATACTTGACATTTCAGGTTGATGAATTTTCAACAAAGAAATTTGAACAAACTTTGAAGCCAGACTGAAACATTTTGGAGTTTCTGATGGATGCAGTTATCTGTATGACCCAAGGAGATGGTGTAGCAATGAAGACATATGGGACGAGCCAAAAGAGAATCTCAAGTTTATTAACTTTTTTTTAACCAATTGAACATGATTTCAGCAAGACTAAGTATGGTGGAACTATGCCAGGGAAGAAAAGGTGGTGCTTCCAAGGACTACAGAAATAAAGACCTCCTACAACTTGATGTGTGTTTCCTTATAACAATAACAGACTAACAATGCCAAAAGCTTGGGAAATAGGCTTTCAGTTTATTGCCTTTGACTCACTTGGGTGCACATTAGTGCAAAAATTGCAGCATCATTCTCAAGAAACTCTGAAGTGCTGGATATGAGAACCCTTCCAGGGAGGTGACCTTACACCAACCTGTTTGAATTCTAAGAGCAATAACAATCAAGATAGAGTTGCATATAGTTTGTGGTGATGGATTGCAATAAAGTACAAGAGAGAAATTAATTTTAAAGAAACATCTTCAGAATTCAATCAGCTGCAAATAACATTGTACAGAATTCCTATTTGCATTTAGAAGTTTCGTATTTAGGGTTGCCCTTTTGAACAAACCAGTAAATGCTAAACATGGTAATTAGCATTTGTTCTCCATAACAGTGGGTTAGGACCATAGCAAATGCATTAGAATTTAATTATGCCTTGAAAAGAAATGTAACAAGAATGTAGCTTCTTGATTTAACTAATTGTTGATTGAACTAACCTGATGTTTTAAAATTAATGTTAGTTGGATCTGGGCTGGAGAGATGCACTTATTCACCATCTTGTACCCTGGGGTTTGAGAGGAATAGTATCAGAAAATTTGATGCAAACCCATGAATTGGGATAGGGGACCAACAGCTTGCTCAGAAAGTTAGGTTTTGACTTGAAATAGTAGAGAGGTTTAGAAGTGAACCCCAGGGCTTTGGACATATCTGCCAATGGATGAACATACTTGTTGAAGATGATCAATGTCAGAGCTGGAGGACTGCCGAGGTCACAAAGGGTTACTGAGTTGGTTCAGCTTGCAGAAATAAACTGGAGGGAGTTGGGGAGTAAGACCACAGAGGGATGTGGAAGCTGTTTCAAAAATTTGTGTTACTGCTAATCTGAGGACCAGTGTAGGGTAACGAGCACAGGCTCAGAAGTTGAGCTGCAGTAAGCAGATGGATGATGCTTGTATACATGCAGACTTGGAGGGTGAGATCCAAGCCATGGTTGACTCATTCAGTGAAGCATAAAGCAGGATGGACCTTGCACAATAACTAAAGGTGACCTGCCCCCACTGCACAGCTCTGCCCTCCAACAAGAAAGGTTCATGACAAGACACTGGAAAACATGGACCACCCCATATCTATGAGCACAATAATTATGCAATCTCCCCACAGCTTTTGGTTCACTGAGGAAAATGATATTTGAAAATCAGAACTTCAGACCAAGCACAAAACTCATGATCCACAGGGCAGCAGTTAATCCTGCCCTTTTATGTGCTTCTGAGACCAGGACTATCTACTGCAGGCACAACAATACACTGTCTATGCAAAATGCTCCAAATTCACTGAAGGATAAGATACCGATGTCATTATCCTCTCCAGGCCAACATCGAGAGCATTGAGGCTCTAGTTATTCTCAGTGGCTACATGAGAAAGTCTATGTTGCTCGTATGCCTGACTCAGGATTCCTGAAGCAGACACTCTATTCCAAGCTCTTTCATGGGAACAGATTACACCCCCAGGCAGGCAGAGGAAATGATTCAAGGAGGTACTCAAAGCCTCCTTATGAATTCTTGGCCCATGACCTCTGAAGCCGGGTGAAGCAGCATTAGGCTGATATTGAGGAGGTCAAGTCCATGCACTGCTAGCAGTCAGTAGCCCTACATAAATGGCAAAAGGTTGCACCACTCAAACTCGTCATCCACCCAACCTGTCAGGTACCTCCTGCCCAGTTGTGGAAAAGTCTGCTTCCTACATTGCATCCAATTAGTCACCTCAGATCCCATAAAATCACAGTGAAAGCAAGCCATCCTCAATCCCAAGGGATTGCCTGAGAAGAGAAGATCTATGTGAATTAAGGACAGCAGAATTTGGTGTGAACTCGTTTGAGGTTGGAAGTTACGAGGTTGGAAAAGTCAAGTCCAAGGGTAATATTTGCATTGGTGAAGATTTCAGTAGTAGAAGAGCTGAGCACAGTATTAATGTAGATGAATGAAAATTAACATCTCCAGTTACAGTTTCCAATTAAGTACCTGTCATCAGTTCTTTTAATTGTATTTGATTTTCATGTAATTGGTGTATAGTAATTTATAATTATTTATTGGAGGGTTTGGACAAAAATAAAAATGATTATGTTTTTCAGTGGCAATTTTTTTGTGCTCTAGGCAAATTGCAGAGCTCCATTGTTTGGAATTTTGTTCACAATGAGTACAGCAGTATCATGACCTGTTTCTCATTTGGTCTAGTTTGCTGCATTTAATTGCTATTAACCTTTGTTGAAGCTGAACAGTGTACAGACAGAAATGATTTCAAATCTGGGGCTCAGCATCTGAGGAAAGGAGAATGATTTTCACCTTCCTGACTTTTGTCCTTTTCTGCCTGTTATTGCATATAATTAGAGAAACTGTCACAAGTTTCACAGCATATTGAAAGAATAGAAATTTGCACTTGGCGATGTTACCTACCATGGTGCTCATTCTGCATTTCTAATACGACCATCCCTAGTGCAAGTATTACATGTGACAAGTTCTTTTCGTCATCTGCTGCAGTTTAATTAGCACTGTATTCACTCTGATCTGAGTGCCTTTGATCCTCTTTGCCCTTCTGCAAACCCATGAGGAAGAGCGCTTGTGTCTTGTGCTCATTTGCTGACATAGCTCAGCTTTTGTAATGAGACAGAGGGATTCTAATGTGTTCCAATGAGCAGATTGTCTGTGGGTCAGAGGTTTTACAAAATTGCAAGTCCTATAAAGAACATGAAACCATTTTAATGTTTTAGAAATGAGAGATTATATTGTTTTCTCTGTTTTATAGGCCATTTTCAATATACTTCTATCAGCTAATCTTTCAGATACAGAATGGTTTTAATCATTTATATGTGATTCAATAGATTCTTCACATGAACAAATATGCCAACAAGAGTAATTGAAGTTAGTCAGGAATCATTTAGACTGGATCTTGCAGCTTCATTTCAGCCAAATTGTAAATTTGCTGCAGCAGGAATGTTTACATTTGCTTTTAATATTTAAGATTAAGATAAATATTCCAAACAAACCTTTTATACAATATGATGGTGCAGCCATTGTTATTTTATTGTAATTAAATTGCCACAACTGTAAATTTGCTAATTTTTCATGGACACTTCCTTAAAATTCTATGTCATTTATATAAATATTACAAAGTTATAAGTGAATTTACCAATGCAATTTTAAGTATGCAAAATTCTACCGTTCCATGATAGTTTTTGATTTACTATTTTGTTTGTCTTCTCTCTCCCCTTCAGCCCAGTTTATTTTATGTCTACATTTGTAACTATAGAAACTAAAATGTTGGATGATTGTGCACAGTGCCATGCAATAATGTGCTGTTTCCAGAGCTGTGGAGCTCAAAATTTGCTCTGTGACCCATTTGCTATGATGGTCCCATATCTATAGAACTATTTTCACAATACAGAACTGGGAAAGATTACAGTAACCGAAATGGTGCTCTCAGCTGGATCAGAAAAAAGTATTTTTGAATAAATAATCAATGGCATATTTTTAAAAAATCACAGATCAAGGGTGAATGCGCAAGAACTCCCCGAGATTATGATATGAAATCATATTCTCATGTGGCCATTTTATAGCTAAACTGTTTTGATCTGAAAGGTTCTGTTGGAAAATTAATTTACCTGAAATGTAAACTCTGCTGCATATATTTCCAGTTTTAACTATTTTATTTCAGATTTCCAGCATCTGCTGTTCTTTGTTTTTTGATCTGAACCTGAATTGTTCACACTGAATGCATGCCTTTTATTTTAGGAAATACCGTGTTGCATACTCCAACATGTTGCCCATTGATGGCTATTTTTATACATCAGTTTTGATTACATATTTGTTATTGGCTGCTTTAGATAGCTAAGGGAATAAGTCTCAACTGTGAAGAGAAATATTGCAAGCTCTAGGTTAGTGACTGAAGTACGTTGCTGTGTTTTTGCCTATTAGATAGTTTTGCTGAGGGAGAAAAAGAGGTGCTTTAAAATGGTAACGGTCTTTGACAATATCTTCCGAGTTCAGCACATTGCATGAATTTTCTGTTTTTCATAAGTCTTTCACTACAAATGCTGGTCATTTGGCTCATCCTCAATGCAGGCTCTTTGACAACATTGATTCAATTTCAGGATCCTTTTGTTTAGAATTTCCAAAGCTATAAAAATAGATAGATAGATTACTAAAGTAAATAGATAAAAAGAAAAATCTCAGGCCACAGGTTTATTATGGCTGAATATGTCAAATTTCATTTTCATGATTTAATTTCTTTTAATTGTGTCTAATGAATGTCTTTCTATGACTCCATCACTTTTTGTTATTCTGGCAATGTCTGTGATCTTGCCTATAATCATATTGCAATCAATTATTGTTATGACAGTCCTGCAACTGGTACAAGTGGTGTTACTGTAACTTTATTAAATGGTGATGTTTATTGCAATGTGGGCTAAATGCTAAGGTTGTGCTCTCTTGTTCCAGATTCTCTTACTGATCAATAAAATGTGCTTTCTTGATAATTTTCAAGAATGCTTTAAGTCACAATCTCAAAATTATTCCTTAGTCTCCTATATTGCTGGAATTAAAACATGAAGGTGTATGTGCTTGCTTATTCATAAATGTGCTTTCTCGATAATTTTCAAGAATGCTTTAAGTCACAATCTCAAAATTATTCCTTAGTCTCCTATATTGCTGGAATTAAAACATGAAGGTCTATGTGCTTGCTTATTCATAAAAATAAGCAAGCGCACACACCTTCATGTTTGAATTCCTGCAGTATAGGAATTGTGCTTTGAACTGATGTCTACTTTTGGTATCTGGAATAGCAAGCATGTTGTTGTTTAAGAAAAGTGTTAATTGCTTGAAGTAGGAAACAACTAGCTGCTTATTTTGGAAGTGACTGAGTTTAACTCCAGGTTTTAACAGACAGCATCTCCTGTTGCTACTTAAAGTGTACTTCTCTTGATAAATGAGGCAGAACAGGATAGAGTAGAAATTTCACTTTTGGTGTTACAGACCAGTCTTAAATTATCCCAGTGTCAGGATGTTCTTCTGTGTTTATTTTCTGAAGAGAGCTGTAATGGTGGCTTTGTGGTAGCACTCTTGCCATAAGTCAAAGGTTGCTGTTTCAAGTTCCGCACTAGAGATTAAAGAACAATGTCTAAAGCTGACACACTAATGTACTACTGAGAGAATTTGTACTGTATGAGGAGCTCCACATTTGGACAACATATGTCTCTTGGGAAGTGAAAACTCCCATGATACTATTTTAAAGAAGAGGAGAGGAGTTATTCCCCTATATATTAGATGACATTTATTCTTCACTCAGAATCATTTTTAAAGTAAGAATGGTCTTAATCATATTATTGTGTGTAGGCTCTTAGCAGCTTCATCAGAATTTATTAATGGTAACTGCAATTCAAAAAAAGTACCTAATTGGTAGTAACATTATTTGAAATTTACAGCCTTTGTGAAAGGTGCTATACAACGGCAAGTCTTTAGTGGATAATCAGTTGATGCATAAACAGCAAAACTGCTGAAAATCTTACTCAGCAAGCTCCATTGTAGTAGAGGAAAAATTTCACAGTTAAGGAATAGTGAAAAAATATCATTGAAAATTCTATGTCCGTGATTTACAAATTCAAATTAATGAATCAGTGCATATATTTCCTATAACTCCATGTTTGTACCACCCTAATACATTTTTCACTAGTGCCTTAGCAATAAATAGCCTGATCAAAAAATATAAGTAATGCCAGCTGAGACTGTGATCAAAGTGCATTAACGTTTCTCGATATGGTTGACCATGCCATCTCACTCCAAATGCAGTCCTCCTTTATCCAAGCTGAGTCAGATTGCCCTTGCTTGGTAGTTAGTAATTGCATACTACTTTTACAATTCATCCAAAGGATTCCCAGAATGGCTTCCATCTCCCTCTTAAACACTGATCTCCATTCTGGTCCTTTGCCTCCTCATCTAAATGCTATCCCTCAACGATGTTAGCCAAAGGTATGATATCAGATCCCATGTGTATGATGACAAGAGCCAGTTCTACCTTTCTGCCACCCACCTCAACCATTCCACCATTTATAAAGCAAGCATGCTTGGCTCCTACTTAAAACTGGATGGGCTGCAACTTATATTAATTATATTTGGGGCAGTTGAAAGTCGTGGTCTTGGCCACACCTCAAACTCTATTTCTACCTGATGATTTCATTGCTCCTTGTTTCCAACTTTGACTCCAAGCTCAACATTTATGCCCATATCCTATCTAGAACCAAGACCATTTAGTTTTGACACTATAACATTTTCTGTCTCTGTTCTTGTCTCAGTCCACATCCATACTTTTATTTTACCTTTTAATTCAAATGTTCTAACACTCTCCAGGCTTGCCTGCCATCTTTGACACTCCATGCACCTAATCACCTCTTTGCTCACCAGGCAATATTGATTCACAATCTACCAGCACCTCGTTCGAATCCCACCAAAGCCTTGACTTGCACCATTTCTGTAACCTCCTTTCCATTAAGAAATCTTTGTTGCTCAAACTCTGACTTCTAACTTACCCACACTCCCTGCTTGTCAAATTTGGCACATGTGCATTTATCTGTCTAGACATTAATCTGGAATTCACTCTCTGGATTTTACTGTTCCTCCTTGGAACTTACCAATTTGATCAAACATTGTCACCCTCCAAACTCCTTTTTCCTCCTCTATTTAGAGGTAAAGCACCTTGGAACATTTCTACATTAAATGCAGGTGAGTATATCTTAATATGCAGAAGCAAACGTATCTACACAGTCTAGCTGTATAGATAGTTACGTAGCATTTTAGAGTTATAGAGAGGCATACTCATGGAAAACATTGTCTTCAGTCCACCAAGTCTGCGCCGACCATCCCACGACCATTTACACTAACTCTGCACTGAACCATCTTATTCTCCTTACATTCCCGTTAACTCCTCACTACACAGAGAGGCAACTTGCCTACCATATTTGAGATGTAGGAGGGGAACCAGAGCACCTGGAGGAACCCCCACAGTCAGGGAGAAACATTGACAGTGCAAACGCCCACACAGCACAAGGTCAGGATTGACACCCTGGTCTCTGGATCTCTGAAGATGGCATTAAACTGGCGAACATTCAAGTGATAGTTACCATTTCTTTACCACAACCTAAATGTCTAGAAATATATTCTATACTGTATCCTTTACCCATCATTAGATTTGGCAATTAAATAATAAATGTTGTATCATATTACCACTATTGTTGAATGTGGTGCTGAATGAGATTTTATTTGAAGTATTCAGAAAAAGCTGGTTTAGATCACCGTACAGCACAGATTTTCTTGAGGTACCTCAGGGCTGTCATGCTGCTTTCAGGCAAGGTGCTCAGTTTTCCTTTATTACCTAGTGAATATGAAAACTTGGATTTGAAATATTCACTGCTGCAGTTTGGTTTTGTATGTATATTTAATGTACATTGTAGCCTTAGTTGCGGTGTCATTATTTGAAGATACATGGAATGTGCACTTCCACATTTAACTTTCACTTTTGTACTTTGGCAGTGATCAGTTAACTAAAATAGTTTGGCTCATGAGAGAAGGCAGGTGAATGAATGAATGAATGAATTTGGTGAAATATTTTCTTCTGAGATTGCTAGAATATGACCCGTATTATTGCATGGGAAAATGGCAGAAGGGAACACCTCCTTTCAGGTATAAGATGATAAGAAAGTTTACTTCCCTATCCTGTCTTGATCCAATAAAATTTAATGGATTTTTAAGGATTTCAAGAGTAGACAGAAGTCTGCACCTGCAAATCTTTGTATGCTTTCCATCATTTAGTACTCTGTACTGATGCTGGGACATCAATTCCCTTGCCCAGGAGGGAGATCTCTACATGCACGGTTGCACACATACAGTGATCTACTTCCAGATGCTAAAATGTAAATATGTAGATTGGATCATAAACATTTAAATTTAAAGTATCGCAGTCAAAATATTTTACTTGTATTATTATTCAAAACTATTTTACTGCAGCACTGAAGTTGTAGTATAAATTCACCCATAATGTTTAAATACAGTTATTTTCTAATTGTTGGTATTTTTTTATTTGTTCAGTGCATGTCTGTTGATTGGTGCATGTGATCCATACACGAGTTTCTCGGCAGATGTTTTCTCAAATTGCAAGCAGATTTGGACATGTCCTCCAGTGATGCAGCATCTCGTTGACTGTTGATGGGTGCTTTGAGGCCGACCTCGCTGTCCATCAGCATTGTGATCCTCATCAGTGCCTGCTGCAGCTATTTATGCACTGTTAGTGTTCATGAAATGAGAGCACTGCTGACAGAACTGATGAGAGGAGCAGCCCAACTGGGCAATTTAGCTGATACATCTGACTGCACTGTGACATGTGTGACACGCTTGGATAGCATTACTTGGATATACAGATCACTCAGAACTGACCGCTGGCAAGCGTAGTGCAAAGCTGAACAGTGTTTTTTCTTGTGGAGATCATGATTGACAGATTTTGCAGAATTAAAATTGACAGCTTTCCTGTTTTCTAAAGGTTTTTTTCCATGTGGAATGTTGTTTTCCCTATTCAGTAATATGGTCTTCTGGCTGCATCATTCTTTTTTGTGTGGATCACTGAGGCATACAATCTTCTAGATTATACAATAAATTGGTCTTATTGCTGGCACTTTATTAAGTGAAGTTCTTTCTTTTTAAAAACCTTTACTCTTTAATTACTCCAGTTGTAAAAATGAGTGATTAAGGTGTAGAAGTGTAAGACTAGCGTTTATATCATTCCAGTCACAACTTCAGGGCTTTTCAGATCACTTTACAGTTTATGAAGTTAGTGTCATAATGTAGGAAACATGACAGTCAATTTGTGCACAAGTCTCCTGTAAACAGCAAAATTTTATTGATATTAGTCAGAAGATAAATATTGGCAAAGACACTGGAGTTAACTCCCTAGTTATTCTTCAGATTGTGGTATGGGATCTTTCTTAACTGCCTGAAAAAGTTTAGCATCTCCTCCAAAGCATGACACCTTCAACAATGCAGCACTCCCTCAGTATAGCACTGGAGGAGAGAGATCATTAGGATAACTATGTATTTGTATGCTGCTGATTTTGAAA
The DNA here is from genome assembly GCF_009764475.1 of Pristis pectinata. Classification (NCBI taxonomy): domain Eukaryota; kingdom Metazoa; phylum Chordata; class Chondrichthyes; order Rhinopristiformes; family Pristidae; genus Pristis; species Pristis pectinata. The sequence goes on from NC_067409.1 coordinate 108,107,940, forward strand.
CTTTATTGTCATTTATTGGGGCAATGCAGTAGTCTGTTGCCCACAGTGCCAGAGAGAATACAGGTTCTCTTCAATTTCCTTTGGTAAAGCTCTCCACCTCGTTGATTTTTCAGAGGAAGTAAAAAATGGTCAGTTGAATTATTTTTCATCTCTCCCACATCCAAAAATAATCATTTATTGAAGCTTATTAATTCCATCTTTATTTTCATTAATTCTGTCCTTTATTCTTCATAAAACCAGCTAAGTTCTAGTTTTTAATTTACGTCTGGTATCATTACAACTTATATGACTACCACGTAGATACTTTCAAAATTCATGTTTTATGTGGGAAGAGATTATTTTTCTACTTTTGGATCTGCCGAATCACGAGTACAGAGGCTGATTATGTGGCGGTGCATAGTGGTGTATAACAGGATATCCTAAACATAGCCTCAAGAGTAAACTAGGTTTTAAGAGCAAAATAGATTTTGTTTATGCAATGCCTTTCGCAACTTCTAGATTTTAAAGCACTTAATATTCACTTAGTACTTTTGTGGAGTAGACTCTATTGTAATTTATGAAACATGGCTGCCAATTTTGCATACAGTGCCTGACAATCAGTAATAAGATAATGACCATGCAATCTGTGATCTTCATATTTGTTGGGGAATTAGTATTGGCAGAGATGCCAGGAGATTACCTTTGCATCGTCCCATAGATTTATACATTTATAGCATAGACCTGGTCTCAATTTAATGTTTCATCCGAAAGGCAGTTCTTTCAGTAATACTGCACTCCCCAATCTTCAACCTAAACTATGTGCACAAATTTCTGGAATGGGATTTAAATCTTCGTCTTTTGACCCACATGATTGCTACCACAGTGCTGAAGCTGAGATTCTTAAGGAGCTATTTAAATTTTAAAAAGTGGATGTCTAAGATTCTTAGAAAGTCAGTGGCTATTTTATAAACCTGCTATTTTATTTTTGCTCTATGTTATGATTCATGGATTAATGTCTAACTTTAAACAAATATTTCAAAGATTATTTGGATATGCATAAGGTCTGTGAATTTAGAATCCAGTTTAATTTAGGCAGATTTGAACAAATGTGTTTTTCACCTTACCAAATGGCAGTCACTCCAATTGTATTCAGGTGGGATTAAATTTACTTATTGTTCAAGGGTTTAATAAATTATTTGAATGCTTTGGAGGTGAGCATTTTCAGGAAATGGAGCTGGGTCTCTGTAAAGTTAGCAGATGATGTGCTTTCTCATGGACCAACCAGGATGACATTTTTTATATCTGTAAGTTTGATTGATCTGTATCACACCAAAGTATTTGACATCCTGAATATCCTTTGATATTCTTTGCATAATTGAAATATAAAGTCAAAATTCAAACTGTTGAAATCAATCAAGAGTGTAGGAATATAACTATAGTTAGTATTAATGATTACTGGTCTCTTGAGCTTCCTGGATCACTTATTGTATGTTGGTTGGATCCTCCTTGCCACAGTCCTTACAAGCAGCAGGTAAACCGACAGTCTGTTGTGCATTGTGGTGCAATATAACACAACTGAGAAAAGCATTCTTGACGATGGATTAGTTAACAAGAATTGTACTTTCCATATTATTTGAAAGCTAATGAATGATCAGAGAGCACTTTTTAAAATATTTTAAAAAATTTATTCTGGGATAACTACTGTAAACAAATAAAGGAGGAGTATCTTGGAACACTCAGCAAATCAGACAACTTATGTAAAGTGAGAAACTGAGTTAATATTTCAAACTGTTCAAACTGCAAATCTTTCAATAGAACTGGAATAGCCAGGAAAACAGTAGGGATGTTATAAATGGTAATGCTGAAAATATAAGGGGAAAATGAAAACATGGGAATCTAACTGAGAAGGCGTTTGAAGCTCAGGGATATGGCAAAAGTAAGATGGGCAGATCCGATGAATGTACACCATGCCACTGGTTGAGTATCATTTGGGAATCCTGCCTAAATACCAGCCCACATGTTTTCCACTCCCAGTGAATTTCATGTAGCCGTGCTTCATTATTTTCTGCTGAGAGAAAATGGAAGAGATGGTTTATTTCTAATTTCAATGACTAAAAGAAGTGTGATAAATGGAATGCATGTGCAGTGGACTTCATCTTTAACAGTAATTTCATCTCGATCACCCACCAAATTTTAAACAACAATCATTGAAGCATGATTCAATCAAACCTGCACTTTTTGAAAGTAGGGTTCTGCAATTTTTAATGTTGGAGCAATTTACCATCTAGTAATTAAACACACAGAATCCTTGCTCTCCGTCTTAGAGTCTAAGAGTAAGGAAGTCATGTTGCAGCAATCTAGACCTTTGGTTAGGCTGCACCTGAAGTATTGTGTACGTTTCTGGTTGCCCCATTCCAGGAAGGATGTGGAGGCTTTGGAAAGGGTACAGAAGAGGTTTACCAGGATGCTGCCTGGAATGGAGGATATGCGCTATAAGATTGGACAAATTTGGGTTGTTTTCTCTGGAGTGTTGGTGGCTGAGGGGAGACCTAATAGAAGTTTATAAAATTATGAGAGGTGTAGACAGGGTAGACGGTCAGAATATCTTTCCCAGGGTAGAAATGTCAAATACTTGAGGACAGGCATTTAAGGCGAGAAGGGGAAAGTTTAAAGGCAATGTGTAGGGCAAGTTATTTTACACAGAGAGTGATAGGTGCCTGGAACAGGCTGCCAGAGGTAGTGGTGGAAGCAGATAAGGCGGTGGTTTTTAAAAAGCTGTTAGACACATGAATATTACAAGAAATGGAGGGATATGGATCATGAGCAGGCAGAAGAGATTTGGTTTAATTTAGTACCCTGCTCCATGCGGACACAGTGGGCCGAAGCACCTGTTCCTGTGCTGTACTGTTCTGTGTTCTATGTAGTAGATTGCCTTAAAAATAAAAGTAATCATCATCTGTTTCTTTTGTCCAAGTTACACTGCCACACTCAAACCCACTAATAAATCCAGTATGGCATTCGGTAGGAACTTATTAGAATGTTTCAGAATGTGGAACCTGCAAATATGTGGAGCAATTGAGACATATTATAAATGCATTTAAGGGGAAACTGAATAAATGCACAGGAGACAAAGCATATGCAAGATGAAGGCTCGTGTGGAACTAAATGCTACCATAAAATGGTCTGTTTCTGTGGCATAAATTCTGTTTAATTTGCAGTTAAAATTTATGTGCTGTGTGATTTCAGTAATAATCATACTATTATGTTGTTTCCTGGAGTTGTAGAACACCAATTCACACCTGTGAGTCTTAACCAGATGACTTCATGATTAATATCCTTGTCAGAATATTACAGATAAATCTGAGGTAGTACAAGTTTAGTTAGTGCTTTGTTGCCAACATTTTGCTAATGGCTACATTAACATTTGCTACGTATAATGCCTTGCTTAGATATACGCTGGATGAGAGATTATGTGGCTGGCACCACTATTGCCCCAGGTTGCAAATTAATGATGGGAGTAATCTTGCCAATCTGGGTATCTACCAAGCAAAAAACAAGTGATAGTTCACAAGAAAGGATGTACAAGGCTGCAGATCTGCTGAGATAGACCGATGGAGATAAGTGTACTGTGAATGGACCACCAGGATGGATTATGAGTACTGCTGGATTAGGATCACTGTGGGGGTAAAATATAAATTAAATAATTTTGGGGACTTGGAAATTTCACATTTATAATGGAAATCTGCCCATCCGTGCTCAAACCATGAATTCTTACATAAACATGTTCTTAAATGTGTTTCTTTAAGATATAAGAATGGTAGAAATGTATGTTAAACACTATGGTTATCATTCCAGTAACCTGGAAACACTTGGTGATACACAAATGGTAACGTGATGAACATCCAATGTAGCACAGTTGATGTAATTGAAACTGAATTTCAGAATTGGAGCACAAGGTGCATGTGCTGTAATCACATGTTTATCTCATGTGATCAAAAATGAATTTCTAACTCTATGCTTCTTTCCAAATTGAATATTCTTTTTATTGCAGTTATTCACTGGTTGATGTACAGTATGTAATATATGTAATCGCTAAGTTTTGTTTATGTATACGGTTAAGTTCATGTATCAGGCACATTGAAAATTGCAAGCATGCGACTGGGGACTTTTCAGGTGAACCAGGTGTTCCAGTTTCCACCCATGTCACAAAGATGTGTGGGTCAGTAGATTAATTGTAGATTGCCCCTAGTACATGGGTGAGTACTGGGGCGGAGGGAGGGAGGGGAAGGGGTTTGTTGATGAGAATGAGGGAATAGTATATATAAAAACAAATGTTGGATTAGTGTAAATGGGGGTTGATGGGCAGTATTGTGGATATATGCAGGAAAGATGTTTCCGATGGTGGGGAAGTCCAGAAGCAGGGACCCCAGTCTTTGGATAAGGGCTAGGCCATTTAGAACTGAGGTGAGGAGAAGTTTCTTCTCCTAAAGAGTGGTGAACCTGTGGGACTTCCCATCACAGATGCAGTTGAGTTCAAATCATTGTGGGCCAAAGGGCTTGTTTCTGTGCTACATGTCTGTACGACTCTTTGACTCTAAAACCATTACATTGCTTAACTGGTCCGCCTGTGGGCTGATGAGTGAATATCATTTCATTGGTGGCAGATGACCTCCAGTTGCAAAGGGCAGATGACGGGATGCAGCCAAGAGTTGGGATGGTCAAGGTTTGAGAGAACCGAGGTTTTCAGGACATGAGCTGTTGGGGGTGATCTTAGAGTGTTGCAGTGGTAGAAGAAGATGGCCTGTGTTCTCTCGCAGGTATTTGGAAGCTGATCCCTGGGTCAAACATGCATGTGGTCAAGTTCAGCCACAGGCAACTACAGCGAGTGAGGTGGAGTCTGTAGCTAGGGAATGGTGTTTGTGGGGGGGTGGACAGAATAAAATGACACCATGTTTACTTGGAAGCATTTTGACCTATCTATTACTGATGCCAGACAAGCATTTAGCATAGAGAGGTGCTAATAAGTTAGAGTTGGATGTTGCCAAGATAATTGTGAAAAATGAAGCTATATTTTCAAATGTTGTCATTGAGAGACAGCACTTGGAAAAAATAAGGAAATGGCATCATTTGGTGCCATAAGTGGTTTGAGCATCTTTCATGGAAGGTGTCATTCACTACTTGAAGCTGCATCTACTTAAATGAGCAATAATGGCTCCTACAGATCTGAACCGAATATCCTTGCTGTTACGGACTCAGTGAAAGTCCCTTTAAGATAGAGAGTGTGTGTGTATGTGTGTGTGGGGCGTGCTTACGTCAATAGAAGATAAAGGACCTAATGACGTTGTTGAAGAAAGAAGAAGAAGAAGAAGAAGAAGAAAGAGAGAGAGAGAAGGGAGAGAGACACCAGCCTGCTTGTTTTCTCTATCGATGGATGAGAAACAATAACTGTGTTTGCCACTGAAATCCATGTATGGAAGTTGGAAGTAATCCGGTGGAGTTCACTTTGTTGCTGACCTGTAGAAGGAAACAGGTATTTGTGTGTGGACGACCACGGTTCGGATGCTTTTCGGGGTGAGGAAGTCACTACCGAGTAAACACTGAAGTGTCGTTTGGGTTCCATCGTGGAACATTTGGATTTCGTATGTAGTCTCTCTATGTTTTTCTACATCTACATCTTATCTTCAGACAACGGTGGTTGTTGAAGAAGCCCTTGCTCATATTTCACCTTATGGCTTGCGGAACTGAACTTTAAGAACCATTCAGGAACTGGGAGTTTTGGACTTTGTCACACACACACACGAAGAGTTTAGTTTTGGGGTTAACGTTCGAGGTTTAACATTTTTTGAATTCTAACATACTAACATTTTTACTTTTATTTTACGTATTATCATAAGTAGTGATTAATAAAATAGTTTTTAACACTGAATCATGCTCAGTGTGTTTCTTTTGTTGCTGGTTTGTGACAAAATTGGGGGCTCTTCCGGGATCTGAACCCGGGACCTCTCGCACCCGAAGCGAGAATCATACCCCTAGACCAAGTTTCACAAAAACAACAGATGAGAGAATTTTGTCACAAACCAGCAACAAAAGAAACACACTGAGCATGATTCAGTGTTAAAAACTATTTTATTAATCACTACTTATGATAATACGTAAAATAAAAGTAAAAAAAATGTTAGTATGTTAGAATTCAAAAAATGTTAAACCTCGAACGTTAACCCCAATACTAAACTCTTCGTGTGTGTGTGTGTGTGTGTGACAAAGTCCAAAACTCCCAGTTCCGGAATGGTTCTTAAAGTTCAGTTCCGCAAGCCATAAGGTGAAACATGAGCAAGGGCTTCTTCAACAACCACCGTTGTCTGAAGATAAGACGTAGACGTAGAGAAACATAGAGAGAGTACATACGAAATCCAAATGTTCTACGATGGAACCCAAACGACACTTCAGTGTTTACTCGGTAGTGACTTCGTCACCCCGAAAAGCATCCGAACCGTGGTCGTCCACACACAAATACCTGTTTCCTTCTACAGGTCAGCAACAAAGTGAACTCCACCGGATTACTTCCAACTTCCATACATGGATTTCAGTGGCAAACACAGTTATTGTTTCTCATCCATCGATAGAGAAAACAAGCAGGCTGGTGTCTCTCTCCCTTCTCTCTCTCTCTCTCTTTCTTCTTCTTCTTCTGACTTCTTCAACAACGTCATTAGGTCCTTTATCTTCTATTGACGTAAGCACGCCCCACACACACATACACACACACTCTCTATCTTAAAGGGACTTTCACTGAGTCCGTAACATTGCCTTCCATCTCCTCTTTAGGCAGAATAAAGAACATCCCTATGGAGGGCTTTAAAGTCTTTTTGGATAAAATGTCTTCTAATAATCCTCTGGCATTTGAAATCTTTCAGTATAGACACAAGATCTCTCAGTTATTCCCTTAACAACGTTACCTGCTTTCAGCTTTGCCTTTTCAAAAAGCACGTGTCCAGTCTCTATCCTTATTCACAAACAAACAAAAGACATTTGAATGTGATATTTGTTCTCTGGGAGATATTTCTAAACTTAGCAGCATTTCCACTTTACTCATTGGCTTAACAAAAATGCATTAAACGTGTTTTTCTTTTTCACAAACAACTTCATCAATGTCAAAAAATATCTTGGAATGCGGTGATATTCATTGCCATTTTATTAAATTAATTTGCTGATTGTTAAGTGCAGTCGGGCCTATATTATGATGTATTATTTAAACTGGAGCATGAATTTGTATAAATACTAAAATGGTGTAAAGTGACAGGCACAGTAATGTAGTGGTTAGCATAACGCTATTACAGCGCCAGCGACCTGGGTTCAATTCCTGCTGCTGTCTGTAAGGAGTTTGTACGTTCTCCCCGTGTCTGCGTGGGTTTCCTCTGGGTGCTCCGGTTTCCTCCCACGTTCCAAAGATGCACGGGTTAGGAAGTTGTGGGCATTGCTATGTTGGCGCCGGAAGCGTGGCGACACTTGTGGGCTGCCCCCAGAACACTACGCAAAAGGTGTATTTCACTGTGTGTTTCGATGTACATGTGACTAATAAAGATATCTTGTCTTAAAGTGAACTATTCAGCTTAGTGCAAAATGTTTGAAATTTTCTGTCTAGTTGATGTGTGTGTTGAAGACCAGGATTTTTGGGATGAAGAAAGTCGAGGGCAATGGGAAAGTCGAGTTAGCATTGAAGTTCAGACATGCTGTTATTAAATGACCTGACTAATCTCAAAGGACTGAGTTGCCATGCTTCTATTTCATATTTCTTATTGAAAGCTATTGAAGCAAAATTCATAATCCCAATCTGCTGTGAAGTTAATAATTTGTCATTGATACTGATGTAGACCAAGAAAGAACACCATAATTCCTAGATACTAGCACTTTAAGTACTTACCACTTGGCACTTCTGCTTTAGAACTGAGTATGTTGGTGCTATAGAGAGATTTGTTTTACACTGACAAAAATTCTGTAGTCTACAGTTTTGCCCTTTCTTTTAGTTCCCATTGTCACGCATATGCTTCCATATCAATTATACTACAGTTATTCTCTCTCATTTTCTTATTTATGCTATAAAATGTTTTCTTTTGACAGGATGACGATGACAATGTTTCACCACCAGGCACTTCTGATCCTCCAAGTTTCATTCTACGCGAGCAAGGGGCTCACTTCTGCTTTAATTCGAGGCAAGTTCATTTCTAGAATTCACTGAAATCTATTTTCCATGAAACTTTTATCCTTTGAGTAAAAAATAGTTGCAAAGTAATCTGATGTACATTTTTTCTTATTTTGTAGCATTGACCTTCACAAGAAGTGTCCACTTTGTGACGTGGTATTTCCCCCAAGTTATGATCAGAGCAAATTTGAAGAGCATGTTGAAAGTCACTGGAAGGTGTGTCCCATGTGCAGTGAGCAATTTGCCCCAGATTGTGACCAGCAATATTTTGAAAAACATGTCATGACACATTTTGCTGAAAACGTTCAGCATTTTGATTAAATTGCAAAGCCTACTTACCATTTTTCGCTCTATAACTAAAGTTGATTAATGTTAATAATTTAGCAAATACACTATATCATATCACTGAAGGCCACTTTTACAGTAGTTTGCTGTATTCTTTTAAAAAATATCTAAGCTGATGAATATAGTATAAATATCATATAAATATGTTATTAGAAGCATGAATAATCATTACAATGTTACTTATTTGCATAGCTTCATAGAAAACAACAAAATGTATCTTATTTGAACTCCACACAATGCATCCTTCTGCCATAGATGATGATTGCAGTTTGTCAGCAACCAGAAGTACATTTTCTGTAATTAATCTATTAACGATCCTAAACTTAGTGTTTCAGCTTTCAAAACCTATGGCTATTTACAGATAATTAGTAATCGATTAGTTTGAGGCTGAGTTTGAAGTTTTTCTTTTATTTCAGCTTGACTGAAGTTTCAGAAATGAAATGTGAATCTATGGACAATTGTACCTGAATATATATTCTGTAAAACAGTCGTATTTCCACTAAAATGTCAACCATATCCTTTACCATGAATGTGAGATTGAATTTCCCTTCTCTGTAAATGCCTACTGATATATATTTTCCAAATCGTTTTGCTATTGTGTTAAGTCTCAGCACATAACTGTATTTAAGTTTAATTTTTCACTGGTAATGATGTATCCAGTTTTATGTTGCAGTGAAATTTCTCTTTACAATAAAGACAGGTCCATCCAGTCTATCCAGTGCCCATGGATTACGTCATTGTCGCTGAAGGAGGCAGTATACCCATTGCCTTCTGCTACCATCCACTGGGAAAACTGGAGAGCTGAATGTAGCTAATCAATCTTGGATCCATGCTTAGCTTCACTCTCAAGAGCTTGTTATATACATGTCCATTCCCTGTTTTGTCTATCCACATGTCAACAGAACGCAAGGGGCTCATGAACTTAAGTAAGCCTGAGACCACCTTCTCTGTTGCCCCTGCTGCTTTGATCTCACACCTAGCCCTCTGTGTCTGTCTTCCTTTGCAGCTGGTTTGTACTATAATCTTTCTCTATCTCCCCATTTGCCTCTTAGCCCTTTCCACCTCTGAAACCCATTTGCTGATCTATTGGCTCTATTCTCATCAAGCAGCCGACTGCACAACTTCACTCCCTCATCCACATTCCCTTGCCTCAGGTGCCGTGCCCCTTCAATTCTGCTGTCATCGTACCTCTCAAAAACAAACCCTCAACCCCTATAGATTACCTCCCCATCACCAAATTCCCTTTCCCATATCCTTGTATGTATGTCAAATCTAATCCCATCTTTCCATGCTCCTTTCTTAATCCTTCTATTCAAGTTTCCATCACACCTCAGTACCAAAATTCTCTGATCAAAGCCCCAATGAACTCCTGTGTAGCTGACATAAAGGCAATATCCATGCCCCGTCTGCTTGAATTTCTCTCCAGAATCACACCATATGAGCATCAACAGCAGACATTTATCATACACGGTCCTTGGTTATTCCCTGCAGGGTCATCACAGATGTTGAATGTTGTGGTTCCAACCACCTGATATGTCTCCGAACCACAGGAACAAATATTCAGTGGATCAGTTTATTTGCAATATCTAGTTTGCTCAAAAAGGTACTTTAGTGCTGGAGAGTGTTGTCAGGTCCTCACTGTTAACTAAATTTGGGGGAAAAAGTGATCATGAGACAAGTGGTTATGGGAGTACTTAGCAAACCTACAATTCCGTTGTTAAGAATCAGGTAAATAGAGAGGGGCATCACCCCACTCAGAAACAAACCATTCATCCAACCCAACAAGGACAAGTCAAGTGAGGAGATGCACTGATTCATTCAGATTCATTCCAACCTTATGGATTTACCATCCCCCTCATTTTCCCCACCCACTCCATCCCAGCATCCTGCTAATTTCTCCCTTCTATATTTCCTCTGAAACTTTTGATTCTCTGGAATCTGCGACATGATTCCACAAACAAAACCTCCACACTGAATTCTAGATTGTTGCAGTGAATTATTAAGCCAGTAGGGTCATCGAAACCAAGCCTTGAAATTTCAGCGCCCAACACTACACACTGCAGTGTGACGATCTCAATAGCAACACTAGTAAATGGGAACACTGGTAAATTTTAACCAGGTGCACTAACTTGTCTGACTGCTGCTTAACAAAACACAGTCAACTAGAATGTTCCAATTATACAAGTAAAATATGTAAATGCTCAAAATATGATATAAAATTAGAAAACACTGGAAAAACTGAGTATATTAAAGTATATTAAGTTTAAGGGAAGCCACTGGGGCAGCACAATGCAGGCTCATCATGGTAATTGGGGCTTTATGGGGGATGGGGAGTAAGACAGCTGCAGAATAACAATTCCTGATGTAAAAGTTTAGCAGATGTTAACCACTTTGGAACAGAATAGGAGAGAACATAGGTAAGTGAGCCACTCCCAATCCCCAGTAAAGAGCCTTAAGAGTACTGGTGATGTCCAGTCCGTGATATGTCCCGGTGTTAGCTCCAATTTGGTTGGTAACCCTGCAGCCTCTGAGTCAGTAGGCTGTGGACTCAAGATATACCTGGAGACTTGAGCACAAAGTAAAGACAGTCGCAAAATTGCACCACTGAAAAGTACTGCACTGTTGGTGATGCCATCTTTGAAACAAAATATTAAATCAGTTTGCCCTTGTTAATAGTTGGTTATAAAACATCCCATGGCAATGTTTTAAGCATTTTGTTCCAAAATGGTTATATTGCCAAACAAAAATATAAAACTTGTGAATGAAAGATTGGTGAAAGAAAAGGGATGTCAACATTTTTTAACAATTCTTTTACATCATCATTTAAGAAAAAAATGGAAGTCTGCAATTGGGCAATTAAATCTTCAGTGCCAGAGAGATGTTTGGCAGTAAAAACACCAAGCATAACATTTTATGTCATGCTCTGAGGGTAACTAGTGGCTAAGTTCCCTACTTCATTCTGTAGCATGGATCTATCAGCGAAATAACACATCAAATCTTATGGAGTCACGTTTTTATTCCTGTGGATCCGCTAACTGGAGGTTGTGGTCCAATGTATTCCATAATAATTGTAAGGGTGCAAAGCCTCACTTATTATTCACATAAAACCGGAGTCAACAACAGCATCACCATTCCTCTATAACTTCCTTTAACACAAGCAGCTGCAGAGTGAAGTAGAAGAATAGGTTGCACAGAGCATTCCATGTCATCAACAATATGGTACCTGTAATGTTTCAGTGTTGTCAGATTCTTCCATAAAATAATGCCAAATATTGCAAATATGTGAAAATAATATTGCCTTTTTAAACAATTTCCAGGCAGGCATTCACACAGTTAAGTCCATTTCCCGGTCAAACACTTTCACTCCTCAATATAAATGGTTGAAAGCTTCTGAGAGGCTTTTCGTGCAGCAAATAGCAAAAATGAAACCAGCAAAGTTTTGTAAAGTTTCAGATAACTTTACCTGCAGAGTCTCATCAATGCAGCATTAACCTGGGGATATTTCTATGTTGCTTAACCAGCGATTAAAAAGGCTGTGCTTTCAAAGGTTGAGCTTGGGGTTACAAATGAGGGAAATAACATAGAAGATCTTAGCCCAACTCATTCAGCCTTATTGACGTGTAGTGCTGGGAAGTGGTACTATTGATTGATGGGTTTTATCCAGGACAAAATAAAAAGATGCTGGATATTGGTCAACAGGTCAGATTTAACTGTGGATGTTCATAAACCTGATATGTTCATTCTGTTTTTCCACCTGCAGATACCAGTTGACCTGAGTACTTCCAGTATTTTTACTTTTTATTTCAGAATTCCAGGATCTTCAGTATTTTATTTTTACCAGATCCATGAGCTGGATCACCCTGGACCCAGTCTGGTGGCCTGCAGTCACTCTTCAATATCCCAATGGTCACACCAACATTTTGCATTTTCATGGCTCCCAACCACCTCAGGCCTTGACCACCATGGCCACCCCATAAATAAAGACTGGTAGAAACAGGGACTAGACGTCGGGCAAACTGAGGATCCAGCCACAGCCCTTACTGACCACTTGTGCAGCTTCCAAATGTGTCTGATCATCAGATCTGGCCCCTCATACAAAGTCATTATGGGACAATCCTGGATTCAGTGGTGAGTTCTGGGACAGAGCTGGAGATGAGAGGCACTGCTGTTAGCCCAAGGTTCTCTGAAGATACACCAGCTGGCCATCAGCACAGTCTGGTCCAATGACTCAGATTATCAACTGATGTTTAATCTTCATGTTGGCCTCTATTGCAAGAGGACTTGAATACAAGAGCAGAGCATCGCATTCCAATCATATAAGTTCCTGGTGAGGCCACGTCTGGAATATTGTGTACAGATTTAGACTCCCTTACTAAGGAAGAACATACTCGTGAAGTGATGTTTCACCGGGTCGATAGCTGGGATGGAGAGTTTGCCGCAGGAGGAGGGATTAAGCTGACTGGGTCTGTACTGCCTTGAGTTTAGAAGAATCAGATGTGATCTCATGAAGAGATACAAAATTCCTATGGGGCAGGTAGATGCAGAGATGATGCTTCCCCTGGCTAAGAGGTCTAGAACCACGGATCACAGTCTCAAAGTAAGGAGTTGTCCAGGGACGTGAAGTAATTTCTCCCCCCAGAGCATGGTGAATCGTTGGAATTTTCTACTCGAGAGTGATGGGGAGCTGGTGTAGTTGACAGGAATATCTGGCAATAGCTGAGTCTATTTTTTGGTCTCCAACCCATTGATTAAGAAAGGTTGGAATGGATTTCCAATATGTAAACAGCACAGAAAAATACTTCTATGGATATTTGAATAATATAGAGTCTGTCACAGCTGAGATGCATAACATTAAAAATCTGTTGCATGCACAAAGCTGGAGGAACTCAACGGGTCAAGCGGCATCTATGGAGGGAAATGGACAGTCAACATTTCGGGTCAAGACCATTTATCAGGACTGGAACGGAAGAAGGGAGAAGCCAGTATAAAAGGGTGAGGGAGGGGGTTGAGCACAATCCAGGTGAGGGGGGAGTGGGAATGATGTAAGAAGCTGGGAATTGAGAGGTGGAAGTGACAAATCTGTTGATTAAACAGAATAAAAATCTGTTAACCCTCACTGTTAGCTCGCAGAAGCAGGCTGAGCACTTGTCTCAGATACTTAAGATGCCTGTAGAATTAATACTACCTGAAGAAGTAGGGAAAAAGAGGAAGTAAAAAGGTAAGTCCTGATTCTGGCGTGGCAATATTTGTGTCTGGAGTAATTGCTTTACCCTTTCATTACCAAAACCCTCACAAAGTTTCACTTATTTTACCACGTAAGAGAAGAGACTCATGTATCTTTTCAATCAGCAATGTCAGATCAGGGAGAGGTAACTCTCAAATGTGTCACCTTGCTGTGGATAACTGTAAGGTGCATTGGTAAATATATTACGAAGGACTTGACAAGTTGCAGGGAAGAGTATCTGATAACATTTTGTAAGCAATCACTTGGTGTGAAAAAGTTCTTCAGTACAGTTTCTATTTAAGGATTTGGCTTTCAAATGGGCAAGGTGCTGAGATTATTTTAGATTTTCTGACCAGAGGTTGACAAGTGAATCTTGAAATGTTACACGTTTAAAGTTTCTGAGCTAAAGTTCAATGATTTCATTTTTAGATTAATTTTACTGCTAGAAATTAGTTCATCTGTCATTTGTTCTTTGCTCTTTAAAATTCTTGTTATTCCTGTGACCACAAATTTACAGAAAATGTATGTGTGTTATTTTATCAGATATAGATTTCTGTCTGATGATGGAAGTGCTTTAGGTGTAAAACCAGCTCTTCTGTTGCACACCAGATTCCACCCTGTTGTAAAATTCCTGCTGATGAGTCTTATCAAGGTGTGCAGCGGAAGTGTGTCTCTTTGGTGTTGGTACTAGTTTATTATTGTCACTTGTACCGAGGTACAGTGAAAAGCTTGTTTTACAAACCGATCGTACAGGTCAATTCATTACACAGTGCAGTTACATTGAGTCAGTACAGAGTGCATTGATGTAGTACGGGTAAAAAACAATAACAGTACAGAGTAAAGTGTCACAGCTACAGAGGAAGTGCAGTGCAATAAGGTGCAAGGTCACAAGAAGGTAGATCGTGAGGTCATAGTCCATCACATTGTATAAGGGAACTGTTCAATAGTCTTATCACAGTGGGGTAGAAGCTGTCCTTAAGTCTGGTGGTACGTGCCTTCAAGCACTTCTACAGACTCCTTGTTTACATCCATGATTTTAAAAATGCTTCATATGATCGGTTGCAATATCTAACACTAGAGTTTGTTGAATATGACAAAATGTAAGTCTTTAATAATTCAACTTGTGTTATCCTTCACACAAGTGTCCTCAGCTGCTTTCTTTTAAAGATGGTTCTGGGAAAGTTTTCCGTCTTTTGTACCTTTTATTTCTCTGATTATTGAATCTCATTGTTCAGCAAATCCCAGCATCTGGGAAAGGGACATGTGGCTTTTCTTGCTAACCGTACTGTATGAACACAGTAGGATTCCCTTGAGGAAAATAAGTTCCATAAGCAGCCCCAAAGAAAAGGACATGCACAGACTGGGTGGGAGCCAGTGTACTTCCCTGTTTCCCAGCCTTTCTGCTGCATTTTTGAGCTATTTATATATGCACATTTTTGAGCTTCTATTTATATAAAAGCTGAATTTTGAGCCACATAATTGTGAGGCAGCCCATTACTGAGAATGTGCTTGTATGCCTTAAGCCTTTCTTAAGTAAAAGCTAAAACAATGGCATGTAAGCACTTCTGAGGTTGGAGATAGGACACAGCGATTTCTATTGCATCATGATCTCATTCTATTCTATAATCTTCATAAATACAAAGACTATATAGAACCATTATCTAGTTGAATTAGACAATAGTAATTCCAGGTCAGGGCAAATGAGATTATAGTGGCTGCTCCTTGACATAGTCTGATTGAGGGCTGATCCTATACATTGAGACTTAATGTTTAGCAGTACACTTAAAATAAGAACTGAATTAGAAGTGGCTGAACACTTTTTGACTGTGATGACATTGTTAGTTTGGATATTTATGGTGCAAACTACCATGTTTTGAAATGTCGGTATCTGTGAAGGTAATGGCATGGCATTGGGCCATATAGACTATGAAAGTCTGATCTTTGGTACATACGTTGCTTCATTTTCTTAGTGTGAACATATGGTAGTGTAGCGGTTAGCGTAACGCTATTACAGCGCCAGAAACCCGGGTTCCATTCCTGCCACTGTCTGTAAGGAGTTTGTACATTCTCCCCGTGTCTGTGTGGGTTTCCTCCAGGTGCTCTGGTTTCCTCCCACATTCCAAAGACGTACAGGTTAGGAAGTTGTGGGCATGCTATGCTGGCGCCGGAAGTGTGGCGACACTTGCAGGCTGCCCCCGGAACACTCTACGCAAAAAGATACACTTCACTGTGTGTTTCGATGTGCATGTGACTAATAAAGAAACCTTAATTTCTCTCAGTGCCCTGTCCTGGGAAAAGGAATCTGCTTGGCTTATTGTTTCTTCCCTATTGTGAACCTGTGCTGATGAATGTGGTGTTAATGCACACTGACTGATTGTGATTGTGAAGAGTATCACCAGCTGATGTGCTCCTGGGGTGCGTGGATTAGGAAAATAGCAGATTGGATGTCACGTATGTGCAGTTATTTGATTTCTTGGACATGTGCTAACGTGGGCTTTGTGCCATGGATTGGGAAAGGCTGGCTCAGTGAATTGATCCTAATTGCTGGGAAGTGACTACTCTTGAAAATACACTGTGATTATCTGGTGGATACAGTGTGACTTTGGCGGCCTGATATTTTGCTGAAATGACTGATGTGGCTCGCAAAAGAAAAACAGCCAGACCAGAGAGAAATCAGAGGGCTGTTGAACGTCAGTCTCAGGCACTGATTTCAGTGCAGGAAGGAGGAAACTCAGGCCAGAAATGAGCTGGAACCTCCAACTCTCCAGCCTCAGTACAGGAATTGGGTGTCACAATCCATATAAAGAAGCTGGGGGCAATAAGGGCAATTTTGAACAGTTAGCTGATCATTTCTTATTTATCCTGTTGCTGTATTGTGGGCTTTCTGACGCCGTTTTCAATTTGGGAGGGAACTGAAGTATGGACATAAGTATGGAAGTTTAAAAATAATTTGGATTTGTAAGGCGCCCCCATGATATCAGGACACATTAACAAGTTAAATGACAAATAGTTTTGAAGTGTAGCCCTAGACTCCAAACATGCTGGTTGGTGAGCACATTCTCCTCCCCAGCACAACCATTCAATCAGCTCAACATGAGTGCCAGCCATTTCCCAGCCTTACACAACGAGCACACATTTGGAATCAGCAACCTAGCACTGGTTTCTTTGAGGCCTGATCTATTTTTTCCAACATCAGCTTTGGGTAGGAGATATGGGACTCCCGCACCCCCCAACTTTACACCTGTTTTAGGCAGAAATCAAAGGTCCCAGTCTCTCAAGTAAGATATCTTTATTAGTCACATGTACATCAAAACACACAGTGAAATGCATCTTCTGTGTAGAGTGTTCTGGGGGCAGCCTGCAAGTGTCGCCATGCTTCCAGCGCCAACATAGCATGCCCACAACTTCCTAACCCATATGTCTTTGGACTGTGGGAGGAAACCAGAGCACCTGGAGGAAACCCATGCAGACACGGGGAGAATGTACAAACTCCTTACAGACAGCGGCTGGATTTGAACCCGGGTCGCTGGCGCTGTAATAGCGTTACACTAACCGCTACACTACTGTGCCTGCCTTAATTTTATCCGTTCCCAGCAAAATCTCTTCACAAGTGAGAGCATTCTCCATTCATGAAATGTTGAACAGTCCCTCAATGTTTGTAGTATTTAATGAGCCAAGAAACTACAATTGTCTAAATGTGAGGCATTCCCATGGCCAGGCACCTTCTGATTAACTCTGATTTTCATTTGATATCACTTCAAAGTGTTATAAATATTGTTTCCATTTTCATCATTATAGGTTGATTTTGATACCTAATGTACAGTATCCACGATGACCAAGTGCAATCCCAATCCAATCATCTCAGCTCGTTTACCGGCACTTGGTCAGTAACCTTTTGTTCATGAGCTTTCTAAATACATTGTCACGCCAGGATCTGAAATACATTTTATCTCGTCGTATAAGGGAACCGTTCAATAGTCTTATCACGGTGGGATAGAAGTTGTCCTTGAACCTGGTGGTATGTGCCCTCAGGCTCCTGTATCTTCTGCCTGATGGGAGGGGGGAGAAGAGAGAATGACCTGGGTGGGTGGGGTCTTTGATTATGCTGGCTGCTTCACCAAGGCAGCGAGAGGTAAAGACAGAGTCCATGGAGGGGAGGCTGGTTTCCGTGACGCGCTGGGCTGTGTCCACAACTCTCTGCAGTTTCTTGCGGTCCTGGGCAGAGCAGTTACCCTACCAAGCTGTGATACATCCAGATAGGATGTTTTCTTCTTGACCTCACAATCTACCTTGTTATGACCTTGCACCTTATTGTCTACCTGCACTGAACTTCCCTGTAGCTGTGACACTTTACTCTGTACTCTGTTACTGTTTTTACCCTGTACTACCTCAATGCACTGTGTAATGAATTGATCTGTACGAACGGCATGCAAGACAAGTTCTTCACTGTACCTGGGTACAAGTGACAATAATAAACCAATACCTACCAATACATTTCTGCATTGCTACCTTGACCGTGCTTTCCCTGCGACCCATTTAAAAACTACCCGTCTGCTTGTATATCATACAACTTGCTCAACACCTGTGGTGGTACATTCAATGTGAAATCCAAGTCCTGTCCGCCAACCCACACAACGCCATGGAGAGAAACGAGGTACACGCTGGTGTGAGGAGACAGGACTTCGGTATTTCCCCCACTCGTGGAGTGCCTCGCCGTGACCCCCGAGTAGATCTCAGCCCAGACTCCCGCCCCCGTCAATGCTGGCAGCGTTGACCTGAGTCGGCACACCTGGAACAGGTAAAGGTCTCGGGAGTGCCAGTTGGAGAGTGCCTGTTGTGGCAAATAGCTCAGTAAAGCGCTTGGTGAAGCATCTGCACAACGAATAGAAAATGCAGCGTGTCCGGCGCACGATGGAGTTCTCTATCTGCAGCAGCCAGTGTCAGCTGAATGTTAGTGATACTCCACAGGCAGGTAGAGCCCTGGAGATGTAGTAAAGACCAGAGTAGCTGGTACGGTGTGGTCCACTGCACCGTAGCCGCTGGATATGAAGGAGAACTTCACACCACAACGGGGTAAGATAAGAATCGCACTCTTCAGTTTGCTTCTTATTGTGGGAAGTAACAGTTCATTTTTAAGTTCTCCAAGTGTTAAGTTGCAGCCACTGTCAGTAGGGACCTGGAGGCTACAAACTGGAATGGTAGATGATATCAGTTTATACGTGTGTGTCGTGCATTCGACCCGCTTCTCTATATGTAACTACTGGCGTCACCAAGTAGACTCCCGGACTTAGACCTGCAAGACGTAATTATGCAGCGGATCATTTTACGCGGAGTTGATGATATTCTGCACCTTGGCACCAGAAATGTACCCGACTGAGTGAGATGGGAGCCGGGGGTGGGCCGCGGAGTTGCTGGGAACGGCGTCTTGTTACAGATCAAAAGTAAACATTGCTGTCACATTTTAAACGTTCCAGGGGTCTTGAATCAATATTCCCCGCAGGATTAGATTTTGGGAATTGGTTTACTCTGTTTACAACCCAAACCCAAACCCAAACCCATCCTCAGTAGTTGAGAGGAACAAAGGACTGCAGATGCTGGAATCTGGATGGAAAACACGATGATGCTGGTATGAGAGAGGAGTTGGCCCAAATTGATTGGAAGAGTTAGCTGGCTGGAGGGACAGCCGAGGAGAAATGGAAGGAATTTCTACAGGAAATAAGCAAAATGCAGGATAGATATATTCCAAGAAAAAAGGTTTTGAATGGAAAAAAAGGCACAAATGTGGATAACGAGAGCTGAAGGCTAAAATAAAAGCAAAAGGCGGCGTACAAAGAAGCAAAAATTAGTGGGAAAACAGAGGACTGGGAAGCTTTTAAAAACCTGCAGAAAGAAACTAAGAAGGTCATTAGGAAAGAAAAGATGAATTATGAAAGGAAGTTGGCGGATAACACTCGAAAGGATACTAAGAGTTTTTTTAAATACATAAGGAGTAAAAGAGAGACACGGGTTGATATAGGACCAATTGATAACGGTGCAGGAGACATTATAATGGACGATAGAGAGATGGCAGAGGAATTGAATAAATATTTTGCATCAGTCTTCACCGTGGAGGACATCAGCAATGTGCCGGTTAGTCAGGAGTCTCACGAAATGGAACTGAGTTCAGTTAAGATTACTAGGGAGAAGGTGCTAGGAAAACTAAATGGGCTAAAGACTGATAAGTCTCCCAGACCGGATGAGGTGCATCCCCGGGTTCTGAAGAAGGTGGCTTTAGAGATAGCGGAGGCATTGGTGATAATTTTTCGGGAATCGATAGATTCCGGCACGGTTCCGGAGGACTGGAGGGTCGCAAACGTAGTTCCGTTGTATAAGAAAGGTGGGAGGCAGCATAAAGGAAATTACAGACCTATTAGTCCGATGTCAGTGGTGGGAAAATTATTGGAATCTATCCTCAAGGATGGGGTTACGGAATACCTAGAGGCGCAAGGCAAGATAGGTTCTAGCCAACATGGTTTTGTGAAGGGAATATCCTGCCTGACCAACCTATTGGAGTTTTTTAAAGAAATCACAGGTAGGGTGGATAAGGGAGAGGCTGTGGATGTTGTGTATTTAGACTTTCAAAAGGCTTTCGATAAGGTGCCTCACAAGAGACTGATTAATAAGATGGAATTACGGGTAGGATAACAGAATGGGTGGAGCATTGGCTGGTTGGCAGGAAGCAAAGAGTGGAAATAAAAGGATCTCGTTCTGGTTGGTTACCGGTTACTAGTGGTGTGCCGCAGGGGTCGGTGTTGGGACCGCTCCTTTTTACCTTGTACATTAACAATTTGGATAATGGAAGAAATGGTTTTGTGGCTAAGTTTGCGGATGACACCAAGATAGGGGGAGGAGTAGGGAGTGTTGAGGAGATAGGAAGGTTGCAGAAAGACCTAGATAGTTTAGGAGAATGGGCAAGGAAATGGCAGATGAGATTCAATGTTGAGAAATGTGCAGTTGTACACTTTGGAAGCAGAAATAAGCGGGCAGATTATTATCTAGAAGGAGAGAAAATTCAAAGTATAGAAGTACAAAGGGACTTGGGGGTACTCGTGCAGGATACCTTAAAGGTTAACCACCAGGTCGGATCGGTGGTAAAAAAAAGCGAATGCTATGTTGGCATTCGTTTCGAGAGGTATAGTGTATAAAAGTAAGGAAGTGTTGATGAGGCTCTACGGGGCACTAGTGAGGCCTCATTTGGAATATTGTGCGCAGTTTTGGGCCCCACATCTTAGGAAGGATGTGCTGACGTTGGAGAGGGTTCAGAAGAGATTTACGAGGATGATTCCAGGAATGAAAGGGCTTACGTATGAGGAGCGTTTGTCGGCTCTTGGACTGTACTCACTGGAGTACAGAAGAATGAGAGGAGACCTCATAGTGACATTTAAAATATTGATAGGAAAGGACAGAGTAGATGTGGCTAGGCTGTTTCCCTTGGTGGGTGAGTCCAGGACCAGAGGGCACAATCTTAAAATTAGAGGGTACAGTTTCAGAACAGAGATGAGGAGAAATTTCTTTAGCCAGAGGGTGGTGAATTTGTGGAACTCCTTGCCACATACAACAGTGGAGGCCAGATCAGTGGGGGCGTTCAAGGAGGAGATAGATAGATATCTAAATAGTCAGGATATCAAGGGATATGGGGATAAGGCCGGAAATTGGGATTAGAATAGGTTTTTTCTTCTTCCCCCATTCCCCATTTCTCATTTCTTTTTTCCCTTTTCCTTGGAGCAGACTCGATGGGCCGAATGGTCTGCTTCTGCTCCCTTGTCTTGTGATCTTGTGAACTCAGCAGGTCAGGCAGCATCCGTGGAGAAAAGCAGGCGGTCAACGTTTCGGGTCAGGACCCTTCTTCAGGACTGAAGATAGGAAAAGGGGAAGCCCGATATATAGGAGGGGAAAGAAGAGCAGTGATAGGTGGATAAAAGAGGGGAGGCGGGGTGGGCACAGGGTGGTGATGGGTAGATGTAGGTAAGAGATAGTGATAGGCAGGTGCGGGGGATGAGGGGAGAGCAGATCCAATGGGGGATGGGTCGAAGGTGAGGAGAGAGAGGGGGAAAAGCAGTCTAGGAAAGGGAAGAAGAGAAGAAGCGTGGTGGTGGGGGTGGGGGTGTGTGTGGGGAAGGCGGGTGGGGATTACCTAAAGTGGGAGAATTCAATGTCCAAGCCGTTAGGCTGCAAGGTTCCAAGACAGAAAATGAGGTGCTGTTCCTCCAGTTTGCGCTTGGAATTCTCCTGGCAGTGGAGGAGGTCGAGGACTGACGTATCATGACAGTATGTTCCTCAGTAGTTCCAGGGCCTTTCTAGCTGTAACAAGTTCTGGAGCCCTTTGGACAACTTTGACAGCCAGTGACCTCGGGGATGGGGAGCACACCCAACTGTGAAGACCGTTCAAGGGTTGAGTCTTCCAATCAGACAGTTTTGGACAACTCGCAGGTCAGCCGAAAGTCCGGTCCGATGTGTCCTACAGTTTTGGACCTGTGGCCAAAATCACACTTTGAGCCCTCCAGCCAATTACGTTAATGAAGTTGTAACCACCTCGCCCACGGCCCGTGCGGAGTCTGTTGAGGGCTGTCTACTCTCTTGGTAGTTTGAGGCAAGGATGGCTGCTGTGGGGTCAGTGGTGAGGGGTGTTGCAATGTTCGCGTCTCAGTTCCTTCCATCTGGACATTGGGTTTGTGCCCGAGTTGGCTGCTCTTCCCCAGAATGGCCAGAGTGATTTCAAACGCTTTTTTGTGTGAGTTTACATTTCTTCCCTTCCAATTTTGTTTTGTTACTACCTAAGTTGCTTTGTGGGGTCTTAGATGAGAAAAGCTGTTCAGTTTGGAGGCTGCAGATCACCATGTGGTCAAGATGGATGCTGGACCAGAAGTCCTGGAGTCATTTAGGACAGAATTGAGCCCGCTCCAACCAAAAACCATCCATTTACACTAATCTACCAAATCTCATCTTATTCTCCCCACATTCCCATCAACTTCCACTAGATTCTACCTGGTGTCTACAGGAGCCTGAGGACCCACACTCAACATATGAGGAACAGCTTCCACCATCAGATTTCTGAACAGTCCATGAACGCTACCTGATTATCCTTCGTTTGCACTTTTTTTTGGTAACTTATAGTACTTTTTATGTACAATACACAAAATGTGCTGGAGGAACTCAGCAGGTCAGGAGTCCTGATGAAGGGTCTCGGCCCAAAACATTGACTGTTTATTTCCCTTCACGGATGCTGCCTGACCTGCTGAGTTCCTCCAGCACTTTTTGTGTGTTGCTCCAGATTCCAGCATCTGCAGAATTTTTTGTGTCTCAGTAATTTTTACGTCTTGCACTGTACTGCTGCCACAAAACAAATTTCACAACATATGTCAGTGATAATAAACCTGATTCTGAGTCATCTCTTTGCTGAGTTCCAGAACACAGCAAGAAGAATGCCATTGGTCACATGAAGCTTGCTGATTTAAAAGCGTTGTCATTTACCTCAAAGTATTTCGCTCAAAGGGAATTTGTTGAGAAATGCAGTCAGTGGAGGATTAGTGTAAATGGGTGCTTGATGGTTGGCTATGGACTCAGTCGACGGAAAAGCCCACTTCCATGCTGAAATATTGGTATTGGTTTATTATTGTCACTTGTACCGAGGTACAGTGAAAAACTTGTCTTGCATACTGATCGTACAGGTCAATTCATTACACAGTGCAGTTACATTGGGTTAGTACAGAGTGCATTGAGGAGAACGATTATAGTAAGGGTAATGTGTAGAAAGCAGCTTGCAACGAGTTGCCACGCTCCGGTGCCATCTTGCTTCCCAAAACACGATGATGCTGGATGAACTCAGCAGGCCAGGCAGCATCCGTGGAGAAAAGCAGGCGGTCAACGTTTCGGGTCAGAACCCCTCCTCAGGACTGAAGATAGGAAAAGGGGAAGCCCAATGTATAGGAGGGAAAAGCAGAGCAGTGATAGGTGGACAGAAGAGGGGAGGCGGGGTGGGCACAAGGTAGATACAGGTAAGAGATAGTGATGGGCAGGTGCAGGGGAGGGACAGAGTTAGCTCATGGTCGAGGAGCCGGAGAGCAGAGGAGATCACAGAGGGGGAGCAGTGAGAGAGGGACTCACGAAGTTCCCGTCGAAGAGAGGAAGAAAACTTCTTCAAAGTGGGCATCCTTGAAGAGACTTTGCAGTGGAGCTGTTATCTGCAGTCCCCTGTTTCCCCCATTCCCATGCTGCACGACTCCATGGCACTGATTATGAGAAGCATTGGAACTATTTCTGGGCCTGATCAGGTGCATGGGCTTCCTGCACGGATCATTGTGCAGTAACTGGGAATGGGAACTCCAGCCAGTCAGTCCAACTACACCACAGCTTTAGGTTGTGTCCACCCAGGCACTGCAACTAAATCTGAGGGTCATCTTGGCCTGTATGGATCAAGCCATATTTCATCTCTGTACTCCAGTTAAAACGTTTTCACAATGCCTAATAGAATAAGAGTTCTTCTTAAAAATAGGTGAAAGCACCTAGCGGGTCAAGCAGCATCGGTGGAATGAGGTGACGCCTGCTTCATTTTCTCTTCCCACAGCCGTTGCCTGACCTGCAGAGTATTTCCAGTATCTTCAGATTTAATTGCAGATTTCCAGCTCCTGCAATTTTTTTGATTTTCAATTTTTTTTTAGTTGTTCCCACATTTTAACTTAATCTCCAAGTCTCTTGAACACTAAATATCTGATTCTTATTTCTGTAGTGTGCACAGTAGAAGATAGTAACATGTTCCAAGTTTTAGAACGATCTCTAGGTTATGTCTTCTGCATTACTTTATTGCCCTTTGAAGTTGAAGTGGACAACAGTTTGACTGTGGTCTCACTAACGAGTTAAAGTACTTTGCTTGCAACTTTGCTCATCACTTTTGTTTCGTGTATCTTAATACCTAATTTGCTGAACTGATCACAATGTGGCCTTTCTTCCACTCACCAGTCCATAGTTATTTTGCAATTACATTTCTATTCCATGTATTTCAGAGTTTTGGGTCTGAACAGAAGACATAGCTGCCAGTGGTGAGGCAATGACTGAGAATGTGTCAGAGGCCAGAGGTAGGGCAATGCAGGATTTTCAGGAGTAGGAAGGCTGCAGCTGAGTCAATGTCGGTTACCAAACATAGGCGTGATGGATGATTGGATTTAATTTGGAACCTTAGGGTGAAGGTAACCGATGCAGAACAGAAGAAGAGAGAGCATTGCAGTTGAGTATGAAGGTAATAAAAGTTGTGTTGGCCTGGGTCCATATCTGAGGGGCAATTTTACAGAGGAAGTAGTAGGGAGATTGTGATGGAGAGGAACAGCTCAATGCAGTGAATTGGGAAGGGGAGGCGCCACACGTGATAGGGAGACGGGTAATATACCAGAACGTGGTGCTGAGGGGGTGCTTCACTGTCCCAAATCCTTTCTCTCAGGTGGCCCCTTCCACACTCTCAGGCAGCTAGAAGAGATTCCACTGCTTTGAAATAGATCACCAGTTATTGTGGTGTCCAACCCAATATTTATCACTCAACCAACATTAATTAAAGATTACTTGACCTTTCTCCTAGCACCAATTGTGGGAAGCTTGTTCTGTCTAAATTGGCTGCTGCATTTTCTATATAACAATGGTGTTGCATTACGAAAGTACTTTGTTAGTTGTGACAGAATGAGAATCCACATTAGAAATACTCTGGCTGTGGTCGAGGAAGGGGTCCCATTTTACTGAATTAAAGAGGTGATGGAGGAAGGTCCATTATGAGGGACGTGGACAGTATGAATCTGCACACAGTCTTTTTCCCAGGGTTGGGGAATCAAGAACTAGAGGACGTAGGTTTGTGGGAGGGGAGAGATTTAATAGGAACCTAAAGGACTTTATTTTCACCCAGGCAGGTACATTAACAACATTTAAAAGGTACTTGGACAGATACATGGATAGGAAAAGTTTACAGGGATATCAGGCAAATGGGACTGGCTTAGATGGGAATCTTGGTCAGCATGGACCAGTTGGGCCGAAAGGCCATTTTCCATGCTGTAGGACGATGATTCTATGCATTGCCCATTCTAACTGAGCTTGAGGGTGGTTGTGAGCTGCTGCTGGAGTCACTGCAGTTCTTCTGATGTAGGTGTTCTCATAGCGCAGCAGGCTTGGGAGTTCCAGGAATTAGACCAAGCAACAGTGAAGGACTGGCAAATACTTCCAAATCAGGATGGTGTGCAGCTTGGAGAGGAACCTGCAGGGGATGACGTTCCTGTGCACCTGCTGTCACTATTCATGATGGTGGAGACCAAGGGTTTGGGAGGTGCCACGGGTAGTAAACTGGGTGAGTAACTGCAGTCCATATCGCAGCCACTGTACACCAGTAGTGGAGGGCGTGGATGTTTAGGATCACAGTTGGGTGCTAACCAAGCAGCCTGTTTTGTCCTGGAACTTCTCGAGTGTTGTTAACCTTCTGATGAATGGTCATCGACCTGATACATTAACTGGTTTCTCTTTTCACAGATGCTGCTTGACTGGCTGAGTTTTTCCAGTATTTTATGTAGCTGGCCCGGCTGCATTTCTTGTCAAGGGTGACCCCCAGGATATTGATGGTGGGCATCTGGGTAACGGTAAAGCCAGTGACTGTGAGATGGTCATTGCCTGGTACTTTTGTGGAGTGAATGTTCCTTGCAACATATCAGCGAATGCCTGAGTGTTGACTTGTGTTTGGTGAGGCAACGTGGAAACATTGCAAGGAAGCCAGAGTTGGGGCAATACAGGATTTTGAGGAGTTGGCGGGTGGGAGCTGGTAAACAGTGCTGATATCATAGGGGGATCTGAAACAGGTAATGTGAACATTTATACATCGGTGGTGATGGAGTGTGACTCAGTGTAGGTTACCAGCAGAGAGGTGATAGATGATTGGATTTAATTTGGAACTTTGGGGTAATGTTAACAGATGCAGAATAGATCAAGGAGAGGTGATAGAAGCAGGCACAGTGGTGTTGGCATGGCCTCGTATCTGAGGGGCAATTTTACAGAGAAAGGTAAAGAGAGATGATGATGGACAGGAACAGCTGGATGCAGTGAATTGGGAAGGGGATCAGTAGCTAAGAGGCACAATGGTACTTTAGTGGTGCGAATGTTCCTTGCAACTTATTAGCAAGTGTCTGAATGTTGCCTGGGACTTACTGCATGCAAGCCTGAGATACCCAATTAACTGAGGAGGTGGGAATGGAATTGAACATTGTGTAATCATCAGTAAACACTTCCACTTTTGGCCTTGTGGTGGAAGGAAGGTCAGTGATGGAGCAGTGGAAGAGGGTTGTCCTGTGATTGGAATAATTGACCTGCAGCAATGGCAACCGTCTTCCTTTGTGTGACGCACAAGTCACTGGAGTGTTTTCCCTGTGATGCCCATTGACTTTAGTTCTACTACAACACCTCGATGCTACACTCGGTCAAATTCTGCCACGCTCGAGGGCAGTGACCCTCACTGGGAAGGGGGCAGCAGCTGAGTGGTGCTGAGAAACCCAAACCCACACATGGTGAATAGGTGCACCTGGACGGCATGCTCGATGCCGCTTCCATCACCAGACCCATGGTTGAGGCTCCACTGATTTTTGCAGTGATTAACCTTCCCTGACATTCCCGTTAGCCCTCTCCTATCCCCACCCCTCTCCCCAACTCTTTCCTCCCAACACCCTCCCTCACCTCTTCTGCTCAATCTATTCCACCCCTCCACACACACTCTGCTCCCTCCCTTTCCCCGCGACTGCCTCCTCCTCTAGCCTGTCTCTAATCCCCACTCTACCCTTTCCCCTCCAACACCTCTCCCCTCCCTCTCCTACTATCCCCCTCTCCCTTCCCTCTCCCCAATCCCCTTCCCACTCCTCCTCATCCCTTCCTTCCCCTCCTCCTCTCCCTTCCCCCTGCCCGTCACCCCTCCCCTTACCACCCTTATCTGCCTCCCCTCACCCCCTACCCCCTCCTCCCCCCTCCTCCCTCCCCCTCTCCTCCCCCCTCCTTCCCTCCCTCCCTCTCCTCCTCCCCTCTCCCCTTCTCTCTCCTCCCCTCCCTCCCTCCTCCCTCTCCTCCCCCCTCCTTCCCTCCCTCCCTCTCCTCCTCCCCTCTCCCTTTCTCTCTCCTCCCCTCCCTCCCTCCTCTGCTCCCTCCCCTCCCCCTCCTCCCTCTCCCCCTCCCTGTCCTCCCCCTCCTCCCCTTCACCCCTCCCCCTTACCCCCTTCCCTCCCCTCTCTCCTCCTCCCCCTCCCCCTCCCCCTCCCCTTCATTCCCACCCTCTGCATCCCATTCACCTTCTGTCCCCTCTCAACCTCCACCCCACCAATTCTCCTCCCCCTCCACATCCCCGTTCCTCCCTCCACTTCCCCAACCCATCTTCCCCCTATTAGATGTGACTGTTCTGAAGGTGACAAGTCATTGTTAAGTCAAAGGAATTTTTATTTATTTAATTGTGACTTCTTACAGTTAGAAAGCAGCTTTTTGTGTGATTTATCTCGTTGCCTTCAGTTGCTCACACCTCAACCTTACTTCCAATAAAGTAACATTACGTCCTCCCGGTAGAACATATGAAAAATATAATTTAGAGCGCACTTTACAGACTTGACGATACAATTTGCTATACACAACAAAGAAACCCCATCTATATATGTTCCTTAATACTGCCACAAGGTAGAAGTAAATACTTGTAGAATGTAATTATTGTAGTTATTAATCAAGAATTTACATGCACTGATGACAACTTTATGGGTGTTTTGACATCCAAAATGCTGTTTCCACTTTTTTTTTTATGGAGCAGTACCAAGAAGGGCACAGACTATTATGATCTCCTGTCAATAAGCCAACAAGACTAGAAAAGACCAAATTTTATCCTTGCTCTCCAAGCAGAACACTTCACCATCTGTAAGGCTAGAATGGCCAAAGTTCTCCACGTGCGGCACTGTGATACCATGTTGAAAGCTTAACAATTACAAATGGAATGCAATGAGCTTCAGTTACAAGGCATTGATGAGCTTATTAATACAAGAGAAATTCACAAAAATACAGTAACCATGAGTAGGAGGCTTAATTTTAAAAAAAATCAGTTAACCACCTCCGTAACATGCTTTCTCTTTGCAACCACAGGCACACGCAGGCACAGTGGTTGCAGGAATTGGCAACAGAGAAATATTTAACTCTACTTGCAACAGGTAATTACAAAGTGCTTATAAACTTCATCAATTGTGATGAAGTTGTTCAGTTCCACATAACAAGAACATATTCAAAGTGGTATATAACAGGAAAACTATTAATTTTAATATAACAAATTACCAAATATTTCATGGAGGGGGAGTGTACATTAAAAAAAATACATATTTTGTTCAAAAAGTAATGTGCAAAGCCCCTGCACATATCCCACTAGTCCAATAATTTTAATAAAGATTTGTAAATTTGTAGCTTTACATGCAGCAGAGACGTCAACATATTTCCCACACTGATGTATCTTTACTGTACTAAGTATCCACAAAATTACTCCACATTGACATTTACAAATGCTTGCTGATGTGAACCGAAAGATTGCAAACATGCCTGAAACAAATCGTAAGCAAGTTACAGACAGTGGAGTTATTTTTAAATTATGCCTGGAGAAGGAAACAAGTGATTTTTCAGACTGACAGCACATTATATCTTTCTATTAATTTTTTATCCTTTTTGTAGTCAATGGATAAAGAAATGAAGAAAGATTTATAATAGGCAGCCAGATAAACTACTTTACACTAATGCCAGATGTTAAACTTCCCTCTGCATCTTCCAAATAACCAGAAGCATTTTACAGCTCATAGGGTCCACTTTGGTCAGCCAGCTTTTGAATTACATATCAAGGCAATAAAACCATAAATTATAAAAAGAACAAATTGAAGATACAACAGCTATAAAATAAGTCAATGTATTCACTGCATATAAACATGACGAAATGTGAACATTGGCAGCATACAGATTTGACAAAATATTTTTAGCACCTTATGAAATAACAATGGATTATAGGTACAATGAGCAGATGTACATGTGTACAAAAGCATGTACTCTTCAATCCAAAGATACATCATTCTAGAAGGTACAAAACAAATGTAAGCACACACTTAAAAAAGCTGAAACAAGTAGTGTTTGAAAGGTTGCTGATTCCATTTTAGAGGATGGGTCAGTTTGCAACTGCTGGTGTGGCTCTGGATTCGTTGGTATAGCCCAGCCAGCAAATATACATATTTCATTTATGTATGTGTATATATAGTATATATTATACACACAAATGGATATATGTTTATTGCTGCATTTTTCTGATAATCTCAGCAGACACTGGAGGATGGAAATTGATGGTGTGATGCCTCAGGCCCTGTGCAGTCTTGTAGCTTTTCCCACAACGGCATTTGAATGCTTTGCGGACACGTATCTGGGTGCGATGACCATTCTTGGCGTGGTATTTTATACCGTTTACATTCTGTTGAGGAAACAAAGCCAAATTAAGTTGCAATTCAGTTGAAAAGGCACAAATGTAAAGAAGATTGAGAAAACACTGTTCAAAATCATATCATTCATTAAAAATAAGAAATTCCAGTGCGATCCCAAATTAAAGGTAAAACTCGCAAACCAATCAACCAGTCTAAGGACTGCCTTTTAATTCTGGAATTTTTCTGATGCATCCTCAGTTTTAATATTTATTTTCTTTTTCATTCTCTTTATTATATCTACAGTAGAAAATCAGAGTTGTTACAACACAGGATGTGATTATTTGGTTCAGAGGTACGCTGACGCTCTGCAAATGTGACACTCAGACACTCTGGTAGCCCTACAACTCTGTCTCCTTCAAGTATTTGTCCGATTCCCTTCTGAATGATGATGGAACCTGCTTTCATCACATATTCATTCTCTATTTCACTTTGTCTAGACCCTTCATGAGTTTGAAACTCCATCAAATTACCTCTCAAACATCTCTGCTCTGCAGAGAACAACTCTGCTTCTCCAGTTTATCACGTGGATACACTGGAGGTATGTAGAGCGTCGGTGTACCTTATTGAACCAAATAACCACATCCTGTATTGTAACAACTCTGATTTTCTACTGTAGATATAATAAAGAGAATGAAAAAGAAAATAAATGTTAAAACTTACGTCCTTCATCCACAGGACCATGTCTTCCGCACCTTTTCTCTGGCCTTTGCAACATCCCTAACTGAACCAGTGTTTGAGCAGAAGCTGAATACGACCTCCCACAACGGAGCTGGAGGAACTCAGTGGGTCAGGCAGCACCTATGGAGGGAAATGGACAGTCGAAGTTTCGGGTTGAGACCCTACATCAGGACGTCCCTGAGTTCCTCCAGCTCCTTTGTGTGTTGCTCCAGACTTCCAGCATCTGCAGTCTCTTGTGTCTCTTGAATATAACTTCCTTGCTTTTGTACTCGTATCTCTGTAGGCAGAGTGCAGGTTCCTGCAAGCTGTTTATTACAGAATTACTTACTCAACCTGCCCCGCAACATTAAAAGATATATACACCCAACTCTCTCATTTCCTGCATGCCCACTAGAATTGTGCTCCTTATAGTTTGTTGCCAACTTTTTTTACGATCTGAAAATACTGAAACACTTCCCCAGACAATGAAACACAAGTCAGTTAATACACGAAAAAGAAATGCAGTGGCCTTAGTACAGATGCCTAGGGAGCATCAATGCCCTCTTTCTTTCAGCCCAAAATACAACTGAACAACACAACTTTGTCTCCTGTTATTAAGTCCATTTTGTTTCCAGGCCACCACTACCCATTTTGTATCATGGACTTCGAGCTTTCAAAGCAATAAGAATGCTAGAAATACATTAATACTTTCACCAAAATGAATAATAGCAGTGTGTTTAATCAAAACACTGAAGAAGGATTAAGTAAAAAAATTAATAAATCGAGAAACATTTTCCTTCAGTCCTAAAATAAAAATCAAGATTAACTACTGCTTTAAACGACCTTTCTCTGTTGTAATTAATTGGTAACGTATAAAAACTAAACACCTGATGCAAGTCTACATCACTGTTCAAATCAAGATGATCTGCAGGAACAGAGTACACTGCTACATTTTACGAACAAGCACAAATCATTCTAGCACTTTAAACCTGGGGTGCATTAACTTAGACTAAGTGAAAAAGAGATACTGTTCCCAAGGGGCAGAAGAGCCAGGAACCAGAGGACACAGATTTAAAGTCGCAGCCAAAAAAACAGTGACTTGAGAAAACACTTTTTTGCAGAATGAGTAGTCCTGACCTGGAATTTGCAATAGTTTTGCAGATCTGTCAATCAAGGCCTGGCACAAATAAGAGGTAAGTCATGCAACCCCAATTTTCCCCACTTTTTTGCTCATGCATGTGGCATCTTATATGTTCTTGGGCTTGAATTCTACCCCAACAGCTTTTACTGACAGGCCAGCAGTCACATCGGCCTAGGCAGACTTTGCGATTGAAATGAAGTGCATGTTTTCTGCATTGTGACTTTCCCTAGCTGAAGCCAACAAAGTAAAAACGATGAGGGGGAGGGATTACAGCATTAACCCCCTGAACAACCTACCTCCATTTCAGCACCAATTGTTCCTGTTGTGAGAAGTCACAATAGTGGGGTTTCAAAAAAAAAATCATCTTACAGTGAGAAGCTTTTTCATTTGATTACTAGTTAGGTAAAACTTGCCAACTTCTTTGAATATAAAGGTTGAAGAATCATCTGATCAAGGTGTTTTATATACATTTGATAGGGTAAATATGGAGAAGCTTCTCCTTGTAGTGGAGAAAATAGAGAAGGGATATTACTGCTGGTCAGGTGTATGTACTTTACACTTCCTCAAAGATTGTAAAGATCCAACACTACTTTGAGAGGAGCAATTCTCTTTGCTGTCTGACCTCAACAGATCCTTCAACATCACTGAAAACAAAACATTTGGCCACTTATTTCATTACAGTTTATGCACCCATAAATGACATGTTTTGCTACTACTTCAAAAGTGAAGCACTTTGAGGATCTTGTGGACATTAAGAGCTCCATGTAAGTAAAAGTGTTGAACCACATCAATTCGTATATTCTCTATAAACAGGTCCAATAATACAGGTATTGTAGAATACAAATGTGTTCTCTAATTAAGATTAGTTTGGCCTAATCTTATCTACAATATTGGATGGTGCTGATTCTTATGCCTGCATCATTACCCTTCTCCATTTTATCAAGACCACCAGCTATCATTAATTCATTCCCAGGCCTGCCTGCTCACACACTAATGGTGTGCAAGGTATCAGTGAGACAGCCCTCCTGGATTTCAGATGAGTGCTGAGAGACTCCAGAAGCAAACCAGGAATTATGGGGCAATTAAGAAAAGACTAGCTGTCAAACAAAGTGCAGACAGGATATAGCAAATGAGAAGGATTTTTTTTTGCTGGAGGAGCTGCTCTTCTCAACGCTTTTTTGGTAGTCTCTAGGGAAATCATCTTTCTGTGAGAAGGCCATGGACTGTTTGCTTCCTGAACAAAGAATTATGCCTTTACAAGCTCCCACTTTCCAGTGTCCCTTCAGCCTCAAGCATTACTGTATATTCAATCAGACCAGAATACTTTTAACCATGTGTTCATGATTCTCATAAACCACAGGACCTAATCGCAAAAGGGTAAGAAGGCTTTTCGTACTTTGTACCAAACAGAATTGGTATGAGTACAAAGATCTGACTTTTAATCTGTACTGCTGCATAGATCATTTTTATTCTTTGTATATTTTGTTCTCCTTTTAATGTTGTCAGAAGAGACAACACAGGAATTGACAATTTTAAAGGATTTGAACACAGTTTCGATCTTTGTACTCATACGAATTCTGCTTCTTTGGAATGAAAAGTATAGCTTTATGTTTGCAAACCTCAACGACAGTTATTCCAAATTCCCACCTCTGAGGGCATACTTCATACACAAGGCAAAATGTTGTAGATAAAGGGAGATGTAGAGATATAAAAAACTTGATAATTATACTATAATTACTATCCTTACCATCACAGTTATGGCTATAAAGATTGGCAGTTATTTTGATATATAACAACATCCCAGGGTGTAATAAAACAGTCTTGGGTCACAAATCAGAAGGAGACATCGGAAGAGTGTAACCAAAAATTTGCTCAGGCATGTTGGCTGTAAATTGGGTCTTCCTTTGAGAGAGTGATAAAAGGTTTGTAGATTCAGGGAAAATTCTCCACATAATGCAGGGCTTTATGTAATTGTATAGCTTTCAAACATGAGCACCGAAGATTGCAGCGTTACTGGGAGTCCGTGAGGCTTTAATAATATTGAAGTAATTTAGTTAGCAAGTTTCAGAAAAAGTGTAAATGTACTCATCAAGACCAAGCCGTAGGCAATCCCCAGGATAGTACAGATTGTTAAAAGTAGCAGCCCATGGTATCATCAGGACTGTATGTGTGCTAAACAACAAAAGCAGCATGCATAGGCAATCTCACAACTAGGGGATTAGATCAAAGCTCCACAGTCCCACCACATCTGGTTATGAATGGTGGAACTCAATGCACTCTGTACTAACTCAATGTAACTGCACTGTGTAATGAATTGACCTGTATGAACAGTATGCAAGACAAGTTTTTCACTGTACCTCGGTACAAGTGACAATAATAAACCAATACCAATACCAATTAAACAGTTAATCAGAGGAAGAAGCTCAAGAACATCTCCAGCCTTAGTGACAGTGGAGCCCAGCGTGCAAGTGCTGAAGAATACACAGAAGTATTCCCAACCTCATTCAACGGTAATGCTAAATACATGGTTCGTGTTGGCTCTCTCCTGAGATCCCCACCATTTCAGAAACCAGTCTCTAGCCAATTCAATCCAATCCAAGTGATATGGGCATCTCCTGCACGACAGCTGTTCAGATAACGGAAATTTGCCCTTATGGAATTCATGAATCACTATTAAATCAACCATTTGAGATGCAGAATAAAATTTGCTCCAATGGAATTTGTGTGTGGGATGGATAAATAAATAAGCACAAAATGTGAAAGAAACAACAAATGTTGTCAATTGTTAATTTTAGTCACTCAAGACAATAAGATTTGGATATGACATCAGTGCGATGATTGGGTAGGCAGTCACAGTCCAGTCCCTCTTTGCCTTGCTCTCTCCAGTCCGAGGACACATGAACAGACGTCTCCGAGAGCAGCACCATGAGGTATATTCTCTGGTGTGGGGAAATGCAGTAGCCATCGCCAGCTCCTTAAAGTTATCCCTCAGCCTTTACTCACTTCCACTAAGTCACCACACTAACCCATTACCCCCCCAAACTCCCTCTACACCACCTTTCTCCCATGAACCCCAATCCTCGAATTCTATCCCTTTCCCTGATAACCCCACTTCCTACACACCTTCCTAATTCACAAGCCCTGTGCGCCAGAGAACATGCCTCTCAGGTGAGGAGTCCAGCAGTGCCGCACTCTGAGACGCTTGTTCACAAGTCCTTGGATTGGAGAGACTCGGCTGTGAGTTATAACCCAATCAATGCAGTGACGAAAGACGCACTTCAACTGTGTGTTTCGATGTACATGTGACTAATAAAGAAATCTTACCTTATCTTATATCCAAACCTTACTGCCCCAAATTAAGCCTCTTTACCTGCTCTTGTAGCTTTGTGGCTGATGCCATGTGGTCAATAGCCAAGATGTTGACAATGCCATTGAACGTCAAGGGTAGTGGTAACAATTTATCTGGTTGAAGTTTGTCATTGACTAGTCCTTCTCTAGCATTAATGTTGCTTGTCACTCACCATGCAGAACGCTGTCCAGGTATTGTGGGAGTAGCATCACCACAGAGGTTGCAGTGGTTCAAAAATGTGACTCACTATTACGTTCTCAAGGGAATTGGAAATCGGCAATAAGAGAAATCTCTGCTGGTGACACCCTACAACTCAGGAATGAATTTAAAAAGAAGTTAGGTCTGGAGATAGCAAAATAATTGTGTTTCATTGGGTGAGGTGAGTTAGAAGTACGTTTAGACGGTTACACCCCTGGAATTGGGCAATTTGTTTTGATGTATAGGATCTTGGTTGGAAGTTCAGCTCAAGGTCAAACGGAACTCTGAATCTGTAAACACAGTTACTAACAAAAAGTCAAAATTAAGATACGTGGAGTGAAATTCCTCACTTAAGATAAGATTTCTCTATTAGTCACATGTACATTGAAACATACAGTGAAATGCATCTTTTGCATGGAGTGTTCTGGGGGCAGCCCACAAGTGTCGCCACGTTTCCGGCGCCAACGTAGCATGCCCACAACTTCCTAACCCGTATGTCTTTGGAATGTGGGAGGAAACCAGAGCACCCGGAGGAAACCCACGCAGACACGGGGAGAATGTACAAACTCCTGACAGACAGCGGCCGGAATTGAACCCGGGTCGCTGGCGTTGTAATAGTGTTACGCTAACCGCTACACTACCGTGCCTGCCAATTGTTATCCCAACTGACCACGTTAAATTTCCTGGAATTGCTGCTCATGGTCTAAGTGTGTTTTCTGTTAATTGGGAGGACCAGTGAGAAAATTCACGGTGCTGGTTTCTGCCCGGTTCTGCAGTTGGCTTGGTTGCTGCAGAAATAAAGTCATTATCATAAATGTCAAATGTAAAATCTTCAGGACTTTAGACAGACTTTCTAAGGAGTTTATACTTAGGCTTTGTGAGGGACAGAAGAGGTCAGAATACATAATATCCAGTTTGTGATCTGTAAATTTCAGTTCAGTCCCAGAGCCAAGGTGGTTCTGAGGAGGTGCTAAAACATAGCAATTGAAGATGATCACCTGGGACTGAAACGATGACTGGGGGCTGTCGGTCCTGAGGGATCGGTGGCAGGAGGCATTGGGTCTGGGTTGAGAGGGAGCTGAGTGTTGGTAGTCAGGTAAGTAAAAAGGAGAAAGGGGAGGGCTTGGGATTGTGTGGTAACCTTGGTGGAGATCAGGGACTTCACCAGCTGATGGAAGCCTCAGAAGATTAGGATTTGGACTTTGTTTTTGTGTGGACTGTGGAAAAGGGTGAAGAACTCAGGAGCAGAGAACTCTTACAAACAAAGGTAATTAGGAGACTTAAGTTAAAAGGATCCCCATCCAGCACTGCGTTGCTAAGATATGGTTATCCTGGGACTAATAAGAGAATTGCACGGGAAAAGCATCATTCCTTGCACACTGAACACAGAAATTGCATCAGCAACAAAGGGTTGAATTTCCAGCATCATATGAAGTGACCTAGAAATAGTTTTCACTGCAC
Organism: Pristis pectinata; assembly: GCF_009764475.1. Lineage (NCBI taxonomy): Eukaryota > Metazoa > Chordata > Chondrichthyes > Rhinopristiformes > Pristidae > Pristis > Pristis pectinata. The sequence continues at coordinate 108,145,011 of NC_067409.1, forward strand.
TCAGAGAAAATTCGACTTGCAATCACAGAACTTTGACACAATGTTAAGTTATTGATTTTCTAAGTGACAGTCCTTTAACAAACAATTCATGGAAATGAAGTCAAGATTGCTGGCTCTGTCTTTGCAGAACTGAAAAAAAAATGGGGAAAGGAAACTCTTGTTTGAAGCATGGGGCAAAAATTTGTTGTCAAAATAACAGCAAGGCAAATAGAACCTGCCCTTATTTGTGGCTAAACAGCACAGCAATTTTTGACGTGGATACTTATTAATTTACAACAGCTGTTGTCCTAGTTTTGATATCCGGCCATTAGTTTCATGAAAGCCGTATCGCATCCTGATCCACCTTTATTATACTAGAACTTTGCTGTATTCATTCAATAACTGCTCCAGAATTTTAAGACTTGTCTTTACGTGGTTGAGTAGCTTTTTAACAATATAATAAGTGTTACTTACTGCCCCTCAACCTCTGACATTTTAAGTGAGGTCTCATTTCTTCATGTTTTTGAATTTGATTTTCTTTATTTTCCCTTCCAGTTTCTTCTTTTCTCACTTTCTTTGTCCAATCTCCTGTTATCTCAATATTTCCCATTCTGCATCTGATTTGAAATTGAATTCACTCCTGTTTAATTGACCTTCTCTTGGTTAAAGATAGGTTGTCCTGTTTACTCAGAACCCAGATGTGCTGCTTTCCTCTCTGCATCAATAACAGTTCGTGCCTACAGTATATTTTGGGGCAAAATTCAATAGTGAAAAGTATGGCAGAAGGCATTAGAAACTATTCTACAGTAAATTTTGGATGTATTAACAATTAAGGTGTGATATGTATGTTCTAAATCCTGAAGCCCCTGCCCAAAAGCATTACAGGAGAACATTTTGCAGTAGCTCAAGGTGACTAAACACCACCTTATCCAAGGTAATAAGGGATGAGCAATAAATGCTGGCCTCACTAGTGATATCCGTACTTGCAGAGACCTATATTCCTTTATCTAAACACCCACCACCCCCTCCAAATTTGACCACACGTCACTTGCTTTTTAAATCTACACACCATCTCAGATATTTTCACCTAATGGTAATTAGATTGTATTGGTGAGGACGTGACAATATTGGGTGATTGAACACAGAGGATTGGACTGTGGGGAAGGACGAGGCATGATGTCAGCAAAGGTGAGAAGGTTGTCTATGGCTTTGGAACACACAGGTACATGCCTGAGGAGAAGGATGTTTCAGGAACCAGCCTTCTGCAGGCTCTGAATGACACGGTAGTGCAGTAGGTAGAGCCACAGCCTCACGTCTCCAGAGACCCAGGTTTGATACCGACCTCGGGTACCGCCGGTGCCGTGTTTGTACATTCTCCCTGTGACTGGTTGGGTTTCCCCTAGGTGCTCTGGTTTCTTCCCACATCCCAAAGATGTGCTGGTAGGTTAATTGGCCACTGTTGAATTGCCCCTTAATATGGGAGGTTAATGATATAAAGACTCAACGGGAGTTGATGTGGGTATGTGTGAGAGAGAATAGGTAGCAGGGGTACAGGGAAATAAGGAGGGGGAATGGAACTAATGGGATGGGAGTGGCAAGGACCTGATGGGCCAAATGGTCTCCTTCTGTATATCAGTCCAAGCTCTGAGAAATTGTGGCAACTTAGGTGGTGATTCTACAGTCTAGAGTTCCCATTTGCAGTGACACCAGGTAATCTCCCACTTGGTTGCAAGCACTAATGGAATGAGTCCCAGTACTACTGGAAGCTAGAGCAAATTTTCACCCAAAAATTGGCCTAGGGGAGAGAATTTACAGTACCCCATGTTTCGAAACAGTGGCAGCTGCAACCTAAGGATCTGATAGCTACCAGTAGATTAGCTATTACATGGTGCAATAGCATTGACTGGACTTTAATGACCTAACATGGTTGCATCTCGAAAAGAGCAGCATTTGATAGGTATCAGCTGCGATTACAGGACCAGTGGATTGTAGGAGGACTATTCTTTCCACAAATCCTTTGTACAATGCATGAGCAGTTCTGTATTAATGACCTTCAGGATATATTGAAGACAAATTCTAGACAACTGATAGAAAGGCACACAGGGGCAGCCCTGTGTTAGAAAAGGATAGGTTATCTTATGTTCTATTTGAGCTTACAGTGGAAAAAAATACTCCTGATATTAATCAAGGAGATAACAGTAATGCAGGAAAGACTGCACTCATTTAGTGCTGAAGTATTCAATCAGTACATGATCATTGGCATAGGGGTATGTAAAGAACAAATATGTTGTCACATTATTGGTTGAGCTGTGGATTGATAGAATAAGCTTTTATTTGAAAATGGGGAGAAGAAATTAAGGTGTTAAGACTCAGGTGTCAAAGATAGGCTGTGTTACATAGAAGGTAAGACTTTAGTGACATGATGTATTCAGAATACCTCTGGATAATGCCATTGTACGAGTAAATGCTGGCCAGTTAAGGGAAAAACACAACATAGGTGTTGCATACAGGTGAGAGTGGTGATTTGATCTAGATCATGAAATCTTATGCAGATGGGAAATCTGGAACAGGGCAAGTACCAATAGTTGCACTCACGATGAGTTCTGCATTTTTTTAGACATCCAGAATTAAACTGTAACTGCACAAGAATATCCAGGACACATCCCAGTATCTGAAGAGTATTGTTTACTTGTTTTTATGATTACTTTCTTTTACCACTTTAACAATCCAATATGTTATGAAAATGTATTTTAAATGCATCTTATGATTGAAAACTCCAAGTAATTTATCCCTGTGGTGTAAAACCTCCGACTCCGCTCATAAGTTCATAAATAATAAAAAAAAATCTTTTTCTTGAATTATGATGCATAATCTATGGACATTGTACTTCAACACTCCGTCCTAGTTCAACAATTATGTATCTCCACCCAGCGTACCTTGTATCTCTTCTTACATCCAGGAACTGGACAGGCAAAAGGCTTTTCTTCTCCTCCGTTCATGGACATGGAGCTGAGAATAGCATCTGAACTAATTGCACTTTCTGTGGTCCAAGACTCATCACTGTCCGATTCTTCATACTCTACCTCTTCTTCATCATATTCACTACCTGAGAGAGAGAGAAACAGATGGGGTGACTCGTTTTAAGAAAAATGCAAAGGAAAACGTTCATTTTGTAAATATCCAGTGCTAAAAGCTCCATGGCCTCGTCACTGAACTACCGCAGTAATCAGTCACCAGTCTCTCTGAATTGGACTCAGTTACGTTGGTTCCTGAAGCTTTCATGCATATGATTGCTAAGACAGAACTTATTCCACCCCTTGAAACGACCCCTGATGCAAGAGCAAATGGTGCTGGAAACCGCATACACTGGAGCTCCTGTGTCCCAGGCCAGGCTAAAGGCCGACCAAGCAAGAGGGAGACGCAAGAAATTCTGCAGATGCTGGAATCTGGAGCAATACACAAAATGTGCTGGAGCAACTCAGCAGGTCAGGCAGCATCCATGGAGGGAAATAAACAGTCGACGTTTCAGGCTGAGACCCTTCATCAGGACTGGAAAGGAAGAGGGCAGAAGCCAGGATAAGAAGGTGAGGGGAGGGGGAGGAGCACACGCAGGCAGGGGATAGGTGAGTCCAGGTGAGAGGGGGAAGGTGGGTGAGTGGGGGAGGGGAGGCGGGAAGATGTAATAAGCTGAGAGGTGATAGGTAGATGAGGCAAAGGGCTGAAGGAGGAGGAATCCGGTAGGAGAGGGCAGTGGACCATGGAATGAAGGATGGGGGAGGGGACGAGAGGAGATGGGCAGATCATCAAGTGGGGGAAGGGAGCCATAGGAATAAGGGAAGACAAAGGAGTGGGGGGTGGGGGGGAAGAAAAAGAAGGGGTGGAGTTACTGGAAGTTAGAGAAAAAGGACAGGCCGATAATCATAAAGCAGAAAGATCTCTTCAGTCCACCTTCAACATAACTAATGAAGAACACCTTCAACGTCTGTCCAAGTTTGCTGCTTGCTGATTCTGGATAGGTCACTTTCATTGTAGTGAGTACACAGGTGATTCCTGTTCTTTCAGTTGTAACAATATAGAGGTCCACTCACAGCTGGAGTTTAATACACCACCGCGTTAAGTCTGCCCGCTGTCACTTTCACCAAAACTTTCAACATATAGCCAAGTCTCTGAGCGGAAACAGAAGTTTCATTGCACAATGAAAATTGGGTCCTATGATGTCAAAAGCAGAGAATCAAACGACACAGAAACAGGTCCTTGGGCCCATCACACCCATGCCGACTGTTTTACCCATCTACACCAATCCCATTTGCGCACACTAGGACCATATCTTTGCCTATTTAAGTGTCTGTCTAAATGCCTCTTAAACATAGCGATTGTATCTGCTTCCACCACCACCTCTGGCAGCACGTTCCAGATATCACCTGCTCTCTGTGTAAAAAAAACTTAACCCTCAGATCCCCTTTAAAACTCCTTCCTTTTACCTTAAACCTATGAGCTCTTGTTTCTGGAACCTCTACTCTGGGGAAAAGATTTTGACTAGCTACCCTTTCTGTGCCTCTTATAATTTTATACACTTCTATCAGGTCTCTCCTCAGTCTCCTTCGCTCCAGGGAAAACCAGCCCAGCCTGTCCAATCTCTCCCTGTAACTAAGGTCCTCCAATCCAGGCCACACCCTGGCGAATCTCCTCTGCACCGTCTCCAGTGCAAGCACCACCTTCCTGTAGCATGGCAACCAGAACTGCACACAATGCTCCAAGTGCAGCCTAAACATCTCAAAACAATTTTCATTTATGAACAAATTTCAGTTTATCCACATAACTGAAATTTTCATTTCAGTTATGTGGATAGAACTAAAGAGGTTCACTGAAGATTAGTGTCAGGGGTGCAGAAAGATAAGCTAGGCTCTGCCATCCACAGACTCACATCCTCTGAGAATGCCTCCCAATGCCACGCTCCAACTCCCCAACCCTAATTCTCCGTCCTGATCCCACAACTTTCCACACAGGCTCACCAACAGCCTGTCCTGGTCCAACCATGTAGACACCACAGCCAAGAAAGCTCACCAGCTCCTCTACTTCCTCACGAGGCTAAAGAAATTTGGCATGATCCCGTCAACCCTCACCAATTTTTATCAATGCACCACAGAAAGCATCCTATCCAGATGCATCATGGCTTGGTACGGCAACTGCTCAGCCCGTGACCGCAAGAAACTGCAGAGAGTTGTGGACACAGCTCAGCACATCATGGAAACCAGCCTCCCTCCCATGGACTCTGTCTACACTTCTCACTGCCTCAGTAGAGCAGCCAGCATAATCAAAGACCCCACCCACCCCGGACATTCTCTCTTCTCCCCTCTCCCATCGGGCAGAAGATACAAAAGCCTAAAAGCACGTACCACCAGGCTCAAAGACAGCTTCTCTCTCTCTATTATAAGACTATTGAATGGTTCCCTAGTACGATAAGATGGATTCTTGACTTCACAATCTACCTCATTATAACCTTGCACCTTACTGTCTACCTTCACTGCACTTTCTCTGTAGCTGTTACATTTTATTCTGCATTCTGTTATTGTTTTATCTTGTATTACCTCGATGCACTGTGTAATGAATTGATCTGTACGAATGGTATGCAAGACAAGTTTCTCACTGTACCTCGGTACAAGTGACAATAATAAACCAATTCCAGTTCCAATATAGAACATAGAACAGTACAGCACAATACAGGCCCTTCGGCCCACAATGTTGTGCCGACCTTTAAACCTCACCTGAGACTACCTAACCCCTTCCTCCCAAATATCCCTCTATTTTAAATTCTTGCATATGCTTATCTAGTAATCTCTTGAATTTGGCCAATGTACCTGCCTCTACCACTGCCCCAGGTAGCGCATTCCATGCCCCAACCACTCTCTGGGTACAGGGGCAATGGAAGCCTCAATTTGCTAAAGTGATGTCCAGAAAGTCTCAGTCCAAACTCGGAAGTGCTAGGGCATATCTCTGCCACGAGCCACAGCTATCAGTGAGTCGAAAAGGAATCCCAATATATTACCATGCAGCAGGATTAATACTGCAGTATTAGAGACCCTCCTGACAACTGAGCAGCAGGGGCTTCAGATTCTGCTGTGAGGGGTTGAAATGTAAAAAGCAGTTGTCACAAGAAGCTTAAGGGTTAACTCCACACAGAAAAGCATGCACAATGGTATCACCAAGTAAGCTAAACTAGTACTTCTCCAGTGGTAACTTTTGGAACCAAAACATTGCATGTTATACACCCTGCCAGATGTTCCCCATTTTTTCCATCTAGAAGGTCAACTATAACTCAGTAGATAATTATCCCCAGGTGGACGGCAGCAGATTTTCTATTTTGTTTGAGTCTCTGTGCCAACAGTGGGCTCCAGTCACTGGGTTGAAGTCCCTTCCAGTGTCCCTGAGGCCACGACTTTCCAACAACTACTTTCAGATGCATAATCCTGTAAACAGCAGATGCCCATGAACAAACCGAAGATAATTGTGCATGGGACGTGGGAGGTCATTAATTGAATTCTGCACCTCTCCTTGGATGGAGATAGAATATAAAAGACCACATGCCAACAGTACCTCTGACCACCACTACCCCCAACTCCTAAGGACAAATCAGCACTACCAAGCCTGGAAATGAGAGAAGTTCAACTCTTAGAATACTGATTGTTATTGGCAGCTAATGCAGAAAGGAAAATTTAATTCTATTGCCAATTACCAGCAGCAGGAGAACCTGGTTATCCAATCAGCCAGGCTCATGGAGATGAAAATATACAGAACAATTTTTGCCATCCAATACTAATTGGGAACAGAGAAGGGTAGAGGTGGAGGTGGAGGTGGGGGTGGGAGGAACAATTAGAGCAGCCTGGTTCAGTTTTCTGCTGCATTCACAGCAGTACTGCCACCAGAAGAGGCCATTTGGTCCATTAAGTCTCTTCCAATGTTTAAACTTCATATCTTTTCTCAATGTTCTTCATCTAACCCCATCAATATATTGTTCCATTATCTCCCCTCTCACTCTCTCTCTTTAAATGAATCCATATTGGTTGTTTTATTTAGTGAGTTCCATATTCTAACAATGTTTGGTAAAAGAGTTTTTTTCCTGAGTTCCCTACCAGGTTTATCAGTGACAATCACCTACAATGAGCTTTTTTTTGATCTCCTGACATATGGAGACATCATCTCCACCATATCAAACTCTTCCCTATCTTAACAATCTTTCATAATCACACTTCAGTTTTCTAATATAGAAAAACCCAGCAGATTCCACCTTTCCTGAAAGGGACAACTCACAGTGTGAGTATTAGTATAGCAGATGTGTTTTTGAACGTTTCGCAGTGTTGCTGGTTTAGGTAGCGTATGGTACTGACTGACTCCAGTGGAAGCCACATTAATAAATGCTGATCAGTGTTTCACAAGATTTTTCAGCTTGCCTCTGAGTGTACACCACCCACAGCCTGTCAGCCAAGTGAATGAGACGACTGAAATACACCGCTTATTATGTGAGATCTGGAGAAACAGGGTGCTCCCCCAATCTTCACAGGGAACATCCAAGTCATGACTGCCCTGGACTCCTCTCCCTGTCAAGAAGACCTGCCCATACCACCAGGCTCAAGGACAGCTTCTATCCCACTGTGATAAGACTACTGAATGGTTCCCTTATACGATGAGATGGACTCTTAACCTCACGATATACCTTGCACCTTATTGTCTACCTGCAATGCACTTCCCTGTAGCTGTGACAATTTACTCTGTATTCTGTTATTGTTTTTACCCTGTACTACCTCAATGCACTGTGTAATGAATTGATTTGTGCAGAAGGTATGCAAGACATGTTTTTCACTGGACCTCGGTATAAGTGACAACAATAAACCAATACCAGGCCCACAACCATTTGCTGAATGATTGTTGATTAGTCAGCAACTAATAAGTGATAAGTTGATAAACTGAAGAATTCTTTCTATAAACTAGCTTTCTTTCTGTTACTTCACTTCCTGCATGTTATATGAACATTAAAAATAGAAGCAGGAGTACATCATTCATTACTGCTCCACCATTCAATAAATAATCTCTGATTTTTAACCTTAGCAACATGTTCCTGCATTAACCCCATATCCCTTATTTCCATAAATATCCAAAAATCTACCCATCTCTCTCTTGAATATACATAGCCATGGAGCCTTCCAAAGATTCAACATCTTCCCATCTCTGAGTGACGATCCCTTATTTTGAGACGAAGAACTAAGGGCTGGAGGAACTCAGCAGGTTGAGCAGCATCCGTAGAGGCAAAGGGATGGTCGATGTTTCAGGTTGAGACCCTGCATCAGGACTGAGAGTGTGGATGGAAGATGCCCAGTATAAAGAGGTGAGAGGGAGGGGTGAGGCAGGGGCTGGCAGGTGATAGGTGGAACCAGGTGAGGTGGAGGTTGATGGGCAGATGGAGCCAGGTGGGGCAGGGGGGAGTTTAGAGACAGAGGCTGTTGGGTGACAGGTGAAAACAGGTGAAAACAGATAAGGCTGCTGACCGTGTGCTGGGTTAGACCTCTGCATGTACAGCAGCCCCAGTCAAATTCCCACTGTGATTCCGAATGAGAATCAGAATCCGGTTCATTATCACTGACTTCTATGTCGTGAAATCTGTTGCTTTGCGGCAGCAGTACAGTGCAAAGACATAAAATTCCTATAAATTACAAAATAAATAAATAGTGCAGAAGAAGGAATAACTAAGTAGTGTTCATAGACTGTCCAGAAATCTGATGGCGGAGGGGAAGAAGCTGTTCCTGAATCGTTGAGAGTGGGTCTTCAGGCTCCTGTACCTCCTCCCTGATGGTAGTAACAAGTCTAAAAATTATTAAAAAGATTAGTCTAAAAATAGGCTTCATGTCAATCAAATGAAGCCAGGCAAACACTGGAAAAAAGACCAAGGAGCCCTGCACGATTTTGAAGTGAATGAGAAGTGATGGTCAAGGTGACGCAGCAGCCAACCTTCTAACATCATCGACTTGCCACAGCTACACCACTGACCAATGTGAGTTTGAATAACCAGTTGGACACCTGTTGCCCAGTACCCCCCACCCCGATCACCATCCCCTCCAAAACCCTTCCTTCTCTTCCAGTCAAATCTCACTTTTGTCATTCAGAATGTCTTAATGTCGCAAGAAATTCATATTTGTCTCCTTTTGCTGTGTTGAAGAAAAAGCTTCTCTGCCCACACTTAATAGGAGGCCAGTTATTGAAAGTTTAAGCAGGGCTGTTGCTGAATCAGTTATAAACATACCTAGTGGAGCGAGTTAATTTTTCCTGCCCCCTTTTGACAGAAATAAAGAAATAGGAAGCAGACTTGCACAGCTCACAATGCCAAAGGCATACATTCTAACAGCACCCAATCTCTGCAGCAAACCACAGAGCACAGCATCGCCGATTAATGACTGATGAGGCTTACGCTACACTGTTCCGTGCCGATCAGCCGGCAATCAGCCTCCCAGACAAAGGAATACTCTGCCCAGGACCACGCTGGAAGCTTGGTCTGAGGAAAGTGAGCTGGTGATCTCAGGGTCTGCAAAAAATCCGCTCCAATGTATTAAGTTGGCTCTTTTGCCACTTTCCTTCACAGCTAATAGATACAATCTATTGTAAACATTAATTAAAATCATAACCCAAGAAAAATTCCTGCCCAAAGGAGCAGTGGCGAGATTTGTCTTGCTTTAACGCTAAAGATCACTTGTTAGAGTAACAAGCTGTAAAGTACCAGTATTTTTTAAAATCAAATTACAGAAGGGCAAAAGCTCTACTATTCTGAATTCTGAATAATAATTAGCCATTACCATTCAACTGTGGCATAATGTGGGCATTATGACTGACAGTTAGCTGGACTATTGGGAGATGTGCAAGTCTTGCTCCAACCGTATGAGACATCTGTCAGCAAAAAAAAACTTCCTGACAAGCACCAGAGGTGCTCCAAAGCTGCCCAGGCTGCTCTAAGAAGCAATATGCGGCCAAAGAGCAACAATGGTACTTTTCAAGGTAATGGAAGCAACTTTTACAAAGGTAATTTTCAGCAACTTACAAAGTCAATTACCAACTCAACAGGCTGACTCAAACACAGTTTATAAAGTTACATTTCCCTGACCTCTTTCTTCCCAGCTTAAAGGATTAACATAATAAGACCAGAGAGCACTGGGAAAAAAAATCAGCATCTGTGAACAGAGTTAATATGGACTTTATTTCCCTGCAGATGCTGCTTGACCTGGTGAGTATTTATAGAATTTTCTGTTTTTATTTCAAGAGTTCCAGCAATTGTTTTTTTTTCATTTTCATTTTCAAGAGTAAATGTAATCCTTGGTAAGGGATTTATCTCGGATACCAGTAAAGTCCCAGTTTCAATTTGCAAAGTGTGTTAAAGTGACTCCCCTCATTCTGATAACTTTTGGAGATGTAACAATTAGTCTCAATGTTCCTAGGATAATATAAACCACATTTTTATTTGTGATCAAAAGCGACTGCTGGATAGCATGCACTGAGTGTTAAATGCCCCTTTATAGGTGAGAATATTTCCCACCTATGGTTTACAGAGTGTTGATAATGTAGGTCAAAAATGATGGAATGGCACAAAGAGAAAGTGAGATATTTGTCCAGCAGATTAACCAGTTGATTTAAGATAAAGAGAAAATTCTGTCCTTTCCTGACCTTTACCCATGTGCACTCCCTCAGAATGTCAGCAGGGTTTCTCTGTCCTAATCTATGCTCCAAGCTGTTTTTTTTAATCCATATCAGTAAAATTCTACTGCAGCAATCAATGAATATTAATTGAACCTTCAGTCATGTTGCAAATACAAAGGTCTTTCAACAGCAAAACGTAACTTGCAGACATATACACGATGGACCTGAACATCAGATTTAACAAAATAAATGCACCCCATTATCAGACTTAAATAGAAAAGTCATATTAATTTCAAAGCCCAGAAAAATTTTGTAATTTCTTACAATACTCCTCTGGCTGGAGTGAAAAATCAACATACACCTAACAGCCTAGTACCATTCTAGAAACATCTCCAACACGGCAACCAGAAAACTATGATGAATACAGCTTCAAAAGAGTTTTCACAATCCTCCAAAAGATAAATAACCAAGAGCAGACTTCCAAACGTCAGCTTTTCATGTACTTAAATTAGATATGGGTATACCTTAAGATATGACAAATGTGTTTTCTAATGACAGATAATACTTTCAAGGGCTTTGTAACTTAAACTGCGTACATATCTAACTTAAATACATTCATTACTAACAAGAAAAGATTCAGTTGCTGAGGGTACAAAATTGGTCCTGCTTATCCATTTCTAGGAGCATCTGGGGGGGGCCATGTACCTTGGAAATGCTCAATTTATTAAAAATATTAATTCCTGTTAAAAACAAAATATTTTGCAAGCAATAAAAGTTTAATTGAAGGAAAGGGGTCAAGCAAAATATTGCAGATGTTCAAAATATGAGATAAAGAACATTTAGAAATACATGGCAGGTCAGGCAGAGTGAAGCAGAGTTAACACTTCAAAATGAAACATCTGGATTTTCAACTGTTAATAATGCCTTTCATACATCCAAGATTCAGCTGTTCACAGAAACACACCATCCTACTATACAGTGCTAATTTACCAACCTTGCTTAAACTAACACTCTTTTCCTCCTCTTCCCTAAGTTCAATCTGGTGTTTTATCTCCCTTCAAACCCAGTTAAAACTCAATCAGTACTTCTCACCCCTTTCTGAGGTGACAGTAATCATTATTCAGTTCAGGCCAATCTTTTTACCCCTTCCACCAACTTTCTCAACTAAACTTTAAAACTTTATTTATACAGCACGGTCACAGGCCCTTCTGGCCCAACAAGCCTGCGCCGCCCAATTACACCCATGTTAACCTACTAACCCGTACGTCTTTAGAATGTGGGAGGAAACCGGAGCACCAGGAAGAAACCCATGCAGTCATGGGAGAACATACAAACTCCTCACGGACAGCGGCGGGAATTAAACCCCGATCGCTGGCGTGGTAATAGCGTTACGCTAACCACTACACTACCGTGCTGCCCCCATCTTGCAATCTCTTTTCTCCTCTTGTTCATAGGGGTGTTACATGCTCTGCAACCACCCCCCCCCCCCCAAACCAATAATGTCACCTGCCTTTGATTAAGGGCATGCACGGTAGTGTAGCGGTTAGCATAACACTATTACAGCGCCAGCGACCTGGGTTCAATTCTGGCCACTGTCTGCAAGGAGCTTGTATGCCTCTCCCTGTGTCTGTGTGGGTTTCCTCCGGGTGCTCTGGTTTCCTTCCACATTCCAAAGACGTACGGGTTAGGAGCTGTGGGCATGCTACGTTGGCGCTGGAAGCGTGGCGACACTTGCGGGCTGTCCCCAGAACACTCTACGCAAAAGATGCATTTCACTGTGTGTTTCGATGTACATGTGACTAATAAAGATATCTTAAATTTAGCGCCTCTGCTCACACCTCTTGCCTTTTTTCTCCATTCTTCCTCACTTTGTAACTAATTCCTTTCCCTCTTCTTGTTATACATCTCCCTCTCGCCTTCACTTCCTTCTTCTCTCCATTCCCATATGTTTTCCCATTATGCACTTTAGTACGGATCATGATTAAGCCTGCCACTGACAGAAGGAATTCCACTGGTCACACAGAGTGAAGGGAAACCTTCATTGTCCTGAAAATTCTTGCCTGCAATATGTTGTGGCTAGAATTCCTGTCACTGGTGGAAGAATATTCTTCTCAGGGCGACTGTCCAGTCGCTGCAAATTCGAGTTGGCAGGTACTTACATATTAGCTGTGCCTTGAAATTTTGATGACAGCATGAAGCAGTTGGTTTTTATGAACTTGTCTGCTTTTGTCTAGAGTTACTTGGGCGAGGATAAAAATGGCTAGCACACGCTGGACTCTCAGGCACAAAGGAAATGTTTCCATTTTCAGTCATAGCAAATTAATTGCACCCTGGCAAATGTTTAAAGACAAGTCTACAATTGGCAATTATGAATCAAAAATAAAAGAAGCAGCTGTGTTACTGTTCAGTAACCACAGCAAATCTAGACTAGTTATAATTTTAAAGTATTGTCTGATACTTTTCAAAATGATTTCAAGAGTACTCTACTACTTTCAATCCATTTTACCAATTTCTCTCCACATTTTGTTTAGGTGAATATTTGTGCTCTTTGGTGTTAATACTCAGAAATTTAAAACAAAAATGTTTTAAAGCCAAAGTCTGCAATGTCCAGCAATGCACATTCAATTTCCAGCATTTTCTAGTTTTGCTTCAGATTCTTCAAATCCATTTCTTACTAAAATGGCTATTTTTTGAACGTTTTTGTTTGTTGTCTTGACTTGTCATGACTCTCTATCATGGTCACCACTACCTCAATGCACTGTTGTAATGAATTGATCTGTATAAAGAGTATGCAAGACAAGTTTTTCACTGTACCTCAGTACATGTGACAATAATAAACCAATTTACCATATATTCTCCATCCATCAGTTCAACATGCGGCATTAGACTAACACATCTTTCCTTCCCTCTTTGCAAAAGAGAGCACGAAGCACGTAAGGGAGGTAGGGAACGGGTGGCCCTCGTGCCAATTGGTATTTGTCCAGGAAGAACTGCACAACCTAATGCATTGCCCAAGGAGATGAAGAGATGGAAACTGCACAGCTATCTATTAATGGAAGTATCTCTTCAAGTATTTTTCATTCATATAGAGAAGACATCAATAACCCAAGATAAATTATCATTTGCCTATTAACAATTTTAACCCTTCTTTTTCACAATTCCAATTCACAGAAACATCAAAAAAAGAATAGAATTAGGCCCATCAGTCCTTCAAGCTGCTCTGTCATTCAATATGTTAATGGCTGATCATCCAAATTCAGTACCTGTTTTCTCCCTGTATCTCTTGATCTCTTTAGCCTCTGGTACTATATCTGACCCCTCTTGAATATATCTAACGATTTGGCCTCCACAACCTTCTGTGGTTGAGAATTCCACAGGTTCACCATTGTTTGCAGGAGGACATTTCTTTCCTCTCTGTCCCAAATGACCTCCCCTACACCCTTAGGCCGTGACCCCAGGTTCAGGTCTTCCCCACCAGTGGGAACATCTATACTGACCCATCAGGATTTCACAAGTTTTGCTGAGGTCCCCTCTCATTCTTCTAAACTCCAGCAAACGTACACCTAATTGACCCAATCTCTCTTCATATGTCAGTCCTGCCATTTCAGGAATCAGTCACGGAAACCTCTTTTGTCGCAGTCCTTCAATAGCAAGGACATCCTTCCTCAAATAAGGATGCCAAAAACTGCATATGGTACTCAAAGTATGGTCTCAGCAGTGCCCTCTACATTGCAACTAGGCATCCCTGCTCCTATACTCAGTTCCTCGGTATGATAGCCAACATACGATTTGCCTTCGTAATTGCTTGTTGCACTTGCATGATTTCTTTCGTTGACTGCTAAACAAGGACACCCAGATTTGCTGCACTTACCTTTTTTCTAATCTCTTGCCTTTCAGATAATAATCTGACTTTTTGCCATATTATACTGGATCCTCCATGCATTTGCCTGTTCACTCAACCTGTCCAAATCATTCCGGAGCCTCTCTGCATCCTCCTCACAGTTAACACTTCCACCCAACTTTGTATCACCTGCAAACTTAAGAGATATTACACTTAATTTCCCCCATCTAGATCATTAACATTGAATAGCAGTTCATGTATTTCATCTCCAAAGGATTTTTCACTCTCTACTCTGATGTGCTGGAAAGTAATATCAAAGCAAACAGCAAGAGCTTCTATGTATGTTAACGCAAGGGTAGTTGGGTAAGTGCGGCATTTCTGGAGACTGGGGAATTAACAACAGAAAACAAGGAAATGGCAGATAAATTAAATCAATACTTTGCATCAGTCTACATCATGGAGTACACTGCAAATATCCCAAAGATATTTGATGAGCTAGTTTCAATCAATTTGGACAAAGTATTAGAAAAATTAATGGGATTAAAGGCAGCCAAGTCTCCAGGTCCCAGTGGCCTGCATTGAGGACCTTAAGGGAAGTGGCTGCAGAGATGGTGAAGACATTGGTTTAAGCTTTTCAAAGCTCACTGGGCTCTGAGAAAGTAACAATTGACTGGGAAACCTCCATTGTTCAAGAAGGGAGGAGGGGAATAAAAAGCAGGAAACTATAGACTTGTTAGCTTAACATCTCTTGTTGGCAAGATGCTGGCATCTGTAATCCAGGAAAAATAGCAAGTCAGTTAAGAGAAGCTTAATGTATTCACACCAAGACAACATGATTTTTATGAAAGGTAAGTTATGCTTGACAAATTTGATAGAGTTCTTTGAGGAGGTATTGAGCAGAGTCAACATAGGGGAACTTACAAATGTAGCATATCTGAATTTTCAGATAGTATTTGACAAAGTGCTACATTAAAGGCTGGTTCACAGGATAAGAGCTCATGACATCAGGGAAAGCAATAAACAGGTCTTTTTCAGGCTGGAAGAATGTAAGTGGCAGAGTGCCCTAAGGATCAGTTCTTGACCCTCAATTATTCACAATTTACATTAACGATCTGGAGGATGAGGCAGGGTGTAAGGTATCCAAGTTTGCTGATGAAACGAAAGTAGATGGTGGGGCATGTGGTAGAGAGGAGATTTATATTCTGCAATGAGATATAGTTAGATTAAGTATGTGGGTGAAAATTTGGCAAATGGAGTTTAAGATGGGAAAGTGTGAGATCTGGCATTTTAATAAGAGGAATCTAAAGGCAGTCTATTACCTCAATGGAGAAAGACTGCAGATCAGCGAAATACACAGGGATCTCCTTCCTCCTGTGCATGAATCGCCAGAAGTTAACAGGCAGGTGCAGCAAATGGTTAGGAAGGCAAATGGCCTATCAATCTTTATTGCAGAGGGTTTGTGTTTAGAAACAATTAAGTATTGTTCCAATTGTACAGGGTACTGATGAGACCATACCTGGAGTATTCTGCACAGTTTTAGTCCCTGTATTTAAGAAAAGGTATCCTGGCAGTTGAAAAGAGATTCACTAGGTAAACTCCTAGGGAGAGAGAGTTGTCTTATCACAAGCAGCTAAACAAAAATCTATATTCTTTGGAGTTCACAAGAATGAGGAGTGATCTTATTGAAACATATAAGATCCTTAGGGGTATGACAAGGTAGACGTCGAAATGTTTCCACCAGTGGGAAAATTTCAAAATTAGGGGATATAGTCATAGAATTAGGGGGCAGTCATTTGAAAATGGAGATGCACGGAACTTTCTTCTTTCAGAGGGTGGTGAATCTTTCCAATTCTGAACTTGGAGGGTTGTGGAGGCGAGATCATTGGGGTACAGGAAGTCCCCAGGTTACGAACAAGTTCCGTTTTTGAGACTGTTCGTAACCCGAGTTTGTATGTAACTCAGAACAGTGTCCGCGCATGCGCACTTGGGCTGGGGATCGCGGCTGCGCATGGCCCCAGCCACATATATGCACTTGGCCCGGGGTTCCCCAGCCACATATGCACACTTGGCCCAGGGTTGGACCAAAGAAGGTGTACCGCTGCCGTGGTAGGATCAGGGGCCGGGCCCGCTTACGAACCGACCACGAAGGCCGGTTTGTAAGTATGGGCGTTCGTAAGTCGGGCGTTCATAAGTCAGGGACTTCCTGTATTTAGAGGAAGTTTTGAAAGAACAGAGAATTGAGAGAAATGGGGAACAGAGGAGATGAGGCCTGGGGCATATTAGCCATGATGATATTGAAGGGTGGGGCAGGCATGTGACCTACTCCTACTTTGTTTTTTTCCTGTTTTCTTATGGTTTTACACAGGAGGGTGATAACTCCTCCTTAGAGTCCACTACACTCTCTGTGCTATTGCAGGGTTCATGTTGACTATTTACCAGCTCACATATTGACACTTTGGTGGGTCCAGTTAGAGACAAGTTGAGGTGTTACTTGGTGACAAGCGAGCCGGAACAGATGGTGAAGATGGGGACACCGGCAGAATGTAGACATTGGAAAGTCAGGATTGCTCAGTGGGGTGAAGATGCTCCATCTTGTTGGCTGCTGCCAAACTGAATAGTTTTAGAGTAGCTCTTAATATGCAGTTGACGTATTTAAATTGCCAGCCTAACTCTCCCAATAGTGCTTGGCTTAAACCTGAAAGGTAGTGAGTCGGTGTTTCTGATGAGCCAGCGCTTTGTGCAGGTTTACAACATACACCCTGTGCAACTTCCAAATCCATCTGCTTACAAGGATTAAAACAGCCTCCTTTCATTATGCAGTTGATTAATTAGTATAGGTCACAAATTTAATCTCTCATCATTGTTTGCTTATTAGGATTGAGGACAGATAAGTTTGTATTTTTAGACATAAATTTTTCTAAAAGCCTATTCATGAGACTGTCTACAAAGACAAACTGGGCATGAATCTAATACCCCCTGTCTGGGCTGATTTTATATTCCGTTTTCTGTGATGTCAGCAGCAGCATGTATAGCATAAGATCCTTGTGGGGGGAAAAGTCATATTTATCTTGTGATGAAGCTGTAACATGTTGAATGTTCAATGTTGAGATATAAATGTGGTCTCCATCCACTTACGCAAGGTGAAGTAAAGCTGACCTGTCCATCACTGGTGACAGTTCACGGTGAAACCATCATTCCTACGACAGTTACATGAAGCTAGTAATTAAATACATTTAGTATTAACTGTTAAATAAATTAGTAAGATCCATGTTTCTAAATGCCTCAGATCAACTTGGGATGGGAAATAAATACTGCTTTTTCACACAAAGAATTTTAAAAAATTGCCGTTTCAGTTTGGGTAATGAGGGTGCTAATGTGACTCAGTCTCATTCTCACTCAATTATATCTATTTGGGTATATGGTTTTGTTTTTCTCCCCCTTTCTATCCTCTGTTCAAAAGATGCCAAAAATGTTAACTTTAAGTTGCTAAATTATTTTTAATGAAGGACTCGTTGGGCCGGAAGGGCCTGTTACCACGCTGTAAATAAAAGTAAAAAAATAATTTAAATTTACCTGTCCTGTGTTGGCATTAATGCAGTTAGCAAAAATTGACAAGAAATACTTGCTAAGTTATCATGAGGCCACCAGAAGGTACTGCTTGTTGCATGGAACATCAACAAAATTCCAGTGGAATCTTGTTCTGAAAAGTGTCTATTACATTTCTCAGTATTTTTCTCTTACATACTCTTGAAAGTATCCTGACTGGTTGTATCATGATTGGTACGGCAATTTGAATGCACAGGAACATAAGAAGCTGCAGAGAGAAGTGGACTCAGCCCAATACATCACGGGCACATCCCTTCCCACCATCGGTAGTACCTACAGGAGGCGCTGCCTCAAGAAGGCAACATCCATCATCAAAGATCCCCACCATCCGGGCCGTGCCATCTTCCCACAGCTACCATCAGGCAGGAGATACAGAAGCCTGAAGTCCCACACCACCAGGTTCAAGAACAGCTACTTCCCTTCAACCATTCGGTTCTTGAATCAACCGGCAAAACCCCAATCACTACAGTTTAACAACACTATGACCACTTCACACTAAAATGGACTTTGTTTTTTTTTGTTATAATTGTAAAAATGGTGTATAATTTATGTTTTTCTTGAGAATGCTGCTTATATGATGCTATGTGCCTGTGATGCTGCTGCAAGTAAGTTTTTCTTTGCACCTGTGCACACATGGACTTGTGCAGATAACAATAAACTCGACTTTGACTTTGGGGCAGAAATAATGTGAGATAATAAGAGACTGAACTGCTTCTTCAAATTCCATCATTGAACTTTTATGATTGTTTTAAATTTGTATGTAGGGTGTGCTACAGAATGGTGGACAGTGAGCACAGACCAATGAAGAGGAGAGCTTAGAATAGGGGACCAGAGGCAGTGACGAAAGAGAAGAACTGGTTTAATATACGATGTAAGCACTACAGTGGCTGAAAATCTACCATTTCCAATTTGTAAATTCAGCTTGAGCTTGCCATAGATTTGGGGCCAAGGATGGTTGGTGGGGACAGACTATTACAACAAAGCAGGAAAAATGTTTATAAATGAATGGCAGCTACTAAGACAACAGAATGACTGGCTGATAATACTACAGAGACTGAGATTTAACCTCCCTTTAAAAAGAGCAAAATTTCACCATTACTATCTACAAAATTCTGGGAAGTTTTGGGGCTTTGTGGATTCCATTTTGACCCATTGCAGAGACAAGTGATGAAGTATTCTGTTGGAGGAGCAAATATTGGCAAGAAGCCAAGGGAAATACTTCAACAAACGTGAGGATTCAGTTTAATGCCTCAACCTAAGCCAGCTTGACAATGATGCAATATTCCCTCAGTGCTGTCAAAAGTATCTGCTCCAGGATGTTATGGGGCTTGAACCCGCAAGCTATTGACGTAAAGGTCACAATACCATAAATGGTCAAAACCCTTAATTTGTTTGCACAGAAGTTTTTCAATGGCTTAAGTTGATAACTTTGATATATCAGGCCAGCACAGAAGTGCAACTAGTAGAGCTGCTATCTCACTGCTCCAGTGACCTGGGTTTGATCCTTGATATACATACAAGAAGCAGGACAAATCTAATCCGGCCAATTACGACCCCATTAGTCTACTCTTGATCAAAGAGATGCAAGGAATAATCAACAGGGCTATCAAGTGGCATTTGCTCAGCAACAACCTGCTCACAGAAGTTCAGTTTGGGTTACGCCAAAGTCATTCAGTTCCTGATCTCATTGCAGCCTTGGTCTCTCCATGGACTCCAGCATTGCCAGTCTACACACACCTCAAAGACTGTGGCAGTTCAAGAAGACAGCTCACCACCACCTTCTCAAAGGCATCTCGGGATGGGCAATGCCAGAATAGTTGTACAGAATACATTGTACAGTACAGATGGTCAGAATATTTTTCGCAGGGCAGGGAAGTCTAGATCTAAAGGCTCAGCCTGCGAACCCATTTCCCTTGAATAAATAAATAAAACAGCAATATGATGTCCCAACTCTTATACTCAATGCCTTCATGGGCCTTCATATAACAAATGGGACATCATGGTGCAGTTGTTCAAAACATTGGTTAGATCACACTTGGAGTATTGTGTACCGTTCTGGCTGGCACACTAGAGGTATGACATGGCAACAAAAGAGAATGCAGAAGAGATTCACCAGGCTGTTGCCTGGAAAGGAGGGCTGTAGTTACAAGGAGAGATTGGATACACTGGGTTTATTCTCACTGGAATGTAGGAGTTTGAGGGGTTACCTTAATACATTACAAACTGATGAGGGGCATAGATAGAATAGGTAATCAGAATAATTTTCCCAGGGCAGGGAAGTCTAGAACTAGAGGGCACAGGTTTAAGGTGAGAGGGGAGAAACTTAAAGGAGATCTGAGGGGAAGGTTTTCCCATACAGAGGGTGGTGAATATTTGGAATGAGCTGCCAGAGGAGGTGGTGTAGGCAGATACTATGACAATGTTTAAAAGGCACTTGGATAGGAAAGGCCTAGAGGGAATTAGTGTATATCAGTGTAGATAGGCACCACATTTGGCATGGACGAGCTGGACCATAAGGGCCTGCTTCTGTGCTGTACATTTCCATGATTCTAAAATCAATATTTATAATCTCCCCTCTTGGTATATCCCTGAGCTGGGTATAAGAATCACTGCCCTAAAATACAAAGAGAACATAAAGTGGAGGATATTGGCTAATAGCACGTTTATCTAAACACATGATAATATTAAGAGCCACTACTCTGAAAAATTATTTAATGCAGTCCTTCCTTGGAGTGCCTTCTGATAATGGTAAGAAGGGCCAAGCAGTACAAGAGTTGGCAGTACCATGGATCAAACTTGAGGAGTAACCTTCCTGCCTTAACTGATATCCAAGTCTCATTAGAAGTGACTTGTAAGCAGCATCCAAATTTTTTTCTGTTTTGACATTGCAACCAAACTGCTGTGTGCATTAGGATCAAAAAACAGTACTGTGCTATTGGATTAATGGACATACTGCTCACATTATACTGGGTTTCAGATGATTTTGATCCCCTCTCGACAGGTTTGCCATCTTAGCCAACTGAACATACATAACTTACAGAACTAATCAGACCACCAACCATGAATCCAATACCCTTACCTGCACCCAGATCTCTGATTTTGATCCAAAATCTATTATAAATCTGAAATCCATGCTTTCTTGTTCTGGCTTTTTCATTCCATGGTTTATCAATGCCCTGTACACTTTAAAACAAATTACTTGAACAACATTCTGACATGATAACCAAGAGAAAATAAAGGAATGCTTCAAAATCAGTTCCGTGGAGTGAAGCAACAAATGCTCATTGACCATACATAGGAGTGGTATTCCTCTATGATATTTTCACTTTGAGACTGCACAAGTTCCTGTACGATTTTTTACCTATTGAAACTGAAAACCACAAGGGAAAATAATTTATCCCCTCACTGTCTATACATCATTAAAAAGCATGCAATCCTATGGGCATGTGGAGATTTGAAGCAGTGAAATTGAGAGCTCAAGAATTTAAATCATTCACAGCTTTGACATCTAACATTTACAAAAACAAAGTGCAGTTTACAAGTTTCTCAGTGAGATTTCTATAGATCAAACATAATAATGAACTTGTGTTTGTGTGAGATTCAGCACGATGCATAAAGTACAGCAGAAATATTACAGACAGACTGATTTAAAACATATTTAAAATAAAGTCAGTTGGCAATGTAACTGGGAACTACTTCCCACTGATCTTTTTCCTTTAGGGCAGTAAGGAAAGACTGCCAAATATTTAACATATGAGCTGCCCAACCACAGCAGGTTTTTAGCTAGCTGGTTATGTTTGAAATCAAAAGGTGCAAAGAAATGGCTTTCATTAATAGATCATAGGCATCCTTACCCTACTTCAGATGAAAAGGACCCTCGTCTGATGCCTAACCCATTATAAATTGCTGCTCAATTGATTTTTAACACAGGAGGTAGTAGTCTCCTTTGATTATCTTAAACATTTATCTCTTCTCTTTTTGTTCTACGTTTAAATATCCCGCTGTTTCACATCCAATATTAAGGACCGCGAAACAGAAAAGCAATGGGCAATTATCTGTTACAGGGGGTAATTTTGACTTTGGGTAAGTGTTAAATTGATATTGGCAAACAAATGGTCTCTCTGTTTCTCTGAGGACACTGGGTAACTTAGAAACCATTATGTTGCTTGAAGTTGAGATAATAATTCCTGTGAGTATAAGTATACCTAAGAAGAAACAGGAGAATTGGAATTCTCCTAAGCTAAAAAAAGGAAAGTTGAATAAAAATCTAGCTGAAACAATGGTGCTATATCAAACTAAACTGCATAAATATAAACTGAAAATCTTTCAAACCAGTCATGGAAAATGACTGCAGTGAGTCTTACTCAGCTGAGAAAATTAGATACTTCATTTACCTGAAAGAAATAGTTCCAGACTTTCAAAATGGGGGTTAAAAAAAATCCCAAAGATAATGCTGAAACATCTAGGTTATGTTCTATTGATTGATGCTTTGAGTGCAGACCCAACCGTTTTAAGGAGCTTCTGAGTTAGATTTAACTAATATATAAATAACCTGATTTGTTTCTTCTGCACTGGTGAAGGGGTTAACTCAAATACCAGAACCTGACTTCAATGATCACAAGATGGCAATGAGTTACACCCGGCCTCTTACCAGCCCACCAACTGTGCCAGGAGCCTTCTCGCCCACCTACTGAAGGTCCATCTACCAGCCATGACTCTGGTTAATGACGGGGCACCTTGCCATGTAGACAAGGACTAGCTGGACAGGGAAGCATTCCAGCTCTTTCTGGCTCACATGCAATGCTCTATTAATAACAACTGCTGTATCTGGCAGTTTCTACCTCTCTTTAGCTGCTGAGTTTCCCCAACCCTGGAAAACTCCAGGAGCCAGCGTTAAGCTTAAGTGACTGCCAAAATCTAAAGAACAGAGCCTTGTTAACATTGTATAATTGCAGACCTAGTTCTCCAAAGTGGATAACTTGTACGCCCACAAAAAGGCTGCTGTTGAATCAGAAGAAGATATGTTCAGAGTAGATTAGGGTGCAGTTCTGTATGCTTACCAACTTAATACAACTCCCACCCATTTGTAGGGAGTTAAAAAGATATCCATGTATGGGGTGTAGAAAATGGAAGCAGTCAGAACTAATTAATGACAGCCTACTTGCTTGGCAGCATGAATGATCCAGATAAAGACAATACCCCCCAAAAAATTGTTATTTTTTGATCATTCAACTTATATCGAGATTGGAGACTGTTGAGAGTACGAATTTTCAGCTTCAGGTCCAACAGATACCAAGTTAGAGTCAAGTGCCTACTCAAGGCCACTGATGGGAGGTTCAAAACATCGACAAGTTTAGCAAGCTGGCCTTTAACCCTAACAATTTTGGCAGTAGTAAATTGGCCATCTTCTAAGACAAAAACAGGCTGATAAAGGCCTGAAAATTTTGTGAAGCCAGGAATACAAATATTATATAAAAACCCCAAATATGTACCTATTTCTGAATTTTCCCCTAAAATTATACTGGTAAATATGTCTTTAACTGTAAAGTTCTCTTTGACATTACAAAATCAGGAAAGATGCTCATTAATGCAATTCTTTCTAAGTAATTTCATAACTAGCATTTACACATCTGAATAACTTTTTTGTGGGAAAATGATGCTCTCATTTAAAGCTCCCATAAAAAAAGATAGATATCAATTTTTTGCCAAATTTCTGTCCACCTTTTATTTCGTTTTATATTTTAATATTTCTAAAATTCCAGCTCTTGTGATAAATTTAATGGAAACATGTTGCCACAAAATCTTTTAATTTTGCATCTTTATTATCTTCTGCCGAGCTACTCCCTAACATTTCCCTGGAGCTTTCACATAACAACTGGGCAGACTACACATTTACCATGTCCACTTGTTCTTAATTGCCCATAAATGCAATTGCATAAGGGTATTTTTCAATGTTACACAAAAAAATTGATTACTTCAAAGTGAAATGCAATAATGACCAGTTTGGAGTTGTTTTGTGTCACTCATTAAATTTGACTGGGTACTTCCTGGTATGAGCCACACTTCAGCCCTGATGTTACTCCTGCAATAGGGGAACATAGAATTGCGAGAACGTGTATTCTCTAACTATGATTAATAATTCTTCTGTGGGAATGCAGACCACCTAGTTAAAGGTGCCTTGAAAATTGATAGATATCAAATCTACATCTGCCCTTATGTGTCATTCCTGTTGTTCTGGGGATGCCCATTGTTGGGTCTCTTGGTAAAACACGAATATCAGACAAAAACTGCAGAAGCTGGAAAGCTAAAACAAAAACAGAAGATGTGGAAATTCTCAGCAGGTCAGACTGCTTCGATGGGAAGAGAAACAAGAGTCCATGTTTCAGGTGAGAGATCCTTTGACGTTGCCTGACCTGCTGAGTATTTTCAGCATTTTTCTGTTTTAGTTTAAGGTTTCCAGCATCTGCATTTTTTTTGATTTTCAGTTATTTGTTGAACTTACTGCCACTTCCCTTCCAGGAATGCCTAACCGAAAGAAGTTCTACTCTGCTCTCCAATGAGATTTCTGTCTGTCCGTTCAACTTCTGTGGTGTCTCTGCCCCTTCTTGTTTTTGATAAGGCGTTGACCAAAACCTGTTTCCATAGCCGCATCTTTTTTCTTGGCAGATGTTCCCGGCTTCAACTTGTCCCACGTGGATTCCAACTGAAGTTTCGTCCTTCACAATTCAGACCCACCCAGAATCACAGGTCTGTTCAAACTATCCAACATCTCCCGAGTCACTGTTCCCTTCACATTCTCAGATCCGCATTCAATGCCATGTGTCTGTACATGCATCCTCTTGACTTCCCTCTCAAACAACATTGACTTGATGTTGAACTCTTCTTCTGCTGCCTCAGTCTCCGCGCCTATTTCTTTGGCCAGGAGCCTTCACCCAAAACTGTGGACCCCTTCACCCATCTTCTGGTACAACATGGTCTTATCCATACAATGTTGAACTGGGTTATTCACCAGATGAATGAATTATTTACCTCTATTTTTTGAGCTCCATCCACACCCTCCCTCACTAACCTTGATCAGCCCTTGATCTCCAGCTCCTCCCACCACCAATCCTATCCATTGAAAATCCTGCTCCTATACATCCTCTTCCCTGTCACTGACTACCATTCCCTGACTTTCCTCCCTCAAAACCTGACAGCCCCAGTCTCCAATTATGTGATTTACCTCCTACCCTGAATTGCTAGCCTCCCAATTCACCCTGCCCATCATCTATGTCCCTCAAGCTTCTAACATGCTGGTCTTCGGACCTATTGGGCTTCAGGTGCAAAGAAAGTTTTCAGTAAAGGGCCAATGACCAAAACCAACAGAGAGCCAGAAATTCTATGCAAATGTCCTTAATTATGTTAATGAATATCAGCAATACAATATTATGTGCTCACAAAACTATTAAGTGTCTTTTATGATCGGACACAAATCACATCTTGAATGCATATTTGGGTCTGATAATGTAGATATGAATGAGTTTTGATTATTCTATTGGCGATAATTATAATATTGTCAGCTTTATTAATGAATTTGGTTTAAGTTAGATTTTCAGTTCTTATGGCTCACACATATAGCATGACCTGTGCTGTTGTATTAAACAAGTGAATGACTGGACAACTTGAGAGTATAGGTAATCCTGCAACTTTTGAGTTTGTCACATATGAAAAATGCTTGACCAACCAATAAATATCCATATGAAGAAAGGACAAAAAGAAAAAGAAACATGATTTTATTTAAAAGAACAATAAAAAATGTTGGAAATATCATGGTATTTGAAGAATAGAAAAAGAAATCTTAATTAAACCCAACTGATTTTCTGCTGTTTTATATCATTTTTTTGTTGTGTTGTGAAGCAATTATAATAGATATCACTGTCTTATAAAGCAACTCAGTTGTGCATTAACATTTCAGAATGACATGGGTGTTATAAGCCTTACATCAGTGGTGAGTCCTACGTTAGTGGTAGGGAACTATTGGAGGAAATTCTAAGGGATGGGATTTATGCACATTTACAAAGGCAGGGATTGATTTGGGACAGTCAGCTTGACTTTATGGGGGGGGGGGGGGAAGATCCTGCTTCATTCACTTAATTGAGCTTTTTAGGAGGTGACCAAGGAGACTGATGAAGACAGGGTGAAAAATATTGTCTACGTGGACTTTTGTAAGGCATTTGGCAATCTGGCAAGGTCCCACAGTGTAGGCTGGTCCAGAAGGTTAAAGCACATGGGATCCCAAGGGAGTTGGCTAAATAGATCCAAAATTGGTTTGGTTTTAGGAGGCATAAAGTAGTGGTGAAAGGATCATTTTTGATTGGAATTCTGTGCCTTGCGGTGTACCAGAAGGACCCGTGCTGGGAACTTTGCTGTTTATGATATATATTAATGACTTGCATCTGAATGTAGAAGGTATGATTGGTAAATCTGCAGATGAAAATTGGTAATGTTGTGGATAGCGAACACGGCTGTCCAAGGCTACAGCAGGATATAGATCAGATGGAAAGTTGGGTGGAGCACTGACAGATTGACAGAATACTCTTAAGAGGGAAATCAGGAGGGCAAAGAGAGGGTATGAGATGGATCTGGTAGGTAAGGTTAAGGAAAATCCCAAGAAGTTCCATAGCTATATTAAGAGTAAAAGGGTGCCTAGGGAGAGAGTAGGTCCCCTTAGAGGTCAGCAGAGCTGCCTATGTCTCGAGCCACAGGACATGGGTGAAATTTTTAACCAATATTTGTCCTCGGTTTTTACTGAGGAGAAAATCATGGTTGCTCAAGAGATAAGGGAAACAAGGGGAGATGTTTTGGAGGACATTCATATTACCAGGGAGGAGGTATTTGCAGCCTTACAGCACATTAAGGTGGATAAATCCCCAGGGCATGACTGATTGCATCCTCGGACTTTGTAGGAGGCCCTTGCGGAAATATCGCTTCATCGTTGGCCGCTGGTGAAGTTCCCAAATACTGGAAGGTGGCTAATGTTGTTCTGTTGTTTAAGAAGGTAGACTTCTGGAAGGTTAGGTTGCATGGAATCCAGGGAGAGCCAGTTAGGTGTATTCAAAATTGGCTCAGAGGTAGGAAGCAGAGGGTGGTGGTTGAAGGTTGTCTCTTGGGAGTCCAAAACCGAGGGGCATAGGTTTAGGGTGAGAGTGGAAAGATTTAAAAGGCACCTGAGGGGCAATGTTTTCACATACAGGGTGGTGAGTATATGGAATGAGCTGCCAGAGGAAGTGGTTGAGGCAGGTACAATGGTATCATTTAAGAAGCACTTGGATAGGTACATGGAGGGGCGGGGCTTGGAGGGATATGGGCCGAACGCAGGAAATTGGGACTAGCTGGGTGGGCACCATGGTAGGTATGAACAGGTTGGGCCAAAGGACTTGTATCCGTGCTGTATTGTTCTATGACTCTATTGAATCTAATCCTGACAAGTGTGAGGTGAGGCATTTTGCGAAAAGGGACAGGGTACATACAGTAAATGGTAGGGCATTAAGGAACAGAAAAACATAGGGCATGGAGTAAAGCAGTTGGGACATTATGTTGCAGCTTTGCAGAGCACTGTTTGGGCAACACCTGGTGTGATTCTGGTCACCACACTGTAATGGGGGTGTGCGGTTATACTGGGGAGAGTGTGGGGCAGACTCACCAGGATGTTACCTTGTGAGGAAGACTTTGCTTGTGAGGGGGTGGGGTACAATTAGATGGGCTGCGCTTGTTTTCCTTGGAGTGAAGGAGGCTGACAGAAGTTAATGTGATTATTACAGGCAAAGATCAGGTGGATAGTCAAAGTCCTTGTGCCATGGTAGGGACTATCAAAAATAGGAAGGCAAAGATTGACGTTGAAAGCAAGGAGTTTTACAGGGGATCTGAGGGATGGTTTTGTTTTACACAGAGAGCGGTTGATATCTGGAACTCACTGCCAGAGGAGCTGGTGGAGTCAGTTACATTTAAGAGGCATTTAGACAGAGACTTAAATAGGTAAGGCACAGCTAGATGTGATCCTAATGTGGGCAAATGGGATTGGTGTAGATGGGCAAAAGGCCCTGTGGCAGACTGAAGGGGCTGTTTCTGTGCCATCCAGCTCTGTGACTAAGCATTTTACTTAACATGACCTCCTTTGCATCACTGCAGCTGTATGGAATAATAGTCAAGTGGAATAATGAAAGCAACACCTCAATCATCACTTTACTATTAGTTCTACTGCAAAATATTTTAACCCAAGACTGCACAACCTATTCACAGTTCATTTACTTGTGGGGTTGTTATAAAGAGTGGTGCAGCAGTAGAGCTGATGCCTTCCAGCTCCAGTGACCCAGGTTATGTCTGTGTGGAGTTTGCACGCTCCCCCTGGTTCTTTGATTTCCCCCCACATCCCAAAGGCATGCAGGTTGTTAGGATAATTGGCCACTCTGAGTTGCCCCTAGTGCAGATAGGAGGTAGAATCAATGGGAACGTATGGCGAATAAGTTACAGGGAAAATTAGTGTGGGAATGGGATTGCACTGTGAGCTGGCTTAACCTGATGGGCCAAATAGCCTCCTCTGATATTCTAAGGGAATAACATATGTTCCACAGCACCAAAAAAGGAATTAACTTTGGCTCTATCAGCTGCAGCCAGCTTTCACACGGAATGCATCTTAACCAGCATGGCGTACACATTTTTCTATACCCAAGAATGAACAGAATTCACCCATACTTGTAACAGGCTAATTATCTAGTCAACTTCATTTATAACTTGCCAACCACATCCTCTGTATCTAATCAATTTCCTCCTGAACCTCTGTTTCTCTTCAAACACTACAGGTTAAGGATTGACATGTGCAATTTTTTTCCCCTATATATAGATACCAATATTTGCTAAATAAAATGAATGATGACATGCAAAAATAAATCACCTGACAAACACAGAATCTCCAGAGAATATAATTGACTGTGGTAACTGCGCTGCCAAAAATGGAATAATGAAAGCTATGTTTCAGGAATTACATTAATATTAAATCCACCATAAAACAGTTTAACACAAGACTACATATGTAAGGCAAAAGCTATCCATGATATCTTTACCTGGGGAGCTATTAGAAATCTGTATCATTGTAAAGCTGAATTGACTTTGGCCTTACATATTGTATTTTAGCATGAATCTAGAAAATGTAATTTTAATTGGGCTGAGACACTGTGCCTTTGGATATTCAAATACCCCACACATGTTTTTGCTATCCTGGCAGATATTATCCCCTTAGTAAGATGAACAGAGAATGTAGAAAAGTGTATGGCTTGTAAACAACATAATAGCACACTCTCAGAAATCCACATGCATCTCATTAACTATTTATTCACGATGTTCCATTTTTATCTCTCTCACATTTGATATCTATCTTACTGAATTATTTTGTGTTGAAAAAGAAATCTTGCTTTCTGTTTGAGAGGGTAAGGCATAATAAATGAAATTATGGGGGATGGGGAAACAGAAGAACTCTGCAATGCAATTTAGTTTTCTGTTAGTATAGTTGAGATCACCAATCCTGTCAGCAAAGTTGAATTGCAGAGCTCTGTACTATCAAAAGCCTATTCTTATATAACCCATTCCAGAAAGTTAAAATAAATTCAATCCTTGAACATTCATAGATCATTCCTACAAAAACATTTAAGATTTGATGCATTCAATTATGAAATCCAAATGTCAAGACAATTAAAATGATGACTTTTTAAGGATAGTGGAAGTGTTTGCAGGATAAATAATTTATTTGAAGGATTATATTTGAATTACTTTGCCTCTCTGGGGCAGATATTACCATGGGGCAGGCACAGTAGTGTAGCGGTTAGCGTAACGCTAGTACAGCGCCAGCGACCTGGGTTCAATTCCTGCCACTGTCTGTAAGGAGTTTGTACGTTCTCCCTGTGTCTGCGTGGGTTTCCTCCGGGTGCTCCAGTTTCCTCCCACATTCCAAAGACGTACAGGTTAGGAAGTTGTGGGTATGCTATGTTGGTGCCAGAAGCGTGGTGACACTTGTGGGTTGCCCCCAGAACACTATACAAAAGATGAACTTCACTGTGTGTTTCAATGTACATGTGACTAATAAAGAAATCTCATCTTATCTTTGTGAGGCGTGGTACTACCACCTTGCTAAATGGGACAGACCACAAAACCTAGGAATTGAGAATGAGGCACTGATGAGGTGCTGTGGGCAATGAACAGCTGCCCAGAATCATCATACACTATCACAGTATGTAACCAGCACATTTCTAACCGCTCCTTCACTGACATGTGGGTTTGGTTGATTGTAGAAGAGAAAACCAGGTACCAACACAAAGTCTACCTTGGAGGAAGGTACAAACTCAGTGAAGTTATTATACAGAGCACCTTGCACAATAAGCAGGAGGCTACATCAGGTAAGATTGTTTCATCACATCCTACACACACAGGTGCAATATTACTCCAAAATGTTGTCATGATCCAAGATGAAGTAATTCACTAGTTGATGTCCTGATACCCCAGTATCTGTATCCTCCATTACCGAAACTCTGTGGCTGCATAATTTATAATTCAAAAGATGTACTCCAGTATTTCATTAAGGTTGCTGTAATATGATCTCCTTCAACTTGGGTTTCTACAATTTCTACTATTTGTATTCTACAAATAAAAACAGAAAATGCGGAGTACTTCTAACATTCTTTGTTTATGTCTCAGATTTCCAGCATCTGCAGTTTTTTTTGCTCTCGATATAAATAACTACCTTGAGGATGACACCACTGCCAAGATTCCCTTGTACAAGGCATGGGTGTCCCTACTTGGAGTACCCTCATTCTGGAATTCCTACATGTGACTATAGCTGGAGCACCATTAGCTCAAGAGGTCCAGAACTTCAAGGCGGCCGTCGCTGATGGGAAATAAATACAATCCTAGGAGAATTGCCCACACTCTTAATACAAATAAAAGAAAAATCAAAGAACCATATAATTTTATAGCACTGATGAAAGCAATTTGGTATGTTGTATTCAGGGTGCATTCCAAAAATAAACTCACTGCTTCGTTTCTTTCTGATATCCCCGTATCTTTCACTGCTTAAATGCTTCCCCCTAGAAGGTTTTCACAATGGCCTCTGCCTCATTTATTGTTCATGGCAAAGCATTCATTGTTCTTAACGAAATGAAAATTCCCCTACCCCATCGCTTCACTTAGTTACAAGTTTCATTTGATGTCCGTCCCCTGGCTAGACAAGCAGATTAACTAATCCTTTTTGACTCACACCATAATTTAAAATAGAGTATAATTCGATGGTGGTATAGTGGTGGGCATAGCTGCCTTCCAAGCAGTTGACTTGGGTTCGATGCCTGGCCATCGCAGGTCATAGGGTTTTAGTAGTGCATGGTAGTCTAGCGGTTAGCATAATGCTATTACAACGCCAGCGACCCGGGTTCATTTCTGGCCACTGTCTGTAAGCAGTTTGTACGTTCTACCCATGACTGCATGGGTTTCCTCTGGGTGCTCCGGTTTCCTCCCACATTCCAAAGACGTACAGGTTAGGAAGTTGTGGGCATGCTATGTTGGCGCCGGAAGTGTGGCGATACTTGCGGGCTGCCCCCAGAACATTCTATGCAGTAGATGCATTTCGCTGTGTGTTTCGATGTACAGGTGACTAATAAAGAGATCTCATCTCTTATCTTAATTCCCCCCAAAATATGCCTATTTCAGTCTCAGTATCTTGCTTTTTTCATATCTGTACCTTCTCACCCCTGATATCCCCAGTTTTAAGCAAAAACTCCCCATATCAAATTCATGTTGTGACAGGTACCTGCTACAATGAAATGCAGGTCTGATGTTATCAAGAAAGAGAATCACCCAGTAGGTTAACTGTTGAGCCTTTCAACATGAAAGTGATCACAATTTGCTGGAAACAAGAACAGCAGAAGTAGGATGCTAGATGTCAACTAAATTGTGAGGTTTGGGTTACCACATACCATGAATGTTAAAACTGCCCTAGTATACAAGGGTAGTTCTCTAAAATCCCCCTTCGGTTTAGTTTGATGTAAAGAAGCAGTAGAAGCGTAGCATAATTTTGATTTATATCACTGTGTAAAACTATTGATAGAGAACCAATATTAACTACAATGGGAATGAAAATCCTAAATCCGCTTATTTCCCACAACCCACTGTTTACTAGTCAAAGCAACAGCCTGTTTCTGTTGCATTTTAAGATTCTTTTCTTGGTTCTTATAATTTTTGACTTCCTGGAGAAATAAATGATATATGTCTATGACACAATTACATCCTGTGGTCTCTCATGGAGTTTTAGGTTACCTCCAAGGCCTGAAGTAGGGATATAATGATTCCTATGGGGGAAATACAAGAAACACACTGCCCTAACCTGGTTATTTATGCTGACTGTACATCGACAGGTACACCATACATAACTTGCAGCTTGTATGCAAGCTTGTATGCAAGCTTGTATGCAGCTTGTATGAAAATGTTTGCAGACAATGCTATGATAAGATATATTTATTAGTCACATGTACATTGAAACACACATTGAAATGCATCTTTTTGCATCAAGTGTTCTGGGAGCAGCCTGCAAGTGTCGCCATGCTTCCGGCGCCAACATAGCATGCCCACAACTTCCTAACCCATACGCCTTTGGAATGTGGGAGGAAACCGGAGCACCCGGAGGAAACCCACGCAGACATGGGGAGAACATACAAACTCCTAACAGACAGTGGCCAAAATTGAACCCAGGTCGCTGGCGCTGTAATAGCGTTATGCTAATCACTACACTACTGCGCCTGCCCTACATATACTAAACATTTATCTTTTAAGTGGTTCATATTTGTTGCTGAAGATGTCATACTTGTCTTAAGAGTGGGAACATGGCAGCTAATGAGTGCCTGGGAGAATTTCACACCAGGCTGTTGCTGCTACCCATATTTATTCAGCCTGCTTACAAAATACTGCAGGGTTGGAAAACTCCATTAAATGGTCCTAAGGAATTTCTAAGTTGTCTTTAAAGGCAGAAAAGAGGAAATAACTCTTCAGTTTCTCTCCATTCAAGCTAGAAAACAGTAAGAATGCAATAATTTAAATACCCCAATAATGTATATCAGCTCCCACTTAGACAGGTTGAGAAGGCAGATTTTAAACAGAGAATGCCATGAAAACCTAAAACTGCTGAACGCAGAAAAGGAACAAACTAAGAAGCAGATAGAGGCCTCAATTTATTATTTTGATGACAGCAGCTGATTGTAAATGTAAAAAAAATGGAACAGTGCACATGTGTCTAGAGTCATGGAATTATACAGCACAGAAACAGACCCTTCAGCCCAACCTGTCCATACTGACCAAGGAGTGTTCCTGAGCTAGTCCCATTTGCCTGCATTTGGCCCATATCCTTCTCAACCTTTCTTATCCAAGTACCTGTCCAAATATCTTTTACATTGTAATTGTACCTGCCTCTACCACTTCCTCTGGCAGCTCGTTCCATACACCCACCACCCTCTGCATAAAATGCTTGCCCCTCAGATTCCCTTTAAATCTTTCCCCTCTCATCTTAAACCTCTGCCCTCTCATTTTAGACTTCCCCATGCTGGGAAAAAGACTGACAATCCATCTTATCTATGCCCCTCATGATTTCTGTAAACCTTGATAAGGCCCCCTTTGCTCCAGGGAAGAAAAGGCTCAGCCTATCCAGTCTCTCTTCATAACTCAAGCCCTCTAAACCCAGCAACATCCTTGTGAATCTTTTCTGCACCCTCTCTAGCTTAATCACATCCTTCCTATAGTATGGTGACCAGAACTGTATACAATATTCCAGGTGCAGTCTCACCAATGTCTTGTACAGCTGTAACATGACTGCTGTGACCATGACTAAGTCACTGGAGAAATGTACTTTCTAAGCTCTTGACATGAGCCATTAACTTTGTCCACAGGATCAGGAAAGCACGGTCATCAATACCACACAGGCATTGTTTGCCACCTTGACAAATGCCATTTATGTAGGTGGGCAGTCTTACCTGGCTTTCTTCTTACTGAAATAATAGCGACATTGATTAACGTAAGCAGTTTGTGCAGGGGTACAGCCTGCAGTGATAAAATACTTTGTTGGCAGTATTAAACTCAAAGCTCTTTTTAAAGTCATCTATTTATTCACAGATGAATTTCTCTAATTGTATCCTCAAACTCTCATTTTTCAATAGCCACCAATATCTTTCTCCAATATCCAATATGGTACATTGATACAATTTAAATAATTGCAACCTGTTAGGAGCATGAATACTGCAATACTTTCATTAGGTTGGGTGGGGTTGGGGGGGGTGGTGGTTGTGGAAGGAGGAGAGTTTTCAATGGAAGTCGTGAAAAACTTTTGAGTTATGCAGATCCTGCTAAGGATAGGATCCACTGCAGCTCTCAATGTTAATAGTACCCTGCTCAAAGTCTTGTAAAAATATTTGCAGGTTTTTGACAAGTTAATTAAGTTGGTAAGCCTTAACTAGTTTTTACTAGTTATCTGATTTACCTCTCAGAAATCTGTTGCAAAATTAGAGTTCATTAACTTTAGCAAGTAACTTTCAACAAGCATCTCAATTCAAAAATGTGTTGTTGTTTCGGTGTCTGAACATTTCAGAGCTAAAAGGAAAAAGTAATGCCATGATTTTGGAGTTAGGCTAATGTTGTCTTATAAACAAATATGGCTCTGTACCAGTTCCCAATTATAAACGTAAAGGGACACAGCAGCTCTACTGGAACACAACTGCCATGGAAGTATGAGAAACTGTTGCAAGTACAAGAGCTGATATGAACAAATATCTTTTAAATTACCTGCCCTGTCAACTTCTGCTCATTTACTCTTTTTTATATTATTGTACTTAGGGAAAGAAACAGCAGGTGCAAAAACATTTTATCTTTATTAACGTTGCTGGCCACTGCTCTGACTCATACCAAATGTGTTGCTTTTGCTATTTTTTTACTGTATCACTAAGAGCAGGTTGGGGCCTTCCTTAAGCTCCGGTATTCACAGCACTTGCAATAAAGACGTGATTAATTAGCTTCAATATAGAAGGTGAAAAGAAAACAAAATTAGCTCCTGATTCTGCTCTCAGCTAGAATTTGTACCAGTGACAGTCTTTTGGGGACCAAATAAAACGGCAATAGACTAGAACAGTAAGTTTCAGAACCAGCTATTCACAAGTTTATTACAGATAAGGAAGGCCATTAGTTTTTAATCTGAGAGAGTTTAAATTACAAGAAATATCCCATGTAACTATGATCATGGTAAATCTTATCTCCTGATGCTCTCAACCTATCTGCAACCTTTGACATGGTTGACCACACTATTCTCCTTCATCCATTTGGATTCCTTTGCCGTTTGGTTCCATACTTATCCATCCTGTGCAGCCAGTGAAATGACTGACTTCTGTCTGTGTTCCTATCCTCTTTTACTGGCTTCCTTCTATTTCTTATCCACATGGAGATTGCACCATAAACTAAATGCAGGTATCTCACGTACACTGAAGGCAGCCAGCTCCTCCCACCATCATTCATCTCTGACTTAACACAACGCTTACCCAACATCCACTGTTGTAATACTCTCCAAAGGAAGATTGAAGTCACTGTCTTCAGTCCCCATTACAAACTCAGATACTCAGCCAATAGCTCCATCTCTTTGCTAGGTCATACGTCCAGCGTGAACTGGACTATTTGCAACCCTGGTGTTATATCCGGCCCCTTACTGTTGCGCTACTGAATAAAGATGTCTTACTGTCATATGTAGCGTCAGCATCAATGTTACTTTGAAAACTCCACTTGTTTTGTACTCACTCTATCCTGTGTGCCTATTTCACCACCTTATCTACCTGTGCTGCCACCTCCAGGGATCCTTGGACTTGTACACCAAGGTCCTTTTGTTCCTCAATATTCCCTAGCACCCTGTGCCCTTCACCGCCTACACTTATTAGTCCTCCAAACGTGCATCACTTTGTATTATCAGGATTAAGTTCCATCTTCCATTGCCCTAGGCATCATTCCAGATCGTGGCAAAGCAAGTAATGGAAATCCAGAAAAGAATGGAGCTAAGGCCAAGATCAGAGTAGCCACAATCTTACTAAAAAGAGAGCAGGCTTGAGGGTCAAATGGCAGATGCTTGGCATGCAAGTTATGAGAGACAGATACCCAAGTACTCTCTCATGCCGCAGAATACTTATCTTAACTAAAATTCCCTCTGCTGTTTCTTTTTCTTTTCGTGTTACTTTTGTTGTTCTCTTTCAATTAAAATATTTTTTTAAATTGTTTTGAGATTTGCAACCGTTTGTTGTTACTTTCCTTTAGCAATAATTTTTAGAGGTGGACTCTTTCACCTTACATTCCATTGCACACCTTTTAGCTTAACTTCTTATTATACCTACTTCATTAATACTGAATTATAAAAATCACCTCAACTGCCTCCCCCCTTACAAATGATGCCACTGAATTACAGGTTTGAATCCATAGTACTGCCAATTCTTCAGTACCCTACACAGGTAGTTAATTAGATATTACTGGGCTTTTGTTTTTTTTACTGTGGGTGGCCATCATTCCCTTACATGTGCCTTTTGGTAGGGTATCATCAAGCAGTGTTCAGAAGTTGGAACACAACCTGATTTTTCCCTCTCCTTAGTTTAGAAATAGCAAGGTCATTGACAACAGTCACAGTTGCCATGTCAATCACAATAGATTAACTCATGGTTAACAAATTTGCAAATTCAGTGTGACTAAAGGGATCATTTTTGTTTGTACCTGTGGGAGTAATGCTTCGGAATGATGATGATGGAGTAACGGGTGGGGTGACTGGAGGAGTAAGGCTGCCACTGTTGTGACGCTGCGGTGTTGAAATACTTCCTCGAGGAATCGTACTTGATAATGATAAGGATAGTTTAGGCTGAATCTTTTTCTTCAAGGATTCTTGTTCCCGGCGAGCAGCATCTGTCATAAATCTGCAATGGCAAAGCAGAACACAGATGATCTGTGGCTTTCTACCAGAAATAAAATTTTTACAGATCACTTAGACTTTATCAAATTGTTTCAGGCTACATGAGATTAACAACATGGGAGAAGTGCAGAAATGGGATTTTGATATCAATCGTGAGCAATTCTGCAATGATAAACCTATGGGTTAATTTATTAATTGTAAAGCCAAATGCTGTATTTGCTCAAGTCTCAGTTTGGTTGCAGGTTGAACACTTATCTCTGAGGTAGAAGAATCTTGTTTAAGCCCCATTCCTGGACTTGAAGGCACAAGTCAAATTAACATTTCAGTGCATTATTAATGGAGGGACACAATGCAAGGGAAAGCACCTTTTGAGGCATGACATGGAGACCTCAACTTGGTGTTTATCTGAACACAGAAATATCCAGTGGCACAACTGGAAGAAAGGCGTTTTCCAAGTAAACCTGGATAAGGTTTCTCTTTTAACTCACTAACACCAAAGTGAATTAACTAATTTACTACTAGTACTATCAGGCCATGCACCTTCTGATTGGAAATAATACTTAAAAAGTAATTAATTTGCTGCAAGGTGTTATGGGACTTCTGAGGATTTGAAAGATGCATTTCAGCCAGAGAATCTTCAGCCTCTCAGAATTTTGTACATCTTATTGTTCTAAACTCCTGTGAGTGAAGGTCAATTTTACTAATCTCTCTTCATAGGCTAACTCCCTCGTCTCAGGAATCAATCTAGTGAATGTAAACTGTAATGACTCCACGGCAAGTATATCATTTGTTGGGTAAGGAATCCAAAATTTCCAAATACGGTCTCAACAAAGTTTTGTGCAATCTCAGTATGAATTCCTTACTCACGTACACTGACCCCCTTGTAAAAAGGCCGACATTTCATTTACCTTTCTCACTGCTTACTATACCTATACATTTCACATTGTGTTTTCTGAACCAACATACCAAGTTCCCTATGTACACCAACATCTACTTGTTCTTCACTTATTCTACTTCTCTAGTCAGGACAGAGGTGATAGAAATTTCTTCATCCAGAAGGTGGTGAGTCTTTGGAATTCACTTACCCAAGAGGGCTGTGGAGGCTGAGGCACTGAGTATATTCAAGATGGAGAGCAACCGATTTTTAGATATTAATGGAATCAAGGGACATGGGATCAGTGCCAGAGGGTAATAACCAAGGTAAAAAAAAATCAGCCATTATATCTCAAAATGGTGGTGCAATGATGAAAGGGCAAATGGCCTACTTCTGTTTCTATTTCTTAATCTTCCTAAAGAGGCACACAGCCTCTCATTTTCCCTCATTATAGCCTCTCGTTTTCCTTCACTATATCACACATTACACCCTTTAAACTTTTTTAAAGCAATTGTTAAGCCACTCAGGACAATAGCAAAGCTAGCAAAGCATTCCTTTCATAAAAAGATGTACAAACTATATTTCTACTTATTGAGAGAAAAAAGCAGTTGTAATTTCTAACTTCCAAGGTCAGTTTTGTGTCAGGTAACTGTGAATTAAAGTTAAATTCATTATTTTATTTCCTAAAAGAGTTGGTTGTTCTTGGCTAGGAAATAAAATAGCATTTGCAGTACTAGTATTCAGTCTAATACCTCAAGACAGATTCTTTCTCCATTTCATGCTGGAAATAATCAGAGTTCATGTCTAATGTTGGAACTCAGAGCATTGGGACTTAAGTCTAGTGCTGGCAGGACCATGAAACGGCTATAAAAAATGTTAAATTTTACAGTTGCAAACATACAGAAACACGACTGCCCCTTGCCATCTGGCAGCTTATTAGTCAATAATATCCTTTTATTTGTTCTAACTACCAGAACCCCACATTTAGAGTCAACCTTTTACTGTGACTAAGTATGTCAAATCTAATTTGTAGTATGTGGGATTTTTACTGGCATTTTGGGAAGCACATTCAATTTCTGTGTTTTACAGTTTCCATGATAAGGCAGAACCAGAGGTTCAGTCCCACTGATTGTTGGAACGTCATGCCATAGTACTGTGATTGGTTATTTCCCTTTTAGAAAATGATGGCAGTTAGCTGTACAAGACAAGTTTTAGCATCACAGATTGGTTATGGGAGGTTTGAACCATTAGATTGTTCCTATTCATGTACAAACATAAAAAGCAGTGAAAATTGGTAATTAAATTCTGGATGATTAAAATAAATAGTTTTAAGTGGCTGATTTCTGTAGAATAGGAAACTCACTTAAGTCACTAGAAAACAAATTATCTTGGTCTCAACACTTGCATAATTTCGAACTCCCAAAAATATCTAGCAAAGCTTTGTGTGAGACCTCCAAGTCCCTATCTGTAAGTCTGGTATTTCTTCAGCACTCTATTGGTTACATCACGTGTTTGAAAGAAACATCAAAATAAAAATCCATCCCCAAAAGACAAATACAAAAATTCAGACCGAATGTATGAATTTCATATATGAACACATTGTTCATGTGTTCATACAGTACACATGAACAATGCAGTTCATGTGTACAGTAGGTAGTGTAAATATTAAACCCTTCCTTGAGAATTCAAGTACAAATCACTTGAATTAATCTCAACCTTCCTGTTTCCAGCCTATTTTCCAGTTGTGAAGAATGAGGAAAGAAAGAAAATCTGAAGTTCATTCTCCAGAAAGGCAGTTAAGTTTCAGTGAAGTATGATCTAGAAGTTATAAGCTTTAGTAGGTGAGGACAAATGTCACATTCTACATTTCTATAAAGTTCTCTCTCAGGGATTGCTTAAGGGTAAATTCCCAGATATCATATCTCAATCCTTTAACACTAAAGATCAATCCATGGCTTTTCACATTGCCGTTAAAGTCTCGGTATCTCCCTTGTGTTTTGATGACCAGAAATACATGTTGCTCAAGGGGTGGTCTAACCAAAGGAGAATCTAGTTCAAGGAGTATATACTCTTGTTTCAGAAGGCCAAAAAAAGGTGAAAAATCTACAGCACAATCACAATTAATTTATTCGGCAGAGCAAATATTCTCTGTGCCTCAACCAAAAATAACCTCAACTGCAAGGGTATGCAAGTATTTTATTTTGGCAAAGAATCAACAAGGAGCAAAGCAGAAAAACAAGTCCCTTCACCGAAGTGGCTACAATTCCAGTATTGCAAGTAAGCTTATTTGCACCATCTGTCATTGTGCTTCTTTTAAATCCAATAACAACAACTTTTAGAATCAAATTTAAACATCAACTTGCAAACATTTCAAAATTTCTTTTTGTGAACAAGTAATCCATATCTCCAAAAGCAAAATAATTGAGATATATGCATTAAAGTATTTGTAGAATTGGGTATATATTGATAATTCTGCAAAGCTGCTGAAGTTTTATAAGCAGCTTTCAACTTTGCCTTTACGAACAGTTTTCAATACAATTCCAAATGCTGAAAATTTGGCTTGATCTGATGAAAGGGAAAAAAATGACGCAAAATACAAAACAGGAATGATGCTAAATTTTGATTGTGAAAAGCACAGATTTTGTTAAACCAAAATGGCATAATTTGCTGGTCTGGTAGAAATGAAGCAGAAACCCCGCTAAGATGGAAATGGTTTAGCATCTGACTGCATAAGAATGCAAAAGCCTCTAAGGCAACATACAGCAGGAGTTTCCTTCCTCTGTGTTTGATCCATTTCATAAGCACAGTTAGTGCACAATAATAGGGTTTTCATTAAATAGAAAAAAAAGTGGTTAATAAAGGATAGCCACTACTGAAGGATCATTACAAACATGAAAATAGAGAAAGTTTAATAAACCACAGCCTTACTTAACAGTGAAGGAGGGTCAGAGATGGCTAATGAAAAGATGGTGCAATAAGAGAATGGCCCTCCAGCAAATGATATATAGCAGCAAAATCAGTTGCTCAACTAAAAGGTCAGTTTAATTCAAAAACTTTTCAAAAATAAAAATATCCATGTTGCAATGCACAGAAATTTTGTTTTTAATTAGCAGGGGAATTAATTTGGCCAAAAGTGCTAAACAGGTAACAGGAC
This sequence comes from Pristis pectinata, assembly GCF_009764475.1. Classification (NCBI taxonomy): domain Eukaryota; kingdom Metazoa; phylum Chordata; class Chondrichthyes; order Rhinopristiformes; family Pristidae; genus Pristis; species Pristis pectinata. The sequence continues at coordinate 108,186,127 of NC_067409.1, forward strand.
AAGCGCTAACAGGACCGACAGTTTGGAAGTCCGGATTTAGCACACAATTTTGATCTTAATTGCTGATTACCATAATTTGAATTTGTCTGGAGGTGCTACACAAACGCCTGCAGATTTAACACTCCAGTGTTGATTAGAGACAACTTTTGTGGATCTCTTGCATGTTGCTAATAAACAAACACACCTTCTGCCAGTGACCTCCATCATAAGAACAAATACGAAGGCAGTAACAAGCAATCTCTTTCAGATGAAGTTCACAAAGAATTTCTGGAATAAATGTGGCTTGAATGTTGCTGATGTCTTGACCAAGAAACACAGGAAGTTTGTGAATGTGGTTCATTGGACTTCTTCATCGATCCAATGGCAATGACCCTGAACTGGTGAGCATCTCTTTGAGTGATGAATATCCCTTTAAGTAGTATTTGAAATCAATATTAACACTGTATTTATTCAAAAACAGCTGGTTACAGTTAGGAGGAGAGCGTTAGTTGAAGCAGTAGCCACCAAAATGCCATGCAGTCTCTTTAATGAGCACTTACAGGTATGTTAAGTGGCAATGAGGTGTTTAACAAGCCTTCTGGTGGCCATTCCTATTGTTGGCTTAAATTTCTTTATCAATGTGGATTTGGATGCTAAACATAGACCAAAACATCATTTTGGCTCAGCATCCCCATTTTGGCCATTTTTTTATTTCTTTACAAATATTCATTGAAAATAACCCTCAAGACATCCAGTAAGTTTTGTAAGTGTGTGCATTAGTGACATCTACTAGCACTTCACTAGCTTTGTTCCAAGTCCTGTTTTAATTAATGGGCAGCCATTTTGGAACGAGAAGACCCTAAAATCTGTTGATAATTCCCATATTCAGAAGGGAAAAAAACCTGAATTACATGCATCCTTCATTCAACAGCAAGATCCATGACTGAAAATCAGATTTTCCTACCCTGTAAATTGTGAACTCTTGCTGCTACATGAGCTTGGTGCAAACTATTAAAATAATGAATCCAGACTGGACAGCCCACAAAGAGTGGCCGCCCACATTTCAGTTTGTGTGCCAGATTTGTGTGATGGAAGACTTGAGGAGTGTGCCCTACCCCCAGGTTCACGTCTAAAATAAGGACAGGACTCGCACAAAGTTAGAAATACATGGTATAAGGGAGCCTCCTACAGGCTAATAGTTAAAGTTGCACACAACTCCATAGCTGTGTGGGAACAAAATAAGTGTTAGATCAACAATCCAAAAAATCTTGATGCATTTTACTATTTTTGAGAGAAAAAACGTACATGTTTTTCCATAGTATTTCAAGCATTTGTATTATTTACCTTCTTCAATCTTGTAAGAAGATGTTGAAGAGAGAGGAAAAAAAGGGAAAATTCTGTGATCTCAAGATCCTACTAGGAAGCCACAAGGAGACCCGCACTCAATTGATGTAGCTTCCAATCCAGACTGAAATAATAACATCCATCTTATAAAACTGGATCAGTTCTACCAGTGTGCTGACCATCATTGACATCATCACTATAATGTTTAATACTGGATGATGTAAATTTATGTTTATGTCAGTGGATAATTGGAGTAAGGAGTCTGATCCTCCAGAACACTTAATAACATGTTGCAATGATCCTTCGATGCAAGGTTAAATTGATTATGGCTGTAAGTTACATGGCCTCATTAAGCCACCGCCTTTGACTGCTGGCCAATTATTCTACCCAGCGCATCACAGAAACCAGCCTCGCCTCCATGGACTCAGTCTATACCTCTTGCTGCCTTGGTGAAGCAGCCAGCATAATCAAAGACCCCACCCACCCGGGTCATTCTCTCTTCTCTCCTCTCCTATCAGGCAGAAGATACAGGAGCCTAAGGGCATATACCAGCAGGTTCAAGGACAGCTTCTATCCCACGGTAATAAGACTATTGAACGGTTCCCTTATACGATGAGATGGACTCTTGAGCTCACAATCTACCTTGTTTGACCTTGCACCTTATTGTCTACCTGCAATGCACTTCCCTGTAGCTGTGACACTTTACCCTGTATTCTGTTATTGTTTTTACCTGTACTACCTCAATGCAATCTGTACTACCTCAACGCACTGTGTAATGAATTGATCTGTACGAACTGAATGCAAGACAAGTTCTTCCACTGTAGCTCGGTACAAGTGACAATAATAAACCAATATCAATACCAATACCAAGAATTAAAGAGGTTAAGTTTGCTATCTCCTAATAGCAAGGTGGCAGGAACTGGAGCAATGTTATGCTGCTAGTTCACTTTAATGACTTATCATTCAGTTAGTTGTGGATGCACTGTTAGCTGAACATGTCAAGTGGAAGAAAATATAACTTTTTGAAGGGAAGAAAGTTTGAAATTATTCTACAAGCAAATCTGACCTGGAAAACCATGAAGAATGGCACAATCAGAAAGTGAGTGGGCTCCAAGATTGTTGCCCTTGAGACCTTGTACTGAGATCATGCAGCTTGTCAGTTATTCAACCATGATAGTCATATCACCACACAGACTGCACGGCACTCACTGACACATTTTCTTGTAGAACGGCTAAGAGCCAAGTTCACTAGAGGTTAAATGAAAAGGTACATAAAGAAATGCTATTGACCAATATTGGGAAGACTCTCACTGAAGCCATAGCCGACAGTGGATTTGAAACCACCAAAGATGAAGGTATCCTCATACCTAATCCTCCCTCTCACATTCTACCTCCACCTCAACCAACAATATGTCCTGATTACAAGCATGCTCTTCTTATATCCCTCCTCCCTTTGACAAACCTTGTACCTTTTCATTTCAGATATCCAAGAACTACAACCTGGCTGAGTACTGAAGGGACAACGAGAAGAGTGATGGTGGAGACCATTACTCAATTTCGCACTCCCGGCCATCAGCTTCGGTATCGACACTGCACATTTCGAGAGAGCTGAGAGGCAGGATCTGGAGGTGGTGGAACACCAAGCACAAGTGGCCTGTAGACTGGTAGGACGCAAGGATACTAGAGGTGCCAGCTCACTGGAAGACGGAGTAAGGATGAAATACATCCATGCTCCTTAACCTCATTTTACACGCTTCAGAAAACTCAGATGAAGACATTGGCAGAGAAGGGTGTAGAAGGTGACTGACAGATTTGAACAATGAAATGCGAGGTGCACAGGAATCTCTCCAGGAAGACCATGTTAGTTGCCAAGGAGCATGGGTACATTTGACACAGGCCTTTGTGCATAGCCTGCAGTTCGTCCCACCATGTTGCAGTATCTCAGAAATGACAATGCAACTTCTATTGCAGCTCCAGCAACACCCATCCAAAACCTGAATACAGCAGTGGAATCTCATACAGCTGTAATGTCAGATTGCTTTACTTCTATTCAAGTTCAGCTTGGTGCCATCATAGTTGTGAATTACAGTGTGCATGAGGGGCTTGCCAGGAATGAGAGGGTTAACATATGAGGAACATTTGACAGTTCTTGGTATTGGTTTATTATTGTCACTTGTACCAAGGTACAGTGAAAAATATGTTTTGCATACCGATCATACAGGTCAATTCATTACACAGTGCAGTTATATTGAGTTAGTACAGAGTGCATTGAGGTAATACAGGTAAAAACAATAACAGTACTGAGTAAAGTGTAACAGCTACAGAGAAAGTGCAGTGCAATAAGGTGCAAGGTCACAACAAGGTAGATCATGAGGTCATAGTCCATCTCATCGTATAAGGGAACCATTCAATAGTCTTATCACAGTGGGGCAGAGGGTGTGGGTTGTACTCCTTGGAGTTCAGAAAAATAAGGGGGGGATCTCATAGAAACATTTTGAATGTTAAAAGGCCTGGACAGAGTAGATGTGGCAAAGTTGTTTCCCATGGTAGGGAAGTCTGGCACAAGAGGGCACGACTTCAGGATTGAAGGGCGCCCATCCAGAACAGAGATACGGAGAAATTTCTTTAGCCAGAGAGTGGTGAATCTGTGGAATTTGTTGCCAAGGGTGGCTGTGGAGGCAAAATCATTGGGTGTATTTAAGGCAGAGATTGATCGGTATCTGAGTAGCCAGGGCATCAAAGGTTATGGTGAGAAGGCGGGAGAGTGGACTAAATGGGAGAATGGATCAGCTCATGATAGAATGGTGGAGCAGACTCGATGGGCCGAATGGCTGACTTCTGCTCCTTTGTCTTATGGTCTCATAGTTGTCAGCAATGTGTTCTCCAACAGATTATTTTGAATCTTGAAGATCCACCCTGGAGCAGTGGAAGTGGGGCTTTATATAACAAAACTGTCCTCTCTCAATGATGACAGCATTCAAGATACCATCACTGTCACTCCACCAGTACTCTTGATATTGTCTGTCAGCTGCCCTGCCCAGGCGACTGTTGCTCAAATTGACATGATGTCATCAAGGCCAAGAAGTCATCTTGCAAGGTCTAGCCCAGTGTCTTTCACTGAAGACTGGCTGCTTTCCATCAGCCATGCTGCGGCAACCTCATTAGCTTTGGTTGGGAGCACAAAGACAGCCAAACACAGATGGAAGGAACTAAAGGAATGTGCACAAGTGGTTGACATTAGTATGATTTCATTCTTCCTTCTCCTGTTCCTGATTTTATAGTTGGTGTAAAAGCCATTGCTCATGACGGCAAAAGTTGTGCATCATGTAATAGAGCATCAGGGATCTTGGCATCTGAGTACAGTAAAGCTCTGAGAATGATCCAGACAACAGATATCAGGTTTTGCGTGGCAGCATGGCTTTCATTGTAGGTATGTCTATATGCATGGGTAGCAACCCAGAACCATCAGGTTCTTGTTATCCAGTATTCACCATTTGGCTTGCCTAATGGCTCAGCTGCCACAACATATTTCTGCAGAACAATGCAACGTGGCCACTGCCAAGATACCAGTTTTTAAACTAGTAAGATGAACATTTGGGCATTGGGGGAATAGAGTCCCTTTCTGTTCTGGTATACAGCAGAGTTGGGTGCACAGTCTACAAGGTGATGAAGCTATAGACAGTAGCACCTTCTAACATGAGGAATCCTTGACTCCCAGGAAAGCTCTGTGCTCTCTCAGCCCACAGTTGTCTGGTAAGAGGGAATGAAATGCAGTTAGCTCTCTTTGGATTAGGGTCACCAATATGCACTTCATTCATAACAAGTTGTGGACAGGGCTTGTTTTGCATTGTTGGGATGAATTCTGACAGCTCCTGGAAGTTCTCACTCCAAAGCAAGTTTCAATTAATTTGGAAGTGAGCCACTGACCACAAAATCCTAAGCATTTGCATTTGTCAGACCACTGCCAGACTGTGTCTCAAAGTCATTCAGCTTGAAACTAGGCCAGGAATTGATCCTTTCAATGTGCCAGTGTCAAGAAATTATTCAGGAAAATGGGCAAATTGTACTGATATTGTGGCAGACACAGGATGAGTCCTCGCGCACTCCCTCCAAGTTCCCTCACTCCTTCCAACCTCCTTTGCTTCCACACATTCTCACTTTTTTCCATTTCTTATGCTTTTCTTCCATCCTGCTCCTACCTCCTATTTCCCACATTCAGCAATGTCTGGCTAAGCCACATCCCTGATCTGGCCAGCTGTCAAACAGGTACTTGACTGCTGCAATTGGAACTTGTTGCCATGGACAGAGCTTGATCCTTGCCGTGCAGAGCTCTCCTCCGGCTTGGTGTTTGACCTTTGCAGGTTGATGCCTAGCTCGTGAAAATTTTAAGAAAATTATAAGAAAAAATTATAAGAAAATTATAAGTGAAAGAAGACACCCCTTACTGACCTTTTAAGGAACCGTCTATATTCCAGAGAGTCTGATCCTCTCCATGGACTCTGTCTATACTTCTCGCTGCCTCAGTAAAGCAGCCAGCATAATCAAAGACCCCACCCACCCCGGACATTCTCCCTTCTCCCCCCTCCCATTGGGTAGAAGGTACAAAAGCCCTAAAGCACATACCACCAGGCTCAAGGACAGCTTCTATCCCGCTGATATAAGACTATTCAACGGTCCCCTAGTATGGTAAAATGGACTCTTGACCCCACAATCTACCTCATTATTACCTCCCACTTTATTGTCTACCTGTTATGTACTTTCTCTGTAGCTGTTACACTTTATTCTGCGTTCTGTTATTGTTTTACCTTGTACTACCTCAATGCACTGTGTAATGAATTGATCTGTATGATTGGTATGCAAGACAAGTTTTTCACTGTACCTCGGTACAAGCGACAGTAATAAACCAATACCAATTCCACTTAAATTAAGGAAAGTCCCTTATGTGAAGGGGCTGTTGGCAACTGTACTTGGAATAGAAAGCTGTAATAATCTCCCATTTATAACAATGGATGCCAAACCACAAGATAAAGGAAATATTTCCCATCCAATCTGGAAGGAGCTGGTATTTTTACTTTATTAATCTGTGTTGATATTTTTGTCTATTTGAACCACCCAGTCTAATTAACTAATAGTTCACTTCCTATGGCCAGCGGTCATAAAATTTAGAGAGTCATTCTTGCCCTGTGGGATAAAAAGGGGAAAAAATACAGAACGACAAACAAGCTGAGCCAATGTCACAGATGGACAACTGATACTGTCAGAGAAATCAAGTTACCTGAAGTTGTAGAATTCAACACTGGGACCAGAAAGCTGCAACATGTGCAGACAGAAGGTGAGTTGCTGTTTCTCATGTTTGCCTTAAGCCTCATTGTAAAATACAGAAGGCCACAGGCTAATAGATCAGAGTGGAAGTAGGATGAAGAATTAAAGTGGCAGGCCTAGACACCTGACACAGGAGCTCTGCAAAGTGGTCACCCAACCTGCGTTTGGTTTCTCCAGTGTAGAGGAGGCCACATTGTAAACATTGAATATCACTTTTTTTCCTCTGGAAGTGGAGGATAAGCCCATCCTGACCTGCCGGTCACATCTTCCTGTTCTGTATGCTGCAACTCCTACATTCTTTTGTCTGTGTTCTCACTCTCTGACTGCTCCCATTCACTCATTGACCAGTAAACCTTGGTTACAGCTTATCCCCATGGTCACCCTGGTTTTACCCCATCAGAGGCATCCCCCTGCCCCACCCTCCCTGCAGTTTAACAAGCTTCTTCTTGTCTCCTTCCCAGTTCTGAGGAAAGGTCTTTCTTCCCAAACCTGCTGAATATTTCTAGCATTTTCTGTGAGTTTTAACTGAATTACAACGATGCATTTGCAGCAGGTTTAATTTCTTCCCTGTATTGTTGTATCTCACAGTTAATATGCTGAAATACCATTTGAAATAATAGACATGCTTTTTAATAGTGCACACTTCTCTTTTTAAATGTAATTCATTGAGAATGAATCACTGCCATATCATGCTGCCAGCAAAAATGACCCGAAAATGCACATAGGTTTATAAACTTCAGTAGGCAAAACACAGCTGGAGCTTATCATATTTACATTAGATCATTAGCAATTTAGTCGCAATACATTCATTAAGTTGCAAAGTTAAATGACAATTCATGAAACAAATACATGTGAAAAGAATTAAATGATGAACCATTCCTCTGGGCAAGCTTGAGTCAATTTAATTTCCATTGTTCCCCACTGTAATGTAAAATTATTTCATATTCCATTTTATAAATTGTTAAGCTGTTTCTCCCCACTTGGGAAATACAGTTACTCACATAAAAGCACATCACATAAATGTACCAACTATAACCAAGAGAGTCACCTGATGAACTGCTGTTGGAATTTTGTCTATGTCACTGAATATTAGTGATCCTATACCCTATTTTTTCTTGCCTTCCAGTGTTGAAGTTCTTTAATCGCTGCAATGTGCTTCTTTGTCATAGCACCATTGAGGATGGTAACTCTCAGATGGGATTAGTGTGGATGGACAAAATGATTGGCATGGACGTGGTGAGCCGAAGGGCCCACTTTTGTGCTATGCAACTCTGATCCTACGACTCGTGTTGAATATCACTGCCTTACTACATTCCTTAAAACAGGATATTTTGTACTCTCCAAAAATTCAGTTTCCACCACTGCTACTGCTCATTGTTTACTTAACAATGGTATTGCACTATTTTGCTTCTGTGTATAGTTCATAGGAAAAGAAGAGAAATAATTATATTTCTGTTCTATACCAGGAAATCATGCACATGAAAAAAACAAAAGGTATTGCTTTCCTTCTTCCCCTCTCCTCTTCCCCATCCAGTCCCCTATTCCCTGGCAATGACTTTGTCTACTTTCTGCTGGGATACAAGATGGGATTGGTGGTAAAATATATGTACATTTTTACACATTTTCCTGTTTAATATTCTAGAGACAAGAGATCAAATTCCACTGAAGCAGAAATGTTAATGATGACCCACAAATCTGGATTTCTCATATCTTTTGGGGAAGGAGCTACCCAGTTGGGCTTAAATGTACCTCAAGACCAAATACAATGTGGCTGATTTTTCTGTCCTCTGAAAGATTTGAACACCATTCAATTCAAGGTCAATTAGATCAATAAATGTTGGTCTTTCTAGTGGTGTCCAAATCCTATGAATGAATTTAAAAACATTACCATGGCCATTGGTCTCTGGTGAAGCTACAACATTGAATCACATGTGCGCTACAAGCAAAAGCAGTATGCAAAGCACAGAGCGAAGTAATTCCCCCAGCCAATGTTTCTGCAGTCCTGCCACTCTAATCATGAATTACATGGGAGAAGATAGCTCTGGTAAAAGGACGGCTGAAGCTTTTGCAAATATCTTAAGCTAGAAGTGTCAAATATATATTTTGTCAAGTTATCTTCGTCACTGGCTGTTCCTACATTTCTGTGAGGTACTGACCCACTGAACCATTCTTCTTCCTGGATGAGTCAAAGTGACTACACTTATGTCTGGTTCTAAGATCTGAAGCTCAAGTAATTTCTGGGGAAATGCATCAGGGTTGGCAGGAAGAAGCAAAATTGCATTGTAAATCCGATTGCCAGTTGTATGGGAATGACCTGGGAAAATAGCTCAACCACCATCCTAAACACCTTGCCTATACTATTCCCACTGGGCAGATATAAAGGTAAACCCTTTGTTAAGTTTATGTTCTTATAAATTCACATCTCACTTACATATCAAAGAGTTTTGGTTTGTCTTAAAACCTGCACCAAGTTACCATTTAAAAAAATTTCCATCAGGGAATATTTTCACTCTGTTCCCACCTCACTTCATGCTCCTACCTGGTTATTGTAGTAAATACCAGAATAGAACTTTTAGGGACCTTGGGCAGACAAAATATTTAAATGTTTTTTCTGAGATCAGGGGTGGCGTTGGTGTCTCACTATGCCCAACTGCTGCCTTCCATTACAAGTGTGAATTCAAGTGAAGAAGGTCTGTGGTCTGTAATTAGAGATGTCAGGGTATGAAACGCGCAAAAAGAAACTGAAGACTAAACCCAAATCTTAAAATAAGTGGAACTGCAAATCAAACCCAAATTCAGCTAGATATCCCCTTGCTTTTTCCCATGAACACATTTTATGAAGATTGCAATTCTGCAGTGTAATAACTTACATTTGCTTTACTAGGTGTAAAGACTTTAAGGCCAGTGTAAATATAAAACAGACTCCAATAGGTCAACAAACATTATGACTGTTCAAGTTCTGGACAATAATTCAAGTTCTTACAGTTTTCTACAGTAGCTGCTTTATAGCCAATGTCTTTTCACATCAGGAAAGCTGTCACATGTAGACACACACATAGACCACCGTTGTCTTGCTGTGTTTGGCAAGTTTGGCAGTCTACGTTATACAATGGAATAAGGTTTAAAATGGAAAATATTCTCCAATGGACATTGTTGTAACAGCAGAGGAAACTGAAAGCTGATCCAAGATACCTCACACTGTGAGTTGGCGCTTGGAGATTGTAATTTGAAAGTTTCATACACAGAAAAGACATATTCAATAGCTAGCTTTCGTTATTTAGTGAACCACTGACATTACATAACATCTATAGTTAAAACACTTTCGACAACTAATCTTTATTCTACATAATCCTTGTGAACCTTGATACCCGGCATAGGAACCACTGATGAATATCTGTAATTATCCTCCAGCATTCATATTAAAAAATGCATGTAAAATACTCATCATAGTTTGGCTGTGTATAATAACTACCTTACTGAACAGAACAGACTAGCAATAACAAAAACAGAAGAACTTAGCCAGTCAGGCAGCATCTGTGGAAAGAGAAAACGGTCAATGTCTCAGGATGAAGACCCTTCATCACTGTTTTCCAGAATGATGATAATTTAAATCCAGAAGGTACTCTATCAGAAAACTAATTTCTTCTAAATAATGGTGTTTCCACATTAAAATAGATTGGTTACAATACAAGGTTCTTATCTTTAAATGGGTCATAAACAGATTGGTTAGATTAAATTAAATGCGCTGTAGCTTACTAATGCTAACAAATTAGACCTCACTCAATATGCAAAATTTCTATTCATAAACCTAATGTCAGCTAATTACTCTGAAGAGCCTGGTTCTGTCAACTATGTTGTGCTAATTCAGCTCCTCAAAAACTGAATAATTTTCTCAAAATCAATTAGAACCTAAAGAAGAATTATTTTTTCATTGTTTGAAACTCAAACCACTGCTAACCTTCTCATCTTCTACATTTTCCAATCTACAAATAAAGCTTTAGGTCTTGATCTGTTTGCCAAAATAATGCTAAATTAGCACTGCAAACATCAAAATCAGACCTTTGGTAACTACTGCTTGGCCTAATTTTCTATTCAGTCTGTGTTTAATCTCTATTCATTATTAACAAGCATTTATAATGTGACCCTGACAGCCTGCTACTGCTGTGATAAATTATCTGACTCGAGTCCGATTAAAAAATGCAAACCTGAGTGCTAATTATCCCAACAGACCTGCTTAATAAGAGGATTCTTTGTCAATTATCGCATCACAGCATGTGTGTCACTTGTAAAGAATACCCAGGATCAACTATAAAGACAAGATTCCCATAATGCTCTCTTACCTAGCATATGTAAAGCTGAGTGTTTCTGTATCTTTTGTGACCTTTTATTAGTGGAGCTGACAAAATGATAAAGCTAAGCACAGTAAAACTCCCACCAAAATATGATTATGCACTACAAACTCAGGCAATTGGAAATTGCCAGGAAATCAACGTAATATAGTATTAACACTGAATTTTTACCCGACATGCTCTAATAATAGCTTCCAAACATCACCTCAGCAAGAGGGTTGTACATTCCCTTCAAGTTACCCGACATTTTTTCTGATCCATTCAAAGGGGGAGACCAGTTTTACTGACAACATCGTACAAACTTCTTTAGTAATGCAGACATCACATTTTTCTATTCTACAGGTGGATTAACGATGCTTAAAAACTCATTTTAACACCATAAGCTAAAAAAGAAAGACTTTATTTATTTGTCTTTTTTTGAGAGTCCCTCAGGATCGAGGATGATTTTCTTCTACTCCGGTCCTGGAGGATTTGAGGTGGGTGATGAGGCCAATGTGGGACCTCAGATTCTCCCACAGGCGAAGGAGGAAATGCTTGACAGGATGCAGAGGTGAGTAGTTGGGAGGTAATGTGCTTCTTCTGCCACTTTTGCTGAGCTTGCGTGTGATCTCAACTAATGGATTCGAGGTTCTCATGCCACCCTGGATTCTGCTGCTCCACTTAGATTAGTTGTTGGCCAGGGATTCCCATAGGTCACTGTTTCAAGGAGGCTTTGAGAACATCCTTCAATCTTTTCTTTTGTCCACCTATTCATCTCTTTCCGTGATGAAGTTCAGAATAGAATATGTATTTTGAGTTCTGGTGTAGGCCATGCAAACGATGTGGCCTGCCCATCAAAGCCAACTGATTGTAATTAGGAGCAACACACAAAACGCTGGAGGAACTCAACAGGTCAGGCAGCATCTATGGAGGGAAATGGACAGTCAATGTTTTGGGTTGAGACCCTTCATCTGGACTGCAATTAGGAGCTCAATTCTGAAGATGCTGGGCTGGGAGAGGATGTTGATGTTTTCGTGCTGTGTGGTTCTATGGTATACTTATCCTGCTAATCGATTTGGAGGATTTTGCGGAGATGATGTTGATGGTATCTCTTCAGTGTTTTGAGGTGCCAGGATGGCAGGGATCTTGGCTGCTGGGTGGACCACGCCAATAATTACCTGGGTATTTTTAAGTGTAGTTACTGTTGTATAGTAGAAAAGCATGGAGCTCCCACAAATAGGAATGAAAATGACCAGACAATTTGTTTGAGTTATATTAGTTGAGGAATAAATGTTGGCCAGGTTATTCACTATCACTCAGACACATGACAAAAGGGCACATAAGAATGTTTTACATTTTGTAGATTCCTTGTTTATCTGTATACTTCTTCCAAAGTAGTATCTATTCTAACATTGTTTATGCATTATTTGTTCCCAGAAGTGACTGAGGTACATGTTAAAACCAGGCATTCCTCCCTCTATGAATGGTAGTTCTCAAAAAAGTCACAACACGCCAATTCAAAGCTCATGGTTTCATGATTCCCCTCTTCCTACATAACAGGGGGAACAATGTGGATTGTTGTAAGACTATTTCCAAGTGTTTTATATATAAGACCATAAGATAGAGGAGCAGAATTAGGCCATTTGGCACATCGAGTCTGCTCCGCCGTTCAATCATGGCTGATTTATTTTTCCCTCTGAACCCCATTCTCCTGCCTTCTTCCTATAACCTTTGACATCCTTACCAATCAAGAACCTATCAACCTCCACTTTAAATAAACCCAATGACTTGGCCTCCACAGCCCTCTATGGCGATGAATTCTACAGATTCACCACCCCCTAGCAAAAGAAATTCTTCCTCATTTCAGTTCAAGGAACGACAAGGAAACTAACTCAAATATCATCAATTTATTCATGAGAGATTGCTGATTTCTTAGGAAGTAGGTTCTACCAATTTCTTTTCTGTCAGCTGCACAACCTCCAAGTCAGTGATTTGGAAGAAACAGCCAGTCCTTGTGTACTGTAGAACTCACTGAGTTTCATGAGACCGGCACAAAAATTAGCTTGAAACGGTATAGGGCATGATAGATCCCCACTCACAGGTATGGATTACATGAAGCCAACTATGATAATCCTCAAGTTTGGTGCCTAAACACAATGGATTGCAATAATTTTCCTCTGATGATTATTGGGAAGAGGGTTAATCATCAGTGGCAAGGGGGGGGGAGGGGTTGGGTAAAGCATGTGAGGTTCACATGTATACTCGCTCTTCTCCTGACCCACAAAGAAATCCAAAATAAAACATTAATAGCACGCATTAAGGTCTTTTGCATGATCACATTTCCAAACAAGCCTGGCCTAACATAGAAATCATTTCCAAACCCTTGCTTAGGTTTCTATCAAATTTCAAATGGGTCTTGATGAAATTTTCAGGACCGATTGCATCCAAGAATGTTAAGGGGTATTCTGGAGAGGCAGAATCATTTCGTAAGTAAGGAGTCACCCTTAACAAACCTTACAATAGCTAGGAGACACAAGAGACTGCAAATGCTGGAAATCTGGAGCAACACACAAAGTGTTGGAGGAACTCAGTGGGTCGAGCAGCAGCTATGGAGGGAAATGGACAGTAGACGTTTCAGGTCGAGACCCTTCATCAGGACTGGGAAGAAAGAGGGCAGATAGCCATTATGAAAAGGTGGGGGGAAGGGGTGGAGCATTTCCCTCCATAGATGCTGCCTGACCCACTGAGTTCCTCCAGTGTGTTGCTTACAATATCTAGGTTTGTTTTATTATTACACAAATCAGGTAATACATACTTTATGAAAATATCATGTCCCAGGTACATTACAGCTACCACTGATGTCACATTTTTATTAGCATTTGACCCACCAAATCTTCTAGACCATTCATTTGTTTAATCCCCCACTTACTTTGCTGAAGCCTATTCTTTCTCACGTGCTCATCAACTTCCCTCTCATTCTCTGACTGTTCACATACACTAGGGAAATTTAGAGCAGCCAATTAACCCAGCAGCATGTCTTTGGGAAGTGGTCACAGGGAAAACATACAAACTCCACAAAGTCGGCACTCAAGGTCAGGATCGAAGCTAGATTTCTGGAGCTGTGCAGCAACACTACATGTGTCACTGTGCTGCCAACATAACTGCTGACAAAGAAATCTCTCAGTATTGACAGTGTAATCCCAATTGCCACCGTCAATGAAAATGCACTGTTGATGCTTGTGACACTATGTACCCATGGGATCTCTGTGGAAACACTGCTGCCTGGCCAACAATGTACACGCTGTTGGTGGCAGTCAATAAAGCATGGCCACCAACAACAGCAACGTTTGTGGTACATCAAATTAGAGCCTCCCAGAGGCAGCAATTGCAACTACCCTCTTTATCACATTGTTAAGATTTACACAGCTGTCAAAATCATTCTACTGGGCAAAGGTTGCCAAGGTGCATTGGTACTACTACTCTACAAAGGAGAGGTGGGAACAAGAAATGAGGCAAGTCCTCCAAGTTCAAATGATCCTTCTCGTAGCAGGGCCAGTGGGTAGCAAAAATGTGCCACTTTACATCTGGTGGACTGAAGTGTTCTATTACTCACATCACCTGTAGATGGAGAATGAGATGATAAAAAGGAATGAGATGGAGTGTCTCATGGGTGGACAATTATTGGTAATGTTAACTTAGATTTTTTTTTGTTTTATGTTGCAATGGTAAATATTAAAATTATACAATAGTACTTCTTATCTTAATACAAATGGGAAAATATTAAACAGCATGGAGGGGGAGGGATTCCCAAAATGTGGTCAAGAATTATTTATCAGCCTCTTTCAAAACCAACAGGGAAGGATTAACTGGATCTAGTCAGAGGGAGTAACATGGTGCACATTTAAGCAGGAGAGCGTTTGGGAAACAGTGGACACCCTGTCATTACACATAGAATAGTTATGGAAAAGGATAAAGGAATAAAATGAAAGAGGTCCAGTTTCAAAGAACTGACAAAGGATCTAGCACAAGTGATTGGAATCAAAGCTTGCCAGGTAAAACTATAAACACCTCTGGAAAACTGCCCATTTCCTCATTTTCTGCTGGTCGACCTGGCTACTTGATCAAATCTACATTCCAACACCAATAACTTAACCTGGCTTCCCTCCATAGTATCACACCACTTCAAATACAGTAGTATATATCCTCACCTGTATTATGTTCATACTGAGCTCTCATGTACAATGGATTCCTGTTTACTGATATATCATGCAAGAATTTTATTCTTGTTTAGAAATACATCTATAATTTTTTGCTAACTTTGTTTTCATTATCTCCTTTTGCCTTGTGTCCCTGCAGCTCTGTTCTTTCAGACATGACTCTCCTGCCCTTTGGAATTTTCTTCCCAGTTCCCTTTGCGACGTTGACTCCCTATTCTCTTGAAAAATCTCCTCAGAATCTCTCTCTTTGATCACACCCCAGGTTTCCACATCTCAGCATGCCCTGTTCTTTCCCTTTTTTCATGCTTAGTGTCCACTTCCATATTCTGGAGCACCCTGGAAATGCATTTTAAAAAAATGAAAGTAAAGTTCAGCAATGAATTTGAAGCAGCAGTTCAATCTCACAGTTATCGTGGCAGTCATAAAAAAGTTTCAGCTCTGTTCTTGTGATTTATCACATCATTTGTTAACAGCAGTTGGCATGGATCCACAAGGGGAAAATCCTGCCTGACCGACCTCCTTGACTGCTCTCAGGAAATCTTAACCCAAGTGGACTGTGGTAAAGGCCTATGACGTGTTTATACCTTGATCAATTGCCAGTAAAAGGTTGTTAATTAAATTCAAAGCTGTGGGGATTCATAGTAAACCCTGGGAATGGTTAAGAAACTAGCTGAAGGGTAGGAAACAAGTACTCGTTAGAGGAGTCATGCCAGAATAGTTGGGGGTGGGGAGGGGAGGTTAGTACTGAGTGAGCTGCCTCAGGGCTCGGTGTCTGGCCCACTACTGTTTCCAATTACATAAATGACCTGGGCTCAAAACACATGCCAAGTAATCAAATTTACAGAAGATACAAACTTGAAAGGCAATGCAATCAGGTTGAGGTAGCTCAGGAGTAATAGAATGGCTGGGGAAAATATGTAAGTGGAAAGAACATCAACAGATATGTGCAAAATGCTACACATGCAAAGAAAAGTAGACATGACCTTTACAATCAGGAATGGTGCTGGAAAAACTAAGGATGAGATTGAAAGAGGTTGAAAAAAAGTGTCTTCATAGAATCAGAATAAACACTCAAAATGGTCAACAGAATAATGAATTACATAATCACTGGAGAGCGTAAGTCAGGGTTGTTGATTAAATTACATAGTGCTCTGCATTTCATTTGCTCTGTCTTCTTTTTCTAGGCAGTCCCTCACGATCGAGGAGGACTTTCTTCCACTCCAGTTCTGTAGGTTTGGCTAATAAGGCCGACTCTTCCACAGATGGGGTAGGGGATGACTAATGGAGCAGACAAGTGGCTTGTGAGATGGTGCGTTCCTTCCATCACTTACGCAGGGCTTCTGTGTGTTCATGATGCAAACACACAGAAGCCAAACCATCCTGAATGCTTCCCTTCCACTTTAGGTGATCGTGAGCCAGAAGTTTAGAGTGGTCACTGGGGACATTGCATTTCTTCAAAGAGGCTTTGAGCACATCCTTGAATCTTTTCTCCTATCTGCCTGATAATCTGCTCCCATGACAGAGTTTGGAATAGAGTATCTGTTTCAGGAGTCTGGTGTTGGGCATGCAAACAATGTGGCTTGCCCAATGTAGCTGACTGAGAGTAACTAGGCTGGGGATGCTGGCCTGGGAGAGGACTTTGACATGGGTTTGTTTATCCTCAGAGAATTTGGATGACTCTTAGAGACAGCGTCGGTGATATTTTCCAGTACCTTGATGTGCTTGCTGTCCAGTTCTCAGAAGCATGTAGGAAGACAGGGGTCACTGCTGCCTGGTAGTCTAAGAGCTTTGTTCAGATTTGAATTCTAAATTGTCAATATCCCTTTCCTTGATTAACAAAAAGCTGTGTTGGTGCATTGAAAGTGATGGTAACTTTCATCATTGATGTCTGTCTTCACCGAGAGAAGATTTGGGAGTGATTCATGCTTTACAGAGCCACTTTGTGAACCTTTATTTTGTCAGACAGTAGATCAGCATGGGAAGGTTGGCAGAGGAGCTTGGCCTGACGGATGTTGAGTGAAAGGCCCATTGTCTCACATACTTGATGAATAAGTTGGATGTCTTGGAGCTTGGCTTCTGTGCTCAAACATAAGCATCGCCACAGACAATCAAACACTGGAAGCAGTTCTAACAGCAATGATATCGATTCCCTGTTCATGAGTTATAGTAAAACAACTGGCAGCACAACCCTCACCAGAGCTACTTAGAGGTAGCTAATGGACATATACGTGACAATTAAATATTCACCCAGAATTTTACTTAAGATCAAAATATGTCAGTAGCAAGAAGTTCTAAACAGTAAAAGGTAAACTTGGATTGATAGTAGGAAATCCTCTTCATGGGGTGGAGTGATAGATATATGGATAAACATCAAACTAGCATGGTAGTGTAGCAGTTAGTGTGACGCTTTACAGCGCCAGCGACCGGGTTCAAATCCGGCCACTGTCTGTAAGGAGTTTGTACGTTCTCCCTTGTCTGAGTGGGTTTTCCTCTGGGTGCTCCGGTTTCCTGCCACATTCCAAAGACGTATGGGTTAGGAAGGTTGTGGGCATGCTATGTTGGCGCCAGAAGCGTGGCGACACTTGTGGGCTGCCCCCAGAACACTCTACGCAAAAGATGCATTTCACTGTGTTTTTCGATGTACATGTGACCAATGAAGGTATCTATAGTTTTGTCAAAAGCCTGCAATAATTAAAAAAAAACACTGATGATGATGTTCAGGTCTCCTAGGAAGTGGACAAGGTGACTGTTGTCATCAGAAATGCTTACTTACAATATTACCTTGGAATCCATGTGAAACATGAAAGACACCATCGCTGAGAGATTTCAAGTCACTCCAAAAATTCAAACTCTTGTGGCCAAAGCGATTCCTGTGTCAGGGTGCACTGGACAATACTATTCCCAATGCTCACTCCTTTTGGAACAAATGTGGGGGAATCTGGACTATTGTTGGTCACTCGTGGGACCACCAGGTCTTTCAGCAGAATGCTGAATTGAGACATCTATCTGGCAAGTTCCTCGTCTTCCTGTAATAATTCTGCTCCCCTAACACTTTCAACAAAGCCCAAGTCCGTCCACTGACCTTCAGAGAGCCCAACCCTGTGATTGAACCAGCAAAGGCCTTACTCAGGCCTGTTGCCCCTGGCCATCCAAATACCCTAATTTTGACATCTTTGACCCAGTTCAATCCCAGAAGGCCCATGTGCAACAGAAGTTTACGAAGCCCACCAAGCAGACATTTTTCAGGTCATAGGAATTTCTGGACTTTCCTCTTCAATCAAATATTCACACAAATAAAATACATCTCCCATATCCTTGGAAAATGCATTGCAAAAGCTATTGTTTTAAGAAGCAATATTTTCATGATAGTTTTTTGAATAAGTGAACTTTTACAGTGACAAGTCATATATAATAAACATTATGGGAAGATTTTTCCACTCCCAGATTATTGTGAAGTGGCCAGTAAAAGAAAATGGACAAAGCTTCTTACCCATAGCCAATCCAACATCAAAGTGGTTGCATGTTCAAAGTTGAAGATATATTTATAATTCATAAATTGCATAAAGGGTCAGATTTTACTTTGAGGAAAGTATTTTGTTATTTAACTCGACAATTGTCCAGAGATTTCTTGAGGGTTTGTCAATGGGAAGCTAATCCAAGTGCTGCTCTTTACTGGGGATTTGTGAAAAGTGTGAGCAGTTCAAGCTGCACAGAGACTCTTCCACCAAACAGACCGAAGACATGAAGACCACAATGAAGTATAAAACAAGAAATATAAATTACATTTAAACCATTGTAGAGCATATAAAATAAAAGGACATACATTTCAGAATAAGACAGAAAGCTAAAAGACATAAGAAATACAGGAATAAGTTACCCTGCCCTTTGAGTCTGCTCTACTATTTGAAAAAATCATATCTGACCTACTTGAAGCAAGAACCCCAAACCCCTTGATTCCCTTAATGCTCAAAAATCTGTTGATCTCTGTCTGAGCATACTCGACAACAGAATACCTACATCCCTCTTAGAATTCCAAAGACTTTCAATGTCTCATGTCAAATTGAAATGGCTGATAATACTACTGACTGCTAAACTGATAGTATGTCCCTTAGTTCAATGAAAAGAAAAAGCCTTGTTGGCATTTATAGTTCAGGTTGATGACTTTTCATCAGAACAATGGACAGTGGGCTTGAGATGGTTTGGGTTTGAGATTTTAAAAGAATCCACCTAACCCAATCTCACCTGTTCAGAGGATAAAAATTTACTTCTGTTTTATTTCTCCATTAAGTTTCATTGAATTAAGTACTACACACAAGAACATTAAGGATTAAGAGTGATTTAAATATATAGTTACCAAAAACATAAGTGATACATGATATATACTCCACCTTATGGAGGAACATCTATTCACCTATTTATGAATCTTGACAACAACTTCCATTTAAATAAGACCTTTTTTTTATTATTTATTCATTCACAGGATATGAACATTGCTGAAAATGCTGACATTTATTGTCCATCCATAATAGCCCTGCACTGAGGAGACACTGATGGGTCTGAAGTCACATAAAGGTCAGAATGGTAAAGATGAAGACTTCTTTCCCTGAAAAACATTACTGACCTGGATGGGGTTTTTACAGCAATCCAGTAGTGTCACGGTCACAATTTCTGACTAACTTTTATTTTATTTCCATATTCTATTTAATTAATTGAAATTCCCCAGCTGCCATGGTGCCATTCAGACTTTTGGCTGCTAGTCCAGTAATATAACGACAATGCCACAGTATTCCTTAGAACATTTAACATAATAAAGCATCCTAAGATGCTTCAAAGGAGTGTTCTCATATTAAATCTGACACCAATGAGATTTTAGTCCATGTAACCAAAAGCTTTAAGGATTGTCTTCTGTAAGGTAAAAAAAAGAGGCAAAAAGGCAAAGGGATTTAGGAAGAGAATTCCAGATCCTGGGATTGAAGGCAAGTCTATGAATAGGAAACCAAGGAGACAGTGGATATACAAGAGGTTTGGATGAGAGGATCTGCAATTCTAAAGGATTTCAAGGCCAGAGGATATTACGGAGGTGGAGGACATCAAACCTGCAAAATATTTTATTTAGATGCTGACAAGAAAGCTATAAGGAGGCAAAGCCATAGCCTAGAAATTGGGCCACGTTTGTGTGTGCCACCCAATCCAACTTCAATAAAAAAAAATTAAAAACCAATGTAAAGCTCAATTTTCATTCTGAGCCTTCGATGCATCTGGCACTCTAACACACTGAGGATGGTGGTGTGTGCAATGGGTCCAACACACACCTGGATGCCATTTCCATAACTTTCATTTGCAGGTGCACGACCTATCTTGACTGTGATCCACTTGTCCACAAGTAGGCATTCGCAGCACCTGGGGAGCTTGCTTCAACACAACAAAGCCTGGCCGAAGTAGGTCCAAGGCTGCCACCAGAAACACTGTTCAGTTGGTCCCTTTTACGACAGGTAATTACTCAGTTCTTCTATGGGCTCTGCATCCGCAATCTGCCATCAGAATTACTCTCAATTGCCCACCAGACCCATCTGACCATTGCTTCTATCCAATATCCAGCAAGAACTTTCCAACCCTCCTCAACCACAGATCATACCATCTGTCTACTAACCTCAATTAGCACCAACTCACTAGTGCTACTCACCAACTAGTAATCCTACATCCTCCGGCCACAAACCTATCAAACTCATCCCCAATTACCAAATCTGCCCCCTGACCAATCCATAGCAGCCAACCCTCATCCCTATACTGCTACCCATCAAAAACTGGACCTGTGTTCAGTCCATAACTCTCCACCGCTCTGCAGTAGCAGAGCTGGTGAAGCAATGCCTCAGACCTGCAAAGCCTGTTTAGCAGCACACAATGCCTGAATTTCCTAGTGGCAAAACCTCAAATAAAATGTTTGTTAGCTTTCCACAAATCAGCTACTTAATGCACCATTTTGGCATCCTCAATGACATCAAAAAGAATCGCAATGAACCAGGGATTTCAGAAGCCCTTTTTTTTAAAAATCATTTTTAAATTCATTTAACAATATAAATATGAACAGGAATTAAACTGCACTACTTTTATCACATAGGCTGATATGTGAAACACAACTCCATAGAAATGAATTGTAACAGAGTATTCTGCAGAATTGGTCACAGTCAGTGTTCATACTCCACACAAAACTTCTCTGACCTTAGTTCATCTCACCCTAGCTGATCATTGACTCAACCTTGGGAGTTTGTTATTTTTACTTTGAGCTTGACCATTTACATTAATAACAAGGTTGTGCCGTGTCAATCAGATTAAGATTCTCACCAGCCAATTCTTCTTGAGGGCTGATCCAGAAAAGCCCATCAAAATGAAAAAAAATTATCTGATGCTCATACCAGAATAAACGTGAAATAATCTTATCATCTAGAAAGGGTCAGAATTTTGTTATATTCAATTTTAAAAAGCATAATATTCTTTAAAAGATTTTGCATACCTAGCATATTTTTAATGTACCAACAAATCTTCCCCTGGTTTGGTTTTGTGCACACATCACAGAGCATACCATATATATGGTGAGACTGGGAACCAGCGTGGAAACTCTTACTCTGATCACCACCTTCTTATGTCAGAACCAGATCTTGCGTGAGAATAGTTCTTTGCTTAGATGGTAAATCTTAGTAGCATCACAATGGATGACACAAATATAATGTGATTCTGACCAGCTAGTTACTATGTAAGTGAATGTTGAAGTTGTCATCTATGCAAATTCTATCCTTTCCTGCACAGCTGTTCAGAAAATAAAAGCCATGCTCCATCACACCACTGTAATTAGATTTTACTGCACCAGAGAACATTACTGTTAAACCATTGGAAAGGATTCCATAAGCCAATAATCTAGAATACAACACAGATATTAAACATGTCATCTTTCCATACTGATTCAACTTTTTAGACCTGTATGACATTTATTTATTGAAATGGATATAATGATGGAATTATTCCCTCTTGTCCTTACTTCCATTTAAACACTTAAACTGTTTAAGCTTCTGAATTGTATTCTTTTTCCCAATTATATTAACAAAATCTTTTTAAAATTTATGTCACCCACCAACACAGAAAAGTAATAATGAAAAGTTTGAAGTTTCATTCCCCAAATACAAATAACCATGGACAAAACAGCCTGACATTTATAAAACTAAAGCATAGAACTCTTCAGAAAGACATTGGTGTGACATTCCAGTTTCTTAGTGCACCAGATTCACATACAGACTCATATTTTTAGATACAAAGCTGACGATAAAGACTGAATAGATATGTGCTTAATTAGGAAACAATTCTGATAGCTTTGGTAGAGGCTGGCCTGTCTTGCTATGAAACAATTTCCATACACAAAGCTTAGAGAATGGATATATAATTAAAAACAGACCATTAGTTATGCTGGCAAACCTAATATGTAGGATGTGTAAATGTATAGAAACACAACAAATGCCATTTCCTTTTGAAAAATGTCACACCAGAGGGAGCCGCTAAGCAAGCCAGCCTGCGGAGTTGAAATGTGTTTACTGCATGGTAAAACCCTATTTAATCCTTTCAGACTGCTCCTTCCCCACCACAGTTTTATGTGCAAGTTAAACAGGATAGATCAACCCTGAAGCAATCAGAGATTCCAAAGTGCTTACAGCATCCAATGTGGATTAATGTCAGTAATCTTTTCTAGGGCAGATGTGAACATTTGAGATGGACTTCCTCGCATTATTAGAATTAGGTACAGGCCCTGAGAGATTCCAAATTAGCTTAATGCTACCACTTGTAAAAGTGAATTGTAGATATCTTTTTATCAACCTACATGACAATGTGCATTGTGAAGAGTGCAACTGACATCTGTTGGCAGAAATGCAGTACTGCACAAAAGCAATTGCCTTTCTGTCACAAGTATGTTGGTAGAATTTATAGGTTAGCTGCCAGTTAGATACAGGAATGCTGGCACTTGCTGGCATGTCATCTTCGAAACGCAACACTCCAGCTTAGGAGCTTTGAATTTGGTGGGCATCATAGGTAGTGGCTGGAGGCTGGCACTGCAGTACTGAGTTCTCCCTGGAGCTCAATAAACCAGCATCAAGTTGCTGTCTCTGTGCCATTCCTGCCTCCTCAAACTGTGTAGGTGAATCTGGCAAGCAAGAAGACCGTGTATGAGTTTTATATGAACTATTGAGCAGCTTCCCCTACTGGCCCCAACTGAAAGATTATTTTACAGAAAAAAAATCACACAAAGTATCTTTGACTTTCAGCAAGATCCCTGCAGCACCTGAGAAGGTTTGGCATTGTACTGCACCAGCTGTGTCAGTTTTCTCCAGCAGCAGTTTCAATTTCACTTAACAGAGGTTTGGAAGTGAAGCTGTGAACCATCTGCAGTTGAGACACACACAACCAGGTCTGCAGGCTGGGTATTCCTTGCCTTGACCCAACATAACTGCTACAGCTTTGTGAATAGAGCTTTGGGATCAGGATTTCTAAAGGACTGATTAAGAGATATAAAGTGATATAAGCAAAAATTCAGTCAATATTAAAGGCACATGCCTGCTGCACGACAAGTGGAGCAGCAGAACCCAATGCTTTTGCTGAAGGATTAAAATTACCAGTACCTGGGTTAGCTGGTAAGGTGTCTCCGCAACTATCAAAGCTACTGAGGATGGAGCCACCACTTACACTTGGAGAGGTCCTGTGCTGCACAGGGCTTTGTCAATCAGCTGTGAGCTGACCTCCCATCGCAAGACGATACTGAAAAACGGCGTGTGGTTCGAGGGCAGGCAACTGGAGAGTTTGTGCTGCTTGTTGGGCATCTGAAAATCCAGTATTTTGTGATCTACATTTCTCAAAGGGATAGTTCCATATTCATTATCCAGTCGTGAGAATTAAACACATATTTTAGATGCGGAGAATAAATTAAAGTCTTGAAACTGAATGTTGTAAGAATGCCAATAATAAATTATCAGGGTGTAGGTCTTTTGATGGAACGACTGTTTCAGAATCAGAATCAGGTTAATTATCACTGACTTATATGTTGTAAAATTTGCTCTTTTGTAGCAGTAGTACAGTGCACAGACATAAAACAGAAAACTCAATTGACTGAGACAATCATACCCATATCCATATTTGTACACAAAAGAAATTAATTTCAATGGCAATTTTTTCTGAAATAGTGATGATTTTGAGCTACAAAATGTAATATAGACTGAAGGCCAATTTATTAACATATTACAATTACTTGTTCTTTGTTTGGACTATTTATCATTGTATTTTAGAAATTAATATAATCTGATAGTGTTGGCAAGAGGGTCGATGACCAGGGAAAGAATCAGGTGTAAGCCGAGTAAATCTTTTACTCTAGGAGTTGTTAAAGCACATTATCTAAATGGTGGTGGAATCAGGCTGAAGACCTACTTTAAAGGAAGGGATGCAGGATTATGGGAAAGGAGAAGACTGGGATTAATTGGATAGCTTTCAAAAAGCCAACAGAAGCAAGATGGACCAAGTGGCCTAACTTCGATATTGCATACAACTCTAATTTTTGAATTTGCCATTTGGTGCCAACACACATACTCAAAATGTTTTAACACACATACTCAAAATGTTGAAGGATTCTGAAAAATAACTCCTTTGATGTACAAGTGGACTGATGCCCATAACTGCCAATGATCGTGTGCTCACCATCAGTTTACAAGTGGTCACAAGGCCATCATATACTATTAGTGGTATTCACTAATGCTCAAAATGGAGAAATACACCATGATCATGGGCTATCTTGTCTTGATATTTCTACTAAGCTTCATTAATGACTTGAAGGCCTGTTGTGAATTTTCTACTTTTTGGTTTTTTTAAATCTTGCCTCATATTTCTCTCCATTATTTCCAATCAAAACCCACATCAACAAAGCTTAGTGGTAATATAAAGACAAGACTGTCCACAATCATGGTACCATGATACCAAAAAGACAACTTTTTTTTTCCAAAATTAGAATAGTAATATAGCAACTAGATGGCTGAAACAAATGCCAAGGTTGCCAAGAACTGTGAGATCTCATTTGCCTCAGTTTCTTAAGTCTTTCACCTGAGAAAAACAATCTTTCTGATGGCCGAGCTGAGGCTGTAAATTAGATAAGATCTTTATCAGTCACATGTACATCGAAACACACAGTGAAATACATCTTTTGCGTAGTGATTTTGGGGGGCAGCCCGCAAGTGTCGCCACACTTCTGGCGCCAACATAGCATGCCCACAACTTCCTAACCTGTACGTCTTTGGAATGTGGGAGGAAACCGGAGCACCCGGAGGAAACCCACACGGACACGGGGAGAATGTACAAACTCCTTACAGACAGTGGCCGGATTTGAACCCGGGTCGCTGGCGCTGTAAAGCATTATGCTAACCACTATGCTACCGTGCCTGCCTTCTAAATGGTGGGCAGGAAGATGGAGTCATTAGATCAGAATTGAGCCCTATTGTCCTAGCAAATATAATAAAGCTTTTCATTTGTTCTGTTTCCATCCTTTCCTCCTCTAAATATTTGAGCAGCAAATGCATGATGGATACAATTTCTCATCTAATGCCCACATATTATTACAACATCCACCTCTGAAGGTTCACCAATGTTAGTCCCAGTATTGCTATTGCTCTGGGATTTAGATAAACCAAAGTAGTACAGTACAGGATTAACACTTTTCTAAGCTATAGTTCATGCAATGATTTGCTAAATTTTTTTTCATCTACATTATGCAATGGGCTTACAAACAGATTTTGTAAATCTAGTTTACAAACCATACCTTCATATAGGTCTCTGTTTCTTTACCATCTAGAAAATATGTGAACATCATTTTACAGTTTGCTAATCTGGTAATGAAAACAGGAAAAAAATCTACATAGGTACAAATAAGATACCACAGTTTATGGTTGAAGTCACTCAGGTATTACTTATTGAACATGTATGAAAAGATAGTTTCAACTTAAAGAAAAACCTGAATCATAATGCATGCCTCAAACTCTCAAGGCAACCCAAATGGTCAAAGACAAAAAAGACTGCAGATGCTGGAATCTAGAACAAAATCAGAACACTGGAAGAACTCAGCAGGTCAAACAGCATCTGTGGAGATACAAGGTGCAAGTCGACTTACACTATTGCCTCCATAGATGCTGCTTGACCCACTGAGTTCTTCCAGTGTTCTGTTTTTAACCCAAATGTTTCCCAGTTAATAAATTACTTTTCAAGTGCAAGATTTACATAGGTAGTGACAACAGCAAATTTGTATACAAAAAGTCCCAAAGTTAGTTGATCTGTTTTGATGGCTTTGAAGAATGCACTACAAAACTCTGATGCTCTTCCTCAATAATTAGATTGCATTTTTCACTTCAACAAGCAATTTGGTCCCCAGTTTAACATTTTCTTTCAAAGAGGATGCCCTTAGCAAAGTAAGGTTCTTTTAGTTCTGTGCTTATATCCTGTAGCTTAAAGCTTATTCAAAGAGCTAGGCTTTAAAGAATGTCTTAAATGATTAAAGAGATGATTACAGACCCCAGCTCAAACAACTAATCACATTATAAATTTCTGCCTTTTACAGTGTAGTGTCAGTGCCTTCCATGTGGTGACAACTTATGCCATTAAATAGACCTTAGATCTCAGTCTATGACTTTTATTTGCTATTCAAATCTTCATATTAAGTATATTATAGACCTATGCCAGAAAAAGCAAAAACAAAACGATAAACAGCTTTCCATTCACTAACACATCTGTCAACTACCCTTTGCTTCCTGCTATAAGGCCAATTTTAGATACAATACCTCTTGGGTCCCATGGGCTGTAACTTTTCTAATCAGGCTTCCGTGTGGGAAGCCATCAAAGGCCTTGCTAAATTCTATGTTGACATTACCGTCATCAATCCTATTTGTTACCTAATAAAATATTCAATTGTTGGTCTAACTCAAACTTCCCTCAATATATCCTTATTCAATCTATGACATATTAAATGATGATTTCTGTAATCCCTCAGATGTGTTGTTAAACTTTATATTCAATCCTCTTCCATCCGGATGAGAAACCTTAAATGCAGCCCTCCCTTTTGAGAAACGTGCACAGTTGACTATCAATGCTGCTTCATTCAGTTCTCCTTCCCTTGGCCCCTTTTCATCAGTCACCCAAACAAAGAGTTTACTATTCCATTATTTAGCGAGAAAATATATCTCTATCCTGCAAAAGTGTGCTACTAAGTTTGAGCCGATTTCTTTCTTTCACACAACACTCTATGCACAGCACAGCACTGAATCATTGAACTAGTTACTACAATGGCGTCAAGCAACATATAAACATACACTTTCAACATTTAACTATTATAGGTTAACACCAGTATTATTGTCATCAAAGCACAAGACTTTTTGTATACCATCCATCACAGAAACATAGAAAAATAAGAGTAGGCTATTTGGCTCCTCAAGCTTACTCCACTATTTGATACAAGTACCCATACACTTTGAGGGCATTTTGCATCTAGAAATTTATCCATCTCTTAAATATATTCATTACTTTGGTCCCTACAGCCCTCTCTGATAGCAAATTCCACAGCTTCATCACTCTTTGAGTTAACAAATTTCTCCATATTTCAGTCCTAAATGTCTTACCCTGGATCCTGAGACCATGAGTACTCCTCTTAGATGTCCCAGACAAGGGAAATATCCTCCTCACCTCCAATCTGTCCAACCCCGATGGGATTCTACAAGTGTCAATCACATGTCCTCTCATTCTTCCAAAGTCGGTATAAACCTAGTTGACTTAATTTCTTCCCCTCTGTCAGTCTGGTGAAATTTTCATTCACTCCCTCTTAGATAAAGAGACCAAAACCATACATTACTCCAGTTGTGGTCTCACCAAGGCTCTCAGATCGCACCAAGGCAAATAGAACGTACCAGAAGTAAGACATTCTTGTTCCTATGCTCATACCTTGTTGCAACGAAGGCAAAAATTTCATTTGTCATTTTAACTGCTAGCTTCACCCGCAGGTTTGTTTTCAGTGACTGGTATACAAGAACATCCAGTCTGTCTGAAAGTCACCTTGAATCTAGTTTGCATTTTTCTCACAATTCACAATCCCACCCAGTTTAGTTGCCTTGGCAAACTTGAAAATGTTGTTTTGTTCCTAATGCACAAATGCCTGCAGTACTAATACTAGTTACTGCCTGCCACCACAAAAAGACCCAATTATTCCTACCTCGTTACCTGTCTCTCAATCAATTTTCAATCTGTGCTAATACATCACCTAAAATACCATACACTTTGATTTAACAGACCAACCTTTTATGTAGGATTTTGTCCAAGGCTTCCTGAATATCCAAGTGCAATACATCCATTGTGTCTGCCTTTTCTATTCAGCTACATTCACAAATAACTCCACCAGGCTTTTCAAAAAAAAACTATTTCCCTTTCAAAAATCTATGCTGATTTTGTCCAATCCTGTTGATATTCTCTAAGTGTGCTGTTATCCCATCTTTTATAATAGTTTTTAACATTTTCTCCCACTAGTGATTCTGCAAAATGATAACCAATGCATTTTGACAGCTACCTCGTTTGGTACTCTGAGATGCAAATTATTGGGCCCTGGAGATTTATTAGCTTTCAGCGCCATTAATTTCTCCAGCTTTATTTTCTCATTGACAGTTTCTCACTATTTTCCTACTTTTCATGGAGTAACTGACCATCCAACATGATATTAACTCTTTTCAATAGTACTTTTTTAAAAAGGGAACAGTTTCAGCATTTCTAGTGAAAATTTTAAAGTTCTTTCAATGTTACATTTTGTTACGTTCTGAAGACTTTGTTAGCCTGTGGAACTGACCTCGGTATGAAATATGTGTACATTTGCATTGTAATGCAAGTTTTCATTTGTTGATTTCTTTCACTTTATGGTAATTTGATTTATCTTGTGTTTGTTATTGTGGTGCTCAGAAAATATATTTTTTACATGCTGATTTCTCAAAGGAAGATAACTTTCAGTAGCTAAGTGCTTTTAATTCTATTTTGTTTTCACACATAGCAAATATGTCTTCTTCACAAACTTCCAGTTTAGAATCAGATTTTGCTGTTATGGCTAGCTTTTTGCCAAAGGAAATACATTAATCAGAAACAACACTAACATGCTCCACAAATGTTTATTTGAAAAAAGTGTCTTCATAGTAATAAAATAATTAATTTTTCCATTGATTTTTTTTATGAACAGGAAGTTCAGATTAGGTTATTTTGATCCCCAACAGCAGGGTTTAGCTGCAGCTATAAAATAATCTCCAAGGAATGCTGTAAAATACTGTGCAGCAGGCTTGTAAAACGCAGTGCGCTGGCAAGTCATTAGAAAATTCATGGAAGAGCTGCAGTCCAAATTTAATGCTGTACCAACAAAAATTACACACGAATCAAAGCCAAAGGTGGCCATGTCTAAATGTTAAATCAACTCACAGGGTACAGAGGATGTGGAACACTACTGATCTGATACAGTAAGAGACTCCACCCATCCCAACGTGGTAAATGATCATCATAGGTTAACAAATTCTGGGATTTATGATACTCCTAAGGGTTCACATGATGAAAGGTATTGAAGTTACTGTGTAATTGTTCAGGCATATGTAGTTGTTCAGGTGTGTGCAGTTGTTCAATTTGAATATTAAGAAATAGGGAACATATAGGATTCCTTAAGAGAATTTCTTCATTTCAACAGTTTAAAAACTCTTAATGGCTGTAAAGATCTTTGAGATATCCTGAAGTCATGAAAGATGCCACATAAATTCAAACATTTCTTTCTTTCCATTACAACAATTATGTAATCAATCAATAACAGTAATCAGGTGAAGCTTACTAGGTAGAAATTGGATAGCGTTTGAAAAACATCTGCTCGCATTGCAATGTATGATTAACCCAATCCCGTCTGTGCTGGTACACTCGAGACCAATGCCA
This sequence comes from Pristis pectinata, assembly GCF_009764475.1. Taxonomy (NCBI): domain Eukaryota; kingdom Metazoa; phylum Chordata; class Chondrichthyes; order Rhinopristiformes; family Pristidae; genus Pristis; species Pristis pectinata. Next base: position 108,216,320 of record NC_067409.1, read on the forward strand.
GGAATGAAGCATCCAGAAGAAGAAAACAGAGTCAGTTCTTTATTTCTTAATATTTAATAGTTCAATAACCTCAAGTCCAGCTTGTAAAGTTCATGTCTCCAGCTCATCATCAAAATGCCTGCAGTGATCAGTCATCACCAACCAGATTGTTTATTATATTCCTACAATTCTGTGAGTGGCTGTCACCAGTTGAAGCTACCTGGTGCAGAATGAAATAGTTCTTGGTTGGCATAGACACAGTGGACTGAAGAGCCTGTTTCTGTGATGAATGCCCTATAACCCTATGATTACAACCCTCATTTTAAGAGCACATCATTCTGGAGTCAAGAACTAGCTATTTAAGGGGACAGAATTGTTTCCCATTTGCCTAGTTGGATAGTTACATGCAGTATATGGGAGCAGAGCCAAATGCTGTATCAGGGGGAAAAAAAATTGCAGAAACTCCCTTGGTGCTTTGCATTGTATGTATGTGTGCATATGGTTGCACTTGATTTGTATGTTCAGCAAGTAAGAGCCATTGCGGTCCAGATAAAAGTCAGGTTCATTCAGAGGAGTACCTAATGGATATTCAGTGAATCATGCGTGCAACATGGAGGAACCTGCAATGTCCACAAAGCTGCAACTTGCACATTCTGACAGTCTCTGCGCAAGCTGAAGGAGATGAAATCCCATTTTCTTGGGCTTCTATTTCCCTGCATCTAGTAATGTTGTGCTAATGTTGAGACACCATTCTTTTGAATGACTAATTCATGAATTAATCCTCTTTTATTCCCTCTCTGTTAGTCACATCCTCAAAACAACTCTAATAAAGTTGTCAAACACAACTTCCCTCCATAAAACCACAATAACTATGCGTGATCATGTTGTGTTTCTAAGTGCCCTGTTATCACTTCCTTAATTATAGACTCCAGCATTTTCCCGACAGTCGACGTCAGGCTAAATGCCTTCTTATTCCATATCTTCTCTCTTTCCCTTCCCCCCACCCACCCCCGTCCTGAATAGTAGCATTTTATATTTTATGTTTTTTTATACAATCTGCTGGGATCTTTAAAGAATTCTGGAGATTGCAAACACATGAATGAGGTGCAGAAGTTGGCCATTCAACCCCTTGAGCATGTCTATTAAAAAGATCATGGCTGCTCTGATTGTACCCTCAAACCCACATGTCCATCTACTCATGGTAACCTTTCACCCCCTTGCTTATCATGTACCAATCTACCTCTACCGTAAAAATGTTCGATGACTCTGCTTCCATTACCCTTTGAGGAAGAGAGTTCCATGATCCTCTGATAGAGAAAAAAAAGTTGCCTCAACTCAGTCTTAAATTGGTGACCCCTGATTTGAAAACAGTGACCCAAGTTCAAGATCATCACACCATAGGAAACATTCTCTCTACATTCATCCTCAGGATCTCATGTGTTCCAATTAAATCCCCTCTCACTTTTCCAACCTACAGCCGAGCCTGTCCGACTGTTCCTCAAAAGAGAACTTGCCCATTCCAGGTATCAGTCTAATAAACCTTCTCTTAACTGCCTTCTTTGCAGTAACATATTTCCTTAAATAGGGAGACCAATACTCTACACAGTAGCCCAGATGTGGTCCCACCAATGCCCTACAACTGAAGCATAACCTTCCTCCTCTTTATTTTAATTCTGCTCATAACAAACAATAACAATCTGTCAGCTTTCCTAATTACTTACTCTGGCTGTATCGTAATGCTTTGCAAATCAAGATACCTGGATTGTTCAGCATCTCAAGAGTTCTGTAAACTCTCACAATTTAGATTAAATGCATCTTTTTCATTTTTTTGCTGCCAAAATGGACATTTCAAATTTTCCCAGATTATATTCCATTTTCCAAATCTAAGTCCATTCACCTAACATATCAATACCTCCTTTGTATGTCCTCTTCACAACTTACTTTCCTTTCCATATTTATGTAATTAGCAACTTTACCAATCATACCTTCGGTGTCTTTATCCAAGTATTTATAATAAACCATTAAAAGTTGCAGCATTAATCCTTGTTGTCCACCATTCATTACATCCTCCTATTCAGCAAAAGAGCCTTTTATGCCTACTCTGTTTTCTGTTAGCCAGACGACCTTCTATCCACAACATCTCCTACACTTTAACTGCAATAACCTTTGATGGAGCACCCTATCAAATGCCTTCTTGAAATCTTAGTACATAATTCTGCACCTCTTTATCCGTCACATGTACTTCTTCAGATAACTCCACTAAAATGGTTAAATATAATTTCCTTTTACAAAACCATGTTGACTTTGTCTTGAATGTACGTGCCTTGGTATAACATATGAATAATAGCTTCTAATATTTTCCCTATGACAGGTATTTTGCCAACTGGCCTGTGGTTTCCTGCTTTCTTTATTCAACGAGGAGGGAGGCAAAAGTTAAGTTTGCTATTTTTCAATACAAGGAGCCATACCTGAATCAAGGAAATTTTGGAAAATTAAAATCAATGCATCAACCATCTCACTACCCTCTTCTTTCAAAACCCCAGGATGAAGTCCATCAGGATTCAGAGACTTGTTAACCTACAGCTCAGACCCACTGCCCTGATAATTGAAATTTCCCCAAGCTCTTTCAACCACTTATTTGCAGCTATTTCTCAGCTGTTACTTTTATCTTCCACAGTGAAGATTCATGCAAAATACTTTCTTAATTCACCTTTTCCACGTTTTCCATTATCAATTCCCCAGACTTGCCTTCCATAGAACCAGGTCTTTTCTTCTTTAAGTATATATAGAAACCCTTGTTATTTGTTTTTACATTTCTAGCTAGCTTTATCTCAAATTCCAATTATCTCCTTCTTTCCTGATCATCCGTGATCTCTGCAGCTACTTTTTTTAGAGCGTTATGATGCTGACAATAAGGTCCAGGGGAACGTCCAGTTTTCATTCTAGTACTTTTTTAAAAAACTAGTATTAAATATTTTGATTTTCTTACTGTTATTTATCCCTTTGTTCCCCACCACATCTGGAATACCTTCTGTGACCTTTATCATGAAGACAGGTACAAAATACTTTTTTAAGACCATAAGATATAAGAGCAGAATTAGGCCATTTGGCCCATTGAGTTTGCTCTGCCATTCAATCATGGCTAATTTTTTGTAACCCATTCTCCTGCCTTCTCCCCTTACCAATCAAGAACCGATCAATCACTGCCTTAAGTACACCCACTGACTTGGCCTCCACCGCCCTCTGTGGCGATGAGTTCCACAGATTCACCACCCTCTGGCTGAAGGAATTCCTCCTCATCTCAGTCTTAAAGGGACGTCCCTTTATTATGAGGCTGTGCCCTCGGATCCTAGACTCTCCTACTAATGGAAACATCCTCTCGACATCCACTCTATACCGGCCTTTCAGTATTCAGTAGGTTTCAATGAAATCCCCCCTCATCCTTGTCAACTCCATCGAGTACAGGCCCAGAGACATTAAATGCTTCTCATATGTTAAGCCTTTCATTCTTGTGAAGCTCCTCTGGACCCCCTCCAGGGCCAGCACATCTTACCTTTGATACGAGACCCAAAATTGCTCACAATATTCTAAATGCAGTCTGACCAACGCCTTATAAAGCCTCAGTAGTACATCCTTGCTCTTATATTCTAGTCCTTTCAAAATGAATGTTAACACCTTGAACATCTCCTTATTCTCCTTCACAATTTTTCTTCTCTCTCAGCTTGAGGGTCCCATGTCTACTTCATTGCATTCTTCCCTTTAAGATATGTTCAAAAGTTCTTATAATCTGATTCTATACTTCTTGCCAGTTTATTCTCACACTCAATTTTTTTTCCTTTGTTACAAATGTACTTTGGTTATCCTTTATTGTTTTTTCAGGGTCCTCCCAATCCTCAGGCTTCTATTCCTCAGGAAGCAAATCAGTATTTTATGGCACAGAAAAATGTGGATATGCTTGAAATCAGAAAATGAATTATTCATTTGGTGTGCTCAGAAATAAAGTATTTTATTTATAACAGTTGTAAACCAGATATACTTTTCCTGTAAAATTTCTCTTAACTAAATTTACAATAGACTACAATTGGTTGATGAACGATGTGGCAAATTATCTCAAAATAGTTCACTTTACTGATGAGGTGTTGAGGTTAATTTTAGAGAGTGAATTATCAGTGACAGAAAATTAGTTATTGTGGAGGTTATATCAATGACAATGAATAAACATGTTAATATTAATTATTCAGAAGTTAGATACTTTGCAAGACAGATTGAATTCCATAGCCCTAATACTATCTGTAAAAAAATTTATTAATTATTAATTTGTTGCTCTTACATAGTCAAAGAGTACACTTAACCCCATAACTAAAGGGAATAGCACAAATGGTGGTGGCAGTCAGTTGCTACAGAGCTGTAACCATATAATTACAACTGCAAACACAGCAGCTTAATTTTCCTCACACCAGTCGAATTGCTTTTGCACGAGTCAAGAGGGACAAGTAATTTCAGTAATGTGGAGCTCTTGTGAAACTTTCTTCACAATATTTCTATGACTATAAACTTACTCCTTGGTTTCTCTTGCTGTTTAATGATTGTGGCATTTTCTGTGAGGTTTTTAAACATTTATGGTAAATCTCCTGCAGTTTACATGCGTCATATATAAAGACCGGTGGCTATGCTTTCTTATGTGACCAATTGACAATGCACAATGTGACATGTTTAGCTAAAGGTATTTTGATTAAACAATGTAACGGACGCTCATGGCTTCACAACCTAATAATATGTCTCTTAGTTTAAGTATTCTTCATGTGGAATCAAGCACTTTATCGGTTCCACTGGGATTGAGTTGGTCACAAATGTTCATAACATTGTTAAACTTAATTAAGTTGGTGCATTCACTATGTAATTTTGCACCAACTAATCAAATAATTATAGTTCTTTGAATAATAAAACCAGGATTTCAGGAGATTTTTATTTCCACTTTAATAAAATGTCACCATTATAAGTTATCACTTTGGTTATATGGATTTTAATAAAAACTACTGTAACTACATTTTATAAAAAGCAACAAATCAACTTAAGTAGCCTTACATAAAAAATGATTAGTTGTGTTTTGGTGAAAGCTTTGTTGATGAATTATTAATATTTAAGGTAAAAAGTAGCACAGCTTTAAAAAGCAGTTACCAATGGAGTGCAAACTTAATACCCTAACATGGAGTCGGTTCTGCACAACAAAATCAATGGGGATAAAAGACTCACTGAAGGTGAGTTAACCACACCACAGGAAAATATCAATTACTGTAATGAAAAATAAACTAAACTGAGTGGAACATTCTAGGGTCAGTTATTTGCACCAGTGTGATAGAAAATATACAGTCTTACTGCAGATAAACTGCGCAAGCTCAGATTTATTTTTGCCTCTGAGACAGTAGATTCATGGCTGCCAAACCATACAAAGCCTTTTAAACAGTAAAATTAAATTTTAAAGTTCCAAGATGGTTGGTTAGGATCAAGATTTCAAGCAGTTAACTCTGGCAGTGGTCAATCTATGTGGCCCTCAGAAATGACTACAGATGTAAAATCTGCAGGAGAAAGAAACCTAATGCTTGATGAGCAAAACTATTGTATTTTGAAAATTTTAATGGGACTATATTTTCATAGAATCTTGGTTATGAGAGCATGGAAGAAGGCTATTTGTCCCTCTGAGTATGCCAGGTCCTAGTAGAGCGACCTCATCAGCCCCATTCCTTTGCTCTTTCCCTACAATCCTGTCAATTATTCTCTCTCTTGTGCTGATCCAACTCACTTTTGAAGGCATTGTTTCTCTTTCCAAAGGCAGTAGATTCCAGATCATGTATACTTTGCATTTAAAAAAAATCCTCATATTCCCCTGGTATCTTTTGCCCAAGATTTTAGATCTGTGCCCTCTAGTCCTTGAGCCAGCCCTAATGGAAACACCTCCCCTCAATTAACCTACGTAAACCAGTCAAGATCTTGCATATATCCTCTCAACCTCCTTTGTTCCAAGGAGAATAGCGCCATCTTCTTCAGTTAACCTTATAACTGAAATCCCTTATTCCAAAGCCATCCTAGTAAATCCTTTCTGCACCCTCAATGAGACCCTCACATGATGATCAAGGTGTGATGATTGGAATTAAGTAGAATATTCCTGTTGTGACCCGACCTGTGTTTTGTACACATTTAACATTTTCCTTCTTTTGTACTCTTTGCAGCAATTTAAGAATCCTGGGACCCCATATTTTTAGATGTGGGGTCCCCACTCTCTCAGCACACCCTGCCACTTTAAAAGTTTAACTCACATGTCCATCTCGGTTACTCTGTTCCCACGCACACTTCAGAATTATGTCATTTAGCCTATACTGTCGCTTATTCTTTCTATCAAAGAAATAGGAGCAGCAACAGGCCACAGGGCACTTCGAGCCTGCTCCAACATTCATCAAGATCATGGCTGACCTTCAGACTCAGTGCAATTTTCCCTCACTCTCCCCATATCCCTTAATGCCCAGGAATCTATGGGCCTCTGTCTTGATTGAACTTCCAAGACCGAGCTTCCACAGCCATCCAGGGTAGGGAATTCCAAAGATTCATCATCGAGTGAAGACATTTTTCCCCATGTCAGTTTTAAATGGCCGACCCATTCTGAGATCACGACCCCTTGTTCTAGACTTCTCTTGCAGGGGAAACATCCTCCCTGTGTCTAGCCTGCCAAGCATTTAAGAATTTTTAATTTTGCTTTTAATCTTTAAAGAATATAATCCCAGTCTACTCGGTTTCTCCTCATGTGGTAAACCTGCTAATCTTAGAACCAGTCTAGTTAAGCTTCACTACCAAGGCAAGCACTTGGTGGGAATATATGAAGACTAAAACTGTAGACAATACTCCAGGTGCAGTCTCACCAAGGCCCTGTACAATTGCAATAAGACTTTCCTATTCCTGTAATCAAACTCTCTCATAATAAAGTCTGCACCTACATGTTGGCCTTCACTTGTATACAAACATACCCAGGTCCGTTTGAATATCAACACTACCCAATCTCTCGCCATTTAATAAACATTTTGCTTTTCTGTTATGTGCACCGAAGTGGATGACCTCATATTTTTTCACGTTATTTTCCAACTGCAGTGTTCTTGCCCACTCATTCTGCATGTCCCTATCCCCCTACAGCACTTTCCTCCACACTCACAATCCCACCTAGTTTAGTATCATCAGCAAACTTGGACATATAACATTTTGTACCCTGTGCCAAACTGTTGATATAGATCATGAATAGCTAGGGCCCAAACATCAATCCATGCGGTACCCCACTTGTCACAATTTGCCAAACTGAGAAGGATCTTTGCTTTCTGCCCAATATCCAATAAACAATTCTTGATCTACATCACTGCATTATCCCCAATTTCTTGTTAACCAACCTCCTGTCTGACACCTTATAAAAAGCCTTCTGGAAATCCATACACACCACATCCACTAACTTCCCCCTTATATATTCTACTAGTCGCATCCTCAGAAAACTCCAACAGATTAGTCAAACATGATTTTGCCTTGTTGACGCATGTTAAACCTTATTATTGTCCAATAAAAGGATCATTGGACAACCTTATTATTCTTTTCAATGTCGTTGTTTATACATCTTACATTATAGATCCCAACATTTTCCCTACCACTGAAGTGAGGCTAACCAGTTGATAGTTCACTTCTTCCTCTCTCGCTCCTTTCTTAAAGCTAGAATCTAAAGAACTTTGGAAAACAATATATTAAAATGTATCCATTCAGCTATCTACTTGTGTCCGTCTAACTTCCATTACTATCCTCTTCACTTAACTGCACTTCTAATTTTTTAGTCATGAGTAAATTTGGAAGCTTTACCCTGAACACCCATGTCTATCTCTTTAATTTGTATCAGTAAAGCAGTGGTGTCAGCACCAACCCCTGGGGAATACCACTGTCTACCATCCTCTAGTCTGAAAGACAACCATTTACTACTACCTTCTGCCTTTTGACCTTAAGTAAATTTCCTATCTTGGCTGATCCTTCAATTCGAGAAGTCACAGCTTTGCCAATCAGTCTTTTTCGTGGGACTTTATCGAACGCCTTCTGAAAGTCCCCATAAACAACATCCAGCTCATTCATTTTATGCACCTTCTCCACTTTTTCACAATGAACATTTAAGGTAAAACTCTGTGCCTCATTGGGAGCAGTACATTAAAAGCAATTTAAAATCAGCACTTCAAAATTACTCCTTGGGTCTGATCTTAATCATGCAGAATTTTCACAGACTGTCAAAATTACATCCATCAGATGTCAATGCTGGTTTCAACCCCTGTAACTCTATTTAGCCCAGAAAGTTTCATCTTCCTCCACTTCAAATTTTATTTTATTCTCTTTTAACTGAAGTACTGGTCTCCACCAACAATCAAATGTTGATCTACTAACCCTTAATTCAAGTTTCTTGAGTCATTATTCCTCTTTGGCTCTTTGCCAACATGCAAATTTCACCTAAATCATACTCACTGGAGCAATCCAGGATTAACTTTAAAGTACTAGGATCTTCCACGTGTGCTCTTAACATCAAAGGATTATTTTTTAATTCAATTGATGTTAAAAGTAATGTCTATGCTATAAGCCAAAAGGTACACGATCACCAAATGCTGCTCCCAGCAGTCTGAGAGATGGTCCACTCTAACTTTGCTGCTGGAGTACTGGTTTCCAACCCCCAACTCTTCCCCTATCCCCAGTGCAACCCACCTCAACATGCTCTACAACATCATTGAAGGCCACTGCAAGAAAAACATTTGGCTTGGTATCTGCTCCCTTAAACACTCACCCTCAAATACATCCAAGTTGGCTAGAGTTAGGATGGATGGGGTGGGAGGTGGGGAACATTAAAGGTCAGGGATTCATCAGATAAGGATCAAATACAGAGGGGGGGGGAGGTGAGGTATCAAATGAACTTGGCAACTGTGGGGGCGGTGGGTTGTTGGGAGAGGCTAGTCAGCCAGCGAGAAATGGAAGTCATAAATAGGGTCTGCAAGAGCCAGATTTCTATGATTTTACGCACAGCAGTTATTTCAAGCTCAGCTCGGAAACATATATCCAAAAATGTACACTACTGATGGTTTAAGCTCCTGACAGATCTACAAAATGCAGCTGAGGTATCATAAATGTTGCCATTAGCGTTTTTATTTTTTGATGCAAATAAATCAAATCCATATCCACATATGGCGGCTGACTAAAACAGGCACGCTAATCGAGTTCAGCCACAGTAGAAAATATTAAATCTAATCTTTTCCCTTAATAAGTTTTAGAGGTCATTGATCTTTTACTTATTTACATGCAACTATTGCCACTAATATTTTCACATCTTTAAAGACTTTAAATACATACTTCTCCCAAATTAGCACAAAAGACAGCATGTGGTGACATGAAGCTGAATCATGTTACTTTGCCCTCAATATCACCCAATGATTCTGTGTCCAAATTCTCCCCCTTCCCAGTGAGAGAAATCTGTTAAAAGACAGTCTCATTTGACTGATGGGATCCAAGAGAACGCGGAAGGAGCTGCAAAAACATGATTACAGTCTCATATTTGAGAATACATTTAGAAAAAAATTAAAATGTAGAAGCTTAACATTTTGTAATTCATTTATCACAATTGAGTTGGAAGATTACTGTGTGTAATTAAGAATGTTTCATATGTGTTTGTAACATATAAAAATCATTATTTAAAATTTGGCTTAAAAATTTGATTTTCAATCATTACACATTCCAATAACAAAGTATGTTTCAGTAGAGCTACTGAATTATGACTATAGAAAGGACTGCTTGAGCTCCTTTCATTAAAAACTCCATGCAGCAAACCAATTTTTCTTGAAAACTGGTTCCTGTTCCCCTGTAATTAATTTCAAAGCAAAACTCTCAAATAATTTGAACTACTGTACTACTAGACAATTTGAAAGTGAAAAAACGGGAAGGTCTATTATTTTAGAAAATCTGCCTGAGCAAAGACAACTTAATTGATAGTTGGTATAAATCAGAGCAACATTTACCAGCATTTATGGGTTGGAGAGAGACAGTAAGTAAATGAGGGGGAAAGACAGAGAGAGGTGTGAGTGAAAGAGAGACTCGGTGTGGGGGAGGGTGGGGGGAGGGGGGGAGAGAGAGGGAGAGAGAGAAAGCAAGACAGAGAGCGAGAGAGATAGAACATAGAACAGTACAGCACAGAACAGGCCCTTTGGCCCACAATGTTGTGCCAACGTAGTTATTCCCTCCTACCTACAGAATGCCCACATCCCTCCATTTTCCTCTCATTCATGAGCCCATCCAAGCCCCTCTTAAAAGCCCCCAATGAATTTGCCTCCACCATCCTATCAGGCAACACATTCCAGGCATCCACCACTCTCTCACTAAAAAATGTACTTTTCACGTCTGTTCTGAACCTACCCCCTCTCACCTTAAATGCATGCCCTCTGGTATTGGATCACTCAATAATGGGAAAAAGATATTTCTTGTCCACCCTATCTATGCCCCTCATAATTTTATACACTTCCAACAGATCACCCCTCAGCCTCTGCCACTCCAGAGAAAAGAGCCCAAGTTTGTCCAGCCTCTCCTGATAGCACATGCCCTCTAATCCTGGCAGCATCCTGGTAAACCTCCTCTGCACCCTCTCTAAGCCTTGACATCCCTCCTATAGTGAGGTGACCAGAATTGCATGCAATACTCTAAATGCGGCCTAATCAGAGTTCTATAGAGATGTATCATAACTTCTTGACTCCTATACTCAATACCTCGCTTAATAAACGCAAGCATTCCATAAGCCTTCTTAACCACCCTGTCTACCTGTGTAGTCACTTTCAATGAGTCATGGACTTGCACCCCAAGGTCTCTCTGCTCTTCAACACTGTTAAGGGTCTTGCCCTTAAGAGTGTACTGCCTCTTGACATTAGTCCTACCAAGGTATAACACCTCACATTTATCCGGGTTAAACTCCATCTGCCATCTCTCTGCCCACATCTGCAATTGATCTATATCACGCTGTATGAAATGGGGGGGTGGGGGGGGTGGTAGAGAGAGAGAAAGGGAGAGGGTCAACTGGTTATTATCTTGGTTGAATCCATCATGTAATCTATCCACCCATGACAATATGTTGCTCCAGTACTTTGGGGCTTTGCTCTGACAGTAGTTCTGGATGCAGGATTCAGACTCGATGGAAATTTGAGGCTTCCTCACTCACCATGGGAAAGTGTCATTGTGCTCCTTTCACCAGTGTGCCCAATACTCGGATCAAAGGAGCCAAACGCTGGATGAGCAGATTGCCAGCCTGTCAGGCTACGTATCCTGCTAATGTAGAAATCTGGCTCCCATCAAGTACAATCTGTCATTTAAAACTCAACTGGTCCACCAAAGATGATGCCCAGAAGGCACCACAGTTCTCCTCCAACCCTTCCCCCAGACCAAAATTTTAATAGGCATCTCCAGCGGTTTGTTTTCTACCCACTGTAATTTGTTAATGAGCTGTATTCCTCAAATTGCAATGAACCTCCCATAAGGATTACTCAGAGCACTGCCCCGGCATCTAGCCAAATACCATGGGTGGAAACCACCCCCCACCCCAACCCCCTCAACCTAATGTCTTTTTCTTTCCAATTACTGCATTTCTGATAAAAGATGTTGGGAATTGAAAATGCTTTGAAAATTCTTCAGCCTCCTTCAGAAGTTGGATGTTTATATTTCTAGTTTAAAGGAGCCTTAATTCAAACATGCAAAGAAGAAAGAATCACTGATCATGAAAGGATCAATGTAAAGGGTTAAATATTTTTCATTAGTAAGAGCTATTATTTCCTTGTTTTGCTTTTTTTCTGAAGGACCCCACAGCTTGGTGCCATCTTCAAAATCAAAACCAGATCAAGAGCAAACTATTGTGAATGTTGGAAATCCAAAACAAAAACAGAAATTGCTGGATATACTCAAGAAATCAGGCAGGTTCTGCACTGGGAGAAACAATGGCATTTGATCAGAACCATTCATTTAAACAACATTTCCCAAAAGAAGGTTTAGCATATTTATGTAATTAAGTCTTACATACCACTCCCAGTTACACTTGTCTTCTTATTTATTTACTCACTAAATGAATACAAAGAAGAATTAATTTCATAATACAAAGAGCAGAGGGGAAGGCAAAAAATAAACCTCACATTTCAACTGGCAAATTAACATAATTAGCAAACCACATCACAGGGAAAGTGCTCAGCTATGATACACTGACAAACCAGTAATGTTCTGTTGTCTTTGCTCTACATCTTTCCAGCAAGAAACAGCAAACACTTTATTTATAAACTATCACTGTGACATAAACATTCCAATCACCACAATAAAGTCGTTCATAAAAAATATTTTGTGGTAACTGCTAGTTCAGTTTTTTGCAGTGAAAAGATGTGTTGTAAGCTAAAATTTACATCAGAAATGATGTCAGAAATCAGTAATCCATATCTTATGAAGCTCATTGGCATCAAAGAACTTTTCACATTTGAGCCTTGTATCCTTCTGAATTATTAAACTATTCCAATTTTGGTTTTGTGTATATTCTATTTTAATCATTCCACCTTTAGCAGTTGTGCTTTCAGCTCTAGAATTCCCATCCAAATACTCGCCACTTCTCTAACCTTTTTTTTTACTGTGCTCATCAAAATCTCACTCCTTTGATGAAGTATTTTGTCATTTAACAGAGGTGCATAGAAGTTTTTAATCTGCATGTTCAGTCTGATATCATTCCTGTGCAAAAACCTTTCAGGTTATCAAGGTCCGGGAGAGGTTGGAGGGTTTTATCAAAATGCAACCAGAATCAAGATACATGAGTTATGCGGAGACTAGACATGCTGAGCTCTTCTTAGGAAAAGAACATTTCACAAGTTTTAATAGAACCATTCAAAATTATGTCAAACAGCTTCCATTGGCAAGCAGAGGGTAGTCACAGGACAAAAAAAATATGTTAATTGGAAAAGAATATTAATTGTTAATTGGAGAACTTATTTTTAAAAATGCAATACACACAAAAAAATGCAAGATATGATGATCTGGAATGGACTGCCTGAACATATAGTATGTGCATAGGGCAGGCATGGTAGTGTAGCGGTTAGCATAACGCTATTACAGCGCCAGCGACCCACGTTCAATTCCGGCCGCTATCTGTAAGGAGTTTGTATGTTCTTCCCATGTCTGCATGGGTTTCCCCTGGGTGCTCCGGTTTCCTCCCACATTCCAAAGACGTACAGGTTAGGAAGTTGTGGGCATGCTATGTTGGCGCCGGAAGTATGGCGACACTTGCGGGCTGCTCCCCAGAACACTCTACGCAAAAGATGCATTTCACTGTGTGTTTCGATGTACATGTGACTAATAAAGATATCTTATCTCTCTTACCTTATCTTTAAAAATAAAATATTTGCAAGGTTTTGAGGTAAAGAGCAGGGTGTGGGACTAATTGGATTGATTTTTCAAAGGGTGCGATGATGCAAATGGACTCCTACTTTGCTGTAAAGTTCTTTAAAATATTCTTCCAGGTGAAACAGTACAGACCAGGAAGTAGTTAGGAGGCCAGATTTCAAGCTTCCACTGATGCACCTCTATAACATGTTCCTAAGATCAATGGGATATTGTAACACGCTACACACAAGTGTGACAGTTAACTTGCCAAACAAATAATCATGAAACCAAACTACATTTTTTAAAATTCCTTTTGAGGCATGGGCATTGGCAAGGCCAACGTTTATTGGCCAGCTCCACATTTCAACACACCAGGATACCAACTGTGAAAGAGCATTGCCTGAACTATATGTACAGTATTTTTGCTTGTGTATTATACTTACATATGGGCATTGGAAAGAATACACGGAGCATTTGCATTAACAAACCAGATTATAGTATCGTGCTTATTTGGCAGGGCCTATACATTCTGTTTCAACTCAATTTACAGAAACTTAATTCTCTAAACCTCGCGCTTAATCAAACATTGATTTGTAGCACAACACTATCTACATATGCATTTAGTACATTTGGTGGTCAATGAATCCCTATCACAAATTCCAGTTGAAGGATAAAAACTGAGGGGAACTGCAGAAAATTGCTCCAGACTGTGTAAGTGATGCAACAGCTGTTATTCTTTTAAATACTTTACATCTGTTGCACACTATAAAGCAAATTTTGTAGAACAGCAACCCATTGCGACACCACAGGTATCAGAAACCATACTAACACCTGTGTGCTACTGAAGCAACTTACAGGCGCTTAATGTCTGAGGCAGAAGAGGTTGGAGTAAATGGTTGGATTGCACAAGATTTTGATAGTGTTGTACCCAGGTACTTGTGTTGATTTTGCTTTTGTTCTTAATACATGCAGATGACGCAGGTTTGGGGCAAGTATAATCTTTGCTGAGGTGATTTTGTTTGGAATTTAGGTGAATCATCAGTTAGGGGAACCTCGCAGGAAAGTGGAGTTGAGGCCAAGATCAGATCAGCCACAATATTAGTGAACTGTATGCAGGCTCGAGGGCCACATGATCTTGAGCTGCTCTGACTTCTTATATTCTAAAACAAACACAATTTTAAAATATATTGGCAACACCAAAGATAGAGGATTTTGAGACAGTAAGGACTGGAAAAAAACACTTCCCAAAGATATTGACTGACTAGTGGGATAGGCAGAAAGATTACAGATGGAATTTAATAAGTGCAAGGTATCTTTGGAGGAAAACAAGGATCAGGACTGTACAATGTATTTATTGCGATAGTATCTCTCATGAGCACCGGATTTGATAAATGAGTACAAGGTAGGCACTATGGGTTTGCACCAAGATGCAAGTTACTCCATTATTTGTTTGCTGAAATATAAAAAAAATTGCTTTGGAAATAGTTTCTTGGTACATACTGCTTCTTTGGATTCGTGTTTGACCTACTGAAGTGCTGAAGCTGAAGGCTTTATGTGAAGAAGGATATCTAATGGTAGGATTATTGATGCGAGGGTGGCATGGAAAATTCAGTACCAAAGCATTCTTCAATGATTTGCTACCATAAATTCTGGCAGCTGGCAGGATTGATGACTCTTGCTTTTCCTTGGCATCCTGCAGTTTTTCCTGCCTATGCAATTCCACATTCTATTCTCCTCCCCCCCACCCGCCCCATTCCAGATGGCTCTAAGGATCTCAAAAGCTAAAAAGCATACAGCACAAATACATTTTGTTTGAATGTACATCTCACACGATATTTCTGGCCAAAGCAGATGTTAGAGTGAAAAACTTGGATTTATAAAAGAGTTTAATGCATCCTCCAGAAATATCACAAAATGGTTTGTAGATTTTGTAATAACTAACTAAATTAACAGTTTTTTTTGGGAAACTGAAGTCAATTGTTGTGGCATAATGTCAATTCATTGTTATTTGTTTTGTGTTATCATAGAAAACAAATTTCATCTACATTTTGCAAACATTATCATAGCCAGATTATTGAAAGCAACTCCAGAGATGAACCATGGTTTTCTAAATTATTCTCTCTGAACTTACAGTGAGCAACAACATGGAAAACAATCAATAATCTATTTGCTTTCATGCACTCCTTATAAATGCAACATTTTCTGTCACAACTTTGCCATTTCTGGGCTTTTTGTTTGTTATACTCAATTCCAATCCTCCAATATAACTAATGACAATACTGGACTCTCCGGGTGTTTTCAGGCTTGTGAAACTTGGACCCACCACCCATATAAAGTGCTCTCCGCTCCTTATCCTTTCCACTTACTGGTAGCTTTGTCCTCTCTCCTTATGCAATCATACCTACCCCATCCAGGAGGCACTGGCTTCCCTCAATCTCTAGTCATTACCCCATTCTACTATCTACTTCCCAGCAGCCAGAAATTGTACACAGTCTCATTTTAACCTGTAACTTGAGAACAGACCTTAATATTTTTAAAGCTATTACCAAGTTGGTAAGAACAAAACAAGGAACGTTGCTAAGCGCAGTATATTCTTTGTTGTATGTTGTGTCTGTCTACAGTTATAGTCTCCCAAGTATTGCCCATAAAAAAATACAATAGATGTCTAGGTTTTTTTATTTTGGCAGTGGACCAATGCTTCAGTAGTAAGGAAATGTGGTTTGCAATTTTTGTCAGTAAAAATCTTGTTGAGATAAAGAGTCAGTATCATACAGCTATTCAATAAAATTTAATTAGTTAAAAAGAAACTGTTGCATTAAGAACTCTTAAGGATTTTCTTTTTCTGTTAGTCCTATCCACAAATATACTCAAATCCTAGGGTGTGAAAATGCCTGCATGTAAGCAAAACCATCTGTGTTACTGGCTGCTTTACACACAATAGCATTCAGGAATTGTCTCAGATTCTTGTTATGTGACAATTTTGATTTTTGCCATAAAACACTGTGGTGCAACTGTACAGAAAACACAGAGACAGCGCAACATTTTTCATGGGCAGACAAGTAGAAAAACTTACAGATCAAAATTAGCACATAAATATTCCATAACACTTATGTTTAGCTTCCAATTCCAAAACATATGCCATAATTATGGCAATTCATGTAACAAAGTGTGCCTGTGTTGTTGACAGAAAGTTTTCTGATGCAGTGTAAAAGGGCTCCCTCATGTGGTCATTGTTATTTCTTTTAATCATAGACTGAGGCAAATTGAGGATAAGCTGAGTATTGATTTAAAAATATTTGAACCTCTCAATGTGAAATGTTGTAACTGGCAATTAAAATGTCAAACCAGGTGGAGTAAATAACATTGAGAAAATCAATTCAATTGAGAATGAAAATTAAAAATATCAAGTATTCTTGATATTTTGCCTGTTATGTTATAATATGTGGAATTTGTATACAGGAAGTCCCCAGGTTACGAACGCCTGACTTACAAACACCCGTACTTACGAACGGCCGGAAGAAGGGGCGGAACTGGGCACAGAATGGTTTGCCTGTCAGTGTTGACTTTTTCCAGGTGATGGAGGTGGCGAACAGCTGGATCGTGGATTTCATGTGTTATACAGTCTGTACCACTATTTCGGGGCAGGGATGTTCGGGGAGTTCCGAATGATGAGGGAAGCCATGAATGGTCACTAGCCCCCTCTCCCGCTGCCCCCACCCACCATATCTATCTCTCTATCTATCTCTATCTCCCTCTCTATCTATCTATCCAGCACTCGCTCTCCCCCGACAGGTCGTCCCCGGGTAATGACCGAGGTCCGTTTCTACAGATGTCCTTAAGTTGATTTTGACCGTCAGTCGGAAAATACACAAAATTCACTCGATGTGGTAACTGCACCTCCACAGTACTGTACTGTAATGAATGACACCAAATGCACATAAGACTGATGACAGTCTTCACATGTCCCGGCGATAACAAGTTATGCTGTATTTTAGATTGCTTCATATTATGTGTGGAATTATAATGAAACTGGAATCAAAATTCCATTTGGATCTTAATATATAGCAATAAATAACTGAAGCTTGTAGTGATTTAGGACTAATTGACACTAGATGTGAACTGTACGTAACTGTTCTGACTTACATACAAATTCACCTTACGAACAGACTCAAAAACGGAACTTGTTCGTAATCCGGGGACTTCCTATACTTAACAGGAAAATCCAATTTCCACTGGGGCAATGTTCCAGCACATCACTTGTCTTGGAATGTGTTGGGTGTATCAATTTCATTTGCAACAGTGAACACCAGTCCAGTATGGGGCAATTCCTGTCCACAGTGGGAGTTTCATTGTTGTGTTGAGGAAAGCTGAGAGAATATTTTATGTTGTTTTTGACCCAGATACATGTGAAATGCTGACCTTCAGCAAGCCTGGGCTGTCTGCTAGATGCAGGTGATTTGAAGAAACAGCAGACAGGATGGTATTTAAAAGGAGCAAAGCATTTGCAAAATGGAGAGTCCTTCTTGCTATTGGGCTGGATCTTCCTCCAACTAGGCCACTGGCCGGAAGCACTCACCTGCATCAGGTATGGAGGACCAATCACATTGGCCACATACTCTATCAGAAGGCACAGCTGCAGATGGAGATCTGCCTTCTGCCAAAGACTATACCTGATTTTGACATTTAGAGCCATTTAAATACTACTAAAATTGATGAAAATAAATTAAAGGAAAAAGAAAAAAAACAATGAAAATGAATTAAAACAGATTTAAACACTTAGAAATTATTAAAACCATTAAACTAACTTAAAATGCAACTTAAATTTTTTTTTACTTCCTAATCCATAGGCCTGGAATCTTTACTGAAATGACTGTGGTTCACAATACTGCAGCAGCAAATTTGGGCTCTATTGCTGGACTTTTTGTTATGCCCCTCAACCCCATGCAGTGGCAGATGTGGGATCACCAGCTGCTTTGCAACCTGCTCTGCATAAATCCAGGTCTTACTTCTGTGAAATGGCTCAACCCTGGTAATTCCCTCCAGCTAGCCAGCAGACTTTCATATGAAGATGCCTTCTTGTAATCAATCCATAATATAGATCTATATTCCTTCCCCACAGGTTAAATGGGCGTTTATAGCTCACTCTTGATTTTAAATTGGTGACCTCAGTTTGAAGTCAACATATTAAAATCCTGGGTGGAAAAGATTTCTGTTTGCCTTCAGATGCCTTCATGCTTCAATAGCCATCCAGCACTAAAGAGAAGTCAGTTGGGCAAGATGCCACACGATGAATAGTTCCCATGTAACTATGAATCAGAAAGAAGTCAGTGGAACCAAAATTTGTACAGTAATATAAAGCAGGCAAAAATGAACTGGCAAACCATTTAGCAAACAGGTTGATCTTCTTTTATGTTGAGCACCCAATATGAATTTCAATACAATAATCAAAAGATAGGAAAGAGTGAATGTAAAGAAGTAATAGTTCATGGCGACACTTGCGGGCTGCCCCCCAAATCACGACGCAAAAAGATGTATTTCACTGTGTATTTCGATGTACATGTGACTAATAATGAAATCTTATCTTATCAATAAAAAATAAATCTACCTTACCTATCCAAACAAAAATTCATCAAATAATATTCAGAAACTCAAGTCACGCCACATACAATGCCAAACAACATTCATTACATTTTGGGATGTTATCAGTTTTTTTTTTACATATTTTAATCACTGCATTTATAAAATATTTTCTGAACAGGATATTAACAACTTAACTGATGAATGTGCACTTTAAATGCTGCATTAATGGTCTGCTGCACAGCATTTCAGTGGAATTCTGTACAGTGCAGGACTCTGAGTACAGGTGGATGACTCTGCCCCTGAATGGTTTTGGCAGCCAACGATGGCCACTGTCAGGCCCATCAGCTGGCAAAGCTGCCCAGGTACTGGCAGTCCGAATCCTCAGTTGGGTAACGTCATTTCATGTCAGAGTTTAAGTCAGCATTATAATTTGTGGATTTATATTAGTGAGGAGGGTAGATATTTAAACTAAGTCATAAAATAAAATGGAAGTTCAACATTTTCCTATTGTGGATCCTGTTGTATTCGATTATCAATTTATCTGTTACCGAGTCAACACTGGTTCTGAATTACTGAGTGCCATTTCCCTCTGATGGTATCCATCTATAATCACTTCAAGTTAAGGGCCCAACAAAGCCGCCAGTATTTTTGTAAAATTAATTACCAACAGTAACTTTGATCATCTCAAAACTGGAACGAAACAAAGTTACGCATGTAACTGGCTTTCTCAAAAAATGTTTATAAATCGCATGGATTAAAACATTAACCACGACCTATTTCAAAAATACAGTAAGCGACTGTAGGATTAATACCAGTTAATGTCTTCAGTTTATTTCACAAACTTCACAAGATACAAAAAAGCCTGAAAGCACATACCAGCAGGCTCAAGGACAGCTTCTACCCCGCTGTTATAAGACTATTGAATGGTCCCCGAGTACGATAAGATGGACTCTTGACCTCACAATCTACCTCATTATGACCTTGCACCTTATCGTCTACCTGCACTGCAATTTCTCTGTAGCTATGACACTTTACTCTGCATTCTGTATCATTTTACCCTGTACTGCCTCAATGCACTGTGTAATTAATTGATCTGTATGAACGGTATGCATGACAAGTTTTTCACTGTACCTCGGAACATGTGACGATAATAAACCAATTCCAATTCCTTAAAAACGAGAAAAGAAAGCATGCAAAAACAGCAAGGAGGTTCTGTGAATCTAAGTGCCATGATTTGTTAACCATACAAATCGTTATAACCATGAATGCTTAAGTGTTCATAATGTTTCGGTTGATTTAACTTGTACAAAAATAAATTCTCTGGAAGAACAACACAGTGGGAATAAGACTCATGATGCACAGAATCAGAATGGCGATTCCAGAAACAGAATACAATTCAAAAGGACTGCTTTTGATGCCTAAGGTGAATGTTTTATTCAGAGCATCTATGGTCCAGCAGTGGAAAGTCAGGAAGCCCGATGGCAATCATTTCGCTACCTCATTGCTAAAGGGCCCCGAGTCTGAATAAGTCCTTCCACCTATTTCTAAAATGACATCTCTAAAAGGTTGTTGAACCTATTATGGATTGCCTTTCAATTAACATTCATTTACAGAAATGACATTTTCACATTTGGACTGCAGGTCAAATTTTTTTTAAAGGCTATGGAGTAGAAAAAATCCTTACACCAAATTTCAAGATTTTAAGTTGAAATTTCAGTTTTTTAAAATACAAAAGTGAAATGAAACAGCATTCTGCCACATTAACCAACATGATTTGTACGTTATGATTCACAACATTTAATAATTAGATTCTAAATAAATAATAGACAGGGAATTCTATTTGTGAAACTGACATGCCTGATTTACTGAATCAGTCTTCCATTCCCCCCCTCCCCTCACTGACTACCACCCTCCCCACAGCCAACTCCCATTTCCACTTACCAGTAAATCTGGGATTTATTAATTCCAGGATGTGACATATCTGCCTTATTTGCTGCACCTACACTGGAGTGACAATCTTCCTTGCAACAAAGGGAGTGGTATACAAGGAGATCGAGGTGTGACCTGCTGGTATGGCCTAAGGTATTCCCAAACAAGTACTGCGGGGAAAGTTGTTTTATTTTCTATTTGTGAACTGCTACTGAACTATCCCTTCCACCACCGTGAATTTTCCACTCTTCTGCAAACATAAATACAACAAAACACTCTGACTGAACGTGGAAAAGCTGGTCAGTATAGTAGTCAGGTTTAAGATTTCAAACGTAGGTCAAGCTCATTGTATCTAAAATAATGGTTTCACAAAGCTGTGTACTTCCTCTTGTGATGAATGTTCCAAGAAGGTGCAAACCATGCACGCAGGTATTCTTACAAAAAAAAGTCATCTTACCTGTTAACATAACTAAGAGCTACATAGGTTGGCTGTTGTAGTTCCTGTTTCTCTAACACCCGTGGATCAGTATCTACAGGGGAATAAAAGAGTGTACAGACTTATTAACAATAGTGCAATTTTACACTAGTCAACACACTAAAGTAATGATAAGGCAGGATAAGAATGACATTGAGATCAAACACTGCTCAGCGTTCAAATAATGTAAATTTTATATCAATTTACAACAATTTAGTAAATAATCAGCACAATCCTCCCATCATCAAGGACACCTTCAAGAGGTGGTGCCTCAAGAAGACGGCATCCATCACGAAAGACCCTCACTATCCAGGACATGCCCTCTTCTCGTTACTACCATGGGGGAGGAGGTACAGGAGCCTGAAGACCCACACTCAAAGATTCAGGAACAGCTTCTTACCCTCCGCCATCGGATTTCTGAACGGTCTATGAACCCACGAACATTACCATTATTCTGTTTTGGTTGCAATATTTATTTTTGTAAATTATAGTAATTTTATGTCTTTGCACTGTATTGCTGCCACCAAATAACAAATTTCACGTCATCTAAGTCAGTGATAATAAATCTGATTCTGATAATAATGAAGCTGAAATATAGAGGAAAATATAATATATTTGTTTGAAGAGTAGACAAGATTCAAGGGTCTCAAGATTGAAGGTTCTGTTCTAAAATGAGCATGATACTGTGTTCAATTCAAATTTCAAAATGTATTACTACTTCATCAATGATCTACTCACAAGTGTTAATAAACAAGACTTCTTGAAATTTAGAACCCAAAATAAGATATATTTTCTGTTTTTTTTCACCATAATGAGTGAGTCACCATTTGAAAATAATGATAAATTGAGTATTTGGAACAATTAGCTCCATTAATGACAAAATGAAAAGACGATCGTTTAGATCTAATCCGTAGACCACGTACTTTGCCGCTGCAGGTGGATATGAGGCCAGGACTTTGTTGGAACTCCTGTCTTTTCACTGCTACTACATCTTTATTGGAAGTATATTGAAAAACTCTCTCTCTGTTTCTGGTAAGAAATGCCAGTAAAGTAAGGAGAGCCAAGAGAAATACCTAGCCTGAATGTAATGTTATTTCCAAGACCTTACATGAAAATCTATCAGCAGATATCTATATTCTCTTCAAATCACATCCCATTTCAAATTCCCCTTTCATGTGCCATTGGTTTTTCTCCTCCCCACAAAAAGCACCTCAAAGCAGTAGAGATGTGCCATCAAAGCCTCCAAATGTACTGAGAGGATTTGCAAGTCAACATCAGTGCCCTCTCCCAGGCAAATATCCCTACATCGAGGCTCCTACGGCAGCCAGGCAGTTGCAACTCATTCATATGCCCAACACCAAACTTAAAACAATCTACTTTGAACTTCATCACTGCAAGACTTTCCCAGGAGGTCAGAAGAAACAAATCAAGGATGTTCTCAACACCTCTTTAATAATATGTAATATTTTCATACACTTGTGGGCCTCCCTGATCTGCCACCAATCAAAATGGAGAATGTGCATCCAAGGAACCTACAGTCTTTATGTTAGGAGCATACTGAAGTCCACCTCCCATACTACCTGTCCCGTCACACACCCCCTATCCCATTTGTGGGGCCATCTGCAGGTCACACAATGACCCCATTAGCCATCTCAGAAACTCACAGCGCTGGAGTAGAAGAGTAAATTGTATGGGCCTGAAGTTTACAAGGTGTACATTTTAACAATGTGTTCAATTTATTTTTATTTATTATTTCTTCATTCCTGATAATTTCTCATGAAAAAATAAAACATAAATGAAAAAAAAAGTTAAGGGCTAACTATAAAGATTATATAAAAGCAGAGCTCAACATATAGTCTGACTATGACAAGGTAAGGGTTTAAATATGCATGCCACAGGGATGTCTCATTGGAAAAAAAATTAATTGGCAGCAAGAGAAGACAATGGGGTAAAATGGCCACCATCTTCAGGCTTGTGCACAACATCTCTGCAGCCAAGATGAAAACGAATGACAGACAGATGTCCAAAGCAAACGGGATCCATTAGAGCAGTAGAAACTGGGGCGAGGGATTGAGCAGCTGAGGGTAGCTGAAGGGTGGCAATTGGCAGCAGACCGCAAATTTTCTGAATTGGATTTGTTGGAGTGTCCATAATCCAGCTGCAGCACTACTGGATTTTCAAACCAATTTTTTAATTTCAAAAATAGACTTAATTCATGAAAAAATATATTCAAAGGAAGAAACAGAACAAAAACAAAACCTTAACATTCATGGTTGTTACATTCAGTAATGTAAACTTTAAATAAAAACACATACATAGTACCATTGCCACTCACATGGCTCCCTGAGGTGATACATAGAACATAGAACAGTATAGCAAAATACAGGCCCTTCGGCCCACGATGTTGTGCCGACCTTTAAACCTCGCCTAAGACTATCTAACCCCTTCCTCCCACATAACCCTCTATTTTAAATTCCTCCATTGCAAACATTTACCTCTTTCATTGTTCGAGGGGCTTCCCCACCCAACTCTGCCCCTCCATGTGCAGTAGCGGAAGGAGCCTGTACTGTAATCCTTTCCCCACAGAGACTTAGCATTGACTGCACCGAGTTTCAGTGCATCCCTCAGCACAGACTGTACCAGTCGGCAGCATTCCCTTACGGACATCTCATTGTGCTAGAAGACTAACAAGTTTCAGGCAGACCAAAGGGCGTCCTTCACTGAGTTGATGACCTTCCAGCAGCACTTCATGTTGGTCTTGGTGTGTGTACCCGGGACCTGAGCTAAACTGAGTAAATGCTGTTAACAACACACACAAGTCAATGCCCAGTGGCACTGTTGTTGGAGTACAGTCACCCTCCTACACACCTCATAGTAATTAGCAGAGGCTTTAAGTTCCTTTGTTCGCCAGTTTATTCAAGCACATGCAAGGAAATCACCTGACTTTGTGATCCTTCAGAGAAAATTCCAAAGGCCTTTTTGTTTGTTATTATTTGGACTCCCAAGTTCAACTCAATTACAAAAGAAAAATCAGGCCTAATTTGTTCAACAGGTCAAGGACATTTCTTCTGTTTTATACCAACTGTGTCAACATCCCATTTGTCATAAAAATAATCTGTAACCCTGCAAACAGCATTAAAGATGCACTGCAAACATGATATTTGAAGGACGATGGAGTTGCCTGCCAACGCAATGAAATTAGACAGCATGTTCCAAATCTAAGATTTACTGACTCTTAACTGGATGTCATGGTGGGTGGGCAGGACACTGCAAGGCTCATTGTTGCATCAAATTCCCTAATGATAAGATGGAGGAGGCTTGGCTGGAACAGCCTTGACAGAGATGGGTGGTAGAACTGTAAGGCTGCACTGGTGTGAAGTTGTTACAGATGTCAGCAGTTGGAGTTGTGATTCCCCAATACTAGAATCAATGTTGGAAATAATTTAATGACCTGTTCAGATCAGGAAAGGTGAGTACAGTGGCATATTTCTCTACAACTTCATATCAATATCTCTCTCCGGTCCCTTAAATATGCTGTCTTTAGCTTACTTGAGCACATCAAATGTCACACCAATTTACCCTGAAGGTACACCCATCTTCTGTCTAGGCACCGACTTGCATCCACATTTATACAGGACATTGACATCCAGAAGGTTTTTTTATTCAATGCCATGCCTCATCCTCATGGTCAGCATTAGGAAGAGAGTTAAAAAGCCTTACATAATTTTTTTTCTGGAAATACCTCTTCAGCTACAGTAATAATGCAATGGCGATTTGCAACAAAACATAGGTCAAAAATCATTAGGAAAAAGTACAATATCTTTATTAGTCACATGCACATCAAAACACACAGTGAAATGCATCTTTTGCATGAAGTGTTCTGGGGGCAGCCCGCAAGTGTCGCCATGCTTCCGGCGCCAACACAGCATGCCCACAACTTCCTTACCCGTATGTCTTTGGAATGTGGGAGGAAACCGGAGCACCCGGAGGAAACCCACGCAGTCACGGGGAGAATGTACAAACTCCTTACAAACAGCGGCCGGAATTGAACCCAAGTCGCTGGCGCTGTAATAACGTTACACTAACCGCTACACTACCATGCCTGCCCAGATAATCAAAAGTTAAATCCACCCAACAAAATTCTAATTAAAAACAATCTGAGTAACAAGAAAGAAACGGAAATTATAAAATCTTCCTGGCTTCTTCAAAACTACTTGCATTAAATAAATTATTTAATTACATCTTTACACAGAAAGCACAAGGAGGAGCTCAGGCCAGAATTTAAGTCCCATGTTAGCACTATGATTAAGGGTTGATCTTATAGGTTGATTCATCAACTGAACTTAATTACAAATGAAAAGACTTTCCAACGTAAGATTTAAAGCACATCCTCAAATGCATTAAGCACATGAAACCAGAAAATAAAATCACAAACTTGTAAGTGAAATCAACTGCAGCTTTTGCTGAAAGTGCTCATGAGCTTATTAAACCTCTGAACTGAAGCAGCTGCTAAAAACTGTTCACTCGGAAAGAGAAAGGAATTTTAAATTATCAGCTACCAAGCAGTTATGATCAGAAATATCAGCAATGCAATGATTTTATTGAACACTACGCAGTGTTTATAATCACCTTGCTGATTTTAATCTAACCAAAGCAAACAAAGTCCGTTGGCATATAATGTGAAAGAATGAGAGGTTATTTACTGTGGGTAGGAAAAGAAACACAATATTTTTTAAACAGTGAAAAACTAGTAAATGTTTGTAAATATAGAGTAATCTTGGTGTGCTGGTTTGCAAGACACAGAAAGGAATCTTGAAGCTGTAGCAACCAAATGAAGGCAAAAGATAGATGTATTTATTGCAAAGGGATGGCTGGCTAAAATTATACAGGGCTTTGGTGAGATCTCATATACACTGTGCAGAAGTTTGGTCCCGCTACCTCAGGAAGGATACAGATTTACAAGACTGGTTCCTGGCATGACAGCTGCCCTACACAGAGAAATTGAGGAAGGTTAACTTATACTTACTGGGGTTTTGAAGAATGAGAGGTAACCTCACTGAGACATGCAAAATTCAGAGAGGGCTTGGCTGGGTGAAGGACATGAGTTGAAGAACAAGGAACAGAGAACATGGTTTAACAATAAGGGAATGGACTATTGGGACTGAGATGAAAGAAGTTTCTTTATGTGGAGGCTTATAATTCTTTGGAATTCCCTACCACAGAAGGCAATGGATGATCAGCCATTCACTGTATTCAAGGCAGTGGTCAACAGATATTTGCGCATCAAGAGAATCAAAGAATATGGAGCTTGAGTGTAGATTTGAGGCAGAGCTATTATTGAATGGCAGAGCAAGCTCAAAGTGCATTATAGTCCCTTCGCATTTCTAATTCTTATGTTAAGCTCCATGATCCTCACAAAGGACAACTGAAATTCCTCTTAGAAAATTTCACCAAACCATTTATCTATTTATTGAAAATCATACCAATTATATTGTGTTATGTAGCACCTTATCATTATTATGATATTTTGTAATGATTTTTTGAAAAAAATGTTAGCAAAACCTGATACTAGAAAAGATGGAAGGTTGAGCACTTCCAGTAGGTGAATCAGCAGAATATTTTCTAATAGTATCACTGCAGGAATAATTTTAAAAACTGAATACTAGAATTCAATTTGAAATGTAAGTTAAATAAAAACTGTACACTGTTGGTGCTTATTCAAGAGTGAAAATCTTGCAATTGTATATTGTCTTTCAAAACCTCAGGGTATCCTTAAGTATGTTGCACCCAACAAAGTATTTTCAAAGGATAGTCGTAACATGTTCCAGTTATCTTGCACACAGCAATGCCCCACGATGTCATAATGACTAACCCAGCATCTCATAATTGGAAACCCACTATGACATAATGACAAACCCACTGCATCAGACTGACTAAGTAGTGTATTTTGGTGATGTTGATTGAGAGTTAAATATTGCCAAGAACACTGCAGCAGATGCCTCCCTTGCTGTTTTTGATAAAGGGTCAAATTTTTTTTAAACCTTAACCCGATGGGTCTTTGTTTTAATCCCTTGTTTGCAAGCCAGGTACTCCGACACTACAGTACACCAGTGTTAAACTGGTGCACCACCCAAATTTTTATGGGACAGTCTCTGTGAGTGGGACCCGAACTCAGAGCACCCTTACTGTGAAGCAAGAGCAGTACCGATTGAAAGAAAATGAAAAATATTCTAATGTTATAGACACTTTACAATTAATTGTCTTTCAAAGCAGTTTGCCATACAATATTATTCTTTTCAAGATTCATTTAAAAAATTATTTAAAGAGAATATTCTATTCATGTAGATCTTCCAACTGAAATAGTATTGAAATTAAAGAGAATGCAAGATGAGATGCATAAATATATATTCACGTTTCTATGTACGACAATAAAAATACTCCCAATTGTGCTCGCTTCTGTTTGTCATCAGGTTTCTGAAACAACTTGTTGTTAAAAGTACAAATCAAAAAGTAGACTTCTCATGCCTATAATTATGTTGCAGATTTTGCTGTCAGCAGTCAAGGGAAGACTTTCACCCTTTGTCCCCAGCTGCTCACAAACCTTAAGTGGAACAGTCAGTCTAGATGTCTGGTATTGCATCATTTGTTTGAGTTTGCTGCCCTCTGTGGGGGAACCATGGCATCTGTGAGCACAGTAATCAGCGGGAAAACCAGGAGGGAAGCTTTCCAACCAATCAGAAATACCCCTGACAGGAAACCAGAAAGTTAAAAAAAAGGGAAATATAAGTTACATTTCAAGTATTGTATAAAAATGAAAGACATGAGATTAAATCAAAGATATAAAAGAGTAAAACATTAAACCATAAAAAAGAAACATGAAATTATATAAGAGAGCAAGTTACAAACTTAGGTACAGTATGTATTTTTTTTAAAAATAAAGTTTGAAGTGTTAACTCTCTTCAAGGGGAATGAGAATCCACATATAAAAAATCTTCAAGGCCTTAACAGCAATTATTACTTACTATGCTATTCCTGAGAGTTTAAGTTCTCGGTACTTCACTGTCATTCAGTTCAGTCCATTATTCTCATGTAGATGTCAATGTCAAAGAGAGAATAAGGACAGACTGTAAAGGAACATGATATCCCGTGGTTGAAAGGGCAACTTAACAATGCAGTAATCATTCAGAGCATTGGCAGCCACTCTCATTACTCTATCAAAAGCTGGGTTCATATCTACCTTCCATTCCTCCATCCTTCTACCCTTTCCAACCTGCATTGCTCGTTACATGCATTATCAACCTTGTGTTTACTGAACAAAAATGCAAGGAACTTGCATAATTAAAATCTTCCTTCACTGCCCATTCTCTACCCAAAGCCAACTTCCCATTCTCTTGATTTGTTTTTAAAGTCAAAGTTAAAGTTAAAGTTGAGTTTATTGTCATCTGCGCAAGTACATGTATGCATAGGTGCAATGAAAAACTTACTTGCAGCAGAAACACAGGCACATAGCATCATAAACTTTGATCATGGCCACCTCATACTTTCAACTACGAGGTACCCCTCACTAACCCCCACCCCCCCAATATTCTTCAACAGTCCAGAATTTCAGCAGTTAAACCAGCTATTACAGATCCCCTTCTTTACCCATTGCAATGTATCTTGCCTTGAATTCCTGAATTTATTTCTTTTTCCCCTCTGGCAAACACAGCCATGCCAGTAACTCCTTCTGACTTCCACGAGAGAAAGAGAAAAGAGAGGTTAATAAGAGCAGAAAGGAGTATAAAATATTCTATTACTTTCTGGAACGTATTTGCTTTGTCTATCAACTTAGGAAACTGAGCATTTATTGATGAAACCTGCAAATGGCCTCTTTCCTAAACGGATATTTGAGAGTTCTAGGATACAATAAAATAGGATTACATATTTTATAAGTCGTAAATCAGTTGCCCTGTCAGTACATTTTCTGTCACCAACCTCATCAATGTCCTAAAAAATATATGTCACAAATACCCAGGTTGGGTTACATGCACCACCGCAATGTCATCATCTCTGAAATGCCTTTGAAATAGCCGAGCAAGCTACTTAATTGTAGGAAATTATTACATTTCAATTAAGTAAAAATAAAACTGGGCAACCCACCCAACATCTGCCTGGGCACCGAATTTGTACACTGCACTCACAGACCAATCAACCATGCAAAGTCCTCCTCACGGACAATTAGGACCTGGTTAGATTGGGTAGCCCTCAGACTAGTCGAGTAATGGCCTGACAAAGTCACATTCACAGACTCGCATCTTTCAATCAATATCCCAGATATCCAGGTCACGATCTCTGGGTAGGCCTCGTCCCAGTGATGAGGTGAAGCCACCAGAGGTGGAGCCACAGTGGTGGACATTCAGCAAACTGACAGCCCTCAACATTTACTGTGGACATCATGAGCCTCACTTTGGCAGGTCAACCTCGGGCTGATCATCATCTCCCATGCTCCCTCAGCTGACGAATCAGTCCAACTACTCACGAAATAGAAAAACCACAACTGAAAGCAGCTCCCCATGAGTAGCAAAAGCACAGGTCATACTCAAGTTTGGAGGGCTTCATTGCCAAGAGTGGCTTGGTACCAAGAGCACTGAACTGAGCTGCCCAAATACTGATGGGTCCACAACAGTTAGTAAGAGAACTAAAATGAGGAATAAACCTACTTGACTCACCTATACCAACCTGTTGGGAGCAGCAGCTATCCATTACAACAACTGTAGGAATGACAACTGTGCATTCTTTTGGAGATAAATTTTAGTCTTCACTCAAGGACACCTTCTACACGATTTGGCACTATCATCAGACTCAACAGGATAGATTCAGGACTGCACTGGAGAACTCCAATGCAGATTGGGTGGTTGCTCTGTGGAGCACCTGTCTTCAGTCCTCAGAAGTGATCCTAGATTTTGCTGTTGCCTGCCACTTTAATTCTCCACCCCACTCCCTGCAACGTCAACTGTCCCTTTGTCTCCACAGATCCTACTTGCCCCACTAAATTTCTTCAGCAGTTTGTTTTTTGCTCCAAATTCCAGCATCTGAGTCTCTTGTGTCTCCACTCCACCTATCTGTGGCTTCGTGAACTGTTATGTGGCCCAATGCAAGCTTGAAGTGCAACACCTCATCTGTGCATATTGCAATCTTCTGGCTTGAGGCACTGCCTCAAAAAGGCAACATCCATCATCAAAGATCCCCACCATCCGGGCCATGCCATCTTTTCGCAGTTACCATCGGGCAGGAGGTACAGAAGCCTGAAGTTCCAACGCCACCAGGTTCAAGAAAAGCTCAACCATTCAGTTCTTGAACCAACCGGCAAAAGCCTAATCACTACAGATTAGCAACGCTATGACCACTTTGATCACTTTGCACTAAAATGGACTTTGTTTTTTTGTGTTCTAATTGTGTTCTAGCTGTAAAGATGTGTATAATTTAAGTTTAATTTATGTTTAGAACATACTTACAACAGAACAGGCCTTTGGCCCACAATGTTGTGTTGACATAGCTAATCCCTCTGAGAGAGCGAGAGAGAGAGAGAGAGAGAGAGCGAGAGAGAGCGAGAGAGAAATAGAACATAGAACAGCACAGAATAGGCCCTTTGGCCCACAATGTTGTGCCGACATAGCTATTCCCTCCTGCCTACAGAATGCCCATATCTCTCCATTTTCCTCTCATTCATGTGCCCATCCAAGCCCCTCTTAAAAGCTCCCAATGAATTTGCCTCCACCACCCTATCAAGCAACGCATTCCAGGCATCCACCACTCTCTGTGTAAAAAAACTTACCCCTCACGTCTCTTCTGAACCTACCCCCCTCACCTTAAATGCACGCCCTCTGGTATTGGATCGCTCAATAATGAGAAAAAGATATTGCTTGTCCACCCTATCTATGCCCCTCATAATTTTATACACTTCCAATAGATCACCCCTCAGCCTCCGCTGCTCCAGAGAAAAGAGCCCAAGTTTGTCCAGCCTCTCCTGATAGCACATGCCCTCTAATCCAGGCAGCATCCTGTTTTTCTTGTGAATGCTGCTTATATGATGCTATGTGCTTGTGATGCTGCTGCGGATAAGTTTTTCATTGCACTTGTGCACACATGTACTTGTGAATATGACAGTAAACTCGACTTTGACTTTTCAATATTGAATTCTCCAATTTCACTTTCTCTGACTGTATCAATACAGGCCAGGTCAATCATCTGTCCGATTGGCTCAGTCCTATCTCTCCATTAGTAAAA
Organism: Pristis pectinata; assembly: GCF_009764475.1. Taxonomy (NCBI): domain Eukaryota; kingdom Metazoa; phylum Chordata; class Chondrichthyes; order Rhinopristiformes; family Pristidae; genus Pristis; species Pristis pectinata. The sequence continues at coordinate 108,247,983 of NC_067409.1, forward strand.
CCCGATCTGTTGGGCACATCCCAGAGCCCTGCTATCAGCCACACACAACATACCTTGACCTTGTGTTATCACCCTCTAAACGCCCCATTAACCCATTTGACTGAACGACCCCTACAACTCATCCCCACTGTTGGTTTAAACATACTGTGAACTGAGTGCTGAAACTGCCCAAACAGCTCTACCATCGTCTGTGGTGTTGCTCTTTAAAATGACCAAATGCAACAAAGCAGTTCAACAGGCTCCAGAGGATGAAAGATGCAGCACAAGATAAAGTGTCATTTGGTGAAGCTCAGTAAATGTCAACTGCAGTAAGGTGAACTGTACATGGAAATACCCAGGGCGAATTCTCAATGTGAACAAAGAAATCAAACCTGAGCAAAAACAATTTTATGCATGATATGTGTATGAAAAGTGATTACCAAAGGATCCAATTCCTAGGCTTATATTTGAAAGCACCTACAAAGACAAGAATTAATATTTGCAAATTTAAGTTGCTTCAACATTAACCACAATAAAGCAAGGCGGAAATCTGAACTCACTCTAAAATGCATTAGTTCTGAAAATACACCTGTCAGTACAAAATACTTGTAATTAATATTTTGATTTTAAATACATTGCATCAAATTTACAAGCATTGCATTAGATAAGAAGAGATCAATGCTATTTTTAAAGTGCATTATATTTACCCCTACTTAAATTATAAGTGCAGGTAAACATAATGCATGTACTGTAACTGCATTTTCTTCATAAATGGAAATACAGCTATCCCCCAATTTATGGAAGGGAAGCATTCCTAGAGAACATTTTATTAAGTGAAATTTCAAAAACTGGAAGAGCTGGGCAAAATGCAGTTGGGGCATTTGGGTACGTTGTATACCTATTTACAAGAGCAGAAACCAATTTGTTACAGTAAAAGCAGTTTTGTAAATCAAAGACTCATCCCCCAAAAAATTAATGATGCCCTAGTGGAAATATCAAACCCTCTTACTGTACTGGAAACCACTCTAGGGTTTATATATATATATATATATCAAGAAACATCAAATCCACATTAGAACATAGTCATTGCTGTAATATTTGTTGCAAACAAAAATTGTTGCTTCAAGGATGATACATCTTTAACAATTGGGTTGTGTGGCTAACTGTTCTCCAGGTTGCAACAACGTTTATAGATAGTTCTGTAAAGACAATATGTGAGGAGCCTTTGAATCAAAGGAGTCACGTATTGTTTCGAGCTCGTGTTTCCTGTGCTTTTGCCTAACAATGAATTTTATTGGATAATAGGAATCCAGAGAACGCATATACCACAGTTACAAAATAAGTAACCTTCACATGTGACCTTTCCAGAAGGCACCAAGTTCCTTTCAGGATGTGATCCGACAAGATTTATTTCAATCTTGAAATCCTCTGGTAAACAAGCCTAATGCACTAGCTGAAGACAGTTCAAAGTTAACCTTTTGAGCTTGATGTTGACATTTCATGATAGTTAAAGTTCATTTGTCTACTTCATGCAGCAGACTAGCTTTGTATTGCATTGCCACAATTTTCAGACCAGCAATAACCTGAGTTTTGTTCATCAGAAAGTGCTTTCTGACAACTACAGCCAAAAATTTATTTATTAAATCAAAGTGAGTATTTGTGTAGTTCAATTCACTTTTTGCTTCCCCCGATCTCCGGACCACAACCACCACCTCAGTCCCTCTCAAGATGCCTTTCAAACAATGGCCAAATTCGTTTAAACATTAGGAGCACAAAACAACCTCCAGGAGGAACTCAGCGGGTAGAGCAACATCTGTGGGTAGGTGGGGGGCGGCGGGGAGGGAAGGAATTGTCGACATTTGGGTCTCAAACTGAATGGTCGATGATTCCTTTCCCCCAACAGATGCTGCTCTACCCATTGAGTTCCTCCAGTGGTTTGCATTTTGCTCCAGATTCCAGCATCTGCAGTCTCCTGTGTCTCCTACAGATATTCATTCAAATTCTTGGCCAGCAAACAACACGACTCACAATGAACACAGCCTGTTTCTAACACCTAAACCAAAATGAAGAGCTGTGTGGTACAAGCACTAGTGAGGCAGAATTCCAATTAAAACACCCACAATTTATAATTTCAGATTAGTTAAATGTTCACATCTTGTGAACAGATTCATATAGTAACAGCTCAACAAAATCCAGTAAACTATATAGCAATGATCAAACATTGGAATTAAATATATAACTTTACAACTCGCACTGTGTGGGAAATGGCATTCTGTTGTGTACTTTTCCTATATTTCCCTCTAAATGTGTGAACATCATATTTGAAAGCAACAAACAATGTGCTGGAGGAACTCAGTGGGTCGAGCAGCATCTGTGGGGGGAAAGGAACTGTCGACGTTTCGTGTCGGGACCCTGCAACAGGACTGAGAGTGGAGAGGGGAGATGGCCGGTATAAAGAGGAGGAGGGGAGCGGTGAGAAAGGATACCGAGGCCATTGTTGGACTGAGGAGGGGTGTGAGATGACAGGCAGGTAGCGCCAGGTAGGGGAAGGGAGAAGGGGTAGAGTTGGGAGACAGTGGCAGGTGAATGATAGTTGGAGGCAGACAAAGGGAGAGAGGGAAAAGAATCAACAACAGATGGAGCAAGGTGGGGGGAGGGGAGCATGAAGATGGAGGGAGATAAGCAGGAACACGAAGCTCTACCAGAGTTGGATTCGGATAAGTAAAGGAGGTGAGGATGGGAACCATTAGGGGAGGGGTGGACAACTGTTGGAACCAGAAGGGGGCTGGGTGGGGGTGGGGGAACCTGTGTGTGAAGTGGGTGGATGGAGCCAGGAGGGTGAAGGGGGGGGGGGAACTGGGGGGAGGATGGGAAAGGGGTCAAAAATGGGAGGACCAGAGGATGAGAAGGTGGGGGGGTGAGGAGAAAAGGGAGGCTACCTAAATTGGACAACTAAATATTCATGCCATTGAGTTGTAGACTACCCAGACAAACACTTTCATATTTGGAAAGTGCTTGTTCTACAGGGGTAATACATAAAAGTAATTGAATTTAAATTTGCTACCCAAACCTATGAAATACTGAACACTGATTGCCCTGGAATTTAGATGCTCAAGGGGTGAACTGATTGTTTCTCTCTACTCCTTATAGACTAAATCTAAAGATTAGAACCATAGAACAATACAGCACAATACAGGCCCTTCGGCCCACCATGTTGTGCCAACCTTCAAACCACACCTAAGACTATCTAACCCCTTCCTCCCACATATCCCTCTATTTTAAATTCCTCCATATGCTTATCTAACAATCTCTTGAACTTGACCAACGTATCAGCCTCCACCGCCACCCCAGGCAGCACATTCCATGCACCAACCACCCTCTGGGTGAAAAACTTCCCTCTGACTTCTCCCTTGAACTTCCCACCCATTACCTTAAAGCCATGCCTAGACTTTCAGGAATGAAGTTAGGAAATTCCTCTACACTGCAGAGAGGTATCCAAATTTGGATCGCTCCAATCTAAAGGCAAGTTAGATTGATTAATTTTGTTTCTGAGGTTGATAATTTTAATTCAGTGAAAGGATTAAGAGATATGTGGAAAAGTTCAGCTCACAGAGTTGGGTCACTGATCAACTCTGACCTCCTAAACTGGCTCAAGGGTCTAAACAGTCATTTTCTTGGGGTAGAATGAAGTAGAAGAATAATCTTGACTTACAATACTCTGTAGGAGGCCAGGAATAGATGACAGACTTCAAAAATTTTGCAATGCTACACTTATGTATTTAATACACATTTCTCAGCACTGTTTGTGTGGCAGTGTGATTGAAAATAACCTACGAATCATCACTGAACATTGTTCAAAATTTGGAGAGTTTGCTCTAACGATTTCAAAGTTATTTATTTGGTCTATAGCACACAAGTATCATTATCCAAAGTTTGATTTTTCTCACTGAGAACACGACCGTTGAAAAGTATTACCGATTTTCTGTCTTCACTATTCAGATATCTGCCCTCAGGCACTGATGTAGTTATGGAGAAAGTCCTGATGAAGGGTCTCTACCCCAAAATGTTAATGGTCCATTTCCCTCCACAGATGCTGCCTGGCCTGCTGAGTTCCTCCAGCAGTTTGTCGGTCAACTCATCTAGTTATGTTTGTTCCTCCTCATCCAATTTTAATGAAGAAATGTTGGGTATTCCTACAGTCCAAGCTAAAGCCCATGCAAGTACTTGCTTTTCACTCTGTTGCAAAGAACAGTACAGCACAGGAACAGGCCCTTCGGCCCACGATGTTGTGCTGAACTAAGTAAATTAGTAATCAAGTGCCTAACTAAACTAATCCCTTCTGCCTACGCAATGTCCATATCCTGCCATTTCCTGCACATTCATGTGCCTATCTAAGAACCTCTTGAACACCTCTATCGTATCTGCCTCCACCACCACCTTTGGCAGTGCATTCCAGGCACCCACCACTCTCTGTGTACAAAACTTGCCCTGCACATCTCCTTTGAACTTACCCACTATCACTTTAAATGCATGCTCTCTTGTATTAGACACTTCAACCCTGTTCTTTCATGATTGAACTTTTCAAGAACCTCTAACTTTTAAAGCTCCAGGTCAGATTTTGCTCATTTTTGTTTGGCATATTTGCATGACATTCATGATGACAGATAATTTGGGAATTACAGTTAAAACTGAAATGTGGTTATGCTGTTCAATGAGTAAACCAGGACCTGGACTGATGATTCAGAGGCTCAAGTTCAAACCCACCAGGAAATAAATTCAGTTAATTAAATACATTTTGAATCCAGTATGATATAGTTCATAAAGGTGACCAGGAAATTACCATAGAACATAACAGCACAGTACAGGCCCTTTGGCCCACAATGTTGTGCCGCATTTTATCTTGCTCTAATATCTATCTAATCCTTCCCTCCCACATAGCCCTCCATTTTTCTATCATTCATGTGCCTATCAGCGAGTCTCTTATATGTCCCTAATATATCTGCCTCCAAACCTCTGCCAGCAGTGCACTCCACGCACCCACCGCTATCTGTGTAAAAAATACTACCTCTGACATCCCCCTTATACCCTTCTCCAATCACCTTAAAATTATGTACCCTCATGTTAGCCATTTTCGCCCTGGAAAAAAGTCTCTGACTGTGCACTCAATCTATGCCTCATATCATCTTGTACACCTCTATCAAGTCACCTCTCATCCTCCTTCTCTCCAAAGAGAAAAGCCCTAGCTCACTCAGCCGATACTCATAAGACATGCTCTCCAATCCAGGCAGCATCCCGGTAAATCTCCTCTGCACCCTCTCTAAAGATTCCACATCCTTCCTATAATGAGGTGACCAGAACTGAACACAATACTCCAAGTGTGGTCTAATCAGAGTTCTACAGAGCTGCAACATGACCTTGCGGCTCTTGAACATAATACCCTTACTAATGAAGGCCAACACACCATACGCCTTCTTAACCACTCTATCGACCTGTGCAGCAACCTTGAGGGATCTATGGACGTGGACCCCAAGATCCCTCTGTTCCTCCACACTGCTAAGAACCTTGCCATTAACCTTGTATTCTGCCTTCAAATTCGATCTTCCAGAATTCCATAAAAACTCATAGGGCTCACTAACTCCCCCTAAGGGAAGAAAATCTGCTGTCTTCATACTCAGACTTGTATGTAACTCCAGGATCACAGTGATTTAACTTTGAATCTGTCTATGAAACAGTTCAGCAAGCCAAGAACAATAAGGGATCAGTGATGCCCACATCCCAAGAATAAAAAAAATGCTAAATTGGGAAGAGCAGTCAGTATCGACTTGTAGGTTACTTCTGATCACCCGAGTGCACAATATATTTTTCAAAAATTCACGCAGGTGATTTGGTTCTAAAGTAAATGTCTTCATGGGAACATCTATATATATAAAAAAAAGTCTGTGGAGATATATATATATATATATATATATAAAAATAATATATAAAAATGTAGAGCTCTGATATTGCAAGGATCTGCTAATGGTGCAGTCATAAAAAGCTGGGGACTCACTTGAGACTTGGTCATCAGATATACCTCCAAATTTTCTGTATACGGGTTTCTTCCTGGTGCCTCCTATTTTGAAATACACATTGGCCATTTCAATAGCGTCTCAGTTTCTTTCCAAAATAACAAACTAACAAGGGTATTAATTAAACTATGAAAGCAGCTTAACATTAAAGCAGAAACTTTTACTGTGGCTTTCTACGGAGAAACAAAGACCCTTGAACTTCCCACAATAAACACAGTTGCAACCACAGAGAGCCGCTCGTCTCACGATACAAAAAGTGTTGCTCCCTTAATTCACCTATAATTACTCCCAACCATTACATATGACAGACATGACAGATGGGAGATAAAGCTTGTGGTTGGCCTGGCCTATGTTCTTTCTTTACTGTTTACATATCTCTGATGCTCTTCAGTGTGATTTTTTTTCCACTTTATATTCATATTTCAGCCTCTAAGCTTTCATGTGGTTATGTTTGTTCCCCTCATCCAGCACAAATTAAGGAATTCTGTGTATTCCTGCAGTGCAAGTTACAAAGCCTAAATACTCAATTTTCACACTAATAACATGATGACATCGCTGGATCGTGACGATTTTTGAACCGGGGCTTTCATTGCCAATCCAACGTAGTATGCCTCAACCACCTGCATCTTAACTGCTGATTCCTGCCCATTGCCCCACACTTCACTATGTGCAATCTTTTTTTTAAAGTAAACAATCACTAACTCACATTTAGTTTAACAAAGTGCCTTACAAGAGTGTTTACAAACTAAAGTTGACACTAATGATAAGACAAACGACCAATAGTTTACTCAAAGAGATAGGGTGCAAGCAGCAGCAATTGAGAGGCAGAGAAGCAAAACAGACTGAGGCAAGGAACTCAGAGCTTAGGGCCAAGGCGCACATCTTTTAACAATGGAATGTTAACCAGGAATTCTGTATCCTACATAAGAGTAAATATCACTTCAAAATTAGTGGCACGAGGACAGAAACAAATATTGCTGGAAACATACAGCCTCTAACAGCAAACTGAGAAGTTAACCTTTGTGTGGACCTTTCATTTGGAATTGATCTATCTATGGATGCTGACCAACCCAATGCATATCCCCAACATTTTCTTTTCTCGTTTTCCAGCTTACGGATTTTGTCTTTTTATTCCTGCTACTGTTGACATGGTTAGCACTGAGAGCCAACAGACTTGGTACAGCTGTTGCTTGCTTTGTACAATCTGAGCTAATATATTAATTATAAGAAACATTCTTAATTTAGATTTTACTTAGCACATCCATTACTCCATTTCATTGCACTTTTGTGTTCCACAGATGGAGAGATCCTGATACCCAACAAACTTTAATTTCCTCTCATATGTTGTTTTCTTTATAATGAAAATTGGCCATAGAAGATAGGGAACATATAGATCAAAAGAAGCAATCGATAAAATACAGATACACATTAAAATACATCCTGCTTTCTTTAATAAGAGAATGGGCAGACTGCTCTCAACTACCAATCTGTTGAGAAATACTACAGAAGCTTACTTTTAAAAAGATTATTTAACTGCATCCAAGGTAGCAAAGAATAAAGATTATGCCTGTGTGTGTATTTCTATGCATTAATTCAAACCTCACAAGTTCAGCTTAATGTAGGCATCTGTTTTCCCTCACCTTTATGAAGACAAATGCATCACATTTCAAATGACTCACACATTGTAAATTTCCAGGTTAGGTCACTAGAATGCAGGACCAAACGCACAGTATTTAATACTAGTAACTGCTAAAAAGAGGAAATAATTACAGAAATATCATTTTGGAAGCTGCAAGATTCTGATAAAAGTGGAAGTACATTAAGACTGTGGCATTTAAGCACAGTCTCATCACAAATAAACTGCAATACCTTTAATGCTAGAGCCTCCCTGCTTGGTTTGAGGTGACATGTGGCTATTGCAGAGTGTACTAGAACATAGACCAGTACAGCACAGTACAGGCCCTTCGGCCCACAATGTTGTGCCAACCAATATAAACCTCCTCCATGAGCAATCTAACCCTGCCCTCCTACACAGCCCATAACCCTCCATTTTTCTTACATCCATGTGCTTATTTAAGTCTCTTAAAGGTCCCTGTTGTATCAGACTCCACCACCACCACCACCCCCGGCAGTGCATTCCAGGCACCCACCACTCTCTGTGCAAAAAACCTACCTCTGACATCTCCCCTAAACTTTTCTCCACTCACCTTAAATCGATGTCCTCTTGGTACTGGCCATTGCTGCCCTGGGAAAAAGGTGCTGGCTGTCCACTCTATCTATGCCTCTCATAATCTTATACACCTCTATCAAGTCTCCTAGTACTAGTGTGCAATTTCAAAAAAAGGAAAGTTTTACTGCTTGTGTTGCTTGCTCATTGAATTTCAGGCCATCTATGTTCTGAATTATTTAACAAATAATTTACATGTGGGTGTTCCTCATGATATAAACAGTCCTCATAAGTTGGTACATGACAATTACCAAACTGTGAGGTCAAAACTGGAGTTTCCTCAGGTCAGCAGAATCCAGTGACTGAATATTACTTCAGGTTCCCTGTCAGGCGGTAACTGCTTTCTACAGAACTTGTTGCTATCTTAAAATATTCGAAAACAGTTGTGATACATAAATAACAAATGCATTCAAGATACCTGGTTGAATGCAAGGGAGAAATCAGGAGCCCAAAGACAAGCCCTGTCGGTGGTTGCAAATGTTGCAACATTTTCATTTCTTCTTGCAAATTACAGAAAATCTAGTTCATAATTTTAAAAAAAAGTTTTTTAACAAAGACCAGAACTGGTACTAAATTCCCAGAAAATAACAGAGTTTGCTCCAAATTATCCGCATAGCAGTATTCAGAGGCCATAAAACAATTAAAGCAGCCCTGACCAATAGGTAAAGGACAGGTGTTTCTGGCATCCTGGATATATAGGAAACCCTTGCTCGCTCAATGACTGAAGCTGTGTATTGCTGACCTTCAGTATGCCAATGACTCTGTCATCCTCACACACACTGGATCATTTTGCACAGGTTTAACACAGCTTTAACACTTAACGCAGAGATGACCAAGGTGGTCTGCCTGCCTGCCTCAGACCTTGCCTCTCTCAAAGTGCTAATACTGTCATTGAGATTTAGCATAAGATCCAATTTGCAAATGCTTCTTTTGGGGAACTGCACTAATCCAGTTTCACTGATCATGATTGGCAGAAGGACACCAAGTCTATCAAGCAGTTGCCATGCCTAAACATCCTGATGGATGAGAAACCTGGGTGACCTACCAATAGAATCTCAAGGATCTGGAGAGTTACTACCAAAGATGCCTCCAAGAGATCCAATGCATCAATTGGAAGGACTCTCTACTAATACCAGCATCCTCAGAAGCCAATCACCCTCCTACACCAAGTCCACTGACCATATATTGTGCCTGTATGCTCCCTCCCCAAACAAGCCCTCTACAGTCAACTGCCCCATGGCCACACATCCCATAATGGTCAGAGGAAGTGCACAAAGACAGGTGTAGACATCAAGAGCTTGGGGGGCAGGGAGAAATCATCAATAGGCTTCATAGGGTCACATTTTCCATCAGGCAATGACCCACTTCAAGCAAAGCATTCTTACCTCGAGGTTGAAGAAAGAGAAGGAAATGGAATCAACCTCTTGCCAGCAGGCAGCTGACCTGTGAGGAAAGGTCAAATCCTTTTGTGGATGGTTTTGTGGTTCTAGGGTCCTACTCCTGAGTCTAATGCATCCTGAGGTGATTATCTGTGAGATGAGACCTAACTATCTGTGATAGCGGTAATCCTTGAATTGATAGGACAATATTTGGGAAACACAGAATTCTTGCCTTGAATTTACTTCTATACCTTCTAAATCCATGGGATTGTTTTCAAACAGTAATGCCAGGATCGATCAGTTGGATTAAAGTAACCAAGTCAACATTTGTATCTCCTGACAAATATTGGGTTGGATTTTGCAGTTGTAATGGTGGCAAAACCATCAGTTTTAGTTGTAATTAAACCAAGGAAGCGACAGCAACCTCTGAAGTACAAACACACAATTAAAGGTGAAAATCCAGAAGCTGTCATCAATGATCCCCAGTTCCTCTAGAGGGTATAATATTTTCCCATGAAATATTGTGAAATTTTTATTCTGACAAGAACTTTCAAAAACGTGCACAAGGTGTCAGTGAGCATATTAAACCCTATTTATTGTTTACCATCTTCTCTGGCCCAAAAAATCTAATTTGTGCATATTCTAACTCACTCTTTAAAAGGCTTAAAATATTTGTCAAGAATTATACGTTTTATTTCCTCATTTGCTGTCTGAAAATTCTTCAATGTAATTGGCAGCCCAGCTGGCTTGAACACCAAGGATTCATTCTAACAGGAGCCTGACAGTCCTGGGGAAAGTGAGTTCCATGCCACACAGGGCTTCATATCTTTGTGGGCATTTTCAAGGTCAAAGATGAATGCCACTCCTTTGCTCTTGAGCACAAATTCCAAGCCAAAACTGAACCCACCCAGTGATTAACCTGGATTCTAACATGCCTGTAGTTCAGCTTACGCCAATGGTATATCCAAAAGGAAAATATTGCCTTCATACTTCAGTTTGTTAACTTTCTATTATCAACTATTTATTACTAATAAATATGGATGCAAATACAGCTAACAGAGGGAAATTTCAGAACAGGCTGATTATAAATACAACTGTCTTTCTACTTACAAAGTGATAAACATGAGCAACAGAATGTTAACAGTTATACTCCAGGCTTTACTTATATTTCTCTCAGGCATTGTGTCAAATCCATTCCTACTAAGTAACCATTAGCTTCCAATGAACTGAACAGCATCCTCAGTAAAAATAAACAACTGTGGTGATAGTTTGAGAAACGCACAAGCCTTACGCTCTCCCAATTTTCTGATATAGAAAGAAAAGATCTAATCATCAGACTGAGAGAGACAGGCTTATCAACATTAACAGTAAAAAGCAGACAGGAATAGACAAATCTTTCACTTGATTACACAGTAATATAGCTTAAGCCTTGTAGGTACCTTCGATGGTCTTTTGACATGCAAACCGTGGACCAGCATCAATAACATAAAATATAATGCATGGAAATTTACCAAATGAAACAATAAATATTTTTACATCGTCTTTAATACAGTGAAACAGTCTAAGATATTTTGGAAGAGCTTTATCAAAGTTTGACATGTTGCACTAGGAAATAAGAGAGCAAATGACCGCAAAGTTGTTCAGAGGTAGGTTTTGATGCACAGTTTAAATGCAGGGAGTTTTTGGAATGGAATCCCAGAGGCTGATGCTTTGACAACTGACAGCACGGCCACCAACAAAGCGGTGATTAACTGAGAGATGCTGAAGAGGCCAAACTGAAGCGCAGAGATTGTGGAATATTGTAAGCTTGGAAAGGTGTGTAAACAAAGATCGGAGTTTAAAAAATTAAATTGTTGCTTGAGCTGGAACCAATTTACATCAGTAAGGGTGCTGAATAAAATAAATTGATGAGATGGGACACGAGTAGCAGGCTTTTGATTGACTCAAGTTTATGTTCGCTATAATGAGGGAAGCCAGGAATGAATGCTTTGGTGGTCCTGAGATAACAAAGGCATGGAGGATTCGGCAGCAAATGAACAGAGGCAGGGGCAGAGTCAGGCAATATTAGCGAAATGAAAATAGAGGTCTTAGTAACGGTGTGAATACGTGGTCCAAAGCCCATCTTGGGGTTAAATACCACCAGAGCTACAGAGTCAGCTACACTTTTCAGTGATAAGTGAAATAAAAAGAACTGGAGTATGCAGTCCCTCACAGATACATTGCTTAACTTTTTAATCTAGAAATGTCTTGCATAAAGTAGCTTAACGAATTTAAGCGATGATTTACTGAACGTCACTAGGATATTGATACAAGCCCATGTGCATAGTACCAAGTTCTTAATTTTCATTTCATTACCTTCCAAACTGAACAAGCTGTCTAATTTAAGTGGTTTACTCATGATTTACAATCAAAGATTATTTGCTGAAGAATAATGCCTTTGTGAACACAAAGCCTTCATGTCTCTTCTTCTTAATTCTACAAAATTTACAATGTAAAGAAACCTTTTGGGGCTGATGAATATGCCTCAGATGGTCATTGAATTGGCAACTTCCCCAACCTCTCTAATTTTCAATTAAATACTACTCTGTTTTGCAGGATAGCAGTAAAGAGAACACTTTGTATTATCACAATATTATCGCTATTTTGCTTATGCAGTTTTTAAATACACTCAATGAAGTTTTGTTTTATTTAAGGCCTTTGCTGAACTTTAATGAAGATGGATGGCAACCAGATTTTTTTTACTTCAATAATCAGAAAAAGTCTTCATTCAACTTTGGATAGGCTTTGTTGTATGCAGTGTGCAGCTCAATAAAATAAACCGTATCCATGAATATTTCAAAGTTTATTCCTTCCTGGGAAAAGATTGAGTGAAACCAGACAATAAGTTATCTTGCTTTTACCAGATAGTTACATTTATATAATTGTTGTACTTTTCTGTGATAAACTCCTAACAAAAAAATGTGCAATGAAGCACTTGTGAAGAAGAACACCTATTACCATGATTTCTTTGTTAACAGAACAGAAACTTAAAATAGTTTACCACGTTAATATCTGATGATGTGAAAGTGACTGCAGACTGGTCAGGGGAGGATGCTGATTGGTGGAAATGGGTGGGATTGGACTTGGGTCTTCATGGCTCAAGAGAGGCAATGAGGAATTTTGTTTCTTCAATTCTCCAACTAATGAGCAGTTGGATCTTACTCGTGTCAATGTTGCCAGACACTAATGACAACATGCAGTTGTGAACAAAGAATTTTAAAACAGTAAAGTAATACAAGGTAATTCCCAGGAGCATTATCAAATAAAATTTGACACCAAACCGCATAAGGAAATATTACAGTAGATGACCAAGAGGCTGGTCAAAGAGATGTGCTTTGAGGTCTGGCAAAAATGAGTAGAGGTAAAGAGTTACTGAAAATGTAGTCCTGAGCTTCAGGCTGGGGGAAAGAAAAAGTACAATTAAAGTTGTGCATGCTCACAGGCCAGGACAGGGTGAATACAGCTTCCTCAGTCAGTTGTAGAGCTGGGAAAGATTATAGAAACAGGCAGGGGGCCTTGAAAGGAAATGGAAACAAGGCTGAAAACTGATAAAATCTTGGCTTTGCTTCACCAAGAGCTAATGCAAAGCTGCAGGCGGAGGACGATGAATGAATTGAAACTGCTGCAAGCTGGGACACAGGCAGCAGAGTTCTGGATGCCCTTGGATTGATGGAGAGTGAAATGCCAGAAGCTGAGCAAGATACATTGCAATAAGGATAACAAACAAATAGGTGTGGGATGCATGACACTGCAGTCCACTGTCGCAAGATCCTGGACTCCCTTCATAGTGTTTCTAAAACTCATCTTATTGCTGGTAAAAATCAATAATCCTGTCAACAAAAGCAGAAAACGCTGGAACCGCTCAGGCCAGGCCACATCTGTGGGAAGAGAAACAGAGTCAAGCGGTTAGCGTAACGCTATTACAGCGCCAGTGACCCTGGTTCAATTCCTGCCGCTGTCCGTAAGGAGCTTGTACATTCTCCCAGTGTCTACACGGGTTTCCTCTGGGTGCTCCGGTTTCCTCCCACATTCCAAAGACGTACAGGTTAGGAAGTTGTGAGTATGCTATGTTGGCGCCGGAAGCATGGCGACACTTGCGGGCTGCCCCCAGAACTTTCTACGCAAAAGATGCATTTCACTGTGTGTTTCGATGTACATGTGACTAATAAAGATACCTTATCTATGTTTCTCTTCCACAGATGCAGCCTAACCTGCTGAGTAGTTTCAGCATTTTCTGTTTTTGTTTTAGATTTCCAGCATCTGCAGTTTTCTTGACTTTCAATAACCCTGATAATAAGAGATTTATTTATTAGTCACATGTACATTGAAACACACAGTGAAATGCATCTTTTTGCGTTACTGAGAATGTGCTGGGGGCAGCCCGCAAGTGTCACCACTCTTCCGGCGCCAACATAGCTTCTAACCCGCACGTCTTTGGAATGTGGGAGGAAACCCACGCAGACACGGGGAGAATGTACAAACTCCTTACAGACAGCAGCAGGAATTGAACCCGAGTTGCTGGCGCTGTAATAGCATTAAGCTAACCGCTACACTACCATGCCGCATAAAACAGCCACGGGCATCACTAAACTTCAGATCAGCAAATGAATAACGATTACAATTTCTATGGGAGCGAGTAGCTTTTAGGGAGAGGGCAATTGGGATCTAGACAACTGTCAGTTGCTAAAGGGCTGCCTCAAAAGGAACAACAGAAACAGTGTTAGGAAATAGACATACAAGTTGTAGAATCAGAATCTGAAATAGGGGAAGACTTAAAGACAAATATAATAGTCAATATTCTTAACAGACAGAAGTAATAAAAAGGCACAGCACGTAATTCACAGCACTTGAATGAAGTGTGGCAAACAGGAAGTATAAGCTCATGCAAGATGTTTGATATATTACAAGTGGATCTTCTGTGGCTTTGCAGAATAAATCAAATCCATTCCATCAAATCTTTCCACCTTCTTGAAGTAATCATTTATTTCTTTCCCTGCTGTATTGCCTCTCTACCTCCCCTCTTGTCTTGTATTTCCCTACCTTTCTTTCAATTTTTTAAAAAAATGTTTTTTTACTTGAGGTTGGCAGTATTGGATAGGGCAATGTAATGTGGAATGAAGCCATGGAGACAGAGGGCATTTTCTAGTGATGGGTGCTCATAGAAGACAGCTTGCAGTCCTCACTGTGTGCCTCTCATTCCTTCACCTCCACCCTTCTGCTTCTCCACTCTAACTTGACTCCACAAGAATTCATCCCTCCCCCTCTGCTTTCACTGTGTCTCTTCCCATAGTGACTCACATTTCTTCAGCTTTTGACTTTTCCTTTCCCTTTTTAATAGCTTTGAGGCTTTATTAAGTCTTGTATAGTTTTGAATTGTATTGAACTGTTTTTCATTGTGTCCTTGCCTCCATCCTATCTTCTCATCCATTCCAATTCGCATCTGGGTGTAATATAATGGTAACAAGTCATCTATGACATTGCCCAGGGTGAGTTAAATGATATACTGACTGAGTTGTTTTTGAAGAGATGATTGATGAGGGCAGGTCAGTAGATGTTATATACATGGACTTCAGTAAAGCTTTCGACAAGGTCCCTCATGGTAGGCCAATCCAGATGATTAAGGCTCATAGGATCCATGGAGACTTGGTAGATTGGATTCAAAATTGGTTTGGCCATAGAAGACAGAGGGTAGCGCTGGACAGGTGTTATTCTGACTGGAGGTCTGTGACCAGTGGTATTCTGCGAGGTTCAGTGCTGGGACCTCTGTTGTTTGTGATATAATGATTTGAATGAAAATGTAGGTGGGATGATTAGCAAGTTTGCAGATGACACAAATATTGGTGGAGCTGTGGATAGTGAGGAAGGTTGTCAAAGGATACAGCAGGATATAGACCAGTTGGAAAATATGGCAGAGAAATGGCAGATGGAGTTTAATCCGGATAAATGTGAGGTGTTGCATTTTGGGAAGGTCAAATGTAGGGGAAAGGTATATAGAAAATGGCAGGACTTTTAGGAGCATTGAAGTACAGAGGGATCTGGGGGGAAAGTCCATAACTTCCTGAAGGTGGCAACACAGGTAGATAGGGAGCTAAAGAAGGCGTATGGCATACTTGCCTTCATCAGTTGGGATGTTGAGTATAATAGTTGGGAAGTCATGTTGCAGCTGAATAAAACTTTGGTTAGGTCACATTTGGGGTATTGTGTGCAGATCTGGTTGCTGCGTTACAGGAAGGATGCGGACACTTTGGAGAGGGTGCAGAAGAGGTTCACCAGGATGTTGTGTGGATTACAAGGTATTAGCTATAAGGGGAGGTTGGATAAATTGGGATTGTTTTCTTTGGAGCAACGGCGGCTAAGGGCCAACCTGATAGAAGTATATAAAATTATGAGAGGTATAGATAGGGTAGATGGTCAGAGCCTTTTTCCCAGGGTGGAAATGTCAAATACTAGAAGGAATAAGCTTAATGTGAGAGGGGGAAAGTTTAAAGATTTATGAGGCAAGTTTTTTTTTTACAGACAGTGTTGCCTGGAATGCGCTACCAAAGGAAGTGGTGGAAGCAGATGTGATAGCAACGCTTGACAGGCACTTAGAGAGGCACATGAACAGGCAGGGAATGGAGGGATATAGACCATGTGCAGGCAGATGGGATTAGTTTGGATTGGCATCATGGCCAGCACAGACACCGCGGGCTGAAGATCCTGTTCCTGCACTGTGCTGTTATATGTTCTATGACTTATTCTGATAATAAATAGTATCATGTTATTAATCCAATGCAGACAATAGCAACGGTCACTGAATTGGTGATGGAATTAGACAAATTTTATATCTGTTATTTTTCTCACTGGAGCTTTAAATTGAATTTTGTAACATCAGCTAGCAAATGCCATTTTACTTAAAATGTACTTTTTTTAAAAACACTTGGAATGAAATATGACTCAGTGAGAATGCTGCTGGTCAACATGCTAACCAAAATGACAGGGATCAGTGCGGAACAGCTTCCAATAAAAAAATCAAGCATGTCACAGGAATAATCCTTGGCATGAAGCAAACGATTCGAGAATGCCCAGCAGGCAATCATGGTTATACAGATAATCCAACTGCGACAATGAACTACCGCCCAAGTTGGTGATGATTTTGACCTATTTCATTTTTATTAAATGGTATCTCTTTATTTATAAATTGTATTGAGTTATATGGAACTGTTGCCAAATTATTGACTTAGTTAGGAACCTGAAAGTAGCTAGAAACAGTGCAGGAATAATGGAGAGGTATTCTGCCTGAAGGAAGGTCTCTAGAGATCTCACAGAATTTTGTTATGGGGCCTGATCACATTTAACTATGTGAAACAGACAGAGAGCCTGATTTACATATTGCTGATAATTTTATAAGCAGTGTAGGGGAAGAGCAATGGGGAAAATAATTGTGAAGGCAATAACTTGGCAAAAGGATTTAAATATCAAAAAGTTTGGCGCAACCCCTTAGGAAATGACAATTGTCTGTCTTCCAATTACTCTCTATATTTCCTAACAGCTATTTTCTCTCATAGCAATTACTTTGGATCTAAGAAAAAGCATGGTTCAGTGCAGTTACTAAATTGAGAAAAGCTAGAATGAGTGACAGTACAAAGAGATTAAAGAAACTCCAGGTATATGAGTTGTTAAAATGTTATTGAGAGATATAGAATAAAAAAGGCTATGAAAGTTCTGGCCTTTGTATCAGATGACTAGAATATAGTGCAAGGGGATAGATGTCATGCTCCGGGCATACGAACGTCCAGTTAGACAGTGTTCAGTGTTCAGTTAGATTAGTGTTCAGTGTTCAGTTCTAGCCACTCCAATTTAGCATAATATGCTGTGCTTGGAAGAAGTACAATGATATCTGAACCTCAGGGACTTAATTATAAGTCATTTCATAAACTTGAGTTACATTCCACAAAATATAGAAGTTTAAGGGAATATTGGAACAAAGCTTTCAAGATATTAATCAAAGCTGATAGGGTTAATAGATATTCCTGCTGGTCAAGGAATCCAGGACTAGAGAACATAGCTAAAAAGTTAAACCTGGGCTTTCGAGGTGTAGTATGAGAGCACATGGCTGTCACGAGACTGAAACAACACTGACCCCTCTGGTTGGAGGGCAGCATTGCTTATCGGATCGGAAGTGACACCACTGTCAATCAAGGTTTGACTCAACCCCACCCATCAGGTGTGGGCATAGGCATTGGCCTTGGAGAGCACCTTTGTTCCTGAACCTGTCTGACCATTGGCCTTGGTAAACACCTTTGTCCTCAACCTCCAAGCCATTGGCCTGTCTAAATTATCTGGCCAGGCCTTCCAGCACTATAAAGAGTGTTGCACTCCCCTAGCCCTTCCTCTTTCGACTTCCCCAGGAATAGTGAGACAACGCTGCAGAGACCACTGGTAAGAGTGTGCACCACCACGTGGTTTGGGAGCATCTTAGTCAGATTCCAGGGAGTGTTAGGGCCAATGCTTGTCTGGGTCAAGGAGTTCAGGCATTGAAGTGTTTATCCCTTGATAAGCTGTACCTTGTTTATTGTGTGTTTGTGTGTGAGAGTGTGCATCTCATCCTTGTTGCAATTCCCCCTCACGTTCGTGGTCTCCTGCGTGTGTGTGTGCATCTGTTCCTATTCATTCTGTCCCTGCGTTTGTCTTTGTGATTAAAGTATTTTTAAAATCCAAAGCCTGTGTCCAGAGCCCTCCATCTTTAAGATTCCAAAAGAACCTTTTCACACAACATGAGGTGTGAAGAAATATTTCTAGATACAGAAATGCTGAAAGTTTGGAATACTCTTTCAGAAATTGCAGCTGATGCAAATCGCTTCAAATAGGAGACTGATGAGAATATTATTAACCAAAGGTACTAACAGATATGTGGAAAATGTAGGTATAAAGCGATAGGTCAAAGGTAACCCATAATCTAAATGAATAGAGGAATAGGCAAAATGCTCTCCTTGTATTGCAAACAATGAGTGTGTGGTCTAAGCTATCCTTGCAGATTCTGACAAAGAATTCCTACTTTTTCTGGCCCACAATTTATAAAACTTTGTTTAATGTTTCTTTATTTCAATAGTCCTCTCATGGCCCTTGAGGCATTTCCCAACAGCTTTTCCCTACAGGGACCACCTACCACTGATCTCACACATGATGCATGTGTTGTGGGTCAATAATGCAAAAGTGTACAATTGGGTGTGGCATATCGCTTGTCAAAATAACCTGTTTTTGTCCTTGACACGTTCATTCTTAGTGGCTGGTGAAGTACATCACAAGTAACAACAAATATATGTAGTTTATACCAGGATCATACCCAAAATAAAGGAAGACATTTAGGAAGCATTTTGTTTCTAAACTTCTTCTTAACTATAGTTTGTAAGTCAATGGATTTAAAGCTAACTGATATGAATATTCTGCTTTTACTCAATTCAGCTACAAAGGAAACCATTAAACAAGCATATAAGCTTTCCATATTACATGTTATAGAACAGTACAGCACAATAAAGGCCCTTCAGCCCACAATGTTGTGCCGACCTTTAAACCTCACCTAAGACTATCTAACCCCTTCCTCCCACATATTCCTCCATATGCTTATCTAGTAATCTCTTGAATATGACCTATGTACCTGCCTCCACCACTGCCCCAGGCAGCGTATTCCATGCCCCAACCACTCTCTGGGTAAAAGAACCTTCCTCTGATATCTCCCTTGAACTTCCCACCCATTACTTTAAAGCCATGCCCTCTTGTATTGAGCATTGGTGCCTGGGAAAGGCACTGGCTGTCCACTCTATCTATTCCTCTTAATATTTTGTACACCTCTACCATGTCTCCTCTCATCTGCTCATTCACATGTTATGTGAAAGTATTGTGTGATATACATGCACGCTGCCTCTAAATAATTTTAAACCTTGCTACTGAAAAAGAGGCAAACCAGATCAAGTGATGATTATCGTTCTTGATGGTATCATCTCTCCTTCTTATGGTAGGTTCAAACACAAGGGCCTTCCATCAAGATGTGCCAATTTTTTAAGCATGTAACAGTGCCTGTGACTCTCAGGAGTGCAGTGATCATCAATACTGTTCCTGGAATCAACAAGCCCGAATCATACAAGATTTGCCAGGCCACTCATGTAGAAGAAATTAGAAGCAGCCTTGAAAATAGATGTATGGATGAGGATGTTACCCACCAATTTCGGT
Organism: Pristis pectinata; assembly: GCF_009764475.1. Classification (NCBI taxonomy): domain Eukaryota; kingdom Metazoa; phylum Chordata; class Chondrichthyes; order Rhinopristiformes; family Pristidae; genus Pristis; species Pristis pectinata. The sequence continues at coordinate 108,267,884 of NC_067409.1, forward strand.
AAAGCAAGAAATATTTTGCCTGCCAATTACAGGCCCAGATATTGCAGGGAAATGTCATCAAAATTGTGAGTCACCTGATAATACCTTGCTTAAGCATTGGTATTGTGAAAGGCTTGTGAAAGTAAAAACAAGAAGTTTTCAGAGAGGCAGACAGACTGACTGACAGGCAGACAGAATGACATACACAGACACACAGGTCTTTTCCCTTGGTTTGAATGGAAGGGAATGCTGCAAGAGCCTCATCAGCTGACCTTGCTTCAAACAAAGACAACACTTAGTCCTAACTCTCTGTGTACACCACAGATATTTGTTTATTTTAATGGAAACTTATGACCTATCATCATCCTGATGCAGAGTCTCGACCCGAAACGTTGACCATCCCTGCTGCCTGATCCGCTGAGTTCCTCAAGCAATTTGTTTTTTGCTGCACGTGACCAATTATTGTAAATATTTTGATCAATTTTTTTTATTGTTGCGTTTCACAACCTGGACAGAATATTTGCAACAAGTAAATTATTACATAGCAGAAACTGCAGCATTGAACCAGGCAGCATTAAACTGCCAGGTCTGCAGACCAATTTCTTCTCAGGAATCCAAACTGCTCTGAATTTCCCATTTTGGTCTATAATTGAATTGAGAGCTTACAGATAATCACTCTGGATGCATCCTGTAAGACAACCCAAAGGTAATCATCATTGAAATAAAACTGATTATTACAATCAATAACAATCTGTTCCCATTGAACTCTTCTTTATATTGTAATGCCAGAAAATTTTAATAACAGAAACAAAAGCCATCATCAATCCAGTACCTAAAACTTTCTAGCCTCTTTACTCAACAAAAACTTTAGTAGAAAAAAAGTAAAACACTTCCTAATTATTGAACAAAATTAGATTTTTGAAATAATTTGTTCCTGCTGATACTAGCAGGAATCTAATATCAAGATAATACTCTAAATATGTCAACTCAGTGCAAACTGATATATGGTGCAAACAAGTACAAAAGCACTGATAATGGCCAGAGGTTATGAATCAATTTTACATGCATTTTCCTTAACACAGAAGGAGTTCTGTTTAGATAGCTTCCTGTTTTAAATGTTGTTTTTCAATAAACTGTAGTTTAAGCAGAGATCTGACCTGTCAGTAATTTGCACTCAGTGCCCAACAATGACAACAAATCAAAGGGATGCAAGACAAGTTCTTACTTCATACAGACACATCTGAATGCTCCTCCTGAGGGAAGGACCTTGTTACTATGTTGTCCTTACCATGAAAACATTTTTGATCAGGAACTCTATATTTGAAAAGGTTTGCATTTATATAGCACCTTTGATGACCACATGATGTGCAAAAGCAATTTAAGGTGAATGAAGTATTTCTGAAATGCAGTCACTGTTTTAATGTGAATAAATCTCAAGCACTGATGAGGGGACTTCAGGTAAAAACTGTTTCCATTGAAATAGCAAAGATCATCATAGCTGCAATGCATTAATAGGTTTATCATAACTGTCAAGGACAGCATGCTTTTGTTTGGTGTGGCTTGTCAATGGATTCTTTTCTATTAACAGGTTCTGTATATGCTTATCTAGTTTTGGTTAACCAGCATCTGCCAACAATCAAAACAAAAACACAAACACACAACCTTGTGTTTCGGAAAACATTGCTCTTAGTAGAAAATGCTTGTGCATGAAACTAATGCTTTGTTGATGGAATACTGTCCCATGGCACTTTTAAAACTGCTCTAATTGCATTCTTCAAGCCACTTGAAAAATGACAGTTTCCGTTTTCAAGCTCATTATCAGAACACATCAGAGAGTTCCATTATGAGAAGAACACCTGGTCTGAATTTATTTCAACAGCCTGAGGCAGAATGGGTAGGTGCTTAATGTAGAATTTGATTGGTGACATTTTTATTAAGTACCAGCTTGCTCCAGCAAAAATGATTCAGAAATCACTGAAACACAAAACCAAGGGGAGACAACTTCATATTTTAATATTGCAAGATAATTTGTAGCAATCTCTCTCAAAAATTAAATTATATATTTGGAAAGGGTCATTTCTTTGAGACAACATGATGGAACCATATATGCCAGAAATCAAAGATCACATAAACTTTCATGGTGTTCATTTATATTTTTAAAAGTATTAACAAAAGCATATCGATTTTAATAAAGAATATAACCATCTTACACTTATGAATGTGTAACCAAGTATTTCATTTCATCTACTTCTAAGGAAACGTGTAGTCATTTCCATGGAGACATCACTTAGGCCAACTATTTTACTGTTGGTAATAATGATTCTGTTAACAATTAATTTTTGCATGCAGCTACTAAATTTAACATTTGAAATCTGTTGACCTAGTTAAAAGGCTGCCAGGCAAGACATTCCAGACCTAAGAGAGGACTGGAATAAGTAAAATTGGCTGCAGCCATTGCAGTATTGTGGTAAGAAATAGCAAACTTTATGGGGCGTTATTCTTGCCTCAAGGGCAAATGTATAAATGAAAAGTCTACTTTGGCCAAGCTTACTTTTAAGATAAAAAAATAAATCAACCAACCTTTTGCATTGAACAGATGCCTCTCTTTGATAATTTTACGGTACTAAGCAGAAAGCTTTCTTATCAGATAAACACTGAAACTGCTCTAGCAGTTTCTGCAACCCTAACTTAACTTTTATTGAAGTTTCTCTCTTTAGCAAAGAATAGTTAGTTAAAATTAACCACAAGAACAAAAATCAAAGCTTTCAGGCAAAAACATGGAATTTTAAATTGGCATAAACCAAAATGTGTGGCCAAAATAGTTTCTGACCTTGAAATTATAACAAAGTCAACTTTTCAAATAATCAAAAATGTCATCACCTTGGATTTAACAATATCACACAATTCCCATAATTTTGTTTTACAAGTTAATACCCAATATACATTCATAAGTATTGATGGTGGCTATTTAGCCTCCAAGTTTTGAGTGATGATCGAAACAAATGTAATTAGGAACACCAGGTGCAACCGAACTAAGTGGTGGGTGCTTCTAAACGTTTTTAAATTTTATTATTTCCGTTCTGATTGAGGAAAACATACCAATTGTCCCAAATTAGTGAGGAAATTGTTTCCACATTTACAGCCACCACAGTCAACCAATATAAAAGTATCTTCTATGTTAAAAACATTTCATAACATTTACCTGTGAGGTCTTGACAAGAGCAAGCTACCTCATTTACACAGTTTTCAGCATGGAATTTTTTCCCCCATAACGTTTGGGCACAAATTGGGATTATTGCTTCTGAAATCTCAAAGGCAACATTGTGAAAAGAAAATTCAGACATTAAAACTCCTCATCTTCTGACCATTTTCACAAGATATCCTACTGAACAATGTCTAGTGTCTTTAAGGTAATCTTTTTGAAACATTAGATAACAAGAAAAGAAGCATACTGACTATCTCCTCTGCTTTAACTTGAGGATCCTCCTATGCACCGCAGTAACTTTTATTATGGCTGGAATAGCCAGAAGTCAGAAACAAAATTACTTTCTTCACTGGAAAATGTTGCTCTTTTGTGAGCCAGAAAAATGTGCTCTTTTTCTAAGGAGCCAGAAAGCAACATGACTGCCTGCCAAGCAGTTAATAAAGATATCAACCTTCAGATGAAGCGGAATCCAACATGCAATCTGATTTCTTTTCTAAAATACATTCCCATCCTGTCAATTTTGTTTACAAGTTATCTTTGAACCAGATCACCAAGCCCATTGTACAAGTAAAATGTAACATAAACTGTCACTCTTGCGATTGTAATAAATGTTGAACAAAGTCTACTGAGCCAATTTTCATACATGTAATATCTTATAATATCGTAGAACACAGAGTGATGCCATGCCTCAGCTGTGTCCTTAAATTTTTACAATGATACATACAATTCCATGCTTATCATTAATGTTCATTAATTCATAGTGTATTTTGGAAAAAGAACTGTTATTTTTCATGTTTAAATAAACTTCTTGCTCTTTTTTTGGAAAGGACAAAATGACAAATATATTTTGAAGAGGATGATTTTGACAATATTTTAAACAATGTCTTGAGTCATTTCCTCTTTATGCATGTGGAAGAATTATATTGGAATTAAAAAGGGACTTTGTGTTGTATCCTATGTTCTCTGTATACCCAGTTGATGTCTTTTGATAAAAACTATATTAAATTTCAAATGTAGAATAGCCTATTTATTATTCAAGGAAGCTGTTTATTTGTCTCAGAAGAAAGAACTTTTGAATCCTACTTATATTTATTCATTTATTTGCAATTTTTTCTAATTCTTTCCACATGACATTTGTCAGAAGAGAAAAAGGGAGAGAGAGCATGAGAGAGAGGCAGCTTGAGACAGAGTGCATCAAAACAGGAAGGAAATTTTTTTTTACATCACTATATTCTGTCCATTACTCACTTGGATATAAAAGTATAATTTTAGATGGCAAGAGTCCATGTAATTAAAATTCTCAGAATAATGAATTGTGATAAACTTGGTTATGCCACATTTTTTTCAAAAATTTGAAATTAAGTCAGATATTTTTATTTTATGATTTCAGACCCATTATAGTTCTTATACAGTATCATAAGCACCCTGATTTGGGTTACCCATTTTACTCAAAACAAAAATTACTATCTGTACTTTTGACTGTAGTCCTTCAATTCAATATTACACAATGATTAACTGCTTCAAGGAGCCAAAAAGCCCAATAAATTTTAAGAGTGGCGTTATGCCAAGTTTTTAGGAAAACCTAATGAATATTTGCATCTTGCTTTATATACACAATTAATTAATATGTGAAAAATACCTGGGATTATAACCTACCAAGGCAGGTGAGTATTGTGGGCTAAATGAACCAACAGGGCTCTGACAATGCCTAGATTGCAGCTCGTGTAATCTTAAGGCCAAAGTTGAAGCACCAACAGTTTCAGATCTGAAACCTTGCTTTCAGAATTATATGAGATGAGGAGTTAGGAATTATACAATGGAATTGTGCCATGCAACATTACTGGAAGTGAGAGGTTATAGAGAAAGAATAGGACAATGTCATAAATAGGGTGGTGGAGGCAAACTCATTGGGGGCTTTCAAGAAGGGCTTGGATGGGCACATGAATGAGAGGAAAATAGAGGGATATGGGCATTCTGCAGGCAGGAGGGAATAGTTATGTCAGCACAACATTGTGGGCCGAAGGGCCTGTTCCGTGCTGTATTGTTCTATGTTCTATGTGCAGGTAGTTTAATTTGGCATCGTGTTCGGCATAGACATTGTGGGCCTGTTCATGTGCTGTACTGTTCTATGTGTTATGTATTAAACGTGGTAGAGAAATGGGCAAGTGACAATACCAGACAAATTTAGTAATGTTTATACTTAGGTGATATTACAGAGTTGGAATTAGGGAATTAGGGAAAGGGGGTACAAGATTGGAAACTAACTTCAGTCTACAAGTTTGCATGCAGTCATCTCAAAACTGAGACGGTCACCAGAGAGTGAGATAGGGTTAATGATGGTGCAAAGCTTTTGACAATATCTTCCGTCTTCCCTACGTTCAGCTGAAGGAAAAAGTTGTTTATCTAAGACTGGATGTCAGATTACCAGGCCGACAATATAAATACTGCAAGAGAAGTCATCAGAGGATGTGAGACGCAGAGCAAAGGTCATCAATGTAAATACTGAATAATGCTACGTCGTTAGATATTGTGACTGAAAGGCGCAATGAGGAAGAGGAGGGAAGCAAGCTGCTATCCCTCCTCCGATGACTTCTCCAGTCAGAAGTAATGGTGGGAGCTATTACTGGACATTCTCTAGGGGGACAGTTAACATTATAACCATGCAAGGGAGTTGCTGGCCAGATAACAAAAAGGTAGGTGAAGGATAGTGTGCTCAATGAATTCAAAGGCTAAAGAGAAGCTGAGAAAGAAGAGTCACAAGGAATGTCACGTGATGTTTACTATGGCTGTTTCAGTGCTGTGGAAGTGGCAGAAATCTGACTGGATCAACATAGAAATAGATAAGGCTTGATGGTGATCAAGGCATATCTGCTGCTGGTTGGATCATCCAATACATCATGAAGTAACAATAATAAAACATAAAATATTAAGGACCTTAAGTATTTATTCAAATAATTTAGTTCCTTCATATATTCTGCCTTGACACTGAAAAGACAGTTAAAGAGAGCAGGATTTGTGATTTAGTACTTCCCTGCTAAAATAATTGCCTTTTTCAGCATTTTTTTAATCTAAAAGTTTATTTCACTGAACTGTGTCGCCCTCTACAGGCAATTTGATGGGATATTTATTGGTTTAATTGAAAATCAGACATCAGCACAGGTTTATGTCAACAAATGAAATAAAATACCTTAGCCACAAATCTGAATTGTATAAAGCATCTTTCTAGTGCTGTAGCATTGAACTGCTTTTATTTTCAGTTTCAAATCACAAGTGTGAATTTTCAACGGAACTAATCCCATTTAGTAATATGTACTGCACAATAGCCTGCTGTGGGTACATGCCAGGTGAATGCAGAGAGTTGGTAATGTTAACCCTCATGCTACACAGATTGGATGTCAAGGCCACAAAATTGGACTATGATAGTCTAGCTAATACCAATCACGCACAAGAACCTGGTGCTTTGGCAGAATCACCCTACCATTGAGCAGCATCATTTAAGTGGATCCTCAATAGCTTGCAAATTTGTTGATGATTGAAAGAGTTGGTAGTGTACAGTTCCTTGAGTTGCAAAGCTTAAGAGGTCCTTGATTCCCCAAGGAGATCACCATCCTACAGCCAAACTTATAGCCACTCAGCAGACACAGATTCACCTTGCAAGAGACAGCCATAGTTAAGAGCTGTGTTTATTTTCTAACCTTTGCTTCTTTCCAGGCAAATCCTAGAATCAGAGGTCTCATGGCAGCACTCCACTGCAGAAAGGTTCCCTGCTCAAGTGTGACCAAGTTCATCTCTTCCTGTTTGAGTGGAACTTGCAGTCACAGCAATTCTCCAGAATAGCACGACACACTCTGGCTGCTGAAATACCATCTACAAAAATCACTACAGCAACTGAACAGGGCTTCTTTAATAGCTGTTTCCAAACACCCAGATCAAGGATGGCAGAAGTTTGGGAATTTCATGTCTTAGAAGACATAATCCTGCCTTGGAAATGTATTTCTATTCCTGCAGTGAGGCTGGTACCAAATATTAAAACTTCTAATCTAACAGCAGTGTGAGAGTACCTGGAGACACGGGAGCCTGCACATGCTGGAATCTGGGGCGAAAAAAAACTGCTGGAAGAACTCAGTGGGTCAAGCAGCATTTGCAGATGTGAAGGGACAGTCAAGACCCTGCACCAGACCATGCATCAGGAAATGCCAAGCATCCCTTCCCCACCACAGATGCTGCTTGACCTGCTGAGTTCTTCCAGCAGTTTGTTTTTTTGCTGTGCAAGTACCTTTAGGACATGGACTGGCAGCTTCCCTCCACCTTCACAACGGAAATGAAGGGTGATCATTAAACAGTGGCCTTCACAGTATTATTCATGTATGGAACATGAGCAAAGGAAAAGAATAAAGAAATCCCATTCTGCTATAGGTGCTATGTTCACTTTGGTTCTGATCAAAGCATCTACTTCAACACAATTGAAGAAAACAAAATCAAACAATAATCATTGTAATCCTTATTTATACACCCAATCAAGCAAAAACATTCAGGTAACAAGTAATCACATTCATGCATGCCCTTTGTGCCCATTTTCTGTACGCTTTTGCCAAACGTTGTGTGCCTCTGAGTGCTGCCCCTGTGGCAAAAGGCTGTTGACTTGCATTGGAGATGTCTACAGATGGTTAAGGGAGACAATTTCAAGCAGACCTCACCTGCGTGGCTCAACTTTAAATTGTACCTCCTAGGCTTGGACCACTAATTCCAGAATTAGTCGTGTAAGACCTAATAACCATTATTTTAAGTTTTGGACGAATGAAAAATTTAATGCTTTAAACTACAAATATCCTTCTGAATGGAACATTCCCATAAAAATGCATGAATTACACTTTATTCTAGTAAGCTATTTAAAACAAAACATACTTTTGCAACATAAACCTTCCTACAAATTGTAAATATGACAAGTATTAAAAGAAGTTGCAGTTTAATATACCAAAACTCATAATACATCTTTGTATTGATTACTTTAATAACTAAATGCTGGTCTCATTTTTAAAAATGTTTGTATTGGTTACAAATCACAGTACCTGACACAGTTCCCACTACTGTAATTTGGTGATTGAGGTAACTTCATTTTATGTAGATCCCCTCCAGCGCCCAACAACTTAGAGAAAGCCAATCACTTTCTAAAAATATATTTGCAATTATATTGTGACTTTCACATTCTCAGCACACCCCAAATGATTCCTGGGTGGTGCAGTGGCGCAGCTAGTTACAGCCGCTGTCTCACAGCAGACTGGCTGCTGTCTGTGGAGTTTGCACATTCTCCCTGTGACTGCATGTCTTTCCTCCCACATCCTAAAGGCATGGGGCTTGGTAGGCTAATTGGCTGCTATAAAATGTTCCCCCAGTGCTAAGCTGAGTGGTAGAATCTGGGGTAGTTGATAGAAAGCAGGGAGATTAAAAAATGCGATTAATGTAGGATTATTGTAAATGGGTGGGACTCAGTGGGCCAAAGGGTCTGCTTTTGTGTTGTATTGTTCTGTGACACTCTGACACTTGTTTACTGTAATGTCGACATATGTGGCAGAGACTTGTACTTACCATGGTCCCAAAAACAGCACAGCAATAAATGATAAATTACAACTTGCCTACGGAGCAAGTTTAGGGACTTCACTGCTGATTTGCAAAGATGTGAGAAGCTGATTCCAGAGTATATTTCAAGAGAATTAGATGTCTACTTGCAAAGGAAAACAAACTGCAGGCTATAGAGAGTGTGCAGAGGAATGGAACTGACTAGACAGGTCTTTCAAAGAGCAAGAAAAGCACATATCCCATTAGCCATATATTGATCTATAACCATTATCTGTTGAAGAAGTACTAACTGGGAAATATTTATGGCCAGGTCAAATAAATGATTATCTTTAAATTGTACCATAGATCTTATGTTCACCTAAATTACTCAAGAAAGATCTCAGTTTAATGTCATATCTTAAAAATCATACCTGAGTAAATAAGTACAGAACTCCATTAGGGAATGTGCTGCTCAAAGCTTATAATCCGACTCAGCAGCAACAGTATTACCAAATCAAACTGATGCCACCGTGATCCCTGGCATTTGTGTGTTTATTGTAGAAGTGACATTGCCCTTGCTGATAGTTGTAATATTATGAGAAGCAATATACAGTATGTTTGGAGGAGCAACGTTTTATTTCTCTAAGATGGTAGCATGGCAATAACTCTCATGCTATTAGTGACCAGAGGAGGAAATCACTTCTAGAAAACAAATTGTACAGACACACAAATGACACATATTAACTGGAAACTGGTTTTATAACTATTCCGATTATCTAATAGTTAAGGCTTCTGTGTTTCTATGGATATCAATAAACAGCCCAGCCTCATCTGACATATTACTGTTATAGATCTAAAATAATTCCCATTTGAATTAAATGCAATATTTTACTTTCTTATATATATTTAACTTTGTCAGCAAGCTTGGCTTTGAACCTCCTGACAAATTGTGCAGAGTGCTCTATTACAATTGGGCAGAAATTCTAGGAAACGATGACATAAAAGAGTAATACCAAAACACACACTGCAGTGCAATACCTTTAAGACAGTTAAACTAGTTCTTCCCCTTAATCAATATCAAGAGTGATCACCAATCTGCTAAATCGTTGCTGCTTTGTTGATCAATGCTGTCAATCACCACTGATTATTGCGGAATGACAATTGGTGGGCTCAAATCAGTAACAAATTCGTGCCAGATCAGAGATTTGCAGGGTCAGGTCCAATTTCAAAAAAAGACACAAGAGACCGCAGATACTGGAATCTGGAGCAACAAACAGTCTGCTGGAGGAACTCCGCGGGTCGAGCAGCATCTGTGGGAGGAAAGGAATTGTCGACGTTTTCGGGTCGAATGTCGACAATTCCTTTCCTCCCACAGATGCTGCTCGACCCGTGGACTTTCTCCAGCAGACTGTTTGTTGTTCCAATTTCAAAGATTTGCACACAAAAATCTTGGCTGATATTTCAGTTCAGTCATACTTTGCACAAAACTAAGGCCCCCGTCTGATGCTCAGGTAGAGACAAAGGGTCCCATGACACTATTTCCTTAATCCTGGTGTCCAGCTAGTTGTTATCCTACAATCAATATCAAAAATTGATTATCTGGTCATCATCATCTTGGTGTTTGTGGACACCTCCTCTGCACAAAATGACTACGATAATTCCTACATTGCAACAGTAACTGCATCAAGAATAATTTGCAAGTCATAACATACTTTGGAATAATCAGAGGCTGTGAAAGGCACTATATAAATGTAAGCTTAATTCTTTCTTTCTTCATGTAACATTGTATCTTATAATCACAAGGCACCTATATCTAACAGGTATATTTTCTGCTTCTATATCTTATGGTCTTACGGCACAGATATGGTAAACTTGCCAAACCCATGGCTCACATTTGTAGAAGCGATTTGCACAAACTGAGAGGAAGAACTTCGATTTATAATAAAAGTTTAATTTTGTTTTGATGTGTGTGGTAATCCTCAAGGGTAGTGATTTTTGTTTTACAGACCCACCCTAGGAACTCCATTGAAATCTTGAGCCCCAATTAATTAACAAAATAACAGCTTTGACAGTCCATCAACTTATGGCATTTTTGATATCCATTGTTTAATGCAAAATAGGGATCACAGCTGGTCATGAAATATGATTTGGGATCAATCTGTCTGTTTAACTTTTGTGGTGGGGAAGTTCCAAAAACAAAAATCAGGCATAGAATAAGCAGTCGCCACTGTGGATTGATTAGAGAAAGCCAACAAATAAGGCGGTGCCTCAAGAAGGCGACATCCATCACTAAGGACCTTCACCATCCGGGACATGCCCTCTTCTCGTTACTACCTTCGGGGAGGAGGTACAGGAGCCTGAAGACCCACACTCAATGATTTAGGAACAGCTTCTTCCCCTCCGCCATCAGATTTCTGAACAGTTCTGAACAGTTCATTATTCCTTTTATTTTGCACTATTTATTTATTTTGTAATTTATAGTATTTTTTTTACATCTTTGCACTGTACTGGTGCTGCAAAACAACAAATTTCACGACACACACGTCAATGATAATAAACCTGATTCTGATTCATAGACTAGGTGAAGGCAAATCCTGTCTACCTAACTAGATAGAGTTAGGTGATGTAGTAACAGTAGGGGTCAATGAGGGAAATGTGCTTCCAACACACCTTTGATAAGATGCCACATAATAGGCTTGTCATCAAGATTTAAGGGGATGGAATAAAAAGATCTATTTCAGGGAGGACAGAAAATTGGTTCAGTCACAGGAACACAGTGTAATAAGGAAAGAATTGTTTTCTCGGACTGGAGGGAAGTGTAAAGTAAATTGGTTTATTATTGTCACATGTACCCAGGTACAGTGAAAAACTTTGTTTTGCATGCCATCTTGGATTACTGCTTTTCTGAACAATTAACAATTTGGATTTGGGAGTGCAGAACACAATTTCAAAATCTGAATTGAAGGTGCAGTGAACTGTGAGGAGGCCTGTAATAGATTTCAAAGAAATTGTATGCAGGCTTGTGAAATAGAAAGTCAGGAAAGTGAAATTAAATGTGAAGAAATGAGAAGTGTTATATTTTGGTGGGAAGAAGAGGTAATATGAACTACAGGACAGTTCTGAAGAAGTATAAGAATAGAAAGAACTGGGGTATATTACATAGTTCATTGAAGGTGGCAGGCAGGTTGGGAATGTGCTGAAAAAAGTGTATGAGATCCTAGGCTTTCAAACAAAAAAATGTCATGGACCTTTATAATAAACTGGTTCAGCTGCAACTGGAGAATTGTATCCAGTTTTAGTTGCCACATTTTAGGAAGAATGTAAATATTTAGGAGAGGGTGCAAGATTGAGGGACTTAAGTTATGGCAACAGATTGGAAAAGCTGGGGTTATGGCCCTTGGAAGAGGAGAGCTGCAAAGAGATCTGCTAGAAGTATTTAAAAACAAGAAGGGTAGACACAGAGAGAAATTGTTCCTACTGGTGAAGAAACAGGGTACAGAGAGTGATGGTGATGCAAAAGAACCAAAAGGACACAGGATTTTTTTTCCTGCTCAGCCTGTGGTTAGGGTACCACCAGGGATAGATGTGGAGGTAATTCAACAGTGCCATTCAAAAGAGAGCTGAGTTAGAACTTGCAATGTTTCCAGGGTGAGGATGACGAACTAGCTAGACTACTCTTCCACAGTACCGCTACAGACTGAACACCCCCCTTCTGTGCTTTAACAATTCTGTAATTCTATGAACTGACCTTGCATACAAACATGTCTTTCTTCAACTATCACTGGCAGTAATGATTACAGTTGTCGAAGACCGAGGCCCCAAAATCTCTTCCAAATCATCAATTCATCTCAATCTTCTCCTTAAAACTATGTGAGGTTTTAGTTACTCCTCCCAAGGTCTCAGATTGTAGCTTGGTATTTTACTACATTAAAGAATTGCTGCTTTTGATACCAGAGGACTATTACTGAGAGAATAAGGTCTTGAAATTCATCTGCCCTAATTTTCCAGCGATAAACCAGTGTTTGAAAAGCCCTTAAGATAAATTACGTCATTGGCTTCCACCAGATGGAAAAGACCATTCAAGCTCCCTCACATACTGCTGCTCAGTTTCAGGAACAAAGGGCATTACTGGATGAACTTCTGAAATTAACTGGGCATTTCCTCACAGTTCTGAACATCAGGCCGAGACCTTGAGGGGTCAAACCACAAACAAGCAGTACAGTACTGTTCCAACTGCTGATGAGTGCTGTCAAGGAATGCTTGAATGACCCTAAGATAAGATCTTTATTAGTCACATGTACATCGAAACACACAGTGAAATACATCTTTTTGCGTAGTGTTCTGGGGGCAGCCCGCAAGTGTTGCCACTTTTCCAAGGCCAACATAACATGCCCGCCACTTCCTAACCTGTACGTCTTTGGAATGTGGGAGGAAACCGGAGCACCCAGAGGAAACCCACGCAGACACGGGAAGAACGTACGAACTCCTTACAGACAGTGGCCGGATTTGAACCCGGGTCGCTGGCGCTGTAAAGCGTTACGCTAACCATTACACTAATGTGCTTGCCCCTGTGATGTGAGAGAGGGTGGCAGAGAATTCTACAGGCTTCCAAAGAAAAGTGCATCCAGGAAGAAGTCTCCTTCTACAGAGGGCAATCAAGACAGGAAGTTGACTATAAAATGTGGCAAGGCCATGGGTGCCTGCACTTTTAGAAGTGCCACAATACAGCCAAATGCCCTTTCTAGGGTTAAATACAAAAGTCAATTATCAAAAATGAAAGGTTCCCCACTTTGGTGGTTCTGTTTTTTGGACACTAACCAATTTGATTGCATTTTTCAAAGAGCTAACAACATGTATTGATGAGAGCAGAGCAGCTGATGCAGTTTATACTGACTCCAGTGAGGTGTTTGACAAGGTCCCATCTGGGAGACTGGCCTAAAAGGTCAGAGCCTATGGGATCCAAGTTGGCAAATTTGATTTGAAAAGTGGAAAAGGTACTTCGTGGCACCTCTTTAGCCCAATTTTTTCTCCTGTTTAATACTCATTTCCAATCGATGATTATGGCCATTGATTTTCTTTTGACAAGGAACCTGCTAAAATCAATAGAGGGTGTGGGGTGTGGTTATGATCCCAGTTGGGTCAGTATGATTATGATCCCCATTTGTTTTGTAAAGGTTTGTGCTTCAATACATCTGATCCTTTAAAGAATACTCATTTTGAGCCTTTGGCATAATCGAGTGTTTTTTTTTGTGTGAGTTGACAGTCACAAATATTACTTGCCAGAAACAAAATTTGGGTGCCCTGGACATCAGAAAAAAAACATGTTAGGGCAAAACAAATTCTTACCACAAAAATCCTTATTAATGACTGACACTAACTCCCATTGAGAAGTGTGCAAAATGTGTTAAAGCTACATTAATGCAAAATTCATCTGCACAACAAAAGAATATAATGCACAGAAGCAGCAGTTGGCCATTCAGCCCGTCTTGTCTGTTCCACCATTCAATAAGATCATGGCTGGGCTTTTCCTCACTGAAGAATAATTTCTGCACTAACCCTATATCCCTTGATTCCCTTCATATTCAAAAATCTCTCAATTTCTGTCTCAAGTAAACTCAGTCATGGAACCTCCACAGTCCAAAGAGGTAGAGAATTCCAAAGATTCACCACTCTCTGTATGAAAAAATTCTTCTTGTCACAGTTCTGAATGGGCAACCACATATTTTAAGACTGATCCCGAGTGCTAGACGCCATAGTGAGGATAAACCATCCTTGCATCTACCCTGTCAAATCCTGGAAAAATCTGCATGTTTCCATGAGATCACTCCTCATTCTTCTAAACACTAGAGAGTGCAGACCCAGTCTGCTTTCGTGTTTTGGGCATAGGTCAGATGAATGTCTAGGTCTACGTATATAATCATTTATATATTTTAAATAACGTGAAAACTTCAGAGGCAAAAAAATCCGCATCCCCCCGGCCCCCAATATGAAAATATTCCAAGTTTTTTGCCATCTGGTGCCAGAGTCTATTTATATAATAATAGGAATCATTTGGCAAAGGAGGTGTGAATAGAAAGGTCATGAATCATGGAACTGTTATGGCACAGGAGGAGATCTGTGCCAGCTCTTAGTAGTGCAATCTTGTCAGTCCCATTTCCCTGATCTTTCCCCAAACTCCTGCAAACTCTCCTTCACATGTTTATCCAATTCCATTTTAAAAGCACTGATTGATTCTTTTTCCACCATCCCTGCAGGCAATAAGTGGCAGATCATTACGACACTGTAAGAAAGATTTTCCTCACATTCCCCTCAAATCTTTTGCCTAAAAATGTATATGTGTCCCTGGTCAAACCATTTGCTTATGGGAACAGTTACCCTCTATCAATCTTAACCAATCATGATTTTGTACACCTCTATCAAATTTCCTATGAAGCATCTTTGGAGATTCACTAGTGAAACTTTGCAGCTGAAATTCCTCAATCTTGCAAATCTTTTCCTGAAGACCTACATATCCTGATTGAAACATGGTGACCAGAAAGTATTTTGTACAGGTTCAACCTAGTCTCTCTGCTTTTGAACTCTGTGCTCAATTTATCCCAGACTTCATTGCTTTAGTACATAGTCCCTCAAATATGCCCTGCCACTTCAAAGGTCCTTCTGTACTGTCACACCCTTGAGAATGAGGCATTAGTGAGATTATTCAAAGATGGTGACTGAAGAAAATGAGAAGAGGAAATATTTTAGGCAGTAAATAAGAGCAAGGGTGAAGCAAGACTGCAGATGCTGAAATCTTGAGCAAAAAGTGAGCTGCTGGAGGAATTCACTGGGTCAGGCAGCATCTGTGCGGCGGGGGGGTGGGGGGAGCGGAATCTCCACATGAAATCTGGACAAAGGGTTTTGGCCCAAAACATCAACTGTCCAGTGGCAAGTTCATTGCTTCAGCCTGTTCTGGTCCCACCAAAGTCATTCCTTCCTACCTTCACTATTATTTCTCTCCTGGTCCACTTTGCTGAAATGGCTCATTTTCATCATGAATGATCCAATCTCTCTACGTTGCCATTCACACCAAGATTGCCTAGGGCTCTTTGTTTCTTGCTTGAACAGAGACCCCAAGCGGTCTCTTTCACCCACCATCCTACTTTTGATGGATGATCTCGTTCCCACACTGAGGAATCTCCTCTCATCTCATCTATGGGAACCAATGTGGGTCCAAACTATGCCCGTCTCTGTTGGATATGTGGAACATTCCTTGCTTCTCTCACAAGAACACAAGAAAATAGGGGTAGGTGGAGGCCACCAGGCCCTTCAAGCCTGACCGACAATTTACTATGATGATGGCTGATCTATACTGGCTTCAGCTCCTCTTCTGTGCCATTTCTCCATACCCCTCATTTCCCCCATCTATCAAGTACTTACTCACCTCCATTTTAAATACTTTAATGATCTAGCTTTCACAACCCAGGCTCCTTCCCTCATTTCTTTTTCCTTCACCCATCTGAAATATTAACTGTGTTTTTACCTTCACCAAAATTTCCCTGACCTGCTTGACCCTGCAGCATCTTGTTTTACATAGTAAAGTACTAATTGATCTACTGCAACGCTACACACAGAATATGGTGTCTACAGCACCTGCCTCGATTTCTCCATCTCCAATTCTTTTCACTTTCACTTCTTTTCCTTCAACTTTTATTCTTTTTCACCCTGAGGAAGGAAGGAAGAAAAAAAGGTGGTGCAGAATGGAGTGGTAAGAAAACCAGCCATCATTTAAGATGGGGGTTACAGGGAAAATGTGGTTGCATGTAACACATTCAGCTTCATGTTTGCCCTCAGTCTTCATTCCCTGTGTGTTAATATCTATCCTGTGAATATCTACTCTGAATTATCCCATCAAACCCTTTTGCCCTTTAATTCATTTTGATCTAGTATCTATCACCTCCATCCTTAAATATTGATCGACAATACCCAGTCTCACAATCCTCCAAAGGTCAGCATTAATGCACAAGTCTTCTCACCATCAGTTGGCTTCCCTCTTCCCCCACCCCCCATCCTAAGATGCCATTTCCTTATGAAGAGATTTTGTTTGCTTTCAAATCTTACCCATAACAAATATTTAAATGGAAAAAGCACCTCTCTACCTTCCTTTGGCATTGTTTCTTTTTCTCCCTCACTTTCCCTCTCTCCTCTTCCTTCAGAGCTGTGAAAAGTTTAAATTTCCAATTTGGTTTAAGTATGTCCTAGAAATTCAGTAAAATCAAAAAACAGAAATCAGAGTACAACGAGGCCCAATCTAAGCTTGAGGAACATACCTTATCTCCTGTTTGGCTACATTGCAGCCTTCTGGACTATCAAATTCACCGGTTTTCAGAATCAGAATCAGGTTTATTATCATTGACATATGTTGTGAAACTCATTGTTTTGCAGCAGCAGTACAGTGCAAGACATAAAATAAGAGGCACGGTAGTGTAGCGGTTAGCGTAACGTTTTACAGCGCCAGCTACCTGGGTTCAATTCCAGCTGCTGTCTGTAAGGAGTTTGTACGTTCTCCCCGTGTCTGCATGGGTTTCCTCCAGGTACTCTGGTTTTCTCCCACATTCCAAAGACGTACGGGTTAGGGAGTTGTGGGCATGCTACGTTGGCACCAGAAACGTGGCAACACTTGCGGGCTGCCCCCAGAACACTCTACGCAAATGATGCATTTCACTGTGTTTCGACGTACATGTGACTAATAAAGATATCTTAAATAAATAAATAAATAAATAAATAAATAAATAGTGCAAAAGAGGAAAAGAGGAATTTTAGGTAATTCACTCTTTCTTTTACTCTTTATCAGAATTGGACATTCCAGTCTGTCATCATTTTGGCTCAGTTTTTCTTTCTCTATTCACATAGTCTGGCCTGCTGGGCATGTTCCATTGCATTGCTATTGACAATACATGACACTGAAATAGAAGGATTGTGTGCTTCTCACTGTTATTCTAACACCACCTCCACCTCCCCCCACCCATCCATTAACCCACTTGATCTCATCCAATCAGAGATAATCCCTTCATTCTACCCATCCCTCCCTCACCTTAAAGATACCAATAAGCTTGAAAGAGTGCAGAGAAAATTTACAAGGATGTTGCTGGGACTTGAGGACCTGGGTTATGGGGAAAGGTTGAATTAGGTTAGGACTTTATTCCTTGGAGAACAGGAGAATGAGGGGAGATCTTATAGAGGTACACAAAATTATGAGGGAGATAAAGAGGGTGAATGCATGCAGGCTTTTTCCCCTAAGGTTGAGTGAGACTAAACTTAGAGGACACAGGTTTGGGGTGCAAGGTGAAATATATAAGGGGAATCTGAGGGGGAACTTTTTCACTCAGAGGGTGGTGCGAATGTGGAATGAGCTGCCAATAGGAGTGGTAGACATGGGTTCAATTGTAACATTTAAGGGAGGTTTGGATAGGTACATGGATGGGAGGGGTTTGGAGGGATATGGTCTGGGTGCAGGTAGATGGGACTAGTCAGAAGATCTGGTTGGCATGGACTAGATGGGCCAAAGGGCCTGTTTCTGTGCTGTAGTAGTCTGTGACCTCCTCTGCCACTTGTTTTCTTCTTTCCCAGTTCTGATAAAGGGACCTAAACTTGAAACATTAACAGTTTCTCTTTCCACATACCAATACCAATAATATTTCCAGCATTTTATGTTTTTATTATCTAGAAATGTATCCCTGTTTAGTTTCATTAAATGTACTATATAGAAGTGAAAGCTCATTCTAATCCACTTCTGAAATCCAGTGCTATTGATGTCAATAGAATAGACAAGCTGCCATTACCATATAGGGCACTTAAATGCTATCAACACGGATGTATTTCCAGGCATTGGAACATTATATTTGCTATTGTACCAGCAGGTGTCACCATTCTTCAAGTAACTATGATGACATTTGAGACAGCAAAGAAGAAAAACTGAGAGAATAATTCCATTTATTACAACGTTTGGGCTGTAATGAAACATTTTAAACAAACTGTTGCATGTGAAACAATGCCTTTTTTTTGTTGTTGGTTACAAATATAAAGAAACCCTTCCCTTCAAGATATCTGGGAAAAATCTACAACATTTGACATGTATACTTCCCTCTGAACCCACAGAGAATTAATCCACAAATTATTCTTGTAATTATTGCTTGCAATAATAAGTTATGCTTTTGCTCTACAGAGAGTGGGTGGTGAGGAAATCTGGTATTGTATATTAAGACAGGATTAATTACTGATCTCATAGAAAAGAACCCCTGAGGGAAGAACGATCATGACATTGTAGAATTTCAAATTCAGTCTGAGGACAAGAAATTTGGATGTGCAAATAGTATCCTAAACTAAGTAGTATGAGGTCAGAGTTGAGTAAAGTGGATTTGGAAAGCAAATCGAAGGGCAGGATGGCAGATCAGCAGTGGAAGGCAGTTAAGGGCAGACTTCATACATCTCAGCAAAGGTATATCCTGGTGAGAAGCGAAGGGTCCATAAGAAGGATGCACCATCCATGGCTAAATAAGGAAGTTAAGGAATGGGATACAATATTGTGAAGATTAGTGGTGGCCAGAGAATTGGGAAATTTTTTGAAGCTAGCAAAAGGTGACTGAAAAAAATCACGAAAAGGGAGGAGTTAGATGATTGGTAAATTGGTTTATTATTGTCACATGTACCAAGTACACTGAAAAACTTGTCTAGCATACCATTCATACAGATTAGTTCATTACAACAGTGCATTGAGGTCGTATAAGGTAAAACAATGACAAATTGCAGAATAAAGTGTTACAGTTACAGAGAAAGTGCAGTGCAGATAGATGCAAGGTGCAAGGTCGTAACGAGGTAGATTGTGAGGTCAAAAGTCCATCTCAACGTACTAGGAAACCGTTCAATAATCATAAATGAGCAAGTATTATGGAAACACCAAGAGTCTCCACAGAAGGATGAAAAGGGAGAAGTCAGCATATATGCTGCCCTCTTAAAGGATGAGACGGCAATAAGTAAAGGAAAATCAAAAAATGACAGAGATTCTAAATGGCTATTTTGGACCAGTCTTCACTGTGGAAGACATTAGAACACAGAACATAGAACACTACAGCACAATACAGGCCCTTCAGCCCACAATGTTGTGCCAACCTTTAAACCTCGCCTAAATTAAAAACATTTCAATAATGACCAAGGAGATATCAGGAGGGGGAAATTTAAAACAATCGCTATCAATAAAAAAAAATGCAAGGGAAACTATTGGGGTAAAAGGACAACAGGTCCATTGATGGCCTGCATCCCAGGGTCTTAAAAGAACTATTTGTAGAAACAGTGGATGCATCAATTAAAATCTTTCAAAATTCCAGAGATTCTGGTGAATCTAGAATTGGCGGCCTCCCCAGTACCTTGTATAGTTACAGTATAACCTCCCTGCTCTTAAGTTCAATCCCTCCAGCAATGAAGGCCAACATTCCATTTGCCTTCTTGATAACCTGTTGCACCTGCAAACCAACCTTTTGTGATTCATGCACAAGCACTCCCAAGTCCCTCCGCATAACAGCATGCTGCAATCTTTCACCATTTAAATAACCTGATCTATTTTCCTTCCAAAGTGGATGATCTTACATTTACCAACATTGTACTCCATCTGCCAGACCTTTGCCTACTCACTTAACCTATCTATAGTTCTCTGCAGACTCTCCGCATCCTCTGCACAATCTACTTTTCCACTCAATTTAGTGTCATCAGCAAACTTAGGTACGCTACACTCAGTCCCCTCTTCCAAATCATCAATGTTTATCGTGAACAGTTGAGGGCCCAGCACCGACCCCTGCGGCACCCCGCTCACCACTGATTGCCAACCACAGAAACACCCATTACCCCCAACTCCATTCATCCTTATCTTATGGATGTCTTTTATGTTGCACCTCATTGAATGCCTTCTGGAAATTCAAGTATACAACATCCACCTGTTCCCCTCTATCCACTGTGCTCATTATATCCTCAAAGAACTCCAATAAGTTTGCCAAACAGGACCTGCCCTTCCTGAATGCATGCCGTATCTGCCTGATGGAACCATTTCTATCCAGATGTCTAGCTATTTCTTCCTTAATGATAGTTTCAAGCATTTTCCCAACTACAGACGTTAAGCTAACTAGCCTATAGTTACCCGCCTTTCACCTACATCCTTTTTTAAACAGTGGCGTGACATTTGCTGTCTTTCAATCTGCCGGGACCTGCCCAGAGTCCAGAGAATTTTGGTAAGTTATCACAAACGCCCCTACTATGACTTCCGCCATTTCTTTTAGTACTCTGGGATGCATCCCATCAGGACCAGGGGACTTGTCTACCTTTAGGCCCACTAGTTTGCTCATCACTACCTCTTTAGTGACAGCGATTGTATCGAGGTCCTCACCTCCCATCACATCCATAACATCTCTATTTGGCATGTAAGACATGTCCTCCACCGTGAAGACTGACACAAAATAGCTGTTCAAGGCTTTGGCCGTTTCCACATTACCCAATATTAATTCCCCCTTCTAATCTTCCAAGGGACCTACGTACATTCACTTTAGCTGTCCTATTCTGCTTTAGATAATTATAAGAACTTTTATTATCTGTTCTTACATTTTGTGCCAGTTTACTTTCATAATCTATCTTCCCTTTCCTTATTGCTTGATTAGTGGTTCTTTGTTGCTTTTTAAAGTTTTCTCAATCTTCCAGTTTCCCACTACCCTTGGCAACTTTGTATGCATGAGCTTTCAGCCTGACACCTTCTTTTATTTCCTTAGTTATCCAAAGCTGGCTCTCCTCACCCTTACTGTCCTTGCTTTTAACTGGAATATACTTTTGTTGAGCACCGTGAAAAATTTCTTTGGAAGTCTTCCACTGTTCCTCAACTGTCCCACCTTATAGCCTGTGTTTCCAGTCTATGCTAGTCAACTCCTCCCTCATCCCATTGTAGTCTCCCTTTTTTAGGCATAATACACTGGTTTTAGATCAAACTATTGCACCCTCCATTTGTATGAGAAATTCAATCATACCATGGTCACTCTTTTCCAAGAGGATCCCTAACTACAAGATCATTAATTTTACCTGCCTCATTACACAGGACCAGATCTAAGAGAGCATTTTCCCCTGTAGGTTCACTAACATGCTGTTCAAGAAAGCTATCATGGATGCATTCTTTGAAGTCGTCCTCAAGACTGCCTCGACTAACTTGATTCAACAAGAGTCAATATAGTTTTATGAAAAGGAATTTGTGTTTGATAAATTTGCTGGAGTTCTTTCAGGATATAACAAATAGGTTGGATAAAGAGGAGCCAGTTGGTGCGACATACTTGGATCTCATAAAGGTATTTAATGAGATGATACAAAGAAGGTTAATGCAAAAGATAAAAGCACAAGGGGTGCCATTAATATAATGGCATAGATGGAGGTCTGGCTAAGAGAAAACAGAAACTCAAGGTAATTGGGTCATTTTCAACAGGATTCAATGCTGGGACCTCAACCATTTATATTTTGTATATGTGACATGGATGAAGAGACGATGTGTACTACAGCCAAATTTGTGGACAATACAGTGATAGGTGGGTTAGCAAGGAGCCTGCTAAGGAATATATCCACTTAGGAAGTGAGAATGCAAATGGCTACTTAAATGGAGTGAGACTACAAAATGCTGTGGTACAAAGGAGTCTGAGGTCCTTGTACATGGAGTTCGCTTGCAGGTACAGCAAGTATTTAGGAAGGTTAATGGAACATTGGCCTTTAAAGTAAAGGCTATGGAGTATACAAGTCAGGAAGTTTTAATGCAGATTTGCAGGGCACTCGTGAAACTGCATTTGGAGCACTGCACACAGTTTTGATCTCCATATTTAAGGAGATACTTGCATGGGAGGTTTGCCTAGAAGGTTCACTAGGTTGGTTCTGGGAATGAAGGGTTGCCATTTGAAGAGAGTTGGAGTAGGGTGGCCTATAGAAGAATAGGAGATAATCTAATTGAAATATATAAGATTCTGAGAAGGAACTGATCGGGTAATTACTGAATGGATATTTCCCTTCTGGGGTTATCTGTCGCTCTGAAGGAATTTTAAAGCAATTTTATACTGGAAGGGATAAGTCAAGTCCTAGCAGAATTAACAGCTTTGAGAGCTATTGCTACAACTGGATATTTTTCAGGCCTGGGAACTTGCATCTTAGGGTTTTTATATAAACATAGGTCTTTGAAAACATCAATATAAATGCCACTGTGCTGAGAGTTTCCGACAACTAACATCTTTATAAAATGCTAAATGTACAAGTTTTACAAGCAATTGCTCAGCATGGAGGTGAAAGCATGGAAGGATTTTAACTTTTATTTTTGCAGATTTCATCTGCTAGAGTTGCCATTTCCATATGCCCTCTTCAAACAGAAGTTTATATATCCATGTTTGATCCTTCCTTTTAAATCTGTTCAGTTCTAAATTGTTGTTTTTATGGAAATTCAATTAAACAACTGCAAAAAATCTGCACGAGTATATTTATGACGTCGAAAAGTAATGAATTAAATAGTCTATTTAAATACTGCTTCCTTATTTATGGTAAGCAAGATGATATGCTAATTTTATGGAAGGATTACTGTGTAACATAAAATAGTGCATTATTTTGCTGCTGGTAAGACAGTGTCCCTTTAAAGCCACAAATGGAAAAATTCAAATCAAGTCAGTAAATGGGCAGCACAATCCAAGTGCGGCATGTTAATTACAAGAAAAGCCTGAAGCAAAATTTGACATTCAATCCAAATTATGTGAAAAGAGATGAGCTGTGGATTCCAATTGGATGCTTGAGTGAAGCTTCCTCATTATGGTCTGACAAATCACACCTGGCTCTATTATCAAGCCAGCTGCAGAGAGGTCCTTTGGGAGACAGAGGGGAGGTGAGCTTTGGCCAGCAGTGGGTCACACTTTATTTCTGAGAATCCATGCGGAGTCCTCTTATTCTTCTCCTTCCTAGCCACACAAAGCATGAATTTAAAAGTTTTGTGACACTTCAATATGCAGCCTTCAGAGGCCTCCTTATGTGGTGCTCATTAGATGGTTAAAATTTGCAGATCATAACATCTGAAATCAGCCTTTGTACTGGAGTCTTGATTCACATATGCAAGACATCCAATGTTTAAAACCATGAGAGGCGCAGATAAGGTGGATGATAACAGTCTTTTCCCCAGGATGGGGGAGTCCAAAACTAGGGGGCATAGATTTAGGGTGAGAGGGGAAAGATTTAAAAGGGACCTGAGGGGCAACCAGTATTTGGAATTAGCTGCCAGAGGAAGTGGTTGAAGCAGGTACAATAGTATAATTTAAGAAGCACTTGGATAGGTACGTGGAGGGGCTGTTAGCATCTGGTTATGATCCAATTATTAGGATTTTGCTGAGGAATGATAACCTGGCAGGAAGCATATAGTTAATGCAATTGAAAATCACAATCTGTGGAGGAATGTCCCTAGTACCAAACAAGGGTAACAGTTTCACCTGCCGATTGTACTCTCCTCTCCTCTCCTGATGTTTGGCTCCATTAACTTCTTGGATCGGAAGTGCAAATATTTTTCCCTCCATAGGTGCTGCCTCCCTAGCCGAGTATATCCTGCATATTCCAGCTTTTGAGGTTCATTATTAGTTTAGTACCACAATGGTTATCCTGTTGGTAAGTTAGGCCATAAGTTAGTTTTATAAGTATCAACGGGAAGTAACAAGTTGATTTACCTTTGACATCCAAATTTATGTAATTTTTGCTTTATTATTCCATATCATTTCACTGCCACGTTGATGCTAACTGGTAAATAAAGACAGTCTCATATCGGAGTATTATGTTGCTTCATAAGGAAGCTGTAGAAATTGGAAGATACTTTAGGAAGACATATGATATATAGATAATTATGTTACTGTTTAAAGACACATTGTTTACCATTCATCGCTAATAGTGCATTGCGTTGCTAACAGTGATCAGGTTAAGGCAGAACGTTGTGGGAATGAGAAAGGTGGACATTTGCAGGTAAAGTACTTAAGGAAAAAAAATAATTGGTCTGTCAAAAGAGAATGGATTTTCCGAGCAACAGTGTTTTGTTTATGCCTTGCAGCTGCATAAATACATTCCTCTCCAAAGCAATAAAATTAAAGATGTGGCTGGTTTTATAAACTCAAGAACAGATATATAACAGTTACAGAATTTTTTAAAGTGGTATACTGTCATAATTACTATTTTTCAAACTCTGTAATCCAATAAAAATTAATTTTGCAACTCTCACAAAATTATTTGAAATGCATTTAAAATGTTTCCAAATTAGTTAAAATTGGATACTTGAGTTTCTATTTTAATCATATACGTAGGCTCCAATCAGTACTTTTGGTTCTATAACATGTTTAAAATAACAGCTAAACATGTTTTTTCCATCCAGGTTTGATGTCAAGGCTTTTAAATGTGATTGCCTGAGTGATATCACAGGGTGACTGGAGACAAGGGATCCTCTGAACTGAATGTCTGACACCTAGTGACATTGGAACACAAATCTCTATCAGGTTGGGTTAAGGGATGGGAGGTAGTGGAAGAAAAGCAGTAGATTTTCATGAGGACCGTTCTTCAAGGACAGTGGCATGCCCAATCACTTTCACTGCGACATCTTAGCCAGTAACTGTTTCAGCAATTTCAGTATAAATAATGGAAAGCACTAACTTGAAGTTTTGCTTGGCTTCTCATTGCAGAAAAACTGCTGTCAACTTTGATATGAACCAAGAAAGCTAATAATTACATTTTTCAGAAGAGTTTTTAAAATCAGCCACAAAGTAAATGTAAACTACCACTGTTTATGAATGTTTTGTATTAATTAACAGAAATGGTGCTGGATTCATTGTATGGAAATAAGGATTAAGTGGCTGATATTAGTTTAAATCTTGAGGAAATAGAAAGGCTGATATTAGTTCAACTTTTGAGGAAATGGAGAAACTAGAGCGACCAAGTCCAGTAGGCAGGGGCCGGACAGGGACTGTGGGTCAGCTAAACTGCATTTACTTTAATGCAAGAAGATTCCAGGCAAGGCAAATGAACTCAAAGCATGGATAAGCATTTGGGATTGAGATGTTATAGCTATGACAGAAACATGGTTGAAGGATGGGCAGGACTGGAGTATCAATGCTTCTGACGTGACGTGGAAGTCAAAGAGGAAGGGGGAGTTGCACTACTGATTAGGGCGAACATCTAAACAGTACTTTAAGAGGATATCCTTTTGGGGGGGGAGGGGAAGAACATCCATCAAGATCATATGGGTAGAAATTAGAAATAAGGAAGGGGTGATCACTTTGATGGGATTAAACTATAGGCTCCCCAATAGTCAGCAGGAATTAGAGGAGCAAATACGTAGGGAAAATCACAGATAGATGTAGAAATAATAGGATTGTAATAGGAAGTGATTTTAACTTCCCTGTCTTAGTGCTAAGGGATTAGATAGGGCAAAATTTGTTGAGTGTGCCCAGGAAAGTTTTCTGAAGCAATAGGTAGATGACCCTTCTAGGGAAGGGGCTACACTCGACCTCCTCTTCGGAAATGAGGTGATTTGTAATTAGAGTGTGTCAGTGGGGAAGCACTTTGGGACCAGTGACAATAATTATATTAGTTTCAAAATAGTTATGGAAAAAGGTAGGACTGGTCATAAAGTGGAAGTACTGAATTGGGGAAGACTAATTTTAATGGCATCAGATAGGAAAAAGCAAAAGTTGATTGGGATAGGTTGTTGCAGGTAAAGGGATGCCTAGAAAGTGGGAGGATTTCAAAAGTGAGATGGGAAGCGTTCAGGGCCAGCATGTCCCTGTTACAGTGGAAAGCAAGGCTGGCAAGATTAGGCAACCTTGGTTGACTTGGGATATTAAGGGACTGATCAGAAAAAAAGAGGTGGCATATGTCAGGTAGAGGCAGCAGGGATCAAGCAAGTGTATGGGATGTAGGAGAACACTTAAGAAGGAAATTAGGAGGGCAAAAAGGGACCATGTGAGATCCTGGCAGACAAGATGAAGGAGAATCCCAAAAGATTCTATAAGTATATTATGATCAAATGGTTAGCTCAAGAGACAGTAGGTCCTATTAAGGGTCAGTTTGGTGATCTATGTGTGGAACCATGGGAGATGGGCAAGGTCTTAAATAAATACTCTTTGTCTGTATTTACCATGGAGAAGGACATGGAAGCTTCTATGTTCAGGGGAGGGAAGAGTGATTATCCTGGTGCATATCAACATTACAAAGGAGATGTTGGAGGTCTTGGAATGCACAAAGGTGGATAAATCCCTGGGGCCTGACCAAGGATCAGAGGATATTATGGGAAGCAAGAGAGGAAATTGCTGTGGCCTTGGCAGAAATTTTTGTATCTTCATTAGCCATTAATAAGGTACCAGAAGACTAGAGGATTGCTCCACTGAGCCTTACATCATTGGTAGTAATCTTACTGGAAGGTATTTGGAGGGACAGGATTTACTTGCATCTGGAAAGGCAAGGATTTGTAATTAGGGATGGTCAGCATGGCTTTGTGCATGGGAAATAGTGTCCCATGAATTTTATTGAGGTTTTTTTTTGAAGAGGTGGCCAAGAGGATTGACAAGGGCATGGTGGTAGACATTGTCTACATGGACTTCAGCAAGGTCTTTGACAAGGTCCCACATGGTAGGCTGGTTGGGAAGGTTGGAGTGCAGGGGATCCAGGATGAGCTAGTGAATTGGATACAAAATTGGCTTGGTGGTAGGAGGCAGAGGGTGGTAGTGGAGGGTTGTTTTTCAGATGGGTGGCCTGTGACCAGTGGTGTGCTGTGGAGACTGGTGTCGGGTCCTTTGTTGTTTGTCACATTTATTAATGAATTGGTTAAGAATGTAGGTGGCATGATTAGTAAGTTTGCAGATGACAACAAAATTGGTGGCACAGTGGACAGTGAAAAAGGTTGTCTAAGGTTACAAAAGGATATAGATCAACGAGGAAAGTGGGCAAGAGAATGGCAGATGGAATTTAACAGATTAAGTGCGAAGTGATGCATTTTGAGAAGTTGAATCAGGGCAAGACATACATAGTGAAAGGCAGGGCCCAGGGGAGTGTTGCTGAACAGAGAACAGGAACACAGGCTTTCCTCATCACCCTGTCTACCCAAGGCTCTGAGAGTTGGGATATCATGTTACAGTTGTGCAATATGTTGGTTAGGCTGCACTTGGAGTATTGTGTGCAGTTCTGGTCACCACACTATAGGAAGGACAGAGAGTTATACAGCACAGTAACAGGCCCTTTGGCCCAACTCATCCTTGCCAACCAAGGCCTCTTCCTGAGCTAGACCCATTTGCCTACATTTGGCCCATATCCCTCCAAACCTTTCCTATCCATGTACCTGTCCAAATATCTGTTGAACATTGCAACTGGTACTTCTCTACCACCTCCTCTGGCAGCTCAAACCATATACCCATCACCCTCTGTGTGAAAATGTGCCTCTCAGGTCCCGTTTAAATCTTCCCCCTCTCACCTTAAACCTATGCCCTCTAGTTTTAGACTCCCCTACCCTGAGAAGAAGTCTGTGACCATCCACCTTATCTATGCCCCTCATGATTTTATAAACCTCTGTAAGGTCCTCGATCAACCTCCTCCACTCCAGGGAAAAGAGTCCCAGTCTATCCAGTCTCTCCTCCAGTCCTGGCAACATCCTTGTGAATATTTCCTGCACCCTCACTAGCTTAATCACATCCTTTCTACAGTAAGGTGACCAAAACTGCACACAATATTTCAAGTGCAGTCTCACCAACATCTTGTACAGCCATAATATGATGTTCCAACTTTTGAACTCAATGCCCCATCTGACAAAGGCAAGTGTTCTTCACCACCTTGTCTGCCCATGACCCTACTTTCAAGGAACTGTGTACTTGTACCCTGAGGTCTCTCCATTTATAACAATTCGATGGTATCAGACAGGAACTTGCAAAAGTTGAGAGGCTGTTGCAGGTAAAGGAAAGACTGCCAAGTGTAGTAGTATTCAAATTCTGACCACAAGTAAAATGAAGTGGTCTACTAATTAGCCAATGAGTACATTAAGTACACTTTTAACTTTTTCAGATTGTTACGTTTACCTGCAAATTTAACTCAGGTATAGCCTCTGAATTCTTCCCACAATTGTACCCTGTATTAACAATCTCTTCCCAAGTGTTAAGAAACAAATAAGCTAATGATTATTAAAAACATATTTGGAATAGCAATCTGCTTACAGTTTTGTCTCTCAGTATTTTCTGATAATTTTCTTCAGTCTCACACTGAAGCACTGCTGGAGACTGTATACTGGTTAGGTACTGTAGTACTTTCTACAATGCAGGAAAATGTCATTACTGAGATTTTAATATGCCAGGATAAGTAAAATGCTGAATGTTTCAGAACAGCTAAATCCCTAAAGAATATAATGAAAAGGTTCAAAGTCTCAAAGTAGTGTGAAATATATATTTTAATATATTTATTTTCTTAGAATCCTCTTTCTGAGCAGGGGAAATGTGGTAAAAATAGCAGTTTTTCTTCATAAGATATTTTGAACAATTTGTTAAGCTCAGGTTACTTTGTGTGATTGCAGGTTTCTAATGCTTCAACCAAAATTATGAGTAAATCTTTCATTTTCTAAATTTAATAGTTTACTTTCGCCATTTCTGATTTATGTTACTTAACAGACATGAAATTTGAACTAATCAAAATGAAGTATGACCATGAACTGGAGTCAGATTTAGGTTTTTTGAATATTGTAATAAATTTCACTTGACACTAATCATGGCAAGCTGGAAACATTCTTCTTTAAGAACATGATCACCATTCTATTTGCATTGGGAATTACACAAAATGGAAGGTGAACAATATCATGAAAATTAAAAAAAACTGCAGATGTGGGAAATCTGAGATAAAAACAGAAAATGTTGGAAAATACTCAGCTGGTCAGGCCACATCAGTGGGAAGAGAAACAGATCTAATGTTTCAAGTCAAAGACCCTTCATCAGGACTGGGGAGGAGACATTAAGCTGCAGGGAAGGTGGAGAGGAGGATGTCTCTGATAGGTTTGACCTCGGGTGACCCTGGGGATAAGCTGTAAACAAGGTTATATGGTCAATGAGTGAATGGGAGCACTTAGAGTGAGAACAACAAAAAAAAAGTTGTGAAATGCATACCAAGAAGACATACCCATTGGAATGTCCTTGGCAAGTAGGATTAAGGAGAATCCCAAGACACTTAATACCTATATTAGGAGTATGAGGGTAGCTAGGGAAAGCGTAGCTCGTAGGAGGGGATTTATTCCAGAGGAAGTGGATGAGGTCTTAATGAGGACTTTATATTGGTATTCACCAAGGAGAAGGGCATGGATGATGGTGAAATTAGGGAGAGATATGTTGATATTCTAGGGCCTGTCAATTATTAAGAAGGAGGAAGTGTTCGGTGTCCTGAAAAGCATTAAGATCGATAAGCCCTCAAAATACTAAGGAAAGCAAGCTGAGCTTTGACAAATATCTTTGTATCATCTTTGGCCACAGGCAATGTGCCAGAAGACTGGAGAATATCCAATGTTCTCCCTTTGTTTAAGAAGGGTAATGGGGACAAACCAGAAAATTATTGGCCCGTGAGCCTTACATCAATGGTAGGGAAATTACTGGAGAAGATTCTTAGGGAGAGGATATATTCACATTTGGCAAAGCAAGGACTTACTAGGGGTAGTCAGCATGGCTTTATGCAGTGGAAGTCTTATCTCACAAATTTGATTTGAGTTTTTTTTGAGGAAGTGACAAAAATGATTGATGAGGGTAGGGCAGTGGATGCTATCCACATGCACTTTGGTTAAGCGTTTGACAAGGTCTATCATGGTAGGCTCGTCCAGAAGATTAAGTCACATGAGATCCACTGCGAGCTGGTAAACTGGATCTAAAATTGGCTTGGTCATGGAAGACAGAGGGTAGTGGTCGAGAGATGTTTTTCTGACTGGAGGTCTGTGACAACTGGTATTCTCTAAGGATCAGTGCTGGGACCTCTGTTGTTCGTAATATATATCTTAATGATTTGGATGAAAATGTAGGTGGTCTGACTGGGAAGTTTGCAGATGACATGAAAATGGTGGAGTCGTGGATAATGAGGAAGGTTGTCAAAGAATACAGCAGGATATAGATCAGTTGGAAATTTGGGCAGAGAAGTGGCAGATAGAGTTTAATCTGGACAAATGCGAGATCTGGAGCAATATACAAAGTGCTGGAGGAACTCAGCAGGTCAGGCAACATCCATGGAGGGAAATAAACAGTTGACGTTTCGGGCTGAGACAGTGAGATGATGCATTTTGGGAGGTTAAATACAAGAGGAAAGTTTACAGTAAATGTCAGGACCCTTAGAAGGATTGATGTATGTATGTGTACAAGTCTATAGGTCCCTGAAAGTGACAACACAAGGGTGGTAAAGAAGGTGTATGGCAATTGGGGCACAGAGTGTATAAAAGTTGGGAAGTCATGTTGCAGCTGGGTAAAAATTTGGTTAGGTCACATTTGGCATGCTGTGTGCAATTCTGGTTGCCACACTATAGGAAGGTTGAGGAGGCTTTGGAGAGGATGCAGAAGGATGTTGCCTGGATTGGAGTGCATTAGCTATAAGGTTGGACAAACTTAGGTTCTTTTCCCTGGAGCATCAGAGGCTGAGGGATGGCCTGATAAAAATATATAAAATTATGAGAGGTATAAATAAAATAGATAGTCAGTCTTTGTTGGTCAAGGTGGAAATGTCAAATACTAGAGGGCATAGGTTTAAGGCAAGAAGGGGGATAGTTTAAAGGAAACATGTGAGGAAAGTTTTTGTTTTACACAGAGAGTGGTAGGTATTTGGAACATGCTGCCGGGGATGGCGGTAGAAGGAGATATGATAGCAACATTTAAGGTATTTAGACAGACATGAACAGGCAGGAAATGGAGGGATATGGACCATGTGCAGGCAGATGGGATTAGTTTAGATTGGCATCATGGTCGGCACAGACATTGTGGGCTGACAGGCCTGTTCCTATGCTGTGAAAAGAAGCTTATTAAGCTGTAGGGAGGGTGGAGAGGGATTTGTCTCTGACAGAGTAAAAATGAAAGTGCAGGCCTGTTCTGTTTCTATCCCTTTTTGTACACACGCACAACATTACATGTACTCCAATTCTCTGTTATTATCTCCTCTTCCATGAAACTTCAGTGAACATACAAGCGACTGCCTTGCCATCTCCTCCTCGGTTTCCCCAGTGTACAAAGGTGCATTATATTGAGATCTGGGGATTTGTCGTCTTTTGGTTCTGCAAGATTTTCAGTCATTTTCTCTCCAAATGCACTCATGTTCCTTTTAAGCTCAGTTGCAAATCATATTGATTAGAACGTGAGGCTAGTCAATACCACATGTTAATTTGCTGAGATCCTCAAGTATGCATAGAGTCATACAGCACGGAAACAAGCCCTTTGGCCCAACTGGTCCACGCCATCCAAGATACCAATCCAAGCTAGTCCCATTTGCCAGCGTTTGGCCCATAACCTGCTAAACCATTCCTATCCACATACCTGTCCAACTGTCTATTGAAAGTTGTTATTGTAACTGCCTCAACCACTTCCTCTGGCAGCTCAATCCACATACATACCACTCATTATGTTAAAAAAAAGTTGCCTTGCAAGTTCCTATTAAATTTTTCCCCTCTCACCTTAACCTATGCCCTCTAGATCTTGATTCCCCAACCCTGGGAAAAAGACTGGGTGCATTCACCCTATCTATGCCCCTCATGATTTTATATACCTCTATAAGATCACCTCAGTCTCCTATGCTCCAAGGAAAAAAAATCCTAGCCTGTCCAATCTCTCCTTATAACTCAGTCCCTTAAGTCCTGGCAACATCCTTATAAATCTTTTCGGCACTCTTTCCAGTTTAATAACATCTTTCCTCTAGCAGGGTGACTAAAACTGATTAAAACACTCCAAGTGCGGCCTCCAGCCTCACCAGCAACTTGTACAACCACACTATGACCTCCCAACTTCTATACTCAATGCCCTGACTGATAAAGGCCAAATAAAAGCCTTCTTCACCAACCTGTCTAGCTGTGACTCCAATTTCAGGTAGCCATGTACCTGAACTCCAAGGTCGCTTTGCTTTACAACACTTCCTGGTGCCCTGTGAAATTCCTACCTTGATTTCACTTTCCAAAATGCAGCACCTCACATTTATCTGAATTAAACTCTATTTGCCATCCCTTGGCCCATTTACTCAGCTGATCAAGATCCTTCTGTAATTTTTGATAACCTTCTTCACTGTCCACCATACCACTTAGTTTAGTGTCATCTGCAAAATCACTAACCATTACCAAACTGTTTTCTCCCACCCAACTCCTTTTCGGTAAAAGGCTTAAGCATAAGTGAGAATATTTTGCCTAAATCAATGAACAGCACAGATACTTAAGCGAAATGAATAAGCACAGTTTGATTATTCCAGAGAAATACCAGACCCTCTAAGGGTGCAGACTACAATATCCATATTTTAAGTTAGTTAGTGGTGATACTCCTGATGTGCATGGTGTGAGAATGACTAAATCCTTAGTGTATATGCATTACTTTATGTAAAAGAAACTGAGAGGGTGCTTCTGTGCTCAGGCAACAATTAACTGTAACTGCCTTATCAATCAATAAAGGGTCTTCGATATGAAATATTAACTCTATTTCTCTTTCCACTAATTGCTGACCCCACCTGCTGAATGTTTCCCAGCATTTACTTTTTTAATTTCATTTTCAACAGTAAAGGGTGACTGGATTTCATTTTTCCAAAAATAGGGCCACTCAAAAAGCAATGTTATGTACTTCAGGAGCAATGTTCTATCTAACACAAGAAAAGACTGGAAAGGTGTAAAAATTTTGACCATTGAGGCAAAAGTCAATTACAAGGTGCAGCACAGCAGAGAATGTCTAAGATAATGCAAAGGAATCAGCCTGTTCATTTTGACATGCCTCTTGGGGGAATGAATTGCAAATGGGGCAAGTGTTAACTTTTAACACAACTGATAACTATCAGAACAGCTTATTTCATGTGGTTCCCATGACACAATTTGAGACATACCAACTGCTGATCAATAGAATTTTAAATATTAAAGGAATCAAGGAATATGGGGTTCATGCAGGAACAGTGGTGCTGAAGTAAAAGATCAGCCATGATCTTACTGAACAGTAGAGCAGCCATGAGCGACTGAATGTCCTACTCCTGCTTCTATTTCTTCATTCCTTGTGACTCAAAGCCAAACCTCAACAAGCTTAAAAAGAAATTGCATCTACTTGTGTTGTAAAAGATTTCATCAAAGTATTTTATGTGAAGGTGATGCCAAGTAACAAAAAACACTGAATCCATGAAAAATATCATACGATAATTCAATCTGTGGGGACTAACAGAGTAGGGTCTCAGTAAATTCACTGTGGGCCTCTTTCTCCACCTCTTCAAACAAAATGACCTTCCCCGGTGTTTACCATATAATTAGAAATTTACCGTGACTTACACGTCTGGTATTTTGTTGTTTCAAATAAGTATGAAATTGATGATGAGTTCTCTGGAAAACAGCCCAGCATTTTATCTTGGAATTTTGGCAAAAGCTATTTGTATCACTGTAATACATATACTTCATCCATTATTACTCTTACACTAAGATTGTACATATTTGCTTGAATTGAAGTTTTCGTTGCATTACAAAAATCAATAAAAGCTTTCATTTCATAAAAAAAGTGATTGGACAGTTCAGAGGACCACAAATTGTATCAGAGATTAGCTCAAAGTATTTTCCAATAATTATTAGAACCTGGAGATTACACTTAAAATTCCTCAAAACCATCAATTGCTGCTTACAATATATAACTGTTACAAATAAATGAGTTTGTCATCATTGTCACAGTCTAAAACTATTTCAGATACAATATCTGTTTATTTCCTGATTGTATAATACAATTATTGCATTCTGTCTTTAAGCATGCTTCAAAACGAAATGCATACATCTTCAAATATTTGAGAAATTTCTAAATTTGTCACATCAGTGAATTATCAGTGAAAACTGTGTAGATGAATTCTATATTAACTACTACACATGAAATCAAATAAATTTTATCTGGTTTCTTTCTTTTTAACTTTCAATACCATTAGTACTACCATTTACAATGGGAGACAAGATGCAAAAAGCAATGCAGCGAAACCAGGCAACCCCACATTACGGGGAGATTATGTTCGTAGAAAACTGTCCGTATGTAACACAAAGCTGCATTACCTGTGCATGTGTCAGGAAACGCAAGTTAAATAAAAATAAATTTTGTGTTTATTTATTTACTTTTTACATATAAAGTTCATGAGAGCTAACTTTATTCGGTATCTCAAATTTTTAGGTAGTGATTTTGCACTCCTTAAATTTTCATTACCTAAGTGGCCATATCGCGGGGAACACCTGTACTATTATAAATAGTAGTAACTATTTATAATAATAATAATAATTTCTGACAACTTTTGCTCTATGCCAGAAACAGTGGTCAATGTACAGAGGAATATCATGTTAAAAATAATAAACTAATTATAAGGCACCTACCAGCTTACCAAACTAAAACAGTTCATTAAAATACAAACTTCCTTCTGCTCATACTTACTAATATTTTCAAAGTGGTTATTCTGTAACTAAGAACATTGACAGGAGCTAATTGGTTTGTGTGAGGCAGACAATCAACGTTTTCTATTCTTCAACCAAACTGCATTTACATGAGACATGGGAGCAGCCAGCCAGCTAGAGACTACAGATTAAAGAGCAAGAGAGCTATGGACAGACCTGTGAGAGGACACACAGACTTAACAACGGGAGCAGGGAAAGAGATAAATGCAGAGGGGATGATAGTGACAACTGGGGGCTTATGGATGAGAGGAACAGGAAAGTGGATGGAGGAGGGTGGAATACAAAGGGAGGGGCAGTGGGCAAATGGGGGTGCAGAGTAGGGAAGACGTGGAGACACACACAGAGGGGATAAGGACACAAGAGTGAAGACATACAGGGAAGTCACAAAAAGGGAATATGGATGGCAACACGGATGGGGAACACAAGGAATGAGAGGAGTGACAGGGTTTCACAGAGGGGAAAAAAGGCAGACAGGCAACATGGAGGGTTGACATGGAAGGGTTGGAATATATTTATGAGACATAGGTTGGTGGGGGAAGGTGACCCTCTGTGTCCATGTCCCCCTCTATACCCACACTTCAAAGGTGGGGTAGACTTCAAAGGTAGACTGATTTCCGAAGAGGAAGAGCACACTGCTCAAATGTTAAAGTTGCTGAGCTGTTGGAACTTTGGATTGACAAGGACAGGGCGTTAGACATTGTCCACACAGACTTTAGCAGGGCTTTTGACAAGGTCCTGCAGCAGCAGCTGTCTTTACCGTCACCCCCCTCCCCCCGGCTAATTCTGATTTCTTTTGCCTGCCTCCACCTATCATCCACCAGCCTCTGTCTCCCAACTCCACCCCTCCCTCTCCCCTACTGGGCTCCATCTGCCCATCATCCTTCACCCCTCCTTGGTCCACCAATCACCTACTGGCTCCTGTTATACTCCCCCTCTCATCTTTATACTGGCTATGTCCCCTCTTCAGTCAGTCCTCATGCAGGGTTTCAACCCAAACCATTGACAATGCATTTCCCCCACCAGATGCTGCTCAACCAGCTGAGTAAGCTGGTCCAGAAGGTGAGATCACATGGGATCCAGAGTGAGCTAGACAATTGGATACAAAATTGATTTGGTGGTAGGAGTCAGAGGGTGTAGTGGAGGGTTGTTTTTCAGATTGGAGGCCTGTGACCAGACCAGCGCTGGGTCCACTGTTGTTTGACATCTATAATAACAATATGGATGAGAATGTAGTTGGCATGGTTACTAAGTTTGCCAAAATTGGTGGTATAGTTGACAGTGAAGAAGGTTAACATTTCATGAATGGGTGCAACTGCATAGGAACTCCTTTATATGATTGTGCATCCATTGAGACTGTTGAGCATCATTATTTCATACAGGTAGAAATTACACAATTTTTCACAGCTCAGAGTTAGCAAATGACTTGGAAATGAATTTTTGATTAAAGTTTTTCAGATAATAGGTGTAGATATTTGTTTCCTACTTACAGTTAAACACTTTGAGTGTGCGGTTATATCATACTCATTCTTTTTTGTTTTATATCCACCACATATCATCATTTCAATTCGAAAAAGTTATAGCAAACAGATCAATCTTTTAACTCCAATTCTGGGATGTACATTGAATATAGTATATCAGAGCAGCGCATCTCATATAATTTTTGCACGCTCATCTGTACCTACAGAACTGCTGTAGTGGTCCAGCAGTTATTAATGTATTTCATCAATGTATTTATATTGGGAATTTAACATAGTAAAACTTCCCAAGGCCCTTCAAAATAAAGTTTGACAACAAGTAGCATCTAAAAATATCAGGGGAAATATAAGAGGCAGCAAGAGCTTGGTTAAAAAGATTTAAAGCAATCTTCATATTCACAGTTCGTTGAAAGTTGCCTCACAGGTGGAAAGAGCAGTTAAGAAGGCCAATGGGATGTTGGCTTTCATAAGTCGTGGGATTGAGTTTAAGAGCCGCGAGGTTATGATGCAGCTTTACAAAACTCTAGTTAGGCCACATTTAGAGTACTGTGTTCAGTTCTGGTCGCCTCATTATAGGAAGGATGTGGAGGCATTGGAGAGGGTGCAGAGGAGATTTACCAGGACGCTGCCTGGATTGGAGGGTATTGAATATGAGGAGAGGCTTAAGGTGCTAGGGCTTTATTCACTGGAAAGGAGGAGGATGAGAGGAGACATGATAGAGGTATATAAAATATTGATGGAGTAGACAGTCAGCGCCTCCTTCCCAGGGCACCAATGCTCAAGACGAGAGGTCATGGCTTTAAGGTTATGGGTGGGAGGTTCAGGGGAGATGTCAGAGGGATGTCACCCAAAGAGTGGTTGGTGCATGGAATGCACTGCCTGGGGTGGTGGTGGAGGCAGATACATTGAACAGGTTCAAGAGCTTGTTGGATAGGCATATGGAGGAACGTGAGATAGAGGGATATGCGGGAGCAAGGGGTTAGGTAGTGTGAGGGTGGTCTGATGGACGGCACGACACGGTGGGCCGAAGGGCCTGTTTTGTGCTGTATGGTTCTATGGTTCTATGGTTATCTAGGTTTATAACAGGATCTAGATCAACTGGGAAAATGGGTCAAGGAATGGCAGATGGAAGTTAACTTGGACAAGTGTGAAGTGTAGCATCTTGGGAAGTTATTACCAGGGCAACATTTACACTTTAAATGGCAGAGCCCTGGAGAGTGCTGTGGAACAGAGAGACCTAGGGATACAAGTACATAGTTCCCTTAAAGTGGTGACACAGCTAGACAGGGTGCTGAAGAAGGTGTTTGTTCTTTGCTGACATTATACAAGTCTAGGACCATGTTGCAGTAAAATAATAATCCCTTACTGCATTGAGAAGCTGACATATTTACACTTCTTTGTCTATGTTACATGCTAAAAGCAGGACTGTGAGATCGGTCAGCAGGTCAGGTTGCACTAATGAAGAGGGGGAAAGAAAAATGACCCAATATCACAGATGGATGACTTACAGCAGAATGGCCAATTCTGACACAGACAAAGTATGTGAAGTTGAAGATCAAGTCCTGCAGGCTGCAGGTGGAAGATGAGGTGTTGCTTCTCAAGCTTGCTTTGGGCCTTGTTGCAACAGCACAGGAGGCCATAGACAGACAGATCAGAGTGAGAGTGGGATGGAGAAGTGAAGTGACAGGCAACAGAGAGCACAGGATCACTCAAAGGAAGTTGAGGGCTGTGGTAGCTGTACAAATGGCAATTAGGAAAAAGGACATGCCCAACGGACAGCAGGAACAGAATGCACACAGATTTAAAATAGAGAACACTGATGCAGAGTGCACTGGAGGCCAACAAGTAAAAGTCAGGCTGGGGAAAAAATATATAAGCAAAAGTGAAAATATAAGAAAAAAAGGGCAGGTTAAAAAGTACAGAGGATTAGCAAAAAACATAGCAAAACTGCAGTGAGAAGCGAGTGCTTACAATGTGTGCAGAACTGCATTCTTATTCAGTATGCAAAATACCAAATATGAAAAGGAGCATTAAAGAATCTAAAAACAGGTAATAAACCAAAAAAAATCCAGACAATAGCAAGCACATTGTGATAAGGTTTAATGTAAACACTGTGAAAGATATTATTACCAAAGCAATAAACTGAAGAAAGCTTATTTAGAGGATGAGACTGGAATCTAGAAAAATAAACTAGAAAAATAGTTTGATGAATAAATTGAAAATGATTGGGAAATATTTAAAACAGTGATCTACAGAACTATATTCCATTGCAAAGCATGGAAAAATAAAACATTTAGTCATGACACACTTTGGGTAAATAAGTACAATGTAATACTACAAAGAAGTATTTAAGTACATAGACAATAAATGACAGGAACAAAAAAACTGGAAAAAGAAATAATTAGGCAGGCAAAGGGAAATGCAAAATTATTTAGCAAAGATTAAAACAAATAAACTATACTGTAGACACAAAAACAAAAGACACAATAGGGAGAAGGCTACAAAACGGGCCAGAAATTCATAGCCAATTCTGTAGAAATAGCATGAATATGAAATAATTGTTTTGCTTTAGCATTTATCAGGAAGACTTTAATGGTAGGCACACAATTAGAGGAGACAATACAAATATGAAAAGGACATTCAAGGTAGCAAGGGGCAAGATAATTATCACAGTTCAAATGTATAGAACATAAATATGGATCAGATCTGAATGTATACTGTTAGAGAAGAGAAAGCTAAGGCACTATTTCATGCACTTTAAACAAAATATGAAAAAGAATACTATGGGGGCACTGATAGACAACTAGAATAAACCCAAAATTTTAAAATACAAAGCAAGACCAGGAAATTATGAGTCAATTAGCTTAATATTTGTTATTGGAAAGATAATAAAATCATTAAACTGAGAAAAAAAACCCACTGAAACAGTTTATAGTAGCACCGACTACATAAAAGGCTCTTACCAATCACTGAATATTTGAAGAAGTAACAGAAGGTGTTGATAAGGGGATTGCAGCAGATGTAATAAAGGCCTTTAATGCTGTAGTGGGCATGTGGCCGAGGCTAAAACATGTGGATTCAGGGGAGGGGAGGGGGGGCACGGGTGAAATTGCCATAATGGATAAGAAGCAGGCTTAAAAACACAAAACAGAGCAGGAAGCTAGTGATGGCTAATCAGATTGACAGAATGTGAGAAGTGACATCCCGCAAGGATTGATGGTCTAACCACTGTTCACTACTTACAATAAATGATCTGGGTCCTGCAAGTGGAAGTGATTTCGATGTCTGTAGTGACATCATACATGAAGTGTTATCAAAAACTGGAGATGCTGGAAATAAAAACAGAAAATTCTAGAAACACTCTGCAGGCCATGCAGCATCTGCTTCTCTTTCCACAGATGATTTCTGACCTGTTGAGCATTTCCAGCATTTTCTGTTTTTATTTCAGTTAAGGATGGGGTATAGCAAATGCAGAGGAGGACAACAAAAAAAAAGAAAACAACATTAATTAATGAAGAATGAGTGCACAATTAGCAGAGAGTAATGTAGATGAGTGTGAGGTGATAATTTTGAATGGGATGAACAGCAAGGTCATATATTGCTTTGAAAATGTGTTTAAAAATTGTGAAAGGAATGAAAGGATCCGAGGGCATGGATTCACAAACGACAAAACATTTGGTTAATAAAGTCATATAAAGCAAAAAAAAAGGTTCATTTCCTGAGGATTTAAAATCAGAGAAATAATGTTTGATTTGTGTAGACTATTGGTTGGACTTCACAGAAGAATGCTAGACTCCATATTATAAGAAGAATATAAAGGCACCGGAAAAGTTGCAAGAAAAAAATAATAAAGGGAAAAGAAAAGTAGGAGGTTCTATCCACCAGGAAAGGTGAATGGAATGCACTTGTATTGTCTGGAGCTTAGCAAAGTGAAAGATGATCACACTGTTTCACCAGCTGAGGAGTCTGGAACAGAGTGTCACAGCTCAGAATAAGGGTCGGCCATTTTGCACCAGGGGAAAGAGAATTTTCTTCACTTATAGGATGGTGAGTCTTTGAAATTCTCTCCACCAGTAGAAGCTCAGGCATTGAGTTAATTCAATAAAAAGATTAATATATTTCTGGCTATTAAGGAAATCATGGGGAATGGGGAGGGTGCAGGAAAATGAAGCTGAATAAGTCAGCCGTGATCTTGATTAATGGTAGAGCAGGCTAGAATGGTCAGTTAGCCTACTTCTGTTCCTAGTTACATAGAACATAGAACAGAACAGGCCCTTCAGCCCACAATGTTGTGCCGACATAGCTATTCCCTCCTACCTACAGAATGCCCATATCCCTCTATTTTCCTCTCACTCATGTGCCCATCTAAGCCCCTCTTAAAAGCCCCCAATGAATTTGCCTCCACCACCCTCTCAGGCAACATATTCCAGGCATCCACCACTCTCTCAGTAAAAAAACATACCCCTCACGTCTGTTCTGAACCTACCCCCTCTCACCTTAAATGCATGCCCTCTGGTAATGGATTGCTCAATAATGGGAAAAAGATATTGCTTGTCCACCCTATCTATGCCCCTCATGATTTTATACACTTCCAACAGATCACCCGTCAGCCTCCGCCACTCCAGAGAAAAAGACCCCAAGTTTGTCCAGCCTCTCCTGATAGCACATGCCCTCTAATCCAGGCAACATCCTAGTAAACCTCCTCTGCACCCTCTCTAAAGCCTCAACATCCTTCCTATAGTGAGGTGACCAGAATTGTGCAATTCTGGTCATTGCGTGCATTCTTAAACATTAGCATTTCCCTGGCATATTTCAGGACATGAGGTCTTGAAAGCAACAAACAATCAGCTTTTGAAATGTGGACATCATTATTTTGTTGACACACGTGTCATCATCTCCACCCTCCTAAACAAATGCATGGGAACTTACATCAAAAATTAAACATTTTTCCAGTAAACCGCTAAGATGCTTGGAGGGGGAGAGCCAGAAACCCGCAGACGCTCCAGTAAGATGGGCAGCACGTCATCCAGAAAGACCCCAAGTTGCATGCATGGATTATTTTTCTGCACCACCCGCAAAAGAAGTTAGTTGAGGAGAACCCAAACTGAGGCTCTTCATTGCCAGAAGATGAATTTTTACATATTTTATTCTAACTGTTGTTTAATGTCAGAGGTTGCCAGGGCTGTGCAGGAGGTGGGGGGTGCAGCCGGCTGCCCAACCAGGGGCTCAGGGCCACAGCAAGCTGGGCGGCTGCACAAGGTGACGCAGCCGGCGCAAGATCTGGCCCAAAGAGGCCGTTTGCAGCTGCCGAGACCCCACCACTGGCAGTTTGGAATTGGGCCCTGCTCAGTCCATCATTCAAGGACCTGATTGGCCAGACCACGCCTTTAGACACTGGGCTGCGAGTGTCAGGCCTCAGTAAATGCAGATGCGAGGACCATCAGGTGTCCATTTTGTGGGGGTGGGGGGCAGCCAAGCATAACATCACACTAAAACTTTTTATTTGTTTTTCTTCCCCCCCCACTTTGAGGACATTGGAGTCCACTGGGTGTAACTTCACGGACTTCAGCAGGCTTTCAGTACCTCACCCAATGTTCAATTCTCTCACCCAACAGCTAATTCTCTTTTTATGAGGGTATTCCCCTGCACGATGCATTTGAGCTCAATATAATCCAGTCCATATTCAATGCCCCAAAACATGCATTTTCTAGGAGACAGGCTAGCAACGTGAAGCAGAAACTGTAAGTGAACTATCAGGTCCCAAGATAAGGAGACACAAAGCACATTGTGGAACTTCAGCTGCAACCTGGATAGATATAAATTGGGAATTAAAGTGCTCTCCATTCTGTACAGCTTAACACCATACCACCCAATGCATTTGCAACAAAACTTCTATGTAACATGAAGTTTAAGGTCAGGATAATCATTTGAATCCAATGATGACTAAAGTCAACAATACATCATATTTTTGGAAGCAGTCTATTAAATGTACATATGGATCATTCCAAACATTCTTCAGTTATCAAGAATTTAGAATATTATAAATGCATTAAGTTGTACAACCATTGACATTGGAACTCTTGATCATAACCACAGAACCATACAGCACAAAACAGGCCCTTCGGCCCACCATGTTGTGCCGTCCATCAAACCACCATCACACTACCTAACCCCTTCCTCCCGCATATCCCCCCATCCCACACTCCTCCATATGCCTATCCAACAAGCTCTTGAATCTGTTCAATGTATCTGCCTCCACCACCACCCCAGGCAGTGCATTCCATGCACCAATCACTCTCTGGGTGAAAAACCTCCCACCCTTAACCTTAAAGCCATGCCCTCTCGTCTTAAGCATTGGTGCCCTGGGAAGGAGGCGTTGACTGTCTACTCTATCTATTTCTCTCAGTATTTTATATACCTCTATCATGTCTCCTTTCATCCTCCTCCTTTCCAGTGAATAAAGCCCCAGCACCTTAAGCCTCTCCTCAAATTCAATACTCTCTAATCCAGGCAGCATCCTGGTAAATCTCCTCTGCACCCTCTCCAACGCCTCCACATCCTTCCTATAATGAGATGACCAGAACTGAACACAGTACTCTAAGTGTGGCCTAACTAGAGTTTTGTAAAGCTGCATGTGTAATCTTAAAGTGCAGAAGGGTTAGAGACAGGATTAGACCACAGTGTGCAACGTATTTCGGCCTCCACTTCAGAGTAATTATTCCTGATTTGTAGAAACAGATTTATTAATCAAATTATAAACCAAAACTTATAACATTGGGAAACAGGTACAGAGTTGGTTGAGGCCCAATGGAGTGTCTACGTTGTGGATTAAAGTTGAGAGGTGCAAACTGAGTCACCATAAGTGGTGAAACAT
Source organism: Pristis pectinata (assembly GCF_009764475.1). Classification (NCBI taxonomy): domain Eukaryota; kingdom Metazoa; phylum Chordata; class Chondrichthyes; order Rhinopristiformes; family Pristidae; genus Pristis; species Pristis pectinata. The sequence continues at coordinate 108,311,656 of NC_067409.1, forward strand.
TACAATTACTGTGGGACAAATTTACATGGGCCGTTTTCATCAATGTGAATTTATGATGAATATACTAATACAAGTTGCAAAGGAAGTAATATTTAATTGACAGGAAATGCAGGCAGATGTTTTTTTTTAATTCTTACAGACAGATTTCAGGAAATAAGAATAGAGTCAGAATAGAGATAGTTTATCTTTGCTCAGTTTTTGTTTACATTTGCTAACAGCATGAAGGGCAGCAATGAACAACCTTCTGTAGCTGAGATAACTGAGATAAGTTATGTAACATTTCACTAATAATACTTGTGATAGGACTAATTCATATCACAAAGAAATATTACAGCTTGTCTTATAAATAATTATATCCTGCACACAGATTTTCCTTTATGATACATCAGTCCCAAAGAAACACTACTCAGGGCACCATTTGTGGATAAACCTTTCACAACCTACTTATTCATCATTCAGCCCTTCTGTCACTCTTCCACCAGTAGATTAATCATTTACACTGATTTGTGTCAATAAAAGATCAAAAGATAAGTCAATATGTTAACAGTTGCTTTCAGAATAAGAGCTAATGTCAAACCTTTTTAATGATCTTAATTTGCAATGTGCTAATAATTACAGTTATTATTCTGTGTAGGAACAAAGTTCAAAGGCCAAGATGGTATTTGTACTCAATGCTATAGAACAGTGCATAGGCCCTTGGACAATCCTGATACCCTTTTAATTGAAGTACAACTTGGTCAAAAATTTTAACAAAAGCAGATGCCCTCCCCAATGTTCTAGATGACTTATAAAATACTAAGTATTAGCTCTGGGCATTAACATTGTAATTAATAATCAAATATTTCTAAACAATTGATATATTGATTACTTTCCAAGGAGAAGCATCTTCATAAATATAAATACTTCTCCCATTATTCCTTTTGTCAAAGGAAGTATCTTGACTCCCACCCTTTTGGTTTGCTCTTTACCCCATTCTTAAACATTGTTCAAAACCTGTTTGACCTAACATTTCCCCTGGCTCTTATGAAAGGTCACTGGCATCTTGGTCTCTTTACAGATGCTTTCTTCATTTACTGATTTTTTTTTCTATTTTTATATTGTATGCATAAAATTTTGGCTTCTGCTAATGTATAGCATATGCTATCATCATTCAGATCAGAATATTTATGTGATACAAGTATTTGGTCTCAATTTTTTGGGACCATGCAATATTTGGATGATAGATCAATGGTACCCCTGTCTCGTCACAGCATCTGATGGAGTTTTTAAATATTTTTATTTGTATGCTATAGTATTCATGTACTTGTAAAACTTAATATGAAATTATGCAAGAACTTTAAAATTGTACTTCATTAATTTTTTTATGTCACTTGCTTCATGAAGTTTGGATATCAGATATTTCAAATCATAGATATTCAGATTGGACATCATCTGCCATACCAGTAATGATTTTCCTGAGTCTGCCAGGGGGTTTTATTTCAACACATCATTATTCAAAGTTCTCATAAATTGAAATTACTGATCTACAATCACCTTTACATCAGTGTCTATTACACCAGGATTTAGCCTGCAATTATTTTTCCGGAGCATGCTTTCATGTACCCTGAAAGCAAGTGTATCAAACCTATCATCTGCAGAATGATTTCATCAGTTTCATCTGAGACTTGATGAAATTCAGACTGTCGAGTCTCCTGTGTACTGTTGGAAAACTACTTTTAGATTTCATGGCACATCATCAGCCCTTTGCATTTTGGAACAAGAGCCATCACTGACTTGGCATGCAGTCGAAATAGAAATAGGGTGGTTAACAGGAAGAGAGGGATAAGTATGAGGCTTGGGTGGAAATAGTGAACAGAGATTAGGGAGAATAGCAAGACTTATTGGGTGGGTGAGTTAGGGACAGGGGCAGGGATCGACAGTGGCAGCAAAGGAGTCAGGATTCAGGGATGTTAAGGGGGGGGCCCCACAAGAGAGGGGAGGTTGTAAGGTAGGCAGTGCAGCCTAGAGGCCTTAACTGGGAAGAGGGAATGACAAGGCAGCTGCCAGGACATAATCAGGGAGGACATGAGGCAGACCAGCCCAGAGACAGGAGGACAGGGTTCAGGCAGGATGTTCCAGAGGCCAGCATGCAAGGGAGGAAATTGGCAGGGCAGCTCTGACCACGACGGCCAAGAAGTCAAGATTGCAAAGGTGGAGTGGGGTAAGCATCCCGTCAGCTTGGGACACTGGAATTCTCTGTGGTGGTTGGTGTTTCGGGCAAGATGAAACCAAAAATATATTCTTTGTGGAGAGGAGGGGGCAAGAAAGCATTTAGGGATGGTCTCACCACCAAACATGTCAATGAAGATTAGGGTTCAGGAAAAAGGAAACTGGGACTTGATGAGAAAGGGAAAACCTAAGAGACTGCAGATGCTGGAATCTGGAGCAACACAAAAGGCACTGGAGGAACTCAGTGGGTCAGGGAGCATCTATAGAGGAAAACAGACAGTTGATGTTTCAGGTCGAGACCCTTCATCTGGACTGGAAAGAAAGGGAGAGATAGCCAGTATAAAAAGATGGAGGGAAGGGGTGGATCAAGGGGTGGCAGACAACAGGATGATCCAGGTGAGGGTGGGAATAATGTCAAAAGCTGGGAGGTGATAGGCAGAAGGGACAAAGGCTGAAGATGATGGAATATCATAGGAGAGGAAGGTGGTGCACGGAATAAAGGGAGGGAGGTAGGGAGGGGGACTGGTGGGAGGAATGTGTGTGGGTGATGGGCAGATGGAGAGGATAGGGAGAGGGGAGGGGAGGGGAGGGGAGGGGAGGGGTAAGACGTAAGGTGATGGGAGCCAGGTGGATCAAGAGGAGAGAGAAAAAAGTGGCAAAATAGGGGAAAAAGGGTCAGAGGGGAGTGGTTACCAGAAGTTTGAGAACTCAATGTTCATGCTGTCAGGTTGGAGAATGCCCAGGAGGAATATGAGGTGTTGTTCCTCTAATTTTTGTTTGGGCGTGACCTGGCAGCAGAGGAAGCCGTGGACAGTGTGGGAACGTGAAGTAGAATTGAAATGGCTGGCACAGCAGATGGAGTGGAGGTGTCCGACAAATTGGTCCTCCAATCTGCGTCTGGTCTCACCAATGCAGAGGAGGCCACACTGGGAGCACCGGATGGAATAAATAACACTGATGGATTCACATGTGAAAGACTGCTTCAACTGGAAGGACTGTTTAGGCCCTGGATGGTGGTGAGGGAGGAGGTGTAGCAGCAAGTGTAACACTTAGCATGGTTACAGGAGCAAGCACCTGGAGAGGGAGGAGGATCGGTGGGGATGGATGAGCGATGGGTGTTATTTATTGCATCCAGTTGCATGCGGATTGGGAGACCTTCCAGCCCTTTGTCAATTACACCTATCACCTCCCAGCTTCTGACAGCATCTGTCTTATCACCCCCCTCACCCAGATTCACCCATCACCTGCCAACTCTTGCTCACCTCTTCCCTTCACCTTTTCAATACTAGCTATCTCCCCCTTTCCTTCTAGTCCTAATGAAGGGTCTTGACCCGAAAAGTCAACTGTCAATTTCCCTCCATAGATGCTGCCTGACCCACTGAGCACCTCCAGTGCCTTTTGTGTTGATGAGAAAGGGGTTTGGATGTGTGGCAGAGAGAACCGATGGAGCAGGAATTCATGTTTGGCTGGTGGAGTGGTGGTGGGGGAAGAAATTGTGAAGTAGAAAATGGGAGGTTAGGAAGACACAAGTCCTGAATACAACAACATCAACAGGATCAGAGCTGAAAGAGAAGCAGACTGGATGAATGGACCTTGGCACTTGGTATAGATAAGTCTGTTTACATTGATAGGTGAATTGGGAAATAGAAATCCAGGCCTAAGATTTAATAGATTTTTGGCAATTAAGGAAATAGAGGGATCTGGGCATTTAGAGCTGGGGAGGGCATGTATGCTTTGATCTTGCATGTCAACCTCCAAAAAAACAGAAGGAGTGAAATGATGTCCAGCAGCAGTTCACATAATTCCTGCAAATCTGGAGGGGTACTCCTCTATGTCATTCTTTTCAGGACCACTGAAGAAGCAGGAGCTTGCAGAGCACATATTCTATCAACGTTCCAATCATTTTACAGAAAAATCCTGAAATAGATGCAGATCCTGTGCACATTTAAATTCATCCAACTCTGACTTCAAGCAGCAATCGTGAGGGCTGCTAAGGAACGATGACCAACACATGCTGTCAGTCATGGCACCAGCACCAGTTGAAGTGCAAGACATCGTACCCAGAACTTAGTGTATGCTTTGCCTGTTTACACACAAAACCATATGAAACATATTCCAGATGCTGCCACTGTGTCAAAACTAGAGCAGGTCAGGCCTACATGGTTTAAATGTTCAACAGGCCAAATTTAACAAACTTTTCCCAGAGACCAAAGAAATGTATTTAAAATGCTACCCAAACTTTTCAAATCCCCTCAAGTACTCAAAGGCAATCAAGGGTTTTGCACATTTGACTCTGCCCAAAAGCAGGAGACAGTGCTGGAGCCCTGAGTCAGAGTTCAGGTGCAAACCCCTTGCACACACCTGCGGGCAGGGGGGTAAGAGGAGGGGATAAGGGAGGGAGGGAGGGGGCGAGGGAGGGGGGAGGGGGGGAGGGAGGGGGGAGGGGGGGGGAGGGAGGGGGGTAAGGGAGGGGGAGGTGAGGGGGGGAGGTGAGGGGGGCGGTGAGGGGGGAGGTGTGGGGGGGAGGGGGTGGGAGGGGAGGGGGAGGGGAGGGGAGGGGAGGGGGAGGGGGAGGGGAGGGGAGGGGGAGGGGGAGGGGGAGGGGGAGGGGGAGGGGGGGAGAGGGAGGGAGGGGAGGGAGGGGAGGGAGGGGAGGGGTGGAGGAGGGGGGAGAGGGGAGGAGGGGGGAGAGGGGAGGAGGGGGGAGAGGGGAGGAGGGGGGGGAAGAGGGGGGGAGGGGGGGAGGGGGGGAAGAGGGGGGGAGGGGGGGAAGAGGGGGGGAGGGGGGGAAGAGGGGGGGAGGGGGGGAAGAGGGGGGGAAGAGGGGGGGAGGGGGGGAAGAGGGGGGGAGGGGGGAAGAGGGGGGGAGGGGGGGAAGAGGGGGGGAGGGGGGGAAGAGGGGGGGAAGAGGGGGGAGGGGGGGAAGAGGGGGGGAGGGGGGGAAGAGGGGGGGAGGGGGGGAAGAGGGGGGGAGGGGGGAAGAGGGGGGGAGGGGGGAAGAGGGGGGGAGGGGGAAGAGGGGGGGAGAGGGGAGGGGGAGAGGGGAGGGGGGAGAGGGGAGGGGGGAGAGGGGAGGGGGGAGAGGGGAGGGGGAGAGGGGAGGGGGAGAGGGGAGGGGGAGAGGGGAGGGGGAGAGGGGAGGGGGAGAGGGGAGGGGGGAGAGGGGAGGGGGGAGAGGGGAGGGGGGAGAGGGGAGGGGGGAGAGGGGAGGGGGGAGAGGGGAGGGGGGAGAGGAGGGGGGAGGGAGGGGGGAGGGGAGGGAGGGGGGGAGGGGAGGGAGGGGGGAGGGGAGGGAGGGGGGAGGGAGGGAGGGGGGAGGGGAGGGAAGGGGGGAGGGGAGGGAAGGGGGGAGGGGAGGAGGGGAGGAGGGGGGAGGAGGGGGGGAGGGGAGGAGGGGGGAGGAGGGGGGGAGGGGAGGGGGGGAGGGGAGGGGGGAGGGGGGGAGGGGAGGGGGGAGGGGAGGGGGGAGGGGAGGGGGGGAGGGGAGGGGGGGAGGGGAGGGGGGGAGGGGGGGAGGGGGGGAGGGGAGGGGAGGGGAGGAGGGGGGGAGGGGGGGGGAGGAGGGGGGGAGGGGGGGGGAGGGGGAGGGGAAGGGGGGAGAGGGGAGGAGGGGGGAGGAGGAGGGGGGGAGGGGGGAGGGAGAGGGGGGGGAGAGGGGGGGGGGGAGAGGGGGAGGGGGAGGGGGGGAGGGGGGGAGGGGGAGAGGGGGGAGAGGGGGGAGAGGGGGGGAGGGGGGGGAGGGGAGGGGGGGGGAGGGGAGGGGGGGGGAGGGGAGGGGGGGGGGAGGGGGGGGAGGAGGGGGAGGAGGGGAGGAGGGGGAGGAGGGGGGGGAGGGGGAGGAGGGGGAGGGGAGGAGGGGGAGGGGAGGAGGGGGAGGGGAGGAGGGGGGGAGGAGGGGGGAGAGGGGGGGGGGAGAGGGGGGAGAGGGGGGGGGGGAGAGGGGGGAGGGGAGGGAGAGGGGGGAGGGGAGGGAGGGGGAGGGGAGGGAGGGGGAGGGGGAGGGGGAGGGGGAGAGAGGTGTGGAGGGGGGGAGAGTGGGAGAGGGAGGGGGGAGGGGGGAGAGGGGGGGAGGGGGAGAGGGGGGAGGGGGGAGGGGGAGAGGGGGAGAGGGGGAGAGGGGGGAGGGGGGGAGGGGGGAGGGGGGGAGGGGGGAGGGGGGAGGGGGGAGGGGGGAGGGGGGAGGGGGAGAGGGGGGAGGGGGGAGGGGGGAGGGGGGAGGGGGAGAGGGGGGAGAGGGGGAGAGGGGGGGAGGGAGGGGGGAGAGGGGGGGAGGGGGGAGGGGGGAGGGAGGGGGGAGAGGGGGGAGAGGGAGGGGGAGAGGGAGGAGGGGAGGGAGGGGGGAGAGGGAGGGGGGGAGGGGGGGGAGAGAGGGAGGGGGGTAGAGGGGGGGAGAGAGGGAGGGGGGAGAGAGGGGGGGAGGGAGGGGGGAGAGGGGGGGAGGGAGGGGGGAGAGGGAGGGGGGAGAGGGAGGGGGGAGAGGGAGGGGGGAGGGAGGGGGGGAGGGAGGGGGAGAGGGAGGGGGAGAGGGGGGGAGGGAGGGGGGAGAGGGGGGAGGGAGGGGGGAGAGGGGGGGAGGGAGGGGGGAGAGGGAGGGGGGAGAGGGGGGGAGGGAGGGGGGAGAGGAGGGGGAGAGGGGGGGAGGGAGGGGGGAGAGGGAGGGGGGAGAGGGGGTGAGGGGGGAGGGAGGGGGGAGGGGGAGGGAGGGGGGGGGAGGGGGAGGGGGGGGAGGGGGGAGGGGGGGGAGGGGGGGGAGGGAGGTGGGAGGGGGGGAGGGAGGTGGGAGAGGGGGGGAGGGGAGGGAGAGAGGGGGGAGGGGGTGTGGGGGTGGTGGGGTAAGGAAGCCCCAGGCCCGGGCAGCTTCACCTCCACCACCCACCCCAGCAGCCGTTGCTATGACACCCACCCGGGCCTACGGCTCCCTCCCCTTGGCCGCCCTCCACGCCGAGCCTTTCCGCCGGCGACCGCACCCCCTCCAAGCGGCGAGCGGGGCGGGGCAGGGCAGGGGAGGGGAAGGGAGGGAAGGGGAAGCGGGTCAGGGTTGAAGTGCGCGGCCTGCGAGCCCAAAGGGTGGGGAGGTGGGGGAGGGCCCATCGGGTGGAAAGCCTGGCCCCCTGGTGGGTGGGTGCTGGTGGTGGGACGGGAGGGTGGTGGGACGGGAGGGGGGCGCGACTGGCGGCCTCCCTCCCGCCCGGTGTGGAGCCCCCACCCAGCGGGCGGCCGCTCCACGCGAGCCGCGGCTGCCCGCGGGGCCCGGGGAGCCGGAGCGCGGCGCTGAGGCGCCTCCTCCTCCCCTCCACCGCCACCACCGCCCGCCCCATCCACATCCACGGCCGCCGCCTCCTCCCCCTCCCGCCCCACCTCCCTACCGATGTGGTTGTCCTCAATGTGCTCGATGAGCTCCCACAGGGTCTGGAAGTGCAGCCCGCAGCCCCCGAAGCGGCAGGTATTGGAGAAGAAGGAGGCGGCGGCGATGCCGGTCATGGTGCTACATGGGTCCGGGCGGCGAGAGGAGGGGAGGGGAGGGGAGGGGCGGGAGCACAGAGCCTCACACAGCAGCCAGCCCTCCCACCCTCTCCCCTGCACTGGCACGCTGTGCAAACATTGCATTTTCTATGGGGATGGGGACATCTACTTTACTCCCTCAAAGCATGTGCACTATTATAAATCTTACTTATGTGCACTATTATAAATCTCATTTCAATAAAACTGCAAAGAATGCAGAAAAGATGCTGCCAGGACTTGAGGGACTGAGTTACAAGCAGAGGCTGGACAGGTTAGGACTTCATTCCTGCAGAGTGCAGGAGACTGAGAGGTGGGAATCAGAGTCAGGTTTATGACCACTGACATACGTCGTGAAATTTGTTGTTCTGTGGCAAGGCATTAAAAATTACTGTAAGTTGCAAAAATAAGTAAATAGTGCAAGTGAGGAATGATGAGGTAGCGTTTGTGGACCGTTCAGAAATCTGATGGCGGAGGGGAAGAAGCAGTTCATGAAACGCTGAGCGTGGGTCTTCAGGCTCCTGTACCTCCTCCCCGATGGTAGTAATGTGAAGTAGCACTGCCTGTTGAAGGTGTCCTCGACGGCAGGGAGGGTTGTGCCTGTGATGGAGCTGGCTGAGTCTACAACCCTCTGCAGCCTCTTTCGATGCTGCGCATTGGAGCCTCCATACCAGGCGGTGATGCAACCGGTCAGAATGCTCTCCACTGTATATCTGTAGAAATTTGCAGGAGTTTTTGGTGACGTACAAATCTCCTCAAACTCCTAATGAAGTAGAGCCACTGGCATTCCTTCTTCGTGATTGCATCAATGTGTTGGGCCCAAGATAGATCCTCTGAGATGTTGATGCCCAGGAACTTGAAGCTGCTCTTATAGGGGTGTATAAAATCATGAGGGGCATAGAGAGGGTACATGCACTCAGTCTTTTTCCCAAGTTGGGGTATCAAGACTAAAGGTTTAAGGTGAGGGGGAGAGATTTAAGAGGAAGTTGAGGGACAACTTTTTTTTACACACAGGGTGATATCTATGTGGAATCAGCTGCCAGAGGAAGTGGTTGAGGCAGGTACAATAACAAGGCAGTTGGACAGGTACATGGATTGGAAAGGTTTAGAAGGTTATGGGCCAAACGCTGGCAAATGGGACTGGCTTGGATGGGGCATCTTGGTTGGCATGGACCAATTGGGCCGAAGGGCCTGTTTCCATGCTGTCTGACTCAAAAAAAGGTAACGAGTTATTTGAATGAAAGAGTGTTAGTTATGGGAAAATCTTATTGAAGATTTCCAATCGTGAACTGCACCTTCTTTGGTGTTGCCCCGTGCCAGATAGCATGACAATTCTGCTGGTCTCTGACAATTTCCATTTTTCCTCTTTACGCCATCCACCTACGAAGAGATTTGAAGGTGTTTTCTATTGCTTTCTGGGGAAGATCTTGACTAATCTGGGGGTAATGAGAAGCAAATGCAAAATCACCCACTGTTTCTGGATATCTGATGAAATGACCAAACATAAGGGACGTAATCATGAAACAATGTTTATAAACAATATAAAAATGATGATACAGCTACAAACTGTTAAAGGAACTCAATGGGTCAAGCAGCATCTGTGGAGTGGGGGTGGGGGAAGGAATTATTGATGTTTCAGGACCTGCACTGGTATTGGTTTATTATTGTCACTTGTACCGAGGTACAGTGAAAAGCTTGTCTTACAAATCGTACAGGTCAATTCACTACACAGTGCAGTTACAATTTTATAATTTTTTTTAATATAATTTTTTTTATTTTTACAGCATGGTAACAGGCCCTTCCGGCCCAACGAGTCCGCGCTGCCCATTTTTTTTTAGACCCCAAATTAACCTACCCGTACGTCTTTAGAATGTGGGAGGAAACCGGAGCACCCGGCGGAAACCCATGCAGACACGGGAGAATGTACAAACTCCTTACAGACAGCGACGGGAATCGAACCCCAATTGCTGGCGCTGTAATAGCATTGCGCTAACCGCCACGCTACCGTGCCGCCCTTGACATTGAGTCAGTACAGAGTGCATTGATGTAGTACAGGTAAAAGCAATAACAGTACAGAGTAACGTGTCACAGCTACAGAGAAAGTACAGTGCAATAAGGTGCAAGGTCACAACAAGGTAGATCGTGAGGTCAGAGTCCATCTCATTGTATAAGGGAACTGTTTAATAGTCTTATCACAGTGGGGTAGAAGCTGTCCTTAAGTCTGGTGGTACGTGCCTTCAGGCTCCTGAACAGGTTCCGACCCAAAACGTGGACAATTCTTTCCCCACACCCCTGTAGATGCTGCAAAACCCGCTGAGTTCCTCCAGCAGATTGTTTGTTGCTCCAGATTCCAGCATCTGCAGTTTCTTCTGTCATCAAAATGATGATGTTTATAGCTATAAGACCACTGATGCTCCTTTCAATTAAACCACTTTACATTGCAAATAGAAGCAGTAGTTTGAGCTATTTAACACAATTCTGGCTGATCTTCTGCTTCATTATATCTGCCTCATATCCCTTGATTCTTTTAATATCCAGAAATCCATTGTTTTAAATGTAATCAATGACTGAGCCTTTACAGCACTCCTGGGTAGTGAATTACAAAAATTTATCACCGTCTCAGTAAACAAATTTCTCCTCATCTCAGTCCCAAATTGCGTAGCCCTTATGTTGAGACATGACCCCTAGTTCTAGATTTCTTGGCTGGTGAAGCAAAATGAGATCATTCCTCTCACTCTCATTTTTCTAAACTTGACAGAAATGAGGCCTTGTCTATTCAGTCACTCATATAACAGACCCAACATCCCAGAAACTGACCTGGTGACTCTTCACTGCATTCCCTCTGTAGTTCCCTGGAAGTGGCAACACAAGTAGGTAGGTTGGTGACAAAGGTACATGGCATGCTTGCTTTATAGGTTAGGGGTATAGTTAGGGGCGGCATGGTAGCGTGGCGGTTAGCGTAACATTATCACGGCGCCAACGATCGGGGTTCAATTCCCACCACTGTCTGTAAGGAGTTTGTACGTTCTCCCCATGACTTTGTGGGTTTCCTATGGGTGCTCCGGTTTCTTCCCACATTCCAAAGACGTACGGTGTTAGTAGGTTAACATGGGTGTAATTGGGTGGCACAGGCTCGTTGGGCCGGAAGGGCCTGTTAACGTGCTGTATAAATAAAGTTTAAAATATAAAAGTTGGGATGTTATCAACTTTCCAAAGTACTGATTAGATTGCATTATAGTATTTTGTGCAGTTCTTGTTGGCACATGATAGGAAGGATGTGGTTGGGCCGGAGAGAATGCAACGGAGATTCACCAAGCCGTGGATTCGATTGATTTGGAGAACTTGAGTTACGAAAAGAGATTGGATTGGCTGGGTTTGTTTTCTCTGGAGCAAAGGACACTGAGGGGTGACCTGATAGGTTTCATAAAATTATAAGAGGCATAGATAAGGTAGATAAAATCTTTACCCCCATGGTAGGGGTATCAAATACAAGTGGGCATAGGTTTAAGAGGAATGAGTTTTAAAAGAGATTTGGGGCAAAGGTTTTTATACTGAGGGAGGTTGGTATCTGGAACTCGCTGGCACGGGAGGTGGTGGAGTCAGGTACAATCGCTACATTTAAGAGACATTAAAACAGGCACTTAAATAGAAAAAACATAGGAAGGATTGGTCCTGGTGCAGCAAATGGGATCAGTATAGATGGGCAAAGAAAGGACAGCATGGATGTGGAGGGCTGAAGGGCCTGTTTCTGTGCTGTATAACTCGATGATGCACTGATTCGAGCAAATATACCCTTCCATTGAAAAGGAGGCCAAATTTGTCCATGATTCTCCAGGTGTGGTGTCATGAAAGCCCAATATAATTGCAGTAAAACCCTGCACTTCTACCACATCCGGTCATTAACCCACAAAGGATCTTGAGTGTAGATATCATGTGCTCCTCCTAAGTATAAGGCCTGAGGCTAACCAAACCTGCCGAGTGTTTCCAGTATTTATTGTTGATGTTTTAGCACAGAGCTTACATAATAACAAATGAAATAAGAAGCAGGAGCAGACCATTTAGCCCTTGTGCCTGCTGCACCATTCAATGAGATGATGGCTGATCATTTACCTCAGCACCACTTCCCTGCACTGATCCTATAGCCCTTGTTTCCCTTAGTCAAAGTCAAAGTTGAGTTTTTTGTTACATACACAGGTACATGTCTGCACAAGTACAATGGAAAACTTACTTGCAGCAGCAGCATCACAGGCACATAGCATCAGGTAAGCAGCACTTGCAAAAAAAATTAAGCATAAATTATACACAATTTTTACAAGAAAAAATACACAAATAGAACAAAATAAAAGTCCATTGTAGTGCAAAGTGATCAGAGTGGTCATAGTGTTGCTAAACTGTAATGATTAAGGTTTTGCTGGTTGATTCAAGAACCGAATGGTTGAAGGGAAGTAGCTGTTCCTGAACCTGGTGGTGTGGGACTTCAGGTTTCTGTACCTCCTGCCCGATGGTAGCTGCAAAAAGATGGCATGGCCCGGATGGTGGGGATCTTTGATGATGGATATTGTCCCACCAGCCCCCATTTGGCCCATAGCCTCTAAACCTCCCCTATCCATGTACTTATCTAGATGGCTTTTAAACGTTGTTCAACCACTATTTATGGCAGCTCATTCCAAATACGCACCACCCTTTGTGTGAAGAAGCTTCCCCTGATGTCCCATTTAAATCTCTCACCTCTGATCTTAAACCTATGCCCTTTCGTTTTTAGCACCCCCTCCCTGGGAAAAAGACCACATGCTTTCACCCTGTCTATGGCCCTCATGGAATTATATACCTCTGTCTGGTCACTCTTCAATCACCTACATTCCAGGGAAAAAAGTCCTAGTCTACGCAGCCTTTCCTTGTAACTCAGGCCCCCAAGTCCAGGCAACATCCTGGTTCTACGTCAATTTTCTGCACTAGTTTAATAACATATTTCCTATAACAGGGTGACCAAAACTGTACACAATACTCCAAGCACAGCCTCACCAACGTCTTATATAACTGCAACATAACTTGACAACGCCTATACTCAATGCCCCAAATGATGAAGGCCAGCCTGCCAAATACCTTCTTTACCACTGTATCTACCTGTGACGCCACTTTCAGCGAAGTCTGCACTTGTTCTCCGAGGTCCCTTTGTTCCATAACACTCCCCAGGGCCTCACCATTCACTGTATAAGTCCTACCCCGGTTTGATCTCCCAAAATGCAATATATCACATTTATCTGGATTGAAAGACGTTTGCCATTCCTCAGCCCACATGCCCAGCTGATCAAGATCCCCCTGTAATTTATCATAACCTTCTACACTATCTACAATACCACCTATTTTAGTATCATCTGCAAACTTACTAACCACACCTTGTACATTCACTCAGAATCACTTATATAAATTACAAACAACAAAGGTCCCAGCACCGACCCCTGTGGCACACCACTAGGCACAGGCCTCCAGTCTGAGAAACAACCCTCGACCATCACCCTCTGCTTCCAATTATGAATCCAATCTGCTCTGTCCCCCTGGATCCCATGCAAACTAACCTTCCAGACTAGCCTGCCATGAGGGACCTTGTCAAACACCATGCTAAAGTCAATATAGACAACATCCACTGCTCTACCCTCTTGGTTACCTCCTCGAACGACTCCGAGATTTGTCAGGCACAACTTCCCATGCACAAAGCTGTGCTGACTGTCCCTAATCAGGCCCCGTCTCTCCAATTGTTGGTAGATCCTGTCCCTCAGAATCCGCTCCAGCAATTTACCCACCACTGATGTCAGACTCACCAGCCTGTAGTTTCCTGGCTTGTTTTTGCTACCCTTTTTAAACAATGGAACTACATTAACCACTCTTCAGTCCTTTGGAGTCTTACTTGTGGCCAAAGATGAAGCAAAAATCTCTGCAAGGACCTCCACAATTTCTTCTCTAGCTTCCCACAAGGTCTGAGAATTCACTAGGTCAGGCCCTGGGGATTTATCCACCTTAAGGCACTTTAATACCTCCTCCCTGCTAATACATATGTAGTCCAGACAACACCACTTATTTCCTGAGCTTCCATTGTCTTCTCCACAGTCAAAACTGAAGAGAAATATTCATTAAAAATCTCGCCCAGTTTAATGGTGTTATATGGCTTTCCCTCCAGCTTGTTTTTCCCTGTGTGGAGATTGGTCACTTAACTGTTTTTGTTTATATTTATAGCTTATGTACTCTAGCAAATATTGTAAAGGAACCTCGTGATACACCTACTGGCAACAACCAGTTATGGTAAATTGCTACCGCACAGGCATCTATCTGTAAAGGTGCCTCCAGAGTTAACACAGTGGATTGAAATGGTTAAGTATCCTCACTGCTTACCTTTTGAGGCCACACTCTTTTTTCATGTTGAGCATTAATTGTAGGTACTACAGGTTAATGACGTTGTGGCCTTATCATAGATTTTTTAATGGAGCCTTTGTAGAAGAGATATTAGCAGAATGGTGCATTTTTATCTACTTGCATCCACACTTCAGGAGATAATTTTGTCTTGGGGACAGAACTAATAGAGGTGAAGTGAGAGTGACTACCTTGGGCATCAACGCAGCATGTGAAGAAGTGTGATGTCATGGAACCCCGGTGAAACTAATTCAATGGGCATTATGTGACAGCACTTCAGTGGTTGGAGTTAGTGATTTTGTTTTTTGGAAGTCATTCATCCCAAACCCACGACATCATGGCAAGAGTTCCTTGAGGGACTATTCTAGGCTCAGCCATCTTCAGTTCCTTCACCAGTGGCCTTCCTTCCCTGATAAGCTGAGGGTGTTCGCTAATGATTGCACAATATTCAATTCCATTCACAACCTCTCAGAAAATGAAGCAGTCCGTGACCACATGCAGCAAGACCTAGACACGATTCAAGCACAGGCTGTGAAGTGACAAGTAACATTCATGCCACTAAAGTGCCAGGCAATGACAATCTCCTACAATAGAGAGTTAAGGGTTAAACATTCAATTGTATTCCCATACCTGAATCCCCCAACATTAAAACTCTGTGGGTTACTACTGATCAGAAATGCAACTGAACCATTTCACCTGAGTGCTGCAGGTAGAAAAGCTCATCATAGGGCTTCCCGTGGCAAGTGGCTCACCTCCTCACATCACAACGTCTTTCCTTCATTCACAAGGCCCATGTCAGGAGTATGATGGAATACTCTTTGCTTGCCTGGGTGAGTGCAGCTTCAACAAAGCTCAAGAAGCTGGATACTCTTCAGGATAAGTAGCCTGCTTGAAAGGCACCCTATTCACCACCTTATATATTTATCCCCTCTACTACCGTTGTTCTGTGGTTGAGAGGTATGTCATCTACAAAATGTCCTGCCATGACTTGTCTAAGCTACTCCAGTTGAACCTCCCAAAACCACCAAGAAGAATAAGGGCAGCAGTTGCATGGGAACACCTGCATCTGCAGGTTGTCTTCCAAGTCACACACAATCCCGACTATGTCACCCTTTATCCATTATTATTGGGTCCAAATCCTGGAACTTCTCTGTGGGGGCAGGACCCTTGAACACAAGCATTTGTAAGACTTCTATAAAATAAGGCAGGTCCCACCAAATATTTATTTGTTGGTTTTCAAGGGCTGAGATGGAAGTGTGGCCCAGTAGAAGTCACTGTGGTCAATTGGAATAGTTTTGGGAAGGAGCTGACAGTCTCCAGATATGCTGCAGCAGTTGTTAGGATATTCGCTGTGAATGACCCTTTAAATTGTTCAGCCACAGAGCAAATGGCGCTATTAAAACCTGGTTGGGTTGTGACTACCCTATGGAAACCATGCTTTCAAATAATGTGACCTAATTTCTAGCAGGCACCCTCTAACAGTGCTTTGTGGGGCAATTGATACAGAAAACACATTACTGGCATCAGCACAATTTGTGACTGGAAGTGTCTGGTCAAATTTCTAGAGTGGCGCGATTCAACCTGGAAGTTTCATTCCAAAATTAATCAATTTTCAGAAATGTCACACTGGAAAAAAAAACTAAGACAATGTGACTGAATCTTCAGGCAATGATCTTTTACAGATAAAGAAAGTATAAAAAATTACTGTTATGAAGAAAAAGAGGACACCATTACGGTTGGAAAATCAAAACAAAAACATCTAGGTTCTGGCGAAGGGTCTTTGACTTGAAATGTTAACTATGCTTTTCTTTCCACCATTCTGGTAGGGTTCATTCATTCATTCAAAGCACTACTGTACATCCCCATTTGAAGTTACAGGCCCTTTATTTTGAAAGAAAGTTTTTGCCTATGTGATTAGGTAACTCTTCTCCTGGTCAACAGCCGTAACTTTGATGGAAGGCCAAGAGAAATTCCAGAGTATCAGTGTAAATGACTAGAAGAACAACTGTAGATAACACTGAAAAATAGATTTAAGTCTGAAATATTAATCTATTTTTCCCATTTCAGATGCTTATGATGGAGTTTTCAGTATTTTCTATTTTCATTTTAGATGTCCAGCAGTTGCATATCTTAAAGTGAATGACCGAAGTGTCTTTATGATGCATGAAGGATGAGGTGGAATGGATTGTCCAATCCACTATTCTGTATAACCTGAGACTATAACTGGAGTTAGTGAATGCCATCATCAACCATTAAGATGTAAATCAGAGGCCGAATTAGCATGATATCATCTGTGGGAAACTTGTTGGGCTAGAAATTCTTAAGTGTATGAAAAATATGTAAAGTAAGTCGTATTCAGCATTTTGGTATAAAAATATATTGGTATGAAGCTTAGGGAAATGTGTGCATGAGAAAAACTAATGTTTTCAAAGGCCTTTCCTTCATTTGTTCAAAATGATGGGGCATGTAGAAGAACTCCTCACAGATTGTTGTTCACGGTGGTGAGAAACATGGGTGAGAGTTGGGGATGGGCTCTTGTTGGGTTTCTGGAAGACACTGAGGGCATGAGCAGGTAGGCTTGGGAATTGCAATGGGAAGGGTTGGGAGCTATTATGGGGTATGGTGTAGGCAATCCTGAGAGAGAGTTGCTCTGAGGCATACATTTTTAACTTAAAATGGAGTGACCTGCAGCCATTTCCATGTCCTATATTCCATGGGCTGAATAGGACTTGCTCAGGTATGCTATGTGGGGCATGCAAATTCAAATAAAGAATCACAGAAGCAGTTTCCAGATATGTGTTGGTATCTGTCGGATGCCACTGACATGTCTGTGCATTAGCACATCACATACACAGAAAACTTGGACCTTATGTACCACTCACTAAATCCTTGATTACTCTTAGCAGTTGATTTTCCAAAGAACTTCTCTTTGCATACTGCACATAAATGCTGTGCTGCATAAAAGAATTTCTAAGCCACTATCATTGAACAACGGAAAATTAAAGGCACGATGGTTAGATCAGATTTTACTTGCTGCAATGTTCAATATCAAAAATGTCAAAAAGATGCATTTCACTGTGTGTTTCAATGTACATTTGACTAATAAAGATACCTTAAATATATTTCAGAAGCCTATTGATCAACAGATTAAAAGGAATATTGTAATGAAAGGGCAAATAAGATCATGATATTGGCAGCTTCAAGCATATTTTGTAGTCACAGAATTTTATATTTCAAAACAATAATTTGGGGTGTTACCAGAAATTATAGAAATCTTTACTCATGACCTAAAACTGTTTTGCCATTTGCATCACACATTTTATTGAAGAGGTAACCATGGAACAGGATAAAGTGCGGTCACTTGTAAGATTGACAATGCTGCAAAACGGTCCATTCTTATGGTTAATTCCCAGGCACTGCTGTGCAGATAATCCCAAAACAAAATACAGAAATAGACCTTGTAGTTTGTGCATGATGGACTTCTTATGCAGCAGCTTTAAGTTCTGGCTCCAATTTCTTCCTGAAGAAGTGGAACTTAGAAAAAATTGTGGTCAGCACTCAGGAAACAGCATGAGTGCAATTACCAAGTCTGCATCAAGTTCGAAACTGTTTGAGGTGGATTCACAATTTTTTAAACCACTAATTAAGCATTGTTGATGCAAATTTAAAAATGTAATTAACATTAGAAATACAAACAGGATGTGGACCAATAGACCATGCTTGCTTCATATTCTATAAGATTATAGCTAATCTCTTATCTCAGCGTCACTTTCCTCCATATTCCTCGACTTCCCCTAATATCGAAGCATGTATCAATCTCTCTCTTGATTTTACACTGTGACTGAGCCTTCTCAACCCACTTGGGTAGAGGATTCCAATGATTCACTACCCTCTGACTGAAGAAATTTCTTCTCAACTCAGTGCTAATGGCTGATACAGTATGTTATTATTTAAAGGATGATACATTGGTAAATATTGATGTCCTTGTACACCAGACACTGAAAGCAAAAAATGTAGGTGCAGATCATAATTAAGGAGGCAAATAATATATTGGCCTTCATTGTAAGAAGTTTTATGTGCAAGAGCAAGGATGTCTTGCTGCAATTTTACAGGGTCTCGGTGTGAACACACCACAACTGTTATTGTGCACAGTTTTGGTCTCGCTACCTAGGAAAGGTTACACTTACCATAGAGGGACTGCAACAAAGGTTCACCAGACTGATTCATGGGATGGTAGGGCCATCATATCAGGAGAAATTGGATCATATTCACCAATATTTAGGAAAGTGAGAGGGGATCACATTGAA
This sequence comes from Pristis pectinata, assembly GCF_009764475.1. NCBI lineage: Eukaryota > Metazoa > Chordata > Chondrichthyes > Rhinopristiformes > Pristidae > Pristis > Pristis pectinata. Next base: position 108,330,075 of record NC_067409.1, read on the forward strand.
ACATACACAATTCTAATAGGGGTAAGGTGAAAAACACGATGATGCTGGAGGAAAGCATCATCGTGTTTTTCATCTAGATTTCAGCATCTGCAGTCCTTTGGTTCTCTTGTTTTTCTAGTATGGACTGGATAGGGAAATGATGTTTTCCCCTGCCTGGGGTGTCTAGAACAAAGAGGTTATAGCCTCAGGATACAGAGTAAGACATTTGGGACTGAGGTGAGAAATTTCTTCACTCAGAGTGTGGTGAACCTGTGGAATTCTCAACCACAGAGGCAGTGGATGGCAAGTTGTCAAATGCATTTAAAAAGGGGGTAGGTAGACTTCTATACACAAAAGGCAACAAGAGGTATGGGGAGAGGGCAGTAATGTGATTTTGAGATAGATAATCAACAGCAATCAATTCATTGGCAATGTGGGCTTTAACTACTGAGTGGTCCTTCTATTTTCTATGTTCCTAAGTAATATTTTGAGACTGTGACTTGTGGTTCTGGACATCCCTGCCAGGGTAACATCATCCCAGTGAATACACTGTTAAGCCCCATAAAAGTGTTGTGTTTTTCATTGAGATCACCACCCATTCTACTGAAAATGAAGGAGCAATTGGCCCATTCTGGCCCAGTCTACTTCATCTCTCCTCATAGGTTAACCACACTGCTCCCCAACCCGGCACTTCACCCATCCCAAAATTAATCTGGTCAGTCTTTATGAAATCCCCTTTATTTCCTTCCATAGAAAGACCAGATGGCAACACAGTATTCCATGTGCAGTCTCATTAGGGCTCCATGTAATTGCAGCAAGACATTTTCACTACCGTACTCGAATCCTGTGATAAAGACCAACACGCAATTTTCTTCCTTGTTGTTTGATGTACCTAAAAGTTAACTTTCTGTGATTCGTGAAGAAGGAAAACCAGATCCCTCTGAACACCAACATCTTTCAGTCTCTTACTTGGGGAAAAAATATTTTGCCTTCCCAATCTTTCTACAAGTAGATGGCCTTGTATTTTTTCACATTGTATTTCATCTATCGTATCTTGCCTACTAACCTATATTAATCATATCTGCCTGAATCCTCTTTGTGTCCTCCACACTGCTTTGTTTCATCAAAAAACTTGGATGTAATACACTTGATTCCTTCAGCCAATTCACTGATGTGGATTGTCGACACCTAGGACCTATTACATCCCTGCAATGTCCCATTAGTCGCAGCTTCCCTACAGTAAAGAACCTATTTATTGCTACCCTGTGCTTTCCCTCTTTTAACCAATACATATTCCCTGTCAATATTTACACCAATATTATATGTTAACTGCTTAATCCTGTAATTAATCTGTACCACTCTCCTACTACTGATGTAGGACTAACTGGTCTGTAGTTTTGTTTTCTCTTTCTCTCCCTTCTTAATTAGCGCAGTTACATTTCCTGTCTTCCAATGTGTGGGAACTGTTCAAGAACCGATGGAATTTTGGAAACCATAAAAACTGCTGATGCTGGAAATATAAACTAAAAACAGAAAATATCAGAAATACTCAGCAGGTCAGGCAGCATCTGTGGGAAGAGAAACAGTGATAATGTTTCAGGTTGAAGAAATTTTTCAGAACTGGGAAGGAGACAAACAAAGCATGTTAAACTGCAGGGAGAGTGGGGGAGGGGATGTCTCTGATGGGGTAAAACTGGGGTGACCCTGGAGATAAGCTGTACCCAAGGTCATCTGGACAATTGGTATTGGTTTATTATTGTCACTTGCACCAAGGTACGGTGAAAAAAACATTCATACAGATCAATTCATTACACAGTACTTTGAGGTAGTACAGGGTAAGACAATAACAGTATACAGAGTAAAGTGTCACAGCTACAAAGGAAGTGCATTGCAGGTAGACAATAAGGTGCAAGGTCATAACAAGGTAGATTGTGAGGTCAAGAGTCCATCTCATTGTATAAGGGAACCGTTCAATAGTCTTATCACAGTGGGATAGAAGCTGTCCTTGAGCCTGGTGGTACGTGCCCTCAGGCTCCTGAATCTGCTGCCTGATGGGAGAGGGGAGAAGAGAGAATGACCCGGGTGGGTGAGGAATGGGAGCAGTTAGAGAGTGAGAACGTAGACAAAAGAAGGTGGGAGTTGTGAAATCCAGACCAGGAAGACGAGCCCGGCAGGTCAGGCTGGGCATGTCTTCCATTTCCAGAGAGAAAGGAAATAGAGGGGGAAGGGGAACAAATAAGCTGAGCCAGTATGGATTTTGGAAGTGAATAACAAGTGCATCTACTCTCTCTATGGCTACTTTGAAGCTTTGAATGCTGGTCATCTGGTCCAGGGAATCTGTTGGCTCTCTGTCCCATTAATTTCCCCAATGCTAATTTTTGACCATTGCTGATTTCTTGGAGCTCCTTGTTCACTCTGGACTTGTCCATTATTTCTGGGTAGTTTTCTGTATCCATGTTTTTCTCTTTAACATTTTAAATTGCCCCTCACCAGAACTCTCCCTTGCATCATTCAGTTTAAGGTTTTAACCTTAACAACGTTTCTCAATCTTGATATGTTATTCAAATGAAATATAAATTCCACATGTAATGCTCTATTTTGATATCCTTTTAAGATACTTGATAAACTGGGAATCCTCAAACAGGATTTGTTGTGCCTAAGCAAGATCATTTAAAATAAAATTCAATTGATAGAGCAATTTTGTATTTCAACACATACAAATATACTCAAGTACAAAATTGAACTGCATCACATAGAAGATAAAACTAGACAAATTGTAATTTATTTTGCAAGATGCACCTGTAGAATTTGGTACATAATTCATATCTTTGAAAATATCTCTCTTAGAAAAATTACTTATGTTGAAGCATGTTTTAGTTTTTTTCCAAAAGAAGATGCCTAAAAATAAGATATTTATTTATTAGTCACATGTACATCGAAACACAGTGAAATGTGTCTTTTTGCATTACTGAAAATGTGCTGGGGGGGGGGGGGGCAGCCTGCAAGTGTTGCCACTCTTCTGGCACCAACAACATAGCATGCCCACAGCTCCTAACCTGTATGTCTTGCACCAGGGTTGCTGGTCCTGTAATAGTGTTATGCGAAAGTCTTGCTTGTGCAATGGATAGGATAGTTACAAAAGAAACAGAATATTTAGAACTCCACTTTTGTGCCAAATACATGACCTTGAAATAAAGTCGTACTTTTTCCAAACAATACTGTTATGTGGAAGAACAGGCACTCAACTATCTATGACTCTCTAATTGATCTTGACATGGCAAATACAAAGATGCAAACTGTAGATGCAATTCCCCGGTGAAAAATTCAGGAATATATCCAACCAGAGTTCGTAGTCCCAGCTGAATCTGTAGCTATTCTCCCACTGGGAAATCTCACCAAATAATTCTACTCAACAGACCGAGAAAAAAGAAGCCAATGTTGGTATCATTATCATCAGTTGACGAGATGCTATACTTCCATTGGCCTTCCAGCCGTTTTCAAAATTCTTGCCTTATTCCTATCTTACACTGGTTTGTTAGAACCCAACATGAAGACAGTCAATGCAGGCTTCAAATACTGAAGGGAAATTTTGGCACCCAAACTCAAAACGTGACGGCTATTTCACAGGTTCCAGCAGTATATTGGGTTAGGAATGAGTACTTGGCATGGGAGCATTGCTCACTAATATCACTTAGTCAGAACCTTGAAGTTCTGTTGGAAGAGGTGCAGGTAAAGAGGTTCATTTTTTTGGGTTTAACAGGGGACCTCCTTTCTAGTACAGTGCCCGGCAGAGTTTCAGTGAAGGAACATTGAGGTCCTGATAAAATCTACAGATCAGAGGAGAATTCAGCCCCAGATGTGGAGCAAACTACAGTGTACCCCAGCATTATGGAGGGATTACATTCCTAGAAAACAGCCTGTGTCATGATTTTGCATAACATGAACCCTTTTGTCCTGTTGAATTCCACGTTATTAATGGAGATGGATTCCAATGTGAAGTTTTTCTCAACAGTAATGCCCCATGTGGGTGCAAGGTCTATAGACAAGGGAATTCTAATTGTATTGTAGACAGGAGGCAAAGGATTATTGTTTTAATTAACTAAAAATAGATGTTACATTGTTTGATAAAGTATCATCGTGCAAGTGTCAATAGAAGTGATAGTATTCTCAGTTTCCAAAGCAATTCCTTTCAGTGGCTTTCTGCTGTATACTGGCAGCCTATGATCATTGTCTTTGGTAAAGTATCTCCGTATACATTTTGTGTTTTTTTTCTCATATAAATTCCGCAAGAGCAAACTTTTATGAAGTAAATCAAATTTTTTTGTTGGGGATTTGTGAATTCCATAAGGGCAAATTTCCATTACCCGCACTGCCATAATGCAGGGTACACTGTAGTTCCTTCCTTCAAAAGTTAAAGTTGCTTCAGGTGAGACAACTACTTCTTCGTTAGTTTTGCCAAATTTTGCAGGAATGGAGTACCAAGGATCTCAAAATTATGCACAATGTTCAATGAAAAATCTTAGATTTAAAGCATCTTATTTTTCCTCAGATTTTGCAAACCACTTGACAGTCAACTTTTGAATATAGTTATCATTCTGAAAGCAGCAATCTTATATTGATCACGAGGATGGGAGAAAGAGGATGATGGTAGTGGGTTTTCATACTAGAGGCCTGTGACCAGCAGTGTTCCGTAGGGATCAGTGCCAGGTCTACTGTTCCTCATCATTTATATTAATGATTCGGATGAGACTGTAGGTGGCATGGTTAGTAAGTTTGTGGATGATACTAAAACTGGTGGCATAGTGCACAGTGAAGAAGGTTATCTAAGATTACAATGGGATCTTGATCAACTAGGCAGGTGGGCTGAGGAATGGCAGATGGAGTTTAACTCAGATAAATGCGAGGTGTTGCATTTTTGTAAGACCAGGGCAGGACTCTGGGGAGTGTGGTAGAACAGAAAGACCTAGGGGTGCAGGTACATAGTCCCTTGAAAGTCATGAAGCAGGTAGACACTGTGGTAAAGGAGGCATTTAGCATGTTTGCCTTCATCAGTCAGGATATTTGAGTACAGGAGTTGGGACATGTTGTAGCTATACAAGACATTGGTAAGGCCACATTTTGGGTACTGCATACAGTTCTGGTTGCCCAGCTATAGGAAGGATGTCATTAAACTGGAAAGGGTGCAAAAATGATTTCCGAGGATCTTGCTAGGACTGGAGGGTTTGAGTTATAAGGAGAGGCTGGATAGGCTAGGGCTTTTTCCACTGGAGTGTAGGAAGCTGAGGGGTGACCTAATAGAGGTTTATAAAATCATGAACAGTATAGATAGGGTGAATAGCTACACTCTTTTCCCCAGGGTAGGGGGTTCCAAAACTAGAGGGCATTGGTTTAAAGTGAGAGGGGAAAGATTTAAATAGGACCTGAGGGGCAACTTTTTCACACAGTGGCTGGTGCATATATGGAATGAGCTGCCAGAGAAAGGGGTAGAGGCAGGTACAATTATGATATTTAAAAGACAGGTACATGGATGGAAGTGGTTTAGAGGGATATGGGCCAAATGCAGACAGATAAGGCTGGCTCAGTTAGGCAACTTGGTCGGCATGGATGAGTTGGGCTGAAGGGCCTATTTCTGTGCTGTGGAGCTCTATGACTTTATGTGCTCAGATTCCAGAGCAGGAGTATGAACTTCCTGAAGCTGTTTACAGCCAACTGAGTAGTTTTAATGCGTAATCACAATTGTGATGGAAGAAGTAAGGCATCCCATTAGCTCTCAATCAGGTCTCTCAAACAACAATGGAGGTAGTGACCAGAAAATATTGTTTATAGTGTAGCGGTTAGTGTAACGCTATTACAGCACCAGCGACCCAGGTTCAATCCTGGCCACTGTCTGTAAGGAGTTTGTATGTTCTCCCTGTGTCTGCGTGGGTTTCCTCTGGGTGCTCCGGTTTCCTCCCACATACCAAACACATACCGGTTAGGAAGTTGTGGGCATGCTATGTTGGCGCCGGAAGCGTGGCGACACTTGCAGGCTGCCCCCAGAACACTCTACGCAAAAGATGCATTTCACTGTGTGTTTTGATGTACATGTAACTAATAAAGAAATCTACCTTATCTAATAGAATGTGCTAGAAATATTCAGCATGTCAGGTCTCATCTGTGGAGAGAGAAACAGTTAATGTTCTAGGTCAGTGACCTGTCATCAAAGGTTAAAGAAATGTTAGGTTGTGAAGAATGGGGGAAGAGGCAGAGAAAATGAACTGCACTCTGATTGGGTACAGACCAAGAGAGATTGAATGGCACATTTTAGAACACAGAACACAGAACAGTACAGCACAGGAACAGGCCCTTTGTCCCACAGTGCTTGTGCTGACCATGATGTCAATCTAACTACTCCCATCTGCCTGCACAAGGTCTGTATCCCCCTGTTCCCTGCCTGTTCATGTCCAAGTCCAAATGCCTCTTAAACGTTACTATCGTATCTGCTTCCATCATCTCCCCTGGCAGAATGTTCCAAGCATTTACCACTCTCTGTGTAAAAAAAACTTGCCTTGTAAATAACCTTTAAACTTTCCTCCTCTTAGCTTAAATGCACATCCTCTAGTATTTGACATTTCCACCCTGGGAAAAAGGCTCTGACGATCCACCCTACCTATCCCTCTCATAATGTTATATGTTTCTATCAGGTCGGCCCTCAGCCTCCAGCACTCCAGAGAATACAGCCCAAGTTTGTCCAACCTCTCCTTGTAGCTAATGCTCTCCAATCCAGGCAACATCCTGGTGAACCTCTTCTGCACCCTTTCCATAGTCTCCGCGGCTTTCCTGTAATACGGTGACCAGAACTGCAAGCAATACTTCAAATGTGACTTAACCAAAGTTTTATACGGCTGCAACATGACTTCCCTACTTTAATACTCAACACCATCAACAGTGAAGACAAGTATGCCACGCACCTATTTTACCACCCTATCTACTTGTGTTGCCACTTTCAGGGAGCTATGGACTTGCACCCCAAGATCCCTCTATACATCAATGCCCCTGAGGGTCCTGCCACTTACTGCATACTTTCTTATTTATTTTATTTTTATTTTATTTTACAGCGTTGTAACAGGCCCTTCCGGCCCAACGAGTCCGCACCGCCCATTTTTTAAACCCAAATTAACCTACCCGTACATCTTTGGAATGTGGGAGGAAACCGGAGCACCCGGAGGAAACCTACCTAGACACGGGAGAACGTACAAACTCCTTACAGACAGCGGCGGGAATTGAACCCCGATCACTGGCACTGTAATAGCGTCGCGCAAACCACTACACTACCGTGCCGTATTCTTCTTGTATTTGACCTCCCAAAATGCTACACCTCACACTTGTGCAGATTAAACTCATTCTACCATTTTTCTTCTCATATTTCCAACTGGTCCATATCCTGCCGAATCCTTTGACGCTTCCTCACTATCCACAACTGTGCTAATATCTGTGCAATCTGCAAACCTACTAATCAGCCCACCTACATCTTCATCCAAATCATTTATATTTATCACAAACAACAGAGGTCCTGGGACTGATCCTTGCGGAACACCACTAGTCACAAACCTCCAGTCAGTTTAACACCCCTTCACTACCACCCCCTGTCTTCTATGGCCAGGCCAATTTTGAATCCAATCGACCAAGTATCCATGAATCCCACGTGCCTTAATCTTCTATATGAACCTTCCATGGGGGACATTGTCGAAAGCTTTACTGAAGTTAATGTATGCAACATCCATCTCCAATATGACATTGATGTTGGCTGAAGGATAGATATTGGCAAGGATACTTTGAGAGAACTCCCCAGTCAAAAATTTTGTCATGGCATTTCTTTTACTTCCACTGAAAGGGTATGTGGGGTTTGGTTTAATGTTCCATCTCTTAGACAATGAAGCACTTCAGTACTACTCTGAAGTGCCTGACCAAATTGCATGCTCTTGTCAAAAAAACTGCAGATGTAAGAAATCTGAAATAAAAGTAAAAAATGATGGAAACACTCAGAAGTCAGGAAGCATCAATCGAACGATAAACAGTTAACGTTCCAGGTCTGAAACCCTTTGTCAGAAATGAGTGTTTCAAGCATACTCTGTATTTATTACACTGGAGCTATCACTGATGACAACTAAGAATGTAAACAACAGACATCAGTTAAAAAGGAAATTAAAGTTTGCCAATGTAAATCTTTTCAGGTAAAGGTTTCAGAATCAGGTTTATTATCACGGACATACTGTATGTCATGAAATTTGATGTTTTGTGGCAGCAGTACGGTGCAAGACACTAAAAATTACCATAAGTTACAAAAATAACTAAATAGTGCAAAAGAGGAATAATGAGGTGGTGTTCATGGGTTCATGGACCGTTCAGAAATCTGATGGCAGAGGGGAAGAAGCTGTTCCTGAATTGCTGAGTGTCAGTCTTCAGGCTCCTGTACCTCCTCCCCAATGGTAGTAATGAGAAGAGGACATGTCCCTGGTGGTGAGGGTCCTTCTTGAGATACCACCTCTTGAAGATGTCCTCGAAGGCAGGGAGGGTTGGGCCCGTGATGGAGCTGGCTGTAAGTTAGGATTCAAACTCAGTGATAGAATAGTGAGAGCTGACTAGTGACGTAGTCTATCTAGGAGTTGGGTAATCCCTTTTCTGGTTGATAAAACAGGCCTAACTGGAGTAGTGAAGTCCACAGTCCAGTCAGCAGATTGTTCAATACAATGCAGTATTTTAAAATTCCACTAACATTCGCTGCTTTGTTCATCAATTATTCTGAAATGTATGTTCCATCATGTTACATTTTATAAACAACTTTTAATGCAACCTTTAAAAGCTATCTGGATAATTACATGGATAGGAGGGATTTAGAGGGCTATGGGCCAAACGCAGACAGAGGGGACTAACTCGCTGGGCAACACAGTCGGCATGGACAAGTTGGGCTGAAGGGCCTGTTTCCATGCTGTATGACTCTATGACTTCATGACTTAAATAAATCTGACAAAATACTTAGCTAATTCTTGCATATGCCCTGTGACTAAAGTAAAAGAAGAAAAATTCTAGTGTTAATGTTACTTAATTAAGATAAATAATAAGATATAGAATAGGTAAGTTGATCAAAATAGGATTCTAAATAAAATTCATCAAGGAAGATCTGCTATCAATGGCAGAAATGAAAAGGAGTTTCATTCTTTGTGTAAATGTTACTATTTGTAAGAAAACCCTTTTATAAACATTTATTTTAACCAAATGGAAATTGTATAAGAATCTGCAAAATTTAAGCATAATGAGGAATGACTTATATCAACAAATATAAATAGACTCCATCAGTTCTTTCTGGTTTAAAATGGCTTTTGATAAAGATCTTTATATTTGAGTAACATTGACCATAATATTCATACTTAGTGCATAACGATAGTGAATGTGGATGGATGTCCTTCAGAGTAACAGTAAACAAATACCAAAGTGGAAAGAAACCTTCCATTTCATTGATGACTGCATTTTGGGCAACATTCCAACAGGAACTCACATTGAATGCTATATGATTAAATGAGTTCTCAAATAAAGCATACTTTGAATGAAACCATTGTTGTTTTTTATTCATTTAAGGGAAGTTGGTTCACAGGCAGAACCAGATTTAATTACCCATTCCTAACTGCCCTTGAGAAGGTGGTAGTGAGCTGCCTTCTTGAACTGCAGCAGTCATTTAGGTGTTACTGCAGTGCCTCCTGTTGATGGAACAAACTGCTGCTACTGGGTGTCGGTGCTGGACTGAGTGAATGGTTATGGATGGGGTACCGATCAAGTGGGCTGCTATATCCTGTATGATGCCTTGCTTCTTGAGTGTTGTTGAAGCTGCACTTATCGAGTAAAGTGGAGAGCATTAAATCATACTCCTGACTTGAGCCTTGTAAATGGTGGACAGGCTTTGGGAAGTCAGGAGGTGAGTTATTTGCCACAGGATTCTTAGCCTCTTTCCTTCTCTTGTAGCCATATTGTGCATACGGCTACTCTATATTCTCCACATAACAACTCCAGAGACACATACTCAATATACACTGGCTCAGATATATATTTTTACTCATAGCTTCCTGTTGTTGAATTCAAAAACAATGTTAGTTAGTTCCTTTTTTTAATGTTTCCTTAGCTATGGTTCCCTAAGGTTTGGCCTCTCAGTTTGAGATGTTTCTTTCCACTACTCTGTTCCACCACAAGACCATCAACACGGATGCCTGGCCATGATATGAAGTCTAGATTTACTTCATTCATTGTGCAAATCAAGTCATGGCATGATGGAATCCCTCCACTTGGCTGGATAAGTGGAGGTCCAACAACCTCAATGCCTTTCAGGATAAAGCAGGCTACTTGATTGGCATCTTAGCCTCTACCCTAAACAGTCATTACCTCATCTACTGATGCATCATGACCTCTGAACATACTATCTACAATCTGCGGCGCTCACCTAGGCTATATGGAAAACAGCTCACAAACCTGTGACCACTTCAGGGAGAGTAGGTTGTACATTTTCCATGTGATCACACACTACCAGCATTAAATCTAAATCTTAGAGCTACCAACACAACCGCTCTGTGGGGGTATTTTCACAAGAAAGACTGTAGCAGTTCAAGACAATGTTTCTTCACCACCTTCTCAAGAGCGATTAGTGATGGGCAATAAAATGCTGGACTTCCCAGGGACATTCGTGTCCCCAAAATGACTGAAAGAACATTTAGACTTAAAATGTACCCTACTTTAAGAAATAGGATAGACCATAAGGCCCTTAAGCCTGGTGCTCCATTCAGCAAGATCATGACTGATTGACTATCTGATTGCCAACTTCTTGCATCAACCTTGTATCTCTTCTCCCCACTATCCAAAAGTACCTGCAATTGTGCAGTACCTTTAAAATTAAATGCACCTTTATGGGATAAGTTTTGTGATTTAACAAGCTTTTCCATGAAGATGAAATATCCCTTTTATTCTGACTGGACAGTGCATGTACAAGTAAGCACTGACTGTCAGCTGGAATATGGCAACTGGCCCTCACGATCTGCGATAGAGCATCAGAACCCATTTTACATTTTGCTTGCAATTATGGAACATAATAGACAGGAACAAACCTGGGCGGCAGCTGGAGGATCCTATAATAGTTGTGCATTGTTGATTTTGAAAGGCTACTCTGGAGTTCACTTGCCTGGACACCAAGCTTTCCAGGAGGAGAAACAACAAAAAGCATGACGTTATTATTATCCTTTCCATCTCACCTTAGCTCTCCAACAACAATGATTTCACATTCTTACGACTACCTACCATCGCTTTCCCAGTACTGCATCCCATTGCTTCCAGAATTATTTTGGATTATTCAGTTATCCTTTTCTGCCAGGAATTTCAAGTCATATATGTTTCCTGCTCAAGGCTTGCAATGTATAAAACTGTGTGACAGGTGTACCGACAATGGAATTTTACCCTTACTGTTGATATCTTGGATGATTTGGAAGTTCAGAGATTGACTCATTTATAGAATTCTGCCTTCCAGATCTAGCAGCTTCCAAGGATTGTTTTGGCATGAAATTTTATGGTTTTCCCAGTTTTTCTTGGTTTTCATTTTGCTGTGGTTGATTGTGATCATCCTTCAATTATTTAATATTTATGCTTTATTTTGTGCTGAGATTGTGTGCTGTGTGGCAGATTACTGTAAGCTTGAAAGCCTTTGCTGGCCTGTGCATTAGCATTTGGTCTGATGAACATAGTGTTGAATTTGGTAACTGTACACAACTCATAATAGAATGAAGAAATAAGAAGAAATCTCCCTTCCTTCAAGAGTACACAACCCTTAAAAAGCTTCACTATCACTGACCAAGTTATTCTGGTCACTCGAAGATCACTGTGAAAATGTAGGGAGATGCTTAGCAAGTTTGGATACAAATGCAAGGATTGGGAACATGAGTCACTTGCTGACTTGACTGCAAATTGGTCCTTTGACATGTAAATAAGTACATTAGTTATAAAAATGGGTAATGGCCAAGTTGGGAATATGAGCATGAGGATAAAAAAATTAAAGTAAAAATGCAAAATATATTGGGAATACACAATTGTTTGGACGTCAATGAAAAGAGGAAAGTAAAATGCCAACATGCCAGGTGAAGATCCAATCTAATGAGAAATATACTATAATAACTTGGTCTGCACATTTCCCAAGCATGAATATACCTGCAGCACAGCCTAACGTAAATTCTTCTATTTTTTAATTGTGTCTTCAGTCCATCTTTTCTCTATGAACCGCCCCCAATATTCTGCCCAGGACGTGGCTTCCATTGTTGGTATTGGAAATCTTGTGGAGTGCATTGTGGTCCTCAGAAGATAATCTACGGTTTGCTTTTTCTGAAATTGACAATAGACATTATTCCGAGGCCTTACGATATCGTGAGGAGGTAGTATCTGGTGACTTGTACTCCCATTCTTTTTGTCAACGGTACTTCTGGCTGATTCTGAGAACTGAAAGCAATATTAGGAAAGATTAAACAGAACATAAAATCAACAGATAAAATTGGAGGAAGATGAGCAAATGAAATAAAGCCAAGAAATTGCTCTCCTCCATTGTTATCTTGTGAAAGCAGCATTGGGATCACCATAATATTATTTGTGAAAGTAATATTAAGTGTGAGAACTTTAGTTCCAAGGCTCACATAATAGTATTCTTGGGTTTCCCTGAAATTGTTTGTTCAGCACAGTGTTCCCTATTGATGGCTCAATTAACAGCAGGTAACCCAGCAGGTGGGATCTTTGCCGTCAGCACTTATAGGGACATATTATTACACAAGCAACACTTTTCCTGCTATAGGGGAGTGTTCCTACTGAATAAATGGGAATAGAGAGTGGAGTGCTCAGTTGGAGCATGCTCCCAAGAGGGATCTGCATAGAGTAGTGAAGTACAGGATCCACAAGAGGCATGCTCTTTGAGTGAGGACTTCTGGAAGGAGCCCGGGGGTTCCCTTTAAGGGCATGGGTGCCACCTATGGACATCAATCTATGAAGCCTGAAATGCAGTCACATCTTTATTCCCAGTTTCACTGATCACTCTGACATGAGGAAAAATTGATGAAGTCTCGTACTCTTGACTTCAGAATTTGGGTGACATCCTGAATGCTGGAATGAGAAGCAAACTGTGACATGTGGAAGAGGTATGCAGCAATTTCCCGGAATGATCTAGAGGCTAGAATGCTGAGAATGACCATGACCCTAATCTCCACAGGCAAAGTAGTCATTGCACAAATGTGAGGTTGTATTTGAATCTGCAAGTGACCCAAGATCTCAGTGAGGACAAAGAATATAGTTTGTGTGTTAACTCTTTAGATAGCATTGTTTCAGGTAAAATGGACTCAGTAAAACTTGATTATTCTATGATTAAATAAGAATTGCTGTTATTCAGGGAGGTTGCAAATCTCACTGCCGGTAACTTCTGAGTGTTACTGTACTGTGGACTTCATTCAGGGCAGCTTTACATTGGAAAAAAATGCTAGAGTTATAAAATCCTGCTGAAAAAAGCAAATTATTTTCTTGGCTGGACTAGAATAGTAATGAAAAATTGGTGTCATCTGAATTAGGCTGATTTCCAACAGCATAACACTGTTTATTTGGAGTAATGTGAATGATTTTCTTGCCCAATGTTTATAATTTAATGTTAAATAAATAAGGAAGAAAACTATGAAACTAGATTAAATTAACGAAAGACATGACAAAAGCTTTGAAATTCTTTGGGTGACCAGGGAAAGAGAATTAGGCGCAGCGACCTTCCAATTACTCACTGACCTTCATCAGCCTGAAGTCCCAGCATCCTGACAGTTTCTGAAGGTCCTTCTTGACATTTTTTTTCCCCAGTGGTTGTAAGTTCAATTATTCAAAGTGATCTGTAAAGATTAGGCACATAATTAGAATATTGTAAGCAGTTTTTGGAACCATGTCTGGGGAATTTCCTTGGAATTGTCTGAGTAGAATTTCTGTTGCCTTTGTGAGAATGCATATTGCAGCAAGATAAGAACTTTGAGGAATTTTCTTGTTTATATTTTCAAAGAAACATCGATGAATTAAGTTTCAGGAAAATGTGTGATTTCATATCAATAATAATGTAAGTTTCATAGAGTTGAACTGTTTTTCCCTTTTATTCATTCCTCTTGGGGATATTTAAATAAAATGCTCATTTGTTTTTCTTTTTTATCTGTATTCCATTTCACCAGAGGCTGTTGGGAGCACAAACTCAGTGTTACTGAGTTAATAAGTCACTGTTAATGCCTGCTGTACCTGAACTTGATGCCTTTCAGCATGAGTACTCTCTGTGATTTCTATCCTTTCAATTGTGTACATTGCAATTTGAGAATGAGTGAAATCAAAGTCAAGTTTATTGTCATGGGCACAAGTACATGTGTGCACAGGTACAATGAAAAACTTACTTGCAGCAGCATCACAGGCACAGAGCATCATATAAGCAGCATTCACTAGAAAACATAAATTAAGCATAAATTATACACTATCTTAACAAGAAAGAACACAATTAGAACAAAAAAAAAGTCTATTTTAGTGCAAAGTGATCATAGTGTTGCTAAACTGCGGTGATCAGGGTTGTGCCGGTTGGTTCAACAACCAAATGGTTGAAGGGAAGTAACTGTTCTTGAACCTGGTGGTGTGGGACTTCAGGCTTCTGTACCTCCTGCAAGGCAGGCACGGTAGTGTAGCAGTTAGTGTAACGCTATTACAGTGCCAGAGACTCGGGTTCAATTCCGGCCACTGTCTGTAAGGAGTTTGTATGTTCTCCCCGTGTCTGCGTGGGATTCCTCCAGGTGCTCCGGTTTCCTCCCACGTTCCAAAGACATACGGGTTAGGAAATTGTGGGCATGCTATGTTGGCACCGGAAATGTGGCGACACTTGTGGGCTGCCCCCAGACCACTCAATGCAAAAGATGCATTTCACTGTGTGTTTCGATGTACATGTGACTAATAAAGATATCTTGTCTTATCTTATCTCCTACCCAATGGTAGCTGCGAAAAGATGGCATGGCCCAGATGGTGGGGATCTTTGATGATGGATGTTGCCTTCTTGAAGCAGTGCCTCTTGTAGGTACTACCGATGGTGGGGAGGGATGTGCCCGTGATGTCTTGGGCAGAGTCCACTACTCTCTGCAGCTTCTTACACTCCTGCGTATTTGAATTGCCGTCCCAGATCATGATGCAACCATTATGAATGCTTGGGTTTAATTTCAAACAGCAAGTTGTAAATTCAACCATTTTCCTTCCAGAAAATGGAGTAATTGTTAGGATTTAACTTTCTCAACTTATTGCTTCAGGCAAATAGATTTCACATAGAAAGTGTAGGCCAATGCATCCAATCAGAGAACTACATAATTTTCTTTTGATTGGCTTGAATGAATGGGGAAATAGTATGGGCTCAAATTAGATGCAGAGATCACTGGCAAAGTTCTCAATGTCTGTTTCCATTATTTAAAGCTCATTATCAAGGCCATGAAATAATAACATCTAATTAGTTTAGCTCTGAGGTTTATGGTTAGTGCCAGGGCGATGTATAGATTTCATAATTAATTATCTTTATTTAAGTCACTTTTACATTTTTTATATATTTACGCAAGTGTCGAGGATCAACACTTTGCAGGTCTAAAATACTCCAAATTATTTACAAATAAGATTACTTCTGTCAAAAAGCAACATTACTTTTCTCTGGAGAGTCAGAGGCCGAGGGACAAAGCAATAGAAGTTTATAAAATTATGAGAGGCATAGGTAGGGTAGACAGTCAAAGTCTGTGTCCCAGAGTCAAAATGTCAAATACTAGAAGGCATAGCTTGAAGCTGAGAGGGGGAAAGTTTAAAGGAGATGTGCGTGCCAAGTTTTTTTACGGAGTGGTAGGTGTCTGGAATGCGTTGCCAGAGGAAGTGATAGAAACAACTACGATAGCAACATTTAGGAGGCATTTAGACAGATACATAAATAGGCAGGAAATGGAGGGATGTGGTCCATGTGCAGGCAGATTGGATCGGTTAGATTGGCATCACGGTCGGTCAGAAATAGTGGGCCGAAAGGCCTGTTCCCATGTTGTATTGTTCTATGTTTTACTGTTCAGCACATTGGAGCGTCGTCAAGCGTCACTTACAATGATGACCTGTTTTATTCAGAATTGATCATAGACCAAGGCTTGCCCTTACAACCTGTGAAGACTCTTGTCAATGCCATTGTGCCCTTGCTTGGAGACAATCAGATATGCCCCTAGCATTAGGAAACTGTTGAAGGTTGAATTAAGCAACTTCTAACGTGTCATATTCTAAGGTTTTTGGTGGATTATATTGATAATGAGTGAGCTACTTTGTCGGGTCATATGCTCTTGGAAGTTTCAACTGTGATTATTCGCTGGTAGGAAACTCAATACAACAGCAGAGTCCATGACAGGGTTTCGTCTGTTGAAAAGAACGTGATTAGAAGTCCTATTTCATGCAAGTCATTGATATTGATATCCATATTCAGAATCCAACATTAAAATTCCAAGATCCGGAAGTAAGCTTGCATTTGCACAGTTCTTCATCAATAACACCTGTACTGTTCACATCTCTGCTCTCTACAGCTTTCTGTGAATTGGCATCCAACCAATTTTCAACAGATATGACTCACTCTAAGTGGTTATCTTACTGCTTTTGCCAATGTTCTTTTTTAGTGACTTACATCAGTCATGAACAAGCTCAACTACTGTCATCTTAAATTATAGGAATATTCTATAAGGTATGATTTCAGAAATCGAATTTGCATTGTTTTGACTTAGTGATGTATTGAATACTTTTAATTTCAAGAAATTATTTTACATATTTCCTCCTGTATATATTTATCTTAATATCAAGCATATATTGACTTAGCTTTTAGTTGAATGTACCCCTGCTGTAGAACAAGTTGAAACTGATTCTGAAAATTTGCAAGTTGGTAGTTTTCAAAATAAATATAATGAATGCATCAAAGTTGCAGTGTTGTGCAATTATGTTTCATATTTTTGAAGTTTATTTTTAAAATCTATTACTTTAAGTATAATTCCTTCAGGAGATTAGCCTTTCTTTATACTTATTTATTAATTCTCTGATGGAAAGAAACTAATGTTAGAGTATAAAAGACAGGAAGTCATGTTGCAGTTTTATAAAACTTTGGTTAGGCCGCATTTGTCCCACTTATCCCTCTGTGATAAGATTATTGAACGGTTCCCTTATACGATGAGGTGGACTCTTGACATCAGGCAGAAGATACAGTAGCCTGAGGGCACGTACCACCAGGCTCAAGGACAGCTTCTACCCCACTGTGATAATACAATTGAACGGTTCCCTTATACGACGAGATGGACTCTTGACCTCACAATCTACCTTGTTATGACCTTGCACCTTATTGTCTTCCTCCCTGTAGCTGTGACCAATACTCTGTATTCTGTTATTGTTTTTACCCTGTACTACCTCAATGCACTGTGTAATGAAATGATCTGTATGAACGGTATGCAAGACAAGTTTTTCACTGTACCTCAGTACAAGTGACAATAATAAACCAATACCAATACCAATTTGGAATATTGTGTGCAGTTCTGGTCACTGCACTATAGGAAGGATGTGGAGGCTCTGCAGATGGTACATAAGTTTACCAGAATTTTTCCTGGATTAGAGAGTATTAACCATAAAGAGTGGTGGGACAATCCTGGATTGTTTTCTCTGGAATGTCGAGTGTCAGAGGCTGAGGGGTGACCCAATGTAAAATATAGAAAATTATGAGCGGCATAGATAGGGTAATAGTTAGAGTCTTTTTCCCAGGGTAGAGATGTCAAATACTAAAGGGCATAGCTTTAAGGTCAGAGGGGGAAAGTTTAAAGGAGATTTACGAGGCAAGTTTTTTACAGAGAGTGATAGGCGACTGGATCGCGCTGCCAGGAAAAGTCATGGAAGCAGATACAATAGCAATATTTAAGAGGCATTTAGACAGACACATGAACAGGCAGGGAATGGAGGGATATAGACCATATGCAGGCTGATGGGATTACTTTGGTTTGGCATCTTGGTCGGCACAGACATCGTGGGCCAAATGTGGGGAGGTCTAAATTTACCATTTGCCCAGGAAATAGACCGAGCATATTTTAAATCAACTATATTGTTTTGTTTTTGTAAACTGTTGAGAGAGATTTGAGCATCGGTCTTATCTGGCCTTGTTCCGAACCACAAACTGTACTGAAAGGCTACAATACAAGTCTGCAAAGACAGGAAAGGAACAATCCTGATTTCAGGAGATACCTTCAGAGTGTATAGTTTAATGTGCATTTTGATATCTGGCCATGTGAAATCTATGTGAAGGGGGACACTGGATTCAGAACTGTTTATTATGATATCTAGTGATGTGGGGCCTGTATTGTAGTGACAAAGAAATCCTTTTGATATTGCTTTAGAAACTTTGGCTATTGCATTTTGGGATTCTTCAAATATATGTGGTATTACTCGTGGACAGAAGATTCATAAGATATCTCTTTAGATAGATGACCTGTTACTTTATATTTCTAATCCAGAGGAATCTATCCCCGCAGTACTATCACTATTAGATCAGTTTAGTGTTTTTTCTGGCTATAGATTAAATTTTAATAAGAGTGAACTTTTTCCATTAAATATGCAAATCCCAATTTATAGCCAATTACCTTTTAGATTGGTAACTGACTATTTTATGTATTTAGGTGTTAAAATTACTAAGAGACATAAGGACTTATTTAAAGCTAATCTACTGCCTTTAATTGACCATATTAAACAATTATTTACTAAATGGTCCCCACTGTCTCTATCATTGGTAGGCCGAATTAATGCAGTTAAGATGAATATTTTACCAAAATTTTTATATTTATTTCAAGTGATTCCAACTTTTGTTCCAAAATCTTTTTTTGACACTATTGATTCTAAAATTCTTTCATATATTTGGCAGAATAAAAAACCAAAGCTAAGTAAGAAATATTTACAAAAACTAAAAAAGGATGGTGGTACGGCCTTACCTAACTTTAGATTATATTATTGGGCAATCAATATTAGATATTTAATTTTTTGGATACAAGATTCAGATGTAATTCAACACCCCAAATGGGTACACCTTGAGTCCCAATCAGTACTTGAATTTTCATTAGTTTCTATTTTAGGAGCTCCACTCCCTTTTGCACTTACCAAATTAAGTAAACATATGATTAACCCAATTGTTAAACATACAATACGAATATGGTTTCAATTTTGTAAATTTTTTGGATTGAATAAATTTAATCTATCAAGTCCCATTCAATCTAATTTTTTCTTTCATCCATCCAGAGTTGACTCAGCTTTTTCCATATGGAAAGGAAGGGAATAGTATGTTTTTGTGATTTATTCATTGATAACTGTTTTTCATCTTTTGAACAATTGTCTTAACAAATACAATTTGCCTAGATCACACATTTTTCGATATTTGCAAATTAGAAATTTTTTAAAAGCTACTATACCCTATTTTCCCACACCTTACAAAACTGAAATTACAGAAAAAATTTTTGGTTTTAATCCTTGTCAGAAGGGCTTGATAGCAATAATTTATGATTTAATTATGAAAATTCGTTCAGAACCACTGGACAAAATTAAGAACGAATGGGAAAGTGAACTCCAGACATCTTTACCTACAGAGACTTGGAAGAAAACTCTTCATTTAGTTAATACATCTTCAATGTGTGCCAGGCATTCTTTGATACAGTTTAAGGTAGTTCACAGGACCCACATGTCAAAAGATAAGCTAGCTCGTTTTTATCAACATATAAATCCTATATGTGACAGATGTAAATCGAATGTGGCTTCTTTGACACATATGCTTTGGTCCTGTCCTCTTGTGGAAAAATATTGGAAAGATATTTTTAACATTATTTCAAATGTATTGAATATTGATTTACAACCTCACCCTATCACTGCAATTTTTGGTTTACCAAAGATAGAATCTGGCCATCTATCTGCCTCCGCTAACCATATGATTGCTTTTGTTACATTAATGGCCAAACAATCCATTTTGTTTAAATGGAAGGACCCAATACCCCCTACTACTTTTCAATGGTTCTCTCAAACTATATCATGTTTAAACTTGGAAAAAATTAGGAGTGGTACTGTTGATCCTTCGCTTAAATTTGAGGAAGTTTGGAGTCCATTTATTCAATATTTTCACATGATATAGATCCCCTTATAATAACCTTTCAATTTAGAGGAACGGAGTTGTTGACATAATATTGCTCCGTTTCTATTGAGAAATTTTAGTCCAGTTTTTTTTTCTGTTTTTTTTAAAAAATTTTTTTCTTTAGCTTAGCTTGGTTTGATATATTGTTTATAATTTTTCCTATTGTTTTGGGGATTTTTTTTTCTTTCTTTTATATTTTATAATAAATCTTTTTCTTTTATATTATATTCATTCACTAACAGATCATTGGCTCTACAGATTTTTTTTATACTTTATTCTTCTTTATGATTATCCATGTCATGATTATTCTCCTGATCTCTTTGTATTACATGTATAAACATTGATATATTAGTCTGTATTAATTTGAAAACTAATAAAAAGATTGAAAAAGAAAAAGAAAGGAAAGAAAGAAATCCACACAGAACAAAGAGCGGAGACGTACCAGCCCTAAGCTTGAAAAGGACTTTCCCCGATTGCCTCCATATTCATAAATGAAATCAAGAAAGACCTCTTTCAATAGTCAAGTACTCTGATTTTCTGGTCTTTCTTTACTTTAGATAGAGTCATTGAGTCATACAGCACAGAAATGGGCCCTCAGCCAACTGGTCCATGCCAACCAAAATTCCTATCTAAGCTAGTCCCATTTCTGTACTGTTCCAGATCTGCTCCCTTTGCATATTATGGGGTAGGGTTTTGAATATGTTGTCTTAACAGGTGAATTTTCTTGGAAAATTCTTGTTGTCCAAGCAGAAAAGTTCATGGGTGCTGATGTTTGTCAGTCAAATGAGTCAATAGTCAGTGACAGAAATCTGTGGAACCTGCAGTGAGCAAAATGAGGTTGCTCAAACTAACTGAGCAGAAAATGATATACAGGGTTTCAAGGGGAAAAGAGATGCACCAAGAGCTACAAATTGATGGACAAGTAAAGTGGTTAAAATAAAAATGAAACATATAGGGTGAGAGGAGAAGGATTTAAAATGGACCTGAGGGGCAACTTTTTCATGTGGAGAGTGGTGAGTATATGGAACGAGCTGCCAGAGGAAGTGGGTGAGGCAGGTACAACAGTATCATTTAAGAAGCACTTGGATAGGTACATGGGGGGGGCGGGGCCTGGAGGGATATGGGCCAAACTCAGGTAATTGGGACTAGCTGTGTGGACAAGGTGGTCGGCATGGACTGGTTGGGCTGAAAGGCCTGTATACGTGCTGTATTGCTCTATGACACAATATTAGGAGGTTATTTGATGAAATTAAGCTTGAAATACCGAAGATGTTTATGAGCAATATAAAAATATTTAAATTGGAGATTCATTGATGGAATAATTTGGAATATGAAGAAGTTGTTAGATAATTTCAAAGGAAGTAGTAGCAGCCTTAATAAGTACATAATGGTTGGTCATTAGAAGAACGGGGGTAATGTTGGAGGGGTATTTCTCTGACTGGAAGTCTGTGACCAGTGGTGTTCTGCAAGGATCAGCGCTGTGACCTCATTTGTTTGTGATATATATAAGTGATCTGTGTGAAAACGTAGGTAGTCTGATTAGTAAGCTTGCAGACAACACAAAAACATTGGTGGAGCTGTGGATAGTGAGGAAGGTTGCCAAAGGGCAGAGATCAGCTGGAAACTCAGGCGTAGAAATGGCAGATGGAGTTTAATCTGGTGTGAAGTGATGCATTTTGTGAGGTCAAATGCAAGAGGAAAATCAAAGTCAAAGTCAAGTTTATTGTCAAATGCACAAGTCCATGTGTGCACAGGTGCAATGAAAAACTTACTTGCAGCAGCATCACAGGCACATAGCATCAGATAAGCAGTATGCAGTAAATGGTAGGACACTTAGAAGCATTGGTGTACAGAGAGATCTTGGGTTGCAAGTGCATAGCTCTCTGAAAGTGGCAACACAAACGGATAGGGTAGTAAAGAAGGCGTACGACACGCTTGCCTTCATCAGTTGCGGCATTGAGTACAAAAGTTGGGACATCATGTTGCAGTTGTATAGAACTTTGGTTAGGCCTCATTTGCAGTATTATGTGCAGTTCTGGTTGCCACACTACAGGAAGGATATGAAGGCTTAGGAGAGGGTGCAGAAGAGGTTCAACAGGATGTTGCCTGGATTGGAGAGCATTAGCTCTCATAGGTGGGACTAACTTGGATTGTTCTCGTTTAGAGCAACGGAGGCTGGGAGGAGACCTGATAGAAGTATATAAAGTTCTGAGAGGCACAGATAAGTTAGATGTTCAGAGTCCCAGAGTCAAAATGTCAAATACTAGAGGGCATAGGTTCAAGATGAGAGGGAGAATGTTTAAAGGAGATGTGCGAGGCAAGTTTTTTTTACACAGAGTAGGTGTCTGGAATGCGTTACCGGGGAAGTGATGGAAACAGATACGACAGCAGCATTTAGGAGGCATTTAGGTAGAAAAGTGAACAGGCAGGGAATGGAGGGATATGGACTGTATGCAGGCAGATGAGTTTAGTTTAAATTGGCATCATGGTCGGCACAGACATGGTGGGCTGAAGGGCGTGTTCCTGTGCTCTACTGCTCTCTGTTCAATGTATGATCTATGTAAGATAATTATTAAAGAGGGATTTAAAGGCTCATGGAAGATGTGGAATCTATTTCTGGAAATGGAAACAGTGATAGTAGAATTAAATTAATATTTTGTGGTCACTTATAAATAAAATAGCGGAAGTTAAAAATCCAAAAGAACTGCTGGAGAAAATGTAATGACCTGATGAGGTCAGGAAAGTAAGAGAAAAGGTCCTATTCCTTTTCTACTTTGGCACTGTAGAACCTTGTCTGTTGTTGACCTTCACCTCCTAAGTGGAATATGTTAAAGGTCTGGAAATCTTTCACCAGAGACCCCAAGTCTAATCCACTTGTGTGCGACACCATTCACTACTCGAAATATTCCAAAGTGAATATTGCCAGTAAAGTACTTTTGAAGTGCAGCTACTATTGTGATGTCGGAAAATATAACAGCCAGTTTGCATTTAATAAGGTCCCACAACGAATGATGGGGTAATAACAAAATCACCTGTATGTCCTGAGGGAGGTTGAGGGATAAATATTGATCAGGAGACTCGAGGAAAACTCCTTGTCCTTTGAAGTAGTGCCATGGAATGTTTTATGCCTATCTGAGGGGGTAAACGGGGCTGAAGATTAACATACCATCTGAAAGATAAACATACTACCTGAAAGGTAGAGGTCTGGTAGTGTAGTACTCCACCAGCTTCATACTATAGTGTCCGTTTAGATTATGTGCCGAAATATCTGAAGTGGAACTCATCGCCTTCGGTCTTGTACAACACTGCTCCAAATGAACCACACTTGATATATTGATGATCTCATCAAGTCTGATGAGGCCTATTTAGATTGAATTGGCATATTTGTCTCATTAAGTACAAAGACATATACTGTCTTAAGATTAGAGGCATAGACCGGACATCTGAGATGAAGTGACGGAAGCTTGGTTAGGGGAGTGGTTTAAGATGAGTAATTTACTAAGAATCTCCTTATCGCTCTGAGTGGTATTCTCTATGGAGTCTGGATCCTGATGATAAACTTCAGTTTCCTTAGTCTACATAGCAGCTCTGTCCATCTCCTTTGAGGATTCAATTACTGAATAGTGAAATTATGTCATGGCACAGCAAGCAATCACAATATGGAATTCAACTTCGGCCTGACATGTAAAGGTGTGAGTGGGACAAAGGAAAGGAAGCATACACAAGAGGCCTGCATCAGCTGAACAGAAGGCTTGAGGAGGGGAGGGGTGGGGTAATTCAGAAATAGGGAGAAATGGGGGCATTGAAAGACCTAGAGGTATAGATGACAATGTTAGGTTTCTGGTGGTGGGGAACCACGAGTTAACATGGTTGCTACTATGAAAAGGCTGGGCCTACTTCTGCTGGAAATGTGTGAACTATGAACTGACATGATATTGGCATGCAAACTTGTTAAAGGGGTTGATTGTGCTCCACTTGAGAGGTGATTTCATGTGGAGAGATTGGGGAAGACTAGAGATTATGTCTATAAGCAACATTAGGGTTGGGCAAGCTTCAATGTCATGCACCTCTTTCCACTGAAGTTTGTAGGCCTATGAACAAGTTACGTCCCACAGTGAGTCCAAACTCCATCCATGACCTTCAGAAAGCCCTCAATCAGGTCCTGATTAATAAGATCACACAAAAAAACAAACATCTGATCCTACACATTATATCTATTCATCTTCTGGCCTTATTTGACATCTGATCACCTTCTGATTATTGCTTATTTTCCAGTTTTTAAAAAATATTCTCAGGAGATCATATGACTGTTGGCACATGAGTTTGTGAACTGATCAGTATGGGTGCTGGTTGTGTGTGTCCATTTGATGGACACACTAATCTTTCCCTGCTCATTGCTTTTATATGTTTATATTTTATTTTAACCTACTTGAAATGCATCTAATCAGAATTGATTGAGATAATATTTAGTATTATTAATTCCTCATCATTGCTTAGTGTTTCTAGTAAATCTATTATAAAAGTGTGCCTTCCACTTTTATTTTTAAGAACATAATCCTCATATCTGGAAGTTTGTCAGCTGCTCATTCAACAATCTGAGTTAACCAGTACAGGAAACCATATCTGTATGGAATTATGGAATAAAATAGTACAGGGGACCTTTTGGCCTATCATGTTATGTGTGGAGCTACAGGAGATGGGCAAGATTTTTAATGAATACTTCTCATCAGTTTTTATTGTGGAGAAAATGAAGAATGCTAAAGAAATCAGGGAAATGAGTGATGATGTCTTGGACCGCTATGAATTACCAGGGAGGAGGTATTGGCGGCCTTAAAGCACATTAATGAATCCGCAGGGCCTGACTGAGTGCATCCTTGGACCTTGTGGGAAGCCAAACAAGAAATTGTGGGGGCCTTTGTATCATCTTTAGTCACAGGTGACATTCCAGAAGACTGGAGGGTAGCTAATGTTGTACCATTATTCAAAAAGGGCAGCAAAGAAAAGACAGGAAACTACAGGCCAATGAGTTTGACATCAGTGGTGGGTAAGTTACTGGAGGGAATTCTGAGGGATGGGATCTGTCAACGTTTTGATAGGCAAGGTCTAATTAGGGATAGTCAGCACGGCTTTGTGTGTGGGAAATTGTGTCTGACAAATCTTCCGAGGTAACCAAGAGGATAAGTAAGGATAGAGTAGTGGATGTTGTGTATAAGGACCTTAGCACGACCTTTGACAAGGTCCTGCACAGCAGGCTTGTCTGGAAGGTTAGATCGCATGGGATCCAGGGAGAGATAGCTAATTGGATTTGTCATTGGCTCGATGGTAGGAAGCAGAGAGTGATGGTCGAAGGTTGTTTCTCGGACTGGAGGCCTGTCGCTAGTGGTGTGCAACAGGGGTCGGTGCTGTTCATTATTTATATAAACAATTTGGATCTACATGTACAAGGCATGGTTAGTAAATTTTGCAGATGATACTAAAATAGGAGGTATCATAGATAGTGAAGAAAGTTATCAAAAATTACAGGGGAAACTTGATCAGCTGGGTAACTGGGCCAAGGATCGTCAGATGGCTTTCAATCCAGATGACTGTGAGGTATTGCATTTTGGGACATCAAACCAGTGTAGGACTTATCCAGTGAATGGTCGGGCCCTGGGACATGTTGTGGAACAAAGGGACCTAGGAGTACAGGTGCATTGTTTGCTGAAAGCAGCATCACAGGTAGTCAGGCTGGTGAAGAAGGTGTTTGGCATGCTGGCCTTCATCAGTCAGAGCAGTGAGTATGGGAATTGGGATGTTATGTCACAGTTGTACAAAACATTAGTGAGACCTCACTTGAAGTACAGTTTTGGTCGCCCTGTATGTAGGAGAGACATCAATAAACTGGAGAGAGTGCGGAGAAGGTTTAGGAGGATGCTGCCAGGACTCGATGGCCTGAGTTATGGGGAGTAGTTGTGCAGGCTCGGACTTTATTCCTTGGAGCATAGAAGATTGAGGGGTGACTTTGTAGAATCATGAGAGGCATAGATAGGGTGAACGCACATAGTCTTTTTCCCATGGAAGGGGAACTAAAAACTAGAGGGCGTAAATTTAAGGTGAGAGGTGAAAGATTTATAAGGGACCCGAGGGGCAACTTCTTCACGCAGAGGGTAGTGCAAACCAAATTTCTTTAGCCTCCTGAGGAAGTAGAGGCGCTGGTGAGCTTTCTTGGCCATGGCATCCACATGGTTTGTCCAGGACAGGATGTTGGTGATGTTCACTCCCAGGAACTTGAAGCTGTCAACCCTCTCGACCTCAGCACCATTAATGTAGACAGGTGCATGTACACCACCTCCTTTCCTGAAGTCAATGACCAGCTCTTTAGTTTTGTTGACATTGAGGGAAAGGTTGTTGTCATGACACCATTCCGCTAAGCTCCTTCCTGTACTCCGACTCATCACTGTTTGAGATACGGCCTACAACGGTGGTATCATCTGCAAACTTGTAGATGGAGTTAGAACAGAACCTGGCCACACAGTCATGAGTGTATAGGGAGTAGAGTAGAGGGCTGAGGACACAGCCTTGAGGTGCACCAGTGTTGAGGATAATCATGCTGGAGGAATTGCTGCCTATCCTCACTGATTGCGGTCTGTTTGTTAGAAAGTCAAGGATCCAGTTACAGAGGGAGATGTTGAGTCCTAGGTCTCAGAGTTTGGTGACAAGCTTGCTTGGTATTATTGTATTGAAGGCAGAGCTGTAGTCAATAAACAATGGTCTAACGTGAGTGTCTTTACTGTCCAGATGCTCCAGAGCTGAGTGAAGGGCCAGGGAGATGGCATCCGCTGTAGACCTGTTTCGGCAATAGGCGAATTGCAATGGGTCCAGGTTGTCTGGTAGGCTGGAGTTGATGCGTGCCATGACCAACCTCTCAAAGCACTTCATGATGGTGGATGTCAGAGCCACTGGTCAGTAGTCATTGAGGCATGTTACCTTGCTTTTCTTTGGTACCGGGATGATAGTGGTCTTCTTAAAACAGGAGGGAACCTGAGATTGAAGCAGGGAGAGGTTGAATATGACCGCAAATACTTCTGCCAGCTGATCAGCACAAGATCTGAGCATGCAGCCCAGGACACCATCTGGGCTAGGTGCTTTCCTCGAGTTCACTCTTCAGAAGACTGATCTAACGTCCTCCACTGTGATCCCAGGTTCAGCTGCGTTGGTGGCTGTCAGAGTGGATTGTGACAATCCACTTCCTTTTTGTTCAAAACGTGAATAGAATGCGTTAAGTTCATCAGGAAGGGATGCGCTGTTGTTAGTTATGCAGCCTGACTTCGTCTTGTAGCCTGTTATGGCCTGTAAGCCCTGCCATAACTGGCAGCTGGTCAGGGACTCTATTTTGAGTTGGTATTGCCTCTTGGCATCCCTGATAGCTTTTCGAAGGTCATACCTTGATTTCTTGTACAGATCAGAATCACCAGATTTGTGTGCAGCAGTCCTCTCCTTCAGTAAGGAGTGGATCTCCCGGTTCATCCATGGTTTCCTGTTTGGGAACACCCGTATTGTCCTCTTTGGTACACAGTCCTCCACACACTTGCTGATAAAGTCTGTGATGGTGGTGGCGTACTCATCAAGGCAGGCAGCTGAATCTTTGAACATGGTCCAGTCCACTGTCTCAAAGCAGTCATATAGAAGCTCATCTGCTTCCTCAGACCAGCACAGCACGACTCTCCGTACCGGATCCTCCCGTTTCAGTTTCTGTTTGTATGCAGGGAGAAGGAGCACGGTCTGGTGGTCTGATTTCCCAAAGTGAGGACGAAGTGAGGATGCTGCTGCAAGTAAGTTTTTCATTGCACCTGTGCACACATGTACTTATGCATATGGCAATAAACTCGACTTTGACTTTGCTATACTGTATGAGTAATTTGGAAGGTGTTGCACCCTTCCGCTGTTTTCACTGGGGTTGACAAAGATTCCAGGGTTCAGTGGCCTTTTGCTCCTTCTCTCTTTTGGTTGGATAAAGGACATGGATAACAATGGCTCAGCAAGGACGTTATGGATTTTCAAGGAGGCTTTGAGCTAACAGTGCCAGTTTTGGGAGTCTGATGTTAAGCATGCAAACAATGTGGCCCACTCATTGGAGCTGGCTGAGTAAACTAGAGCTTTGATGCTGGGGTATTGGTGTGGGATCAAACGCTTACATTGATTTGGAGGATTTTGGAGAGATGACTTGGTGATAACTCTTTAGTGCTTTAAGGTGGCTGTTGTAAGAAGTCCATATCCCTGAGGTGCACAGGAGCATGGTTATTTCTGCTGTTCACTAGCCAATGAGCCAAATGCTGGTTTAGGGTCTTAAACTTTGATCACCTCAGATGGTTGAAGGCAGTGTTTACTGGAGGCAATGATGCATCTCATGACCAATGTCTGTCTTTGCCTATGGAGACAGAGGTATGGAGGCACGGCAGTGTAGCGGTTAGTCTAACGCTATTACAGCGCCAGCGACCCGGGTTCAATTCCGGCCACTGTCTGTAAGGAGTTTGTACGTTCTCCCCGTGTCTGCATGGGTTTCCTCCGGGTGCTCCGATTTCCTCCCACATTCCAAAGACATAGGAGTTAGGAAGTTGTGGGCATGCTACGTTGGTGCCGGAAGCGTGGCGACACTTGCGGGCTGCCCCCAGGACACTCTACACAAAAAGATGCATTTCACATGACTAATAAAGATATCTGATCTTATCTATTAAGTGATCCATGTTTTCCAGGATCTCACCATGGACCTTCACCGTCAGGAGGCAATGTTGTACAGCTAGTAGAGGTTCTTGGCATTATGTGTTTAGTATAAGGCCCATCCACTCATATGTTTCTGAGTGCGCACATCAGCAAGAGTATTGCCCTACCTTCATTGTGATTGGAGTGACCGTGATATTGAAATGGAGGTGATAGAGGTTGAACTGTCTTTAATTCTTCAGATTAGCTCTACTCCAGCTTGGCAGATACCATTCTAATTAACCTCCACACTCCTTCTGAGACCTTGTAACCCTTCCTGAAGCGCAGTGTCCGAATTGAACACAGTATCCCATTTTACTCCACAGTACTGCAGTGTCTGAATTGAACACAGTACTCCATTACCCCATCTCCAACGATCAATGAAGATCTAGCATAACTTTCTTCCTTTTTTTCTTCTGTTCTGTGCATCTCAATAAATTCAGAAGTTCCTTTTGGTTTGTTTTACTGACTTATTTTCTTCTTCATTCAAAGGTAGTGTCATATTTATAAAGCATGGTTACAGGCTCTTCACTTACCCCATTAAATCACATTTATCGTATAGTATATTTATAGGATAGTCACAACTCTGGTCCTTTATGTTACTGAACACCCTTTAGAAATGTTCTCTTTATCCCCTACGATCTCTCCTGCATCTTCTGACTAAAAAATAATCAATTTTCACAACTATATTAAATCACGCCTGCCAAGTGACCGGGCATTTCACCTCTCCAAGCTCTCATTGGTCTGAGTTTACTGTCATCTGCTAACTTCATGCCCTGCATTTCCAAGTCCATTTGCTGGCATAAGGTCGCACCCGTTCTTGGGAAACACTGCCCTGCAGCCTGGGAAACAACCTCTCTCTCTCTCTCTCTCTCTGCTGGAGTGCCCGTTTCTTAATCAGCGCTGTAGACTCAGTAAAAGAAGATTGGTATTGGTTTATTATTGGCACTTGTACCGAGGTACAGTGAAAACCGATCGTACAGGTCAATTCATTACACACAGTGCAGTTACATCGAGTTAGTACAGAGATTCCTCCCGGGCGGAAACTTTGAAGTGCATTTCCTCCTCCAGAGCAACCACCATGCGGACACACCTCCCTGTGCTTCGCCGCGCCCACCGCCCCCTCCTCCCCCTTCGACGCAGCGTCCTCGTTCCAGCCCCAGTCCCTCCCACCTACTGAACGTACCCACGTCCTTGCATTCAACGCGTTCTCCGCTCTGCCCCTGCGTCCCCCGCACACGCCCCGCTCTCTCTGGGACTGCAATGATTTAGAAGTTCAGGAATCCCACGTGACGTCACCAAAGGGTGATGTAATGCTTCTCTAAATAGAATGTATTGTAATCTTCTCTCAGTCCAACGTGGTTCCTCACAGACCCGCTTCTTCAATTAGACTTTCGCTAAGTTACTGGAAAATCAGTGAAAGGCACAAAGACGACAACCTCTCAGGTATTCTGACCCTTTTGTGCACTTTCCAACTGAGTTGTTTCTGTAAAACATTGTTAATTTGCATCTGTTTGCAATTTTTTCCCCTTTTTTTGTTGATGCTAAATGGTAAACAGTAACTGTATCGGTGCGGACACTGGGGGTGTGTTACGGTTTATAAACTGTTGATGGTTGCTGTTAGTAAGTTTAAAAAAAACTGAGGCGCTGTCACGTAAAAACGGGTCCATTTCATGGAAAAAGAAAGTGTGTTTAAATGAAAGTTCTTCGGAGAAATGTATGGGAAGTCATTAGTATTCTTGCGCTGTTTTTGTCTGGCTCCTTCACAGGACAGGGTCGGCGAATGGGAATTTTCAAAATGTGTGGAGAAAATCCTGATTCGTGTGTAAACATTATAAAAATAAACATTTGGGTTCACGTTCTTGCTGTTGTTCAGCTTTTAGCCGTTTATTGTTAGTACTTTTGCTGTCAAGTATGCACTCTGCGTAATGGACCTGTTATACGTTATAGCAACTCTTGGTCGGACGCTTCCAAATGAGCTTTGAATACAAGTGTACAATTGGTATAGATCCATGGAGTTTTACACGTGTTCGGATTAACAAAAGTCTGTTCTTGACATCTTAAGGTGCTGAATTTAGTTTTTTTTCTGCTGATAGAATAGAACATCTTAGAAATTCTGATTGACTGTGTCCTTTCTTGCTGCCGTCAGTCCATTGATCACTATATATTTAGTTTTGTTCATTTAAAATTGCTACCGGGAAAGATATTTTGTTATTATATATGAGAACAGGGTTATAGTTGGCCATTACGTCATTCTGCAGCCTATTAAGCATGTTTGATTAACAGCCTGCGATATTGAGGGTTCAGGGGGCCAGATCTGCTGACAAAGCGCTCTCCTATTAAATCCTATCCGTTAAAAAAAATCTACGGATGAAATGTTTTAAAACCTCGACAAGTGTAATTTTCCAATAATTTTCACTTTAAATTTATACATAATTACCCTTTCCGGACAATTTTTAACGCCCACTGTACTTGTAAAACGATACATTCAAACTTGAAACGTGTTCTCTATTATTGATGAAGGGGTTCATTCAGACTCATTCATCTTGAGTTGTAACACCAACTCAATCACGACGAGTGATTGATTTTTAAGTAACTTTAAGAGACATGAAATTGGGAGTCTGAATTGACGCCATGCAGGAGGGAATGGATTAAACTTCCTTTTTACATCATACCTTTTGCTTTACACACATAATCGTCCTTTTAGTGCAATGTGTAAATAAATCTCGCTTGAGGTGGGTTCCCAGCGGCGGAATTTGTGCATTCCTGCTCAACTGTACACAATCAAACGTACAGCGGACCCACTGTACAACAACCAACTTTAAGTGTCGAACTTGTGAGACGGGCATTGTTGTTGCGCTTGTAGTGTTCACCGTTCGCTGCAGTTTCTGAATGCCAGATTGCTGAAGAATTCCTCCAGAGTGTATGCATCAACGGGTTCAGTTCAGAGACACCGGGCCAAGCTCGTTTTTACTTTCGCGGTTGGAGGGTTTCGCCCAGCAGCGGTAGGAAAGTAAACCCCCATGCTTCAGGAAGAACGCCGCGGCCAAGTTCGGTTTCTCGGAGAAACCTTCACACAGGCCCGGGATACGTTGTTCCCTCTTCTGCCTTTGCAAAGTTGAGAGTGCGCTTTTGACTATAACTCATGCCCTCAAAGTTACCAAAATCCCGTGTATCTAGTCCGATCGCCAGTGAGAGCAGGAGTCCAGTCCCGCATCGTTCATGGTGAAGACCGAGAAAAGAACAACTTTAAATAACTGAGAACATGGTGTTGAACCATTCCAGAGACTGCGCTCTGTTCACGCACATTGTATTTTCAGCAAAGAGCTTTTGAACGGAGTGCTCAGCAGACGCTTAGTAAATGCAACACTTTCGCAGAAATTGTGGAGTTCTCGACAGATGGGTAATGAGCTAAATTAAAGTTTGCGATGTCTGTCCTTCGTGGACTTGCCGATGAAGCCAATGCGGTCGGGAACAAGGGGAGAGCGCGGCGTTTTTCGCAGATCACTACCATACACAACTAAGTCCGGTCGGTGCAGAGCCCGGGAGGAACACATCGTGAACCGGTTGAGCTCACGGATCAAAGAGTGATGTGGATCTCCCACCGAGTGGAACACTAGAGTACTAATCGGTTTGGGAAACACAGTGGTAGCAAGATTCCAACTGTCCTTTGACAAGTTACATCTCAGTGACTATCCGTTTTTTTGCAAAATTCCCAGCCTTAAGTTGTGTCATAAATAACCTAAGTAGGTTCGCATAAATAGAGACACACAATTAATTTACATCTGAACGAGCGATCATCTTGAAATTCAAGTTTTAAAAAAGTGCAAAGTGAGCACACTCATTGTCACCCTATACTTAAGATGAGCAAGATTTGATCCCCTTTACTTGAGCTGTTCAATAGAAAGGTTAGTGGGAGCACTTGGGGCCTTGTTAAACGTGCCACCTTTAACGCCACCTCCCCATTCCCGAAAAGCTACAAGGACGACAATTTTCTCAGGTATTTTGACTGTTTGATATGCCCCTCAGATAGATGTTAAAGATCCACCATCCTGTTGCCCGGGTATAGATCTCATCATTGTCGTTAGTAGCCGCAGTGTAGATCATTTCAATTTGCCTATACAATACTTCATTGATAATTCATTGGCTGTGAATAGGAGGATACGCTTTATATAAATGAAGACGCCAGTTTACTGTTGGAAACTAAAAGGCTTTTCATCATGGGAGTTGTATATTGATACATACTCTCAAATGCACTAAATAATGATACATTAAAAGAGATACAATTGCACATAAAATATTTATTGCAAACATATATTTAAATCGAATTATATTGTAAAACACTGCCGTACACATTAATGTATAGCGAAGTCCATTTTCTGTAATGTTCCCTGTAAGGGAGATGGAAGATTGCAGGCAAGTAGATTAATGCAGATGAGCAAAAAGGGTGCTGCAAATGTGGTGGAGCAGAGCACCCGCTTCTGTGTTGTACCGCTATGATTAACTTTGGGAGCGAGAAACTAAAACCCACACATTTAACCTTTTCTCATCAATGTTAGTCTCAAGACTGAGTTACGTTTGAGAGGGGCAGGGGGTGGTGGTAGCCGATTTGTTAGACTGAACCTTAAAACTGAGATGTTTTATATAAAAGGTTCACAAGGCTGAAGAGAGAATGTTTTTTTTCCTAAATTTATCTGCACATTGTAATTTCATCATCTTCTTGTCAACATATCCTAAGTTTTTGTTTACAAAACATGACTTAGCTGCTAAGTTGTTAAGAATTTGAAAATGACAAGCCATTATTATGGCAGTGAAGTAGCTGACAATACTTATATTGCTGATGACAAAGCCATCTCTCTCTCACCCTCTCACCTATCTCCCTCACCCTCACAACCTCTCCCCTCCCCTCTCACCTCTCCCCCTCCCCTTCCATCTCTCCCCTCACCCTCCAACCTTTCCCCTCCCCTTCCACCTCTCCCCCTTCCATCTCTCCCCCTCACCCTCCCACCTCTCCCCTTCCCCGACCTCTCCCCCTCCCCCCAACCTTTCCCTCACCCACCCCTCCCTCCCCCCTCCCAACCTCTCCCACACCCTCCCACCTCCCCCTCAAGCCCTCCCCTCTCCCCTCCCCTTCTACCTCTCCCCCTCTCGCCACCTCTCCCCCTCCCCCTCCCAACCTCTCCCCTCCCCTTCCACCTCTCCCCTTCTCCCCACTTCTCCCCCCTCCCCTCCCAACCTCTCCCCTCCCCCTCCCAACCTCTCCCCTCCCCTTCTACCTCTCCCCCTCTCGCCACCTCTCCCCCTCCCCCTCCCAACCTCTCCCCTCCCCTTCCACCTCTCCCCTTCTCCCCACTTCTCCCCCCTCCCCTCCCAACCTCTCCCCTCCCCCTCCCAACCTCTCCCCTCCCCTTCTACCTCTCCCCCTCTCGCCACCTCTCCCCCTCCCCCTCCCAACCTCTCCCCTCCCCTTCCACCTCTCCCCTTCTCCCCACTTCTCCCCCTCCCCCTCCCAACCTCTCCCCTCCCCTTCTACCTCTCCCCATCTCGCCACCTCTCCCCCTTGCCCTCCCAACCTCTCCCTTTCGCCCTCTCACCAAGTGGGCGTGGGCAGACGAGGAGCAGAGCGAGGGAGAGTAAGGACAGTCAGTGATGGAAGCAGAAGTCCCTGGACATAAGGTTGGGACAGAGAGTGAGTTAGGAACCTAGAAATGGCCTGAGGAAGAAGGTGCTGTGTGAAATGGTGGGTGCCTCGCAGGAGATCAAAGTGGCCCGCCATGAAATAAGAGGAATGTAATGGAATCTGCACTTTGTAACTAATTCGCCATGGCTATGCCTTTCTGGGGGGGGGGGGGGGGGGCAGAAAGAGAGTGTGTGTGAACAAGCATTCTGACATTTTGTAGTGTGGTTTAAATTATATCTTAAAATGGACACAGAAATGTACCAATCAATTATATATCATCACTGCAGTTTTCTAACATTGACTGGTTCTATTACAGTTAAACATCTCGCGCACTGATGAACACTAATTGGATTGATTCCTTATCCTAAGAAGCTGAACGGCTTTAAGATTTCTTTTAATTTGCATTCCAGGAATGAGCTAATACTAGATTGTCCTGTTCCTCCCATCCAGTCACTAAAATCTACTGTAGCTTGAAGTGTGAGGTGTGTGGCTCACAAACAATTTCAGTAGATTGTGTTTTGCACAGACAGCATCAACCATTTCTTTGTTTTTTTGGTGTATTGAAAATAACATCTTTATAGGCACTTTAGTGGTCTTCATGGATTCTTGAACCTTACAGGTTGCAGCATTTCAAAGTGAGTGACAACGTTTCAGCATTGATTTTTTTAAATAAGCGTGACAATGCATCAGCAGAAAACACCATGTTAAAGTTGCTTTCTGCCGTCCATGTTAACTCCAATCCTCAATTCATAGAATTGTTATACTTACAGCACAGAAGGGGCCATTCAGCCCATTGATGTTGTGCTAATGCTTGATGTCCAGGAGCAGCTGTAATACCATGTCAGTTCTTTATTGCTTTTCAAATAATTATTCAAATCCATAAAAGTATGATGTGAGTGAAGTTGCCAACAGTGAAATCTGTCAAAATATTTGCACTGTGAAACTATATTTAACACAGAAATGACTGAGACTGTCTAATCTCATTTTGCTTAGATCCTCATAGGCTCAGTTTGCATAGAATTCAGCCTGGATCCTAGAAGTGAAAGGAAAGGCGACGATATTAATTGTTAACATTTCTCCTCTTGATCCTAATTTCTACTTTGGGCTGAAATGAACTATATCCATGTAGTATCATGCATGTCAAATACTATTTTTCACAAACCTTATTACATTAAATGAGTAAAAACTAGTTTTATTTTATGAAATATTTGTTGCAATGATGTTTGATTTCTTTTGCCTCATTACGCAACATACATTCAGATATTATCTTCACAATTATAAGTCCTCAGGTAATTTTAAGTCTCTTTCTATTCTTATCTTTGAAATAAATCTTAGATTTATTTCAAAGAAATAATAACAGCTTACAATTGAGTAAAGGAGGCTTATTGCTTTAAGATTCAGTCAGAACTAATCAAAAAATAATAATTGCTTGTATTTTCCTTTCTGTAGATTGACATTTATGGTACCAATAATTCCATGACAGATGCATGACTGGATATTAAAGTGAAGGAACTAAGTTATATGGATACTCATAAAATTGGTGAACAATATACATGAACAGCCCTGGATAAGGAGAAGATCTTAGTGGGGAATTTTGTCCGTTTGGTTTCTGCTCCATTGGAATAAAAACGTATTTGCATGGATTTGGTGAGTTTCTCTTTAAAGTAGTATATCATATTGCATTGCGTAATTTTACTTCAAGGTTTGCTTGCTGAAATTTTTTAATTATGTGTGAGCTCTTGTGGGCACACTTGCCACCTCTGGCTTTCTAGTTTCCATGAGGCAGCTTTTTCTGAACAAAGCCTTGCTTTCCTTTACTCCAGTGATTCTTCATGGTTACATCTGTATAACATTTGTTTCATTCAGAAGAGACCTGGATAAATATCTGAAAGGAGTGAATTTGCAGGGCCACTATGAACTAGTGGGTCTAACTCAATTGCTGTTACGTAGAACTAGTAAAGACTTGACAGGTGAAATGGCCTCCTTCCATGCAATAAACATTTTGCGATTTTGTTAGGTGTTCCTCCTAAAGTTATGCCAAAAATTAAATATCGCAGCATAATCTACTTTCTTCCATTAAATGTTTGCCAAGTTTAACAGGTAAATAGTGACTTATAAAACATTGCAAATGATGCTGAAGAAAGGTTGTGGCAGTTAAGGGAAGTTGTGAAAGTTCATATTCTGAAAACCACCCTAATGTCTGGAAATGAATGACCAAGTATTGAAAGTTTTACACCAAAGACAGCCATGTGCTTTTTTTTTGTGTACGCTTGTCGAACAACTGTATACTTTCATGTTCTGACCGGAGAGTTCTCTCTATGAGACTTGGTTGCCTGTTCAATCATCTACTCCTCTTCTAACTGCACCTTCCTATGCAGGAATAGGAGGTGCAACATTTGCCCTTTTACCTCCTCCCTTCATGCCATTGAGGGCCTGAGGCACATCTTCCAAATGCATTGGTCAATTGAGTTTGCTCTAGTCACTGCTCATGATGTGTTCTGTTCAGTAATAGTGAGATCAGACATCTCCATTCAATTTACAATCATAACCCTAAGGTCTGGTCACCTGTCAGTTTAATTGTGCCTCCCAACCTTCACTCTGATCTGTCTCTCCTGGACTTCATATATCATTCTAATGAAGTTCAAGGTACAGTGTGTCATCATTGGATTAGGTACTTCAGTCTTCCAAACACAGCGTTAGCAACAAGTATGGATCAAACCATTGCTCTACTTTTGTTTGGACAGCACCTGTTGGCAATGATTCTCTCTTCTCATGTACGGTGTTCAGCTCAGAGTGAAGTCTCCCGAGTGTGCAGCTTCTACTGAACGTAAGGAACAAGAATTTGATGAATAACAGAACTTGGCAGAGTTGAAGTAAAGGTGCTGCTTGGTTTTTAAAAAAGATACAGGGTTAAGCTCATCAGAAAATAATCAGTGGCTAACTTATAGCTTAAAGAGTGAAGCTGGTGTTAAAAAAAATAAGGGAAGGGTGGTCCAACCAGGGTAATGTATTATTAATAAACTCATCTAACAAGGAAATAATTACAAGGTAAGGCAGCCGAGAATTGTTGCTGCAGTTCCTCCACCATGTGAAAACTTAAGAACACTACACATGTTCTGCGAGATCACGCGTGCAGGAAGTGCCTCCAACTGAGCTCGAGTTCGGGATGCTGGAGTTTGAGGAACATCAGGAGCCGCTGTGGGACATGAAGGAGGTTGAATTTCCTGGATTGTACATTTCAGGAGGCAGCTACTCTACAGCCAGAGGATAGCTAGTGGGAAAGAACAGGAAGAGTAGATGTGTGCCACTCTCAGACTGGTACTCTGCATTAGAGATGGATGTTGTCATCTTGAACAAATGCAGTCCAAAATATGGGCACCATGAGGCAAAGGACTGCAGGGGGACCATAGCAAAGTGTGCAAGTGCAGTAGTCATAGGGGATACCCGAATGAAATGAGCTGCCAGAGGAAGTGGTTGAGGTAGGTACAATTACAGCATTTAAAAGACATTTGGACAGGTACATGGATAGGAAAGGTTTAGAGGGATATGGGTAAAATGCGGGCATATGGGACTAGCTTAGATGGGCATCTTGGTAGGCATGGATGAGTTGGGCTGAAGGGCCTGTTTCCATACTCTATGAATCTATACTGTACGCAGGGGAGGTGGACAGTCAGGCACTTCTGCTGCTCTCATCGTGTGTCCTGCCTTGGTGTGCCACCCCATCCCTTGCAGTATCAGGGTTTCGCTGAAGGGGCAGGGATTGGGGGAAGGGAGGGGAGTGATCCAGAAGTTTTGGTACATGTAGGAAAAACATTTGAGGTTCTGGAGTAGACCTTAGGAAGTTAGGGCAGAGTTTAAGAAGCAGAACCTCAAGTAAATGGCTCGTGGGAGGATATGTGAGTCATATAATGACCAAAAGCAAATTTATTCATAGAGTAGAGGGCATGGTTGAGGTACAAAATGAGCACTTTAAATCAGTCTTTACTAAAAAAAGATGTTGCTGGAGTCCCATCATGGAAAATTATAGATGGTATATTGCAAATATTGCATTTTTGTTTAAAATAAAAAAAAGTAAGATAAAGCCAAAACCCACAGATCAGTCACTTAGCCTAGGTGATGGAAAAACCTATAGAGATGATAATGAGCTAGGGCTTTTCTCTTTAGAGAGAAGGAGGATGAGAGGTGACTTGATAGAGGTCTACAAGATGATAAGAGGCATAGATCAAGTGGACAGTCAGAGACTTTTTCCCAGGGCGAAAATGGCTAACACGAGGGGACATAGTTTTAAGGTAATTGGAGAAAGGTATAGGAGGGATGTCAGAGGTAAATTTTTACACAGAGAGTGGTGGGTGTGTGGAACAGACTGCCGGCAGAGGTTGTGAAGGCAGGTACATTAGGGACATTTAAGAGACTCTTAGATAGACACATGAATAATAGAGAAATGGTGGGGGGGGGGGGGTGATAGGCGGGAGGGAAGGGTTAGATCGATCTAAGAGCAGGATAAAACGTTGGCACATCGTGGGCTGAAGGGCCTGTACTGGGCTGTAATGTTCCATGTTCTATTTTCTACAGGGAGGGATAGAATTAGGAATCACCTGGACAACTGTGCATTGCTTTTGGAAAACCAGCATGGATTTATTAAAGGCAAATTGTGTTCAACTAATGACAGTGTTTTGATGAGGTAACGGAAGGGTAGATGAGTGAAATGCAGTTGATGTCATGTTTTTGGGCTTTCAAGAGGCATTCAGTAAAGTACCATGTCATCAAAACTGAAGCCAACAGAACAAAAGGAGCAGGAGCATCATAGATACAAGATTTGCTTAATGACAAGAAACCGAGGAGGAATGAACAATTGTTTGTCAGGATTGGAAGGAAGCAAATAGTGGTGTTCGCCAAATGAGGGTACTGAGATAATTGTTTTCCCAAGTACATATTAATGACTTGGATAGTGTCTTTAGGGCACTGTTTCCAAATCTGCAGGCAACAGAAAACTCTGGAGTAGGGTGCATTGTAGGGGGGTGGGGGAATACTAGTAGATTTCAAAAGGATGTAGATGGGCTGGTGGGATGGGTGGACAGACCTTTGGAAGATGAAACTGAAACTGTGAATAGTTACATTTTAGTTGGAAGAATGAGGAGAAATTATACACACTACAGAGCAACGTTCCAAAAAGGGGTACAGGAACAGAGACCTGGGGATTAAATCACTGAAAGTGCAGGGTAAGTTGAGAAAGTGGTTGAGAAAGCACACAGTATCCTGGGTTTTATAAATAGAAGCATAGCGTATTATGCAAGGAGAT
The DNA here is from genome assembly GCF_009764475.1 of Pristis pectinata. NCBI lineage: Eukaryota > Metazoa > Chordata > Chondrichthyes > Rhinopristiformes > Pristidae > Pristis > Pristis pectinata. Next base: position 108,370,008 of record NC_067409.1, read on the forward strand.
CACGATGACCTTTCATAAGCCTGAGGTTTGGCTACAGATGGAGTACTGTATCCAGTTCTGGGCAATACACTTCAGGAAACATGTGAAGAAATTAAGGTATGAGAGAGATTCACCAGAATGATTAAAAGAATAGGAACACTTAGTTATATAGACACACTGGAGAAGTTGGGGTTGTTCTCCTTGGAATAGGTGGGAATGAGAGGGGATCTGATGGAGGCAGTTACAATCATGCATGGTCTAGATGGAAAGAAACTGCTTACATTAGTGCATGGTCATCAACCAGAGGACATAAAATGAAGCTGTTTGGCAAAAGAGCTAAAAGTGAGATGAGAAAAAACTTTTTTATGCAGTCAATGATTCAATCAGGATGCAGTGCAAGGGGTGGTTGTGAAGGCGTATTACATCATGGTAAGTGGAAGGAAACTAGATAAGTATATAAAAGGAAAAGAAAATACAGTGCTGTGGAGAGAGGGCAAGGGATGGGATGATGGGCTGAAAGGCCTCCTTCCATATTGTAAACTTTCTGTGATTTGGGGATCCTGTAGACCCATTTTTCATTTATCCCATCACCACTCCCTGCATCATCAACCCTCTTGCCATTTAACCCTACCTGTGTTCTTCCCTCCCTTCATCTTCCCAGTCTCTATCTGCGATTAAAATCACTTCTGATAAAAGGGCATTGGCCGAGCATATTAGCTTTGCTTCTCCCTCCACAGATCCTGACTGACCTGCAGATTGTTCCCACACTTTTTGCGTTTGTGGACAATTTTCACCAATTGGTGCCAATATATGGTTTTAGGCATGACAATAAAATGAATGTTTTAATTTCAAGGATTTGAACCAGTTCTGAGGAATTTTCAGTTATTTATTCTTGCCAGGTTGAATCATTACTAAAAATATTTACAAAATAATTTTAGATGTGGGATTTCACCTTATTGTCTGCTTGCACACCTTATTGTCTCTGTAACTGTAACACTTTATTCTGCATTCTGTTATTGTTTTCCCTTGTACTACCTCGATGCACTGTTGTAATGAACTGATCTGTATGGATGGCATGCAAAACATAGTTTTTCACTGTACCTCAGTACATGTGACAACAGTAAACCAATTTATCAATTTACCAATTCAGAGAAATTTAATTCTGGCGAGAAAAGATGTAATGGTCCAAAGGTTACACAGGAGTAATTATAAAGCATAAACCCAATTTCTTAATTCATTAATGTTACAATAATAGAATGGATATCTACCTATATACTGAATGACCCCATTGCAAAAATGTATCTTATTCCCTTTTTTACAACACAGTTGCATTTTGCTGCAGAACAAGTCCATCGAGCCACTGTGTCTTACATTTGTTTTAAAATACACCTAAAGTAAGTTCTGGACTTAATATTAAAGTGACACATTACAGAATGCAGTTTTTTTCTGAGTATGAAACACTTGTGTTGACCTCAGAACTACCCACTACTGCTTAGATGAGTGCAGTTTGAAAAATTCATGCTAAATGCCAGGTTTTGAAGTTGATAGCATTTTAATCCCTGGCTCTGTTTGTTAACAATTCACAAAAGTAATCAATATTTTTTCATTGTCAGTAGGAAGGGAAAATAAGTTTGCCAACATCAATCAGATACTTAAGTTAGCAGCATTTGCAGTCCCTCAGAATTGGACAATATGTTTTCTATTGTTAGTTGTATGGAAACTTCGGACAGAAATGTTATAAGATCATTATGTTTGAGAGTGACAGTTACAGATGTGTTTATTTAATACTTACCTATTTAAATTTTGGTTGTGACTTTGACATCTTAGATTCAGTCGGTGTTCATGCCAGTGTTGATTCGTGCTACAGGCTCTCTGTCTGTAGGTGTAAATCCCTGGGGTTCCACAAAACTAATTCAGTTTTTACCTTTGGTGGCCCTCTTTGGTTTGCTTGTCGTTGAAATTGGTATTGGTATTGGTATTGGTTTATTATTGTCACTTGTACCGAGGCACAGTGAAAAACTTGTCTTGCATATCTTCGTACAGGTCAATTCATTACACAGTGCATTGAGGTAGTACAGAGTGCATCGAGGTAGTACAGGGTAAAAACAATAACAGAATACAGAGTAAAGTGTCACAGCTACAGGGAAGTGCATTGCAGGGAGACAATAAGGTGCAAGGTCATAACAAGGTAGATTGATTTGAAGGAATTAACAGTCTTTTTATCAGTTAGTACAAAAAATTAATTTTTACTTTCTTGCTCATAACAGCTGCTGTTCGCACCATTAAACTAGTTTTATCCCCAGCATACAATATAAATTGGTGTAGGTCTCCAGGTGAAATTTATTGGCTTGAAAGGCTACTTTATTTCACTGAATGAATTGGACACTGGGCTGGTACCTTGGATACTGCATGAAATGAGCACCCTTGGCAATCTGTTTTTCAACAACATTTATCCCCTGTCTAATATTTCACAGACTGGGTTGGGAAGAGTTATTTTGATTTCATTAGAGTTTCCATACAACTTTGACAGGGCCACAAATCTGAAATAACTTTTGAAAAGACAGCTGAGTTTTCTTCTTAGCAAAACTCAAAAAAATATCGTGGGTGATTTTTTTTTCCTCACTCCTGGATCTATTGTGTATTCTCCAAAACTGGCAGGCAACTGCCAAATGAAAAACGAGCTTTATTCTGGAATAGTTAGCTTAAGTAATTCAGCTTTCCTTTAATGTTGGGCTTTGATCAGAAGCATAATTTGCCTCATTTGAAATGAGCAGGTAGAAATTGCAGTGTATGCCCCATCTGCCCATCAAGGGCAGGCACGGTAGTGTGGCGATTAGTGTAACACGCCAGCAATCCGGGTTCAATTCTGGCCGCTGTCCATAAGGAGTTTGTATGTTCTCCCTGTGTCTGCATGGGTTTCCTCCAGGTGCTCCGGTTTCCTCCCACATTCCAAAGGCGTACGGGTTAGGAAGCTGTGGGCATGCTATGTTGGCGCTGGAAATGTGGCGACACTTGCGGGCTGCCCCCAGAACACTATGCAAAAGATGTACTTCACTGTGTGTTTCGATGTACATGTGACTAATAAAGATATCTTAGCCTATTGCATCTTATTCTGGATGAAGAACAAAATCACGTTCTGCACTGACACACAGTGGTGTTACAACACTGTAGATGTGGACACAGCCTTTTTGGTTTTGGTGCCTGCTGGTCATTTCTGACAGTCACCTACAACAAACATCAGCGTCTTGTACATATGTGACAAAGGGATCTGGGTCTGAACTGTGAATGTTTTGTTAAGTTTGTGTCTGTGTGTGGCAGTAATGTCACTTTAACCTGTAGCAAATCAGGCGTGAACAGTTGACAAGCGTTCTACGTAAGTGATGTTTAAAGTGATCCTTGCCTCCATTAAGGTAAGTCTCTAGTTAGTTGTTAGAGGTTTCTGGACTGCTCTTGGACTAACCTTTAGCTATTTTCGAATAATTTAATTTATTGAGGGTTGACATTGTTTCACAGGAGCTGTATTTTCTCAGTTGTTGAACAAGGGAATGCTGCAGCATCCATCTTTGTGAGGATGGAAAAGCATTGCAGAATGTAGTTTATCTGAACAGAACATTAAACCTAAAACTCCCAGAGGAATTGTATACAAGGCGGCTGCACCCCTCGAGGGAGTCAGTCACTTGCCAATGCCACCTGCTGGTTTGAGAATTAGAACCTACCATTGGAACATGTACTGCACTGCCTCTGGCAGTGAAGGTCACAGTGATTTTTATGCCTTTGGCTCCATCCCCACTGCTTCTGATGATACCATTGACATCAGTGAGTTTGCTGTGTACGTGGCATTTCAGCAGGTCACTGACTCATTGTCTGTAAGGTGCCAGCAATTCATTAGCTCTCCCTTGGTGGCGAACAAACAGGAAGAAAGAGCACTGAGACTTGCCTATGTTGCTGGGTTCTTGCTAGGCAGATCATCACTGACTGCATGCTCAAAGCCCCACATGCTCCCCATTATGAACCAACACTGTTTCTCAATAGGAGAGACATCTATTTGCTCAATACTTAACTTGTTTGTGACCACAGACGTTGCGTTACGCAGGTCTACATCCAGTCTCCTCGCCTCAGTCATTCATCAGCTGGAAACCACTCACAGTGTACATCCAGAGTCTTCTTTGGGCTTTATAATCCGGAGCTGTTTTGGATCCCCAAAGCCCAGATAGCAGCAATATTACCTTCCATGATGATTCATCACAGTGGGCCCCCTGAAATGTTCATCAAGCTGACCACCCATTCCCAAATTATATACCCAAAACCAGCACAGAAGAAAAACTTCTCAATGATCTCCAACATTGTGCACAATAAGTAGATCGGACAGTGCATCAAGAAGCTGCAGATTACCATGTTTTCTCAATGATGAGACCTCAGTGGCTTCTGTATCCTCTATGACAGGGCTTGGGTGTGAGATCATTCTCTGGCATGCAGTTTTTTGGAGTGCCCTATTTCCCTGCCCTTTTTTTTTACTGGTACAAGTGTTGAGACATTTCCTTAAACAAACATCCCCTCTCTTAACCCTCCACACCAACTGTATGATGACAGTATCTGAAATGTGGTCTGGAAGTTCCTCTTCTGCTGTTCTGTCTTGTTTTTCTACTTCTTTTCTTTGACTGGTTGATTCATTTTCTTGGCCTAATATGTCTGAAAGGGAAATGGGAAAGTATATTACTTAATAACAGTTATCCATTTTGTTATCCTTCCACTGAGGGCAAGGATAACAAAAATTGAGATCAAATTATTACACCATACAAATTATTGTATTCTCATTCTTTCAGTTGTAAGAGTGGCATTGATGCAGAGTAAAATAGATTTAGTTGACAATAGTTGCTATCAGTAGGTAAAAATCTCAGGTTCATTCCTTAACCTCATGATGCATTTATTAGTAGCTATTTAGCAATTGAAAATAAACTACAAAGGATTACACAGGATATATGGCATAGAGGTGAACCATTTGGCTCACTCTGTCCATGTTGGTGGTTATGCTACACTTGGGCCTCCTCACATTTTGTTTCATCTAAATCTATCAGTGTAACTTTCTGTTCCTCTCCCTGATAGGCTTGTTCAGTTTTCCCTTAAATGCATCTATATAATTAGTTTCAACCATGCATTATGGTAGCAAGTTTCACACTCTTGACACTCTTATAGAAAAGAAATTTCTTTTGAATTCCTTATTGGATTTTGGGTGGTAGAGTAGTGCAGTGGTTAGTGTAACGCTATTACAGTGCCAGCGACCCGGGTTCAATTCCGACCACTGTCTGTAAGGAGTATGTACATTCTCCCCGTGTGTCTGCTTGGGTTTCCTCCGGGTGCTCTGGTTTCCTCCCACATTCCAAAGACGTACGGGTTAGGAAGTTGTGGGCATGCTATGTTGGCGCTGGAAGCATGGCAACACTTGCGGGCTGCCCCCAGAACACTCTACGCAAAAAAAGATGCATTTCACTGTGTGTTTCAATGTACATGTTACTAATAAAGATATCTTATAATGATGGCATAATGAAATATCAATATATAAAGAAAAATGAGTACAACTTCATGTCATTAAAAATGTTTTTAAAAATCAATTTATTGGTGTAAGCTGATGTATTTGGGAATTGCAAGAGCTTTTGAAGGAATGAGTATGAGCACTTTCCCAATTATACATTTGTGGCGCATTGCTGCTTTTCAGCATAGGTTGCACGTCAGGCAAATATTAACATTTTGAATGCTTTAGTTTTTTTGCAAATGGTACATAGTTTATTCCACCATAATATATTTTTGCAGTTAATCCCATAAACTAACCCAAGAGATGTTTCAAAGTAACAGCACAATATATATTTATAGTCCATTATATTTTGTCTCCATTCAGATGTGAAGAATGTAATTGTTGAATGTTAAAATTTAAAATGTGAAATGAGCTTCTAAAATGTAATTTTGATATTCGGAACAACTGGAATATAGTAGAAATAAAGAAATTTTTTGAGTGCAAGCAAATTATTTTCATATTGGTTACAGGGTAAATTGTTATTGGTTCTTCTCCTACCTAAGTGCACAAACCAACCCTGGCTGCAGTAATTGTTGGACAGTCAAAATATATGCTGAAACTAATTATACAATCTTTGGTTCTTTGTGTCAATCAAAGGGTTAAATTATTTACTATATGGATAATCTGCAGAAAAATTATTGCTGGGAATGCAATTGTACTGAAGAGCAGAGAGTCTATTGACTTTTAAGAAGCTATGTTGCATAAAAATAAAGTAATTGGTCGAAATGTAATTATTTAATTTAGTTAAATCAGCAATATCACAAAGAATAAGTCCATACCGACATGAAATCTATTCTATAAATTAAACAATCTAAATATAAATCAAATTTTGAATTGAATTCAAAATATTGATGAAGTGAATATGCTCATAAAAAAATTCCAACTCTCATCCAGAGCATAAAAAAATTTTCAATGTGTTTTTTTTCTCTCCTAATTCATGTTTAAAATGGGCATTTTGTGCTTTGTTATATTGTAATTCAAAGATAATGGAAGCCTGAAATGATTAACAAGTCTTCTCCTGTCGATCTCTATTGTTTCAGTTTTTCCATTTTTAACTTTAGAATCTAGTGAAGTTGGTTAGTGGATGGTTGTTAATTAAATAAGCTAGTCTTTGTTTATTAAATTTGTGTTTTACCCAGATTTTATTGGTATTTCTTAAAAGGTAGCAAATGTGCACCTTTTATGCTTGCTACATTTACTTCCCTAACCAGACTGGTTATGAAACTTTCATTTCTGATATGATCAAAACAGAAACAGACTGCTTTCTTTTCATTCTGTCAGTACAGACCAGACAACAATATGTATTCCTGTCAGCAGGATATTTATACTATCTGCTTGAAGTGCAGATGGGTTGAGGTGGGGCTGGAAACAAAGATCATGGATCCCAGAGTATTGTCTCAATCAGTTATCTGGACCATTGTCATCAATCACATGGCAACCGTTCCTTATTTTGAAGAAAATAGGAACTTAGGAATGGCCGGAATTGGAAAAGAACATGATATTCCCCTGGCTGGTCCTCAAGTTAAAATAATGTCAGCTTCCTGTTAGCCTTGACAATAATTTCCAACTTCACAGGATACCCAGACAATCCGTTTCACCAACTTCTCTGTGAAATAGTTAAAAGTAAATGTTTCATTTTTTCACACAATTCAATGAAATTCAACAACATTTCTTCTCACCCCCTTCTCCATGTTTCTTGGTTTTAGCTAAAGCTCAGGTGGCTGACCCCTTCTAACAGTTTTGATGTTCTCTTCTAAAGCTTTCCAAAAGCAAGCCTTCGTTCACTGTAGCCGTCAATAAGCACAGAGTGATGTGATTATGTTGTATGAATGACAAATGATTATGGTGTGTATCTCTGGTTAATACCTTAAGTATAGTTTTTCTTTTAACTTTGCTGCTTTGTATTACATTAAAGAGTTTAACTGCTATTTACTATTTTGTTCAGATTCCTCTTCATCCATTGCATCCTGTAGATTGGACGTGTTCACCTTGCATATATTTGTCACTTTATCTGCATTAAATAATTGCTACTTGCTAATCTAGTCCCATGATCTATTTAAATCTGTTTTTTGGTTTGTTGACTCCTTGCCGCTTATAGACTTGCCGTGTTATATTGGCAGCATAATTAGTTTAATTTTTAGATTTATTTGCAAGTCATTTTTCTGTAAATTTATATGCAATGACCCCAGTCGTAGTCTTCCATTCTGAGGTAGTATTGCGGGCGACTATGGATTGTTCGTTGCTTCATCTGATTGAATGTTTTCAATAGTAAGAGAATGCTTAGTAGTTCAGTTCCAATACATTATTCAACTCTTATTCATACTCTTAAACAGTATCTTTCCAAAGATGTACCAACTCTATGGAGCTTTGCTTGTCAGGAACACATATCAGGAATTTGGGCATGGAGACCAGAAAATGATGCAGGGTCTGTATTACTTGCCCACATTCGTTATAAATACTCCCAGCAGGCAAAACTCTGAGCTGGCAGCTCAGATTCATCAAATGGATTGAAAGCACCTTCTGGTTGCCGGCTGTATCGAGTCAATGTGAAATAGATTTGGGTGGTCTCAATTCAATTTAAAGTGCCAAGTGGGTAAACGCCACCTGTGATTTTTGGTCTTTGGAATACACAGTCAGTTCCATAAAGAGAGAATACAAGATGACTACTTTTAATACTGAAAAAATTCAGGTATTGGTGTAGCATGGATGCTGTTCTGTGATTTAAGTCCAAAGTGCATAGTTAAAACAGAGCATGAGGATATTTTCTTTTGTATCAAGCCATAGTATGCATGTCCTTCATGTTCATAGTGGCTGCTCAAAATTAGATATTTGCTTCTCTAGGCTAACATCCTAGTTAATATATGCAGAGCAACCTCAATATAAAGTGGCTCATTATATCATGGTTTCAATTATGCTGTGCATATTATCATGTCCCCCAAAATGGAAATAAGGTAACTGGTAGTTTCACTTATAACACAGATGTTAAAGTTGTCCCCTAACGCACACGTTATATTATACTTGCACTGTGTTTATGTTTTTATGTATGTCCCTTACCATTACTCCTCTGATTCATTTTAGATGATTATGCATGGCAATTGATGAAGTTTATTTTCTGAAGACTCATCTAAAGTATTTTGAAATTGAAAGGTTTATTCTTTTCTGGTTTTGTAATAATACTGAAATCCCTTTTGATTTATAACATCGGAGAGTTCAGTGGCACTGCCTCAGCAGCATTTATACTGTGGCTCATGACAATCAGTTCAGTAGAATAATCTTAGTCAGGGTGTCTCATTAATGACTGGAGCACTGTGTCCTCCCACCAAGCTTCCTGTAAGGGTTCAATTCTATTTCATTTGCTCAGCTTTTTTGTCTCTTTTATGTCTGTTCCGATGACGAGATTTACCGCACCCATGCCTTTGGGGTGTCTTCCTTTTTCCTTCAAGATAGTTTACAGAGCTCTTAATGAGATTCTTCTATTTCCTGTATTGCTGCTCTCACCCGTTCTCATCTCAGCCAGGACAAGGAATATGCTTGTCCTCACCTTCCACCCTGGCAGCCTCCGTATTAAACAGATCATTCATTGTAATTTCCACCACTTTAAATGGGATTTCACTGCCAGACATGTCTTCCCTCCCTTTTTGACATACCAAAGGGATTATTCCTCTCTGACTCCTTGAACTGATTTCCAACAACTACTCCCCTTCTCACAGCACTTTCCCATGCGACCACCGGAGGTACAATACCTAACCTTGGTCCTCTTCCTTTCCCACCATCCAGGCTCCCAAGTAGTCCTTTCAGGTAAAGCAGCAAATCATTTGCACATTTAACTACATTTGGTGCTCTGCCTTGGAGAAACCAAACATAGATTGAGTGGCAGTTTTGCATAAGACCTCGGTTCAGTTCGAATGGCTGACTCTGACTTTCCAGTTGCCTGTTACTTCCATCCCTCTTCCACTCTTTGGCTTCTCACTATGTTGCAACAATGTCTGGTCAGAGCTTGAGGATTTCCCTTTTCTGTCTGTGCACATTGCAGCCCTTGAGACTCAAAACTGAGTATCAAATTCAACAATTTCAGATAACCAGCTTTCTTTTTTCTCTCTCTATAGATGTTGCTGGATATTTTCAGCTTAAATTTGTCACTTTGCTTTTTTTTAATCTATCTAACAGTCTGTGTTTGAGGTAACTGTTGCCTTGGTAGCTTTAGACCATCCCATATCACAGACATTCACCTTGTTCTCTGCAGCCCTTGTCCTCATGTCAACTTCTCTCACTTTTCCAGTCTCGATTGGGTAACTGATTTCCTGCTTCTGGCATTTTTTAGTTTTGTTTCACTGATGACATTGATTTTGAGATAACTAAGAGTTATTTTGGTGGATATAAAACTGTTGTCAAATTCAAAGTCGAGTTTATTGTCACATGCACAAGTCCATGTGTGCACAGGTGCAATGAAAAACTTACTTGCAGCAGCATCACAGGCACAGAGCATCAGATAAGCAGCATTCACTAGAAAAATATAAATTAAACACAAATTATACACTATCTAAACAAGAAAGAACACAATTAGAACAAAAAAAACAAAGTCTATTTTAGTGCAACGTGATCAAAGTGATCATAGTGTTGCTAAACTGCGGTGATTAGGGTTTTTCCAGTTGGTTCAAGAACCGAATGGTTGAAGGGAAGTAGCTGTTCCTGAACCTGGTGATGTGGGACTTCAGGCTTCTGTACCTCCTGCCCGATGGTAGCTGCGAGAAGATGGTATGGCCCGGATGGTGGGGATCTCTGATGAGGATGTTGCCTTCTTGAGGCAGCGCCTCCTGTAGATACTACTGATGGTGGGGAGGGATGTGCCTGTGATGTATTGGGCAGGGTCCAACTGTAGAATAAACAGTGATGGAATTGAAAACCTGTTATTCAATTTAGTAATAATATTTAATGGAATTGAACTTAGGAGCCAAGAGGTAATGTTGCAGCTATATAGGACCCTGGTCAGACCCCACTTGGAGCACTGTGCTCAGTTCTGGTCGTCTCACTACAGGAAGGATGTGGAAGCCATAGAAAGGGTGCAGAGGAGATTTACAAGGATGCTGTCTGGATTGGGGAGCATGCCTTATGAAAACAGATTGAGTGAACTCGGCCTTTTCTCCTTGGAGCGACGGAGGATGAGAGGTGACCTGATAGAGGTGTATAAGATGATGAGAGGCATTGATCGTGTGGATAGTCAGAGGCTTTTTCCCAGGGCTGAAATGGTTGCCATAAGAGGACACAGGTTTAAGGTGCTGGGGAGTAGGTACAGAGGAGATGTCAGGGGTAAGTTTTTTACTCAGAGAGTGGTGAGTGCGTGGAATGAGCTGCTGGCAATGGTGGTGGAGGTGGATACGATAGGGCCTTTTAAGAGACTTTTGGATAGGTACATGGAGCTTAGAAAAATAGAGGGCTATGGGTAAGCCTAGTAATTTCTAAGGTAGGGACATGTTCAGCACAGCTTTGTGGGCCGAAGGGCCTGTATGTGCTGTAGGTTTTCTACGTTTCTATTTAATAGAATTTCTGCTAACAAGTGTTTCTCTTTTACCTTTCTCAGTTTTATGGGTTTCTGTTTCCCTTGTTTTTGATAAGGTATTTACCGAAAATCACTTCCACAGCCACAGATTTCATTCACCTTTTCCAATTTACATCTCTTCCAGACGTTCCATTACTACTCTTTCAGCCATCGTTTACACTATGTATGTCATTCAAGCTCTCCTGCTCTCCAACATATCTTGGACGTTCTTTTTTCGCCCTCCACTTTCTCTGCAATGTGAAACTTGTTTCAATTCTAACCATTCTGGGTTCTGATGAAAAGTCAGCAACTTGAAACATTAACTCTGTTTCACTCTCCACATATGCTGCCTGATCTGTTGAGTACTTCAAGCATTTTCTGTTCTTCTTTCAGGTAAACCATCTGTGTTTTGTATATTCAAAGGTGAAGCCTTTTTATTAATAAATAACATTCAGTTATTTATTATTTTAATCCTCACATTAACACACATTTTAACTATTTGGTACAGATGTTTGAAGACGCATCTGAAATAGTTCAAGTTTCCCTCACTGTGCTCACATTTTCATGTTGATGTTCACATTTGTCATTTGATCAACAGATTTTATTGGGTATAAGCATCAAGACAAATGGATCAAAGAGAGGTGAATGAAGTCGAGGTACCATCCTGTGCATAGTCAGGGGGCTTTAGGGGGGTAGTATAACTGGCAAGAATGAAACTCAAACAGAAGTGGAATACTGCTGACAGAGCAGTATCTCAGATCCTGCCATTTGTCAGATAACTATGGGAAAATTCTGTCTCAAAGACATAGATAAGCAAATGCAAACAATGGCCTGGACTTTGTCGTCAGTAGTGAAGGAACAGTGCATGACTATGATTAAACTTTTTGTGGGCTGTGACATGTGTGAATCACAATGTGAACTTCACTCAATCAGATTAAAGAGTCCTCTCTGGGACTTGCTGGTGATTAAATTGAATGACTGGTGAAAACAGGCACAAGGATTTTGATGTGACTGATGCACTGCACAGAAAACCTGTGCGGTCAGCACCATCGTGCTGCTCTGTGATCTTCTTCCCTCAGCATAGGACCAATTTTTCAAGTGACTGATGGGATGGTGCTTTGTGATTGCAGCAGGCAATGACAAACTTTCTACAGCTGATGTTGACCTGGGAGAAATTCAAAAGTGCCTAACTGAGAGATGGATTTCACTGTTTTTCAAAGCTATATTGGGACGGAGAGGAGGAATCAGAATCAGGTTTATTATCGTGAAATTTATATGATGTGAAACTTGTTGATTTGTGGCAGCAGTGCAGTGCAAAGACAAAAAAATCTATAATTTGCAACATAAGTACATAGCGCAAAAAAAAGGAACAGTGAGGTGGTGTTCACGGGTTCACGGAGCTTTCAGAAATCTGATGGCGGAGGGGAAGAAGTTGTTTCTGAATCATTGAGTGTGGGTCTTCAGGGTCCTGTACCTCCTCCCTGATGGTAGTAATGGGAAGAGGGCATGTCCCGGACGGTGAGAGTCCTTAATGCCGCCTTCTTGAAGATGTCCTTAAGGTGGAGAGGGTTGTGCCCGTGATGGAGCTGACTAATATCTTTATTAGTCACACATACATCGAAACACACAGTGAAATACATCTTTTTGCATAGAGTGTTCTGGGGGCAGGCATGGTAGTGTAGCGGTTAGCGTAACGCTTTACAGCGCCAACGACCCAGGTTCAATTCCTGCCGCTGTCTGTAAGGAGTTTGCACATTCTCCCTGTGTCTGCGTGGGTTTCCTCCAGGTGCTCCGGTTTACCATAGAACCATACAGCACAAAACAGGCCCTTCAGCCCACCATGTTGTGCTGTCCATCAAACCACCCTCACACTATCTAAACCTTTCCTCCCGCATATCCCTCTATCTCACATTCCTCCATGTGCCTATCCAACAAACTCTTGAACCTGTCCAATGTATCTGCCTCCACCACCACCCCAGGCAGTGCATTCCATGCACCAACCACTCTCTGGGTGAAAAACCTCCCCCTGACATCTCTCCTGAACCTCCCACCCATAACCTTAAAGCCATGCCCTCTCGTCTTGAGCATTGGTGCCCTGGGAAGGAGGCACTGGCTGTCTACTCTATCTATTCCTCTCAATATTTTGTATCCATCTATCATGTCTCCCCTCATCCTCCTCCTTTCCAGTGAATAAAGCCCTAGCACCTTAAGCCTCTCCTCATATTCCATATGTTCTAATCCAGGCAGCATTCTGGTAAATCTCCTCTGCACCCTCTCCAACGCCTCCACATCCTTCCTATAATGCGGCGACCAAAACTGAACACAGTACTCTAAGTGTGGTCTAACTAGAGTTTTGTAAAACTGCATCATCACTTCGCGGCTCTTAAACTCAATCCCACGATTTATGAAAGCCAACATCCCATAGGCCTTCTTAACTGCTGTATCCACCTGTGAGGCAACTTTCAGTGAACTGTGAATATGAACCCCCAGATCCCTCTGCTCCTCTACACTGCCAAGTACCTTGCCATTCACCCAGTACTCTGCCCTGGAGTTTGTCCTTCCAAAGTGTACCACCTCACACTTCTCCGGATTGAACTCCATCTGCCACTTGTCAGCCCAGCTCTGCATCCTATCAATATCCCTCTGTAAGTTCCGACAGCCCTCCACACTATCCACAACACCGCCGATCTTAGTGTTGTCCGCAAACTTACTAACCCGGCCTTCCACCCCCTCATCTAAGTCATCTATAAATATCACAAAAAGTAGAGGTCCCAGAACCGATCCCTGCGGGACACCACTAGTCACTGCCCTCCAATCCGAGGGCACTCCTTCCACCACAACCCTCTGCTTTCTACAGGCAAGCCAATTCCTAATCCACACAGCCAAGCTTCCCTGGATCCCTTGGCCTCTGACCTTCTGAAGAAGCCTACCATGAGGTACCTTATCAAACGCCTTACTAAAATCCATATAGACCACATCCACCGCACTACCCTCATCAATCTTCCTCATCACCTCCTCAAAGAACTCTATCAGGCTTGTGAGGCAAGATCTTCCCTTCACAAATCCCAGGACACTTGCGGGCTGCCCCCAGAACAATCTACGCAAATTATACATTTACCTGTGTGTTTCGATGTACATGTGACTAATAAAGATATCTTATCTTGAGTCTACAACCCTCTGCAACCTCTTGCGATCTTGTGCATTGGAGGCTCCAGACCTGGCTGTGATGCAACCAGTCAGAGCAATATTCTGTTGCTGCATGGGTCCAAGAGGTTCTCCAGACTGGTATGGACTGGCTAGACCCAATGGTCTTTTGCTATGCTATTTATCCCACCTAAGACTTGTGCTGCAAAAGCAGTAGGAAGGAAGTTATGGAGGTCAAAGACAGGGGCCAGAGCTTGTAAGGAGTGCTGCAAGGCATTCAGTGTCAGTGAGCACTCCTGGAAATCTTACATCTCACTCTCTGCAATGGGAGTTTATGTGCATAACTCAAAACACCACCACCTGATCATTCGCCCACTGACAGTCTCTGTCAATCAGGATTTGTACCAAGCATTTCTACACTCTTCAACTGCCTCCATATGTAGAAGAGTTGCAAGCATCAAACTCCTAGCTTGCGCACAATGGCTATCCAACTATGGCTTTCAAACAAATCTGCTACACTAACAGACTTCACTTTTCCCCTCCTGGACAAGTTGGCATATAGTGTAAAGGAGCAGATAACAGGTGAGAATCAGAAACAGAATCAGGTTTATTTTCACTGATTTATATGTCATGACATTTGTTGTTTTGTGGCAGCAGTACAGTGCAAAGACATAAAATTAGATAAGGTAAGATAAGATATCTTTATTAGTCACATGTAGATCGAAACACACAGTGAAATGCATCTTTTGTGTAGAGTGTTCTGGGGGCAGCCCGCAAGTGTCGCCACGCTTCATGTGCCAACATAGCATGCCCACAACTTCCTAACCCGTACGTCTTTAGAGTGTGGGAGGAAACCGGAGCACCTGGAGGAAACCCACACAGACATGGGGAGAACGTACAAACTCCTTACAGGCAGTGGCCAGAATTGAACCTGGGTCGCTGGCGCTGTAATAGTGTTACGCTAACCGCTACATTGCCATGCCTCCATATTACTCCAAATTACTACTATAAACTGCAAAATAAATAAATAGAGCAAAAAAAGGAATAATGTGTTAGTGTTCATGGGTTCATGGACCGTTCAGAAATCTGATGGCGGAGGTGGCGGAAATGAGATCCGCAATCGGTGAGTAATTGGGCAGGAGTCTCTTGATGCTACAGCGGAAGGAAAGAAAAACTCTGCTGTCAGATTGCCAGAGGGAGAGCCACATAACAGTCTGCAGGGGTTAAAGAGGAGGTCTTCGATGAAAGGGACAAGGAATGTGGAGGAGCTCAGAACTAACCTTGAACAAGGATTGTGCGGGGTTTGGAGCCCATGCTCTTCAGCATGGAATTGGTGGGCACCTCTATTAATCTTTATAGACCTAAATGTAGTACAGCATTTATTGACCAATGTTTCATCTTCCTTTGCAACATAACCACCTAATGTATGGGTGCTGCAGTGGAAGCTCAGGCTTTTGTCTTGCAAACTCTGGTCTTTGTCATGCAAACTCAAAGAGTGCGTCATTATGACGCAGGATTGCAGTTTCCATAGGAACTTGTTGCAAGTCAAAGTAGCCCAGCAACCTGTACTCCTGTATATTACTTAAACTACTTGGGGTATTCCCCCAGGGGATCGACAGTGAGGGATGTGAACCTCACCATTGCCACCCACCAGTGCTCTTGCTGTTGCCTGTCAGGAGTAAGCCATGAAGGTGGAGTCCAATGCTGAACCACATCCTCTGGTGGAGCACCACACGGAGTATCAGGATAGTAGAGGCACTTGGAAGGCCAGTACAAAGGGAATGTTTGCAGCTAATATTTTCTGTGGTTTGATATCTAAATTCATCTGTGTTGTGCTGGCTTTTACATAGAACGTAGAACACTACAGCACAGTACAGGCCCTTCGGCCCACAATGTTGTGCTGACATTTTATCCTGCTCTATCTAACCCCTCCCTCCCACATAGCCCCCCATTTCTCTATCATTCATGTGTCTATCTAAGAGTCTCTTAAATATCCCTAATGTATCTGCCCCCACAACCTCTGCACGCACCCACCACTCTCTGTGTAAAAAAAACTTACCCCTGACATCCCCCATATACCTTCCTCCAATCACCTTAAAATTATGTCCCCTTGTATTAGCCATTGTCGCACTGGGAAAAAGTCTCTGACTGTTATTTTGGGATGGTGGCTGAGTGGATGGTGTGATGGTTAGTCGCAGAGGGAAAGTAAGAAATGGGACTTTAGGGAATGGGAAAATTTGTGTGTTTATTATTTGATGACATCAAATGAGTGTCACAGACAACCTGGATAGAAATGGCCTCTGCAAGTTAACTCTTGCTTTGTCTTCCTCGTCTTCCTCCTCCTCCATCTCCTCTTTCTCCTCTTGCTCTTGTTTCATCTCCTTTAGCAACTGCTTTGCAGTTGCTGTCAGTATTGCTGGTGGCAAGGGCTGAACCCCCATCAAGGTAAGTTTGATAAGGTAAGAGTCACATATTAGTCACATGTAGATCGAAACACACAGTGAAATGCATCTTTTGTGTAGAGTGTTCTGGGGGCAGCCCGCAAGTGTCGCCACGCTTCCGGCGCCAACATAGCATGCCCACAACTTCCTAACCCATATGTCTTTGGAATGTGGGAGGAAACCGGAGCACCCGGAGGAAACCCACGCAGACACGGGGAGAACGTACAAACTCTTTACAGACAGTGGCCGGAATTGAACCTGGGTCGCTGGCGCTGTGAAGTGTTATGCTAACCACTACACTAGAAAAAAGCTAATGTCTGCCTGGATGAAGTGAATAGGGCTTCTCTAGATAAGCAGGCAATGGAACCAGTGTTTGACTTTTCTATCATCTATGCGTTCACAGGTGTGGCAGTGTGACATTTGCTTTTTACACAAGTACATGACTTGTGCTCTGCAATTAAGAGCCATCTTGTCAGTGACTAGACCTTGCCTCCCTCTGGTTTGTTGCGGTGGCTCAACTGCAAATGCTACAACAGATTATCACAGGATGAAGGCATCACAACTGCTGCCAAGATACTGGCCGCTAGCTGGTATGATGTACTGTGAATAGTCACACAACAGCTGAATATTTAGGGATTGGAATTCCTACTGTTTGTGGCACATTTCAGATTTGACATGTGCCTCCTGCAAAGCCACATGAGCACCACTCATTAGCGCCCTGCACCACAGGCAAGCCTGCATTTCTTGCAATGCTCCATGCTTGCTCCATCTGCCAGTTTATTGTAAGGGAGATTGAAATGCACATCACTCATTGAATTAAGGGCATTGCGGACCTCCCTTACACTACAGTGGAAGTCAAACTACAAAATGTGAATATTTGCAGCTGTAGCATGGAAGTGTCCCAATGCATAAAAGCTGCTGTCTGTGTTGATCTTGACACCTAGTGATCCTTACCATACATAGCGATTAGCTAATAAAAATATTAGCTGGCATGTTTTAATGAGGGGCATTCATCTTTCTGCAGGATATGCATTAAGTGGTGTGAGGTTATGACTGGATGTTGGCTGGATTATTGAGTCCAAGTTGACTTCATTGACTTCAATAGACATGCACTGTCAGTAACATCATGACCTGCCCATTTGATTTAATTTTGGCAGTTCTTAGCAAAGCAGACCCTAACTCCTTTACCAACATGATGTGTGTGCACACATATGTTGGTTGCCATTTGGACACCCTTTGCACCCACAAAAACTAGTCCCACTTGCTGATACTTCTAGTCCCAGAGTTTTAACCATGAACTAAAAATAAGAATTCGGTTTTAGAAGAAGGAGAGGGGATCTTTGGAAGGATGAGAGGGGATCTTATAGAAGCATATAAAATTATGAAAGGGATAGATAAGATAGAGGCAGGAAAGTTGTTTCCACTGGTAGGTGAGACTAGAACTGGAGGACATAGCCTCAAGATTCAGGGGAATAGATTTAGGATAGAGATGAGGAGAAACTGCTTTTTCCAGAGAGTAGTGAATCTGTGGAATTCTCTGCCCAGGGAAGCAATGGAGGTTACCTCATTACATTTATTTAAGACACAATTAGATTGATTTTTGCATAGTAAGGGATTTAAGGGTTATGGGGAAAAGGCAGGTAGGTGGATCTGAGTCCACGGCCAGATCAGCCATGATCTTATTGAATGGCGGAGCAGGCTCGATGGGCCAGATGGCCTCCTCCTGCTCCTATTTCTTATGTAAAACCATGTGCAGAAGGTGAAATCAAGAAAGGGAAAGAAAGATAGAATTAAAAGAGAAAACAATAAAACAATAAATTTACTTCAATTTTTAATATCTAAAGAAATTCTACAATAATTACGTTCTGAAGGATTGAGAGTCTGTGCTTGTAAATTTAAATCTTCAGACCAGGGATGTTGCATTAATTAAGATTAATAATGATGATAAAAATTCACTTAGATTGGAACTTGGAAGCCCTGCTTGTTTTCTGGTATGTTTGGTGGCTAACTTGCAGCTAAATGCTACAACTCCAAACTCTTTATACATTATATGCCAACCTTCTTGGCAAAGTACTATGGAGGAACATGGCAAATCAGACAACAACTTCTGGATTCCTACATTTAATTTTGCATAAGCAGAAGCTAGAACTAATTCTCCATTTTACTCCATAATTATGGGGCATGCTAAGAGGTTCTGTTATTTTTGTTAAAAAATCCAGGCCAACATCAGCACAGTAATTTCATTATCATTCCCAATGGCAGGCAATCCCTAAAAGGAGAAGAATGGGTTGCACAGACTATCCATGTTACCGGCTACTCATATTGTACCCAGTCAGCTTGGTTCTGACAACTGTTTATTTTTTTCAGATTTAGTGGATTCACTTCCAACATGCCATGCAAATGCAGATACTGGATAAGAACTAAAATGTTAGGCATGCATAGTAGATATGATGCCTGTACAAGTTTTCTCTACTTTAAGATGAGATGAGATGAGATCTTTATTAGTTACACGGACATTGAAACACACAGTGAAATGCATCTTTTGCATAGAGTATTCTGGGGGCAGCCCTCAAGTGTCGCCACATTTCCGGCGCCAACATAGCATGCCCACAACATCCTAACCCGTACATCTTTGGAATGTGGGAGGAAACCGGAGCACCCGGAGGAAACCCACGCAGACATGGGGAGAACATGTAAGCTCCTTGCCTGTACAAACAGAAATTCCAGGATCCCCTTTATCACCTGCCAACCACAGGCCTGGCACAAGATGTGAACCAGACAATTTTGAACCCTGAAAGGTCCATGGGCTGTTGCTGCATCTCCCAATGATAGCAGCAGCCACCCAGTGTTACTCAGATATGGGACAAATTGTATCTGCTGGTTCTGGCTTGAGTGGGTGGCCTTGCCCTTTTTGCCAGATGAGTTATTTTAAAAGTAAAAAGGTATTGCTCTGAAATTTATGATTTTGAGCTCAAAATCTTAGCTGCGAGCGATACATATTCGGAAATTGGGTGGGGGGGGATGGAATTCTAACTCTTGCATTTTATGTTTAAACTTTCATCAGTACTTCTGTAGGCATGGCTTTCTATGTAGATTGCTATCATGTACTAACTCACCTGCCGACCACTATTTTCAGTAGCACTAAGTAAGTCGTATTGTTGGATTATCATGACACAGATATTAGTCCCATTCGCTTGGTTCTCCCACATGGCATTGTAAATTATACTCATGCATGTTCAATTCCCTTTTAAAAGCTGTGATTCTTTTTCCACCACTCCTATAGGCAGTTGTTCTTGGTTATAACTGCTCTCTGAGGAAATATTGGACTTTGTTCTTTCTTTTCCTTTAATCTATGTCTTAAAATTAACAGCATGCCTAAATGTATTTTTTAAAAAAGTGCCATGAACTCTGCAGTACAATATGAATTTGGTAGTTCAAGAAAGCATAAATAAAGAATTATAATTTATATCAAAATTCTTTTTGTCTTAGAATGGTGTGATAAATATCCAATATCAACCTATATATTTTTTGATAGGTTCATAAAATGTGTCAAACTATCTTCTGAGTATTCAGCTGAACTGCTTTTCATGTGAATTGATATGTTTGAACATTCATTAACATGACATCATTATTCTCTGACAGCAGTCTTTCAGATTCTGAGTGTTTGGGGACTGTTAGCAGTATCAGTAGTTTTTTGATACTGGTGTCAGGCTCCTGTGTTCTTTCTTACCTAGACTGGGGACAATTCTACGTGGATCTGAAGGAATCAGAGCATATAATGATATAATGAAGGAACGGGAGTGAAGGATGAATTTTGTTTCAAGGAAGTTGCTTTGCACGTCAGCTTTGGAAGTTGTTGGCAAATTTAGTTTCCTCAGACTGTTGGGTTATTGTCATGGGTACATTATATGTCGTACTTCCACAGTATTATAATCATATACTTGATCTTACAACGTGACGCCTATTCTCTGATTTGTGGAACTGGTCCAAGGTTTCACAGATTATTATACCTCTGCAACTGATATGTAACAAAATGTCCTCTCATATGACTAAGTCAAATGCAGCAAAGGATTGGAGCTTTAGGCGTTCATTGTTTTGTTTTTTGCTTAAAAGTTGAAAATTTAGTTTTGACATCCCATATTCTGAGTCAGTTTCTTTTCCAGCAGGTAGTTCTGTTCTGCTCCATTCGATTTTCTCTGGTCAATCGCTTCTTCAGTCTAATCATGCAATCAATTGTCTACTTATCAGTGTTATACAGTGTGGAAGCAGGCCATTTGGCCCAACTGGTCCATGCCCACCAAGATGCCCATCCAAGCTAGTCCCATTTGCTCACATTTGACCCTTATTCCTCTAAACCTTTCCTATCCATGTACCTGTTCATCCGTCTTTTAAAAGTTGTTTTGCACCTGCCTCAACTACTTCCTCTGCATTTCATATACATACCACTCTCTGTGTGTAAAAAAAAAAGTTGCCCCTCAAGTTCTTGATTCCCCATCCCTGGGAAGAAGATTGAGTACATTCACCCTATCTATGATCCTCATGATTTTATCAGTTTATCAACTTACTATAGTCACAGAGCGTGGAAACAGGCCTTTCAGCCCAACTTGTCCATGCTGATTGTGCTGCCCAGCGAGCTAGTCCAATCTGCTTGCGTTTGGCCCGTAGCCCTCTAAACCTCTCCTATGCATGGACTTATCTAGATGGCTCTTAACTGTTGCTAGTGTGCCCGCCTCAACCACCACTTCTGGCAGCTCATTCCAAATACACACCACCCTTTGCATCAAGAAGCTGCCCCTGGTGTCCCTTTTAAATCTCTTGCCTCTGATCTTAAACCTATGCCCTCTTGCTTTTAGCACCTCCTCCCTGGGAAAAAGATTATGTGCTTTCACACTGTCTATACCCCTCATGATCTTATATACCTCTATCAGGTCACCCCTCAATCTCCCTATGTTCCAGGGAATAAAGTCCTAGTCTACGCAGCCTCTCCTTGTAACTTGGGCCCCCAAGTCCAGGCAACATCCTGGTTCTACATCAATTTTCTGCACTAGTTTAATAACATCTTTCCTATAATAGACCATCTAAAACTGTACACAATACTCCAAGTGCGGCTTCACCGACGCCTTATATAACTTCAACATAACTTGCCAACTCAATGCCCCAAATGATGAAGGCCAGCGTGCCAAATGCCTTCTTCACCACTCTATCTACCTGTGACACTCCTTTCAGCAAACTATGTACTTGCACTCCTAGGTCGCTCTGTTCCATAACACTCACCAGGGCCCTACCATTCACCATATAAGTCCTACCCTGGTTTGATCTCCCAAAATGCAATACCTCACATTTATCTGGATTGAAAGCTATTTGCCATTCCTCAGCCCACATACCCAGCTGATCAAGATCCCCCTATAATTTTTCATAACCTTCTACACTATCTACAACACCAGCTATTTTATTATCATCTGCAAACTTACTAACCATGCCTTGTACATTCACATCCGAATTGTTTAACAAAATTATTAGTTCGGCTCAACATCGTGGGCTGAAGGCCTGTTCCTGTGCTGTACTGTTCTATGTTCTAAATTACAAACAACAAAGATCTCAGCACCGATCCCTGTGACATACCACCGGACACAGGCCTCCAGTCTGAGAAACAACTCTCGACCATCACCCTTTGCTTCCTAGCACTGAGCCAATTATGAACCCAATCCGCTATCTCTGCTTGGATTCCATGAGATCTAACCTAGACTAGCCTGCCATGAGGGACCTTGTCAAAGGCCTTGCTAAAGTCCATATTGACAACATCCACTGCCCTACCCTCTACATTACCTCCTTGAAGAATTCCAAGAGATTTGACAGATACGACTTCCCATGCACTAAGCCATGCTGACTGTCCCGAATCAGACTCTGTCTCTCCAAATGTTGGTAGATCCTGTCCCTCAGAATCCCCTCCAGAAATGTACCCACCACCAATGTCAGACTCACCGGCCTGTAATTTCCTGGCTTGTTTTTGCTACTCTTTTTAAACAATGGTACCAGATTAACCACTCTCCAGTCCTCTGGAGCCTTACTTGTGGCCAGAGACGAAGCAAAAATCTCTGCAGGGGCCTCCGCAATTTCTTCTCTAGCTTCCCACAAGGTCTGAGAATGCCACTTGTTCTCCCTCATTCCCCAGGAGGAGGTCCATTGTTGAACCCTCTCTAGTTGGTCCCTCTATATATGGATTGAATCACAAATTCCACTCCATCCAAGCCTTTGACACTATGGTTGGCCCAGTCAATATTAGGGAAGTTAAAATCTCCCACTAATACTGCCCTAATATGTTTACAACTAGCTGAAATCTCTCTTCATATCTGCACCTCCGATTCCCGCTGACTATTGGGGGTCCGATAATACAATCCCATCAGAGTGACCATCCCCTTTAAGGGGATTAGATAACAATAAATAATTTTTTTTTGTAGAAAAATGAACTCAAATACAATAATCTTTATTGATGAGATGAAAAATTATAATTCATTGAAAAGCTATGGAAAAGCCAATGTAAAGCAGGTAGTCAGCACAAAAGTTAAATGCTGGCTTTCTTTTTCTCACCTGCTTTGAGAAGAAATATTACTTACACCTTCATCCCATGGATTTTTAAGGATTTTACATTTTTGAAATATAAATTATAAGCAAGAATAGCTAATTCTTGCCAGTAGCTATTTCTTACTATTAGCAAGAAAAATTATTAGCAGGGAGAAAGTGACCACAACTCCCTGACCTTTGAGATCGTGACCACAACTCCCCAATCTTTAGCATAGCCATGGACAGAGATAAGAACAGATGATATGGGAAAGTTTATAATTGGGGGAGGGCTAATTGCGACAGTATTGGGCAGGATCTTGGGAGCGTAAATTGGGAACACATGTTCTCAGGGAAATACACAGAAGAAATGGTTGCTGTTTAGGGAACACTTGCATGGGGTTCTGGATAGGTTTGTCCCACTGAGACAGGAGAATAGATGGAGAATATTCTGCCTGGAGGTCGGTGACCAGTGGTATTCCACAGGGATCCGTTCTGGGACCCCTGCTCTTTGTGATTTATATAAATGACTTGGATGAGAAAGTGGAGGGGTGGGTTAGTAAGTTTGTGGATGACACAAAGGTTGGAGGGGTTGTGGATAGTGTGGAAGGTTGTCGTAGGTTACAACAGTATATAGACAGGATGCAGATTTGGGTGGAGAAGTGGTAGATGGAGTTCATTCGAGAAAAGTGTGAAGTGATACACTTTAGAAGAACGAACATGAAGGCAGAGCACATGGTTAATGGTAGGATTCTTAGCAGTGTGGAGGAACAGGGGGATCTTGGGGTCCAAGTCCATAGATCCTTCAAGGTTGCCATGCAAGTTGATGGGGTGGTTAAGAAGGCATATGGTCTGCTGGCCTTCATTAGCCAGGGGATTGAGTTCAAGAGCCGCGAAGTAACGTTGCAACTCTATAAAACTCCGGTTAGACCACACTTAGAGTATTGTGTTCAGTTCTGGTCACCTCAGTATAGGAAGGATGTGGAAGCTTTAGAGAGGGTGCAGAGGAGATTTACCAGGATGCTGCCTGGATTGGAGAACATATCTTATGAGGAAAGGTTGAGTGAGCTAGGGCTTTTCTCTTTGGAGCGATGGAGGACGAAAGGGGACTTGATAGAGGTGTACAAGATTATGAGGGGAATAGACAGAGTGGACAGCCAGCACTTCTTCCCCAGGGCAGCAATAGCCAATACCAGAGGACATCAGTTTAAGGTCAGAGGAGAAAAGTTTAGGGGAGATGTCAGAGGTAGGTTCTTTACACAAAGAGTGGTGGGTGCCTGGAACGCACTGCTGAGGGTGGTTGTAGAGGCTAATACAATAGGAACATTTAAAAGGCTCTTAGATAATCACATGGAAGTAAGGAAAATGGAGGGTTAGATTGATCATGGAGGAGGTGTTCATATAGTTTGGCACAACATCGTGGGCCGAAGGGCCTGTACTGTGCTGTACTGTTCTATGTTCTATGTTCAAGAATGTATATAAACTAAATAAATACATTAAGAATATTCAGAAAATGCTAGAATATTCAGCAAATACCCAAACAATTACTAATTTACTAATCTCATGAAGTACT
Source organism: Pristis pectinata (assembly GCF_009764475.1). NCBI lineage: Eukaryota > Metazoa > Chordata > Chondrichthyes > Rhinopristiformes > Pristidae > Pristis > Pristis pectinata. Next base: position 108,394,808 of record NC_067409.1, read on the forward strand.
TTCTCCCACCCTTATTTTGGTTCTGCTCCATCCCCTGAGATTTGGACCTGTGCGGAATATCTGGTGATACCATTCAATGGAAGCAGTTGCACTTCAGTTATAGAGTCATAGGTTTGTACAGGACAGAAACAGGCCTTTCAGCCCAACTTGTCCATGCTAACTGTGATGCTTATCTATGCTAATCCCATTTGCCTGCATTAGGCCCATATTCTTCATTCCTTTCCTATGAAATTACCTATTCAAATGTCTTTTAAATAGTGCAAATGTATCTGCCTCTACCACTTCCTGTGGCAGCTTGTTCTATAAAACTACCACTCTCTGTGTGAAAAAGTTGCCTCTGAGAACTCTTGCAAATTTCTCCCCTCTAACCTTAAATCTATGTCTTCTAAGATAAGATAAGATATCTTTATTAGTCACACGTACATCGAAACACACAGTGAAATGCATCTTTTGCGTAGACTGTTCTGGGGGCAGCCCACAAGTGTCGCCACGCTTCCGGCGCCAACATAGCATGCCCACAACTCCTAACCTGTACGTCTTTGGAATGTGGGAGGAAACCGGAGCACCCGGAGGAAATCCATGCAGACACAGGGAGAATGTACAAACTCCTTACAAACAGTGGCCGGAATTGAACCTGGGTCGCTGGCGCTGTAAGGCGTTACGCTAACCCCGACACTACCGCGGTGGAATCACTCGGGTAAAAGGGATGGGAGAGATCACAGGAGTAATAAGCAGAATTTGGGAGCTATCACTGGATCACTCAAGTAAGGGGATCGCTGAGTAAAAGTAAGCAATTGTGAGAGACCACAGTGGCAAAATGCAGCAATTGGGAGAGATAACTGGAGTAAAAGGCAGAAGTTGGGAAAGATCATTGTGTGAAAGGCTGAAATCGGGAGAGAACTCTGGAATGAAAGGCAACACATGGGAAAAATCGCTGAACTAAAATCTACTTTGGTAAAGAAATAGAAGACTAGTGGTAAGAGACTGGAAGGCTGCAAGGGTGTATTTGTGCACGATTCACTGAAAAATATGCTGGTCGCACAGTGCTTAAAATTCCTCATAATCCGGAGACCTGTACTGAATCCAAAAACCCACTCAGATCTCTCCATGGCAGCTGTGGATCTTAAATTCAGTTTAAATAAGGAAAAAAAAGTCAACTATTAGTAATGATGGATGTGAAACCAACAGATTGTCCTCAACCGCCGTCCAGTTCACTAATATCTCGAAGAGGTGCAAATTTGCCACCTTTGCCTGGTGTGACCTATCGATGTAACCAGAAAATGCTGGAACTGCTCAGCAGACCAGACAATGTACGTGGAAAGAGAAACGGAGATAATGTTTCAGGTCCTTCTTTTCATTGATGCTGCCCAACATGCTGAGTATACGCAGTATTTTCAGTTTATTAAAATTGATGTGAACTGCCAATGTAATCGACTCTTAAATTCCCTCTGAAGTAACCAAGCATGACAATCAGTAAGGTCAACCAGGGATGGGCAGCAAATGCTGGCCCGATCAGTTACACCCAAATCCTAAAAAATGAATAAACTGAGAAAATCAATTAGGAAGGGACATGCTACATTGCCCTTCATTGCAGGAGGATTTGGTATTGGTATTGGTTTATTATTGTCACTTGTACCAAGGAAGAGTGAAAAAGTTGTCTTGAACACCATTTGTACAGGTCAATTCATTACACAGTGCAGATACATTGAGTTAGTACAGAGTGCATTGAGGTAGTACAGGTAAAAACAATAACAGTACAGAGTAAAATGTTACAGCTACAGGGGAGTGCATTGCAGGTAGACAATAAGGTGCAAGGTCACAACAAGGTAGATCGTGAGGTCAGAGTCCATCTCATCGTATAAGGGAACCGTTCAATAGTCTTATCACAGTGGGATAGAAGCTGTCCTTGAGCCTGGTGGTATGTGCCCTCAGGCTTCTGTATCTTCTGCCTGATGGGAGAGGGGAGAAGAGAGAATGACCTAGGTGGGTGGGGTCTTTGATTATGCTGGCTGCTTTATTGAGGCAGCGAGAGGTATAGACAGAGTCCATGGAGGGGAGGCTGGTTTCCGTGATGTGCTCAGCTGTGTCCACAACTCTCTGCAGTTTCTTGCGGTCCTGGGCAGAGCAGTTGCCATACCAAGCCGTGACGCATCCAGATAGGATGCTTTCTACGGTGCATCAATAAAAATTGGTGAGGGTCAAAGGAGACATGCCAAATTATTTTAGCCTCCTGAGGAAGTAGAGGCATTGGTGAGCTTTCTTGGCTGTGGCGTCTATGTGGTTGGACGAGGACAGGCTATTGGTGATGTTCACTCCCAGGAACTTGAAGCTCTCAACCCTCTCGACCTCAGCACCGTTGATGTAGACAGACGCATGTGCTCCACCCCCCTTCCTGAAGTCAATGACCAGCTCTTTTGTTTTGCTGATATTGACGGAAAGGTTGTTGTCATGACACCATGTCACTAAGCTCTCTATCTCCTTCCTGTACTCTGACTCATCGTTATTTGAGATACCATCTATTACAGTGGTATCATTTGCAAACTTGTAGATGGATTTGGAGCAGAATCTGGCCACGCAGTCATGAGTATATAGGGAGTAGAGTAGAGGGCTGAGGACGCAGCCTTGTGGGGCACCAGTGTTGAGAATAATCGTGCTGGAGGTGTTGCTGCCTGTCCTCACTGATTGTGGTCTGTTGGTCAGAAAGTCAAGGATCCAGTTTGTCCACAAAAGTAATGATGTTTTACTGAAATTATATAAGGCTCCAGTGATACCAGGTCTGGTTCCTCTATCCAAGAAAGGTTATACTTGTAATATAAGCAGGTGCAACAATATTTTAACAGTCTGGATTCTGGGAGGGGAGATTAACAGATCAGGGGCATGGTCTTTAGGGCTATCTTCATAAGAATGGATTCTATATTTCAGGGAAAAGATCTCACTGAAACATGCAAAGTTCTAATGGGTCTTGACAAGGTAGATATGGGGATGATTTATTTTCTCTGGCTAGGTGTCTTGAACAAGGGATAGGCCATTCAAGACTGAGCTGAGAAGAAAGGTCTTCACCTAGAGTTAGTGCATCTTTGGAATTCTCCGCCTAAGAGGGCTGTGGAGGCTCAGTTGTTGAGTATATTTAAGACTGAGATAGTTTTTTGGATATTAAGTGAATCAAGAGATATGGTCTACAAAAGGAAAGGGGCACCAAGATAAAATATCAGCCTTGATCTTACTTAATGCAAATGCAAAGTGTTGGATCCAGCTTCTTACGCCCTTAAAAGGTAGCAACTGGGGAAGACCACTATGGTATAAGGCAGTATTTAGGGGAGATCACTCATGTGAAAGGGGGCACATTGAGGGAGATTGCTCATGTCAAAGAGAGGACATTGAGGGAGATCACTCGTGTCAAATGGAGAACATTGAGGGAGATCATTGGACAGAAAGCAGTATTGCAAGGTTATTGGGATTAGTTAGGAACAATAACAATAAAAGGCAACAATCAGAGAGACAGAGAAAATCTGTGCAAGACAGGTAAAAGGACACAGAAAAGGCTAGACTGCAAATTAAAAAGAAAGACCATTGCCCAAGAGAATTTTAAAACTGCTACATGGTAAGGCATTTATTGTATTAATTGTGATTTGATACTTTATGATGAAAATAACCCACAGTGACACCATTGCATAGAGAGGAAAATGCACTTTTATACCTGTTTGAGGGTAGGTAAATCTTGGTCTAAGCGTTCATTAACTCAGCAATTTTTCTCCAGCAGTAAACAGGTGAAAGGTTTGGTTATTTCTGAAGTGGATTGGGAATTATGCTGACTTCCAAACTGAATTACACCACTCCAGAAATTGGACTGGGCACATTTGGTTACGAATCGAGCTTGTACTGATGACGTTATTTGCCCTTGGGACATGCATGGAATGATGTCACTCCTGTGGAACGTTCTGCTTGAGCATTTCCCAGGAAATCAGGTCACACTGTTGTTCAGTGTGCCTGTTGTTTGGTTCTCTCAGAATAACAATGTTTTAAAAGTGCTTCGACCAAGGTGAGGAACCCCTCCCAGGTGGGTTCCCTTATTTACCTGCTCTTCTTCAGCACCCATCTCCTCCTAACCCAGGCTACTGACTACCGTTGACCCCGATGTTCTGACATGCCTTGATCATCTGCCCCTCCCTCCCATGTCCCGCCCCACACCACGCCCACTGTGATTGTCTTCCAGCTCTGGCCCCGGCATCTGACTGACTCTTCTCTCTATCTCCAACTCCTCAGTCACTCCTTGACTCAAGTGTCGACTCCCTGATTCAGCCCACTGACTGAAGTGCTGGTTTGATCCCCACTCCCCAACTAAGCCTCTGATCTGACATTCAGAATCAGAATCTGAGTCAGGTTTATTATCACTGACTTATATGTTGTGAAATTTGTTGTTTTGCAGCAGCAGTGCAGTGCAAAGACTTAAAATTACTATAAATTACAAAATAAATAAATAGTGCAAAAGAGGAATAACGAGGCAGTGTTCATGGGTTCCTAGACCATTCAGAAATCTGATGGCAGAGGGGAAGAAGCTGTTCCTGAAGTGTTGAGTGTGGGTCTTCAGGCTCCTGTACCTCCTCCCTGATGGTAGTAACACGAAGAGGGCATGTCCCGGATGGTGAGGGTCCTTAGTGATGGATGCCACCTTCTTGATGCACTGCCCTTGAAGATGTCCTTGATGGTGGGGAGGGTTGTGCCCGTGATGGAGCTGGCTGAGTCTACATCCCTCTGCAGCCTCTTGTGATCCTGTGCATTGGAGCCTCCATACCAGGCTGTGATGCAACCAGTCAGAATGCTCTCTCACTCTGATCCTCAACTTCTACCCAGACCCTGACTCGTCCCTCAACCTCTGACAGCCGGCCATTTTCCCTGTGCAATTCCCTAGAAGTAGACATAGTCACATACCTTATCTTTTCCTTTGCCTGCTCCCCAATGGCATAGTGCACAAAGGGAAATGTGTGAGGGCAATTCAGCAGCACCCACTGCCTTTTATCCCTGACACTGCTGCACTTCGCAGCAGAAGGTCCATACGAAGTCATTGGTTCGGCATGCAGTGATCCTTTCCCCTGCGTCCCCTGGCACCAATGAATTTCTGCTTCCTGGTGTCTGTCATTTACAGATTCCATGGAGCTAAAAGGTACCTCTGGACAAAGGAAGGGAAAGTTGTGCCCAAACAGTCGGTGCGGTGAAGAACAGAACTTGGTCATAGGCTAAGTCCTTCACAGTAGGATGGCCTCCCCCTTGTCATTGTTGTGGATGGCACATAACTAATGTTTATCTGTAAGACATCAGGTCCCTGCTACTCATGAAACTGAGCCCAGAATGGGGTGAGTGCCTTCCAAAGAAGAGAAAGTATGGAAAAAAGTATAAAGGCACATCTCTCTTCTCCCAAACATTTATTTTTGTCAGGCAAGTTTTATTTGATGTCATGGCAGAATTACATTTTTAAATTTAAAATCTGAATTACAAAATGTAAATAACAAGCTTGGTGACTGAAAATGATGGGAAGCAATCAGTAAATCTGACAGCATCTGTCCACTAGAGGCCATCAGCAATGCGATGTATCCAATGTCTACTGCAGTTAATTTCCAACTCCAACCCAGTCAGCTGAGCCGGGAACCCTGCTGCGAAGCTGCTGGCAGTATGTTAAATATTTCCCCAGAAAATAGGTTGGCATCAGGAGTGGAACAATTGAGTATCCCTACTGAATATGTGCCAGAACTTTGCCAGAGGAGAAAATACCAACACTTACTTTCAATGATAAAACAGTAGGTACCAACATCAGTTGACTTTGTTACATGATTTCATGAGTTCAATTTGTTTTTATCGTAGGATTTTCATTACAGTTTGGCAATTGCATTCTGATTTGCTGTTTTATAATTTGAAATTTGAACCAACAAAAATGCATTATAATAGACACAAAATAGTTATTGCCTCTGCCATTTTCAATTCTCCATTATAACGTTTTCTTCTCTCTCTATGACCCACATTTAATTTCACTAATCTCATCCTTTTTACACATTAGTAAAAGTTCTATCAATCTGTTATACTTTTTGGTACTTTAATCCTGTTTTTTCCTTTTTCTTAACTATTTTGATTTTGAAACCCTTTAGAATTACTCAGCAGATATGGCAATGAAATAGGCCATTTGGCCCATCCAGTTCATGTTGTCATTTATGTTTGATATAAACCTCCTGTCTGATCAAAATCGATTACAGTAACTTTTTATTCTCTCTCCCTTGTAAGCATTGTCCAGCCTCCCCTGCACATTCTTAAAACTCTTTGAGTCAAGAGGTTTCTGCTGAATTCTCCATTAGAGGATTTTGTGTTGACTATTTTACAATGACAGCCTCCAGTTACGTTCTTCATATTTTTAAACACTTCTGTGAGATTACCTCTCAGCCGCCTTTTCTCTGAGAAAAGACCAAATCTGTTCTTCCTTTCCTTTCTATAATCTTCTTCATGATATGAAAACAGGAGTACCTGCAATACACAAGGTGTGGTCCAACCAAGGTTTAGGATAGCTTTGCTGCTTTGCAATTCTGTACCTCTAGATAATCCCCATTACTTGGTTTGCATTTTATATGGTCTTGCTAACTGGGGCTGCAACTTTTAGTGATGGATATATCCGACTTCCAAGATCCCTTTTCTCCCCATCCCCGTTCCCCAATACCCTCACAACCTTCCAAGTATTAAGTGACTTCGCTATTTTGCACAGTGAAGATGTATTACTTCAATTTTATCTGTTTTGAACTTTATTTGCCAATTATTTACCTATTCTGTTGCATTATTAATGAACTTTTGTCACAATACTGTTGTCGTGTTGACCTCCAGCACCACTCCTTCCAATTTCATGTCATCCACAAATTATGAATGCTTCTCTTTCTGCCGGCATTGTAAGACACTATGAATCTACTTCATTAATTTCAATAGCAGAGCTTAAAGTGCTGAGGTGACTATAGAATGTATTTGGCGCCAACAGCCTGGGCTGATTTTCTGGTCAAGTGACCTTTCAGTGATCAGTCCTTACCAACAGATTTTCAAACAGTATGGATTTGACAAGAACTGCAGTCATCTCCATATGCATACAGAACATAGAACAGAGAACACTACAGCACAGTTCAGGCCCTTCGGCCCACAATGTTGTGCCGATATTTTATCCTGCTCTAAGATCTATCTAACCCTCCCCTCCCACATAGCTCCCCATTTCTCTATTATTCATGTGGCTGTCTAAGAGTCTCTTAAATGTCCCTAATGTATCTGCCTGCACAACCTCTGCAGGCAGTGTGTTCCACACATCCGCCACTCTCTGTGTAAAAAACTTACCTCCGACATCCCCCTTATACCTTCCTCCAATCACCTTAAAATTATGTCCCCTCGTGTTAGTCATTGTTGCCCTGGGAAAAAGTCTCTGACTGTCCACTCAATCTATGCCTCTTATCATCTTGTACACCTCTATAAAGTCACCTCTCATCCTCCTTCTCTCCAAAGAGAAAAGCCCTAGCTCAGTCAAGCTATCCTCATAGTACATGCTCTCCAAAACAGGCAATTTTCTGGTCAATCTCCTCAGCACCCTCTCTAAGGCGTCCACATCTTTCCCTTAATGAGGCAACCAGCTTTAGCGTCATAGAGTCATAAAGGGATACGGCATCATAACAGGGCCTTTGGCTCACAGAATCCACACTGACCATCAAGCACCCATTTTTTATGCACCTATCGTAACCCATTTTTTACTCTCCCCCCATTCCCATTCACTATGGTCTAGATTCTCCCCCTCACTTACACAGTAGAGGCAATTTGCTATGGCCAATTAACCTACCAACCCATATGTTTTAGGGATACATCAGTGTTTGCCATATTTAGGAAGCAAAGAATTTGGATTTGGACATAACCTAGAAGACATGATACAGAATAAAATTTGGGTTCAGGTCTGTATAGTCTACTGCAGAAGAATTAAAACTTTCTATTTTCTTGTATGTGAAAAGGACAATCCACGTTGTACTTATAAGTATTTGAAAAACATGTATTATTGCAGATTGGAAATATATATCCTCAGATTCTTGTGACTTTCTAGGAGATGTCAGCATATTACTTCACAAATGCAAATTGAGTTGTTAGTAAGAAGATAGTCAATTAAATTTTAATTGAATATGAACAGATCAGCAGGTAGACATAAGTTTTACAATTAAGATATGATCTTTTGGCATCTCTCTGAAGGTATGTTTAAAATTTTGCCATCAAACTCCTGCCTCCTTCAGCGCAAGTCAGTCGCCTTCCACCAACTTGGTTGTAGCCATCTGCATAAGAGCAGCAAGACTGGCAAAGGCACTAAGAGGCATTGAGAGTGTGTATGAGAGTGATTATTTTATTTCAGTATATAAATATTGTACGTTTAAGAACATTGATTTAATTAGGTCTTACATGTATGAATCACACATAAGTAGTTGCTGAGATGATCTGCAAACAGAGGTAATATAATCCAGGAACTGTGATATACCAGAAAATTTTGCCTTTCTTTATTTTTGTTTATTGATAAAAAGTAAAACACTTACACAGGACACAACTCTCAAATGTACCAAACTTCGAATGAATCCCCAACAAGTGAAAATAGTGTATGTGGAGGTGTGGGTATAGGGGGGTTTGTTTCTCTTTGCATGGTCAACATCTTACATTAGTTTCTGCCCCACTGTGATAAGACTATTGAATGGTTCCCTTATACGATGAGATGGACTCTGACCTCACGATCTAACTTGTTGTGACCTTGCACCTTATTGCACTGCACTTTCTCTGTAGCTGTGACACTTTGCTCTGTACTGTTATTGTTTTTACCTGTACTACCTCAATGGACTCTGTACTAACTCAATGTAACTGCACTGTATAATGACTTGACCTGTACGATCGGTATGCAAGACAAATTTTTCACGGTACCTCGGTACAAGCAACAATAATAAATCAATACCAATACCAATAGTTGTATCAACACAACCCAATTTGACAGGGTTATCGTCATTTTCAGTGTTGCAAGATGATTGATGCCAACAGTTTACTCTGTGTAATTCCAGTGATCCCATGCCATTCAATTTGCTGAAATGCACAAGTCACATTAAAAATATGGTGCTATAGTTGGCGAAGGAAACTACAAGCAAACTGGCTTGCTTTATGGTTAAATAAAACTACCCCATCCAACTCCATGGCCCATATATCTTCTGTTTAAAAAAATCTCCACTAAAAATTAAAAGCTGAAACAATGGGAACCTGTTCCTGCTAAAGTAACTTGTAGGAGCAGAGAGGTTGGTAAGACCATAAGACACAGGAGCAGAATTAGGCCATTCGGCCCATCGAGTCTGCTCCACCATTCGATCATGGCTGATTTATTTTTCCCTCTCAACCCCATTCTCCTGCCTTCTCCCCGTAACATTTGATGCCCTTACTAATCAAGAACCTCCACTTTAAATATACCCAATGACTTGGCCTCCACAGCCATCTGTGGCAATGAATTCCACAGATTCACCACCCTCTGGCTGAAGAAATTCCTCCTCATCACTGTTCTAAAGGGACGTCCTTCTATTCTGAGGCTGTGCCCTCTGGTCCTAGACTCTCCCACTACTGGAAACATCCTCTCCACGTCCACTCTATCCAGGTGGCAGTAATTAAGATATTTTCCATTATTAAGAATAGTACTAAAAAGTGAAATGGTCAGTGAGGCTTTAAGTGACACTTCATATCTAAATGAGTCCAAAAGCTTCATGTCATTCAGTAGATAGACCCATTGAATTGCAAGTTTGTGTGGCTTGCAGGCAAGTGAACTATCTCAGACAATAAATGTAAAGATACTCATATTTAACTATCACGTGGTGAATCGGTAAAAGCATGGCTCCTCGTGCATGGATGCACATCTCCAGCATGAGTCACTCTGCTGCCAGGTTGGTGACTCCATTAATAAGCATAATATCCTCTGGAAGTAAAATCAGAGTAAATGGATCATAATGTTGCATTCAGGTTTGATGCCAATGTTGCTAAACCAGATCTCTCTGATGCAGATCATGCCCTCTCTCAATTCTGCACAGCTGAACTTGAATTCAGTAACGGGGAGGGGGGGTGGGTGGTGGTGGGTGGTGGGCGGGGGACACTCCCAACAGTCCTACTTTAAGAGATCATCCACTAATTGCAGGCCGGGATGCACAGGGAGACAAGTGACATGAATTCAGTGGGGCAGGAACAGGCGAAAACAATGGGCCTACTGGAGCAGTTAGGTTTGTGGATCTTGGGTAGGAGGTGTGGGATGTTTTCTTTTGTGGCTGCTCTTGTGATTCTTCAAGTGTTTGATGCAGGCACAGTAGTGCAGCAGTTAGCGTAAAGCTTTACAGCGACAGCGACCTGGGTTCAATTCTGGCCACTTGTCTGTAAGGAGTTTGTCCGTTCTCCCTGTGTCTGCGTGGGCTTCCTCCAGGTGTTCCGGTTTCATCCCACATTCCAAAAAAGACGTACGGGTTAGGAAGTTGTGGGCATGCTATGTTGGCGCTGGAAGTGTGGCGTCACTTGCGGGCTGCTCCTAGAACACTACACAAAAAGATGCATTTCACTGTGTGTTTCGATGTACATGTGACAAATAAAGATATCTTTCTAGAGAAGGGTATGTCCATGCAAGGTCTTTATGGACCAATTCTTTTCTTTAAATCTACAAAAGGAAAACTGTAAGAAACGTGCGCACTTCATTAAGGATGTTGTTACTTAAATTTTCCACTTGTGAGGACAAACCACCAATCTCCAGAGCAGGGTGAGGATCACATTGCCGTTCATTGACAAGATTACCAATAGTGGAGAGATTACCAGAACAGTCTTAAGCAACCCAGGTCATCGTAGTTCTGCTGTCAGACTGCAAGAGCAGCATTTATTCTACCTGGCTGGCTGACAGGCAACCACAAGAGGACTGGTGGAGAGAGGAAATGGAATCGCACAAGCTGTCATTGTGAGAGAGAACAGCAGGTTCACACAGTATCCTGAATATGCTGGTTCAATCAGTTGATACGTATTTATCATAACAAGTTCAGGATACCGCTCTGTTAAAGGTTCATAAGCAAAAAAAAACTACGAATGAAAAGATCTTTTAATGTTGCAATAGTGTAATTTCCAATGCATGGGGTTTGGATCTTCATATTGTTTTAAATTGTCTTCAAGTTATTTTAAATAAAAACAGCAAATGCTGGAAACACTCAGCAGGTCAGGCAGCATCTGTGGAAAGAGAAACAGTTAAAGATTAGGATCGACGACCCTTTGTCAGAACTACATTAATTATTTAAAGTTCTTTGCTTTTATTAGTCCTCTTGGTTTCTGTTATATCTGGAATAGTTTTTGTGAACTCTGTTGAAAGATAAATATAAAATATTTGTTTAATGCCTTTGCCTTTTCCTCAATCTCTTGTCATTATTTCTGTTGTTTCAACATCTGAGCGATCTGTTCACATTTATTACTATTTTTTTATATAGTTGAGACTTCATTTAAGAAACACACCGACATTTTTATACACTGTAGCCATTATAATGTTAAGCCCCTTTCCATCTGTTGTACTTTATTATTCTGTAGATCTACTGCAATTATTCTCTTTAAATGGAAACAGATCTTTGTTCCATGGGTTCAGAGCAAAAATACACATATTGGGCATTCTTATCTGGAATTATTTATCTTTTTTCACGGTTGCATAAATACTATTTTCTCACAATACAATTTCCTTTGAATCTGCCTCATTTATTTCAGAATGTTTGTACATAAGCTTATCTGAGTCAAGGAGGCAAAGTGATATATATTATTGTTTAGTTTTCATATACTGGCAAAGAATATGCTTGGTGTACTTTTAAGTATATGTAATAGATCATGCGACTGTTGAACATTGCATTTTAAATTCCACACTTTAGAAACAGATTAATTCTTACTTTTATACTTCTGATAGTATCATAGAACAATACAGCACAAAGAGTCATTTGTGTCTATGCCATTGTACGCTCAGTGGAATTTTGGGAAAACTACTTGAATAAAAAGATAAAAAAGATTGATTACGACATGTACTAAAACTACTGCAGACACAAGAATAGTAAAGTATCCTTTGTGTAGTATTTTACCTATTCTTAACTTGTGTTTATAATTTTATTCACCTTACTTGATGACAAGTCTCTGTTTAGAATGAAATTTGAAGCAAAAAATATATTCGATGGTCTAGAAATTCTACTGCACCCAAAATGGCCAGACTCCACAAATTTTACTGGCACCTCAAGTCCCGGCTGCAAATGTAAAGGCATCGCACATTTTTGTGGTTGTAAAGGTGCCTTGACCTGGCTCTAGTAGTTAGTGGCAGGGGGGACGTAGGGGTGGAGGGAGAGAAACAAATCTTCAGAAGTTTGCACCCTGGATGGACGCTGTTGCTTCCTGGGACAACAGTGGAAATTTGTTGCGCTCCCCATGACTTCCACTCTACCTATTCAGTATGTTCTCCTGGTGGTAAAAGTTTATTCTGTGTTGCAGATTTGTAAAATTATCTTTATACCTTTTGGAGCATCCAGCTATCCATCTCTCACTGCTGTGATAGCAAGTTACTGCTATTTCTGTCTGAAGCAACAGAGGTCTGCTTGGTATAAAATTAGAACCTGAACCTAACTGTACCTAACCATTACCATCTGAATCTGGTCTAAGCCCGACCACTTGATATCTAATGTATACAGTCATGGCCCATCTTCTGCACCTTAAGTGCATTTATTCATAAAGATCTCATCTTACCAAACCTACCCATGCCCAAGTACAAGGACACTTATACTGCTTGGCTCCGGTTGGATAGCGTTTACAAATAATTGTTGCTAGTCAGTTGGCATTAGAGTTAAAAGGAACATGGCAGCTCAAAGGCTTCAAGATGTGTAACAGAACAATTGTTAATCCCTCATGCATTTTGTCTGTAGCAACGCACGTAAGTGCTGGAGGAGCTCAATAGGTCAGGCAGCATCTATGGGAGGAAATGAACAGTCGACATTTTGGGTCAGGACCCTTCATCAGAACTGGAAAAGAAGAGAGAAGAGGGCAGAAGTCAGAATAAAAAGGTCAGGGGAGGGGGAGGAGCACGAGCTGGCAGGTGATAGGTGAGTCCAGGTGAGAGGGGGAAGGTAGATGGGTGGGGGAATGATGCGAGAAGCTGGGAGGTGATAGGTGGAAGAGGCAAAGCGCTGAAGAAGAAGGAATCTGATAGGAGAGGATAGTAGACCATGGAATAAAGGGGAGGAGGTGGGCAGGTCGTGAGGCCAAATAAGGGAAAGAGGAGGAGTGAAAGGGCCACAGGAATGAGGGGAAACAGAGGGGAGTGGTTGCCGGAAGTTCGAGAAATCGATGATGATGCATTTTGTCCGTGCTTCTTGGTTGATCACTTCACCTGAACGTGGTTCCTTCAAGTAGGTTTGTATGAATTTATTTGCTTTCCGTGATGCCATTCCTGATAAGGTTGGGGAGATGAAGGCCGTACAGGATTGGCCACAGCAGATTCACACCAGCTGCTGGATGGGAGATTAAAAGTGGATCTAAATCTGAACTTTCAAAGGCAGTGGTGGCAACTGAATCACACAGAAGAAAGACTGCTGCCTTCTTCAATGTTTGGTAGTTGCTGGTGGTTTGGGAATCTGAAATTAACAATTTAAGTCATGAATAGTATTGATTGTGGAAACATCATATCAGACAAAAGAGCCATGTTCCAATTTTGAGAGGACTCTATTAATAACTAGCCTCTGTAAATTAAGATTTTGCAATTCAATGCTGTGACCAAAAATTTGTAGGAAACTACAAAAGCAAAAATTAAGTGTGGATCACCATCACCTGAATTAAAATGGTATTGTGTTTGATAGTTGATTGTTTTGCTTGCCCAATATAACTCAGTTACGTTTCATTGAAACTGAAAAACCTTTGGAGTTGTCATTGCTCTTGAAGATTATGATGAGAAAAAAAAACTACATTTCTTTACTGAATACAGGCTAGCTTGTTTAAATGTCAATGCAGATGCCATTTATTTATTTGCTGTTGTGTATTTGGTTGTCAGATTAATTCAAAGACAGTTATGAATTTGGAGCAAGACCGGCCATTCATTTGCAGTGCTCCAGGTTGTGCACAGGTGAGTATTACTGATTAAACAAATAGTTAGCTAAATATACTTAGAAACAATGTTTATTTGTGACTAACTGGTAAGCACAGTATTGGTGATGCATAAACTAATTATTGTTAATTATATTTAAGACATAAATAAATAAACATTATTGTCTTGCACTGTACTGCTGCCGCAAAACAACAAATTTCATGACATATATCAGTGATTATAAACTTGATTCTGATTCTAAATCTATAAAATTTAGTGGTTTCAAGATGCTAAAGATATTGGCTGCCCGATAGGTGGTGCTGTAAACATGACAGAGCCTGCTTGAGACTGGGGCTGGTGAAACTTGCTTCCTGGCAGGAGGCCTGCAGCAGAGGAGGGCCCCAGTAATTCATGTAATTCAGACCCACCCCAGTGAAACTTTGACCAGGAACTGAGAGGTGACCTGGCACAGTTTTCCCAGTGGGCAGGAGCAACTGATCAAAAGACAGGAGTGGCTTTTCTGAAGTTTTCCTTTATAAAGTTTGGGTTGATATTAGTGCTCCTCCACAAAAGGAAGTTCATGGCTTCTCCATTCCAGAACGTGCCAGCATTACCCACCACTTCCCCCCTTCCCCCCCCCTCACACACACACCCCTCAATCCCCAAGCTTCCATACGACCCCACCACCCCCCTCCACCTGCTACACACCCCAAAATTTTCTTCGGAAGTTGGTAAGTAGCCGGCTCGTGTCTTCTTCCCATTGTTCTTATCAAAAGAGGCTGTTTAATTGAAGTCAAGGACTTAAAGAGTGTGATCTTTGGATAAGTGAGTGAATTTGCCTCTAAAGCTGTACATATAACCATTCTTTCCCGGTTAAAGTTGACCTCAATTTCCTGCTTTGTGTGCCTAATCAGTTTATCTTCTGCATCCATCCTGCTTCATACAAACGTGATACTTTACCTTGATCTTCTCCCAAAGCATTGCAGAGCACTCCACCTGTGTGATGCAGTGCAGGGCCTGTTGTATTAATGTTCATAGCTCCATGTGCCATCACTGTAACAAAACTATCCACACTGCCGTTTATCTTCAGCTTTCCCATATTCAACTAAAATATTATCAGCTTAATTTTCCTTGAAAAGCCACCACAGGCTCTGCTTTTATTCCTGTGTCCAACAAGGTAACCTGAGATATAACAACTAAAATTCCTCCAGTGTCTTAGTGATGTTGTTTGATTTATTGGGCAGGCATGGTGGTGTAGCGGTTAGTGTAACACTATTACAGCACCAGCGACCTGGGTTCAATTCCCGCCGCTGTGCGTAAGGAGTTTGTACGTTCTCCCCATATCTGTGTGGGTTTCCTTTCCTCCGGGTGCTCCAGTTTCCTCCCACATTCCAAAGATGTACGGGTTAGGAAGTTGTGGGCATGCTATGTTGGAGCCGGAAGCGTGACGACAATTGCAGGCTGCCCCCAGAACACTCCATGCAAAAGATGCATTTCAAAGAACATAGAACATCATAGGCCCTTACAAGCCCTTCATACAGGCCCCTTGGCCCACAATGTTGTGCCGACATTTTATCCTGCTCTAACATCTATCTAACCCTTCCCTCCCACATAGCCCCCCCATTTCTCTATCATTCTTGTGTCTATCTAAGAGTCTCTTAAATGTCCCTAATGTATCTGCCCCCACAACCTCTGCCGGCAGTGTGTTCCACACACACACCCACCACTGTCTGTGTAAAAATCTTACTCCTGACATCCCCCTTATATCTTCCTCCAATCACCTTAAAATTATGTCCCCTCATGTTAGCCATTGTCACCCTGGGAAAAAGTCTCTGACTGTCCACTCGATCTATGCCTCTTATCATCTTGTACACCTCTATCAAGTCACCTCTCATCCTCCTCCTCTCCAAAGAGAAAAGCCCCAGCTCACTCAGCCGATCCTCATAAGACATGCTCTCCAATCCAGGCAGCATCCTGGTAAATCTCTTCTGCACCCTCCCTAAAGCTTCCACATCTTTCCTATAATGAGGCGACCAGAACTGTGTATTTCACTGTGTGTTTCGATGTACATGTGACTAATAAAGATATTTAATCTAGTCTGATCTATTTCAGCTAATGTGGGGATGAGGAAGGGAAGCAGGATGGCCGAGTACAGGGTGTGGATATTGTGGAGAAGGGAAGCCCGGAGAGACCATTGCAGGGTAAGGGAAGAGAAAGTTCAGCAAGATGCTAGTTCAGGAGTAAGTAAAGGGGGAAACCAGAGGAAGTTTGGTGCGGACTTGTAAAAAGAAGGGAGCCTGCAGAAGGGTCTCGGTCATAATGACAAACAAAATCCATGAACTTGTTATTGGAGGTGAGTATGGAAGAGGCAGGAAAGTGGGTTTTAAGAAGAAGGGTTGTAGTAGAGAAAAGAAAATAGGAGTAATCTTTCTAGGTTGACCCTGGAATGATGAACAGTTTTGGCATTTGAGAGCAGGGTCAGAATGTGCTTTATCTTGTCCAGCACATCTGGGAAAGAATGCCAAAACTAAGTCACTGCCATTTATGTTTAGACAGGTCAAAGTCCCTGGAACTGAAGGAAGTGGAGGTAAGAGCCGTACCAGAGGATAAAACTAGGGTGAGAGTGAGTAGTGGTTTCTATTGAGGGATAGGGCTTCGATGGTGCAGGTGAGGGTTTGGTTGAATGGAGCTGTATTGCAGAAAAGTCATGGTTAATGGCCAACAGCTGGTGAATAGTGGATTCTAAGGTGCACTTATAAATTAAAAATTTCCTGCAAGAGATACAAAGGGAAGTTGGGTACTAAGTCAGAAAGGGATGTGGTTGGCGTATGATTCTTTTGTAATATATATACAAGAATGTGGGTATGGATGGGAAGCCAATCATTTATTGTCCATTCGTAATTGCCCTAAAGAAAGCTGTAATAAGCACCTTCTTAAGTGTTCCCACAGAGCGTTACTCCCATACTGCTGTTAAGTAGGGAGTTCCGGGATTTAATTCTGATATGCAATTGAGGTTTTGAATTTGGAAGATGCTGTCAAAGAAGCCTTGTTGTGTTTCTTCACTGCATCTTGTACTTGATGCCACACTAAGTCAAAGTGCTGCCATGATTCCAAGGTTAGTCAGTCTTAAGACACATTCAAGGCAGTATTATTACACCAGTGCATCAGTGATGGAGGGAATGAATGTATAAATTGGTTTGGATTGAGTGTGAATTGAGCAGATTATGTAATCTTGGACGGTGGGGAACTTCTTGGCTATTGTTAGAGCTGCTTGCACCCAGACAAGTGGAGAGTACTCCATCATGGTCCTGACCAGTGCCTTGTAGAATGTGTCTTAAGACTGACTAACCTTGAAATCGTGGCAGTATTTTGACTTAGTATGGTATCAAAGAGCCCTGGTAAAAAGTGAAGTCAATACAGTCAGGGAGAAGCCTATCCATGTCTGAAGTCATGCCTGGCACCGAGGAAACTACTTGAAGCTCATCTTAGCTTAGCACATCAGTGAAACAGAGATTCAAGGCACTGTGCGAGACTCAACCACCTTCAGTTTCCCTTTATTGTAAACTCAACAGTGGGGATATTTGCTCGTATGGTTGCATATTCTATGACTCACTTCCTGATTTACTGAAGACTTTGGGGAGGCAGGAGGTGAGTCACAGGACATGCAGCATCTGAACTACTCTTGTAACTATATTTATGTTCCCATGATGGTGATGGCTGGGGATTTGGCTACGGAAAGTGAGAGAGAGAGATGGTTCGCCTCCCTTTTGGAAATAGCCATTGCCAGACACAGCTGGAAAGTTGGGCGGTGGCAGAGGAAAGTTAATGCAGACAAATGGGAGGTAAAGTATTTTGAGAAGTCAAATTCTGGTAGGACGTATGGAGTAATTGGCAGGGATCTTAGGAGTGTTATGGATCTTGGGATGCATGTCCATAGCTCGCTGAAGGTGTTGACGTAGAGTAGTGAAGAAGCCATTTGTCATGCTTGCCTTCACAGGCCGAAGCATTGAGTAAAAGAGTTGGGATGACATGTTGCAGTTGTACAGAATGTTGGTTAGAAGGCACTTGGAGTATTATGTATAGTTCTGATCACTACACTGCAGGAATGACGAGGCAGAAATAGAGAAAGTGCAGAAGAAATTCACCAGGACATTGCCTGGAATGGAGGGCTGTAGTTATAAGAAGAGATTGAAGTATATAAAATTACGAGGGTATAGACGGGGAAGACTGCAGGAAACTATCTTGGATATCTGCTGCATCAGAGTGCTGGAGCTAAGTTGAGCCACAAGCAGTTTCCTTTGTGCTGGATATGGCTTCAGCCAGAGTATAGAGTTCTCCATAGCTGGCAATGACTTCAATGGAATCGATCACTTTTCGCTCCATAAACCCAAAGTATCCTGGAGGAAATCTTGAGCAGAGAACACATAACAAACAAACTTGTATCTGACACAACAACTCAAAAACTGGGCTTCAAGCTGTCATAGAGCACAGAGACATACATTTGGCCCACTACATCTACGCCAACCACTGGGCATCCATCTGCATTAATCCCATATCCCCAGCACTTGGTTCATACCCTTCCACGTCTAAGCAATTCAAGTGTTCATCTGGCCACTTCTTAAATGCTGTCAGCGACCCTGCTTCCACCACTCTCTCCGGCAGCGAACTCCAGTTTCTCTCTGGATGATAAAGGTCCCCCTCATATCCCCCCTGAATTTCTTCCCCCTTATCCAAAATCTGTGTCCTCTTGTTTTGTCTACCTCTGATATAGGGAAAAGCTTCCTGAAGTCTACCCTGTCTATGCCCCTCATAATTTTACATACCTCAGTCATGTCCCCTCTTAACCTCCTCCGCTCCAGGGAGAACAGACCCAGCTTCTTCAGTCTCTCCTCATAACTGAGACCCTCATCTGCGGGCAACATCCAGGTGAATTTCCTCCAGACCCCATCCAGTGCAATCACATCCTTCCAATAGTGTGGTGCCCAGAACTGCAGGCAGTACTCCATTTGAGGCCTAACCAAGGTTTTATAAAATTGGAGCATAACCTCCCTGCTTTTGTATTCACTGTTCCAATTAACAAAGGCCATTATCCCATATGTCTTCCTAACCATGTTACTTACTTGTGCTGCCACCTTCAAGGATCTCTGGACTTGTACTCCAAGGTCCCTCTGTTTATCAATGCTGCCTAAGACCCTATCATTTAATATACTTGTCTTAGCCTCATTAGTACTCCCAAAATACATCACCTCACGTTTTTATGGATTGAACAGTATCTGCCATTTATCAGGCCATTTCACCAACACATCAATATCAATCTGGAGTGTAAGACTGTCCTCCACACTATCCTTGACTCTGCCAATCTTTGGGTCCTCTGCAATTACTGACTATGCTTCCTACATCTAAATCCAAATCGTCCACATATATTACAGGCAGCAAAAACCCCAGCTCTGATCCAGTCACTAAAACAACCATCATCCTCTGTCTCCTATTGCCGAGCCAATTTTGGATTCAGTTTGCCAAGTTGCCCTGGATCCTCTGGGCCCTAATGTTTTGGACTAGTCTCCCATGTGGGACCTTGTCAAAGCCCTTACTGGAGTTCATGTAAAGCATATCTACTGCTCTGCCCTCATAGATACACTGGATTATCTTTTCAAAAAATTCAGTCAAATTGGTCAGACAGGATCTGCCCTTGACAAAGCCAGGTTGGCTGTCTCTGATTAGACTCTGTCATTCCAAGTGATCCTTGATCTTGTCCCTCTGAATTTTTACCAAGAACTTCCCTATGACTGATATTAGGCTCACAAGTCTGTAATTACAGAGTTTTTCCCTGCTCCCCTTTTTGAAAAGGGGTGTTACATTTGCTGACCCCAATCAATAGAAACCTCACTTGTGGTCAGCGAGGATTTAAACGTCTCAGTTAAGTCCAGGCAATCTCTTCTCTTGCCTCCTACAGCAGCCTGGGATGGATCCCATCCAGCCCTGAGGATTTATCCACCTTTAAGTCTGCCAGGGCATTGAGTATCTCCTCTTCATTTGTTGAGATTGGTGCAAGACTTTAACCTTTCCCTTCGCTAAATTCTCCAACTTCAGAGTCCATTTCCCTAGTGAATACTGATGAAAAGTATTCATTTCAGACCACTCCTATACCTTCCAGCTCCACACACAGATTGCCCCTGTTTCCCAAATGGGCCTTACTCTGTCACTGGTTATTCTTTTGCCCTTAATATATTTATAGAACACCTTCAGATTATGATTTTATCTGCTGGTGATAATTTGTGACTGCTCTTTGCCTTCCTAACTTCCTTTTTAAGCACCTCCCCACACATTTTGTACTCCTGAAGGGCTTTGCTCATCTTTAGTTCCCTACATCTGCCATATGGTTCCTTTCTTCTCTTTATCCAGCCTTCAATAACATTTGACATCCAGTGTTCCTTGAACTTGTTACCCCTGGCTTTTACCCTTGTCGGACAAGATTGGCCCTGAACCCTTGCTCTTTCTCCTTTGAATGCTTCCCACAGTGCAGATGTAGACTTGCCCACAAGTAGATGCTCCCCAGTCAACCTTAGTCAGATCATGTCCTGTTACAATGAAATTGGCCTTCCCCCAATTTAAGATGTTTATTTTTAGTCCATTCCTACCTTGTTCTATAACCACTTTGAAATATACAGAGTCATGATCACTATTCCCAAAATGCTCCCCCATACTTGACTCCACTTGTGGACAACCCCAAACAGGATAAGGACTGATCATGGCCAATGTGGCCACCTGATGAACAAGTGGCATCTTATAACTTACCCATGGCAAACACGATAACATCCTGTCCTGATACATGTTTCAGGGTGACATCTTGGAGTTAAGTTTGTTCTCTGGTAGGACATGAGATTGATTAGGAGATCTGAAATTAAAACAGTCACATTTCTAGTTCTAGTGTCACGCAAGAGTAAGTAACTCTGCAGTTGTAGCCTTTGTCAGGTGGGTGTGCCTGTGTTGAACTGGAACAGCTGGGATAGAGGGCGGCTAGTTGTGGAGTTCAGTGTGCACGGCTATTTCCTTCTCTTATGTGGAAGGCTAAGCTGGTTGAAGATTGGCTACTTCAATGTTGAAGGGTAGCTGAAACAGTTCAGCCATGTGTCTCCTCTGGCTGAAGATGGCCACAAATGCCCCAGGGGCCTTTCCAGTGGGCTTCTGGGCTCCGCCATTATTGAGGATAGGGAAGCTCATGAAATATTTTTAGGGAGAAGGCCTTTGGCCCACTGAGTGTCTGTCAATCATCAACCACCTATTTACAATAATCCTACATTAATCCTATATTTATTCTCCCCACATTCTTATCAACTCCCCCCAGATTCTACCACTCACCTACATTGGGGCCAATTTACAGTGGTCAATTAACCTACCAACCCGCACATCTTTGGGATGTGGGAGCAAACCGGACCATCCGTGTGGTCACAGAGAGAACATGCAGACAGCACCCAAGGTCAGGATTGAACCCAGGTCTCTGGTGCTGCTAGACAGCAGCTCAACTGGTTGCACCACTGTGCCGTCCTTTGTTAGTTGTTTAATTGTGCATCTTTATGCATTAATTGATGTAGCAGGACTGTGGAACCATGATCTGCTCTGCTGTTCACGGGATCAAGCGACTCTGTTTATTGTATGCTCCTTCTGTCTGCTGTGCGTGCTGTCCTAAGCTGTAGGTTTGTGAAGCTGGCATTTCAGTATCATGTACACCTCATACAGGAAGGCAATAAATGGGAATGGCAAGACCAGGCGACGTGTCAAGGTCAAAGTGGTTGTGAATACGATTTGGAGAGTTGGTGTTAAATGGAGAATGAGATAGCAATGTGAAGATCATGATGAATTGTGATGGAGCTTATATTTCTGGAGATGATCATGATTGTGCACCCTTGCTGCCAACACTAAGGTGGTCTGCATTTTTCTTGTATTCATTTGTGGGGATCTGGGCGTTGCCAGAAACGTCAGCATTTATTGCCCATCCCTAATTGCCCTTGAGGTGGTGGTGGTGGTGGTAAGTTGTCTTCTTGAACCGCTGCAGGTCTTCTGGTAAAGGTCCTGGATTTAGACAATGAAGGGCCAATAATATACTACAAAGATTGGATAGTGTACGTCTTAGAATGGAACCTGCAGGTGCTGGTGTTTCCCGTAAGCCTGATGCCATGGTCCTTCTTGGTGGTAAAGCCCACAGATTTGAGAGATGCTGTCAGAGTAGCTTGGGTGCGTAACTGCAGTGCATATTGTAAATGGTGCACACTGCAGCCATTGTGTGCTGATGATGGAGAGAGCGTCAATTAAATGGGTTGCTTTGTCCTGGATGATGTTGAAATTCTTGCCATTGGAATTGCCTCATCCAGGCAAAATGTTCTGCGTGATTTCTGATAAATAAAAGGTAACTGCACTTTAGTTGCTATTCAATGGGCTTTTGTATATATTCATTTTTCTGACAAATGTTACATATGTTAGACCAAATGCTGAGTGAGATTACCTTGCCCCAATATTCTTCTTTAGTTTGCATGTGATGTGGTGATGTAGGTTATTTAGGTAGAAATACATAATATTTTGATATTCTTTCAGAAAAGGCGGGGTGCAAGGTACTGATCTGATTTACATGTTGATAGTACATTGAAAATAACTTTGCGTTCTCATGGGGAACCTTGTCTGCTGAGATGACAGATTGGAAATGTTGTGATGGATATTCACTTGCCAGGCCCCCAAAAGGCTTATTGCTAACCTCAGCTTTGTAGCACAGCAGTATGACCTGTCCAAAGGTCAAGAAGTGGTTGCTCACTAAGCTAAAATCCCTTTTGCAAAAAGCATCAGAAATTGTCCAAGGCTTAAGATGTTTGTTGTTTGCTTAGTTAAACTTCTGACCAATATTGCCTGCTCAGCCTCTTAACATAAAGAAGAGAACAATGGGGTCCACTTATACTTAATTAAACACTCCAGTCACCTGGGCTGAAAGCGTGGTTGAAAAAACATCACATGCCAATGATGTCGACAAAATGAAAAAAAAAACGGTATAAATGTTAGAAAGCAGTCAGGGCAGGGGGGAATGACAGAGAGAAGGGCTGACAGAAAAAAGACTTAGAATTCATTCCTCAGCCTATGGTTTTTGTGACAGACGACTTGTGTGTCTGCAACTCATTGGTACGACTTTTTAGCTTGTAAGAATCGTACTTGTGTTTGGAAATCATTTGTAAGTTACAAGTCATTAAGAATTACTTATTAGAATTAAACATGTCTCACTTAAAAGAAAATAAACTGTGTTTAAACTGCTACGTTAGCTGGAAGTATCTTCTCCTTGGTTGGGAGGAGGGACCCACTGCTTGAAATAGTGATTACTGACAGATAGATCTTTCCATAGAGACTAAAGTAGTGATGTAAACTAGTCCTTGAAGTGTAGGTTGATACAGTATAATCTCCCTGTAGTGAGGGTACTCATAGATACTTACCAGACAGAACTTAAAGTCTTGACTTAAGTTTAGAGCTCTCGGACGGCACACTCTGAGGAGACTGATGGGGGGTTTACCTGAGGTGTGTAAAATAATGAGAGGTGATTACGAAGGACTTATTTCCTTTGGCAGAGAGGTCAATATCAAAGAGGCATGGATTTAACTTAATAGATAACAGGATAGAGGGGAGTTGGGGAAAGAAAATTCACACAAAGGGAAATGGAATTCACTGCCTGGAAGGGTGGTGGAGCATAAATCTTCACTGCATTTAACAGGAATTTGGATGAACACTCAGAGCCATAAACTACAAAATTATGGACCGATTTTTGGACAGGTCAGTTTGAACGGCTTCCTTCTGCATCTTGTATTTCTGTGATCCTTTGGCACAATTGACCCATTGAGCCTTTTGTGTAACTGTCAACATAAAACAAAGTTAAACTAAACTGCAATCTCATTAGTTTCAACTATAGAGTAGAATCTAAAATATTTGTTTTGCGTTGTTAAGAATTAGGTCTCAATAAACCACAGGACAAAACTTCTCAAATATTTGTGTGCATCCATTCTGGACCTCCACTGTCAACTTAACCAAAACTTTCATTTGATGGTGACTGCAGCAATGGAGGCACATCTAGGATTGCTCTAAATGTACCAAGTTGTTAAAACCCAGTGGAGTTATTGTAAAATGAAGGGGTGGCGATTCACACCTCAAAGAGACAACTTCCTCCATCTTGAAGAGAATCTACATTAGTACATTTTTTAAAAAGTTGATAAATTTTTTGAAGTCCTCGCTATAATTCCAGCTTGGCACCAAAATGAAAGTTTGGCCAGCCTGTTCAAGCACATCTCTGCTGAAGATATGCTGGGCCCCTTGGAATTCCTGGGTTGTGAATACTCCTGAATTCAGGACTTTCTGCGAGGAACACCTTGTAGCAGTGGTTGCTTAGTAGGCAGACAGATGGTCCACTCCCATAAAACTCTCCTGGAAATGTTGCCACAGGTTGGAAGATGGCAAATCACCAGACCAGTCTGCTTTTTGACTATTCTGGCATAGTTGTGCTAAAGTTACAGTGGTAGTATGTTGAAAACAAGAAAAGAATATCAGGACCTTGGTGTCTATGGCAAGAGTTCAGTTCCTTCTGAAATTAAATTTGGGCAATTCTCTGATGTCTTTACTGTTAAAATTATGAAATTAATATTCCAATTTTTTTGGGATGTGGACTGCGTGGCAATGCTTTCTAAACTAGTGAAGGAAGGGAATGCTGCCCTTCAAGAATTGACACCTGTTCACTCCCCTGTGATTTTGCCAAATCACCTTGGGACAGATACGTGAGACAGAAAGATTTACCAAAGTGATTCCAGGGATGAGTGACTTTAGTTACAAGGATAGACTGCAGAAGCTGATTCTGTTCTCTTTGGATCAGAGGAAGATACGAGCGAATCTGATAGCGGTATTTAAAATCATGAAGGGTATAGACGGTGTAGATGGAGAGAAACTGGCAGCGAGGTCAAGAATCAGGGACCAGAACGAAGATTTTTGGCGAGAGAACCAAAGATGACATGAGGAAAAGTTTTTTTCATGCAATAAATGGTTTGCCTCTGTGTGTACTGCCAGGGATAACAGAGGAAACAGATTCAGTTGTACTGTTTAAAAGGGATCTGAATAAGAATTTTAAAAGGAAGCATTTGCAGGGATAGGAGGAGGAAGCAGAGGATTGAGACGAGCTAGATTGCTCTTACATTGAGCAGGTACAGTCTTGATGGGTCAAATAGCTTCTTCCATGTAAACCATTCAATGATGTTAATGAGCAGTAAATTGTAAATTTGTTACATTTTCTTTCCCATTATTTAATTTATCTCAAGTATTGTCTTACCACTTGGCTAGTTCTGAATACTATAAATAGGTTCAGGGGTTCTGTGCTTGAATTGGTCATAAGATAGACCCAGACTCGTTCAGCACTCAGATGGCTTGCACCCAATTTCCTGGTGCATTTAGACCCCTGATGTTGTGCCTATTTTGTTAGGGTCCTCAATGACTGCCTGTAATAGACATTAGATGTGAATGCAAAGCTTGCTGAAATTGGTTGGCATTGAGCAAATGTAGACAATCAGAATCAGATTTATTATCATTGACTTAAATGACATGAAATTTGTTGTTTTGCGGCAGCAGTACAGTGCAAGGACTTTTGCACTGTACTGTGGTGTGAAATTTCTGTAAGTTGAATGTGAAATTACTATAAGTTACAAAAATAAACAAATGGTGCTTAAAATAAAAAGGAATAATGAGGACAAGACTGCTCTGTTTGGGTCTCTCCACCTGCCACTGCTGTCACAGAGGATACCTATTTTGTTTAAATAAATTCCAACTTTGTGGCTATGGAGAAAGGAAGAGCACTTCGTAACAATCATGATCACCTCCAAATCAGTCTCTTCTCAGGGCAAGGCAAGCAGCCCAACAGTCATCCTTGGAAAAAGGCTGAGCTGCTCCTGGATACATGTGAGATGCTGGAAACCTGGGCGAGTAGGCCACAGACCCTCAAGTCGGGGTGAATGCTGTTGACATTACTGCGGCCAAATTCTATACTTTGTGCTACATCTGAAAAATGGCCCAGAAAGCAACAAATCCGAGTCTGCTTGGTTGCCAGTGAGAGTACTTATGAATATGTGTGAAAACCATATAGAACATAGTACAGCGCAGTACAGGCCCTTCGGCCCACAATGTTGTGCCGACATTTTATCCTGCTCTAAGATCTATCTAACCCTTCCCTCCCACATAGCCCCCCATTTCTCTATCATTCATGTGGCTAGCTAAGAGTCTCTTAAATGTCCCTAATGTATCTGCCCCCACAACCTCTGCCGGAAGTGCGTTCCACGCACCCACCACTCCCTGTGTAAAAAAACTTACCCCTGACATCCCCCTTATACCTTCCTCCAATTACCTTAAAATTATGCCCCCTCGTGTTAGCCATTTTCGCCCTGGGAAAAAGTCTCTGACTGTCCATCTGATCTATGTCTCTTTATTCGAGATATGATTGGTACAATTCAAGTTTATGATAAATCAATACAGTAATACCTTGAAATACAAAGGGGATTTGTTTCTGGAAACCACTTTGTTGCATGAAAATCTTGTGATAGAAGATAATTATATAATAGTATACAGAGGGGTGTTTTGTCCCAAGAAAGAGGGAAAGGAGGCTCCAGGATGGATTTTGCTGAAACAGTTTTTCAGTACATGGGGCTTCGTAATATCAGGTATTACTGTCCAGTATTACTTTTAGAAGACATATTTACTCAGAGTCCCCTTTGTACTACAAGGTATTACTGTATTGATTTATCATAAACTTGAATTGTACCAGTCACTCTCTAATATCTCAAATAAATACTCATACCATTTTCAGGTATATTCATAAGTACTCAGAAAACTTGCACCGAATATAGAAATTGTTATAATTTTCAGGTCAGGGCTGATATTGTTATGTAAGATGGTAAATGCCAACAATATGATTTTTCTAATAGATCAGTGTCTGTGTTGGCTGAAAAATTATTAAGAGGAAAGTAATTCTTTATGATTCAATTAAAATGAATTGCCTGGATTTTTCTTATACGTAACACCAGCAAATTCACACAAACTTTGTTTCTCTGACAGAGGTTTCCAACTGAGGATCACCTCATGATTCATAGCCATAAACATGAAATGACTTTGAAGTTCCCAGCAATAAAAACAGACAATATTTTATCAGGTAAGAGAATATTACCCAGCAATCGGAATTACAGAATGGTAAAAGGGCAAAGCTGTTTTGATCCTATATGTGTCAGTATTACAATCTTTGCAAAAGGCCACACTTATAAAACATGTACTTTAAATAGTATAATGATAAAATATGTAAGACAGCTAAAATAAAAACCCTCTGTGTATTGCCAGGAAATATTTTCAATTTATGTTGATGGCCTACAAAATTACATGGTTTTGAACAAGAGCAATAGTACCATCACCTCCGTAATCCATGCCCTGAGCAAGCTAGAATTGGATTTGCAGATTCACAAATAACTTGGAAAAGCTGTTGCTCAAAGCTTGAAGAATAATACTCATCAATTTAGTGCAGTTGGACCTAAAATTGGAACTTGAGTCCTTATTTACATATGTAGCATGCACAGGTGTTTGGTAATACCTGTAATCTTGGGTGCTGATTTGTTGGTCTCCTGCTGATACACCCATCTTGCTCACTCTTCTGGATGCACAAGAATACCTCGTCCTATTGTTCTTTGGTCACACCTGTTAATGTTGTCACGAACGAGCAACAAAAGAAACACACCGAGTCATGATTCGGTGTTAAAAACTATTTTATTAATCACTACTTATGATAATATGTAAAATAAAAGTAAAAATGTTAGTATGTTAGAATTAAAAAATGTTAAACCTTGAACATTAACCCCAAAAACTAAACTCGTCGTGTGTGTGTGGCCAAGTCCCAAACTCCAAGTTCAGGAATGGTTCTTAAAGTTCAGTTCCGCAAGCCATAAGGTGAAACATGAGCAAAGGCTTTTTCAACAACCACCGTTGTCTGAAGATAAGACGTAGACATAGAGAAACATAGAGAGAGTAATTACAAAGTCCAAATGTTCCACGATGGAACCCAAACAACACCTCAGTGTTTACTCGGTAGTGACTTCCTCACCCCGAAAAGCATCCGAATCGTGGTCGTCCACACAAATACCTGTTTCCTTCTACAGGTCAGCAACAAAGTGAACTCCACCGGATTACTTCCAATTTCCATACATGGATTTCTGTGGCAGACACAGTTATTGTTTCTCATCCATCGATAGAGAAAACTAGCAGGCTAGTGTCTCTCTCCCTTTTCTCTCTCTCTCTCTCTCCCTTCTTCTGACCTCTTCAACAACGTCATTACGTCCTTTATCTTCTATTGACATAAGCACGCCACACACTCTATCTTAAAGGGACTTTCACCGAGTTCATAACACCTCCCATCTAAAAAGAATTTTTCCCAAGAAAAATTTTAACCACGCATACAGTTAGTAATGTTAATAATTATCCTGCTACACAATTACAGAATATCAGATTAGTACAGATACATGTTTCCCATTTAACATCGGGAAAGACAATCAGTAATCACATTACCTTTGCCTTTAATGTGAGTTATCATGAGATCAAACTCTTGCAAAATTAAACTCCAGTTTAACAGCCTTCCGTTCTTGTTTTTGACTCGGCTCAGAAACACCAATGGGTTATGATCTGTATACACAGTCAATGGTTTCTGAGCAGTGTAAACATATACACTGAAATGTTGCAAGGCTAAAACAAGCGACAGTAATTCCTTCTCTATGGTGGAATAATTCTTTCGATGCTCATTAAATTTCTTTGAAAAGTAAGCTACCGGATGGTCAATATCATCAAGGTCACCCTTCTGCAACAACACAGCTCCTGCAGCTTCATCACTGGCATCTACTGCTAACGAAAATGGCTTTTCAAAGTCAGGTGTTTTGAGCACAGGATGGTAGCATAAAATGGCTTTCAGCTTCTCAAATGCTTCTTGACAAGAATCTGTCCAAACAAACTTTACTCCCTTCTTCAGAAGATTAGTTAGGGGAAGAGCAATATCAGCAAAATTTTTACAAAATTTTCGATAATATCCAACCATTCCCAAAAGTCCTCGTACCTGTGGGAATAGGGAACTCAGATATTGCTTGAACTTTTGCCTGAACAGGAGCTTGCTTGCCTTGACCTACAACATAACCAAGATACGTCACAGTGGCATGGCCATATTCACTTTTAGCCAAGTTAACTGTAAGGTTAGCCTCGGAAAGTCTTTCAAACAACCTTTCTAACACAGACATGTGATCCTCCCATGTATCATTCCCGGTCACTAAGTCATCAATGCAGGCATCTGTATGTTTTAACCCATGAATCACTGAATTAATCATTCTTTGAAATGTTGCTGGAGCATTTTTCATTCCAAATGGTAAAACATTGTATTCATACAATCCAGAAGGGGTTACAAAGGCAGATATCTCCCCTCCTCTATCTGTTAATGGAACACACCAGTACCCTTGTAATAGGTCAATCTTTGTAAGAAATTTTGCCTTTCCCACTCTGTCTATGCAATCATCCACCCTAGGAATAGGGTAAGCATCTAACTTTGTTACAGCATTCACTTTCCTGTAATCTGTGCAAAATCTAACAGTTCCATCAGGTTTAGGCACAGTAGCACAGGGCGAACTCCAGTTTAAAGTAGAATGTCTAATAATATCATTTTCCAACATGTATTTTATCTCCTGATCAACAAGTTTACTTTTTTCCACATTCATTCGATATGGGTGTTGTTTGATTGGTTTTGCATCCCCAACATCAACATCATGAGTAATTATCGATGTTCTGTTTGGAACATCTGGAAACAGATTTTTAAATTTTAAAATTAATTCTCTCATCTGTTGTTTTTGTGAAACTTGTAAATGGTCCAACTTCGTTTCAAGGTTCTCCAGGATATTTTGGTTTTTTAGTTTCGATGGAATAATATTTGGTCTAAATTGGCCTTCCTCAATATCAACATCAGGCATTCTAGAAACAACCTTCATATCATCCACCAAGGCCACAACTGAATCTCTCTCATAGTAAGGCTTTAGCATGTTTACATGACAGAGTTGTGTTTTCTTGCGTCTATCTGGTGTTTTAATTATATATGTTAAATCAGTCACTGGGGATTCAATAATATAGGGTCCAGAAAAACGAGATTGCAAGGGATTATTTTGGCTAGGGAAAAATACCAACACCTTTTGCCCCACTGCAAATGTCCTAGGCCGAGCACGTCCATCAAAACATGTCTTCATTCTTATCTGGCTGGTTTTCAAATTCTCTCTCGCTAGCTGGCAGACTCTCTCCAACCGAGCTTTAAATTTTTGGACATAGTCCAACAGACTCAAGTGCACTTCTTCATTAACCCATTGCTCTCTTAACAATTCCAAAGGTCCTCTCACCCTATGTCCAAATACAAGCTCAAACGGACTAAATCCTAATGACTCCTGGATTGATTCTCTAATGGCAAACAAAAGTAAATGAACGCCTTCGTCCCAATCCTTTGTGTTTTCAAAGCAATAAGTCTTCAGCATATTTTTGAGAGTAGAATGAAATCTCTCCAGAGCTCCCTGAGATTCTGGGTGATATGCAGATGATACAATCTGCTTTGCTCCCAGCTCATAGACTAGTTGCTGAAAAAAATTAGACATAAAATTACTGCCTTGATCAGATTGAATTTCTTTTGGCAAACCAAACAAAGTAAAAAATCTTAAAAGAGCCTTTGACACCGTCTTGGCCTTAATATTTCTAAGGGGTATTGCCTCTGGAAATCTAGAAGTGGCACACATAATGGTTAACAAATACTGATTTCCAGTCTTAGACTTTGGCAATGGACCAACATAGTCCACAATCACCTTCGAAAAGGGTTCACCAAAAGCAGGAATTGGCTTCAACGGAGCCACAGGGGGGTTTTGATTTGGTTTACCTACCATCTGACATGTGTAACTAGTTCGACAAAACATCACCACATCCTTTCTCAAACCATGCCAATAGAATTGTTTCAAGATCTTACCTACAGTTTTATTCACACCAAAATGACTACCCAAAGGCAGACTATGAGCCAAATTTAAAATCTCATTCCTATAAGCTTTTGGAATAACAACCTGATGAATAACTTCCCATTCCTCATTAACAGGGAGATGAGGAGGTCTCCATTTCCTCATTAACACTCCATTTTTGACATAATATCCAATTGGCACTTTCTCAATCTCCTCACATGAGAGTGCTTTTTCTTTCAATTCTGTCAACTCAGGGTCCTTTGTCTGTTCCACCATAAACTCCTTCCTCGACAAAGACAAATCTTTAAATTCAGGCTCACTATAAGGATGTTGATTCTCCAGTGAAGACAGAAAAGTCTCAGACAAGGCATCATAATTTTCTTCCTGTTTAGGACTGTCACAAGGAACCACATCAGACTGCACCGGACTGTCGGTCTTTGCTAATTCTTTAGCTCTAGATAGAGTCACCGCACATGATGGGTAAACATCTGGATCATTCTCAGACTCATCAATCCTTGGTTTGGTCGTTAACCATACCACAGGAACAATTTCTCCATCTGCAAGGTCATTTCCCAATAACAAAGAAACTCCTTCCACTGGCAAACTAGGTCTTATCCCTATCTCGACTGGTCCTTCTACGAACTTTGACTTTAAAATCACCTTGTGCAAAGGGACAGACATGGTGTCACCTGTAATGCCTCGCACTAGATTTATGTCACCAGTGTCAGTTTCTCCACCAAAATTTAAAACACTGTCCAGTAAGAGAGATTGACAAGCCCCAGTATCTCTAAAAATTTTCACTGGCACCTGGGGTGACTCATCATTCAGTGAAACAAAACCCTCTGATACATAAGAACGGAATTCCTTTCTCACCTCCTCCAACTTTTCAGCTTTTACCTCCTGCATGGACTGATCTTTAACAGCATCTCCTAAACCTTTTAGATTTTTAATTGCCTGAAAACAAGCATTAGGCACAGCTTCCTTCCTCTTTTTTTCAAAAGGGCACAATTAGATATGACATGGCCAGGTTTCTTACAGTAATAAGTACGCTCAACAGGTTTCTCCAGCACTGGCTTCTTTTCATCCTTCCCTTTTTGATTACCTCCCAATTTAATCTCCGGTTTACCTGGATTGTCCTTATAACTCTTTTGAAAGGTTTTAGGTTGTCCCCATTTACATTAATGGGTTAAAACATAATCATCTGCCAACCTAGCAGTTTCTTGTAAAGTTTCCACCTCCTTTTCATTTAAATATGTTGTTAATTCAGCTGGAACACATCTTTTAAAGTCTTCTACTAACATCAATTCTTTCAATTTATCAAAATCCCCATCTACATTTTTAGCCATGCACCATCGTTCAAAACATATTCTCTTTCCATTGGCAAATTCCATATAAGTCTGATCTGCAGATTTCCTCAAGTCTCTAAATTTTTGTCTATAAGCTTCAGGTACCAATTCATAGGCCTTTAACATAGCTTGTTTTACCTTGGTATAATCAGCTGCATCCTCAACAGACAAAGCAGAATAAGCTTTTTGAGCTTTACCTTTAATCACACTCTGTACCATAAGAGCCCATTCTTCCTTTGGCCAGTTT
The DNA here is from genome assembly GCF_009764475.1 of Pristis pectinata. Classification (NCBI taxonomy): domain Eukaryota; kingdom Metazoa; phylum Chordata; class Chondrichthyes; order Rhinopristiformes; family Pristidae; genus Pristis; species Pristis pectinata. The sequence continues at coordinate 108,427,574 of NC_067409.1, forward strand.
GAACTCACAGCAACTTTTTCAAAATGTTGGAAATACTGATCAACCTGATCTTCCTCAAAAGGAGGGACTAATCGAACCTCCCTGCTGGCTGAATACCCATCATCAGAATCAGATTCCAAACTCTTTCGCTTCATTTTTAACTCATGCTGCCGCTGTTTTTCCTTCTCCTCTGCCTCAAACTTTAACCGAATTAGTTCCCGTTCCCGTTCAGCCTCTAACTTCACCCGAGTTAGCTCTCGTTCAGCCTCTATCTTTAACCGGGTCTGTTCTCGTTCAGCCTCTAATTTCTTTTGTCCCAACTCGAACTTCATTCGTGTTTGTTCTAACTCCATCTTTGCTATCTGCACCTGTCTAACAGGAATCTCTGACTCACTCCCAGAAAACTCTTCTAACTGTTCTAATTCTTCCTCCTCCAGATCCTCCAACTCCACTGGTTGAGAAGTCACATCAGAAATCACGGGTTTAATCTCAGGAAACTCAACTACCTCACTCAACTCAAATACTTCCTTCTCCAAATAATAGTCAACTGTCATTCTATGAATAACTGCTTTTCTCATAGACCGCTTTACTGCTGTAAGGTTTAGCCTTGTAGCAATCTCTACCAAATCATCCTTTTTCACTACCTCCAATCCCTTTAGGGTTGGTGACTCCAAAAATGCCTTAATATCCATTGCTTCTGGTTTCCACACACACAAGCCCATTAAAAAGAATTTATCAGACCTCCCTCAACAATCTTTGGATTGAATCTCGAACGAATCTCGTCAATCTGGGGAATGATCCCAGACGACACTCATTAACCTTTGGGTTGGATCCCGGACGAGCCCCCAATTTTGTCACGAACCAGCAACAAAACAAACACACCGAGTCATGATTCTGTGTTAAAAACTATTTTATTAATCACTACTTATGATAATATGTAAAATAAAAGTAAAAATATTAGTATGTTAGAATTAAAAAATGTTAAACCTTGAACATTAACCCCAAAAACTAAACTCGTCGTGTGTGTGTGGCCAAGTCCCAAACTCCAAGTTCAGGAATGGTTCTTAAAGTTCAGTTCCGCAAGCCATAAGGTGAAACATGAGCAAAGGCTTCTTCAACAACCACCGTTGTCTGAAGATAAGACGTAGACGTAGAGAAACATAGAGAGAGTAATTACAAAGTCCAAATGTTCCACGATGGAACCCAAACAACACCTCAGTGTTTACTCGGTAGTGACTTCCTCACCCCGAAAAGCATCCGAATCGTGGTCGTCCACACAAATACCTGTTTCCTTCTACAGGTCAGCAACAAAGTGAACTCCACCGGATTACTTCCAATTTCCATACATGGATTTCTGTGGCAGACACAGTTATTGTTTCTCATCCATCGATAGAGAAAACTAGCAGGCTAGTGTCTCTCTCCCTTTTCTCTCTCTCTCTCTCTCTCTCCCTTCTTCTGACCTCTTCAACAACGTCATTACGTCCTTTATCTTCTATTGACGTAAGCACGCCACACACACACACACACACACACACACACACACACACACACACACACACACACACACACACACACACACACACACACACACACACTCTATCTTAAAGGGACTTTCACCGAGTCCGTAACAATGTGAAATAAAAAATGTCGAAGTCTGCTGCTGGGTGCTGGACATGTTAATTGCAATTAAGGGGTTGGATAAAAGAGAATAACAGAATAGCTTATTTAGGAAGAAAATACTTCTAAATTTCCTTTCTCTCATTAAAGAAAAATCGGAAAAAGAAGTCTTCATTGAGTCATGGAGTTATACAGCTTGGAAACAGACCCAACTTGTTCATGCCGACCAAAATGCCTTCCTGAGCTAGTCCCATATTTAAAGGGATATCCATGAACCTATCCAAATGCCTTTAAAATGTTGTCACTGTACCTGCCTCTGCTACTTCTTCTGGCAGCTCTTTCCATATACCCACCTCACTCTGTGAAAAACTTGCCTCTTAGGTCCCCTTTAAATCTTTCTCCTTTCACCTTAAACCTATGCCCTCTAGTTTTAGACTCCCCTACCCTGGGAAAAAGACTGCAACCATCCACCTTATCCTTATAAACTTCTATAAGGTCACCTCTCAGCCTCTTTCCCAGCCTATCCAGTTTCTCCTCATAAGCCCACCAGTCCTGCAACATCCTTGTGGATCTTTTCTGCACGATCTCCAGCTTAATCACATCCTTCCTATGATATGGCGACCAGAACCACAGACAATATCCCAGATATGGTCTGACCAATGTCCTATACAGCTGTAACCTGACGTCTCAACTCTTGCACTCAGTGCCCTGTCTGATGAAGGCAAGCATGCCATATGCCTTTTTCACCACTTTGTCTACATGTGTCGCCACTTTCAGGGAACTATGTACTTGTACCCCTAGGCCTCTCTGTTCCACAACACTCTCCAGGGCCCAACTATTTACTGTTTAAGTTCTGCCCTGGTTTAACTTCCAAAGATGCATCACTTTGCACTTGTCTGAGTTAAATTCCACCTGACGTTCCTTTGTTCACTTTCCTAGTTGATCTAGATCCTGTTGTAACCCTAGGCAACCTTCACTGACTACTGCACCATCAATTTTGGTGTCATCTGCAAACTTACTAATTGTGCCATTGACCTTCTCCTCCAAACTGTCGATATATATGACAAACAACAGGGGACCCAGCACTGATCCCTGCAGCACGCCACTGGTCACTGGCCTCCAATCTGAAAAACAACCCTCCACTACCACCCTCTGTCTCCTTGCACCAAGCCAATTTTGTCTCTAACTGGCTCGTTCACCTTGGATCTCACCTTTCAGACCAGTCTACCATGTGGGACCTTGTCAAAAATCTTGCTAAAGTCCATGCAGACAATGTCTACTACCCTTGGTCACCTCTTCAAAAATTTCAATTAAATTCGTGAGACACAATTACCCACACACAAAGCCATAAGAGCATAAGACAAAGGACCAGAAGTCGGCCATTTGGCCCATCAAGTCTGCTCCACCATTCTATCATGAACTGATCCATTCTTCCATTTAGCCCCATTCCCCTGCCTTCTGACCATAACCTTTGATGCCCTGGCTACTCAATCTCTGCCTTAAATACACCCAATGACTTTGCCTCCACAGCCGCCCGTGGCAACACGTTCCACAGATTTACCACTCTCTGGCTAAAGAAATTTCTCCGCATCTCTGTTCTGAATGGGTGCCCTTCAATCCTGAAGTCGTGCCCTCTTGTACTAGACTTCCCTACCATGGAAAACAACTTTGCCACATCTACTCTGTCCAGGCCTTTTAACATTCGAAATGTTTCTATGATGTCCCCCCTCATTCTTCTGAACTCCAAGGAGTACGGCCCAAGAGCCATCAAATGTTCCTCGTATGTTAACCCTCTCATACCTGGAATCATTCTAGTGAATCTCCTCTCAACCGTCTCCAACGTTAGCACATCCTTTCTTAAATAAGGAGCCCAAAACTGCACACAGTACTCCAAGTGGGGTCTTACCAATGCCTTATAGAGCCTCAACATCACATCCCTGCTCTTAAATTCTATTCCTCCAGAAATGAATGCCAACATTGCATTCGCCTCCTTCACCACTGACTCAACCTGGAGGTTAACTTTTAGGGTATCCTGCACGAAGACTCCCAAGTCCCTTTGCATCTCTGAATTTTGAATTTTCTTCCCACTTAAATAATAGTCTGTCCGTTTATTTCTTCTACCAAAGTGCATGACCAGACACTCTCCAACATTGTATTTCATTCGCCACTTCTTTGCCCATTCTCCTAGTCTATCCAAGACTCTCTGCAGACTCTCCATTTCCTCAACCCTACTTGCCCCTCCACCTATCTTTGTATCATCGGCAAACTTAACCACAAAGTCATTTATTTCATAATCCAAGTCGTTGATATACAACGTAAAAAGAAGTGGCTCCAACACGGACCCCTGCGGAACACCACTGGTAACCGGCAGCCAACCAGAATGGGATACCTTTATTCCCACTCTCTGTTTCCTGCTAATCAGCCAATGCTCCATCCATGCTCATAACTTTCCTGTAATTCCATGGGCTCTTATCTTATTTAGCAGCTTCATGTGTGGCACCTTGTCAAAGGCCTTCTGAAAATCCAAATATACAACATCCACTGCATCTCCTTTGTCTAGCCTGCTTGTAATTTCTTCATGCAAATAGATCCTGTCTCTCAGAGTCCTCCCCAGTAACTTATCCACCACTGATGTTCGGCTTACTGGTCTGTAGTTCCCTTGCTTGTCTTGTGGCCCTTCTTCACTAAAGCCACAGGTGAGGTTCCAGTCTTCTGGTGTCTCGCCCGTGGCTAAGGAAGATACAAAAATCTCTGCCAGAGCCCCAGCAATTTCTTCCCTTGCTTCCCACAATATCCTAGGGTACACTAGGTCAGGGCCCAGGGACTTATCCACCTCTATGTGCCTCAAGACATCCAACACCTCCTCTTCCATAATATCGACATGTATCAGGACATCACAGTCCTCTCCCCCAAATTCCCTAGCTTCCATGAGCTTCTCCATGGTTAATACAGACAAGAAGTGTTCATTTAAGACCTCGTCCATCTCCCGTGGCTCCACAAACAGACAAATGCACTGATCCTTGAGCAGATCTATTCTTTCCCTAGTGACTCTTTTGCTCTTACTATACTCACAGATTCTCCTTTTGCCTTATCTGCCAAGGATGTCTCGTGTCCTCTTTTTGTCCTCTGATTTCCTTCTTGAGTGTACTCCTACATCCCTTATACTCCTCGAGGGACTCGCTCAATCCCAGTTGCCCATAACTGACATATGCCTCCTTTTTCCTGACCAGAGCCTCAATATCCCTCGTCAGCCTGGGTTCCCTAACCCTGCCAGTCTTGCCCTTCACTCTAACAGGAACTCTCCAAACAGAAGAGGCAAACATTACCTTGTGGATAGGGTAAATAAAGAAGTAGGAATAATTTGAACAAGTTAGGTGTGAGGAGGTTCACAGTGGAGCTGAAATTATAACCCTCTTGCCTGCCTTGTAGCATCGCAAGCAGTGCATTGGAGGTTTACACTTTATTGCTGCTATTGTGGTGGGTGGTGCTGTTTTGCTGGAATCCTTCAAAGAAGCAGTCTGAACAACCAGCTGAAATGATAAAAATTGGTTTATTATTGTCACGCGTACCGAGGTACAGTGAAAAACTTGTCTTACATACCTTCTATACAGATCATTTCATTACAACAGTGCATTGAGGTAGTACAAGGTAAAACAACAGAGTGCAGAATAAAGTGCTACAGTTACAAAGTGCAGTGCAGGCAGACGGTAAGGTGCAAGGTCACAATGAGTACACACGTAATTACAAAATATAATCAAATGCATCCCAGTGCAACTTTTGGGTGTCCTGTCAGAAAGTGAGTCACTTGCTGCAGGATATTGAGCCTCTGATCATTTTAGCAGTGGTATTTATGTGGTTGGTCTATTTGACTTTCTGGTCAGCGGTGCCTCAAAGGGGGTTGATGGTGAAGGACTTGACATTTCAAGGGTAGCTCATTGGATTCTCTTTTGATCGAGACAGTCAATGTCCAGAAAATTTGTGCTATAAATGTTACTTCCCACTCACCAGCTGATGCCTGCATGTTTTCCATGCTTTGGTGCATGCAGACATGGCCGCTTCATTTATTGAGGGCTTGCAAATGGAAATGGACATTTTTCAATCATCAGCAGGCATCCCCACTTCTGATGGTTTGATAACACAGCTGAATATGGTGGGTTTGGATGGTAGGTCTCAAGACTAGTTGTGGTCTACTGTATTCCACACAAAGCACCCAGTCACATGGGCTTCGACCTCGCCATCAACTGAAGGGCAATCAGCTGCAGAACGAGCAGAAGGAGGAAAGCAGCAACTTTGAACAGTCCACTTCAGGGTGGCGCAGAAGTGCTGCAGTTGGTGCTATTGCCTCACAGCACAAGGGGCTCCAGTTCGATCTTGACCTCGGGTCCTGTCTGCGCAGAGTTTGCTCTTTCTCTCTGTGGACCATGTAGCTTTTCTGCAGGCATTCCAACTTCCTCCTATATTCCTAAGGCATATGATACATGAATTGGTGATTGTAAGTTACCGCTTTGCATATGTTAAGGGCAAAAAGAATCCAAAGTGGAGCTGGTGGGCATGTGTGAGAAAGAGTAGGTTGCAGGGGTACGGGGACATAAGGAGAGAAGAATGCAGTTGCTTCCCTTAGGCCAACCAGGGCCGAATGAATCATAATAGTATAAACGGCTGGGCTCTCCTCCAAAGCTGTCCAGACAATGGAATCATTGTTTAAACATGGCAATGCCCGTTCCATCAAGTTGTCAAGTATATGCAAGTTCCCTTGGTGTGCAGTGGCATCAAGAGCCATATTGCCCAATCCTTGTTGCCCAATAGTGACCTTCTGCAGTGTAGTTGTAGTACGGTAGTTCAACTATAGATCATGACACGAAGGTTGGAGGGGTTGTGGATAGTGGAGAAGGTTGTCATAGGTTGCAACGGGATATAGACAGGATGCAGAGTTGGGTAGAGAGGTGGCAGATGGAGTTCAATCCGGACTAGTGCGAAGTAATACACTTTGGAAGATTGAACTTGAAGGTGGAGTACAAGCTTAATGGCAGGAGCCTTAGCAGTGTGGAGGAACAGAAAGATCTTGGGGTCCAAGTCAGTAGATCCCTCAAAGTTGCTGAGCAAGTTGATTGGGTGGCTGAGAAGGCTTATAGTGTGCTGGCCTTCATTAGTCAGAGGATTGAGTTCAAGAGTCATGAGGTAATGTTGCAGCTCTATAAAACTCCAGTCAGACCACACTTATTGTGTTCAGTTCTGGTCACCTCAGTATAGGAAGGATGTGGAAGCTTTAGAGAGGGTGCAGAGGAGATTTACCAGGATGCTGCCTGGATTAGAGAACATGTCTTATGAGGAAAGGTTGAGCAAACTGGGGCTTTTCTCTTTGGAGCGACAGAGGATCAGAGGGGACTTGATAGCGGTGTATAGATTATGAAAAGGATAGATAGAGTGGACGGCCAGCTCCTTTTTCCAAGGGCAGCAATGGCCAATTCCAGAGGACATCAGTTTAAGGTCAGAGGAGGAAAGTTTAGGGGAGATGTCAGTGGTAGGTTCTTTACACAGAGTGGTGGGTGCCTGGAACACACTGCCAGGGGTGGTGGTGGAGGCTGATACAAGAGGAACATTTAATAGACTCTTAGATAGGCACATGGATGTAAGAAAAATGGATGGTTATGGGCTTTGTAGGAGGGAAGGGTTAGATTGATTGTAGAGTAGGTTTATATAGGTCGGCACAACATTGTGGGCCAAAGGGCCTGTACTGTGCTGCACTGTTCTATGTTCTACGTCTCTCACGGTAGCTGTTCCCAGTGGCTGGTCAAGCATCAGCTGGATTTTGAGGACTTGGAATCCCTTCAGGTTGCAGTGAACAAGAGTTTGCATGTGACACCCACAAAGTGAGGTGAGAGCAGTGAATGGCACACTGGGAAGCTGCCTGCTGTCTCCTGCAGCTTTGTGAAAGAACCTGACATAGTTAACTTCAGTGGAATTGTGAATGGCTGTGACCTCCTTCGTGCAGTTTTAGGGGAAATCTGGGATTTGTTGGAGAAATCACCAGCTCTGACCCTGGAATGAGTCTGACATGTGGAAGCTGAGGCTACCTTTACCTTTACAGCCTCTGGAAATGCAGTTCTGGTCCTCCCCATGGCTGAAGTTGTAGAGGGAGCAACTCCTTACTGAACTGCAGACAGCTCATTCATTTTTCACTGAGGTATATAAAGAGGAATTGGACCCTGAAGACCCATGGTGGATATGGGTTTTTGGTGTAGGCTTCCTTTTTGTTCCTCCTTCTCCCCATCCCTTGTAGTTGGCCAAGCTCAATCTGCCCATTCTCAACTGTCTTGCAGGGCTTCAAGAGCACAGACAATTATAACACCCATATTATGGACTCCTTGAATTCAACAGTGTCTGGCTTACGATTTTACTTAAAGAGGTTCAGGTACAACACACCCTATGAATTCAAAGCCAAATTCTGTCGAAAGCCTTCAACAACCAGCTATCATATTTAATACATTTTAAATAGTACAGGTCGGGTCAGTGCTCGGTGATCCTCCTTTTCTGCTTTTGAAAGCTTCATTCTCTGTGTGTGCTTACCATTTAGCTGCATCATTGTGCTGCAGTTCAATTGCATTAACAGTAACAGTGTATTATGCATATGCATTTTGCAGCCAGGAAATTCTTTTCTTGTCTCCTGCCACAGTCCTCACAAGTTGGGTGACATCTACTTCTGTTGGTCTGGAAGTTTTGACATTCACCATCAGATCAATTGGCCTTTGTGGGAAACCTGTGCTAAATTTGTTGGAAACTAAATCTTCGGTCAGAGGAGGTCCAGAGAGATAAACTTATGGGAAACTTTTTTTTGTATCTATGTGAGCTTGGACGATGAGGCATGCTGTCCTTGGCTCCACAAGGAAGCTTGACATTCCACAGCCCAGACCATGGGCAGAAAATGTTTGCCCTAACTGCTGCCAATGGTTTGACCAGGCCAGCGATCTCCCATCCTTTGACAACCCAATACTGATCTGGCCAGCCACAGATCTCATCAACTCAAGTTTGGTAAGCAGACTTTCCTCTGATCCACCAGATGAGGTCTGGCAGTAACAATCCTTGACTCCACACTCCACATTGCCTTCACACCTACTCACACTAGTCTCACACACCACTGTCTAACTCTGTGTCACAGGGGATGTCACTCCTTAGGGAGAATTCCAATACAGTGGCCCAGGCTTAACTGTTGGCATTTCCCTAACTGAGTGACACAAAAGTTGGAATTTCGGTGCATGGAGAAATCTTGAACTTACTGCCAGCTATTCGCTATTGCCAAATACACGTTGGCACAGGACAATCCAGAGTCCAGTAGTGGAGGGTGAAATCTGGCTTTTCTCCATTACTTAAGAAGAAGATCCACTTGAACAACCTGTGCCGGGTCTGCAAGGCACGAAGATGTGCGTTAGTACTTTTAGATTTTTAATCATGTAAGTTTTATTTGAATACCTTGATGTGTGGACGGGACTGTCATGTTGTGCGGGTGTGGAAAAATGGTATGGAACGAAGATGTAGAAATGGGAAAACAGCATGTTGGTATTTTAACTTACACTTTGGCTCCAATATTTCCATGAAGGATCTTGAGATGTTTGCTGGTGTGGGGTGGGAGAGGGGAGCATCTTGGCAGGAGTTTGTGAGAATTATTTTCTTTTCTTGTTTGGGTGGACAATCTGAAGTTTCGACAGCCAGTTAAGCCAGAGTGCAGAGCTTTGCCAGGTGTGAAAAGATTTTCTTCAGATGTTTGATGGACAGGGATTGTTCTGACCCCCTCCTGTGAAGGGAGTTGTGAGGAAGTTATGAGTCTCAGCCTTGCCACTGGAGACTGGACAGTTTACTCCGGAGGTTCCTGCAGTGGAATTGAATGAGGCAGTTCAGACTTAATCAGTTTATCAGAAGTGAGAGCAGGAGGCTCCCCACTTATCACCAGATCCCTTTATCTTCAGCAGCCTGTTTTCATGTCCAGATAATTAGACAAAACCTTCCCTAAAGCAGTAGATATGTTCCCTAATTTTTGCCAGTCTTTCTGATTTGAAAGGCCATAATTTAATTGGAAAAACCATATCCTTCCATTTTGGATGGGCAGGCTTGAAGAGCAAGGAAAACATTACAGTTGTGACACTGATCCACGTTGGAAAATGATCAGTTGGGGAGATGGTAGCAATGGAAAATAACCTTTATTTCGTATTATTCAACATGAACTGAACTAATAATCTAACACATTTCTTCATAGATCAGACCCCAACCCCTACTCGCTTTCTGAAGAACTGCGAAGAAGTTGGACTCTTTAATGAACTTGCGTGTTCTTTAGAGCAGGAGTTCAGGAAAGCACAGGAAGAAGAAGACAATAAAAGGGTATGTGAATACTATTAAACCTAGGGTGAAATTTTCCTCTCCAGATTGACAGATAATATTTTGGAGTGTTTGATTACACTTCCACATATGCTAATAAATGGTAACCTATTATGTTGGTTTCAATGGAAAATTTGTGCATGTACGTTTAATTGCTTTAAAAGTACTCTTACATACTTTGCTATCAAATTAAGAAATAATTTCAGAAATAAACAGCACAAATCTCAAAGATGGATCATTCCTTAAAGCCTATGGGTTCATTAAGCGACGGGACAATTCTACTTCAAAGAGACAGATAAAAGGTTTGTTTTTCTCTTCAAAGAGTATGATCAGAAATCACAGATTTGTTAAATTCAGTGTGGTTCCATTTGAATGTAATGACACAATATAAAATTTCCCCAACTGTGACAAATGTTTTGAAATTTTATTTTCAGCATTATTATTTCCTCTCATTCAGAATGCAGAAGGAAATAATTGCTAAGATTTTTGTGAAGGAAACTCAGCAAGGACAACATTAAAGTACTTGCTAAACCTGAGTTGAATCTAATTTACAACTGGAGCAACACACAAAATGCTGGAGGAACTCAGCAGGTCAGGCAGCATCGATGGAAGTCAATGTTTTGGATTGAGATGCTTCATCAGGACAAGGGTCTCGACCCGAAATGTCGACTATCCATTTCCCTCCATCGGTGCTGCCTGACCCGTTGAGTTCCTCCAATGTTTTGTGTGTTGCTCCAGATTTCCAGCATCTGCAGTCTCTCTTGTATCTCTAATTTATAACAAATGTTTTGGTTTAATAAGATAAGATATCTTTATTAGTCACATATGCATTGAAACACACAGTGAAATGCATCTTTGCGTAGAATATTCTGGGGGCAACCTGCAAGGGTCGCCACTCTTCCAGTGCCAACATAGCATGCCCACAACTTCCTAACCCGTACGTCTTTGGAATGTGGGAGGAAACCAGAGCACCCGGAGGAAACCCACGCAGACACGGGGAAAATGCACAAACTCCTTACAGACAGCGGCCAGAATTGAACCCGGGTCGCTAGCACTGTAATAGCATCACACTAACTGCTGCACTACTGTGCCTTAATCATTATAGCAAAATTAAACATGATTACACACTTAAAAATAAAGTTAAAATTAGTTAAACAAAAGCTAAATCATAACAAGATACTTATAAAATTAAACACAACTAAAGCATTTGAGTCAAAAATAATATTGATTTATGAATTGACTCATGAACGGTGAGTGCCCTGAAACATGTCCAGCTCCCTGGGAGCTGCCCCTCCACTGAAATGAAACTGCTCCGGGTCCAGTCTGGGGCAGGTCAACAGGGGGACCTGTCACCCAACTGCCGGGAAACTCCAGGAAGCTGGTGCTCTGCCACCAGACTCCATGAGGATGCAGGGCTACAACATGGTCTGAGTGACCATGGGGAGTTGTCTCAGGGAGGTTCGGTTCTATGTCCAACCGAAGGTCCCTTTGAAGAGATCTTAACCAAGCCTCACTGCTGTAAACTTGTCTCTACCAGGTCAACTAGGAATATGGGGTACTAATGCAGATATCTCTCATCATTATTCTCCCAGTCCCTCCTGCAGCAGTACAAATATGCCTGTGCACTATATTGTTTTGTAGTCCAGGTGTGGACTAATGGTATATAAGGAAATACAGAAATAGAAAGACAAAGTCATGTCATTTGGTATTTTGCTCAATGCTTGGGCCCAATATTTAGATTCATAGTCATGCAGCACAGAAACAGGCCTCTTGAGTCACTGTGTCCATGCCAACCATTGTACTTATCTGTACTAATTCCACTTAACCTGCAGAGCCCAAAGGCAATGGGAAAGTTCAGTAGTGTGGGTCAGGAAATGATCAGATCAGATCAGATCAGATCAGATCAGATCAGGTATCTTTATTAGTCACATGTACATCGAAACACACAGTGAAATGCATCTTTTGTGTAGAGTGTTCAGGGGGCAGCCCGCAAGTGTCGCCACGCTTCCGGCACCAACACAGCATGACCACAGCTTCCTAACCTGTACGTCTTTGGAATGTGGGAGGAAACCGGAGCACCCGGAGGAAACCCACACAGACACGAGGAGAATATACAAACTCCTTACAGACAACGGCGGGAATTGAACCCGGGTCACTGGCGCTGTAAAGCATTGCACTAACCGCTACAGTACCGTGAAACATGTTGGAAATTGTGCAGTTATGGCTCTTGACCTTGTAAACTTTAATGGACTGAATATCATAGCATTTTTGCAAAAGGGACTTTGTATATAAGCACAAAAGAAGAACTTTCCCTTTCTTATCACACACAAGCTTGTAATTGACAGATCCTGCACAAGAAAACTAACCATAGCAATGGGAGTATTTCGGTAGGATCTCTTGATAATTTCTGTATCCAGCTTCTCAATCGTCGGATTGACTGCTTCATAGGTTGCTGGTTGGAAAAACCAGCTGCAGGAAGCTGAGGTCATGGATGGTCAGTTGTGGGGCAGGCAGAGGTTTGAGGTTGGGTGGAAAGGTTGATCTGCGATGCTCAAGGCTGGAAATTGTGGGTTGGATGGGGCAGTTAGTTTAATGATTGCTACAGAGGGCAGAGAGGATCTGATTGATAGAAACATGACTGAAGGTTTGCTTGAGGGATGGATGGAAATTACAGAACTTCATGCATAAAACTTGTGATATAAAAGTACTTCCCTGTTTGAGCCAACTTCTCTGACTACCCTTTAACTGACAGGCTTCCTGAGGTCTGGGAAACCTCTTTGGAAGCTGTGAAATTTCAATTTAGGTGTCAAGGCACTTGCAGCCTGATTTAAATATTATAATAGTGTCCAACCTCCCGAAGAAGGGGAGCTCTTAACCCTTGCAAATTCCATTTGTATTTTATCTGGTGTTGGATTACTCTAACTTCTTTCATTTATGTTTTTGAGTAAACTTCCTGCATCTGTGCCTTTGAAGTGAAACATGTTGGAAATTGTGCAGTTATGGCTCTTGACATTGTAAACTTTAATGGACTGGATATCATAGCATTTTTGCAAAAGGGACTTTGTACATAAGGACAAAAGAAGAACTTTCCCTTTCTGATCACACACAAGCTTGTAAACTAATTGACAGATCCTGCGCAAGAAAACTAATTATAACAATAAACACATGTTGCAGCCTCCTGATGTCAATCCAATGGTTTATGAAAATGGTTCACCTTAAACTGATGACCAGCATCATAATAAAACAAGTAATATTGGCAAGGATGTCTGAATTTCTACCTATAGCATTGATGTAGGGGCATTGCTCCTTCAGTCTCCACAAACACTAATTAACTTGAGTGTTTCCAAACATTTTCCATTTCTATTTCTACATGGATGTGTGCTGAAGTGTTTTGGTGAGGAGGCCCATCAAGAACATTGCTAAGAGAGGAAGCATTGCATTATTTTTTTATCCTGTTGGAAATGGGATAAGATTTAGTCCAGACAAAGTGAAATAAATGTGTCCTCCTTCCAGTATTTATTAGTGACTCTCAGGTAAATGAATCTGGACATTTTCAATTCACGTTCATGATATGACAGCAGTAAGTGATCTTCAGAAGAGGCATGTAAAACATTAAAGCTGTTTTGTTGAACATCGGAATTTTGATTAATAGTATCTTGTGATATTTAAAAAGGGTGCCCCTAATCTAAGTGAGGAGGTACTAAGCAGCTTTTTTCGGGGAGAAAGAAGTTCTCATTTGAACTGCTTTTGATTTATTCTGCTGCACTTCCTGCCTAAAAGTTTTTGACTCATAGATACATAAAACCTCTGGTCTGTATCTATATCACTCTATTACAGGATTTTGCTATCTGCAGATTGTGATTGAATTTGTTGCTTCTGACAAAGTATTCAGTGTGTCTAGTATCCAAGTTGATTATCTAAAGTTCATATCTACTAAAAAAAATAAATTATTCAAAAATAATGAACTGGGGGATACTGTTATCTTGATTTTCTCTTATTTGTTTCTAAACTGAGAAACCAGAACTATGTTTGAAACAGAACCAACAGCACAAGCTGGTTACCAGTTCCAGTTTTTAAGGTGGACTTTCATTTGGACAAGACAGCAAGTTAATGAATATATGGAAATCAATGCTACTTTTGACTCCAGTTGGAAATTCAAGTCTCACTCCAGAGACTCAACCTCAAGGTTGCCACTCCGCTGCTGAGTGAACACAGCTCTTTTGGAGATGCTGTATTTCAGGTGAAGCATTGAATCGAGACCTCATCTGTGAAGGGAAGTCATCTTTTTACATTGGTATGATTATTTTTTCATGTGCTTAAATCAAAGGTAGCACATACCTGAAAACAAGCAGAAGGTAGAGGGTGAGACAGTAGGGAATCCTCCTGTAGGACTCCTTCCCTATCCTTTGGAGATTATAGGTCTCAAATGACTTACCATGTTGCCGGGATTTGGCAGCCTTCACACATATTGATTATTATAATGGACTGAATTTCTCAAACTGATTCAAGATTCTCATTTAGAGTGAATTGCTGACCGGTTCTATTTAAAAAAAGTCTAGTCATCAAAATGGCTCTGGCCTCTTCACTGTCAGAAGAGGCTGCTGATCTTTGTTGGACAAAACTTTCATCTGCCTTTGTCTTAAAAATCCAAGGAAATTCATCACCTATCCCATGTAGTGGTATATTTGAAACTCAATTCTATTGAAGTCAATGGAACCAAATATTGGAACTGAACTACAATGTTCCTATACTGTTATACAGACACATGCTTAGCTCATGGGACCATGGATTTTTTTTTGCCTGTGTCACAAATGCATGTGGATGTTAAATATCATAATGGTAAAAAAGCAAATTACAAGGATTATTGTTTTAACTTGTTGTTTTAACTACTAATTAATTATTTTTAAAACTTTTACATCTTTATTAATTCCTTGGTTTAGAAATCACAGTGCAATGATTGCATGTTTATTATTCTGCCATTGATTGAGATCATTGAAAGTTGTGATTTAACTCTGTCATCTCTTGGCCTCATATCCTTTAATACATATGATTTAAAGGTTCTAAAGTTAACATTTGGGCCAGAACAAATTATTGTTTGTGCAAAAACCACCAAACACAAGCCTTAATTTCTTTCTGTTTTGCAGGCAGCAGCAGGGTTGAGTATTTCTAGTCTAGCTGAGGTGCAGAGCAAAGAGGCATCAATTACTGACAGCACTGCTCAAGTATCGACTCTATCCCGGATAGTATCTGCAACTCGACCTGAAAAGGTAAACAATGGAGCAGATCAGGTTATTCATCCAGGTATCAAGCTTCTAGTTTTCACTTTACACTGAAATAAACATTAAATATCCTGAAGGACACTGCTGTATTGCAAAAATCATAAAATTCTCCATTGGGCACCACACGGTGTCTGTTTCAATGATTTATAAGTGTAAAATGAGGCAAAAGCAGCTCTTGGATAAAGCTTTAGTAGATTAACAGCTAAAGCTTACCTTTCTTTAAAGTAAGAACAAAGGCAAAACATGTAAGAAATTCACAGCAGGTCAGTCTGCATCTACTTAAAACATGGTTGTACCTCTCATCAGAAGTGAACTTGGAAAGACAGACGTTTTAGAAAGGTTGGAAAATGAAGGGAGGGTGGTGGTGGGGGGGTGTGGGGTCAGTTCTGGGGGGAAGAATAGTGAAGCAGAGCAACAGATTCATTTTGTACTTTGCTCATTATTTTTCCTAAATTGGTCACACTTTTCTTTGTCTGATCCCCACTTAATTTTCTCACTGCGCATGCATCTTCCTGCAACCCTTTTTAATGTAGCTGTGACACTTTATTCTGTATTCTGTTATTGTTTTTACCCTGTACTACTTCAATGCACTCTGTGCTACCTCAATGCACTGTGTAATGAATTGATCTGTAGGAACTGTATGCAAGACAAGTTTTTCACTGTACCTCAGTACAAGTGACAATGATAAACCAATACCAATACCAACAATGTCTCCACATCTGAACTGATGCAGAGACAAATGGTAAGGATAGATCTTCCCATGGTGTAAATTGGTGAAGGCGATTTAATGGTTTGTTTTACATTTCTCATGATTTTTATTTCCAATGAAGTGCATTAGAATGTAGCTAGTTCTGTGGGAACATAGCCTGGGCCAGCTCTAGACGAGCCTATTGGTGGAAGGAAGTGAGTGAAACTGGGCACTTTCCTTATTCAGTTAGGGGTCATGACAGAGTTGCCAACAAACAAGTATAGTTTGTACATGTATAGTAGATTGCTGAGAGTTGTGGACATAGCTCAGCATGTCATGGAAACCAACATCCCCTCCATGGACTCTGTCTAAACTTCTTGCTGCCTTGGTAAAACAGCCAGCATAATCAAATACCCCACCCACCCTGGACATTTCTCTCTTCTCCCCCCTCCCATCGGGCGGAAGGTACAAAAGCCTGATAGCACGTACCTCCAGGCTCAGGGATAGCTTCTATCCCGCTGTTATAAGACTATTAAATGGTTCCCTAGTACATTAAGATGGACTCTTGACCTCACAATCTACCTTGTTAAGGCCTTGCACCTTATTGTCTACTTGCACTGCACTTTCTCTGTAACATTTTATTCTGCATTCTGTTATTGTTTTTACCTTGTACTACCTCAATGCACTGTTGTAATGAATTGTTCTGCATGAACGGTATGTAAGAAGTTTTTCACTGTACCTCAGTACATGTGACAATAATAAACCAATTTACCATTTACCAATTTACTAGTAATGGTAGGACCTGAAACTTTTAACTGGGATTGACCCCCAGAAGGACTTCAAAAAAATTGTTTGATTTGTGGCATTTTTACAGGGGCAGCTTTTAGGCATTTCAAGTGACGGTTTCAGGGAACCCTTACCCTGTTGGCAGTTGTTTTCGTGTCTGCAGTGACATCACCGGCATTGGCCCTCATCGTGTTAACTGGCAAACCTGAGTTCTGACAGGATCTGTGAAGGAGGTTCCAAAGCATAGATTTCTGCACTTCCGCCAGGGTATACTCTCACACTCTACCTCCCTCATCACCCCTAAACCAGGCAGATATCCAGTGTGACTCCACGAATTCTTTTATTAATTTAAAATTATGAAAATCGGCTGTCATTATAAATGCAGGTGCTAAATGGTTTATATTGAAGACTGCTCCAACAGATTGCCATGAAATTTAGTGGAAGATTTACATAAATCCCATGAAATACCTTGGGTCTTTCATTGAATGCAACAGGAGACCCACTTTGGAAACTCAAGACCTTCCCACCCAATGGTTATGCATTTGGAGGAGGTGAGGCGGATGGAGTAGATACAGTCTAGGGATGAGTGAAGAGACCTGTAAACCAAGTCGTCTTGGTCATTGTAATGAATCCTGATGTCAGGTCACAGAGCATTATTCAGGTAGATCATGGAGCTATTCACCTATTTGTCATCTTAACCACTCACAGAATGGAGGGAAACTAAATAAAAACCTTGGTTCTTTTTCTGGTACATTGATGACTGTGTTGGTGCATCTTTTAGTAATGAACTCAAATCGTGTTTTCTTTGCTGTCAATATCCACCCAGTTCTCACTTTCACTTAGTCTGTATCTAACTCTTTCCTTCCCTTCCTTGACATCTCAAATCTCCATCTTGGGGGATAGGTTAGTGACCAATATCCATTATAAGCCCACGGACTCCCAGAGCTATCTTGACTTACTCTGCTTCTTGCCTCTCCTCTACTTGCTGCACTTCTGCTCTCACACACTCTCCTCCCAGGCAGAACAAATATTGGGTTCCTGTTCTCACTCTCCACCCCACCAGCCACCACATTCAGTTGATCCTCATCCATCATTTCCACCAACTTCAACAGGATCCCACCACCAAACACATCTTCCCCTTTAACTATTCTGAAGAGACCATTCCCTCTGTGACTCCCTGATTTGCTCTCCCACCTCCAACAATCTCTCAACCTATCACTCCCCTTTACAGAGCAGCTGTGGGAAATGTTGACACCTTCCTTGACCTCATCACTTTCCATCATCCAGGGATCCAAGCAGTCTTTCTAGGTGAAGCAGCAACTCACTTGCACTTTTTCCAATTTAGTGCATTGCAAGTGTTGGTCACTGCATTGAGGAAACCAAACACAGAAAGGGTGACCGCTTTGCCGAACACCTTCATTAGGCTCGGATGAATCTGAACTTTCAGTTGCCTGTCATTTTAATTCTCCATCCCCCTCCCTTTGACTTCTCAGTGTTTGACTTCCTGATTCACTTCAGTGATGCCCGATGTAAGCATGAGGAACAGTACCTCATCTTCCCCATTTGTGCACGTTACAGCCCTTAGGACTTAATGTTGAATTTAACAATTTCAGAAGTTTATTTTCTCTCCACAGATGTGACTAAACTTTTCTGTTTTGATTTGTTTCTTATTTCCCCTTTTGACTTCAACTGCCAGTTTATTGAGTAATTGTTATCATGATAACCTTGGTCAGTACTCTACTAGAGACATTCTCTCTGTTCTCTCCGTTCCTCCCTCTCTTTGCAATTTAAAATATGTCTGTCTTCTCACTTTTCCAGTTCTGATGAAGCGTCTTTGACCTGAAACATTGACTCTGTTTATCTCCCCCTCGCAATGCTCTTCGACTTGTTACATGCTTGCAACCTGTTCTGTTTTGGTTAAGGATACCTTTAGGTTGTCTTTGGGAGTCGAGTGGGTTGGTAATATCTTTGCATGTTTTGCAATATTACACAGCATATAGAATGCTCATCTTTTTTTGTGCTTCATTTGCTTCTGCATTAAAGTCAACACATTTACTTTATTTTCAGAACATATCAGTGCATGGGTCAGTACAAGGGGCAATGTCAGGTCAAGCAGCTCATCAGCTTACCCCTACTAGGATGCCAAACCATGACACCGGAATTGCAAACCAGCAAGCCATGCCTTCGCCAACTTCCAATTCTGTCATCACACAAGCGCCTTCTACCAACAGACAAATAGGGTAAGTGATTACTTCAGTAACTGCTATCAAACTTGCCAATCATAAAGGTTGTTGTTGGTGTGCAAAAGAAATGTGACACTGGTACAAATTTCAATCAAAGTCACAGCTAAAGGAAGCTTTGGGAATGGAAACATGAATTCAATATAACGGTGTACTTTGAACTGAATATTTAATGGACAGCATTTGGAGATTTTTCTTTCTTGCATCTCATTCTGTCATTAGCCCTTCACAAGTCATAGTTGTAAATGAGATGACACTGTGAGTATTGGATACAGTATATTAAATTCATGGTGGTACAAGTCAATTATGTAGGAACTGTATCCCAGGACCTGACTTGATCGAAAAGGAAGCAGTAAAATGGGAAGGTGTTGCATCTCCTACGGTTGCACAGGAAGGTGTTGTGAGAAGGGGAATGGGCACAGGTGGAGAAAAGCAAGAGTCTCCTAGGGGAAATTCTCCCTTCAAAGCACTGATCGGGAAGTAGGGTGGGGGGGGGGGTGGTGAGGGGGAAGGATGCATCTCTTGGTGGCAGTGCATTGGAGGTGTCACCGATTGCAGAGTATGGTGTGTTGAATGTGAAGGTTGGTAGGGGTGCAAAGTGAGAGCAAGGGGAACCATAATTTTGGGAGTGGGGAAGAGTAGAGGGTGAGAGCAGTGTGGTAATTTCAGACAATTACTCTGCATTTGCACCTCCTCCAGACCAACCTTTTTGTTAGTTCCTTTACTTGTTCCATCTTCTCTCACCCTGGACTGACACCCCTTTCATCACTTAACCTATTCTGCCTTCACCTCAAACACAGACCTTCCCTTTAGTTCTGTCCTCCTCTCCACATTTTCTCTACTCACTTCCCTTTCTCTTTCAAACTTGCTTTATCTCTAACTGCTCCCAGTTCTAATGAAAAGCCATTCAGCTTGAAAAGTTAACTCTGTTTCTCCTGCTGTGCCCTACAACCCCCTTTGAAATCAATTGTTATTTGGACCCTGTGCCATGGGAAGTCAGTGACGATGTGAACTTGCCTGATGTGGCCTCTGACATCTGTGTGTGAGTTGCAGATTTCTATGTTTCACAGCAGGTGCATGTACGTTTGGCTCTTATGTCATTTTGAATGGCTGCCAGTTTTGCTTGCATTTACTTGGCACAATCAACACAAATTTTGCCCTGTAAGATCTGAGACCATTTCAGATTTATTTCAATCTGATTATCAGAGATTGAAAAAAAAATCACTTTTTCCCCTCATCTTGGACAAAGACTATTTTCATTCATTTTTCTCCTCTATAATCTTTTTCCTACATTTCTTTTTCAAAATTTCCTCAGGACTATGTAAACAGATTGAGGCTTCTCCTGTGACTTTTGATTGATGTACGTAAATTTATTTTCACACTGTAGCTTAGTGAGTGAAGAACCCATGAAGCAGATGAGGTATAATAAGGACTTCATCAAAATAGTTTACACCAACACTGGCTAGCTACCCAAGCAAAAGTTGTTTTCAAATAAGATTCATGTATATTGAGAACATCTGAACCATAATGAATAAGATGGAAAAACACTTAGCTGCTGGTTATAGCAATTGATGGTAAACCTTGAGGTAGTGGTCTCTTACATCCTTGTTTAAAAAAAAAGAGAGTTTGGATATGTATCTTGTACAATGGTTATTCTGCAGAAGGAAAGAATTACAAAGTAAATTCTGTTACTAACATATTGTGGTTTCTGATTATTACTAAATGCATGAATGTTGTGCCTGAAGCTCTTTGATGCTGAAATGCCTTCTCAAAGTGCATCAAGGAAATCTGAAATTTTGTTACACAGTACCAGTAAGAATTATAGCACCTGTACCTTCCATTTAATTTAATACTAAACAAACAGCTTTTTAACACTTTTGAAGGATAATGATCAACATACAGATGTGCTACATTTAAAAGGAATGCAATTAAAGGAGCTATTCCCTTTGACAAGAATGCCACATCAAATGGAGTGGATTATCGGCACATAATTCAGATATCTTTTAATCTAGAATTCATCTTAAGTTGATGTGAAAATTCGATGATAAAGAACAGTTCATTATGTGGAATAAGGCATGACCTTGTCTAAAGTTTTTCTTAATTATTGGAAGCTGTGTTGGATTCAACTGTTTTAAGTAGTTTTTCTTAAACATGTCTAGTGTTTAATACACCTCAAGTGGTTGCTCAAGGAATGGCCACTTCCTAGCTTATTGGTTCGTCCATCAGGTGAATCCGTGTTTTCTCATTGGTTGGTTTTGCCACAGGTATCTAACAGGTTTTCTGATTGGACTATTGTTAGCTAAGGCGTACCTCTTATCTCAGGTATAAAAGGTGTCGTTTTTTTTGTTAATCTCTCTCTCTCCTGCTCTCTTCCCCCCAGCCCTAGTTTAGTTTTAATTCCTTTGTCTCTGCTCATCTCATAGCAGTAAGGCCAGTGCCATGTGCTCTGTGACTGTTTCTTTGTTTTAAACTTTTCCAATAAAACTTTGTGAAGCACCAAGTTGTTTTCACTCATTCTTGGACTCCTGAAAGAACCTGTGGATTCAAAAATAACTGCATTCGACAGCTGCGTGCTCTAGAGTATTTCTGTATTTATATATTTTAGCTTGTAATTATTTGTATTGGTAATTACTGTTAGTGATATTATTGTGCAACTGTTTTAAAAGCTTTCTCCAAACTCCTCTCACTACTTCCTTTCTACATTTAAAAATGGATTTAACAGATGGAAAATTTAAGGCAAAACTGGACTATTGCCAATGTTGTTCCTTTGCTTAAGAAGGGAAATGGGGACAAAACAGGAAATTATAGGCCGGTGAGCCTTACACCAGTGGTAGGAAAATTATTGGAGAAGATTCTTAGAGATAGGATTTGCTTGCATTTGGGAAAGTATGGACTTTTTAAGCATAATCAGCATAGCTTTGTGCAGGGGAGGTCCTGTCTCAGAAATTTGATTGAGGAAGTGACAAAGATGATTGACGGGAGTATGGCAGTGGATGTTGTCTACGTGGACTTTAGGAAAGCATTTGACAAGGTCCCTCATGGAAGGCTGGTCCGGAAGATTAAGTTACATGGGATCCACGGTGAGTTTGTAAATTGGATCCAAAATTGGCTTGGTCATAGAAGACAGAGGGTAGTGGTAGAGGGATGTTTTTCTGACTGGAGGTCTGTGACCAGTGGTGTTCTGCAAGGATTGGCATTGGAACCTTTGTTGTTTGTGGAAGCGATTTGGAGAAAAATGTACGTGGTCTGATAAGTAAGTTTACAGATGGATGAAAATTGGCGAAATTGAGGGTAGCAAGGAAAGTTGTCAAAGGATACAACAGGATCAGCTGGGAATTTGGGCAGAGAAATGACAGTGTGAGGAATTGAGATTAAATGTAAGAGGAAGGTAGATGACAGGACCTTGGGAGCACTAATGTACAGAGAGATCTTGTGGTGGAAGTCCATTGCTCCCTGAAAGTGGCAACACAAGTAGTTAAGTTGGTAAAGAAAGCCCACAGCACACTTGCCTTCATCAGTTGAGGCATTAAGTATAAAATTTAGGAAGTTGTGTTGCAGCTGTATAAAATTTTGGTTAGGCCATATTTGGCGTATAGTGTGCCGTTCTGGTTACCACCCTATAGGAAGGATGTGAAAGCTTTGAAGTGGGTGCAGAAAAGGTTCAGTTGAGTTGAGTCAAGTTTATTGTCATATGCACAAGTAAAAGTATGCACAGGTGTAATGAAAACTTACTTGCAGCAGCATCACAGGCACATAGCATTAGAGACACAACACTCGAGTAAAACATAAATTGAACATAAATTTATACAAAATTATACAAAAGAACACAGAACAAAAAGAAACAAAGTCCATTGTAGTATAAAGTGATCATAATGGTCATTGGGATTGTGCAGGTTGGTTCAAGAACTGAATGGTTGAAGGGAAGTAGCCGTTCTTGAAACTGGTGGCGTGGGACTTCAGGTTTCTCTGCCTCCTGCCTGATGGTAACTATGTAAAGATGGCATGGCCCGGATGGTGGGGATCTTTGATGATAGATGTCGACTTCTAGAAGCAGCACCTCATGTATATACTACCAATGGTGGGGAGGGATGTGCCCGTGATGTATTGGGCTGAGTCCACTACTCTCTGCAGCTTCTTGCTTTCCTGCGCAATCGAATTGCCATACCACACCATGATGTAACCAGTCAGGATACTTTCAACAGTACATCTGTAGAAGTCTGTTAGAGTGTTCAGTGACATACTGAACCTCCTTAACGTTCTAAGAAGGAAAAGACGCTGATGCGTCTTCTTTGTGACTGCATTTATGAGCTGGGCCCAGGACAGATCATCCGATATGTGAATGCCCAGGCATTTAAAGCTGCTGACCCCAGGATGTTTCCTAGATTGGAGTGCATTAGCTATAGGGACAGGTTGGACAAATGTTGATTGTTTTCTGTGGATCATCAGAGGCTGTGGTGGGGGGGTGACATGACAGAAGTATGTAAAATTACGAGAGGCATAATTAGGGTAGATAGAATCAGGGTCTTTTTCCCAGTGTGGAAGTGTGAAGTACCAGAGGGCATACGTTTTAGGTGAGGGGGGAAAGGAGATTTGCAAGGCAAGACTTTTACACACAAGAGTGTTCAGTGTCTTGAACACACTGCCAAGGAGGTGATAGAAGCAGCTCCAATTGCTACGTTTAAGAGGCATTTAGATAGACACATGAATAGGCAGGGACTAGAAGGACACAGACCATGTGCAGGCAAATGAGGTTAGTTTTAATTTGACATTATGGTGGGCAGAGGGGCCTGTTCCTTTTCTGCATTCTATGTTCAAACTGCTTTTAGTTGCCCGTGCACCTGCTCCCTCTCACTTCCATTATCTTTCATATTCACTCACTCACTCTCCTTTGTACTCCTTACAATTTTGGGAATTTGTTCAGTAATTTATTGTGGGTATATTCCTGTTTGATGGCAATACCTGGTGTATCATGTTATAAAGCTTTTAACTGGTAAATTGTGCTAAATGCACCAATCTGCTTCATCCGTGGTGTGTTTTGAAATGGCCGAATAATTTCTACTTTCTAATAGCTGCTGATGCAATATTACTATCGTCAACATGATTTTTTTTGTATTAATTGTCAGAAGGCATCAAAGTGAATTAATTGTGTGAACTTTTAAGCCTCCTTATTTGATAGAATCTGTCAGTTTAGTGAAAGTGCTCCATTTGCATTTGACAAGGTGCTGATAAAAGAAGTTACACTGCAAGGTAACAGCTCATGGTTTTGGAGGTAATATCATGGACAGAAGATTTACTCACCAGCAGGAAGCAGCTAGTAGGAATAGGGTGCTCATTTTTAGGTTGTAACCAGTGAGGTGCCATCAGGATCAGTGCTGGGACCATAGCTGTTTACAATTCAATGAGAGTGAGTAAAATGTTGGTAGATGGGGTATAATGTGAAATTATACACCTTGGAAGGAACAAAGATAAAACATTATTATTTAAATGGGGTAAGCTGCAGCACTGGGGTTTGGGGCTCCTTGGGCAGGGAACATAGAACAAGCTTATAGATGCAGCAGGTCACCAGAAAGACTGATGGAATACTAGCTTTTATTTCAAGGAGGTTGGAGTGTAGATGTAGGGAAGCCTTGCTAAAACTGTAGAATGCACTTGATGAGACCACATCTAGTTTTCCAGGTACAGTTTTACTCCCCTTATTTAAGAAAAGATACATTATTGTTGGAGGCGTTTCAGGGAAAGTTCACTTTGGTTATTCTGGGTATGGAGTGATTGTCTTGTGAGGAAGGATTGAACAGGTTGGGTCTATATTCATTGGAGTTTAGAAGAGTGAAAGGCAATGTTATTGGAACATAATATTCTTAGGGTGCTTGACAGACCAAATGCTGAGAGGGTGTTTCATGTCATGAGAGAGTTCAGGAAGAGAGGTATAAGAATAAGGTGGTGCCCATTTAAGATTGAAGAGTTTTGAATTTGCTGCCCCAGAAAGCTGTGGAAGCTGGAATATATTCAAGGCTAGGTAAGGGGATTGAGGTTTATGCGGATAGGGTGGGAAAGTGAATAAGGGAGGGTGGATCAGCCATGAACTTACTGAATGGTGGAGCAGGCTCTTGTTCCATCTCCTTTTGAAGTGGCCCATCACTTCTGATCCAGCTGCCTTCCTGTTCTGCCCTGTTTGGACATTTTAGCATAATGTTTGGTGTACTGCTTTAAGTATGTGTCAGGCTCGAGTAACTTCATCAGAGTTCAATTGCACTCTTAAACCCAACCTTTTTGAAAGAGTAGGTGGGCTGGAAGAGGCTCATAAAGGGCAAATAGTTCTACTTATTTTGTCTCTAGGTGGGCAGGAGGAGCGGGATGGGGTTTTCTCCAAGAGCCACAAGAAAACTTTGGACCTCCCCTGGTTTGGGGATCCCTCTAAATTCATGACTACGTCTTTTCGTTGCCCCAAATCATCCTCCTTCCCAGTGCCTTGCTAATACTTGTCTGCTGATCTGGCCGGCAGGCTGACAGCAAGCATGCATGACTGGTTGGGTCATTCATTAAAATCACCCCTCAGTGAATGACGTGAAATATGTCTGCATGATAAGTCGTTGTATAAGTACTTGTATTATTACCAATGCCGTAACTGCAATTATCGTTATAAGAGCTATGTAAAGTATACTGCACGGAAACAAAGCAGTTTTTGTGAATAAAACTTGGTAAGTGTCCAGCTGGCTCCCAAAACACAGGTCTATTTTCCTTTGTTTAATATTTATTGTTTTGCAATAACATTGACTTCATTTAGAAGTCTGGCAAAGCAGAAAATACATTATTTTATAAAATGTAATATCTGTTGAAAGTTTTCTGTTCTGGAACATTGTACTGACTTGGATTTGTTTCAGAGTAACTGGTTTGGTTGGTGTGCAATAAATAGCCTGTTGTAAGTAAATCAGAAAGAAAGACATGCATTTATTTTGTCCTTTTCATGATCACATGATCTCAAAAGTGCTTCTCCTGTGTGGTCACATAGTATTCAGCAAGGTTCTCTCACTGTGTCACTAGCTTCTTCCTTCTGCTAGTGGGGAATAATATTTCACTGCATGTTCTTAGAACCCTTGCGCCAGAGTCAAGAGAGTGGGGAGAAACTTTTGATCCTCTGTATGCACTTGTAATAGTCTTGTAAAAGCATCTTCGAGAAGCAGTTAACATTTTAGCACATGAAATATTAATTCTTTCTCTCTCTATATCCGTTGTTGCTGCCTAAGATCATATTAAATAAAACAATTGTGGTTTGTGGACCATGCCACCTAAGTAACGTTGAGCTCATGTTTTTAAACAGACAAGTCAATGGTTTGTGTCAGTGACGAGACAGATTGAACTTGACAGAGTAGAATGTATTCCTCTGCAACTGCATATTTTTTAATTATACTTTGAGTGACGTTTTGTGGAGTTCTGCAGTACAGGGTCTCCAGGAAACCCAGGCCAAGTTCGGTACAATACCTCTGCTCCTGATTTTCCACTTGTATGCATGGAACAAAGGTACAGTGTTTCAATCCCCTGTTGTTGGAGGACTTAAATTGGTAAATTGGTTTATTATTGTCACTTGTACTGAGGTACAGTGAAAAACTTTGTTTTGCATGCCATCCATACAGATCCTTTCATTACAACAGTGCATTGAGGTTGTACAAGGGAAAACAATAACAGAATGAAGAATAAATTGTTACAGTTACAGAGAAAGTGCAGTGCAGGTAGACAATAAGGTGCAAGGCCATAACGCAGTAGATTGTGAGGTCAAGAGTCTTATTCTCTATCAAGTAACTGTGTTCATTTTATGAGAGTGCCCCTGATTAAAATACAAGTCTATGAGGCGGAAACAAACAAAGTCACCTCATTCCAAGTTCTCTGTGGATCAAACATAGTAATGTGCATTTGACATTTTTCTGGCACATTTCATGATTCCTCACCCTAAATTAACTTTTAATTGAATGGAACATTGACAAATGACTTTGTTCGCCATAATAAAGTTGTGTTAGTAAAATGTTTGTAATAACATTTGTCTTTTCTAATCAGTGAAGTATTGTGTTATCCTAACCTTTTTGGAGCAGACTGTTTTGTTCTTTCTGCCTAAACTCAAAATTACTCGCAGAATAATAATAGTGGTAACAATGATAGTAATGAAGTAGAAAAAACAACAAAGCAGGGTTTTGGCATGAATATGAAATTCTTTGTTCAGACTGTTGCAATCATATAATTAAAGTTCAGCTAAACAAAAGACTTCCCACTCACCACTTAGAAAAAAAGTAGTACATGGATTTCTTTGATTATATACTACATTGCATTGAAAAAGACAAGAATACCAATTAAAAATGCACAGATGCATAATTTATATGTTGCATTTGAACTAAACATATCAGGTCTGAAATGTGATGGAACTTC
The DNA here is from genome assembly GCF_009764475.1 of Pristis pectinata. Lineage (NCBI taxonomy): Eukaryota > Metazoa > Chordata > Chondrichthyes > Rhinopristiformes > Pristidae > Pristis > Pristis pectinata. Next base: position 108,454,945 of record NC_067409.1, read on the forward strand.
CATTGTCTCCTGCTGTAATTTTGGCAAGAGAACAGTGGAAACCCCAGAGAGACAGAACACACAGCTGACTGTAGCATTTCTCTGGTTTCCTGCCAATGTTAGAGCAAGAAACTAGTGATAGTCCCCATGTAATTTCAGGGCCAGTAACTAATTTGAGAATGTGTAAATATTGTTTTCTTTTGTGTGTGTTGTTCCTGGTTTGTGTGTGTTCTTATTGCGATAGCAGTTGGTCGATGTGGGAAATTCAAAGCTTTAAGCTGTACAGAAAAAAAAATGACAATCGTAAGAACCACATTTAAAACTTCAAAAAGTAATTTTTTTCACATGTTTAATTGCAGAACCTAATTGTGGTACATGTGAAATAATGATGTGCAGTTGTTTTGCTACTCAGCATAACTCCTTCATGAACAGGAACCAATGTCAATGTTATTCTATAGCTTAATATGACAGAGGTAAGATTATTTGTATTCTTAATTGAATTTAATCACACTTGCAAAACAAAGGCACTAAAATCTGAATTTACCAAAACCTATGCAAATCATTTTTAGAAATTATGCATTTTTCCTTAAATATTTATCCATTTCCTTCACACCTTCAACACATTTTCTCTTTCAATGTTTGGTGCTGCTCTGTTATTGGTTGATACTGTATTTCTATGAAGGTACACCATCAATATTTTTTCTTTGCATTTTCAATGCAGTAGGGAAAAGGAGATGAAATAGAGACAAGTGGTGGACTGTTTATCATAAGATCTTTTCTGACTTCTGTCTGCCTCATTATCAGCTATGCCTCAGTTGACAGATAATTGCCTCTGAGGACAGATGATTGTGGAGTGATGCTCCACTCTGGAGATCAGAATAGAGAAATGCAGGTTGATGCTCCGGTGCAGTAATGTCAGTCGGATCAAATATTAAACTGTGACATTAATGTGCATTGAGATTCCAAGGTGCTATATTGTAGAAGAACAAAACAGTTATTCTCATATCTTGAACAATATCTATCCCTTATACAACATTACCAGAAAACACATTGAGCTGGATTGTGCTCACTCTGCCTGGTGGTTCCAAGAGTATTATAGGATATCTTCTCATTGCTGGCCAGCTTGTCTTGGATTTCTACACTTGTGCATGGAAGTGCTGAAGTTAGAGGTGAGCTGGATGTAACATGTCAGTGTATTGGGCACTGGACTCCCTATTCCCTGTAAGGCTTCGGAGTACGATGGATTTGCTGATCCTGCGGAAGTTGAAGGTAAGTTGTTTACTTATTTTTCTTAATTTAATGCATTTAATAAATTCATTCTTTTAAACTCCAGAGAATATAGGCCTGGTTGACCCAATCTTTACACATGTGGCAAGACTTTTGTCCCAGGTATCAGTCAAGTGAATTTATATAACAATCCCTCTGTGGCAAGTATATATTTTTAGATAATGAGCCAGAAATGCGCACAATATTCTCTATGTGGTCTCACCAAAGACCCCCAAAATTGCACGTTTACTCCTGTACTCAAAGCTCTCGGAATGAAGCCTGACAAACCATCTGCCTTCTAAGTTGCTTGCAGCCCCTGCATGTTAACTTTCAACAATTTGTGAACAAGAACACCAAGAACCACCTCAACATTTCCCAATCTGTCACCATTTAAAAAAATACTCTGCTTTTCTGTTTTGTGCACTGAAGTGGATGTCCTCATACTTTTTCACATTATATTCCTTCTGCCATATCCTCACTAACTCACATGGCATGACCACATGTCCTTAAAACCTCTTTGCATCCTCCTCCCTACTTGCAATCCCACCTAACTTGGTATCAACAGCAAACATGAAAATATGACATTTGACCCCTTCAGTCAAATTGTTGATAGAGATTATGAAATACTGGGGCCCAAGCACCGATCCTGTGTTATACCATAAGCCACAACTTGCCAACATGAAAAAAAAACACATTTATTCTGCTCTTTGCTTTCTGTCTTTAAACTAATTCTCAGCCGATTAGCAGCATCCCTATTTCGATGCACTCTAATCTTGCTGATGAACTTCAGTGGGACGTTATTGAAACCCTTCTGAAAATCCAACTACATCACATCCACTGGTTACCTGTTCTACCAATGACTTTCTCAACATGAATCCTTTTCATAACTCCATGCTGACTCTGCTCAGTCTTATTACATCTTTCACTATATATATCTTAAATTCTTAAATAGTGGGGTCACATTTGCTATCCTCCAATCTGTAGGAACCATTCCAGGATCCATAGGATTTTTAAAGACTTCTTCAAAACTCTGGGATGAAGATCACCGGGCCCTTGGGATTTATTGGCTTTCAGTCTTATCAAGTACTTGTTTTACCATTACTAACTTCCTGCACATCCCAATACTTGCTGGACCTTTGGTTCTTCAGTATGATGTTATTCCTTTAAAAGCCAGTCTGAATATGCTTCTTGAAGTGATGGATGCCACTGCTGGCAAATTGATTCTTTTTGGAGAGGAAGGAAATACTTTTTGAGTTTGGACCAGGAACTAAGGTTTCTCACGTAGAAGGAAATCTTGGAGGAACAAACCATGATTTACCTGTTGCTGGTGAGTGAAGTTACAAGGAAATGTAGAAAGAAAGGAGTGAGAGCAGGCCATTCGGCCTTTCAAATCTGCTTCACCATTCCATGTGATCATTGCAGATCCTTTATCTCAATACCATATTCTCAATCTCTCCCTATACCCCGGCAAGCTTTTTGTGTCCAGGGAACTGTCCCTTTCTTAGATCTATTCAGTGATTTAACTTCTGCTGTGGTAGAGAATTCCACAGGTTCAACATCCTCTCAATGAACAAATTTCACCTCATCTCAGTCCTAAGGATGTCGTGCCGACATAGCTAATTCCTTCTACCTGCAGAAATCCCATGTCCCTCCATTTTCCTCTCATTCATGTGCCCATCCAAGCTCCTCTTAAAAGCTCCCAATGAATTTGCCTCCACTACCCTATCAGGCAACACATTCCAGGCATCCACCACTCTCTCAGTAAAAAATGTACCCCTCACGTCTGTTCTGAGCCTACCCCCTCTCACCTTAAATGCATGCCCTCTGGTATTGGATCGCTCAATAATGGGAAAAAGATATTGCTTGTCCACCCTATCTATGCCCCTCATTTGTTTTACTAAATTCTAATAAATTTGGGCTGAGTCAGTCCAACCTCTCTTCATCCCAGGAATCAATTTGCTGAACGTTTGTTGTACTCCCGCAGTGGCAAGTATATCATTTCGTAGGTAAGGGGAACAAACCTACATGCAAAACTACAGGTGTGGATTTCGGCAAAGCCTTGTAGGAAAATGTCATTGCTGATCTGTACTCGAAACCTCTAGCAATCAATGTTACCTATTTGCAATGTCAGTATGAAAATGAAGTCCACAATAGGCAGATTAAGTGCTTTTAGTTCCCATGTTTTGCATGAGCGTGATCAAGTTTATTCCAAAAATAATAATACATTTCCTATCAGCCAGTAAAGCTAATCAAATTCAGCTAGGTTCATCAAAAAGCTCTGCTATTCAACTGAAACGATGTGACCCTACCCTAAGAATGTAATTATCATTTGTATAATTGTGAACTTTTCTAATTCTTATATCACTGTCCATCATGATCCCCGAGAGATTTTATCAGTTTACGAAGAGTTGAAAGTATGAGCAATTTGATGTTGTAGAATCATTTCTGATCAGTTGGCCATTATGTAGTTGCATGAGGCAGTTTTCATTTGGGATCCCCTTCTAAGTTCTCGTTGTTTGTTATTCTCTAAACCTTCACAATGCATGGCCATGGCTCACATTTTTATTTGGTGTGTACCTGTGTAGCTATTGACAACACTTAATATTGTGATGAAGGGTAACAAGCCAAAATCTCTAATGAGCGATCCTTTACAAGAAAAGATGTAAGTGAGCACTTCAATCGTTCAAAATGCGCCCATAGCTGTCATTTGAAGAGAATGTTTTCATAATCTGGTTGTATTTCTGATTTGTTTGCATTTGTTTTAGGGCATAAGATCCTTCAGTAATTAATTTTAAAACCTCTTTCAAATATTTCATAGCACTAGTATTAATAAGATTTTAAACTAGGGAGCTGTATAAGTCAACAGACGTGAGCCAAGTCGTAGATGAATGATCATGCATGAGATCAGACATAAACCTTTTTACTAAATTGTTTCTTTAATGGGTGTATGATATAATGTTCAGTTGTTGAATGCTGCAAACACTATCCTCTAGCTTGGTTGTAATACTTGTTATATCAATCTATCCAAAGATTGAGCGACATCATTCAGAAGTCTCAATGACATGTTTTATATTTTTCTTGATGTGATGTGCTAATATTTATGCAGATACTAATTAGAATTTCACATCCCTTCTTCATCCTTTTTTTAAAATAATGTCTATGATTAATCAATAAGTCCATTGAATTCACCATGCTTAAATAATTACTCTTCGTAAAGTACCCATAAATATTTTCCGTTTCAAAACAAAATGTGGGACCAGGGGATTTTTGTCATTAGTTATCAATCAACGAGGTAGGAAATTGTGATACTTAAAGCTTCTATCAATAACATAATAAATGTGATGACAATAATGTAACCACAAATTACAATGGTTAGTTGTTTGCTTCAAGTGTCATAGCCCAGTCTGGTAGAGATAATGAATAACTCAAATAGTTCTTTCCGTGAAGAGATAGTGTAAGCATTTTCATGCATTTATTACATTCCCTTTTTGCATATAATTCAAAAGAAACCTTCTTCCTCAGAGCAATTCCCATGGCTGACGACATGGGTTTAAGTGAACTGTTTCTAAGCATTTGCATCACTTTCTGGTCAGAATGGCTGACTTTTCAATTTTTGTTAGTTTGCATTTTTCCATTGTCAGTGGCATACAGCTTCTTCTCAAGTTCATTCCTTTTGTCGATAAACAGGTAAGAAATCAATAAAAATTCTCTCACACACTAGAGGGGTGATTTTTATTTCCTCTGTTTGGTGAAAATGATTCACAATGGTGGAGTCTGTCAAACTCATTCTCCTCAGTAAAGACCAGGAGAAAGGAGAAGCCTCTATGGGTAAGTGTAAATACTCATGTAATTATGATAAAGGTAGGAGGAGCAAGAAGGTTGCTTTGGGCCCCTCAAAGAAAATATGGGCTTCATCCATTCCAGATAGAGAGTCTTGACCGTTTCCCCCCACAGATGTTGCTCGGCCCGCTGAGTTCCTCCAGCAGCTCGTTCTTTGCTCCAGATTCCAGCATCTGCAATCTCTTGTGTCTCCAAGTATGGGTTTATACCAGGCTATCATTTATGAGTTATCCTGGAATTCCACTCAAAGACTTAGCTGAGTTCCAGACAGAATCTGGTGAAAACAGAAAATGACAGCATTTGTATTTGTTTTGGATTTCCTGCATCTGTAGCTTTTGCTTTTTGGAGACTGGTGAGTTGCCTTTAGACATCTGAATTAGTAGTGCAGCTGGATGTATCTATTAATGAGGCTTGGCTCTTTTCAGTGACTCTTTGCGTCTTCCGTTTTTAAGCCCTTCAAGGGCATAGATATCCTCTCCAGCCAATATTCCCAGATTCAGTGCAGAATTGTGATCAGCTGATTTTTGTGAATAGCAAATCATTCACTTCCGGTGTAGCAAATATTTGAAACCAGGAAATTGAATCAGAATCAGGTTTATTATCACTGACATATGTCGTGAAAGTTCTTGTTTTGCAGCAGCAGTACAGTGCAAGACAAAAATTACTATAAGTTACAAAAATAAGTAAATAGTGCAACAGAGGAATGACGAGGTAGTGTTCATGGGTTCATGGACTGTTCAGAAATCTGATAGCAGAGGGGAAGAAGGTGTTCTTGAAATGTTGAGTGTGGGTCTTCTGGCTCCTGTACCTCCTCCCTGATGGTAGTAACGCGAAGACGGCATGTTAAGGAAAATGTTATTACAGTTGTTTTCTTTATAAGTATGCATTCATGCTTTAGAGTTTATAACCTCTAGTAAATTTCTTTTTTCAGTTCCTAGTTAAGTTGTACTTTCGAAGATGGCTTGTGTTTACTTTTGCTTCTGTCAATATGTGAATATTGGCTACACTGAGCTTGTATGGATGATCTGCATCTTGACTAGCCATCTGATTTGATTGCATGGCCTATGTTATCAGTCTAACAAAGCTATCAATCTTGGTTAGGCCACACTTAGAGTATTGTGTTCAGTTCTGGTCTCCTCACTATAGGAAGGGTGTTGAAGTTTTAGAGAGGGTGCAGAGGAGATTTACCAGGATGCTGCCTGGATTAGAGAACACGTCTCATGAGGAAAGTTTGAGCGAGCTAGGGCTTTTCTTTTTGGAGCGACAGAGGATCAGAGGGGACTTGATAGAGGTATATAAGATTATGAGGGGCATAGACAGAGTGGACAGCCAGCACCTTTTCCCCGGGGTGGCAATGGCCAATAGCAGAGGACATCTGTTTCAGGTCAGAGGAGGAATGTTCAGGGGAGATGTCAGAGGTAGGTTCTTTACACAGAGAGTGGTGGGAGCCTGGAACGCACTGCTGGGGGTGGTTGTAGAGGCTGATACAATAAGAACATTTAAAAGGCTCTTAGATAGTCACATGGAAGTAAGAAAAATGGGCTGTGCAGGAGGGAAGGGTTAGATTGATCATGGAAGAGGTGTTCATATAGGTCGGCACAACATTGTGGGCTGAAGGGCCCGTACTGTGCTGCACTGTTCTGTGTTCTATTTTCACACAACCTATGCTCAATAGTTTCTTTGGAGGACAGGATTCCAGGCATTTACAAAATCTGCAAACGCTGTGAATTTGCAGTTTTGATGAATGGTCCTTGACCTGAAACATTAACGTTATTTCTACCTCCACAGATGCTGCCTGACCTGCTGATTATTTCCAGCATTCTGTTTTATTCCAGGTTTCCACATCCATTTTCTGATACCATCCCCTGAAGGGCTCGAGTTTAAATTTAAGATTATGCTGTTGTTCTTGACTCCTCCCACTGGAGAAAAATTTTCCCCACCTACCCTTTCAGTTTTTTTATCCAGTTAAATGGCTTAATTAGATCACCCTTAATCTTCTATATTATAAGGAATACAGCCCTCGTCTCTGCACTAGTGTGTTCATAATCTAACACTTTTAGCCCTGGTATCATTCTGTTGAATGTGCACTGGAGCCAGACCAGAAGTTATCAGACCAGAAGTGACCACACTGGCTTATATGATTTCCAGCAGATCTCTGTACAAGTTGCAACATAACTTCCAATTATCAATATGAAATCCACCACTTTTGATTACTATTGCACTTATAATGTTTAATTTTTTTTTGTTTGGACCACACTTAATAGTTCCTCAGTCTTTACAAACAATTCTGATGTATTTTCCGACATGTCATTTTTCTAAATTGAACTCTTATCCGCCACCATCTCAAGGTTCAACACCATCTAGGATAAAGCAGCCCACTTGCTTAGCTCCCCATCAACCGCCCCATCCACCACCCCATTTGTTCATTTGCCCTTCACCACTGTTGCATCTACTACCTTATGACATTTCCTCATCAAAATCACTAGACTGCCCAAGATTCTCACATCGGCTAACATTTCAGAACACTTTATTGGTGGGGAGCTGGTGAAGTGGACACCTGGCTCAAAGAGGAACTGGATGCACAATGAAAGAAAACGTTAAGCAGAGGCAACTAACCAAATAGTTCCTTAGTTGCAAGTTCAAGCAGCGTATGATGGTGGAGAGAGGGAGTGGAGGATAGATTTTCAAGTCAGATGAATGTAGGGTGTGCCTCGTCTGAATATTTGGGCCAAAGACTTGTGGATTGGCTAAAATTTATGCAGGGTTGATTTCAGATGGAACTAACATCATTGGCTATATGGGAAAATAAATAAAAAAGTGAATCAGATGGGAATAAAAAATCAGACGTTGGGTTTATTTCTGAGGATTTTGAGAAGCCAAATTTGGATTGTGAATCATTCTACTTTAACCAGCTGAGCTGAAAGGATCCAACAGCAGCTATGGGCTGCACAACAGCAATGTGGCCAAGGATAACTTGATTGTGAGTCCATTCATTTTTCTACATGAACACAACATTTTGTTTAGGAATTAAATTCCCACAGGTTATGCTGGATTCATCTTAACAAAGAACAGTAACTGTATTTTCACACTATGGTTGTGAAGCTTTTCAGCTTTTATAGTAAAGCAACAAAGTAATTTCCGTTCGAGCTGATAGAAGTAATTTTAGCAATCAGTACTTTTAACTGCAGAGCTTTGCCTCTGAGTACACATTTTGGAAACTGGGCATAATGGTCAACAGAGAACATAGAACAGTACAGCATAGAACAGGCCCTTCGGCCCACAATGTTGTGCTGACATAGCTAATCCCTCCTACCGACAGATTGTCCATATCTCTCCATTTTCCTCTCATTCATGTGCCCATCCAAGGCCCTCTTAAAAGCCCCCAATGAATTTGCCTCCGCCTCCCTCTCAGGCAACTCATTCCAGGCATCCACCACTCTCTGGGTAAAAAACTTACTCCTCACATCTCTTCTGAAACTACTCCCTCTCATCATAATTGCATGCCCTCTGGTATTGGTATTGGTCAGTGAACTACTTAAAAAAAATAGATCTAGGTCAAGTAAAACTGTAGCATATGCAAAAAAATTCATTTAAAACTTTAAACCTTGGAGGATACTTAATATTTAAAATTAAGTAACTAATTTGCTTCCATATAGTCAGTAAAAACAAAAGCACTCTCTAATTTTTTTCAGATTATAAAATATACACTCATTTACAGTGCCCAATGATAGATAGATGAGTCAAAACTCAGATAGATATTGAAGTAGGTTCTTAAATTATACTGGAACAAAATTTCTGGTTGGGCCCTGGATAGAAACCTGATTGGATGATGAAGAGGGTATGTCCATAAATATTTCCATGCTTTCTAAGTTCCACTATGATTTTTGGTCAACTTGCCAGATGTACTTTTATGCAATGTGGCTGAAGTACTTTTGTGGACCTCTTGCCTCATTCTTGCTGGGACCTTCTGAATGAAATGGATCTCAAATACAAATGTTAGATTATATCGGGTTTTTAAACTTTGTCTCTCAGTACAGAATTATAATCAGTATGATTTGATTTTTTCTGAACAAACATATGATCATTTTCTGGGAATCTTTCAACAGATGTTAGCTAAGAAATATAGTAGAACCTACCTTGATCTGATATTGTGTATTCAGGTGCATTTACATTATGCAGAGGATTATGTATGCCTTGGCATTGGGAGTGCATTAGGGAGATAACAGTTAGAAATGTAATTCTACCTTGCATTTTAGCATGGTAGCCTGTTCATTTCTTTTCCTTAATAATGGGCCAATCCCTACCACAAACTAGACAGTGAGAAGTGCTGAAGGGGGAAAAGAATGACCCACATAAAGAGAAGGAAGAATCTGAGCAGCAATAAACACTCCTGCCACTAGCTGCCTGAACCTTTTCCAAGAGCAGTTCTGTTCATGCTCTTTGCTAAGGACTTGTAGGGAACAATTCCAGTGATTGGTAGTGCAGTGAAGTTATGAATGCAGTCAAAAAGGTTGAGAACTCTGCTATGCATGTAAGTTCCTCCACTAAAATAGGAGAATTGGCAATTCTCATTTTATTTTTAATATGATAATGATGTGGATAACTCTGCTTCTTCTAAGTATAACCTATAGAGGTTTATTTTTAACCCATCTGAAACAATTTTGTACAATTTCTTACAAACCCTGCCGATATTTTACATCAGCAAAGCTTTAGTTAGCTTTTCCACTTCTTATTAGTACCTAAAAACTGACAGATGGTCCATTCATGATAATGTAGACACCAAGCCAACGTTATGATATCTCTTAATTATATTATGTCCAAGGAGAATTAACTGAGCAGGTCATTGACAGGATGGTAAGTGGGAGAGGTTGGGGGTGCTGTGCAGTCAATATCATGTGTTAGTTTCAATTGAAACCTGCAACTGTTAAATTTACCTTGCTCCTCTTAAAGGGAGAAGATGCTGTCAGGCACTCTACAAGTGAATATGTCCTGAGAAAATATAAAAACGCAGGAGTGAGCATGCTAAACAGTTTTGGCTGCTGCACTTATGGCTTTGGTGGAGTAGGCAGAAAACACAGATTTTCTGGAGGGCAGGAGTCTCTCCCACTCATCCAAAAAGCAGTGTGAAAACATCGCTGTGAACAAAAAAGCCAAGAACCAAGCCCCAGTGACCTACATGAAGTCTTTCAAGAATGGTTAAGGTTGCCATCAACCAATACATTGTTATGTTGCCCCATACATTGGCTTATACACAATGCCAGCTTTTTACTATGACAGCCATATCTTCAAACACATTATGTAACATTCAATTAAGCATTTCCTTTCGCCTGCAGGAGAAGGTGGCATTCAGCTGTGTGCATTGGTAACTACCCATTGAGGGTCACGCATGCTTGCTTCATCCTTTTCCCTGTAGAAGTGGCAGTGCTCTTCATAAATGACATGTTCACACTGGGTATGTGGCCAGCAACAAAGCTGAAATGCCAGCTCTATTTCTGTCTCTATAGATGCTGCCCAAACTATAGAGTAGCTCCAGGAGTTTTTTAAAATTTTAGTGTTCATAGTATGCTTGCTGCCCATGTGATCTTTGGTTGTGGTCTGTGCCATGTAGTCAGCAGGTACTCTGTTGTCCAGCATTCACTGTTTGTTTTGTCAAGTTAGCTGAAATGCATCTTTCACACCAGACTCCTGCAGGACGATGACTACTGGCAGGATTTCTCAACGTTGCTTTGCTGATTGCATTGATACACCAGTTAGACATCCAGGGAGAATTCTTCGAGGATAAAACTTAGGGCAGAGTGGACATTCTGTGCCCATGAAGCAATGTGCAATCATTCAAAGGCATCCTGCTCCATAGGAGCGATTGTAATCCCCACAAAGCCGTCATCTTTGGCAGCCAGTCATTTTCATGAGAAAATGATATACATTTATTTTTCTATGGACTGAGATAGTAATTTCTTTGAATAATGGAAGGAAAACTATGAGATGTTGCATGTTCGTCTGGCTCTAGTCTGAAAGCAATCAGATGCACAAAAGTTCATGACCTCAGTCACTTTGATAGTATGGTCCATGCCTGCTCTGTGGTTGTAGTTCTGGCTGCATCAGGTGAAAGAATTAGTGAAGTCTTCCTTGTGGAAGGGCAGACATCTTGCATGTTATTCCTTAGTCAGGGGGGAAAATGGCTCTCTCAACCCCTCAATGGGCATGAGTTTTTCTTCCTCAAAGGAGTAGAAAAAAGACAAAGAACCAACTCGTCCTATATGGCTTAGTGTCCTCATCAGACTCTTCTGCTAGAGGAAATAGCCTCTCGGTACCTACCCTGTTAATCCCTGTCAGAATCTTAATCAAATCAGCTCTCGTTCTCTCAAATTCCAGTGAGGACAGGCTAACCTTCCTCAAGTTCTCTTCAAAACTCAATCCCCTCACCTCTGGGATCAATCTAATGAATCCATATTATGCCAACTCCAAAGCAAGTATGTAATTGTTTAGATATGGGGACTGCACATAAACCTACTGCTTCTCCCCTTGCCCTTTCCTCTCTCAGCAGCTTGCTCTACTCTCTTTTCCCAGTCATACAGTATTGGATGGTCCAAACTTGCTGCATATTAATACATTCATTTTGGACTTGAAGAGCTCACTTGTCAAAGAGTTGGGGCTACACTACGTAATTTTGACCCCTTAAAGTCTGCAAGTGTGTATTAGAATTAGTGTCAATAAACATGTCAAACATTTCCACTTTGGAGTAAAAAGTGGGGCAAAATACAATGTTGGCTTTATTATGTGATAAAGATATTATGAGGTTAAAATGCATGTGGAAAAATAACTGCAGTACAGTAAGGGTAATTCCTTGGGGGTGGAGTAAGGTCCATTTTTCAAGGAATATATTATGTGTGCCTTGATAGATTTTCAGAGTGTGCCAAAGTTTTTGACAGGCCTTTGCTTTAAGGCATTTTGGTCTTTAGCTCTTGCAGCAGTCACTGACAAAAGCTGTCTGATTTTTCTTTATTGGTGTGGTTGTCCTTTGGTTAAATAGGCTTGAAATAATTTCAATTGCCATATCCCAGGGGCATATAAAATTGAAGGTTTTTGACTGAAACAGATTGGATGACAAACTGAATTAGGAAAACATGCAGCATGTTTTGCCTGAGAATAAAATCCCAGTAAAGAAATGAAAGTAACAGCCTAACCTTTATGTGCTCAAGAACTTAAGAACACAAGAAATAAGAGCAGGAATAGGACATGCAGCCCTTCAATCTTGCTCTGCCATACTATATGACATGGCTATAATGATTGTTAGATTTCACTCCACTTTACTACCCGATACCTCTTTGTTATATCCTTGTTATATTTTGCTTAGCTGCTTTTCTCTTTCCACTTGTGAAGGCTTTGATGGTATGCCAACGCAGAGATCAATGGGTGTTATGCCCTCCTGAACCCTACAGTTGATCAACTGTTTGAGACTTGTTAATTAGTGTTGAAAAACTAAAAGGCACAAAAGACAAATCCTGGGTTTGGCAAGTATCAACACATACATATTCCAAGCAAAAGAAGACGACAGTGGACAACTGAGGTAACCTCAACTAGTCCTCAACCAGAGTACACACTACAGTGCTTCAGCTGAGAGCAGGAAATTGAGCAGAGCTGGCAGAATTTGGATGGTTCATTGTATCCCACTCAGCAAGATACTTCTCATTTTCCTTGCAGAATAATTGATGAGAGCTGAGCAAAATTTCTGATGATAAATTCTGTCAGTGTGCTTGCTTATATAAAAAAAGCATTTTGAAAGAAATGTCATTCCTTAATACAATTACTTATGCTTATCTGTGAATAACTTAATATGTTGCACATGGCTGGGTGCTGGTGAATTCAATCAGAATTCTATCTTAATGATAATGATGATGATTTAACTCTGCTGAGTTGAAAGGAGTTGAAATGCAGAGCTAAGCTGACTGTAATGGTTTGTAGTGCATTGATTGAAATAGCAAAGGCAAGACACTGTTACTAAATGGTGGGATTATGCCAGTTCTAAAAGAGTAAAGGTTCCTGTGCATAAAGAGGAAGTAGCAAATTAATTTAATATAAAGGTTGAGGAAAACATATTGTTTGAATTAAAAAGCACAAATTGTGAAATTGAGCCATCAGTTAAAACTGACAGAAACTTGGTGAGGAGATCAGAAAATGTAGAATCAGATTTATTATCGCTGTCTTACGTGATGTGAAATTTGTTGTTTTGCGGCAGTAGTACAGTGCAAAGGCAAAAAAAAATTACTATAAATTACAAAATAAATAAATAGTGCAAAAAAAATAATGAGGTAGTGTTCATGGGTACAGAAATCTGATGGCAGAGGGGAAGAAGCTGTTTCAGAATCATTGAGTGTGGGTCTTCAGGTTCCTGTACCTCCTTCCCGATGGTACTAATGAGAAGAGGGCATGTCCCGGAGGGTGAGGGTCCTTAATGATGGATGCCACCTTGAAGCACTGCCTCTTGAAGATGTCCTCGATGGTAGGGAGGGTTGTGCCCGTGATGGAGCTGGCTGAGTCTACAACCCTCTGCAGCTTCTTGCGATCATGTGCATTGGAGCCACCGTACCAGGTGGTGATGCAACCAGTCAGAATGCTACCCACCGGTACATCTGTAGAAATTTGCAAGGGTCTTTGGTGACATAGCAAATCTCCTCAAACTCCTAATGAAGAAGAGCTACTGGCGTGCCTTCTTCGTGATTCCTTCTATGGCAAAGTTTATTTCTGAATATAGATTAAAACAAATAAGAAAGATCTGTAATTAATTATAACCACTTATTTTCATTTGTAAACTTTGCATTCATAAATAGCCAAATGGTAAACATACTTCTTGAGACTAAAAACATCTTTGATTTAAAACAGCTTTAATCTTAGTTCTACACTGAAAAGATAACTACAACCTCCAAGCATGGCAAAGAGACAAATAAGATTTAATATCCACAGAGGGAAAACGTGTGAGGAGAAAAATGTGCGGTTGCCAAAAATGAGCAATCTGTACCTGGTTGTTTTGTAGCAGACAGGACAGGTAAAATATGCCTGAAGCACCTTGTGTCTCAGAACTTAATTAGCAACCTTGTAACTATTAGTATAAAAAACACTGCACAATGTGATTTAGCACAGTTTATGAGGCATTTATGTCACTGATTTCATTAAGCTTTTCTTCAGTTTTGAGCATGATCCTCAGCTCTGTGTTTTTGGTGGGAATGAGCCATGAGCACTACAGTGATCCTGGGATGGGCAGGGTAACAGGGAAACGGCATTTGCTTCCAAAGTGGAAAGGAAATCTAGTTAAAAATGCCAATCAGGAACACTGCAAGCTCTCACAAACAACCAAAAGCTGCTTTACCACTAATTTTCAAGGAGACAGGAAGACCAGGAATATTACCTTTGTTTTCTCAGAAATCTGCTCACCTGTTGCTTGTTACTCAGTGCCCCCCCCCCCAAACCTCCCCTTCAGGAACAATTTTGATTGGATACCAAGAAAAAGCAGCCAGATTTCCTCCAGTCTCCCTTAAGGGGAGTTGCTTGTCAGAGCTCGTTAGGCACAGATGGTTTGCTCAAGGTATTGTATTAAAGTCTGAACAATGAAATTGTTTGGGCCTGTTTCTGGTGCCACACACCAAGATTACTTCAGTCACAAACAACTTGAAGTTCTAACTAACTAGAGAAGTACCCTATTAAATTTTAACTATTACCTCAAGAAAGGAAATATGGCTGCAGTAGGAAAATAGTTCCTTTAAGTCAAAAAATCAACTTTAATTTTAGAGTACTGCAGATTTACTAGTCCTGGGTATCTTGCATTGCCATTACAGTAATGAAAATAAAAAATTCTGGAAATATTCAGCAAATTGAGCAGCATCTGTGGAGAGACCATTCATCAGAATGTACATTTTGGTAAGTTCTGACTCCCCTTCCTCAAAAAAATTAACAAGAGAAAACAACACGTCACTTTCCTAGTATGACTGAGGTAAAATTAGATTTTGCTGGCTGCTTTCATGCAGTTACAGTAAAAGTTTCGAAATGGCTTTGGTAAAGGACTGGGAAAAAAAATTGTTCACTTAAGGTTTGAGCCAATTGTGATAAAGGAGAAATTAAAAATAGATCTGTGGTGGCTGTGCTCTCTTTGAAGGCTGCTTTAAATCTGTTCTCCAATAAGGAACTTTGTTATAATACTCTATTTACTTGAAGGTTTCTTACTAATTTGAATAGGCTTGATTGGTGGTATCAAAACCGTCTGTCTAGCCTAGTTAATGCATCTGAAATCTGTTAATTAGTTGGAAAATCATAAGCAGGGCCTAACAAATATTCACTGAACCAACCTGGAGTGCTGTCAACAAGTTATTCTTTGCTTGTGGGCAGCCATCAGATTTTATAATTAATTTTTGAATAAGAGCACAAGAAATAGGAAGAGCAGGCTATTTGGCCCATCGATTCCACTCTGCCATTCAATAAGATCGTGGCTGATCCTCTACTTCAGACATCATTTGCTGCCCTATCCCCATATCCCTTGATTCCTTTGACATCCAGAAATTTATTGGTCTCTGATGTGAATATAATCAGTGACTGAGCCACTAGAGTACTCCAGAGTAGAGAATTTTAAATATTGATTACTTGTTGAATGAAAAAATTGTCCTTGCTTCTGTCCTAAGTAGCCTACCTCTTATTTTGTGACTGTAATCCCTAGTTTACGAGTCCTCAGCCAGGAGAAACATCCTCCCTGTGGAACTATGTAAGAATTTTGAATGTTTCAATGAGGTCACTTCTCATTCTTCTAAAATCTGGAACATAGAGGCCTGGCCTAGTCAATCTCACCTCCTAAGAGACCTGCCATTCCAGGAATCAATCTGCTGAATCATTGTTGCACTTCTGGAAAAGAAATTCACAAACGTATGGTACATTGTATATAGTTGTAATAAGACATTGTACTCAAATTCTCCAGCAATAAAGGCCAACATAGAATTCATCTTCCAAATACCTGGATAGTGTTTCTCAGCCATTTATGTACATGGACACCTTGTTCCCCCTTCACTGTCTACACTTTCCAAATGTTTGTAAATTTAAAAGATAATTAACATTTGTTTTATCTCCTCTTTCCACATTGCGTTCTATCGGTCATGTTATTACCACTCACTTCGTTGGTTGAAATCCCCTTGAAGCCTTTTTGCATCATCATCACTACTCACGCTCTCACTTAGTTTCATCTCCTCAACAAACGTGGATGTAGAACATTCGTTGTCCTCAGCCAATCATTCAAGGATAGATTGTGAATAGCTGGAGCCCAAGTACTGATCCCTGCGGTACCCACTAATCAAAGCCAACTACCTGGAGAAGGACCTGATTATTCCTACTCCTTGTTTTCTACCTACTAACCAACTTACGATCCAGGTTGGTCTGTTACACCCAATTCCACAATGCTCAGCTTTGTTCAGCAACCTCCATTGTAGGATCTTATCAAAAATACCAAATCTAGTGGTCGCCCCTCATTTAGTCTGCTAGAAATGTCCTCAGAACAAAAACTCCAATTGTTTAGTCGTATGTGATTTCTCTTTCATAAATCCATGCTAATTCTACTCAATCATGTTATTTTCTAAGTGTCTTGATATCACACCCTTTATTACAGATTCCAGCATTTCCTGCCACTTGTTGATAGGCTAATGGGTTGCTAATTTTCTTAATTTTCTTAAATCTTCCTTACTTGAATAGTTGAGGTCATATTTGGTACTGTCCAATGTGCAGAAACAATCCCACAATCTGTAGAATTATTGAAGATCATGACTGGAGCATCCACCATCCCCATTGGTACCTCTTGAAAACTCTGGGATGTAGATCATCAAGTCTTTGGGATTTTCTCAGCTTTTAGGCTCAGCAACTCTCTTTATTTCCTCATTTTCACTTGCTCCTTGGTTCCCCTGACACAAAGTATTTGTTTAATTCTTGTCATTTCCTCATTTCCTGCAATAAACTTTGCTATTGGTAAAAGACCCACACGTCCCCTTGTTAGTCTTTTCTTAGCTAATTCTTATCTAGTGCTTTTGAACCCATTGACTGTATTATAATGTGGAATAAAAAGGAAAATGGGTTGCTAATCTGACGCAACAGAATATTTGGCAGAATATAGTGTTTTGTAAGTGGTAACTTTATTTGTACAATGTCGTCTCTGGAATCTAACCTGTAAATTCATTTTTCTGCCTTAATTTTAAAAGCCGCTCCATCTCATGCTATGTTAGTCACTTTATTGGTACTTGGCCATCTGAGGGAAGTATACAGTATAGTTAGTTAGTGCAGTTACTTTACAAAAGGTGAGAAATGGATATCATTGGCACTTGTTTCTTGATACTTTTTCTCGGTGTTTTTAGTGACCTTAGAACTCCAGGATTGTGCTTGGTGTGTGTAAGAACTCGTGGGCTAAGTCAAGATGAACTATATCGCAATGAAGGCAGAGTAAACTCCCTTAAGAAGCATGTAGAGCAGGCAGATCATGATGTCAGTCAGTCATACAACATTGACTTAACAACTATGCAGTAACCTTGGAGTTAGTTGGTCCAGCTGCGACTAGCTCTTAACCTTGCACGCCTTATCTGCCTCATCTGTTTACCTCAATCATCAGCAAAGTGATGGAACTTATCATTGACACTGCTACCAAGCAGCATTTTCCCTCTGTTAACCTGCTCACTACTGTCCAGTTTGGGTTTCACCAGGGCCACTCAGCTGCAGATCTCATCGCAGTCTTAATCCAAACATGAACTAAAGAGCAAAATTCCAGAGATGAGGTGTGCGTAACAGCCTTTACTTCAAGGCATCACTTGACCAAGCATTGGCATGCTGGGCTTCAAGGAAGTACAGAGAATAGGACTAATGGGATTACTTCGACTGGAGCTGGCGTGGATTTGATGGCTGAATAATGATCCCTGGTCAATGGCCAACAAGGGGAAAGCATTTCAATGAGACATTGGAAGATAGTTATGGTTGTTGGCATTCTATCACCCCAACCCCCAGAGCATCATGCCAGGAGTTCCCCAGGGCACTGCCCTGAACCCATCCATCCTTGGCTGCTTCATCAATGATTGTCCTTCCATCATAAGGCCAGAGATGGGATGTTTGTGGATAATTATAAGATGTTCAATCCATTTGCACCTCAGCAAAAGTAGTCCATGCCTGCGTGCATCAAGGCCCAGACAACATTTGGGTATGGGGTAATAAGTGGCAAGTAACATTCACGACTAAAGTTCTGGGCAATGGCCATCTCCAATGAGATCATGTCTAACTATGTACTTCTGAATTCTGCAGTGTCACAAACAGGTTGTGCTGTGATGACTGACTCATCCCTGAAACCCTAAATCCTCTCCATCAATCTGCACGATACAAGTCAGGAGTGCAATGGAATACTGAGTTTGAATGGATCAATGCTGTTCTGGCAACCAGACTGCTCAATTGGTACCTCATTCAGCACTCTGAGCATTTGTTCCAACCTGCACTGTCAGTTATCTGCCTTGGCTACTTTGAAGCACTTCACAAACTCTCAATCACAACCAACAAGGGCTTTGGGATTCATCATGTTCCCTTCTGAGTCCTGTCACTTTCACTAATATCCTTCAGGATATGAAATTTGCACTCCTTACCTGATGTGGCTCATGCACGACTCCCGACAAACAGGACTGTTTTATACCCTGGGTGGTACAGCAGTTAGTGCTTCCGCTGTACAGATCCAATAACACAGTTTAGATCCTGACCTCGACTGCTCTCTGTGTAGACTTGCTTCATTCTCCCTGTGACCATGTGGGCATCACCCACGTGTTCTGGTTCCCTCTTGCATCCCAAAGACTTCAGAGATTGATTGTCTAATGCAAGTTACCCCTAGTGCAGGTGAGTGGCAGGAAAATCGGGAACATGTGAAAGAGGATTGGTTATAGAGAAATGGGGGAATAGGACTGATTGGTGTGCTCTGAGAGCTGGCGGAGACCTGCTGGGCTGATTAACATCCTCTGGTATAAGAAGCTATGATGTGAATTGGCTGAGCAATCACTCCTCTCGGCAATATTTTGGGATGAACAATAATTGCTGGCCTTGTTAGCAATGTGCACATCCTGAGAAATGAATAAATAAAGAAAAAACATCTTGACTTGGACATACCTAGTTGTTCTTTCATCATTGGGTCTAAATGGGACATGACATTTGAGGATGAGTGGCTGATTATTGGTATTGGTTTATTATTGTCACTTGTACTGAGATACAGTGAAAAACGTGTCTTGCATACCGGTCATACAGGATCAATTCATTACACAGTGCATTGAGATAGTACAGGGTAAAAACAATAACAGAATACAGAGTATGGTGTCACAGCTACAGGGAAGTGAATTGCAGGTAGACAATAAGGTGCAAGGTCATAACATGATAGATTGTGAGGTCAAGAGTCCATCTCATCGTATAAGGGAACCGTTCAATAGTCTTATCACCGTGGGATAGAAGCTGTCCTTGAGCCTGGTGGTATTTGCCCTCAGGCTCCTGTATCTTCTGCCTGATGGAAGAGGAGAGAAGAGAGAATGACCCGGGTGGGTGGGGTCTTTGATTATGCTGGCTGCTTCAGCAAGGCAGTGAGGGGTAAAGACAGAGTCCATGGAGGGGAGGCTGGTTTCTATGATGTGCTATAACTGCACGTTCAAGGCCATTGAACCTTCTGACTCTCGGCATTCACCTTCAAACTGCCTCCTCATCTCACTGCTCCAGTCTTCTCCAATCACCCTCCAAATCTCTTCCATCATGGTGGTATTCTTCTGGATTGTAATGGCTTCCAAACAATCACCTTCTGCAGCCACATTGCACTCCTTCAGTAGGTTCTGGCTGGCTTTAAGCATCGCAAGTCAACTACATCTGATGTGAGCCAGTCATGAAAAGGTGTCTCCTGTTCAGAGCAAAGAAAATCAACAGCATGATTAGTGCTGACTGGATGCTTAAATCAAAATTAGTTAGCAAGCAAAAGAAAATTGGAGCATTGCCTACACTGGATGAAGTGGACAGTGTTAATCGTGCATTGCAAAATCCTATTTTCTGAAGCCATCTAATTTGGTCCCAGTATGAATTTAGAGATTTATATTTAACAGTGCTTTCAACACTGCTCCCTAAAGAAGAGGCCTGACAATAGTCTAAAAATTGCTGGTTAACCTGTTTACTGTTGTTTGCCAAATTCCCATTATTTGTCTTATTCTATTCTTAATACTTTTCACCCTAATTTGATCAGCAATTTTACTGTGTGCAACATTTTGCCAGTTATCTTTTGAAATTCCGTGCCTTCTGCATCCACAGCATTTCCTTTATCAATATGCTTTACCATTTGTTCAAAGAGCTCTATTATATTTACGAGACCTGTCTTGTGATTTGCAAATTCAGGATGGTTGTACCATAATAGTCACGGAGAAAACAAGCTATTATTTGTTTTACTTCAACTTGTTTCATGCCTCCAGATATATACCCTTACTGGTCTAAGGGCACCTAATTTATAATTTCCATTTTGATCCTTTATCCTTTTGAATGATATACTGTATATATACTGTATATATTGTGTGTGTGTCAGTCACATGTGCGCACACACGTGTATGTATGTGTATATATATATATATATATATATATATATATATATATATATATATATATGTGTGTGTGTGTGTATATATATATATATATATATATATATATGTGTGTATATATATATATGTGTGTGTGTGTATAATATATAAATAAAAATAATATCCAATCATCTTGCACAATTTCCATAAAGCAGGATGTTCGAATGATTTTGCCAGAGTGCCTACTATTTTCCATTTGATTCTGCTCAGCATTCTGTGGCACAAACCATCAGAGGTTAGAATTTTTTTCCAGTTAGAATTGTTTTTGGGACTTGATTAACCCTAACCAATCTTGTAATTCTCATGGTTTTGTATGAACTTCAGGATGGTTATGGGAAGGGGAAAAAGCCACGATACTCAGATGGAAGAGGGAAAATTTCCTGGGTATGGAAGGGATCTGACATAGGTGGATTGGAAACAAAGAGAATAAGGTATACCACAAAGTGAGCAATGGGTATTAAAGAGGTGCAAGTCTGAATACAAACTGGACATATTCCTAAAAATGGTACTAGATAGAATAACCAAATTTGAATGACCAAAGATATTGGTTAAAATGAAACAAAGTTGATTCTTAAAGTAAAATGTATGCTCAAGAACTAGGCAGAAAATAAAATGCAGAGGAGCAAAAGAAAGGGCATGGATGTGTGAGTAAAGATTAGTGGAAAACATCGATGGAACGATGAAGTAATTTATAAATATTTACAGAGAAAGATAATTAAATGAAAGGTATGGCTGATATGGCACCTTTGAAAAAGTAAATTTGTGTAGGGAGAAATTGTGGTTGAGCATATGAGTACTTTGCATCCGTCTTCACAAAAAAAAGTGTTACTATAGTCAAATTTTGGGCAAAGGCAGAAAAGAAATTGGATAAGATCAAAATAAATGAAGAGCAAGTACGCAAAGAAAAATTGCATTGTTCATCAGAGAAAATGTACCCAATCCAGATGGATTGCATTCTTTGGTTGAGTTATTTGATGAGGGTAATGTGGTTGTTGTTGTATATCTGGTCATTGAAATAGCAGGACATTGTTAGCAAAATTGAAGCTCAAGGCATTAAAGGAATAATAGCAACGTGGCAGGTACGGTAGTGTAGCAGTTAGCGTAACGCTTTACAGCGCCAGCGACCCGGGTTCAATTCCAGCCGCTGTCTGTAAGGAGTTTGTACGTTCTCCCCATGTCTGCGTGGGTTTCCTCCGGGTGCTCCAGTTTCCTCCCACATTCCAAAGACATAGGGGTTAGGAAGTTGTGGGCATGCTATGTTGGCACCGGAAGCGTGGCGACACTTGCGGGCTGCCCCCAGAACACTGTACGCAAAAAGCTGCATTTCACTGTGTGTCTTGATGTTCATGTGACCAATAAAGATATCTTGTAGTGGACACTGGTTGTTTCGATTTTTCTTTTTAAGAATTGTATGAAAAGGGATGGCACTGAGAGACATTGTCTTACTGGTATATTTAAATGATCTAGACTTGAGTATAATGGGCATAATTGCAATGCTTGTCCATGACCTGAAATAAAGAAATGTAATAAACATTACATGATGAACACAAGAGCACAGACTTGTGATGGGAAATAATCCCTTTTGAAACGAATAATGAAGAGAGTCAATGCAAACTAATGGTGCAACTTCAAAAGGGGTGTAGGAACAATGCAACCTTGGGCTGTATCTACAGAAAGGTTCGGACAAACTTGGATTGTTTTCTCTAGAACGTCAGAGCCTGATAGGAGTCTATGAAATTCTGAGAGGCAGAGATAGAGAAGGCAGAATCGCTTTCCCAGGGTAGAAATGTCTAATACAAGAGGGCATAACTTTTGAGATGAGAGGGGGAAAGTTTAAAGGAGACATGCAGGGCAAGTTTATTTTACACAGCGTGGTAGGTGCCTGACACACACTGCCAAGGGTCGTGGTGAACGCAGATACGACAGTGGTGTTAAAGAGGCTTTTGGATCGGCACATGAATTTGCAGGGAATGGAGGGATATGGAGCACATGTAGGCAGAAGGGATTAGTTTAATTTGCCATCATGTTCTGTGCAGACGTCATAGGCTGAAGGGCCTGTTCCTGTGCTGTACTGTTCTGTGGTTGAAAGCAATAGAGCAATTTGAGAAGGCTGTCAAGAAATCAAATGAGCTCTTGCCTTTTAATTAGGGATACAGATTAAAAAGCAAAGAAGTTCTGTTAAACTTCCACAAAACTCTAATTAGGTTGTAGTTGGAGTATTGTATCCATTTCTGGGCACCTCCCTTTAGGGTGGATGTCACGATCTTCGGGATGATACAAAGTGAAACAACTGAAACGTTATCCAGGAAGTGCGGCTTCATTTTTATGGAGAAGTAAAAGAAACTGGAATTGTTTTTGTTGGAATAGAGGTGGATGGAGGGGAAATTTCATATCGCTGCAAGCCACAAGTGATTTTGATGGTGCAGATGGGGAGACACTGTTTTCACTGGCAGGGTGTTAGGTGACCAGAAGACATAAATTTAAGGAAATTGGCAAAGGATCCGGAAGAGAGATGAAAGGATTCCTTTTCTGCTATAAGCTGTTATGATCTGGAATGCAGTCCCTCAAAACAGTAGAAGCAGCTTCGTTAGTAACTCTCAAAAGGAAATTGCACAGGTATTTTAATAGAAATGTTTTCAAGGCTATGCTAAAAATGCATGGGGACTGAGACTAATTGGTCTGTTCTTACAGAGCTAGTACAGACGTCATTGGCTGAGCGTTCTCCTGTGCTATACTGTTCAATATGTTTTTAAAAAAAGTAATATTTGTTATCTGCTGTGTCAGCCTGGTTTTGTGATTGAGTTCTTGCTTGCTGTCTGCATTTCCTTCTGTGCTTGTTGTTACTTTATACGATTCATTCAATATTTGTCATTGGGTCTTTTTCTGTCAAACTCAATGTTAATTTTTTTTAAGAAACTCTGATTTTCATCTTGTGCTTTAATTTCTCATTGGACCGTATCTAACTTCTGCCTTCATCTTTCCAGACCTGAGCTTTTCAGATAGTTTGTCTGTTCCCTTTCCTGCCAATGTTTATTTTCAATTTATCTGGTTTGGTTTCCTTGTTGAAATTAGCTTTTTTTTCATTGAAATACCCTCACCTAAATGTGTTCTTTTTGAGCTGTTTAATTATATTTCCTTCATGTATCCTAACTGTACTACCTCCCTGCCTCATTTCGCTATCAAAAATTACATAATTGCATCATTGCTTTGTTAGAATAAAAAGTATCCTGATACAGAAATCAATACTAAACAAGCTGCCAAAAACCCTTTCAATCTTAGCCTGATGCACAATATTATTTCAATCTATCCTGTTCTTCAGGGTTAAGTGAAGTTTAAATTACACGTTACTACTTTCAAGTTAATAAAATTGTCTGAAAATTATTTACCTCAAAACTATTAATTTGAGTTTGAACTATTACTGAGAAGGAACCAATTTTCAGATCATTATATATACTGATCAAGGTGTATGACCTTAAGTCAATCACTTAATTCAGAGTGTATGATAATCCAAAATTTTATCATTGCATTCTCATTTTTCTTTCTTTTGGTTACCAAATTACTGGAACATTTTAATTTTAAACACAAATGACTATTGGAATAGACCCTCAAGACTTAGAAAATAAAATCATTAGGAAACAAAAAAATTTCTTTATGCATCCTGGTAGCTAAAATAGGTCACACATGCAATAAGTCAAACATATACATTAGACCAAGTATCATTTAAAAAAAACACCAAAAATGCAATAACATTTTCAAGATTGCTGTTGTGGTTTTGAATAGTTCTGCAATATGTTGCAATTAATCTAAAATTTTAATAAATTTATTTATTTGGCACAGCTTTGTGAGCCGAAGGGCCTGAATTGTGCTGTAGTTTTTCTATGTTCTAATAGGAATAGGAGGAAATTATGGGTACACAATGACAATGGGAAAACCTTGACTACTATTAGGACATATTGGCACATCTGTAATTTTTGTACCTGGTTTGGAGACACGATTTTCCCCACCACTGTAGAATAATTGGAAAAGTAACGTCTCATTTTCTTAAACACACGATATAGGGAATTGCTGTTTGCCAACAGTTAATTTAGCCCAATTTTTTCTTTTTCTTAAGTAGTACTTTTTCATGAAAATTGAGCTTTGATATATTTACAAAATCAAGCATAATTATTTCTTATTCTAGCTGATATAAGCCAGTCGCTTACTTGCCTGTAGTTCAAGGATCTCCCTGGTGTGGCACTGAAGTGCTTGGCATTCCTGTAATCTACATTTTCCCTGACCATGATTAATGTTACACCATGGTCTTCGTTCAAAAATATTTTCTGCAGGGACTCTCAATTGCATGTGAGCCGTTTAAAATTTTCGGGATGAATTGTATTAGTCATAATGTAATACCTTCTGGCAGGCCTTGAGTGTTTTATATAAATTCTGAGTTTTCTGGCACAGTCCCATAACTATTATGCATGTTGGCATGGAGTTAAAATTAGTTTGGTCTGATATCAACCCCATCTCAGCCAACAGATTGCCAAAACACTTCCCAAACTCAGGAAGAGTTTTAATACCTTAGGAATCTGGTTGTGTGACAGACAACATTCATTAGAAAGGCTCAAAGTCATTATTGTCCAAGTTTGCTTGGAAAAACTCCAAAAATTCTTCAGCCAGAGCTTTCAAGATTTTTTTCCTCCCTTGCTAATTTGAAAATGCCATAATTCAGCCTGTCAACTACTGTATGCTATCTCAGAAAGCTTTCTACTAAGTGTATATGATATTTGTAAGTAACATCTGCATCTGAATAAGATGCTGTCTTTTGTGCATTTTGATCTGATTATTTACAGTTATAATTCAGAATCAGATTTATTATCACTGACTTATGTTGTGAAATGCATTGTTTGCAGCAGCAGTACAGTGCAAAGATATAAAATTACTGCAAATTACCAAAATAAATAGTGCAAAGAAAAGAAATGATGAGGTAGTGTTCACGGGTTCATGGACCGTTCAGAAATCTGATGGCAGAGGAGAAGAAGCTGTTCCTGAATTGTTGAGTGTGGGTCTTCAGGCTCCCGTACCTCCTCCCCTTCATTTGTCATGGCAAATTTAAAGAGTGAATATATTCATTAGGTACCTAATATTTCTGTAGATAGTGACTAAATGTGATATTTGATTTATTCCTTTTTTTAAAATAAAAGGAAAATTTCATTTCTATCATTTGGTTGTAGATCAATGCTACGGATTAATAACTGCATGATACCTTGCTGGGAAAAATCTAAGCTTTACTGAGGATTGATAATGAAACTCATGGAGGAAACAAACACTAAATGGATATCAACCAAGAGGGAGGTACTTTTGTTGACAAAGATTTTACTTAGAACTGATTTGGAATCCTGGAGTACAGAACTAACCAATGCTCCGAGATGTCCTTTCACAAAGCAAGAACCTTTTGTGAGGTGCTAGAGGGTTACTGGAACATGTTAGCGTAGATCAAGTCACTAAGAGAAAGTAGAAGAATGTTAGAGTGTGTGAGAGGCAGTGAAGTAAGAGAGAAATATTCCATTCTCAGTATCCATAGTCCTTTGCATCCCTTTGCAGATGCTATTACCATGAGAAAGTAAAGTCATTTGCACTGTTGTAATTAAGCTGCCCTCTTTCTAGAAACTGGAACCTAGCCATACATTTAAACACTTCACGTCATGTATTTGTATTTTGAGATAACAGTTTTATGCTTTAATCCAGACAATTTATGTTGAGAAGAGGACTTTAAGGGTACCATTAGCTTAAGACTTCGTGTGATATATTACTGTTAGGGCTAAAAACCACAGAAATCAATCTGTATTGAAGTTACAGTAAGGAATACCCTGGGGCTTCATAAAAATCCTAGTCAGAAAACGGCTGGAATCTGCAGTTCATAATGTGAGCAATGTTGGTTGTGGGCTTGACATACAATAAACAACAAGCTTCCTTAAGTGCTGAAAATAATAATTTTGATTCATTGTCATGGAACTCAGAAACCTTTCACATTTTTGTGTGCAGTATTTCCCTTGTGACTTTGAAAGGTATACATTTTCTGTCATGTATCATTGTTTACAAATGACTACATGCAATTTGCAATACTTAACCTTTAATCTGCTAAAACATTGAAGATAAGTGTCAGTTCAGAATTTACATCACATGCAAGGATTGCTCTTGTAAAATAATAGCGAAAATATTATGAAACATTATTGAAATAGGGTCAGGGTTTACAAAGTTTTAATTATGGGGATACGAATAAATATTTGATGTCAGAAATATAAAAAAGATTTGGTGCGAGACTCAATGAAGAAAGCAGGATAAGCAAATGACTATATATAACCAGTAAGTTGTCATGGAAAAGAATGCACCTGTGCTGGCTCTTTGAAATAGATTTTCTCTTTATTTTGTTCCACATTCTTTCAAACTTCTATTATTCACGTATTTATTGAGTTCTTCATTAAATTTAACATGGATTCTGCTTCTGCCATTGCTTTTTGTCGGTCATTCCAAATCCTAATAATTTTTGGCATGAGAAAAACATGAACCCTCGCTTTGTTCTTCTAGTGATCTCAAAAGCATTCCACTGCTTATGAGCCAAAAAACATCATTCCATATTTTCCTTATAATGTATCTTAGAAATTTTGAAGAGCCTTAATCCATCTTCTTTTAATCTTCTCAAAAGTAGAGTTCCTGATTTAAAAAAAAGTTTAAAATGAAAAGCTTCTCATAAATAAACCCATCATCATTTAGTGGATCTCCAGCCCATCCCTTTGATGGCCCTTGCATCCTTCTTAAAGTAAGGCCCCCAGAATTCATCAATATTAAACTGCAGCCTAAACACTTATACGACCATAACCTAATTAAATCTCCACTGAAATTAGATAAAGAAAAATAAGTATTTGCAATAAAGGTATTCAATTGGAAATTACCTTGTTTCACAGAATAGAATTGTTCCTAGCCCAGATTAATTATAACCATAGAACCATATAGCACAAAACAGGCTCTTCAGCCCACCATGTTGTGCCATCCATCAAACCACCCTCACACTATTTAACCCTTTCCTCCCGCATATCCCTCTATCTCACATTCCTCCATGTGCCTATCCAACAAACTCTTGAACCTGTCCAGTGTATCTGCCTCCACCACCACCCCAGGCAGTGCATTCCATGCACCAACCACTCTCTGGGTGAAAAACCTCCCCCTGACATCTCCCCTGAACCTCCCACCCATAACCTTAAAGCCATGCCCTCTCATCTTGAGCATTGGTGCCCTGGGAAGGAGGCGCAGGCTGTCTACTCTATCTATTCCTCTCAATATTTTATATACCTCTATCACGTCTCCTCTCATCCTCCTCCTTTCCAGTGAATAAAGCCCTAGCACCTTAAGCCTTTCCTCATATTCCATACACTCTAATCCAGGCAGCATCCTGGTAAATTTCCTCTGCACCCTCTCCAACACCTCCACATCCTTCCTATAATGCGGCGACCAAAACTGAACACAGTACTCTAAGTGTGGTCTAACTAGAGTTTTGTAAAACTGCATCATCACTTTGTGGCTCTTAAACTCAATCCCATGACTTATGAAAGCCAACATCCCATAGGCCTTCTTAACTGCTGTATCCACCTGTGAGGCAACTTTCAGTGAACTGTGAATATGAACCCCCAGATCCCTCTGCTCCTCTACACTGCCAAGTACCTTGCCATTTACCTTGTACTCTGCCCTGGAGTTTGTCCTTCCAAAGTGTACCACCTCACACTTCTCCGGATTGAACTCCATCTGCCACTTGTCAGCCCAGCTCTGCATCCTATCAATATCCCTCTGTAAGTTCCGACAGCCCTCCACACTATCCACAACACCGCCGATCTTAGTGTCGTCCGCAAACTTACTAGCCCGGCCTTCCACCCCCTCATCTAAGTCATCTATAAATATCACAAAAAGTAGAGGTCCCAGAACCGATCCCTGCGGGACACCACTAGTCACTGCCCTCCAATCCGAGGGCACTCCTTCCACCACAACCCTCTGCTTTCTACAGGCAAGCCAATTCCTAATCCACACAGCCAAGCTTCCCTGGATCCCTTGGCCTCTGACCTTCTGAAGAAGCCTACCATGAGGTACCTTATCAAACGCCTTACTAAAATCCATATAGACCACATCCACCACACTACCCTCATCAATCTTCCTCATCACCTCCTCAAAGAACTCTATCAGGCTTGTGAGGCAAGATCTTCCCTTCACAAAGCCATGCTGGCTGTCCCTAATCAGTCCATGATTCTCCAGGTGTTCATAGATCCTATCCCTTAGAATCCTTTCTAACAGCTTACCCACCACAGACGTAAGGCTCACCGGTCTGTAATTCCCTGGACTATCCCTACTACCTTTTTTGAACAAGGGGACAACATTCGCCACCCTCCAATCCTCCGGCACCATCCCCGTGGACAACGAGGACTCAAAGATCCTTGCCAGCGGTTCAACAATCTCCTCCCTTGCCTCTCGAAGCAGCCTGGGGAAAGTCCCGTCAGGCCCCGGAGATTTGTCTGTTTTGATATTATTTAACAACTTCAACACATCCTCTCTCTCGATATCTACAACCTCGAGAACATTACCCTTACCAGCACTCCCTTCTGCGTCACCAAGACCCCTCTCCTTGGTGAATACCGAAGAGAAGTATTCATTGAGAAATTATTTAGGAAAAATAAGCAGATTGAATTGTATGTTGACAGTGGAATAAATTGAAGTAAGGGAGAAATCAGCAAATCCATGAAATGTCATCTCCCCAAATCTATTTTGACAAGAAAGCGGCAAATGTTAAACTTGTGAGCAAGAAAGAAGAAAGAGGATTATAGTTTGATTCTTGTGGGCTTAAAACATCTCTTTTGTCTGGACTCAACTACCAAGCCCTTGGAGTTGCAGGTCTTAAGGTTTCAATCAAGCCAGATCTATCATCCTGAACTTAACTCTGTGTTTCTCCTTGTTAATGTGTTGTGCTTCTGGCTGTGAGCTCTCTCTGGGTTACCATTCAGTTTTTCCTCCTCCATCACACCCGTGGTGATTGTGTTAGGGTGTTGTTTGGAAGGGTCCAATGCAGTGACATTCAGGAGTATGAGAAACTGTGGGAAAGATCTTCATTTTCAGCATTGGAGTGGATTTCCCATACTTTTCAAGGCTCAGCTGCTTTTTCTCCATTCAAATGAGAATATGAAGGGTTGCAGTCCTCTCTGACAGATTCCTAATCAAGTGGTGAAGACTCCAAAAAAAAATTAACTCTCTTTTCAAAGATATAGAAAAGGAGTGAGAAGTTTGAACAAGAAGTTAAAAATAATTTGACGAAGTTGTGAAAATGCTCTTAAATGCAAAGAACTTGAGAATCAGGAACCAGATTTCAGCATTTATCAGGGTAGAAATCAACCTTATTGGAAACAAGTATAGAAAGAGGGTGCAATGAACAGCTGACACAGCAGTACCTATCCAGTGACTAAAGACAAATTTCTGTCTCACTGTGTTCAAAAGAGATTGCCTTCTCTTTTGATTATCCTGGTGAGGTCATTGAGCCTCTTCCATTGCTGGCTTGCCACTGAGTTGAAAATGGGTGGTGGCATTCAGGACCAGGGTATAGTAGTTGGGTTGATGACATGTTGCATGTAATGCCAAGCCACGTGTTTCATTATCTCTGTAAATCCCTCCTTTGTGTCATTATTTGGTGAAACCATTTTGTGACACAAGTCTTTAAATCTGAAGGCTCAAGACCTTGCAGCTGAGATATGACAATTTAAAGAAACCCCATGATCAAAAACCACCTGGCCTGCCACTTCAAGGTGTTGTACCTATTACAACCTGCAACAGTGCAGGGTTTTCTTCCCATTCTATGAAGGATTCTGTGTAAAACTGACAATTGCATTGCCTGTTTGCTGACTTACTGGATCCTGGAAAAGGGAGGCCTGAAGTGTGCGAAATGCCAAAGGAAATCTGCCTCCTGGTATTAAGTTTATTTGGCAACTTACTTCTGGAACAGTATTGAAACGTAGTTAGTGGAGTAAAACTTCACTGAGAATAAGAGGCTTCAGGAATGTGGAAGAATCAGGGCCATTTTACCGGCAACATAAAAGTTAGGGCAGACTGTTGTAATTTTTCTGGTTTATGAAAGTGTTAATACTGGAAGTATGCCTTGTCAGTAGCAGGCAGAATTCTGAACTATCCTTTATATATATTTAAAAAAAGGAGAAAATAATTTTTTGTTTCTCAAGGCTAGCTATTAAAGCATGGGGTTTGTGGTAAGATGTTTACCTCTGATCCTTCTGGTCTGGTGCATATAAAGGCTGTCAGGGTGAGACCTAGAAGGAACTTGGGCACCAAGATGTAAGCTGCCACTGTCAATGAAGCAGAGCAAAATGACTGAGGAAGTAGTTATTTCCCAGATCTAGAACTATATTTAAATGAGGGCCTTTGGCCACCAAAACCTTCTCCAAAGGGTAGTTGGCTACATGTGTCTCTTTCCTTCCAGTCAATGAAATGATAAACTTTCTGTGTGCATTGCATTTCTTCACCCATTCACCTAGTTTTTAACCAAAAAAACGACAGTAACAGCAATAGGTGCTGTGACAACCTAGCATATTTGTAAGCCTCTTGCTTATACAATGATCTATAAGTGGTGGTGAGCTCTGCAGTGGTGGCTCTGTAGTTGGATGGAGAAGTCCTTGTGCTCTTGGGAAGCAGATTAACCAGTTTCAAAATAATGACAGTATTTGCAAAACATTCACCAAGATGTTTTGGACTGCACAAAAAGGAAGCTCACAACACAAGTAGGATTAACAACCAGCTGTGGCCCTAATGCCTGAATCACGTAACCCAAAGTCATCTGGAGGAAATGACCCTGCAGATGATGGGTCTGTTCATTAGAGACCCTATTGAAGAGGGTCATGCAGATGGCCAACCTGCATCAGCAGATCATTTCCCATCGCTAATGCTTTATTCTCCTTGCATGAACTTTTTTCACAAAACAATGACTGGCAGAAAAATGTTTCACACACAAGACAAAGGAGCAGAAGTAGGCCATTCAGTCCATCGAGTCTGCTCCGCCACTTCACCATGAGCTAAACTATTCTCCCATCTAGCCCCACTGTTAAAATGTTATTGAACACAATAAAATATTGTCACACAGAAAAGCCAGTAGGTACCTGTGCTGGCTGTTCGGAAGAGCTATGCAGTTAGTTTTCAACTACATTCCTCTATTTCTATATATTTAAAAAAAAGTTTAAGTATTTATTCAATTTCCTTTTGAGAGATGCTATCAAATTTTCTTCCACTTTGTAAAATACCAAATAAGCTCTTAATATCTAAAAATGTCGACTGCAGATTGCACTGACTGATACACATGAGACACAAAGAGATCATACAAAGTGTGTTCAGTTCATTCAAGGGTTCTTCACTGACTACATATGCACACAGTAATACATATATGACACAACATATAACATCACACATATTTAAATTCACGATATGCTTCTTCCTTTTATAAGAAAAGGAAATGAAAACATAAACTAATATATTTGCAGATTTTAATTTGTAAGTAATGAATAATTTTCATATTCTCTGTGATCTTTGCAGCAGTATTGCCATTGCCTTTTGTGAATTTGTTGTTATGCCCGATGTTGTAGTATCATCCATCTCTGGACTTGGTTGTGGTCTCATCTTGACCTTTGTCAGAATTATTAGCTGTTGCAACTTCCTGAACAGTTGTGGGACTCACCTCAAGAACCTCCCTGATCTCACAGTATTCTTCACTTTTCTTCTCTGTATCGTGTGCTAGGGTCAAGTAGATCACGTGAACATTTCTGACCCTTTCATCCACCCTTATGAGACAATTCTCAGAAACATGATCTCCCTGATATTCGATCTTCTAATCTCTGACATGCAGGAAAATCTCAGTATGCAAATTTCATCATACACATTAAACTTCTCCCGGTGACTTGCCATGCTTGTTCTGTTTCTGCTGCCTTTTCCTCACCTTTCCTTCTACATTGGGCTGAATGAGACTCCAATCTGTACAAAGTCACGTGTGCAGCAGCAATTCTGCAGGAGTGCATCCTGTTGTGAGAATGGCATTCCTCTATTGTTTAGAATGAAACCTGCATGCTGATGTTTCATGGTGACATTTAATTGGTTGTCTACAACCTGTTTCTTCAATCATTCCTTTACCATATGAACTGACTTCTCTGTGTCCCTATTGAAAGCTGGGTGATAAGAAAGTAAGATTGTGCTTTATTCCATTACTCATTATAAACTTTTCTAAATAAATCGATCTGATCTGTGGACCATTATCTGATGCTACATCTCTCAGAAGGCTGCATGTGACAAAGGTAAACCTGTGTTCTGTGGTAGTACCTTCTAATTTCTAACCACTTTGAATGTCACAGGAGGTCGTGTTGGTGCTGACATTCTCTTCGTCACCTGGCCTGGTCTTCAATATCCTTGGTCAATTGACAGCTACTGCCTTCATATTCATTAAACCCAAGTGACCTGTATGGAGTTTTTCCATAATCTTGTGCACTAATTCCTTCAGTATCACAACACACATCCCTATTCTATGCAAGCTCAGTTGCTAGACAATTCATTGCCTCTGGAATAAAAGTGTCATGTCTTAATTCAGATCTGAGTCTACACGTCAAAAGTACTCTGTGTATTTTCTTCAAAGTTGGATTTTTTTTTCCCACAGAGTAGTGAAAGACTAAAAAGCCCTTAAGAAGGGGGGGAAATTGATTGAGAGACAACTTCTGTGTAATATCAAAAGTGAGTTTCTATGGATGTGTAAATAAGAGCCGGCTGAGGGACCTTTAGAGAACAAGGTTGGTGAATTAATAACAGGAAACAACAGATATGTTGAATCAATTATTTGCATCAGTCTTCACTGTAGCGAACACTGCAAATGTCCTTATGAAAACAGATGACAAATTTCAAATAACAAGGAGGACCTTGTAAAAATTACATTCATAATGGATAAAGTATTAGAGAAAATCATAGGGTTAAAGATAGACAACTCACTGGGCCTGATGGCCTGTACCCAAAGGTTTAAAAGAACGTGACTGCAGAGATGGTGGACCCAATTCTTCAAAACTTAGTAAATTCCAAAGGTTACCAGAAGATTGAAGAGTGGCTAATGTGACTCCTTTGTTCAAAAGAAAGGAAGACTGAAGTTGGAGAAATCATAGGCCTGTAAGCTTACACATCTTTTTTGTTGGAAAGATGCTAGAGTCAGTAATAAAAAACTAATCATTTAGGAAAGGTGACTATAATCAAACCTAGTCAATATGGTTTTATGGAAGGTAAATCATGTCTGACAAATAACCTTGGATTCTTTGAGGATGTGACAAGGAGAGTTGATGGAGGGGAACCTACAGATATAATATATTTAGATTTCCAAGAGGCATTTGGCAAGGTGTCACACAAGAGGCTTGTGCATAAATTAAAGTTTGAAGGTATTGATGGATTGAGAACTGGCTGTCACATGGGAAACAAAGAGTTGGAATAAATTGGCCCTTTTCAAGCTGGAGGAATGTAACTAGTGGAGTACCCCAGAGATTGGTTATCGGCTCTCAGTTGTTTGCTACTTGCATTTCATTCCCTCCTCCAGGTCATCAATGCAAGGTTTCCAAGTTTGCTGATGATATGAAAATAGGTGGAAAGGCATGTTGTGACGAGGTCATTGTGATTCTGCAATGGGATATCGATGGATTGAATAATTGGGTGAAAACCTGGCAAACAAAGTTTAATATGGGGAAGTGTAAGGTCATAGACTTCAGTAAGGAACCTAAATGGAGAGAGACTGAAAATGATTGAAGTACAAAAGTTGCTGGGTATTCTTGTGCCTGAATCACAAAATGTTGGCAGGCAGGTCAAACAAGTAGTTAAGAAGACAAACGGCATGTTGGCCTTTATTGCAAAGGGGTTGGAGTTTAAGAATAGGGAGGTTTGTTAAAGTTGTACAAGGTGTCGGTAAAGCCACACGTGGTATGCTGTGTGGTTTTGGTCCCCTTTTCTAAAAATGGATATAGTATCAAAGGAGGTTCACCAGCCTATTTGTGGGATGTGAGGGTTGTCCTTTCAAGAGAGGCTAGACAGTTGGGTCTGTATTCCTTCGAGTTTAGAAGTTTAGCAAGAATTGGCAAAGGCTTGTCATTCCAAATGTGTCTGAAGGTAAAAAAATATGTTTGGGAATTTCTGGCTCTGATGATTGCTTCAACTTTCTCTGATTGGCTGTAATGTGTTTTCGTCTACATGTGGGCCTAAGCAAATCACTTCCTTCTGCACAAAGGCACATTAATCTTTTTTAAGATTAACGTGATGTTAGTGAAATCTAATAAACACCTTCTGAAGTATGTGAAGACTTTCTCTGTGATTGTTGGACCCCTGCACATCTTACCATATTTTTAGAGAGAACTTCATGCTGGAGCTCTCACCATAGCCCCTGATGTTTGTCTGTTTATTGTGTTTACACTGACATCCTGTACTGACCAGAATTCCTTTGTCGCTTGCATAGATGTAGCTATCTCCCATTCCTGTTTGCATGTTAGATCTTGCATATTTAGCAAATTGGTCTAGATATACTCATCAATTACACCACATGTATACTTATTGT
The DNA here is from genome assembly GCF_009764475.1 of Pristis pectinata. Lineage (NCBI taxonomy): Eukaryota > Metazoa > Chordata > Chondrichthyes > Rhinopristiformes > Pristidae > Pristis > Pristis pectinata. The sequence goes on from NC_067409.1 coordinate 108,490,300, forward strand.
GTCATGTGCCGTTCAAGATTGCACTGAAATTTGCAGTCCTACCACAGTCTTTATTGAACAATTGTTAATCATCTCGCCTAAACTGTTGGATTCCAAGCTCATAACTCTCCACAATCTCCAATAGTGCTGGGTTGAATGGTTTTGCAGGTTTGTTTTTCTATGATTTTGTGAAATGATACAAAGATCATCCTAAGGATGCCAGTAAGTTTATAGCATATATATCTGCAGATTTATGATATCTGCATAAATATCTGGGTCTGTTTCCGTGAACAAGATTGCTCTTTTGCATTTGAATCTGGCCGCATTCCCAGCATTTTTGCCCACACCTCAACTTTGATGATGTTTTCCCCTATATTAAAAAAAATTGTACTCGTTTGAATTGACTTGAAGATCTCCCATGCGTTGTCATGATTTGTTATGCCATGCCCCCATGATTTCCAGTGTAACTGGCCTGGAACTGGACTGTTATTTTGTTCTGCTTTCACATCAACAGTCCTTTTATTCTAAATGACATACAGTAAAGCTCTGATCGCCCATATCCAATTATTCAGAAATCCCTATGGTTCAGCATTTGGCTCACAGGCTGATAATTCCTATGCTCCCTTTACACTCAGCAGGGCCCTGTTACCAGCAGTATCCTTAAACACACTGGGTCCCCATTTCCAGCACTCCCTTTAGACCCATCTGATTCTGTTCCCTGGGCACCCTTGAAACTCACCAGGGCCCAGTTTCCTGGGGCTCCTTGAAACTTATTGTAAAACTTATTATACTACTGTGTAGCATCTTAAAGTGAATTATAAATGTGTTGGGGTATCCACAGGAATAACATTCAACAGTGGTGCAGTGAGTAAGCTGCTTCCTCACAGCTCCTTCAACCCAGGTTCAATCCTGACATCCGATGCTGACTGTTCCTATGACCACGTGGGTTTTCTCCGAGTGATCCGGTTTCCTTCCACATCCCAAAAAATGGGTTGTGCTAGGATTTGTGTAAAAATGGGCACTTGATGGTTGCCGTGAACTCAGTGGACAAACTGACCCATTTCCATGCTGTATCTCTGTGAACGCAATGGTCTGGAAAATCTGCCCTTCTGTTATCACCAGAGCTGTGAGTATGCCAGGTTGATGCATTTTATTCTGGTCACTTGAAATCCTCAACAACTTTGTTGTTGGATGTGAATCTTCACCATCACACCCTTGTTGGCAGTGTAACATTTGTGTGCTCACTGAATTCTTAATTTCCAATGAAATCTATTGCACAGTGCACAGGTTGATCCATGTGAGACACGGCAAGTTCAATGCGTGCATAGTTTGTTCAAGGGTTCTTGCAGACTTTCTATATGCATAGTAGTACATGTGTCATTATTGTGTTATAAATAATGTCACACATATTTGCAACCATTCTTCCAGGCAAGCAAATTGTAACCCATTTTCTGAGCTTTTAACCTTAAATCTGTGTCCTTTAGTAACTCAGATTTGTATTGTTAAGCAAAATTGAGTTCAAGGAGTACATTTCTAACAGTGTCTATTACTTGTTTCTATTCTATTGCCTTGTAACTATTGTGCTTCTATACGTAATCTATTACTACCTGCCTCCCCACTTTTAAAAGCCGCAAAAAAAAATTCCGTCTCTTTCAGCATAACTCGGTGCCCATTTCCTCCATTTTAAAGCGGGCTGTAAAATTTTTACGTAAGAAGTGCAATGCAAGTGCAAGAGAGGATGTATCTTATTCGAAAAGCATGTGGAATGCACAAAATTATTTTGAGAATATTTAAAATAACATGAAGATTTGAATGTATCCATTAGCTCATTTCTGGATTGGCAATTCACTCAGCAAAGTCTGCTCTTTATCTGCATTAAATAACTCTTTGGAGTCTTGCCAGAGTATTTTGTTTGGCATTTTGCATACTTGACAATCGGCTTACTTTAGAGATAAAGGCCGAAATTAGTGTAACCTTGTAATTTGTTTTAGATACCTTAAATATCTTTATTAGTCACATGCACATCGAGACACAGTGAAATGCATCTTTTGTGTAGAGTGTTCTGAGGGCAGCCCGCTAGTGTCGCTGTACTTCTGGCACTAACATAGCACGCCCACAACTTCCTAACCTGTACATCTTTGGAATGTGGGAGGAAAACAGAGCACCCAGAGGAAACCCACACAGACACGGGGAGAACGTACAAACTCCTTACAGACAGCGGCCGGAATTGAACCCGGGTCTCTAGCGCTGTAATAGCGTTACGCTAACTGCTGCACTAACTTGGACCATTGAGAAAGATGTTTTAACTCTGGGGAGATGGGAGGGAGTTTGGAGGAATGTGCAAACATTCTGAGAATATGTCTATAAACATGCCTTCCAGCACCAACATATGTCATGCATGTGTCCTATATCTTGAGATAGCAGAACCTAATTTGAAATCTTTATTTGAATTAATTCTACTGTGGTGGATCTAACATGTTACATTGCAGGTTTCTGTCAGTATTGCTGGTAGATAACCTTATGTTAACACTTTGCCTGTGTAAGTGACCTGTTTGCAGAAGCATGATTTGCTGCTTTTCAAGTAAATATTGTATAACTTGAGCATAAATCCTCCACTACTATTAAAAGCCTGGGGAATGTGGGAAAGCTTACTAAGAGCAGGAGTAATTAGATCTTTCCCAAGGGGAAATTACAGAGTTGATTTAATATGAAGACAATTAAAAGTGCAGGTAACTAGTAAAATACTGCAGTTGTTGAAATGTGAGGAATTGATTTTCACAAAGCACAGAGGTATTTTGTGCTTCAATCCATGGCAGCTGGTTTGCTGAGTTCTCTCCAAAATGAGTAAGGGGATACATTTACAAAAAGAAGCAGATTACATCCAGATTGATTCCAGCATTCAGTTCCAAAGTGATGTTTTGCAATCCAGGATTCAAATTCAAATATGAGGTTTTTAGGAGAGCATTTGAAAAGGCAAATGAAGATCAATAAAGTCAGTTGAGCAGTCTCAATCTGACCTTGATAGCTAAGCGCCTGATGAGATAGAGTGCTAGCATGAAGGAGTTACACTGGTACCTCAGTTAGCACTATCCTGCAAGATGCTGATTCGTTGTGTTGTTCTTGGTCCTGGTGTCACGTATCTTTAATTCATCTTTCCTTAAAAAAAAGACATCAGATCAGGCGATATGTTGCTTGCTCGGAACCTGGTGTGAACCTCTGCTGATGCTCCTGCAACAATGAAATGCTGAACTTACCACCACGTGGCTCAGTGGGAGTGAACCACTGGGGCAATGCGCAGAGGCTACTTATGAGGGGTGGGGCAGGCCATGTGGTTGCACCTCTGCTGAACCGATAATTGCTGGGAATTGGCAGTGATTGCTCCTTATGTTGACAGATTGCCCGGATCCTATGGTCTTTCTTTGCCTCATATTGGGAAAATAGCTGAGAGCTTGTTGCCATGAAGAAATCTTTGGGCTGGGGAGAACTGTGCAGCTGAATGGAAAAGGGAAGACATCAGCTTCCATCACATCCAATAGAAGGTGATGAGAGAGACCATGGGACTGGCAAATTGCCCAGCTGTTGCTGGTCCCCTGTAATGGCTCACACTGACCATGTGCCCTGCATCTCAGTGCACTGCTCACTGCAGCCCGGCCAACCCCAGCCTTCACAAAAAGCCTCTGCACATTGCTTCAGGGTATTGGTTTATTATTGTCACTTGTACCAAGGTACAGTGAAAAACTTGTCTTGCATACCGATTGTACTGGTCAATTCATTACACAGTGCAGTTACATTAAGTTAGTACAGAGTGCATTGAGGTAGTACAGGTAAAAACAATAACAGTACAGAGTAAAGTGTCACAGCTACAGAGAGTGCAGTGCAATAAGGTGCAAGGTCACAACAAGGTAGATCGTGAGGTCAGAGTCCATCTCATTGTTCAATAGTCTTATCACAGTGGGGTAGAAGCTGTCCTTTAGCCTGGTGGTATGTGCCCTCAGCCTCCTGTATCTTCTACCTGATGGAAGAGCAGAGAAGAGAGAATGTCCCGGGTGGGTGGGACCTTTGATTCTGCTGGCTGCTTCACCAAGACAGCGAGAGGTAAAGACAGAGTCCAAGGAGGGGAGGCTGGTGTCCGCGATGCACTGGGCTGTGTCCACAACTCTCTGCAGTTTCTTGCGGTCCTGGGCAGAGCAGTTGCCGTACCAAGCCGTGATGCATCCAGATAGGATGCTTTCTATGGTACATCGATCCACACTGAGCCATCCAGACATGAGTTCACTTTCAGTCTTTCATTGCAGTGCCAGCAGAAGGCTGAGCCCTCATCTAGGTTCCGGGCACAGTAGCACACAGTAACAGAGAGGGCACACACTTCTGTCTGGTTCCTGGTTCCAGTGACAGCAACACTGTCACTAATGCATCTTTGTACATAATTCTATCATGATTCCTTCCAGCTGTGTTTGTACAAATGCTGCTTTTCCCGGGATTGCATCCTGACCAGTGAACAGCCAGCATCTCGGACAGTTAAGGAAAATTCTACAAATTTTCAATGAATCCATGTTTAGCCACATCTCTAAAAGGGTTTACTAATGCAGATTTTTGAAAAGCAGTTTAAGAAAAGAGTGATAATTAATGAGGGAATCCTTGTATGCATTCAGGTACCTTCCACATCGTGAGCAAGCATTGGAAAATCACATGTGGTCTAGTCTCTGAAAATCATATGTGGCGCCCAGCCATGCTTGAGGATTCAGAAACTCAACCCTCCAGTTTCCTTGTGTGGTTCACAGCTGAAGGGTTGGTGAGTGAGATGATGAATAGTGATGTGCAATGATCTGGTGGAGATACTTGGGCTGCTATATTTTGCTATGACTTGGCTGCAAATACAAAAGAGGATTACTAGTGTCTGAAGGATGATTCAGTTGTGCAAACATTCCTTGCTATATCAACCACCTTCTTATGCACTCCCTCGATATCACTGCCATTCTAGTACCGTGGGTTCTAAGGTGACTGAGGCCAGCGTGACAACTAAAGACTCTTCCACTCTCCTGACTGGATGGGCAAATAGGTACATTGTGTGATGATGTGCTCCTTCTGTGTGCTTCCAATTTATGAACTCGATGTTTGCAAAGCCAACCTGAATAGTCCTTTCTCACTTTGAGCAGTCAAAAGCCAGGGATTCCAACAAATCAGTGGCGATGTTGCAATTATTTTCCAAAGCGGCTTTGAATCTTTTCCTCTGTACGCCTGGTAATCTCCTCCCATGATGATCATCTGTTCCGGGAGTCTGGTGTTGAGCAGAGAAACTGTGTGGTCTGCCCAGTAGAAGCAACTGAGTGTAATTAGGGGCTCGGTGTTGGGGATGTAGCCTGGGAGAGGATGCTGATGTTGGTGTATTTGTAAGCTTTTTGAAGAGATGTCTTTAGTGCTCTTTTCAATAATTTTTGGCAGTCCATTTCTCAGAAGTGCATGAGAGGGCAAATATCACAGCTCCCCATAGATGTGAGTTTTGAGGTAGATCTGAGTTCTTGATCTTCCAACACTCTCAGTTAGCAAAGGCTGTTCTGATGCACTGAAGGCAATGGTGCATCATTATGTTTACCACCCGTAATACAAACCCCGACAGCAACATCTCCTCCTTCCAGGAAGTGCCACTTGGAGTGTTGCGGGCAGACGTTGTTATTTTACATGCTTCATTTATTGAGCGAAAGCAGCATGATGCACCTTTGATGTCCAAGGAATGACAAGGTTCAAGTGCTTCTGTGTTGCTAAGGGTCATGGATGTAGAGAACAGCCTTGTCCTCCTGAGAGTCATTCACCCTGATCTTCCTTCAAGTATTGTGGGTACCTTTAACTAATTATAGTGGCCTGACTTTTGCAGTCGGCAACCATCTATGAGTGCTCACCACTGACTTTAAAATGTTCAGACTTGCTTCAAGTGATGCTCACAGGAAAAAAAATTAAATTGGTAAACTGTTTTTCTAATTTGACAAGCTATTTCCTGGGTCTCTTGTAGTATTCTGTTCCATTAAAACCAACTAGAAAACATTTCTTGCAACTTCTTAGACTCAGAATCTTTGTCTTTTTTGCTCAAACTCTCACTTCCCTGTTGAACTCCCATGATGAGCTGAACATCAAAGTCCAATGCCGAATTACTGACAGGCACTTCTGGATTCCTGTCCTCAAACATGTTGTGCAGAAATCTTGAAGTTGCTGTCAGTTTTGCAAAGTATCACTGCAAAATCTGGCCACTGTTTCTGCCTTCAGACGCCATCTGGAGAGGAATTTAGTAGAAATCATTTGTGTTGAAAATAGTCCACAAAGAACCCTGATCACCAGCTGAATAACACCTAGAAGGTTTGAGGGACCTAGCATGTTAGAAATAAGCAGGATAAAGCCCTCTCCTGCTGATTTCTTCCTTTGAGCAAGAAAGCTCTGGATGTGATGTCCCTTGCAAACGTACGGGTACTTCTGATTACAAGTGTGCCAGATGCCCTCTCTAGGATTATTGTTGCTGTGTGCATCCAGTTACTACATGGAAAGCAGCCAACACTTCTATAGTGATGGTTTCTTTTCCAATAACATAACCGTCACTTGGAGTGTCCGAACAGTACCCTACATGCTCCCTTATTTTTCTTCTCTATATTTTGCTCCACGATGGCTATGTCTGGACTCACAAAATTTGCTCCTACTTGTACGTTGAAGATATCCAGGTCTACCTTTGCACCATGCCCCTCAATATCACAACCACCTCTGTACTGTCAGACTGGCTTTCTGACATCAATTTGTGCATGAGTCATAATTTCTTCCAACTGCACATTCCTGAAGATTGAAGCTGTTGTTTTTGGCTCCCAACATAAACCCTTGCCATTAACCCCTCCCACAGCCACTCACTCAAGCTGAATTAGATCATTAGATCTTGGTTTCCTGTTTGATTCAGAGCTGAGCTTCAAATACCACATCTATCAATCAACGAGACTACTTATTTCCATTTTTTGTAGCCTTGTTCACCTCTATTCCTACCTCAATTTATATACCACTGAAAGTCTTATCCAGATTTTTTGCCATTACTGAAGTCAATTTCTTTACTTCCAACCATCTTCAGCTGCTTCATCAATGGAGTTCCTTATTTCTTATGATGGATGTTCACTGATGATTGCACAATGTTCAATTCCATTTGTGGCTCTTCAGAGAAGGAAGCAGCCTGTTCCTGGCATGCGGCAAGCCATAAACAATCTTCAGGCATGGACTTTTAATTGACACATAACATTGTTGGCTCCTGTGCCAGGTAATAAACTTCTCTAACAGGAGAACATTTAACCAAGTCCCCTTGATATCTGGTGGCAGTTCTTTGAGGTTCCTCACACAATCAACATCCTGGGCTAACCATTGACCAAGAACTGGACCAGGCATAAGGCTGCAAGAACAAGGCGGAGGCAGGGTATTATGAAGTCAGTGACTCCCTTCCTGACTATCCAAAGCCTTTCTACCAACTACAAGACACACCCCAAGAGCAATACTCCATAGATGAGTCTAACTCCAGCAACATTTGAGAAACTTGACAGGCTGCAGTGCAAAACAACTCATTTACTTCATACATCATTCAGCAAAACAGTAATCTGCAGTGCGTAATATCTACAGAACACCCTACAGTTACTTGTTACTCTGACAGCACTGCCAAAGCTAGTGTCCTCTAACCAGAAGGTCTAGGGCAAGAGGCACACGGGAACACTCCGTTTATAGGTGCTCCTCCAAGTCGCGCACAATCCTAACATTGAAATGTATTACTATTCTGTCACTGGATGTTAATTCTGGAATTTGCTACTTGCCAGCATTGTGGGGCTTGCTTCAACAGAAGTACTGGAGCAAGACGGCTCGTCAACAACTTCTCATTGGGCAATTCGAGATTGCTGATAAGTGCTGACGTTGCCAGTGGTATCATCTTCCTGCAAATGAATTAAAATAAACCTTCGCCTTCCCAAGCTCCAACTGGTCCTAAGCTGAAGTGCCTGTGTCCCCACGTACACTAAGTCTGCATGACAATCATTACTGCCTTGCTCTCCTGAAGTCCAGTTTCCAGTGAACTTACAACCTTGTCTACATCTTAAACTCTCTTCAGGACTTCAGCAGCCTTCCTTCTGTGAACACCTTTGTCCTTCCATTCACACTCTTTGGTGCTGATTCCACCCTTCCCTGTTCCTCTTCTGAATTTCCTCCTTTTCTTTGTTCTTCCAGTAATGGTTAGAATATCACTGTCAGCTCCATTCTCTGAATTACTATCTTTAAACCTCTTAGTATTTTTCTTTCCAAATTTTAAAAGCCTTCCAGAAAAACATTTTTGACCACGTTTTGCTTGTGCATCTAATACCTATGCACCCATTTAAGCTGGATACTTAGACATTGCCAGCTTCAAATCTGGCAGTGAACAAACCTCCTGAGCAGATTGGACAGGGAATATTGTAACCCAAAGTCATATCCCCGGCAATCATCTTTCATTCACCGATCGGAACTGCATTCAAATTTCTCCCACCTCAAAAGTGCAGAGGTCAGATTAACTGGATGCAGCGGCAGAACCTCATCCCAATCCATCTTGTGTTGCTGCCTGATGCAGTAATGAAGCTCTGATTATCGCAATGTGAAAGGAGGCTGTCTCACAGAACTCCATAGCCACTTGTTCCCTGTTTCAGGGCACTTAACCTATGTACTGTAAATAACTTCAAATATGGTTTCAAGCTGCCTTCTTCTGTGTCACAGTCTCCCGTTCCTCTGTTGAATCAGGAAAGAAGTGCACAGCAGAACCATGACGTTTTTTGATATTGGTTTTGATATGTTTGACTTTCCAGCTGGGGTTCACTATGACAAATGCTTGACAAGTTTATTATCTGGAGCATGGAAACAATTTCTTCATTGAAATAGCTTATATAAAGAAATAGGGCTAGGAATCCAAGGTGTCTTAACTAATAAGTGGAAATTGTGCAATAATTGTTTTCCATTAGTCACCCAACAACTTTTATATCGAATCCTTTATTCCACTCCTGATAGCAGTCAAGCATGAACAATAAAATTACACTACCACATGGATTTTATAGGAGCACTGCTTCCATGAAAAAATACTTGCCAAACTTTCTTATTTATGTAGGAACACAATAGCTTAAAGTAAAATCATAAGGAAAATCTTGGACACTACCGATAATTACCTGAAACGTGCTGCTGTGGGTGAGGTAACTTGGCCCAGTGTGTTCTTGGAAAATTTTCTTCACTGTGGTAATATATATTACGCCAAATTAGGTCATGATTGCACTTCTATTTTCACACGGTCGATTGTGGTGGAAATGCCACCTTTTTTCTTTCTGATATATTAAGAAGGTAAGGCAGACCTTTCTTGTTATTAGGATGCATATTTCTTTAAAATCACCCCTCCCTGATTAATATTTCTCAATCTGGACTTTATGGATAATTAATGTTTGCTTCGGCATCTGTGAACCAAGACTTGTATGCATTAAAATGATTGACATCCCTTCCATGTGAAAACAAGATTCACATTTCAAAAATATTATTTCAATGAAAAAGGATTTTAAAAAAATCTTACGACGCATCCAAATGATATGTATGCATGGAAACAGAGTGTAAGAACCATTGGTTATTAGCTTCTGATGGTTATCCAACAGGATTAAGATCAAAATATCCTTTGAATCCACATAGGAAAATGCAGATTTGTTGTGAAAATTCAGCATTTTGACAAACTGGAATGATGTAGATTTGAGACTGACTTCTTCGAGAATGAGGGAGCTTGTCTCAGAAAATGTGTCTAGCCATTAAGGACTGGGATGAGTTTTGTTATTCAACGGGTTGCAAATGTTTTGGAATTGTTTCCAGCTGGAGAGACAGAGTCATTTTCAAGGCTAAAATTGATAAGTTTTTTGGGATTGTCAGAAGACAGATAGCTTGGGTGGGAAAGTGGCTGTCGTGGAGCACCAGCTTCCAAATAGGAAGGCAGAGGTGGCTTCAGGGGCTGTTTGGACTACTTCTGCATCTATTTGTTATGACCTTGAGGGAACAGCAAAAAAAAATAAACCGCAAGTGCTGGCAACCTGGAATAAAAACGGAAAATACTGGAAACACTCAGCAGATCAGGTGAGAAAGAGTTCGCATCTCGAGTCGATAACTTTTCATCAGAACGAGGAAAAGTTAGACATCAAACGTGTTTTGTGTTGCAGAGACTGTGGAAGAGTGGAGAGATCAGAAGGAGTGCCTGTGATTAGGTGGACCCATCAGAGATTCAATGACGTGCAGTGGTGCTGGATGAGACAGGGTGGTGAAGGCTTGTCAATCACAGCTGACCTGTCTGGCCAAGATTTAAATGGAAGGAGAGTAATGAAGACAGAGGAGGTAGAGAAATAATAAAAATGCTAAAACTGAGATACAAAACACTGCTGTTGCTGGAAACCTCAATTAAACTAGAATACTGAAAATACTCACCAGATCAGGCAGGGGCTGAGGAGAGAGAGCACCCTACAGGTGGCTGACTTTTCATCATCGTGCCCCAGTCAGAAGATGACTTGGTGTTCCTTAAGGTTGTGTTGGATAAGAAGCCAAAGAGAGGTCAGAGTGGGTGTGAGATGAATAAATGCAAGCTCAGAGTCACCCTTGCAGATGTGGTTGTCATATGAAGAGAGGTTGATTGGGGTGGGGGTGTTTGGAAGGATGAGTGGTGATCTAATTGAAGGATATAAAATTCTTAAGTGGGGGTGGGCTGCGGGAGGAGGTTCACAAGTTGGATCCTAAGGGGATGTTTTCCCCTGGTGGAGTTACCTAGAACCAGGGTGCATAGTTTCAGAATAAGTGCTTGTCCATTTAAGATAGAGGTGAAGAGGAATTTCTTCTCCCAGAGCTGGTGACTTCTTCCACAGCTCTATGGGTTTGAGAGTTCCAAAGGGAATCATTGAATAAATTCCAGGCAGAGACTGGCAGACATTTGAACTGCAAGGGAGTCAGAGGAACATGGCGAGAGCAGGACATTGGCGTTGAAGTTAGCCTAGATGAGCCATGATCTTACTGAATGGTGGATAAAAGATATCTTTGTTAGTCACATGTACATCGAAGCACAGTGAAGTACATCTTTGTGTAGAGTGTTCTCAGGGCAGCCCACAAGTGTCGCCAGTCTTCTGGTGCCAACATAGCATGCCCACAACTTCCTAACCCGTACGTCTTTGGAATGTGGGAGGAAACCGGAGCACCCGGAGGAAACCCACGCAGACATGGGGAGAACGTACAAACTCCTTACAGACAGCGGCGGGAATTGAAATCGGGTTGCTGGCGTTATAATAGCGTTACGCTAATCACTACACTACTGTGCTTGCAGCCTCGTGGCCAGGTGGCTTCCTCTTGAAGTTGGTTTCTTATGCAGGGTGGTTTCTTATGCAGGGTTACAGACCCAGCACCGGAAGGTGGGATCAACATGGAATGCTCATATTTGACTGAAATAGACTGTACTGAACAGCCCCTCTTCCATCATACAGCTTTAATGATTCAGACAGCATGTGCTTTTTTTAAACATCCTTAAAATAATTTAATAGAATCCAACACAAAAATGGAATACATCTTTTCAACTGTATTAGCAGACAAAACATGGTAGGTGCATGTATCATCCTTTATTCCTACATACATTATTATTAAACAGGAAGTAAACTGTATGTTTAAAATGTTTGGATGTACTTGTGTAAGGATGGCACAAGCAGAACTACAGATCTTGTTTTTATACCTTGCTGACTGGTGTAACCAGGGTGGGCAAACAATCTGGCATTTGGGAAGTTTGCACCTTATTACCAGTGCATTCTGATCACTTTGACTCACTGAAAGCTTGTTTGGGTGGGGAGTTAGTCCCAGGCAGGTGGCGCATTGCTGTGCCCATTGGTTTTATTTCTATTGCAGTTGATTTTCAAACTAGAAAACGGCAAACACAGGCAACTTGAAACATGCAGTAAAATGTGGCAAGATTGATGGGCTTACAGATTTACTGCTGCTGTATAAAAGGGGCAGACGGCCTTAGTGCAAAGGGTCATTGGACCTGTGGGTCATTGCAGTTGTGCTTTGCCAATGCCTCTTAAAGCCATTGCAGCTTCAGTTTTGTTTTCCACCATTGGTTCTTTCTAGTCTGGTGCAAGAGAGATCTCCTGTGTCTCCCTGTCTGCAGTACGCAGCTGCATTATGTGATCATCAGTGCTCTCTTTGCCAGTGCTAACCCATGCATTGTTCCTTCATTGACCTGCATAATCATCAAGCAAGAGCTCCGAGCCTTCCAGCAGTGACGCCTGCCTGCTTGTGCAGGGATTTATTGATTGCACACATGTTGGCACCACAGCATCATATCACCAGCTAACAACATTCATCAGCTGAAGAGGATACCAGCTAGCAATTGATCACGGAAATCCCCTACATGCCATCCTCCAGAGTCTCATTAACTCTGAGAAATAGAAATGTAACACAAGTCTATCAGGATCACAAGTGAACAACTTACCCCAGCTTCCATGATTCAGATCTCTCCCTCACTATTGCCAAGTTTTTCAGCTACATCATGAAGCTCCTGTGCCTGGCTCCATCCAAGTCCGGACATTGAGTATAGAAGTTGGGAGGTCATGATGTGGTTGTACAGGACGCTGGTGAGGCCTCGCTTGGAGTATTGTTTAGTTTTGGATGACCTGCTATTGGAAAGGTGTTATTAAACTAGAAAGAGTGCGGAAAAGATTTACAAAGATGCTGCCAGTTCTCAAGGGACTTAGTTAAAGGGAGGGGTTGGACAGGCTGGGATTTTATTCCTTAGAGTGTAGGAGACTGACAGGTGATCTTAGAGGTGTATAAAATCAAAAGGGGCATAGATAGGGTGAATGCACTCAGTCTTTTTCCCAGAGTTGGGATATCAAGAACTAGATGGCATAGGTTGAAGGTGAGAGGGGAAAGATTTAACAGGAACTTGAGGGGCAACTTTTTTTTTACGCATAGGGTGGTATCTATGTGGAATCAGCTGCCAGAGGAAGTGGTTGAGGCAGGTACATTAACAACTTTTAAAAGACAGTTGGACAGGTACATGGATTGGATACGTTTATAAGGCTGTGGGCCAAATGCTGGCAAATGGGACTAGATTGGATGCGGCATCTTGGTTGGCATGGACCCGTTGGGCCAAAGGGCCAGTTTCTGTGCTGTATGACTCTATAACTATCCCTCTAAATTTCTAGGGACCATTTTGAAGGGTTTCTTGCTGCAACCTCCTACCATTTTTTCCCCGGTCTGTTAGCTAGCCGGCCTGTTGGTCTAAATGATTCTGAGTGAGAAACAGAAGAAAAAAATTATAACAGCTTGTTAAATTTGGCAGGATCTCCTCATCCTGGGCATGTCAGGTTCCACTCATTAGCATAGCTCAGTTGGTTATACTCTCAATTCTAAGTCTCTAGGTTGTCGGTTCAACTCAAGAGACGTGAGGTAAAAAATGTAGCCTGACACTATGGTGAATTCCAGGAGAATGCTGCATTATTGAAGGTGCCACCTTTTGCATGAGATTTTTAAATAAAATTCAGAATACTCTCTGAGGAGGAGGCAAAAGTTGAATTGATAGTATTTTGCAGGGGTCAGGAAGATGATCTGAGCATTATTTCATTGCTTTTATGGGAGCTTGCTGTGTGCAAATTGACTTTGGCTTTTCCTCCATTTCACTTGTGGTCTCACTGGAGAATTATCACATGGGTTTTGGATATCTTGAAGTTATAAAAGTGTGTGTGTGTGTGTGTGTGTGTGAGAGAACAATTGTCATTATACACACGTGGGACAGAACAAGAACAGAGTTCCCCTCTCCTCAATTTCTGCCACCTTCAAAGAGGTTCCACGACTAGACACATCTTCTCCTCTCCTCTCTAAGTATTTCACAAGGACCATTCTCTTCACAACTCCCTGATCTACTCTACTGTTCCCACCAACCACTCCACTTCTTATGACACTTTCCCTTGCAACCACAGGTGATGTAGCACTGATCCTTCATTTAAATCTAATAATTGTAATTAGAAGAATTTATGTTTTAATTCTTGGGTTGCAAATGCTTGTAAAGCGCAGAGTTCCATTTAGAGTACGTTTTCCACGATTAAAGCATTGTGATGGTTCATTACTTTCTCACTACAGTTTGTGTCTGAACTAACCTTTGAGCTCTTGCAGAAGTTGTATAATGTGAAAAGGTAAACAATAAGCTTGGCTACGTTGTTTTTTTGGCTAATGAGGAGAATGAACGCGTGCATATAACCTGATGTGTATTTCTCAAAGCCATATCACGCACGTAATTTTGTTTTGCCTTTTTGAGGCTACACATTTACACTTAAATCATCCTAAAAGATTCAAAGACGGTGAAACCTTGGCTTACAGCAACGTCAATTTCAGGTCAGAGAACTGGGGCATTAAAGGTAAAGCTTCATTGCATATTAGTAAACAAATCATGAAGATGGATGTTTCTGGATGATTCAGACCTACTGTATATTCTTAAATACATAAAAAAGAACTTTTACTATTGCCCTTGCTTTGACCGTTGTTTTAATTCATATATCCAAATTGACTAATTAAAATGGTGTAGCGACTCACCGTCCGAGCAAGCGAACCGGCTCGGCAGTCGGGTATTAGTTTATTATCGTCACTTATACTGAGGTACAGTGAAAAACTTGTCTTACAAACTGACCTTACAGGCCAATTCATTATACAGTGCAGTTACATCAAGTTAGTACAGAGTGCATTGATGTAGTACAGGTAAAAATAATAACAGTACAGAGTAAAGTGTCACAGCTACAGAGGAAGTGCAGTGCAATAAGGTGCAAGGTCAAAACAAGGTAGATCCTGAGGTCAAAAGGTCATAGGTCATAGTCCATCTCATTGTATAAGGGAACTGTTCAACAGTCATGCGTTGTCGGAGCGGCGAGGCTCAAGTGGGCGTTGGGCCTTCGTCTTCCCCAAGCGACGGGGTGAACCCGCGCGCGGGAAAAGTTTAATGACGTAGCGCATATGTCACTTCCGTTTTCGGTGGGCGGGAACTGTTCCTCTTAAACGGCCCGCGCAAGGCGGGAAAATAAATCAGTTTTTGTTCTGCAACTCATCGACTAGTGTCTTACTTTCACATCACAGTAGCAGCCGCTACAATGGTATAATTTTATGTAATTAAAATTGATTTCATCTCAGCATTATAGCATACATATTATTTAAGTAATTACATTAACTTTGAATACGAAAGGTACAATACACTTAACCTCACTGTTGGAGAGTTTGCAACTTTCTATTCATTCACCATAGTAAACCATTGTAATTTTTCTGGCATATATACAGAAGTCACAATTCTATCCTTGCTAATCAGAAAATTAAACAGGTTGTTTAGGTTGTATTATTTGTATCCTTCTGACAGAAATGCATTAGTCAGAAAGAAATCAAAATAGAAAGAAGGCAAGGCTACAAAAAGTAATAGTTTTGCTGATGCTGGGGGTGATCAACTCGAGTACACGACAGTTAACAAGTTGAAAGAATTTAATTTATCCAAGGAGCAGCGCTATGCTGGTGGAACTGTGTGATGGAATAATCAGTGGTACAGGCAAGGAGACGAATACTCTACACAGCACTCCAGATGTGGTCTCACCGATGCCCTATATAATCAAAACACAATGTCCCGATCATGTACTTAATTCCCCTCATTCTTACCTATCTTTATAGGTATATATTTAACAATGAAACCTTTTGAGACCTTCATCCAAATTATTTATGTACAATATAAATAGTTCAGGCTGCTACGCCAACCCCTCATTTATGCTTGCTCTCTGGTTCTTGTTAACCAGTCAGTCTTCTATCCTACACCATGAGCTTTTATTTTCCACAATACAGAACCTTATCAAATGCCTTCTGGAAATCTAAGTGTAGCACTTCCACTGATTCCCTTTATCAACAGAACATGATACTTCTTCAAAGAACTGCATAAAAGTGTTCCAACATGATTTCCTTTCCACAAAACCATGTTGACTTTGCCTGATTACCTTCGTTTTTTTTCTAAATGCCCTGCTGTAATGTTTTTAATTATAGCTTCTAACGTTTTCCCTGTGACAGATGTTAAACTAACTGGCCTGTTGTTTCCTGCCTTCTACCTCCCCCTTTTTTTTTGGAAGAAAGGGGTTGCATTTGCTATTTTCCAATCTAATGGAACCTTCTTATGATCTACAGAATTTTGGAAAGTTTAATAGAAATTTTTATTATCTTTCTTGCATTTTAGTTTTCATCTTTATTTTAGTCTTCCCTATTTTAATCTTTAACTCACCCTTGCTGCTCTTACTGCCTAGTCTTCTGACCTGCCATCTGCCTTTGTGCAATTATATGCTTTTTCTTTAGTATGATACTATCTTTAGCTATTTTAGTTAACCACAGATGTTGAGTCCTCCTCTTGGAATCTTTCTTTCTTGTTGGAATGTATTGATTCTGTGTATTCTGAAAGAACCCCTTAAATGCCTGCCACTGTATATCAATTGATGCATAACCCAATTTGCCAGTTCACTAAAGCAAACTCTGCTTTTGTGCCCTCGTAATTGCTCTTAGTTAAGTTAAAATTTCAGAGGTTTTCTTGAGGGTTTTCCTGGGAAGCTGGGTGATTGCAGAGAGAAATTCAATCCACCGGAGCTGTCATGAGTTAGTTCCATGCATAGTGGCCAAAATACAATCCATTTGAAACATAACAAGGTTATTTTTTGGAAATCATCTTTTTAATGTTATGTCCTCACCTTATTGCATGTACACACCATTCTCTTGATTTCTAACAAATAATATAGATATTATTGTGGTTAAGAATTTGCTTTTTATGGTTCTGTTTTTAAAAGAAATACTGATACTGACTTTTGTAACAGTATGGCCGATTTTATGTTGTATCACCTGAGGTGACAGGCACTCCCTTGTCTCCAGCTTAGATCAGCTTCTGATTGTAAAATTATCATTTAATCATGAGCTTCCCAAGGCCAAAGCTGTCCTCATCAGGAGAGTAAAGCTAATACCTGGTCATCTTCCCTTCTGTCCCTCCTCCACCCTCAACAAGCGCAAGCAGTTCATTTATTTATTTGTCATGAAGTTTGAAGCCACTTGTTAACTTTGCAGCCCAGGCAACTAAATTATCCCTCCACTCCTCTTTTCACAATCGGCCGTCAAGTCAAATGTCCTTAAAATTGAGCCATGAAACCATATCCCTCAGCAGTTTCATTTCTGTCTCCCATTCTGCTTTTGGCTCACCTTGGGCTTTGAACTCACCTTGTGTTTCCTTGACCATGTTCTCGTTAAACTGCTCACCATCCAAGTTCCTGGCTCTCCCACTGGCTGCCATTGTAAATAATTTGTCCTCTTTCTCCTCCTTGTCATTATCTCTTTTGTGAAGAGGAGCTGATGTCAAAAACCTTTAGGTTTTCCACACCTGCAGCTAATTTGAATTTCTTTGTCCTAATATCCTTGCAAACTATTACCCTCATATCCAACTCTCTCATGTTGTTGCATTTTAAACCTGTGCACATCCTTCATGGAACTTTGTGTTTTAATCGCTTCGGTTAGGCCTCTACCTTAGAGTTGTAGTCATACAGCACAGAAACAGGCCCTTTGGCCCAACTAGTCCATACCGGCCAAGATTCCCATCTAAGCTCATCCCATTTGCCTGCATATCTGTCTAAACCTTTCCTATCCGTGTACCTGTCCAAGTACCTTTTAATGTACCTGCCTCAGTCACTTCCTCTGGCATCTCATTCCATATACTGACCATTCCCTGGGTGAAAAAAGCTACCCCGCAGGTTTCTATTAAATCTCTCCCCTCTCACCTTAAATCTCTGCCCTCTAGTTCTTGAAACAGATCTTGCCACAGACTGAAGCACCAATAACCTCTTTTCTACTCTGATTGTGAAGCTCTATTCCAATGTGTTTCCTCTGTTGTCCAGCTCACTTTGTTTCACTGTGACTTAATCATATCCAGAGCTTTTCCAGTAATGGTTTCTCTTCTAGTCCTGGTACAATTACCTCTGGAGTCTTTGATGGATTTATTCTTGGTTGGCTCCCCATTCTGAACTAAATTCCGCCCTAGGCAGCAACATAACCGAGATGGAATCAGCTTAAAAATCTTTGCTGTTGATCTAGCTCTTTTTTATCTCTGTGGTCCCCTCCAATGCTCTTTTATTATATAGAATCCCTGATGGCTGCAAATTCCCCAGTTAGACATTGTTCACATGCAAACAAGAATTGGTCATTCAGCTATTCAAGTTGTTCTTCCATTCTAAAAGATCATGGCTTCGACTACATCCACCTGTCTTTGCTCCTTGAACCTTGGTGTCCTTAGCCAAAGGAAACCTATCGTGAAAATGTTAGTCGATCCACCATCTTCTGCTTTGGGGAGCAGGGAGTGAGATTCATATTTCCTCTGCCTTTTTGTGTAAAATAAAGTGTGCTTCTTGATTTCACTCCTGTTTTTAAGATTATATTTGCTGCCATTCCCCACCAGTGGAAAAAGCTTCTTTGCAGCTATCTTAACGAATCGATTTATCAATGAAGTCGCCTCAATTAGATCGCCCCTGCAACGTCTCTATTTAAGAGAATATAAATGCAGTTCATGCAACCTGCCTTCATAATTTAATTCCAAGTACCAATGTAACTACCTCTTTACCTGTCTTTACCTCTTGGTGTCTTGGTGAAGCAGCCAGCATAATCAAAGACCCCACCCACCCGGGTCATTCTCTCTTCTCTCCTCTTCCATCGGGTAGAAGATACAGGAGCCTGAGGGCACGTACCACCAGACTTAAGGACAGCTTCTACCCCACTGTGATAAGGCTATTGAACAGTTCCCTTGTACAATGAGATGGACTCTGACCTCACGATCTACCTTCTTGTGACCTTGCATCTTATTGCACTGCACTTTCTCTGTAGCTGTGACACTTTACTCTGTACTGTTATTGTTTTTACCTGTACTACCTCATTGGACTCTGTACCAACCCAATGTAACTGCACTGTGTAATGAATTGATCTGTACGACCGGTATGCAAGACAAGTTTTTCACTGTACCTCGGTACAAGTGACAATAATAAACCAATACCAATTCTGCTAAGACTGCTGTATCCCCTCTATTGTAAGCACTTCTGGTACTGCCTCAAATCACCTATACCTCTTGACCCCCTGCTGTGAATTTACCAGCTCCAGACAACTATTCTAATACTCCTCTGACAGGCCTTGCACGCTCCACTCTTTGAGCTACGTTGGTTCCCAGTCCACTCTTTGTCCTCAAGCCCTTTTTATTGGCTTTACTCCTCCTCATCACGATCATTCCACAACAGCTGGTTGAAAAGCTGAGGCTGTTAGAGGTGGACACTGGCATTTGCAATTGGGTCCTCAATTTCCTGACGCAGCGGCAGCAGATAGTTAGAGTTGGCAGTCATATATCAGGAACCATCTCAGTGAGCACAGGCTCACCTCAAGGCCGCGTCCTGAGCCCTTTATTGTTTAGCCTGCTCACATACGACTGCATTGCTAGATTCAGCACCAACTACATCATTAAGTTCGCTGATGACACAACAGTGGTGGGTCTCATCAGTGACAATGATGAGTCTGCATATAGGATGGAGGTGGAGCAGCTGACAGTGTGGTGTAGATTCCACAATCTCGCCCTCAATGTGGACAAAACAAAGGAGATGGTGATTGATTTTAGGAGGGCTGGCAAGCATGGTCATACACCACTGACTATTGATGGTGCTGCTGTGGAGAGGGTCAGCAACACTAAGTTCCTGGGGGTTCACTTAGCGGATGATCTGACCTCCACTATTAACACTGCAGCCATTGTTAAAAAAGCCCAGCAGCAGCTTTACCCCCTCCGGAGACTCAGAAAGTCAGGCCTCCCTATTCCGTACCTCATCACTTTTTACAAGGGCACCGTTGAAAGCATCCTGACCTACTGCCTCGCCTCCTGGTTTGGTAGCTGTAAGGCTTACGAACAACAACAGCTCAATAGGATGGTGAAGACAGCCAGCAGGATCATTGGTGCCCCTCTCCCCTTTTTGATGGAGATCTATCAGCAACGCTGCGTTCGCAGAGCTACGGCCATCATTAAGGACTTTCATAACCCTTCTCACGACCTGTTTTCCCTCCTGCCGTTGGGGAAGAGGTATAGGAACATCTGCTCTAGATCTAGTAGGATGCTGAACAGCTTTTTCCCCACAAGCAGTCAGGATCATAAATGGACTGTGTCCCCTTCCACTGACAAGCTCTCCCTCCACGCAAATGTACATACTCACATCAATACAGAAACAGTTTGATAGTTAGTTACCTGATTCGTTGAACTTCATCTCGAGCTGGATAAGCACTTATTATTACATAAACACACTTTAACAGATATGAGAATGTGGTGTTGATATGTTTTTGGTTTTGTTTTAGAGATGTTTTTATAGACTATTTTAGATATTTATCACTGTTCTTTTTGTTGCACTGATATGAGCTGGTGAGAAACAATATTTCGTTTTTTTGTGTATGTAAATACTCAGAGAAATGACAATAAAGCAAATCTTGAATCTTGAATCCCTGTAACCTCCATAATCCTGAGAACTTTTATGTTGCTCCATTTTGACCCCTTGTATATCCCCTTTCCTTGCCCATCTTCAGTGGCTGTTTCTTCAGCAGTTTAGGCCTTATCCTCTTAGACATCACTCTTTCTTTCCATATAAGATCCCCCTTTAATGGTCACCTCTCTGATCAAGTATTTAGTTACCCAACTTTATATCAGTTTCCTTGGCATGAATGAATACTACGTCATTATTCACCAGGGAGAAGGATGGAAAAGATGGAGAGTTAGGGGAGGTGCGTGCTGATAGTCTGGAGCATGTGTGTATCAGGAAAGTGGAACTGTTAGAGATATTGACACACATTATGGTGGACAAATTCCCAGGGGTTGATGAAATCTACCCCAATAAGTTATGGGAAGCAAGGGAGGAAATTGCTGGGGCACTGGCAGAGATTTTGCATCATCTTCAGCTTGGAGTGAGGTACCAGAAGACGAGGGTAACTAACATAGTTCTCATATTCAAGAGGGGCGTAGAATCGAGCCTTGTATCAGTAGTTGAGAAATTATGGGGAAACATTCTTCGGGATAGGATTTATGATCACTCGGAAAGACGGTAACTGATTGGGGGAGTCCACATGGTTTTGTGCATGAGAAATCCTGCCATAGATCTGAGTTTTTTTTTGAGGAGGTTACTCAGAAAATTGAAGGCAAGGTAATAGAAGTGGTATGATAAACTTTAGCAAGGCTTTTGACAAGGTCCCACGTGATAGGCTGGGGTCTAGAAAGTTGGGGCATGTGATATCCAAGGTGTTTTGGTAAACTGGGTCCAAAATTGGCTTGATAATAGTACACAGAAGATAGTGCTGGAACCTTTGTTGTTTGTCGTAAATGACTTGGATGAGAATGTTTGTTGTCTGATAAGCAAGTTTGTTAATGACACAGAGATCGGTGGAGTTGTAGATAGTGAGGATGGTTGCCCAAGAATACAGAGAGAGATAGATCAGCTGGAAAGTTGGGCAGAGCAGTGGCAGATGCAATTTAATCCAGACAAGTGTGAAGTAATGCATTTGGGTCATCTTTTGGGTCATCTATCTGGATGTGTACAGTAAATGGCAGGGAGGCGTTGAAGTAAAGAGGGGCCTTGGGATGCAAGCTCATGGGCCCAGGAACCTGGTGACACAGGTAGATAGGGTAGTGAAGAAAATATTTAACTTGCTTCAGAGGCAGGTTTATTGAGACATAGTGTTACAGTAACTCAAGACATCTGTGAGGCCACACTTGGAATATTGTGTGCAGTTCAGAAAGGATGCTGTAGCACTAGAAAGAGTAACGAGGCGATTTGCCAGAATGTTGGGGCTGTTTCTGTGCTGTATGATTCAAGGATAATGACTCTGTAACACTTTATTCTGCATTCTGTTATTTTTTTCCCTTGTACTACCTCAATGCACTGTTGCAATGAAATGATCTGTATGGATGGCATGTAAAACAAAGTTTTTCACTGTACCTCGGTACATGTGACAATAATAAACCAATTTACTATGACTCTATGATGGATCCTCATCATTTTTTCTTCTAGGGAGATACCTGCCTAGAAATTGAATGGTGCTTATAAAGGTGAGTTAACTGCTGGTGTAGGGTGGTCCAACAAGCGTAATGATTGAGGGCCTGTTGTGGCAAAGTTCATGCTCTATTACCCTTGCAGTCAAGGGGACCAATGTTAACCATTTCAGTGAAGGGAATCCTTCAGCTGATTGTAAATGTGCAATGGACAAGCTGGGAAATCAGATGGAAAGATCTTATCGAGCCACGTAGGTGTTCAGGGAGTTGTACTTTCTCACCAAAAGCGGCCAAGATATTCACTCTCACTGTGTTTGCACTCCTTGTGGTGTAGAGGATCAAACAGTTGATCTAGCGTGGGTCATTCTGGATTGACAGGAAGTCAGCATTTAAAGGGACATCAGTGTTTTACTGGAGACTGAAACTACTACTTTAATGTATATTTTTGGTACAGGTCATCTCGGCAATGCTATTTTTGAAGCAGTTGCCCAAGCCGTTAGATTGAGATGTTTTCATTACCTTTTTAAGCATTTGAATGGGATCCAAATTTTCTGTGTAATTTGGTTGGTGGAGGTATGAAAGGAGGCATGTCCTGATGCACCTGAAATGGATTATCTGGACCTGTAATTATTCACAAAGCCATATTTAAGGGCTTTGATGTGTCTAAGGAAAATGACCTATTTAGGCTGTGCTACATTCTTGAGGCACTGATGAAGTGATGCTTCTTCTGAAAACTGATCTGCGACACTGAGTGATTTTACCATCAGAGGCTCTTGAGGACGTTACAGACCTGAAATGTTACTTGCCTTGTTCCTTTTTAGTTGCCCCAGGTGGATCAGAAGCATCCGTTAATTGCAATTGAAATATCAAGGGGTGACTCCTTTATCGTGGGCTAGAGTGAGCAACCTCATCACTCCACAAAGACCCTGCAGCAGACAGAGAGAGAGTATACATTTCCTCCCCCCCCCCCCCCCCCCCCCCCCCACAGGGTAAGATTTATCAGAGTCCAGGTTGTCACAAGTGGCAGGAACATAGCACTACCCCCAATTGCTCAATGTGGCCATCTAGATAAGTTATCATTACTTTTCGGACAGGACTGCAGTTGCCATGGAACTGGATCCTCTACTTCCTTATTGGGAGACCACAGTCAGTGCGGATCAGTAGTAACGTCACCTCCTCGCTGACAATCAACACAGGTGCACCTCAAGGATATGTGCTTAGCCCACTGTTCTACTCTCTCTACACTCATGACTGTGTGGCTAGACACAGCTCAAGCACCATCTGTAAATTCACCAATGACACCACTGTTGTTGGTAAAAGCTCAGATGGCAATGAGGTGGTGTACAGGAGTGAGACGGATCAGCTGGTTGAGTTATGTTGCAACAACAACCTCGCACTCAACGTCAGCGAGACCAAGGAATTGATTGTGGACTTAAGGAAGGGGAAGTTGGGAGAACACACACCAGTCCTCATTGAGGAGTCAGTGTTGGGAAAGGTGAGCAGCTTCAAGTTCCTGGGCGTCAACATCTTGGAGGATCTTTCCTGGGCCCAACACATTGATGTAATCACAAAGAAGGCATGCTAGTGGCTCTACTTTGTTAGGAGTCTGAGGAGATTTGGTATGTGACCAAAGACTCTTGCAAATTTCTATAGGTGTATGGTGGAGAGCATATTGACTGGTTATATCACAGCCTGGTTTGGAGCCTCCAATCCACAGGATTGCAAGAGGCTGCAGAGGGTTGCAGACTCAGCCAGCTCCATCATGGGCACAAGCCTCCCCACCATCAAGGACATCTTTAAGAAGTGGTGCCTCAAGAAGGCAGCATCCGTCACTAAGTACCCTCACCATCCGGGACAGGCCCTCTTCTCGTTACTATCATTGGGAAGCCTAAAGACCCACACTCAATGATTTAGGAACAGCTTCTTCCCCTCCGCAATCAGATTCCTGAACAGTCCATGAACCTATGAACACTACCTTGTTATTCCTTTTTGTTTTGCGGTATTTGTTTATTCTGTAATTTTTATATCATTGCACTGTACTGCTGCTGGAAAACAAATTTCACGTCATTACAAGTCAGTGATAATAAACCTGATTCTGATCCATTCTCGAGGGAGATGGCATGTGAAAGCCATTTCATTGGAACTGAACTCTGAAAAATGAATACAATGCATGGATGTTACTATATCATGTATTTACTGCTCCAATCTGAAGAAACATTTTGGAAGAGAACTGCATCATATGGTAGTCATTTATACATCAGGTCTTTGCGTACACTGCTTTATCCTTTCTCTCCAAATCTACACCACGCAGAGCCAAATAAACTTTTCCCAACATTCGACTTTGCATTAGCTACTTTGGATTCCAGTGTTCCTTTTGGATGTAATTGAGCAAAAGCTGTTTTCACTTTGAATATTGCTTGAGGTTTAAAAAGGCTTGAACTAGGTAGATTCAAGTGAAACAATAAACTGTTTTTTTAAATTGAGGAATCTGACCTTGCCTTCACTCCATCCAAAATACAAGTTCAAGAACAGGCAAAAAAAAAACAGGTCAAAGTTGATACAATTACTGTTAAGCTCCGGTTATGATGTAAACTGGACTCCGGAATGGCTGGTCAGGATATGGGAATTGTTGGGTGAATGGGAGATACAGGGCAGTTTGTACTGAGTTTTAATTAAAAATAGTAAGTGCTGGAGATACTTAGCCAATCAAGCTGCATCAATACAGAGAGAAACAAAGTTAACTGCTCAGGTCAATGATCTTTTATCAGAACCCAATAGTGACCTTTCATCAACCTGAAATGTTGACTTTTGTTTTCCTCTCTCCACAGATGCTGCCTAACCTTCAGAAGTTTGTTTTTATTTCAGATTTCCAGAATCTGCAGTTATTTGCTTTCCTGCAGGTTTGTTGTGGTTCTATTTTGCTGGATTATTGCTACTTTGATCTGGTGCTCTCATAAACAATGGAAGAAATTGCATACATTTGTGGTCAGTGCATATCAATCTCAACCCGTTAAGCACTTTTGAACGTAGCAATTGATTGCCCTTAGGTTATTGGCATTTGACCCTTTATAGCTGCAGTGCAGCAAGACTCCTTGCTTCACACAAACACATTTACCATTTGCTGTATGCTGGTGATAATAATGGGTTTTCCGGGAAGGCTGGTGACCTGCCTCCACATGAGGCTCCCCAATAGCTGACGCATGGGTGAACGAAGCACTTATGTATCCCCATCAGAATGTTACAATTAGTTGGACAATTAACCGTGAAAGGATGACCTGCTTTCTGAATATCTCCCACTCAATCATCATTATGCTGATTTTGTGCTAGAAATGGTCTGGAACATCAGTTCATTCTGGCATCCATTTCCCCCACTCAGTGACAATGTAAACTCAAACATTGTACTCAATGTGGACAAGTGTGAGGTGATACATTTGGGGGAAATAGAAAAGGAAAGTATACAGTAAATGGCAGGAACCCGAGGAGCATTGCTGTACAGAAGGATCTTGGGGTGTAAGTCCATAGCTCCCTGAAAATAACAACACAAGTGGATAGAGTAGTCAAGAAGATGTACAGCATACTTGCATTCATCGGTCAGGGCACTGAGTGTAAAAGTTGGCAAGTCAGATTGCAGCTGGTTAAACCTTCGGTTAGGCCGCATTTGGAGTATTGTGTGTATTTCTGGTCACCACACTACAGATAGGACGTGGAGGCTTTGGAGGAGGGTGTATAAGGGGTTCACCAGGATGTTGCCTGGATTAGAGAGTATTGCCTATAAGGAGAACTTGGATTAAAATTGAGAGGCACTGATATGGTAGATAGAGTCTTTTTCCCAGTGTGGAAATGGTAGAGAACATTGGCTTAAAGTGAGAGGGAGAACATTTAAAGGAGGTTTGTGAGGCAAATTTTTTTTCAGAGTGGTAGATGCCTGGAAGGCACTGCCAAGGGAGTTGGTGGAAGCAGATACAATAGCAACATTGAAGAGGCATTTAGACAGCCACAAGAACAGGCAGGGGATAGAGGGGTACGGACCATTTGCAGCCAGATAAGAGTAGTTAGAGTGTACATCATGGTCAGTGCAGACATGGTGGGCCAAAAGGCCTGTTCCTGTGCTGCACTGTTCTATGTTCTAAATTCATGTCTCATCAAACTTTCAGTTTTCCTCACTCTTACAGGTCAATATTTGCTAGTTATTACTTTGTTTCACTGATTACTGATTATTTCCCAATTTGTTTCTCGATGATCTGATGTATAGATCCTTTGACATTTGCATTCCTAATGCCTGATTGATGGATCTGTCTTTGTGAAATATTCTGCAACCTCTTTTGTCCATCGTTAGTTTTCAGAGCATTGTCATTGTTAATACGGTTTAAATATATTTACCAGCACCATCTAGTCCAGTTCCAAAAGTCAAAGTGAAAAGTATTAATCGCCTAGAAATTTTAAGGTGCTAATCTTCCTGCTTCCTCAACTGTGGCTTCCCCTTTGCCATTGTTAACAAAGTTCTTGACCGTATCGCAACCATTTCGTGCACTTCTCTCACCTTCTCCTGGATAGAACAAGGATAGAGTTGCCCTGGTCCGCACCTTCCACCCCAACAGACTCCACATTCAACAGATTCTCTGCAGTTTCCACCACCTTCAGAGATTGCACCTCCAGGCACACGTTTCCTCTCCTCTCTTTTCAGCATTTCGCAGGGACCATTCCCTTCATGACTCCGTGGCCCACTCTTCTGTTCCCGCGAGCTCCTTATATCTCCTTTCCAGTTCTTACAAAGAGTCTTTGACCTGAAACGTTAACTCTGCTCTGTTTCTCTTGTCACAGGTGCGACCTAATCTGCTGAGTATTTTCAGCTTTTTCTCTATTTTTTTATTTTAAAACCAGAAACATGTTGGATTTGTCTTTAGCTTTTTTCACTGTTTAAGAAGAGCCCCTATTGACATTGCCACCAATGTAATACACCAATAGAAGGCAGGGGAACACGGATGACTCAAAAATCTCACATCCTGCCTTTTAGGGTCAACTGCACTGATCATTAGAACACATGAATCAATGAATCCCTTTTGCAATTACTTAAGTGGGTTGCTGCTACGTCTCTGTATTTACTAATGAGTGACACCTTGCTTACCAAGCTCAGACCTCCACATAATGAACATTTCACTGTGAGGATCTCCACTCTACAGATATAAGCAGCAATGTAACACATCTTGCAAGAGCATGAAATTTCTTTTAGCATTGTTTCATTATGCAGAGATGGTAATTTCTGGAGAAGACTACCACGTCCTGCCAGGCTGTTCTCAAGATGTCCTGGTCCTCTTGACCTCCTGCCATATATTTAATTCATCGTGTTTCTCAATGGATCAACCATCAACTGCCAGCCTTGCATGTTCCTTTGAGATCTCTCCCTCTCTCCTTCAGCCTTTGCCTCCTCAGTGGCAGCTGACGTGTGTTGCTGTGTCTGGCAGTTATTGCTGAGAATACCAATAAGGGCTGATGAATGCTGTACTTTTGCTCAACATTGTACAAAAATATTGCAAAACTGAATGAGCTATGACTGGCAATCATGCAGGTCACATTTCCGTGCGTGTTTTTGAATGTAAACCACCCTAACACCTATTAAATATGGATTTTGGCTACTTTCATTTATTTTTTTATACCAATACAATTCTGCATCAGTGCTAAATAGGGCCGTGTTTTAGCATACCAAAAATAGACACAATCCAACTTCTAGGTAACAATGAGTTCTGAAATTTGAAATTAAAACTATTTAATGGTTCATCAGTATCTTAAGACAATCATATTAGCAGTGGAACAACGAACTGCTGGAGAAACTCAGTGGGTCAAGTAGCATCTGTGGAAGCAAAGGGATGGTCAAAGTTTTGGTTTCAGACCCTGCATCAGGAGACACAGGAGACTGCAGGTGCCGGAATCTGGAGCAAAAGACAAACTGCTGGAGGAACTCAGCAGGACAGGCAGCATCTGTAGAGAGAAATGGACAGTCGACATTTTGGGTTGAGACCCTTTGTCTAGATTGAAAAAGGAGAAGGAAAGTGGCCAGTATAAAGAGGTGAGGGGACAGGGTAGATCAGACCTGGCAAGCGATAGGCGGATCCAGGTGAGGGATGGTATGCAGACAGATGAGGGAAAAGCAGAAATAGTGACAGAGGCTTGGAGGTGAGAGGTGGAGGCAACAAAGGGCCGCAGATGGTGGAATCTGATGGAAAAGGAAGGTGGAGCGTGGAACCAAATAAGGGACCCCACCCACCCCGGACATTCTCACTTCTGCCCTCTCCCATCAGGCAGAACATACGGGAGCCTGAGAGCACGTACCACCAGGCTCAAGGACAACTTTTATCCTATTGTGATAAGACTATTGAACAGTTCCCTTATACGTTGAGATGGACTCTTGACCTCTCGATCTACCTTGTTGTGACCTTGCACCTTATTGTCTACCTGCACTGCGCTTCCCTGTAGCTGTGACACTTTACTCTGTATTCTGTTATTGTTTACACCCTGTACTACCTCAATGCACTGTGTAATGAATTGATCTGTACGAACGGTATGCAAGACAAGTTTTTCGCTGTACCTCGGTACAAGTGACAATAATAAACCAACACTGCTGTGGAGTGTGGGCTGATGGAAACAGTGGGGTGAGGTGTCAATGTGTGGGGGAGGAACTGGGTGAATCAGGAGGAGAGATAGAAAAGAGACGGGGTGGTGGGGGGGGGGGGGGGTGGGGTTGCAGGTTACTTGAAATTGGAGGTGGTGTTCCTCTAGTTTGCATTTTGTCTCATCAGGTCCTTGGCAGCCTCTGTTGCCAGGATGAGGCCAAGTGCAAACTAGAGGACCAGCACATCATATTCCGCCTGGGTTGTTTACAACTCGAAGGCATGACCATCGAATTCTCCCATTTCAGGGAACCTGCTCCCCCTCTGTCCCTTTTCTCTCTCCTTCTCATTTGCTCCAGGATTTGGTCTGATGCTGCTTGACGTGGTGAGGAAAAAAATTGACCTACCACAATCGTGCAAAGAGCAAATTAGGATCCCATTTTACACTTCTCCCAACATTTGTTTACATTGGATTTGATTACCATTTCCCAATGGAAGAAAAAACTGGGTACACTTTAGTCAGATCTATCCTTTTGCTCAGGGGGGAATGTCCTTATCCTGCACCCTCCTGTCTTTTGCATCTTTCTGCCTGACCTCTTTGTGTTCTTGCAGCACTTATTATACTTCAAAAAAACATCTGACTCTGTCAGATTTAGTCAAAACTGACAACTTCTCATCGAGCAGAATTCATCATGTTATCTTGGCAATGACCCCTGCTGAGCTCAAACATGAAGAATTGTAACGGCAATGAGTGCGAACAGCTGATGAGATGTCAGATCATCTATGAATAGCTCCAGGAAGCTTATTCAGATTTCCCATCTGAAACTTAATTTGTACCTCAGAGGCTGAACTTAATATCCCCCAAAATCACCTGCTGGGATTGCAATGTGCAACTAGTTGAGGTCCATTGATTTCAAAGCAAGTGTTGCACCAAATTCATGCTGCCTGCTCTGTAGAACTTCTCTCATTGTCCATCACTGTTAACCGCACTGTTGATTTGGCTGAGCACATCAATGTGGGGCCAGGAATTTGACAGACAAGCTCTAGTTAAAGCAAACTCCTGCTGTTTAAAGCTAGTCTCCAATTGTTAATAGAAATGGGGACAAGTGCTGGAAGAGGTGGAAGTTAACAGTGATGATTCTCTGTCAGCAGGAGGTGAGGTGACCCACCAGTCACATGTTCTCACATGTCACAGGTAGTGGGAGCACATAGTTAATCATTGTCGAGACTGAAGTCCTGAGGACATCGGTGCAGTATCAGAGGGTGGTCATTGACCTCTCAGCAGTGGTGAAGGGCAGTGAATCTACCTTCAAATGCTACATCTGTAGTAATGATCTCTATTGACCAATTCATTGCATCCCCACCACTCACCTATTAATGGTCTCAATCTGAACACTCAACTGTTTTACTGTGCATTCACTCTTGGAGCACTTCTACAAACACCACAGACATATTCTTTTATTGTACCATCTTTATTTTAGAGTTTGTGTTTTGCTTTTCAGTGTAGAACTGAATTAAGATCAGTGTGCGATCAGCAGATATTGGAGCTATGGATGTAACCTCCTCCATCTCTGCAGAGAAACAGCAGTCCATTTTTTTCCCCCTAAATAACAATGTACAAAATGCTCACTGATACACGAAACTTTGTCTTGGAGAGCAAATGGTTCAAAGGTGGAACCTTTATTCAAGAAGGGCAGTGGGGATAATCTAGATAATTAATATGGCGGTTAGTCTAACATCGGTGGTAGGGGAATTATTGGAAGAACATTCTGGCTGAACTCCAAAATGGCAGTGTCAACGTCGGCTCATTATTCAATGACAATTGATGACTGTTTCTGCCTGCTCTGCATACTTGTGGGAGATGTTCACTGTGTGCACCAGCATGGCTTCCCCAGTAAGTATGGCATCCAATGCTGTTTTCTACCCAAATGTGTGGGTATTATTGTGAAGTTATAGGGGTACTTGTAGCACTAAAAGAAACATGCCATTAAGACCAGTTTCTCACTGCAATTGCCATCTATGTTTTGGTATTTGTGAAGAAAAATTAACATGGTCGTGGAACTTGTAATACATATTACAAGTTGCCAGTGGCTCTATACCGAAATCACTAGTAAAAGAGAGAAAGCTGCTTCAGAGTGGAGATTTGGTAAACATGCTCGTCTCTTCAGTCTCCACTCTTTATCAAAGAAACCGCCTGCCACCATTCTTTAGTTCTCAGTACTTTCTCCAAATCCTCAAGTTCTTGCACCTTTCATTATGTATCCCCACTCCAGACTGAGAGCTCTGAAATTAGACACAAAAGCAAAAAATGCTGGAAACAGTCAGCAAGTGACAGTTTCTGGAAAGAGTGAGGTAATGTTTCAGGTTGAAGACTCTTTGTCAAAAATTAGATAGCCCCTAGAACCTTTGGCATTCCTTGAGAAGTCATCAAGCTAAGGCATTCAGTTGAGCGAATACTTATGAAGATAGGAGACACGAGACTACAGATGCTGGAATCTGGAGCAAGAAATCTGTATGAAGAGTGTCTGTTGGGATGTCCATCTGTTCAATATTCTCTAAAATATTTGAGATCTAAAAATTTTGCATTACATAATTTTCGAGCTGAGTTAACATTACGCTAATTGCTACACTACCATGCAGTGAAGGCTAATTGCTGCATTTGTAAATTTTGTATCAAATCACTTAGTTTCATAACTACTCAGTTGAATTAAATGGGTACAATACAGGTTTGAATATCAAATACAATCACTGTGTATTAATGAAACAGTGCATTTCTTAAATAAATGATTAAATTCTAACAATAATAACTTTTTTTTCAATACTCTTACCTACAGATGATTATCATTTGTTGAATTTAACATCTTATCATCTGTATATATTATGCACAACTCAAACATAGTGAAGACTTGTTGGTTTTCACTACAGAATGTGTGCACTGTGGGTGCATGTGACCTGTAACAATGTGACCTTCCAAAAGCATGCTGAACCTCTGGAAGTTCAATGGAGCATGTAATCAGTAACACCCGCCACATATTTTCTCTGTTGTGCCAGACTCAGGATTTTGGTTTTGCACTTAAGCTATTTCAATAAACACAATGAAAAGCTTCAGTTTACCACAGAGGTTTTTCACTAAAGGAGTTGAGTGTCCTTTAATGAAAGGTTCTGCTTAGTAAATTTGGACCAATGTTAACACATTCTAGGAAATTCAGTTTGAAGGCTCGTGACTTCTTTTAATATAGGTGCAGTTGTGTAGATTGCTAAGAAAAGTAACATTGTTTAGCAATATATCAATATTGTCTACAATAAATCATAGGCGTTAATAGTAATGAGTAATAAAAAAGCCTAAAATTAATTGTAAAGAAGGTGTATTTATAAAATATACTTACGATTTTCGGAGAAAGGCACAGAAATTTTACCTGAGTAATTGAGCATTTATTTTTCCTGGACTTTGAAGTAATAGACACTGTAGTTTGTTGATTTACAGAAGGAAAGTATTCCTTTCCTCCATCAATCCAGCATCATAGACATCCAAGCCAGGAAGTTCGATCCATTTGGACACATTCATCCCCTTTGGTGTTTGCCCGGTGTCAGCTGCACACTTAACGATACCACAGGTTGCCTAGTGCCTGGTTGCTCCTCTGTTGGCAGAAAATGGAGCTTTTACTTGTGTAAAATGGAGCTTTACCTGTGTACTTCATTGAGCACATTGCTCAGGGATTGCAAGCGAGACAGTAATGAAAGAGTCTGCACTGTGACAAAGAATGTCTTGCACACAGTGTCTGCCAACCTCGGTTTTCAGTGGTCAGGATTATGGAATCTGCAGCAGTGGTAGTCCCATTGCTGATCACAGATCTCTGTGCAGAGCAGATCTGGACTGCACGCTATAGGTCCCTCGATCAGCCCACATTTCACAATGGCTTCGCTTGTGGCATGGAATCAGTTGAGGCAGACCATTGTGTTGTGGGGTGGGTGGGAGAGGATACTCAAACACATAGCTGATTGCCATGAACTGCCACCCATGTGTCCCCCTTGCCTTCATGGAAGACATTTCTGTATCTTTACTCTGCCTGCCAAGGTGGGTGTTCTTAATGGTCTGAAGCAAACAGTGCAATGGTGAAGTAGCAGTTCAAGTCCATACAGCTCCTGACAGTACAGCACAGGTCCTGTTTTAATGCGTGATTCTCCATGCACAATATCATAAGGCAGCATTTAACATATTTCTGCGCAATTTCACTAATTTCTTTCAGTAGATCTGCTATGTGCTGCACATGTTTAACCCATCAAACACAGCTGAACTTCAATTTTTAGGCATCAACATTTAGCAATCTGGTTGAGAGATATTGGAAATCTGCAAACTGCATGATGATCAATTGTGTAACTTAAAATCTGCTTGGAAGTGAAGAAGTCATGGGAACAAGGCAGGAAGTATGATTCAAACTTGTATAGATTGGTTGGGTCTGTTTCCTTATTACATTTATGCCCACTGTTATATGTTACATTTGGATAACTGAACCAACACGTTCATTGTTCGTAGAAGTCTAACTACTAAAGAGATGCAGCATGGAAGCAGGCCATTTGGTCACCCAAGTCCACACCAACCACCAGCCACTCATTTACACTAATCCTAAATTAATCCCCTTTTATTCGCCTCATATTCTCATCAACTTCCCCTCTATTAAACCACTCGCCTACACACTAGGAGCAATCTACAGTGGCTCACCCGCACGTCCTTGGAATGTGGGGGATAAAATTTAGAGCACCTGCAGGAAGCTCACATAGACGCAGGAAGAATGTGTAAGCCCCCCACAAACAGCACCTAAATTCAGGATTGAACCCGGGTCTCTGGCACTGTGAGCCCCTGGTTCTGCTGGCTGCAGCACTGTGGTGCCTACGTTTGATGCTTTGTGAAATGTATTGGTTTATTATTGTGACCTGTACCGAGGTATATTGGAAAAACTTGTCTTGCATACTGTTCGTACAGATCAATTCATTACACAGTGCATTGAGGTAGTACAGGGTAAAAACAATAACAGAATACAGAGTAAAGCGTCACAGCTACAGGGAAGTGCACTGCAGGTAGACAATAAGGTGCAAGGTAAATTGAGAGGTCAAGAGTCCATCTCATCATATAAGGGAACCGTTCGATAGTCTTATCATGGTGGGATTGAAGCTGTCCTTGAGCCTGGTGGTATGTGCCCTCAGGCTCCTGTATCTGCCTGATGGGAGAGGAGAGAAGAGAGAATGACCCCAGTGGGTGGTGTCTTTGATTATGCTGGCTGCTTCACCGAGGCAGCGAGAGGTAAAGACACAGTCCATGGAGCGGAGGCTGGTTTGCGTGATGTGCTGGGCTGTAAATGTAGCCAATTTTTGTGAATGTTGTTTTTATTCTTCTATGAATCAGAGTTCTGCAATGGTTAAATTATAAAAACACAGACAACAGTCTACTTTTGCAAATAGATTTCCAACTCAGGAACCTTGCCTGGGGATTTGGTTTTGGTGTCGAGAGTAGTAAGAGGTGATTAATAGTGTTCAGGAGAATGACAAAGACATTCTCAGAACATGACGGATCCTGTGATCTATGATAATATTAGAAGAGAAATCTGACACTTTGGAATATTAGCTGGTTCACATGTTAACTTCAGTGCTTAAAAACATTAGCTCCATTCACAAATACTTCTCGTGAACTTCACTGTGTAAAGCGATGCTTGTTGCAATTTTGCAAAATTCCAGCAGGGTTTTGATCTAATGGATGTAGAAAGGATGTCTACTCTTGTGGCAGAATCCAGAATTAGGTTCAATTCATTTAAAATAGAGATGAGGTGAGTTTATTTCTGGAGGTCTTGAGTCTTTGTAACCCTTTTCCTCAAAGAATGGTGGAAACAAGGTCTTTTGGAGTATTTTAAGCCAAAGGGAGATTAGTTTCCTAATGAACAAGGGAGTGAAAAATTACTGGGGTAGGCAAGAATGCAGAGTTAAGGTCCGATCAGATCAACCATGATCCGATTCAACGGCAGAGCAGGTTCAAGGAGCCAAATGTCTGACTCCATTTGAAAACCTATGAATGGCCTTCATATGTTTATTGTGTTACACTTTTTAAAAAGTTACAGTCTTTATTATTTTTGATATTGCTATCAATTACAGGCAGAATAGAACAGCACAAGATACCATTACTAATATTTACACTTTTGCAGTATATTAATTTGTGGAAGCACTAGCATTGACATATTAGTTACAATACAATAATCCAGTACAAATGTTTTTGAAAGAGCAAACAAAAGAAAACTTTTCAGAAAGATAAAATAGATGACTTCTCTAATCATTTTGGAATTAATTCTGAGTATCTGAGGTCACAAAGCTAATTTGTTCTGGGTCTTAATGAACAGTTCCAGTCATAATTGATTAAAACCTGGCTAAAATATGCAGCCGATGTCAACAGATCTATTGTCGAAGGGCTATTTCTGTGACTCGTATGCAGAACAATGCCTTAACAATAAATCAGCAAGTTCTCAACACTGCTGTCAGAATTGCCAGTTTATGGGGGAAATTTTACAAGTTAACACTCCTCTCGTGCAGCCTGACAATGAGAAGGTAGATCAATCACGCACAGCGGACTGCATGCCTAATTTGTGACACTCACGATTCCCTAATTATTCATTTTTATTTTATTACCAAAACATCAGGAGCACCATGGATTGGACATGCCAATCACCACACTTGATCATCTGATCTGCCTGTCCTTTGAGTGAAGTTCTGCTGCTGCAGCAGAAATGTCACTTCCAATTGCTCCCGTTACTTAGTTTTAAAGACAGTAAAATAAAACAGAAGATGCTGTTGGGGGGAGGTATTCCAAAGACGCGCTGAAAAATATTAAAGTAGAAAATAGTTCCAATGCGTGGAAATGTTGCTGGATCAGTTAGAGTGAACTTGCATGTGTATTGTGCCTTTAATAATATGCAGGAGCATCATTTCTTACAGACTTTTGAGTACACTTGAAAAGTATCCACTCATGCTGTTGAAAAACTTCACAGCCAATTTGCATTCAGCAAGTTTATTCAGATGGAAGGCAATAAATAACAAAATAGTTCGGTAGAAATTTGTATATGTTGCCTCAGTTTCTTGGTTGCAAGTCAGGCTTGATGCTGACCAATTTAGTAGTGGGCCAAGCTGGACTTAATCTATTTAGACATCTAGCTCACCACTAAATATGACGAGCCTGCTTTTATGTCTAGCCATTCTGATCATCTCCTTAAAATAGGGTGCTAGTCTTTTGCATATGTTAATTCGAGGTCAAACTCCTGCTGAGTGATTATGTTGTAAAATTTGTTTGAAGCGAGCGGTGTGAGGTCTTTAGAAAAATCCTTCTGGTGGATAAAAGTTGGGATGAGTCCTATCTAACTCTGTATTCAGCTTGATTTGACTCTAAATGTAACCCAATAAAAAAAAACACCAATTTCCTCCAGAAGTGAGTTGGTGCTGTTGCAGGGCAAGAATTTTGGGCCTCTTGCTTCAATATCTGAACTGCCTGTGGAGATGTAACAGGCTCCATGGTAGTGTAGCGGTTAGTGTAACACTATTACAGCGCCAGCGACCTGGGTTCAATCCCCACCGCTGTCTGTAAGGAGTTTTACGTTCTTCCCATGTCTGTGTGGGTTTCCTCCGGGTGCCTTGTGCTGGCTCATCCTGAGAATTGATTCAGTTGTAATTTAATGCATTAAACATATCAAAAAAATACACATCACATTTGCTGACTGATTTTATTCTTCCTATCAATGCATAGCTTATAGAAAAAGAATGTACACTGCACCTGACTTACCAGGCCTGCATTTCCAATAGTGTGGCATGCCCTCAGAAGTGAAATGTTAGCTAGGGCTGTGTTTCAGGAGGAAGGATGAGGAGAGGCAATATAAATGAGTGGGTACAGTTCTAAAAGGAGTGCAGAAACACAGAGAGCTGGCTTAATCCCACTGTGATAAGATTATTGAACGGTTCCCTTATACAATGAGATGGGCTATGACCTCACGATCTACCTTGTTGTGACCTTGCACCTTATTGCACTGCACTTTCTCTGTAGCTGTGACACTTTACACTACTGTTATTGTTTTTACCTGTACTACATCAATGCACTCTGTAGTAACCCAATGTAACTGCACTGTGTAATAAATTGGCCTGTATGATTGGTTTGCAAGACAAGGTTTTCACTGTACCTCAGTACAAGTGACAATAATAAACCAATACCAATGAGTTATTGAATATTGCAGGGCAGGTTGAGAAAGTGGTTGAAAACACATAAGTGAAGATAGCACCAGAGCGAGGAACCAATGATGAGCCTTTATAAAACATTAGTTCTTCTACCATCAGGATATTGTGCCAAACTGGCAAGGCAATGGGAGAGGGCAGGGAAGTTGAACCAGCTGGATTGCTTTTACATAGAACTGGCCTGGACTCAAAGGGCTGAATATCCTCTTTCCTTGCTATAACCTTTCAGTGGTTCTCTGTGTTAAAATGTTTTGGATCCATAATCATTCCTCAACTTGTACGTGAAAATGTTGCTATTAGGACAAAACAGCAGCTGGATTAGGACTCCATCAATCACCCTAAATATTTATTCCCTTGATCACTGGTGCAGAATGGCTGTTGTATGTGCTATATACAAAGTGCACTGCAGTTGCCCACCCATTCTGGTCTGAAAGTGTCAGCCAAACTTGTGACATCACGTAGCAGAATAAAGACCCACAGGAATATCATCACCTGCAAATAACGGACCATCCTGACTTGGAAATATATCACTGTTTCTTCATTGTCACGGGGCATAAATCCTGCAAAATCCCAACTCAGCAGTTCTGGTGTTCCTCCAGCAGAAGGACTGCAACAGTTCAAGGAGGTAGTTCATGACCACCTTCTCAAGGGGAGTTGAGGATGGGCCATAAATGCTGGTCCAGCCAACAATAACCACCCGCCCACCCCCCCCCCCCCCATCCTGAACAAAAATATTTGAATAAAACATCTGTATCATAGCACCACTTAATCTGTGTCTGCCCAATTCTTCATGTATTCCCAATGATCTAAAATACTATGCAGCAATGGCAGTATCCACCATACCATGAATATAAATGAAGCTGTTTCAAACCTTACAGGAAAAGATTTTTCCAAAATTGACATTGACAGCAGCATTTTTAACAATAAAAAAATTTGCATCTTAACTGTCAATGAAGAAACCACAGTCTCAAATGTAATTTATGGGAGCAGAAGTAGTTGTTAATATTCAAAATGTGAAATTTGCCTGAAATAAAGTTGTACAAATTTGGTCTGCAGTTTAATTCAAATTCCTTTGGAAAAGCAAAAGAAACTCTCAAATCCACCTGGGATGAAAGACATTCTTTTCTTCAGCTCAAATCTTTTGATACACACTGTGAAATTCTTCAAACTGCACACGTTCAGATGTGGTTGGCATTTCACCAGAGAATTTTCCTGTCAAAGCCAGGGTTTTGAGATGGGGCCCGGCCTTCAAGAAAACCTTCAGCAAAAAAAGTTAGTAGAGACTCTAGGTTTTTAGTGGATAAATTTAATCATGTTAGACGTTTCTCAATTTGTTTTAAACCCTCTTTTGATCATGATAAATTTCAATTACTGAGAAAAAGAATCAGATTTGTTTCACTTGCCTCAAGTGACTCAGTTGGTTCAAATTTTCTTCAATATTAGCTATTTAAAAAAAAATTCTTTTATATTCATTTTTAGGATCTGGACATTACTGGTTAGGCCATCTGTGTTTATTACCCATTACCAATTGCACTTGAGAAGGTGCTGGTGAATGGCCTTTTTGAACCACTGCAGTCCTTCTGATGAAGTTGCCCTCACAGTACTGATGGGTAGGGAGTTCCAGAATTTGGACCCAGTGACAAAGAAGGACTGTCAGTATATTTCCAAGTCACAATAGTACATATTGGTTTATTATGGTCACTTGTACCGAGGTACAGTGAAAAACTTATCTTGCATACAGCTCATACAGATTAATTCATTACACAATGCAATTGAGATAGTACAGAGTGCATTGAGGTAGTACAGGGTATAAACAATAACAGAATACAGATTAAAGTGTCACAGCTACAGAGGAAGTGCAGTGCAGGTAGACAATAACGTGCAAGGTCAAACAAGGTAGATTGTGAGCTCAAGAGTCCATCTCATCGTATAAGGGAACCGTTCAATAGTCTTATCATCGTGGGATAGAAGCTGTCCTTCAGCCTGCTGGTATTTGCCCTCAGGCTCCTATACGTGTCTTGGAGGAGAACCTTCAGGTGGTGGCCTTCCCATGCATCTGTTGTCGCCTTGTTCTTTCTGGCTTTGGGAGGTGCGTTGAAGTAGCCTGAATGAATAACTGTAGAGGTGTTGTGAACGATGCATATCACAGCCACTGTGTGCTGGGTGGTAGAGAGAATGAATGTTTGTTTTGGTTGATGGGGTGCCAATCAAGTGGGCTGCTCTGTGCTGGATGGTGTCGGATTTAGGGAAAATGGGCGTTTGGTGGATGGTGCAGAAGGGACTTGAGAACTTTTGGTGCTGCACTCAGCCAGGGCAAGTAGAGAATATTCATTTTATCACACCCCGACTCATTCCTTGTCGACGTAGAAAGGCCTTTGGATGTCAGAAGGTGAGACAGTTATGGGGCATGATTTGCTGTTCCAATCCAAGCCAATCACCAATGTCACCATAAAATACCATTGTCTTTTAAATGTTGATAGAAATTTATTCATTAGTCATGTAACATGGAAACAGTCCCTTCAGCACCATCCACCAAACGCCCATTTTCACGAATCCGACACAAATCCCATTTTATTCTCCCCACATTCACTTTAACTCCACACTTAACTACGCACAAGAACAGTTTAGAGTGGCCAATTAACCTACTTAGGGATGCAGGAGAAAACTGGAGCACCCAGGGGAAGCCCACATGGTCACAGGGAAAACATGCAAACTCCACACAGACAGCATCTGAGGTTAGGGCTGAGCCGGGGTGGTTGGAGCCGTGAAATAGCAGCTCTATATGTCTGCCACTCTGCTGTCTAAATGCTGACTTTGAAATAATTTAATAGCTCAATTTTTAGTTTTTATTTATGGTTAAGTAACAGAGTAATTTGGAAAATGGTAGTCAATAATTATGGTGTCATTAGAGTTTTTCTACAGTACAAGACAAAGAGTGCGGAGGTGCAGAACTGACATAGTGCACCATCACCACAAGACCGCTAAGTAGGAAGGTATCATTAGACTGTGGCAACTTGATGCAGGTACTTTCCATTCTAAA
Source organism: Pristis pectinata (assembly GCF_009764475.1). Taxonomy (NCBI): domain Eukaryota; kingdom Metazoa; phylum Chordata; class Chondrichthyes; order Rhinopristiformes; family Pristidae; genus Pristis; species Pristis pectinata. The sequence goes on from NC_067409.1 coordinate 108,530,294, forward strand.
TGTGACATTAGAATTTATTGTGTAAAGGGCTGAGACAAACATGTAGCAAGTGGACTTAGAGAAGATGTGGCTCCTGACCCCCATTGCAAACATAAGGATCCTGACCAAAATGTTTAAATAGATTGATCTTGTAGGGTTCAGCAACATGGTGAATAGGGGAGAAGGAAGGCAGACAAACACATGAACTGAAATTGGCCCAGATTTTTAGTTTATAATGATGTTTCTGTTCATGTCACTGTATCTATGTCCCTATTTATAAAACCTAAAATGCTATTGACCTTTGTTATGGAACTATTTACTTCTGTGTAAACTTTAAAGGAGTTATCTGTTTGTATTTCTGGAACTCAATGTTCCTTCACACCTTTCAGCACTTTCCCTTGGATCGCACACACCAAATACTTGTTTTTCTAGACATGTCTTCAACCACCTTGGATCTGAGCTCTGGAATCTCTTCCTTAAAATTTTCTACCTCTGCATCTCTCTCTCTTCCTCTGAGTTGCTCCATAAACCCAACTCTTTGGCCAACCTGTCCTAATGTTCCATTTGTTTTTGGCTTGGCAGATCTCTGACTATGTTCCTAAGAGGGATTTTGCTACATTGAAGGCACTATATTAACATTAATTATTCCTTTCCTTCACAAAATATAACACCTCTTTTTTTTTGTCCATTCAATGAAATCTGTAAGTGTTGCTAATCAGTCTGTGGTAATCTGTGATGTTTTAAAGTCATGATTGTTGTTTGCAAAGCCTACTACTTCAAGTTCAGTTTAATATCATGTTAACTGTGTCTACCCCATAAGCAATTGTATTCACTGACATGAGATTGGCCTTGACTTTCAAGATTCAGTTTTGCATTATACGTTTTATGATATTGAAATGTTAACTTTGGTACTTTGGTGAGAGACACTGAATAGTTGGGAAAGCTGGTCCAAGGCAGTTGATAGAGGGTTAGAGGAGAGGGAATTGAGTAAATTTGCAAGGGACTTGCGAAGTATACATGCTGGAGGAAGCCGAATCTAAATGAGGAAGTGGTTAGAGAGAGCCTGCCAGTGAGCAAAATGGTAGAAGGTGGTATGTGATGGAGAGATTTAAGGAGTAGCTGTGGAGATGAGTGGCAAAGATTTTGTAAAAGGTTTGAGAGCATGATTATGTGGGCCCTGGGAATATCAGCGGAAGGGAGGCTAGGGAAGCTGGGATGTCGGTACAAAGGGGTATACATGACACAGAGGGTAACATGAGAGAGAAGGAAGTAGATCTCTATGATAAAAATCCTAAGGCCTGTGAGCTTCCTATGGAATGATCTTACAAAGAAATGGAATCAAAATCAGGTTTATTATCACTAATACATGCCGTAAAATTTGTTGTTTTGCAGCAGCAGTACAATGCAGGATACAAAAAATTATTATAAATTACAAAAATAAATAGTGCAAAAGAGGAATAATGAGGTAGTGTTCATGGACCGGTTATAAATCTGATGGTGGAGGGGAAGAAGCTGTTCCTGAAATGTTGAGTGTGGGTCTTCAGGCTCCTGTACCTCCTCCCTGATGGTAGTAACGAGAAGAGGTCATGTTCCGGATGGTGAGGATCCTTAATGATTGATGCCGCCTTCTTGAGGCACCACCTCTTGAAGATGTCGTCAAATTCGGGGAGGGTTGTACCCATGTTGGAGCTGGCTAAGTCTACAACCCTCTGCAGCCTCTTTTGATCCTGTGCATAGGAATCTCCGTACCAGGCTGTGGTGCAACCAGTCAGAATGGTCTCCACCGTACATTTGTAGAAATTTGCAAGAGTCTTTGGTGACATACCAAATCTCCTAAAACTCCTCATGCAGCAGAGCTGCTGGTGTGCCTTCTTCATGATTGCATCAATGTGTTGGGTCTGAGATAGATCCTCTGAGATGTTGACGTCCAGGAACTTGAAGCTGCTCACCCTCTCCACTGCTGACCCCTCAATGAGTACTAGTGTATGTTGTTCTGACTTCCCCTTCCTGAAGTCCACAATCAATTCCTTGTTCTTGCTGATGTTGAGCGCGAGGTTGTTGTTGTGACACCACTCAACCAGCCGATCTATCTCACTACTGTATCCCTCCTCGTCGCCATCTGAGATTCTGCCAACAACGGTGGTGTCATCGGTGAACTTATAGATAGCATTTGAGCTTTAAAGAGATGATTTACTCAGAAAGAAGGTGCCAGAAGGTGTCAAAGGGTATCAGGCAGTAAGAAATGCGCTGGCAATGTGGCAACTTTGATTGGGCAAGTAATGGAGTATGCAGTTGGGTGCAGCCTAAAAGTTGTTGTGTCCAGCTGCTATAGACTCATCCACTGTGAATAATGTAAAAGATTTGTTTCTGAGTAGGATAGTATAACTTTTCATATTTTCTTTAACCTTTTGAAGGATCAGATGCAAAGAGTGAAAATTATAAAGCTGGACTGTTGACGTGAAGCTTCCTTAGACAGGGGTTAGAGCGAGAATTGCAATATCGAAACCTGCGTTCTAAACACTCTGGCAGTAGTTTTGTAATTCATTTCCTAAAATTATGTCATTTTGCAAAAGCTAATTTATTTTAAAATATATTCACAATGATTAGACAGGCACTTGAATGGGGAAGGCATAGAAGGATACAGATCTAATGAAGGCAAATTGAATTAGTGTAGATGGGCAAAAAAAATGTCACTGTGGACCTGGTGGGCCAAAGGCCTGTTTCTGACTTACAGTTCAATGACTTTATGTCTGAACAAATCTTAGAAGGACTGCATTAACATTCATTGGATGTCAGAGACTAATGTTACTGTTGCTAGCAAAAAAGGTCAGTCATAAAACATCTGTCCACAACTTCAATAGAAACTGTAACATAATTTTTTTTACCCAGTTACAAGATGAGGGTGTCATTAGCAAGGCCAACATTTTATTGTCCAACAGCAGTTGCCCTCGACAAGGTCCTGGTGATCTACCTTGAATTGCTGCTCTGCTTCTGGTGAAGGTATCCCCACAGTGCTCTTGGGTCAGGAGTTCCAGGATTTATATCCTGTGACAATGAAGGATTAATGATGTATTTTTGAGTCAAGGTAAGTTGAGGAGAAGCTATAGTTGCTGGGTACAGGAGATGCATTCAGAGTAGTCCCGGTGAGTAACTACAGTGCAGTTGGAATTGGTTTATTATTGTCACTTAAAACGAGGCACAATGGAAAAACTGGTCTTGCATACCGTTCATACAGATCAATTCGTTACACAGTGCATTGAGGTAGTACAGGGTAAAACAACACAGAATGCAGAATAAAGTGTAACAGCTACAGAGAAAGTGCAGTGCAGGTAGACAATAAGGTGCAAAGTCATAACGAGGTAGATAGTGAGTTCAAGGGTCATCTTATCATACTAGGGAACCATTCAGTAGTCTTATAACAGCGGAATAGAAGCTGTCCTTCAGAGAAGCTGTTTGTTGATGATATGCAGCCGGTGCACAGTTCACATGGAGCGAATGTTTCGGTTGATGGATTGGGTGCAAGTCAAGTGGACTGGTTTGTCATTGATGTCATGCTTTTTAAGTGTTTTTGGAGCTGTTTCATTCAGGCAACCAGAGAGAATTCCATCACACTCCTGACTTTTATATGTAGATGGTGAGAAAGCTATAGGGTATCACAAAATGAGTCGTGCAGGATACCCAACCTCTGATTGCTCTTGAACCAGCAGCATTTGTGTGGTTTCTCCAACTGAGCTCCTGATCAGTGATGTACTGCAAGGATCTTGATGGTGGGATCTCAGCGATGATAATTGAATGTCAACGGTAGGTGGTTTGACTTTCTCTTCTTGGAGATGATCTTTGCCTGGCACTCATGCAGTGAATATTATGTGCCACCAGACATCCCATATCTGAATGTTGTTTAGGTACAGCTGAGAAGTTGTGAGTATTGGGTGGTTGTCAGTGATTTATTACATCATGATGGAAAGGAAGTCTTTGATGAAACAACTGAAAATGATTGGACCAAGGAACTCCTGGGGTTGGGATGAATGCTCAGATGTCACAAGATGTGACTTCAGCCAATTTAGTACGTTTCCCCTGATCTTCACTGACTTCAGTTTTACTTTGGCTCCTTGACACCACATTTGGTTAAGTGCTCCCTTGATGTCAAGGACATTGCCAAGTGGGTGTCTTTGTTGTAACTGTTCTGGAACAGCTTGGCTGGAGGATGGAATTGTTCCAGAACCATCGTTTTTAGCACATTGGCAGTTTCGTACAATGTGGCACATTGACAGTGTCATACAATGTGATAGAGAATGTTTTCAGTTTGACGCCAAGTCTGTCTCAAAGAGGACAACGCAGTGGTCACTGCTACAAGTACTTTCATGGACAGATGGTTTGACAGCTGGTTGATGGCCGAGGATGAGTTAAAGTATGCTGATCCATAGTTCCAGATTCTCCCACAGGAGGAAACATCCTCCACACATCCACCTTCTGGAGACCCCTAAGGGTTTATTTGCTTGTTTATTCCATGTGTTATTCAACATGGAGAAGTACTGAAAAATCTGAGGGATTACAGGAAGAAGTAATTATCAAAAAGTTCCACTGCCCTTGCTTGACATTCCATGAGACTTCATGAGGTTTGAGTCACTGGTTCTCATATTTCCTTAGGATAATAAAAGAAGTCATACAGCTACATAACCAAACCAATACACCTCTTATTTTGCTGTAACTCATTCACATGGGCATTAATACCACTGGATGCTTGGCATGGTCTTGTTGGGTAAAGGACCTGTTTCGCTGCTGTATGACCTTATGACTCTATGACCACCCCAATTTTCCCCACACAGCTGTGGTCATTTGCAGTAGCCATTTCACCTCATAATAAGCACGCCATTGGGATGTGGAAGAAATCTGGAGAAAACCCACACCATTACAGGGAAAATATGTAGTAAATTCTGCATGGATAGCACTGGAGGTCAGAATTGAACCTGGGTCATCGGAGCTGAGAGACAACTGCACCACCAGCAGCTTCACTCCTTACTGAGTGTGTACCACCATAATACCACATCTGCTAGTTTTGTCCTGCTGGTGGGACTGTGATTGTAGATCACAGGGACTTTGAAAGGTATGGTTCTGTGAGTATGACGTGATAGTTTTTTGGTGACGTACTCTGTGCATCAACTCTCCCCACTCGGATTCCAGCCTCCCAGACAATCCTGAGGGGAGCTTTGCAAGGTTGGCTCTGCTGGAACTGAGGATAATTTTGCTGCTAGTGAATCTGATGCTCCTCTCAATGCTGGGTGGTCCATCCAGTTTCCTTACTGTGCTGAAACATGGTGGTTTGCTTGCATACAACAGAGTGGTTTGCTGGGTCATTTCAACGACATTTAACAGTCCATCATGTAGCATCATTTTAAGTGTCCTAATATCTTGGTAACAATAGAGAAGAAACACGGAAAATGCTGGAGATACTCAGGTGACATCTGTGGGGAGAAACCAAGTTAATGCTTGAGGTCGATGATCTTCCATCAGAATCTGGAAAAAAAAGTTGTTAATGTACAGAAAATGAGGGGGGGGGGGGGGAAGAGAGGGTGAGAAAAGAAGGGGAAGTCTCTGATGGAATGGAAGGCAGGAAAGATTAAGTGACAAAATGGAGTAAGATAAGATTATTTATTAGTCACACATACCTCGAAACACCCAGTGAAATGCGTCTTTTTGCATTACTGAGAATGTTCTGGGGCAGCCCGCAAGTGTCACCACTCTTCCGGCGCCAACATATGGAAGGACATAGAACATAGAACACTACAGCACAGTACAGGCCCTTTGGCCCACAATGTTGTGCCGACATTTTATCCTGCTCTAAGATCTATCTAACCCTTCCCTTCCACATAGCCCCCTATTTTTCTATCATTCATGTATCTATCTAAGAGTCTCTTAAATGTCCCTAATGTATCTGCCCCCACAACCTCTGCAGGCAGTGCGTTCCACACACCCACCACTCTCTGTGTAAAAAAAAAGTACCCCTGACGTCCCCCTTATACCTTCCTCCAATCACCTTAAAATTATGTCCCCTCGTGTTAGCCATTGTCGCCCTGGGAAAAGGTCTCTGACTGTCCTCTTGATCTATGCCTCTTATCACACAGCGCCAAGATAGCATGCCCACAGCTCCTAACTCGTACGTCTTTGGAATGTGGGAGGAAACCGGAGCACCCGGAGGAAACCCACGCAGACATGGGGAGAACGTACAAACTCCTTACAGACAGCGGCCGGAATTGAACCCGAGTCGCTGGCGCTGTAATAGCATTATGCGAACCGCTACACTATAGTCCATGGTGAAGGAGGAACAGATAGAGAAACAAAAGGTCAAAGAGGTGTTAATGGAAGAAGCCAAATTACTACCTGAAATTGCCAAAGGAAGCTACTGTAAATGCTTGAAACTTGAAATAAAATTGTTACAATGCTGATTATGTGAAATTATTGAACCCAGTATTGAGTTAATGTCTCCAGGCAGATGGTAAGGTGATACCCTTTGAGGTTATTATGAAGGAAGCACTGTGGCACAGCAGCTCCTGCTGCCTCACTGTTCCAGGGACCCAGGTTCGATGCTGTCCTCAGGCACTGTCGGAATGGAGTTTGCACATTCTCTCTGTGACCACGTGGCTTTTCTCTTAAATCCCAAGAACGTGTTGGTTAGTTAGCCACTCTAAGTTACCCCTTAGTGTAGGAAAATGGCAAAAGGAATCAAAGACGTGTCGATGGGCATATGTGAGACAGACTAAGTTCCAGACGTACCGGGAAATAAGGAGAGTGGAGTAGGTAAAATGGGAGCCAGCATGGGTGATGGGCAGATTAGCCTCCCCCTTTGTAGTTATAAGATTAAAAAGTCTTTAGAACAGTGTATGAGAAGAGACAGAAAATTCAGAATGCTGGTGAACCAGACAATTAAAGCAGCAGGCAGCTGGAAGATCGGGACAGTACTTGCAGACTGAGTGGAGGTGTGCTGGAAATCCCCAATGAGGAGATGGCCGCAACGTCAGCAGCGAACACAGCGTAGTAAATTGGGAGATGTATAAGCAAATTACTACTTCACCTGGAAGGAGGATTTGGAGCCTGAGAGAGTGAGATGGGAGGAGTTAAGACTGCATCGCCTCCAGTTAACACAGTAAGGGGAGTGGATACTTTCCTTTTTCTATCCATCCAAGCAATGAGAGGGATGACAAAGAATTAAGACTCCATTCAGACATTAATATTGGTAACACTAAGTTCCAGTCAATTATCATTAACTACTCCTGGTACACTTAATTATGAAATAAGTAATGGTATGCATTGTAAGCAGCATTTGAAAAAGCTGTGTGCTCAACAGTGCATTTATCTAAACAAAACAATATAATACTTTAAAAACAAAGTGCTTGATCATTATTGATGGTGCAACACTGAATTTGATATTTCCTTTGTCTTAACATACTGGACGAGTATTTTTTTCCTATTAGCTTTTCAATAACTCTATGGTGCACTGAACACAGAATGTTTTAATTCATAACAAGAAACTCGATGGGATTGGAGTCACTTCGTTCTATTTATCCTCGAGCTGACTGTCAGAGCTTATCATGATCTACTTCACTCTAGGGAAAATCAGATAAAGTAGAAGTTCTGTGCACATTGCATTTCAGCTCTCTCTCTCTTGGTTCTGATTAAAGCTAGTAAATCACTTGCACTGCTCAAAGTGTTTATTCTGAACTTTAAACAGCTGCTGCTTCTTTGAGGCGGCACTGTTTCTCTGTCTGTTTATCCCGTTTCCAATGGTAATAGCACCACCAAGTCTCTGTATGTCTGGAACTTGGCCTGGGGTTGTTTTGGTTACATTGAGTTTACTTCGGGCTTGCCAGATATAGTGGTGACTTCATAGTGCTGAGCCGGGGAGAGTGGCCAGTGCATTACATCATTGCCTGGAAGGGAGTCAGATGGGAAGGATATGACTCACCCGGGCTAGTTAAGCCTTGGCTCTTATCCTTCATGTACACAGTGCTCTCATGTTCTGTACATCAGCAGGGAATTCAAGCTCAGTGATGTCCATGAGGTTTGTTATCAGTTTTCAACTTTCATTTACTAGTTATTGAGCAGGTTTTTAATCTCTACAAAAGTTGTCTTTTGGATCATTTCATTTGGTATCGTAACTTTTGTCATGGTAACCCCAACATATGGAGTTGATTGTTTTAGTTTTGTCTCATTCCCTGCTTATTCAGTACCAGAGTTTGCCTGCGGATTGACAGAGTGAAGGTCCGGTGAGCAATCCTATACATGATGATGTAATGTGCAAGCTCCTAGTTAGATCAGTAATCTGAGAGTAAAGGGCAGGGTTGCAAAGTATTCACCTGGTCTCTAGGGGATTAGTTTGACACTTGTCTGTGGCCAACAGCTGACTGTGACTTGTGACTTGTGATGGTTTGTAGATCTTTGCAGCTCTTTAGCTGTGAAGTGTTAATGCACTTATCGAGGAGTTTGGCAGCCTCATTTGTAACAAAAGACTTTACAAACTGCAGTGTGTTTAAAAAATGTAAACTGACGAAAACTGATCTCTTGTTATACAGAATCTCAAATCAATTCAAGTAATTTTTTAGTCATTTGGGATTAATTTGGTTAAAAAATGGACAAAAATTAAAATACTTTTTCTGAGGCAGGACTGCCTAAACAATGATAGTTATGTGCTGATTTCAGTTCAGAACTCATGTAAATACTACTAAAACAAATGCAGTGCAAATTGAATGTACTACATGCAAAACACACAGGTAGCTGGCAGCTATTCTACAATAATTTTATTTGAGAACTGTTAAGGTAGAGATCTGAACCGTTTAAGCTATGTTCATAGTCTGAAACAATGAAGCTCTTCAATCTTGTTTAGTTTTGAAGCACATCCTTAACTTTTTTTCTCTAGCTTTTCTGTTAATCTTTCCTCTTTGTTATTTTTGGTTTTGATGTAGAGATCATTTATAGCATTGTCAGAATGCAATCAAAGTACTGTATGCTACGATGCGGATTTGCCTTAATTCGTCTTGGTCTGTTTGCCATTGTCATTGTGCAGATGATTCCTCTCTTGTTGTTTGCATCACTACAATGCTCTACCATTGAGTTAGGGTGTGTTCCAAGTAGCTGGAGCGACACTACAATTTACAAATAATTATTTTCACAACATTTGAAGGCTCTGTCATTTCTTGGTCCATATTTATAATGTCCACAATCAAGGAAAATGACAACATAAAAAGAAACTGCAATTACATCGCAGGATCGAAAGGCTTCTAGATGAAACGACATCTGGAATTCCGTCACTAGTTTTATATAACATAGGAGATTAGACCTCTAGTTTACCGTAGTATTTGCAATTTATGCTTCATTCCTTAGTTGAGAGGCAGGCAGTGTGTATATTGCTGTACACCTGCCAATGGCAAGTCAAAGTAAAGGGGAATATTTTCCCACACCCCATTTATTTTTGCTTCTTGTACAGAAATGCATGGCCTCCAAATGTAATACCCCATCCTGATAAAGTGTTGGCAATTGGGGGGACTTGCCACATAATAAATCCTAAGAGGATGAAGTACTTGTCCATGATGCTGCTCAGAAATTTGTTCCACTAACCCAATACTTCAGTACCCGAGATGGTTATTGGAGAGACCTCAGTGGCTTCTATCACCTCTGCCATTTACAATTCATTCATAGATGTTGGGGTAATGTTTGTGCTGGTTTAAAAGCTGAAATATCCATGCCTCTGATGGCCAGCTAAATCTAACAGTTTTTAATAGCGAGTAAACTCAAAGAATGGAAAGGAATCCCTCAAAAAAACCTAATTTTATTTTGTCACTTTAGGCATTGAAAGTGAGATTGCAGTTCTTTAGCTGCTGACACAAGTTTTCAACTGCCATCAGTGATATAGCTAGACTTTGTCATCAATGTGGTGTTAGGCTTATAATAAGCAGATTGTTATTAAGTCCTCTTTTAGGTTTGGTTTGTTTTCCTTCCAATTCCTTTGAGAAATTACATGGTGAGGTATAAAATTACTTTTGTTCAGGACAAGGTAGTTTAAAAATTGAAATTAAATTATATCAAACAGGAATTAGATTCCCACAAATCCCATGATGGGTGTGATTGGCAAGGATGTGTCCAAACTAAATCAAATTGAATTGTTCCTTTTTCCTCCTTGTAGCAAATACAGAAATTTAATCAATGTGTGCTCTCTTTTGGGTGACAGTATCAGCCTGATCAAGATTCAGAATTTAAATGAAGGAAATAAGAATTTGCTGACATTGCAGTTAAAACACTTTGGCCAAACTTAAATGATGGCCAGTATAATTACAGAGAATGCAGGGTTCCAGAAGCAAAGGAATCTGAACAGAAAATGTTATAGATCCGAAGGTGGCTTTTTAACTTTGGATCAGTGTTTGTAGTTTAATGTAATTTACAACAAGTCCAAAATTAGGAAAATTTGCAAATTCAACAATTGAAAGCAGATAAACATTGAAGGTCAGAATAGGTAACAAAACATTGTCTATTTGAATTCATTTTTATTCCATTAATCATATACCTCTACATTTAACTAAATCCATTTGCAAATCAAATTCAGTTGTTTTATAACTGATTCACAGGATTAATTTATTTTTTCTGAGCTGGATGGTCAAGGAAAGTCTATCTGAATCAATGAGAACTGGAACAACTTGGCTAGGTAGTTTTCTACATACACTAGGTAAAATTGATTAAACCATGACATTGTTCAAGGTTTGTGCAATCATTGCAGACTTTTCTTGAATTGTCAAGTGCATTTTAATTCAGTGTTACTGAACTGTAGGAACAAAGCCTCACATTGGTTTCACACACCTAAACTGGCTGGGTTGCCCTAATCACCTGAAATAGAAAATGTGCTTTAGGCAACATTGTTGTTTCTGTAAAAGAGGTTCTGTCTTCCTTTTCTCATGAATCACTTGATTGCACTGCATGTCTGCACAGGACAGACACTGTTGTTTCTTTGTTAAAAGCTTGTTGTGAGGTAATGCCATTTCATGGCTGTCTCCAGAAAAAATGAGTTTGCTTTTGAATGTTAAAGACACCACTTTGTTATTTCTGGAAAGGAAAGTATGTAGGAATCCCAGGTAAGATGAAAAATTGCTTCTAAACCGTGGGACCGTGGCAACAGTCAATAAATATATGAAAATATATATTCTACGTACATACATAATTGTTTGGTGATAAGGAAAATATTATGAAGTAAAGTTGGCAACAAAAGAAATATTTTTCCATCCTAAACTCTGTGGTGGAATATCACAGAATACTATTGGTGTAGGCGAGCTTACTGGGCTGAACAGCAACAATTTGGATGGATGTAATCACATAGGCTTCACAAACGTGTTTTTAAAATGAAGCTGTGCAGGAATCATACCAGTTCGATCCAAGGCTGCCATGCGGAGTGATTTTCTTTTTCTTCTGTTCATGCATGGTGGGGTTTATCATGTCTGATAGCAAAAGTTTGCCCTAGGTCCTGCAATCCATGATAGTATCAGGTCACAAGTCAACAGTTCAGTGAGCAATAGTTAGAAAATTCACAGATGCCTTGATTTTTACAAAGAAGTATTTTTTTTAAATATAAAAATTACTGGGATGCATTTTAACATTTAAACATGATCTCCCAGGATCATTTTTAATGCAGCATATTTCAGTGATGTCAGTGTGGATACGCTACACCTTTTATTGAGAGTTATTTATGAAGGTCAGAAGACCCGATGAATTTTCTGCCATTAATTAAGTTATACACGCACGTGACACCGTCACCTGTGCAAAATGCAACACAAATGAAATCTCTGCTCTGGTGAATCAGGATAGAAGTGCCCAGGCCAATTTCCATTGGGAAAGATTTCGACAGGAAATGGGCGCAAAACACTTCAGAACCAGAACAGAATGATTTTTTATGTGCAATTTGCACGTAAAACACAAGATGTTCATCTGCGTGCAATTTCTCGGCAATAATATGAGATTGATTTCACAGGCCAGTAAGCGTAACCATAAAGACATCCTGCAGAAAAGGTGTACTTCATGACAATTATCCCTGGGAAGCATTTCAGCAGGGTGTCTTGATAGAAGATTTTTGAAACGTGGAACAATGTAAAATGGTTGTGAAGAGGTGAGTCCTAAAAAGGGGACCAAGGCAGCAGAGGACTCCACCAAGGAAATGAGATGAGGTATCTTTATTAGTCACACGTATATCGAAACACACAGTGAAATACATCTTTTTGCGTAGAGTGTGCTGGGGGCAGACCGCAAGTGTCGCCACGCTTCCGGCGCCAACATAGCATGCCCACAACTTCCTAACCCATATGTCTTTCAGACCAAGAATGGCCAGAATCAGAGGATTGGAATATTCGGAAGGCTTTGGGAAGGAATAAGACGGGATGGACCATGGAGGAATTTCACAGCCACAAAAGCAATTGCACGAATTTATATAACTCTCTGAACATGGTAATGCATCCCAAGGCACTTAAGAAAAGCCCACACAGACGTGATTTGATACCAAACCACAAAGAAAAACATGGACTGGATTAAAGTTATTGCTGGGGCTAAAATCTTAGTCAACATAGTAGGTTTAGGGAGAGTCTCAAACGAGGAGACAAAGGTAAAGGCACAGGAAGGATTAAGAAGGGAATTTGCAAAGTTTAAAGGTGCAACTACTTGTGATGCAGTGATGATGGAGATCAGCAAGAGGTCAGAATTGGAGCAGTATTGTATTGCTGTAAAACTGGAGAAGATTACAGAGAAAGGGAAGGATGAAATCATGAAGGGACTTTGAAACAATGATGAAAGGCTTTAATCAAGGTATTGCTGGACTGGGAGCCAACTTGAGCTAGTGAGCACTGGAACAATGAGTGAAAAGTACGATGTGATGTATTGCACAATGTGGTGTAGAGCTTTATGGTTTAAATTGTGCTTGGAATTGGTGTGCATGATACAGGATTCTTCAGGAGAGCATTAAAATAGTTGTACAAAGTTCATAGCAAAGAGTCCCACGTTCACGTGGGAAAGCTCCTGTCTCGTCTCAGTTGTTGGAAACCATACTCCTATCAATGCCTTGTGTATCTTTGAGAAACTAAGGTCTCCATTCTGAATTGGTTTCATCCATCTACACCCTGCATGCCTTTATGCCAGCACATCATAGTAGAATGGAGATTTAGGCTGGGGAATAAACATGTCCAGTGTAGCAAAGATTGTGGGGAAAAGTACAAAATAAACTATTCACCCATCACAGTTTTTATTGACTACTAGTTAACATGAGCAGTCAGGTATTCAAAATTGTGGTAACTCCATTTCAAGGAATAAATTGAAGAGTTACATTGAGAAATTGAGACAGGAAAGAATTGGCTTGGTTGAAAATTATGAGCAAAATTATCTGCTGGGCACCTCAGAATAGCCTTTACTAATACTGACTCCACATAGGTGGGACATTCTATTTGAGAAAACTCGGTCAAGGTTTGAAATTTATTTAAAAAGGCTTCAGGAGGTTCTTGCATTTGCAAAGTTTCTTTATTGAATCTGGTCAAAAAAATTGACAATACACTTTCCTGTTGGTATGTATCTGGAGTACTTGTCTTTCTCATTTGTTCAGTTGTCACTAGGAAGACCACCTTTTATTGCCCTTGAGAAGTTGGTGGTGTGCTATCTTCTTTAACCATTGAAGTGCTTCAAGTGATGATACTCAAACAGTGATGGTGGGAAGGAAGTTCAGGATTTAGACTCTGTAACAACAAAGGAATGGTGACATAGTTCCAGGTTAGGACAATGTACAACTCGGAGGGCAGCATGCAAGTTCATTGTAGGAAGGCTTTGCAATGTCAGGAGTTAAATCACTCAGTGCAGGATGACCAGCCACTCACCTCCTCTTGTAGCCATAGTATTTATGTGGCTGCTCCAGTTGAGAAGTTCTGTGACCCCCAAGATGTTGATGGAACTACCATTTAATAGTAATGCCATTAAATATCAAGAGTAGATGGTAAGACTCTGTCTTGTTGGAGGTGATCATCGCCCTGTCAGTTTTGTGGCAGAAATGTTGCCTGCCCCTTGCCAACCCCATATGTTATCCAGGTCTTACCCAATACAGATCGGGACTGCTTTAATCTCTAAGGAGTCATGAATGGAATTGAACATTACGCAGTCATCAGTGAACATTCCCACTTCTGACCCAATGATGGAAGGAAGATCTTTGATGAAGCAGCTGAAAATGTTTGGGCCTAGGAGAGGTCTGCAGAGCTCCTGCAGTGATGTACTGGGGCTGGGATGATCAGCCAAAAGCCATAGCCATCTTCCTTTGTGCAGGGTATGACTACAAACATTGGAGCATTTTCCCTTATGTCCACTGACTTCAGTTTTATCAGGGTGCCTTGATGCTTTCGGTCAAACGTTTCCTTAATATCTATTGGAATTGGTTTATTATTGTCACTTGTACCGAGGTACAGTGAGAAACTTGTCTTGCATACTGTTCATACAGATCAATTCATTACACAGTGCATTGAGGTAGTACAAGGTAAAACAATAACAGAATGCAGAATAAGGTGTCACAGCTACAGAGAAAGTGCAGTGCAGGTAGACAATAAGGTGCAAGGTCATAACAGGACAGATCGTGAGGTCAAGAGTCCATCTTATTGTACTAGGGAACCGTTCAATTGTCTTATAACAGTGGGGTAGAAGCTGCTTTTGAGCCTGTGGTACGTGCTTTCAGGCTTTTGAATCTTCTGCCCAATGGGAGGGGGGGAGAAGAGAGAATGTCTGGGGTGGGTGGGGTCTTTGATTACGTTGGCTGCTTTACTGAGGCAGCGAGAAGTGTAGACAGAGTCCATGGAGGGGAGGCTGGTTTCCGTGTTGAGCAGAGCTGTGTCCACAACGCTCTGCAGTTCCTTGCGTCTAGGCCAGCACTATCACCTTACTTCTGGAATTCAGCTCCTTAGTTAATCTTTGATGATGATGGTGACAAAGTCTGGAGGTGAGTGGTCCTGCTGGAACCCAATCTGCTTATTGGTAATTGGTTACTGGGGAGTAAGTGCTATTTGATCGCACTGCAGACCACACCTTTGATCACTTTGCTGAAGTGTGAGAATACATTGATTGGATGGTGATTAGCCACATTGGATTTGTCCTACTTTTTGTGAACAGGACGTACCTGGAGAATCGTCCATGTAGTCATGTGGGTGCCAGAGTTGTGACTGTACTGGTGCAGCTTGGCTGGTGGCATAGCTTGGTCTGGAGAGCAAGTCTTCAAAACTGCAGCTATTTATTCCCATAGCCTTTGCTGAATCTGGTGCTGTCAGCCATTTCCTGACATCAGGCACATTAAATCGGCTGAGGACTGTCTTCTGCGATGGTGGGGATCTTGAGAGGAAACTGTGGATCATCTATTTGCTGCTTCTGGGATGCTTCAGCCTTGTCTTTAGTTCTCACATGCTGGGCACTGCTGACAGATTGGGCTGTTCTTTAAGCCACCTCCTCTGCTTGTTAGCAGTTTAATTATCCACCACTGTTCATGACATATTCAAGTTTATTGTCATAGACACACAATCCCAGGATATAAATGAAAATTAGCTGTTTGCAGCAGCAGCACATTACATTACAGACACGACAAACATAAATTACATAAACTTAAATTAGCATGAATTATAAGATTTCTTTATCAGTCACATGTACATTGAAACACACAGTGAAATGCATCTTTTGCATAGAATGTTTTGGGGACAGCCTGCAAGTGTTGCCACGCTCCCAGTGCCAACATAGCATGCCCACAACTTCCTAACCCGTACGTCTTTGGAATGTGGGAGGAAACTGGAGCACCCGGAGGAAACCCACGCAGCCATGGGGAGAATGTACAAACTCCTTACAGACAGCAGCCGGAATTGAACCCGGGTCGCTGGCGCTGTAATAGCATTACACTAACCGCTACATTACCATGCCTGCCCTAACTAGCACTAACTAAATAACTAGCACGACAAAATAAACAAAAATAAACATAACGACATTAGTGCAAGTTGAGGGAAATGTAGTCTGAGGCAGAATTAGGGTTTTTCAGGTTGGTGATGGCAGTGGGGAAGAAACTGTTGTTGAACCTTGAGATAGAAACATAGAAAAACTACAGCACAATTCAGGCCCTTTGGCCCACAAAGCTGTGCCTAACATGTCCCTACCCTAGAAATTACTAGGCTTACCCATAGCCCTCTATTTTATTCAGCTCCATGTACCTATCTAACAGTCTCTTGAAAGACCCTATCGTATCTGGCAGCCCATTCCATGCACTCACCACTCTCTGAGTAAAAAACTTACCCCTGACATCTCCTCTATATCTACTCCCCAGCACCTTAAACCTATGTCCTCTTGGGGCCACCATTTCAGCCCTGGAGAAAAGCCTCTGACTATCTACCCGATCAATACCTCTCATCATCTTATACACCTCTATCAGGTCCCCCCTCATCCTCCATCTCTCCAAGGAGAAAAGGCCGAGTTCCCTCAGCCTGCTTTCATAAGGCATGCTCCACATTCCAGGCAGCATCCTTGTAAATCGCCTCTGCACCCTCTCTATGGCTTCCACATCTTTCCTGTAGTGAGGCGACCAGAACTGAGCTCAGTACTCCAAGTGGGGTCTGACCAGTGTTCTATATAGCTGCAACAATACCTCTCGGCTGCGAGTCTTCAACTCCTGTACCTCCTGCCTGATGCAGCAATGAGAAGATGTGACAAAACAGTGAAGCTTAGTCCTGATCCATGGACTCTGGGACAGTTTAGCACTGTCTAACGCAAGCTGTTCTTACTGTCTAGTATGTATGTAATTCTGGTTGACAGCTTCACTATCTTGTCACCTCATTTGGTGCTGCTCCCAGAGCTTTTCTGTATCCTCATTAAAACACCATTGATTAAATGGTAGAGTGAGAGATATGCTGGGCCAGGAACTTACAGATTGTGACGGTCAGCAGATCTGCTGCTGCTGATGGTTGACATTATCTGATGGCTCCCAAATCTGAGCTGCCAGATCTATTCTGAGTCCATCCCATTTAGCCTGATTATAGTGCCACACTATACGATGGAGGGTGTTCTTAATGTGGAAACAGGATGTCGTCTCCACAATTAATGTGGTCACAGGGAGACTCATGAGGTTGAGTTAAGTATTCAATATCTACTTCACACTCAGTCTAGTGGTCAAATCTTTCAGAACAGGGCCAGCTCAGTCATTGATGTGCTGCCAAGCCACTCTATTCAATGGACATTGAAGTCCAACACCCACTCTATTCTCTGTGCCCTTGCTGTTTTCACTACTTCTTCCAAGTGTTGTTCAGTACAGAGTGCAGATTCATTAGTTGAGGGAAGATAGATGTGGGTATCCAGAGGTAATTTTCTACCATGCCACAAGTCATGGAGGTTAAGATCTGGAGTTAATGTTGAGGATTTCTGGGGCTATTCCCTTCTACCTACATACCACTGTATCCCATACTCTGGTGGTGGAGTCTTCCAGTGAGACAGGATATACCTGGGGATTGTGATGAGAGCAGTCTGGTACATTATGTGTGAAGCATCTTTCTATGTCGGGCTATTTCTTGACTAGTTCATGAGACAAATCCCCCAATTAGGACACCAGTCATCACATGGGCTGGCAGTGACATTGCAGTGGCCATATTTACTTGTTCATCTTGCTGAATAATTTTCGTGGGTAGATTTAAGTTCAAAATGGGCCAGAGTTTAATGGAAGGACCTGGCAGGTAGTTGGGGATCAACAGGGAGGTGGTACTGGGTACTTTATTCTTATCACATGATATCCTTTGTGACTCTGAGTATGAGAATCTACCCCATCTTCTTCCTTCCATCCTGTTAATACTCTTTGGTATGACTGATCCCACTATCCTACTCCAACCCACCTTGGACATTCTCTCTTCTCCCCTCTCCCATTGGGCAGAAGATACAAAAGCCTGAAAGCACGTACCACCAGGCTCAAGGACAGCTTCTATCCCGCTGTTACAAAACTATTGAACTGTTGCCTAGTATAATAAGATGGACGCTTGACCTCACAATCTAACTTGCACCTTATTGTCTACCTGCACTGTGCTTTCTCTGTAGCTGTGACAGTTTATTCTGCATTCTGTTATTGTTTTACCTTGTACTACCTCAATGCACTGTGTAATGAATTGATCTGTATGGACGGTACGCAAGACCAGTTTTTCACTGTACCTCGATACAAGTGACAATAACAAACCAATTTACCAGTTTGCCAATTTACACTTGCCTCTTCTCCATTATGTGGCTGGATGGAAACTACCCTCTATCCTCACCCTTATTGTTGTCCAAGCGAGTCACCTGCATTGGTTCTTTTCACAATCCTTTTAAAATTACTTCTGGAGTCCTACTTGTAACCCTATGAAAATTCTGTGCTCTTCTGATTCTGTCATCTTATGCATCACTGATTTTAATCCTTGGTGGTGCCTCTGTAGCAGTCTGTGGGCTTGGCTCATGGGACTCCCTGACTAAATCTTCCTTCTTTTCCATCAAGATGCTCCCTAAAACCCATCTCTTACCCACACCAGATCTCCTCACATACTCATGTCTCATTTTATTTTATAACTTTTCTGTGAAATGTCTTGGGATACATAATTATGTTGAAAATGCAACATCAATGCAAGTTGTTGTTCATGCCATGATTCCATGAATTACTGAAGATTTGTCAAGGTTAGGAGCCTGTTGTTGAAAGCATTGAAAGTGGCAGCATATTGTGCAGCTGCCTCCTACATTGCTGAGTTTTGCCTGCAATCTAAGTGCATGTGGCTGGAAACAAGTGGGCACTTTGGGAAGGACAGGAGATAAAATTGAAATATTGACATCATGCTTGTTCAACCTAACTGGTCATGAAACCCAGAAATATAACAGCTGGATTATAAACTATTGGCTTTTGTGCTTCAGAAACAGAATGATTTCCCTACCAGATCCCCACCCAGTTTTTAGCATACTGGATGTTTAAAATTTTGGCCCGTCATCTGTATTCCATAAACTTAAAAAATACAGGATAATAGATTCTGGTATGTAAGCAATGCCAGTCTTTGTACAGAAAGCAGAATGGAATTTAATGATTTAATTGTCTTCGAGTCATTGAGTCATCAAGATGTACAGCACAGAAACAGGCCCACTGCCCAATGAATCCATGCTCACCTTTTTGCCCAGCTACACCATCCTGCATTAGGACCATATCCTATGCCTTGCCTGTTTCAATATCTGTCTGCCTCTTAAACATAATAATTGTATTTGATTCTACAATTCTACAATCTCCTCTGGAGCATGTTCCAGATATCAATTATAATCTTTTAAAAAAAAACTTGCCCCTCAGATCTCCTTTGAAAGTCCCTTCTCTCACCTTAAACCTATGCCCTCTTTTCTTTGATACCCCTACCATGGGAAAAAGATTTTGAGTATCTACCCTTCGTAAGCTTCTCATAATCCAATACAGGCGACCCTCGCATTATGGGGTGCTGGAGGTGGTAGTTTATGTTCCCGGAAAATGGTTCTCATCGCGATTTTCCATAACATGCATCATCTGCGCGTGCATCAAGAAACACAGGTTGAAAGGAATAAATTTTGTGTTTATTTACTTTTTATCACATAAATTTAAAGGTAATTTAGGGGAAGGTATAACGGGAATGTCAGAGGTAAGTTTTTTACGTAGAGAGTGGTGGGTGCGTGGAACGCACTGCCGGCAGAGGTTGTGGGGGCAAATGCATTAGGGACATTTAAGAGACTCTTAGATAGCCATATGAATGATAGAGAAATGGAGGGCTATGTGGGAGGGAGGGAAGAGCAGGATAAAATGTGGCACAACATTGTGGGCCAAAGGGCCTGTACTGTGCTGTTATGTTCTATGTTCTTGAGAGCAAATTTTATTCTCTATCTCAGATTTTAGTTTGTGATTTATGAATTCTGTAAGGGCAAATTTCCGTTACCCAAATGACTATAATGTGGGTCTCACCTCTATATTTCTATCAGGTCACCCCTCAGCCTTCTTCACTCCAAGATAAACAAGCCCGGCCTCCAATCCTGGTAACATCCTGGTGAATCTCCTTTGCGATTCTCCAGCCCAATCACATCCTTTCTATAGTGCGGCAACCCGAACTGCACACAATGCAGTTCTGATCAGAGTTATGTTTTCCCTTCAGAGTTAAATACATCACTAGTTCTTGGATCACTGGAAAATCCATCTGACAATCGGGACTCTTAACAGTAATGTTATTTAACACGTCTCTGTACGGATGTCAAAGAGCTTGATTGTCAGGAGGGGATGACATGGTTTAGTTTGTCAGGCTACTCAATGACAGACTGTCAAGGAATTTGTGCAGTGATAGTGCAAAGTTTCACTGTGACACAATAAGTTACTTGACAAAATAAGTATGACTGAAACCAAAATGGGCAGATTATTCTTACATGCCAGCTGCTGGGTTATCTTCGAATGTGACTGATGGAGGTTCAAACCTGAGATTTAAATGTGAAGCTCCATATTTTTTAAATGTAAATGAAATTATAAGGTGAAATTTAGATTCAAACTTGGATTCCAATTTGTTTCTTTGATTTGAAATTTCACTTATTTTTGTTGATTATGACTGCCATCAAATCTAATTAGATCTCTACTGAGCCAGCTAAGGTTCAAAAACCACTCTACATCTTTTTCTAATTCAGTTTTATGTATGGTTTTGTGTGCTTGCTTTCAAATCGATGGAAATTTAATAAGAGAAAACCTAAAGAAAGACGGACAACAAGTTTTATTGGTCTTGTAAAGAGTTCTAGTTACCTCTGTAACAACATAGGTTACATGACAAAGGGTTCATTAAGACCAACAGTTGCAAGAAAGATCAGGACATTGTCAGTATTCTACATAATTAAAAAGATAAGTATCAGTTTCTGTCAATCTGCCTTGGCTATAGGAGAAAAGAATGAAAGAAAGTAGCAACATTGTTTCAGTGTTCAGTTTTTCACTGAGTGATGTTAATCCTTTTGTGATCATTGTGAATTAGTACCTTTAGAAGTACAATTCTTTTCAACATGACTCCCTCTAGCTAGCATTATATTTTGCAACAATGTGTTGCTGGACATATCATTCAACAAAATAGTAAGACCTGCCAATTAAATCTGATACCTCAAAGAAATTTGTTCAAGAAATATAGTCCAATTATACAAATAATTAGTTTGAAGCATGGTAATCTTCAAAGTTTTAGAAGTAACTGCACAGTGGTCTTTGTGACATCCTGAAAGGGATGTAAAAATTATGAATGTCTATTTTTCAAAGCCTCTTTTTTTTAATACAAGTAAATATCTTTACCTTAGTTACTGTTATTCCACTGGTTGGTTCCAGTCAAAGTTATTGTGGATGAGCAGTAGAACCTTATTAGAATTTATAGAATTTATTATAGAATTATTAGAACTTATTTCCTCTGGATAAAATTGAATGAAAAGATTAAGAAAAAAAACAATATGTTTGATATCTTCACTGTGATGATTCAGCAGATTTTTAGGGAGATTGGGTAACCCAGTATAAAGAAAAATGTGGTAGCAACTAGGTCTGTCAAATGAAAGAGAACTTGAGAAGAAAGTCTATCTATGCAGCATGGAAGTCTGTCAGGACAGGTCAAACCATGCCAGGGATGGAAGGCCTCCCATCACAATCAAAAGGCAGACTATTATCTAACTGGAGAAAAGTTGAAAATGAATGAAGTACAGAAGATCTGGGTTTATCTTGTACACAGATCAGAAATTGTTGGCAGGCAGGTTAGCAAATAGCAAAATGGCATTTTGGCTTTTATCACAAAGGGGTTGATGGGGCCACAGCTGGAGTCCTGTGTACAGTTTTGGTCCCCCTATTTAAGAAAGGATAGACTATCTTTGGAGGCAATCCAGAAGAGTTTCACCAGGCTAATTCTTGGGATGACTTGTGTCCTATCATGAGTGGCTAAGGAAGTTGGATCTGGATTCTTTGGAATTTAGAAGAATGTGGGGTGATCTTATTGGAACCTGTAAGATCCTAAAGGACATGATAGGGTAGGTGTTGAGATGTTTCCACCAGCAGGAGAGTCTGAAGCAAGGAGCCATAGTCACAAGATAAGGGAGTGGTCATTTAAAACTGAGGCGCATAGGAATTTCTTCTTGTAGAGGGTGGTTAGTCTCTGGAATTATCTGCCCCAGATGGTCGTGGAGGCTGGATCTTGAGGTATTTAAAGAGGAGGTATATAAACCCTTGAAAGATAAGGGAACTCAGGGCTAAGGGAAAATGTGACAGAAGAGAAATTGAGGCCTGGTGCAAATCAGACATGATCATATTGAACAGTAGGGCAAATGATGGCCTTGTTTTCTGGGCACTCTCCATTCAACATTTTAAAAAGTGATTGGTATCCTTGCTATCATTCAGATGGGCAGTCAAAACACAGCTGACATTCCTCCTGAGGCGAGGAGAGAGACAGGGATGTGGCCACAAGCCTTTATTTTATCCAGATGTGCAATTGTAGACAAAAATCTGGGCAAGTGTGTGTTTAGGAGGAGTGGATCCATTGGAAAAGATTCAGGTACATCAGTTGTGGAGATCGAGAACACAGCGGCTTTGCAAAATGAACATTTTTTTTCAGGTGTTTCCAGGCAGTGGTGGTAAAATAGCTACAATGCAAGTGGAAACGTTATGATGGATAAAATAATCGTACCAAAACCAAATATCTAGGCCACTTTCATTAGAGGATCATAAAAGAATCAGATAGGGAATCAATATGTCTTACCGATAATTTTTCAAAGCACACCAAATGTAGAGGTAGCATAGAGAAGTAGAAGTAACACATGTTATATACTTTTTCAAGAAAGTTGCTCTGATCCCTAAATCAGGGGAAGGAATGCAATGTGATTTTGTGATATGCATCTGTTACCTGCTGAGTTTTTTTTGGTGGAATCCTGAACATCATTGCAAGAAGCATAGAATCTAAGCAAGAAATTTGAGAATAAGTGGATGAGACTGAATAAATGTCAACCCTGCCTATATTTAGTAGATGTTTATCTGATGATATCCTGAGTCACAAGGTTGTAGATTCAAGACACTCTCCAAGAGCTGAGGATGCAAGTCTAGGCTGACACTTCAGTGTAGTGTTGAAGGAGTGTTGTGCTGTGAAGGTATCGTCTTTTGGGTGAAGTATTAAAGTGGGGCCCAACTGCTCTCTTAGGTGAATGTCAAGGATCCTTGTGCTGTTTTTAAGATGAACAGGAGAGTTCGCCCAGATATCCTGGCCAATGGTTGTCCTGCAACCCAACATAACCATAACAGATCATCCAGCCGATATCACTCCGTGTTTGTAGAAGCAGCACAAGTTGGTTGCAGCATTTCCTGCATTACAATGGCAACGATACTTCAAAAGTAATTCATTGGCTGCAAGATTGATGCCCTGAAATTATGAAAGATGCAATATTAGAAGCAAGACTTTCTTTTACTTTCATATTCTGAAGCCTCAATTAACAGGTACACAGATCAGAGAATCTGGTTCAAAGAATTACTGAGATGTACATCAACCAGCACTCTGTCCTTAATCTCTGTTGCCCACTGTAGTAGGACAATGTCTTATTGACTTGTTCTAGTTTTCTTAGTTTAACACTCTGGACTTTGAGTCCACCCATCCCAAAGGAATAGGGAAACAGAAATGTAGCAAGCAAGAGGAACTCATTTGTGGGCATTCATAAGTGGAAAGGAATAGAGGAATACAGGGAAGAAAGGAGAAGGGAGGACGAGTATTGGATTGCTGTAGCAAAGGGCTGGTAAAAAACTTGGTTGTCTTCTGTCCTGTAATATTCTAATAAAATTAAAGGATTAAGTAACTGAGAAAATGCTGTAACTGTGCAGTGACTCTTTAACCCCTCTTGTAAATGGAAGAGACCAACTGAAGTTTGAAGCATGTACACTGCAGCAAAACACAAAACTAATTCCAAAGCAAAATGTGAGACTGATTGGGGGGAAAAGCAGATACCACGGGCACCCTGATCCTAGAAAGGAGCTGTTCATGTGATAGAAACAACTTCAATTACTCCAGCAAAGACCAGTCCTAGTACATCTGAGTTGCCAGCTTTTACATTTGCACTTTGCATAATTTAGGCTGGGAATTCCAAGGTGGAGCTGTTGCCATGATCAGCTAAAGCAGACAGAGCCGAAGGGCTTGTGAGCCTACAGAATGCAGAAAGGCTGCGTAACAATTTCTGCAATTGGATTTTTGGAAACAGTTTTTTCATTGGCATTGTCCCGTGCAGACCTGGACTTCTGTTCGCTTCCAAGATTGTGATCTAACTGGAGCTTTTCACGCACTCCCATCAAGAGTAGGTACAACATATTGTTGAAGGAATTATTGTGAAGTAGGGGAAGAAACAGCATGAGGTGGAACAATGTAGAACCAGACTACACTTAAGGAGGTTATGTCAGGTAACCATAGTGCAAGGCCCAGCATTGGTGCCTGCTGTAACCGGACTGTGAAGGATCGGCCTTGATCTCTTCTTTGGTTATTTCTGCAGCCATTTGTTTTTTGTTGGGCATTCCTGAAGAGTGGCCCAAATCTGTTGCATAAATAAAAGTCTCTATTGGCCATTCCGTGTCAGCCAATGAGTAGCAGGTTGGACAGGTTGTATGTCTGGACTGACAGTGAACAGACAATTGTATTCACAGAAGAGTCCTTTCAAAGGGCAACAGAAAGAGAACTTTTGAATGAACCCTTTCCCAATAAAAGTAGGTTAACTCTGCCAGAAAGTTGCAGTGAGTGGCAGATTGTTCCATCTAAATTATGTGCTCCAAACCAGTCTTGTCACGTATTAGCAATGCTGTAACCAGCAGTCATTGACGGTGGAATTAGCCAATCATGCACTGCCTGTCTCGGAACAGTGTTGGCACCAAATGCAGCATTCTTGCACACAATGTTCCTCCAGAATGCTCTGCTGTTCCAGGTGTAAATAGCACACTTTAACCTCACCACCTCCCAACAGGTTATTCCTACTTACTTGGGTTTTACACCAATCATTACTTAAGTAGAAATTCAAATTATCTGATTCATGATATTCTGACATAAATAGCTCAGAGCATCATTTTCCACCCAACCCATTTCCACTGGTGTAAAAGTGCCATGACTCACCGGGTGGCATTCCTGGATCAAGGAGTTAATGTGTTGACTGCTTCTCAAACTACTTAATAGTAAACTTGCTGGACTGAATGGACTTCTGTGAGGCAATGGGGAGATACCCATATGCCAGTGGCTCTACTTCATTAGGAATTTTTTAGAGATTCAGTATGTCACCAAATACCCTTGCAAATTTCTATGGCTGTACGGTGGAGAGCATTCTGACCGGTTGCATCACCGCCTGGTATGGAGGCTCCAATGTGCAGGATCGCAAGAGGCTGCAGAGGGTTGTAGACTCAGCCACCTCCATCATGGACACAACCCTCCCCATCATTGAGGACATCTTCAAGAGGTGTCATCTATCACTAAGGATCCTCAGCACCTGGGACATACCCTCTTCTCAGGTTCTTGCATTCTGTGAAGGAACAGACTTAAGTACCACTCCTTGGTGGGACACTTGGAAATCATGACATCTACCACCATTAAAAGGTGGTGGATGCAAGAGCAACATGTTGAGATGACATTCTGATTGTTAGCGTTTAAAGTCACTGACCTTCTCCTATCTGAAGTGGGGGATTGGCACAGAGCTCCAGTACCCTGTGTAGGGAGAGGTCTTTGTAGCTTTTGGTACTTCTGCCATCTTCAGACATTGAACTTGTCACTTGGTTTCAAGTCAGCAAGCATATGGTAAAATAGTAGCAATGTGATGGTATTGGGTTAGTAATTCAAAGATCTAGACTGATGTCCAGAGATGAAGGATTCAGATTCCCTCAGTATGAGATTTTGAAGTTGGTTCAAAAAAAATCTGAGAATAAAAAGCTGGTATCAGTAAAGTTATCATGAGGCTGCCAGATTGTGAACATTTAACTGGTTCACTAACTTGCTTTCCAGAATGAAATCTGCTGATACTGTCTATACATAACTCCAGTCCTGTGTGTGTTAACTTAAACTAAGTTGTATTAAACCACTACTTCAAGAATACCTTCTCACTAACTTCTCAGAGGAAGCAGGGATGGGTCATAAACTTTGGCTTTTCCTTTATTCCAAGAGTAAATAAATAAAATGTATTGCTGTCGATGCATTTGTATCAGATATGAATGCCTCGATAAGTACAAGTTCCACACATCTGCTTCAATAAGGTCAGACCATCCAGGATTGGTTGTGACTGTTGCAACTTTATGCTTAGAGATCACTTACTACTTGATCAAATTTTTAAAGCGACACAGAGTAGTTTCCACGGAACTGCATCTGTTTCATGAGTTCTATATTTATCAAGCACTGCACAGATGCAAAGCTTCATTGAGTGCACAAGGAAAGAAGATAGCATTGCAATTGTTCAAATCTAGGTTAATCCAATCTTGGAGACATTTTCTTAAATTCTCTTGCAATATCAATCCAACAAATAGGGTTAAAAGATCAATTTTCCATAGTTTTAAAAAAATAATCGTAAATTTGCATAAATAATTGGATTGACCATGATAAGGATAATGCCGGAATGATATTTGTTCTATAAGAATATATTTATGTGGCATGGTAGTGGCTTGGGTGGCACAGTAGTGGAGCAGTTGGCATAATGCTATTACAGCGCCAGTGACCCGGGTTCAATTCCAGCCCCTGTCTGTCAGGAGTTTGTACGTTCTCCCTGTGACTGCATGGGTTTCCTCCGGGTGCTCCGGTTTCCTCCCACATTCCAAAGACATACGGATTAGGAAGTTGTGGGCGTGCTATGTTGGCGCCAGAAGCGCGCCGACGCTTGTGGGCTGCCACCAGAACATTCTATGCAAAGATGCATTTCACTGTGTGTTTCAATGTACGTGTGACTAATAAAGAAATCTTAAGTCTTAAATCTTATAAAAGATGCACCTTGGCTAGGGGAATTTTTTCCAGCAATGACTCCATAAACAACAAGCAAAGCATCCTTGACTAAAAACTGAAAAACAAAGGGCTCTACTTCAACAAATCATTTAAATGCATTGCAAGATTTTGTTGGTATTTTGGCTTGCTATTCTGTTGCTCAGTAGCTTCATATGTGTCCACTATCACAAAACAAACATGTCTCTTTTAGTTCCATGACAAGCTCTTGTAGTTATGCAACATTTTATGTTAAGCTTTAGTCATACTGAGCAGTTGAAGATCATTATTTACTGTTGCAGAGCTGTTGTGCTGTGAGGAGACACTTCTGGTCGTACGGTATGCAATTTTATCAGCAAAATTTTCCATTAAACAAGAATGGTAAATTTATTTTCATGTTAGGCAAACAAATTTCCATGCACTCTTCTACCTACAAGCATTCACCTGTGACCATAAATAATCAAATCCAAAACCAGTCCATATTGTGCAAGTACCACTGAATGGCCAGAGGTTATCTGCAATGTTTTCCTTTCACTGGCTCTTCCTGTGATAAAATCTGATTTCCTGGAATCCTACTGCCCTGACTATGCTGATCTACATTGAAAGTCTTGGCTGCCTTGACTCTGCTCGGCATCTGAGTTCCCTTAAGTCTATGAGATCCTCCTTCAGTTATCAATGCCTAACCTTTAACTGCAGGTGTTCCCCTATGACCTTCAGCACCATATTTCTCTACACTATAATAAAAACAGCAAATGCTAGAAATACTTAGCAGGTCAGGCTGCATTTAAATTTCTTTATTAGTCACATGTACATTGAAACACACAGTGAAATGCATCTTTTGCGTAGAGTGTTCTGAGGGCAGCCCACAAGTGTCACCACGCTTCCGGCGCCAACATAGCATGCCCACAGCTTCCTAACCCGTACGTCATTGGAATGTGGAAGGAAACCGGAGCACCCTGAGGAAACCCACGCAGACATGGGGAGAACGTACAAACTCCTCGCAGACAGTGGCCGGAATTGAACCCAGCTCACTGGCACTGTAATAGTGTTACGCTAACCGCTACACTACCGTGCCTGCCTTATTTGTGGGAAGAGAAACAGTGTTAATGTTTCAGATTGAAGACCCTTCATCAGAACCTCTATACACTGCCAGCTTCAAGCCTTTACTCTGCTGCTCTCTAGGATCCTAGGTAGAAATCTGCTGCATTCTGTGTGTCACTGTGGCTTCCATCTTCAGTACTACCTTCTGCTGAGAAAGTATCCCCCATTTGATTCACTGGCCTCCTTTCAATGACTCACTTTCTGATGAACTACTGGAAATTTTCATCTTGTGCTGCATTTGATGAGTCATTTTAATCCAGTGCTTTATGAGACTTTCATAAGTTACTCATTTGATATGTGCAGCCAGGGGCCACAATAGACCACGGGGGAAACTAAAGACGCTGAATAAAAGGTGTAACTTTCAGATGCTGGAACCACTCGAGATGTGTGGCACATTAGCCCCACCCAAGAAGGTTACTGGGAATGTCATCTCCAGAGATACCTCACCAGGCCCAACAAATCGAACAAGGTGACCATGGAGGATGAGAAATAAGCAGCTATAGTTCCACCAGCTGGGAAGGCATGGAAGGGTATTTCTGAGGAAGAGAACATGGCAAAGATAGGTGGCTCTCTCCATAGAAATATGATGATCACAATACAGGCAACCTCAGGCTACAAGAGAACTGTGATATTGCTGTGATAAAGGCGGCATCCATCACTAAGGACCCTTATCATCCGGGACATGCCCTCTTCTTATTATTATCATCAGGGAGGAGGTACAGGAGCCTGAAAACCAGCACTCAACAATTTGGGAACAGCTTCTTCCCCTCCGCCATCAGATTTCTGAACGGTCCATGAACACTACTTCATTATTTGCGGGCAGCATGGTAGCGTAGCGGTTAGCGCGACGCTATTACAGCGCCAGCAATCGGGATTCGATTACCGTCGCTGTCTGTAAGGAGTTTATACGTTCTCCCGTGTCTGCGTGGGTTTCCTCCCACATTGCAAAGATGTACAGGTAGGTTAATTGGGTTTAAAATGGGTGGCACGGACTTGTTGGGCCAGAAGGGCCTGCTACCACACTGTGAATAAAATTTAAAACTTAAAAAAATTTTTTTTTAAATTTATTCCTTCTTTTGCGCTATTTATTTATTTTGTAATTTATAGTAATTTTTTTTTTGCCTTTGCACTGTACTGCTGCCGCAAAACAACAAATTTCACAACATACAAGTCAGTGATGATAAACCTGAAAAAAATATGTATACCTCTGTGACATAAGAACTGTGAGGATGTTTTTTTTTGAAAACCCACGGATTTGCAGTGTTGACTGTTTGAGTTCACCAGTTAGAGCAATGTTCATGCTTACCTCACTGGAAAGCAAAGCAAACAGTACAGTGGCAGTGAGATACCGGGCAGATTTGTTGTAAGTGAAACCTATTGGAGAAGTCACTTCATGGATTTATGACCTTCAGAGATACCTACAGTTAACTGCTATGTCTGGTTTACATTGAATGCTGTAAGTGGAAAAAAAGTAGAAAATGAATGTATTTATGTTCTCCTGAATGTATGGCTATTGACTGTGTATGTGTATTTTGTAAATTTGTATTTTGCAAATTTGCATTTATAATTTTTGACTTTTATGTAAATAGTTGGTAAAAATAATTTAGTAAGATCAGATATCTTATTAGTCACATGTACATGAAGCACACAGTGAAATGCATCTTTTTTGCGCAGAGTGTTCTGGGGCAAGCCCTCAAGTGTCACCATGCCTCCGGTGCCAACATAGCATGCCCACAACTTCCTAACCTGTACGTCTTTGAAATGTGGGAGGAAATATGTTTTCTGTTGTCATGGATTTGTTAAATTTTTGAAGTGAAACAGTGAAGCGTAATGAGTGTGCATGTTCCTTTAAGAACTATACGTTCCATGTGGTTTGATATATTGTTGAATCACCCACTGCTGTTAGTTCAATGTTATTGGCCATCGACAAATGATGTTTGGTTAGATGCTTTATCCTTGTTACTTGCCTACTAAACAGCATATAAACTTGCCTACAGAGGCAGGTTGAAGGGTGTTACACTCTGGAGTAAGAGAAATGCTGAAGTTTTAAGGAGAGAGATTAATGACCACAGTGGTGGGGAGAGATGAAAGCAAAACCATCGTTGATGAGGAGAAAGCTACAAGGAGTTTTACAAAGTACTTGCAGAGCTTCTGGCTCCCATCACTACCAGGCTTCCCAGCCTCTGGGAAATATGTGAAGGAGTGCTGAATGCTAAATCAGACTCCCAGTCTCACTGTGTGATCCTGATCTCCATGTATCAATGAAGCTTCCTCCTTATTTGTGGCGGGATTGGCCTTTGATAACGTAAAATAACCCATATGTGCATGTATTATGTTTTGTGAACATGTTTCCCTCCACATAAAGTCTTTAACCCTGTCCATAGAACATAGAACAGTGCAGCATAGAACAGGCCCCTCGGCCACAATGTTGTGCTGACGTAGCTAATCCCTTCTACCTGCAGAAATCCCATATCCCTCCATTTTCCTCTCATCCATGTGCCCATCCAAGCCCCTCTTAGAAGCCCCCAATGAACTTGCCTCTGTCACCCTGTCAGGCAACGCATTCCAGGCATCCACCACTCTCTGAGTGAAAAACATTACCCCTCACGTCTGTTCTGATCCTACCCCCCTCACCTTAAATGCATGCCCTCTGGTATTGGACCGCTTCCCACTGATCCTTTCCTGTCTCTCCTGTAGTGTACAAGTGCGGTGCGCTATGACCCAATTGTACTTTCTCACTTGCCATTCAGTTCTATAGAATTGTTCTCTGATGCTCTTAACTTTGTTTGTCCCAGCAGGCCTGTCCGAGGATCTCTATCTTCGCTGCTCCATCTTCAAAACAGACAAAGGCAGCCTATGCCTGGGTCGATGCCTGGCAACCTTCCCAATTCCACCATGCCAGGATCTTCCGCAGTACTGATGCCTGTAAGTATGTGTGATTTTTCTGCTCTTAATATTGCATTCCCATCGCCTTCCAGTGTAGGACCACTGTAACATGACGGGTCACACGGTGAAATCACTCGCTCCATAAAGCAATATTAACATTTCAACTTTTATGAAGTTTTTCCTCACTGGCCTCAGACTGCAGATGATGTAATCTGGAGCAAGAAGATAAGATATCTTTATTAGTCACATGTACATCAAAACATACAGCGAAATGCATCTTTGTGTAGAGTGTTCTGGAAGCAGCCCACAAGTGTCGCCACACTTCTGGCGCCAACATAGCATGCCCACAACTTCCTAACCCGTTCGCCTTTGGAATGTGGGAGGAAACCGGAGCACCCGGAGGAAACCCACACAGAGACGGGGGAGAACTACAAACTCCTTATGGACAGCGGCCAGAATTGAACCCGGTTCGCTGGCGCTGTAATAGTGTTACGCTAACCGCTACGCTACTGTGCCTGCCCCTAAACAAACTGCTGGAGGAAGTCAGTGGGCCAGGCAGCATCGGTGGAGGCAGAGGAATGGTCAACGTTTTGCGTCAAGACCCTGCATCAGGGCTGAGTGTGTAGAGGGGGAGGTAGCCAGTATAAAGAGGTGAGAGGGAGGGGTGAGGCAGGGGCTGGCAGGTGATAGGTGGAACTTGGTGTGGTGGGAGTGTGAGTATGGTGGGAAGGTGTGGAGTTAGGAGAGAGTGGCTGGTGAGTGATAGGTAGAGACGGATAAGGAGAGAGAGAGAAGAAAGGGGGCTGATGGAGCCAGATGTGGGGAGGGGAGGGTGGGAGTAGCAACAGAGGCAGGAGGTGCAGACGTAAGAGGTTGCAGGTGCTGCAATCTGATCAGTCAGGAAGGATAGGTGGAACCAGGTAAGAGAAGGGTGTTGGGCAGATAGAACCAAGTGGAGGAGGGGACAGAGGTTAAGTGTTTGGGTGGAAGGCAGATAACTGGTGGGTGGGATCGGAGGTCAGTGCTCAGTTATGCAGCCTGGGCCGTGACGTTGCTTGCAGTCAGGTGATTGGCTCGGATGGGAAGTTGTGGAGGTTGGGGTCTTCGTGAAATTTGGCAGACCTAGAACAGTACATTGACTAATCAGAGTACTGGGGAGTCATTGATGGGCGGGCGTGCCTGAGGCCTCCATCAGTAGCCAAGAGCGATTGCTAGGTCAATGGGGAGGGGTGTTTGGGTTTTGGTGGTGGGGGTGTACAATTAAAGGAGGGTATGTAATTTTCCTGATGGAGTTGAAGTCTGCGGCTTCACTACATAAACTTGCTCGCCCTGGGATTGGCCAGCGATGATCCAAAAGTAAAGATCTGCAGCTGCTGGAAATCCTAAGTATAACCAGAGAATGCTGAGAACACTCAACAGATCAGACAGCACGTGTAGGGAGAAAGAACAGAGATGATGTTTCAGATCGATGTTTCACCAAAACCTCTTTGACCCAAAACTTTAATCTCTCTCCATAGATCCCACCTGACCCACTGAGTCTTTCCAGCCTTACCCGTTTCATTTCAGTGTCCAACCACGGTCATTTCTGGGACAAATTAGTCTAATTTACCATACAGACCTCCAAAAGGTGCTTTGTACAATCTGAAATATTGATGCAAATTGAACCCAGAAACTCTGATATCACATTTCACTCTTTTAATGGTAAATGCATTTTCAACAGTCTAACCTGTAGGCTGTGTTTTGAAGGTGCAGTTCCTGAAACTCCCTGGGGTCTTTTGAGGCCTCCTGTCTGTGACCTAGGCAGAACATTGATGGAGCTGAAGAACCACTGGCTCAAAACGGCATCCGGCCTAATACACAAACCTGACCACAAAAAAATATGAAAATAGAAAATTTTTCAAACTGAAAGTGAAAGCTCCGCATGTTAAAAATTCTAAATAAAAGCAGTGCTGGGAATGCAGAGCAGGTTAATCAGCACCTGTAAAGAGCAAGTCAGTCCTTAACATTCTGGAGAATTGGCCATCGGTAGACATTTGGAAGTACTTCTGTGACACATAATTTGATAAGTGAAACACTGGAGCTTTGAAGCTTCTGGATTTGTTGTGTCCAAATGCTCATTTGTGTTGCTGCTCACCAAGGCAAGTAACAAAACAGAATCATTGTCAGGTTTATCATCACTGACTTAGATGACATGAAATTTGTTGTTTTGCGGCAGCAGTACTGTGCAGAGCCATAAAAACACAAAGACATAAAGACTATAAATTACAAAATAAATAGTGCAAAGCAAAAGGAATAACAAGGTAGTAATCATGGGTTCGTGGACTGTTCAGAAATCTGATGGTGGAGGGGAAGAAGCTGTTGCTGAATCACTGAGTGTGGCTCTTCAGGCTCCTGTACCTCCTCCCCGATGGTAGTACTGAGAAGAGGGCATGTCCCAGATGGTGAGGGTCCTTAGTGATGGATGCTGCCTTCTTGAGGTGCCTCCTTCTTGAGGTACCGTCTCTTGAAGATGTCCTCAATGGTGGCAAGGGTTGTGCCTGTGATGGAGCTGGCTGAGCCTACAACCCTCTGCAGCCTCTTGCGATCTTGTGCATTGGAGCCTCCATACCAGGCTGTGATGTAACCAGTCAGAATGCTCTCCACCGTATATCTATAGAAATTTGCAAGAGTCTTTGATGACATACCAAATCTTCTCAACCTCCTTACGAAGTAGAGCCAATTAAAGAATAAACATTATTTATTGAAGGAAATTCTGGAAGTACTGATGCACCTACATAGCCATTCCACAGTGGGATTCAGTTGTGGGTCTGCCACTGTAAATTTCAGTCTGCCCAACACCTTCTGCATGTACTTCTTCGGGACCTTAATGATAGTGTGTCCAACTGGAGCTGAGACAGTGTGTCTTGGTGGTTTGTGGAGGAAAGAAGAAATGGTTGACACCTTATCTATCCCTGGTGTGGGGTTGACAATCAGACAAGTGGCAGAAGTGATACATTGGTTAGGAGGTCAATGCTCAGCTAAGTAGCTTGGGTGGGGACATGGCTTGCAACCAGGTAGTTGGGCAAATTAGCTGAACACTCAACCAACAACCAACAATGAATCAAAGGTCATACCACGTCGTTTACAAAATAATTAAATATTTGCTCACATCCATATATATAACCTTGATTCCCCTTTTTTAAAAAAAGTCACAAATCCACCATCTATCTGCAAACACTAAATTATACAGCCTCTTGCGATCCTACGTATTGGAGCCTCCGTACCCGGCTATCATGCAACCAGTCAGGAATGCTTTCCACCATATATCTGCAAGAGTCTTTGCATCATGCCAAATCTCCTCAAACTCCTTATGATGCAACCAGAAAGGGGAATCCAGGTTGTATATACGAATGTGAGTAAACCTTTAATTATTTTGTAAACCACGTGGTGTGACCTATGATTTATTGTTGTTTGTTCATTGAGTGTTCACCTAATTTGCCCAGTTACTATATATTTATAAATGTGAAATTATGCCATTTACTAATTATTTGCATAGACATATTCCTCTCAACTATAAACTCTACTTCTTAAGCTAAACATAACATCTCCATGGTATCCATTCCAGGTATAGCTCATTTCTCTCTTCTGTGTCTTCTCCCAGAATCTTGACAATATTATTGCCTCTCAGGAACACCTCCACATGTTGTATGTACAGGGCAAATGGCTGAAACCCTTATTCTCTATTACTGTACACTTACTCCCTCAAGCAGCAATATCCCAAATTCATGACCAATGTAGTGCCCATAGGCCATTTTGCATTGCTGTTCACTGAAGAAAAGAGCAAGAATAGAGCTACCAAAAAAAACCCATGCTTTATTGAACACTCAACAGACTGCAGAGGCTGGTACAATAATGTAGCAAAAGTCATACTGCCTATTGTACACATTTCCTAAACTAACAATCACATTCATATATAGTACAAGAAATAATTTACTATTTTTGGACAGTTGATAGAAGGACCCTGTTATTGATAGTGCAGTCATTATTTCAAGCGTGCACAATTACTTAATTTCTACTTGAATTATCAGACAAAAAATTTGCACATCTAAATTTTCAATATTCACAGCTGGTAAGTGCTGTGGGCTCGAGTATTAATTCCCTTTTTGACTACTTTGGAAGTCTCACTTCTGCTTACTGCAGATTTTCTACTTGGAGCATCTTCCCCTTTCAGGCTAAAGGATGTCTCCACTGACAGAAGTCTCATCAGAGGCAACTTGGACAGATAAGATCTAATATCAATTTCTTTGGAAGCACCAAACCTCCTCTCAAATGAGAATTCACTAGTTACTGATAAGGTGTTAGAATTTGTCAGGCAGGGTATTTGCTGCTGGCTTTGGCATTTGAATATGATGCTTCATATCCTTCAATCCTTCTTTAATATTTATCAGAATCGACTTACGAACACCTTCACTTACCTTTGAGAAAGTTCCAGACTAGGTTCTCTAAACTTTGGACTAAGCACTTAAGCACAAGATTTATGCATGCATTGTTGTTTTACAGTCCCTTTAGCAAGCTGAGAAGCCAATGCTCAAGGAGATCTTAGCAATTGTTGAGTTACTGTTAAATCCTTCATGCAGTATAACTGATATGTTTCAGTATTCTGGCACCACTGAAAGCCAACTTCATTTCAGCAGAAATACTTCTACAATATAATACGACCATAAACTTCCCAGGAGAGAGATTGAAAATGGTTTGGCAGTTTGATTATTTGGCTGCTAAAGGTCTTACAACTAATAAGGGACCAATAAGGCATAGTGTGGGTCAGATGCTCAGAATGATGCTTTCATGGCGTTTAGGGATGTGTGCAGACTGACAATTAGGGATAGACTATTGCCTGTCCATTGAAGTTAACAGGAAGAACAAGCGGGGTTGAATAAACAAACCTCCCATTTGCTATCACCTGTAATGAGTTATCATCAAAGAACAATTTCATTTCCTACAATGTGTTTGCAAACTACGGAGGTAGCGGTTCAAACTCAGTCCAGAGTTGGCAAAACAGGCACTACAATTGGTTTCAGTTGGATTAAGGAGAACAAAATCATGTAGCCATGGTTCCTGATCTTGTTCACTATACTTGTGCATGTTTGGATTTTAAATGATGAAAAGAACTATGTTTGAACAACATTGTTGTCAAGGCTCAGTAACGAAAATTGTCACGTGGACTAAAACTAAATTCTAGCAGAAAGTCAATGGATTAATGAAAAGATGGTAGTACTAAAAAGAGTAAGTATTTTCAGAAAGCTTTACTTAAAATAGAGCTTTTAAAGTATGCCACAAACAATATTTGCTTCAATCAGTTATTTCACTTTTGTCTATACAAATAGTTAAATCAACTATTAGGAACTGTAACCATATACCAGCCACCTTCCACCTTCTTGGCAGGACACCATATAGATAGCAGCTTTCATGGAACTGTTAATGCTGTTTTTGGCAACTCGAAGTAATTTTTCTGGTTAAATACTAAGGTGTAGGCAGCACTGGACTCCAGCCTCAAACAGTGTTGAATTATGAGTTTTATTTTGTATTGCCAGTGAGAGGTGTACATTTTATACCAATTAATAGATTTAGTAGAATAAAATTCGGAGTTCTTCATTGTGCACAAATGCTGATTATTTCTATTTGAAAAACACACTTGACTGGGTAATCATTTCATAACTACAAGCAAGTTAAGTCAATATTTTAAAAAGTCATTGGACCGTGAAGACATAAATACAGAAAAAAAGAGTACAAGTCCATTCAGAGTCTTCATTATTTACTGGACCTGAACAGTCTGAACTACTGGTTTCAGATGTGAAGCAATGAGGGAACCACTCCTTACTCTACAGACTTGGTAGGGACTGGGTTTTATTTTGAAAATATTTAATCTTAGTACCCCAGTGAACCAGCAGGTTATCCTTACAGTGAAAACAATTAGTTTTCACATTGGAATTATTGACTAATGCATTTGATTCATATTTAAAGTTTGTGATCAATGCAGCAACCCCTTAATGAGATCTTGTGTTCATTACTCAGCAACAAAAACCTGCATTTATGTTCTACCATATAATGTAGAAAAATACCCCAAGGTGCTTCCCGTAGGTCTGATGTGGAAAAGGTGGAAGCCAAACCAAAGAAAGGAATAGAAGAAGCGTGCTCAAAAATTTGGGGCTTTAAGGAGAGAGATGAAAATGGAGACACAAGAGAGACTGTAGATGCTGGAAATCTGAAGCAACGCACAAAATTCTGCAGGAACTCAGCGGGTCAGGCAGCATCTTTGGAGGGAAATGGACAGTCGATGTTTTGGGTCGAGACCCTTCATCAGGACTGGAAAGAAAGAGGGAAGATGGCCAGTATAAAAGGGTGGGTGGGGGAGAGGGGGGCAAGAGCCAGTGGGTGATGGGTGAATCCAGTTGAGGGAGGGATGTTAGGCAGGTGGGGCAGGGGGAGAGTGGGAATGATGTCAGAAGCTGGGAGGTGATAGGTAACGGAGCTGGAAGTCACATGGCACAAGATAACGGTAGAGACCTATCACCTCCCAGCTGCCTATCATCCCCCTCTCACCTGGATTCACCCATCACCCACCATCTCTTCCTCCTCCCCCTCCCCCCACCCTTTTATACTGGCTTCTGTCCTCTTCCTAACCCGTACGTCTTTGGAACGTGGGAGGAAACCAGAGCACCCGGAGGAAACCCACGCAGTCAGGGGAAGATCTTACAAACTTCTTACAGACAGCGGCCGGAATTCAACCCGGATCGCTGGCACTGGAATAGTGTTACACTTACCGCTACACTTTTTATTTTGTAATTTATAGTAATTTTAAGCAAAACAACAAATTTCATGGCATACAAGTCAATGATGATGATTCTGATTCTAAATGGCACCCCAATGCCCCAAATAGGCTTTTGCAGTTGACTTTCACAGGAGACTGGTACACCTCACAGAGCCAGCAGTAATAGTGGGAGACCAGAAATTACTACAGAATTTCAGAGCCAGTGTTTCCATCAGCTTTATATCCCCAGGGTAGTTTGAACCCAAAACATTGTAGCTCAGAAGTAAGAAGGTTACCAAATGAGCTTATTTGCACCTATTGTAAGAGCCAGTATAGGGTATTGCATTTCTCCCGCAGGGATCACACTTGACTACAGATGCATTCCTAAAAAGGAGTTTCCACAGAATTCAACTTCCTTTTACAGTCGAGTGAAAAGTTAACTCTGTGCGGAGTGCATTCTTGCATTATAAATAAATATCAAGATTTCACTGCATGTTTTATTCACCCGAGTACCACCAGCGTTATTAACACTTATGGCAGCAGGGATACCAGTGACTTTTTTGGCCTATGTACCAAGATCTGCACTGGGATCATGATGAAGGAAATTCTGGATCAATTGGATACTTTAACTACTGAGTTTTTTCAACTCAACTGAAAAAAAAATGAACTCATTCTTACACATTAATTACTGTTGCAAATTGTTTCATTTTTAGGTACCACTGAAAGAATCTAATAATTAAATGACCGGATTAGGGCGAAATGTGCTGATAATACTTGGAGTATTGTGTTCAGTTCTGGTCGCCTCATTGTAGGAAGGATGTAGAAGCTTTAGAGACGGTACAGAGGAGATTTACCAGGATGCTGCCTGGATTGGAGAGCATGTCTTATGAGGATAGGTTGAGTGAGCTGGGGCATTTCTTTTTGGAGAGAAGGAGGATGAGAAGTGATTTGATAGAGGCGTACAAGTTGATAAGAGGCATAGATCGAGTGGATAGTTGGAGACTTTTTCCCCAGGGTGACAATGACTAACATGAGGGGGCACAATTTTAAGGTGATTGGAGGAAGATATAAGGGGAATGTCAGGAGTAAGTTTTTTACACAGAGGGTGGTGGGTGCGTGGAACACACTGCCGGCAGAGGTTGTGGGGGCAGAAACATTAGGGACATTTAAGAGATTCTTAGATAGATACATGAATGATAGAGAAATGGAGGGCTATGTGGGAGGGAAGGGTTAGAAAGATCTTAGAGCAGGAAAAAATGTCAGCACAACATCATGGGCCAGAGGGCCTGTACTGTGCTGTAGCATTCTGTGTTCTATGGCAGTCCAAAGTGGCTTTGGATTCAGACATGGAATTAATACTGCAAGCATTTGAGATATTTTCACAATGTTGGTATTGGTTTATTATTGTCACTTGTACCGAGATACAGTGAAAAACTTGTCCTGCATACCGATCGTACAAATCAATTTATTACACAGTGCATTGAGGTAGTACAGGGTAAAGCAATAACAGAATACAGAGTAAAATGTCACAGCTACCGGGAAGTGCAGTGCAGGTAGACAATAAGGTGCAAGGTCAAACAAGGTAGATTGTGAGCTCAAGAGTCCATCTCATTGTATAAGGGAACCATTCAATAGTCGTATCACCGTGGGATAGAAGTTGTCCTTGAGCCTGGTGGTACGTGCCCTCAGGCTCCTGTATCTTCTGCCTGATGGAAGAGGAGAGAAGAGAGGATGACCCGGGTGGGTGGGGTCTTTGATTATGCTGGCTGCTTCATCAAGGCAGCGAGAGGTATAGACAGAGTCCGTGGAGGGGAGGCTGGTTTCCGTGATGCGCTGGGCTGTGTCCACAACTCTGTGGAGTTTCTTGCGGTCCTGGGTAGAGCAGTGCCATACCCAATCCGTGATGCATCCAGATAGGAATGCTTTCTATGGTGCGTCGATAAAAGTTTGGTGAGTGTCAAAGGGGGACATGCCAAATTTCTTTAGCCTCCTGAGGAAGTAAAAGTGTTGTCATAAATTACTCAATTTTCTTATGTAGTAACTATATGATCTCTGCTTACTTCTCGAGTATCAGCAAGCCCTGCCCATAACTAGCAACACACATAAAATGTTGACATCCCTTTTGTTACAGCCCACCTCCCTTCCCCCACCCCTTCCCCAAATGATCCTATTATCATGCACTGCTAGTTATCTGCTACAGCTAAGACAGGAGAGGAAAGGAGAACTGCCAGGAAATAGCAACCATTTTTGAATT
This sequence comes from Pristis pectinata, assembly GCF_009764475.1. Taxonomy (NCBI): domain Eukaryota; kingdom Metazoa; phylum Chordata; class Chondrichthyes; order Rhinopristiformes; family Pristidae; genus Pristis; species Pristis pectinata. The sequence goes on from NC_067409.1 coordinate 108,570,288, forward strand.
ACAATGTTGACAAGCCTAGATTAAACCTACCCTCTACCACCCCCCTCCTGCCCAGCTCCCCACCACCCCTCCATTGCTTTCTGATGTGCCTCATCAAACCCTCGTCACCACATGGACTCCAAGTTTAATACCCCCTATCTTCTATAATTATTCCAGTCCTTTCTTAGCCCACCCCCATCCGAGTTCCTTCCCCACTGGGATGATGCACCAAACAACTAATTTCCTCTCGTCTCCGTGATGGCAGAGCTGAGGCGCAGAAGTCTTTTGCTCAGACTTCATGTGTAAGCCTCGTTCTGTTGAGCACATTTCCTTGAGTGTCAACTATGATAGGATCTCGCTGCCACAATGATTAGGTAAACTGGCACAGTTCTTGCAAAGAGGGCCACTTAGCAGACCTGCTGAGGCATATATACTTGTGCTTTCAGCTTTTATTCTGCACAGTAGTTTAAAATTTATTGCAAAACCAATTGTTTGACATCAAGTCTGCTTCCTTTCATGGTCCTAACAATGGTCTCTTGTAGTAAACAAGAGAAATCAACTCTTGTTCAGATTAATACTTGAAATGAAAATAGTTCCAATTTTATATGATAACATTTTTAAATTGTGTGTGACTTTATAACGTCCTGAACTGTCCCAACCTGATACTTCGGACTCCTTTATTTTAGTTCCAACTGTAGTTTTGACTTAGATTCAATTTAACAGGTCTTTCCATTCTTTTGATAATTTCAAGAACTTGCATTCATTCTCAAAAAGTTTTGCAGTGACACATTGATTCACGTCCATTAATAGCAGTCACAGTCAACGGCTTCCTTTACCAAACTGCTTCCTGCCTCAGTTTCAAGATGACTGAGAACAGAAATTTGTTTTTATTCAAAACAAGAATCATTTCCCAAGATTGCAGTCTTCTGACCTAGAACTTAGTCTTACTTATTTTCAGAAATCAATCTTCCGTACACCAGTTTTGCTTAAAGGTGAGGGGGAGGATGCAGTTGGATAACTCTGCCTTCACTGCAGGGTAACTACTTCTGAGTAAAGTTTTCCTTCACCTCTGGGTTTTGTTACGTCATGTTTTATTACATGTCTGTTACATTTGTAACATACTGACTAAGAAATAATTTTTATGTGAAAGTATTGGGGGTTCTTAAAATGATTTTAATTTTAAAAAAGTGTAAACGCTTTTAAATATGTTATTGTTATGCTCCAGTTTTTAACGATCAATCCCTCCGAGAATATGCTGAGGTGTTGTTTGTAAGAATTGGCCCCTTGCCTGCAATGTCCAATCAAGCAGATAGGCCTGAGTGATGGGAGAACATTTAATTCAAATTTATTTCAAGTTGCAGACTGGGCTTTTTTATAACCACAAAATGGCGTACCACATGGGTGTAATCTTTGTGTCTTGCTTGCCGTTTAAGTTGGATGCTTGGTGGTTTCTGGCCAGTCTTTTGTTAATGTCTGGGACATAATAAGTTGTGAAAACTTGATTCCATGTCATGTATCCCACTTAATGACAACCCCATTGCACATTATGAATCAGAGAGACCAGGCTTCTGTTACTCCATGAATAGTGACGATGGGTAATGCAGGTGATCGTGTGGTACCAAAGCAGCACTCACTGTTACTTCATCTCAGTCTACAGTCCCAAAACTGTAACTGAAGCAAAGGCTAATTGGTGCTGCTCATCCTCTGCCTCGTCTGTTTGATTCATTGATCAGTTTATGAACTGTGGGTAGAGACAAAAGAGACCACAGATGCTGGAAATTATCGAGAACAGAAACAGGATGCCAGAAGAACTCAGCCGATGAGGCAGCATCTCTGGAGGGTTAGGGTTAACATAGAACATTACAGCACAGTACAGGCACAACATTGTCGGCACATCTTGGGCCCATGCTGTTGTGCCAACATTTTATCCTGCTCTAAGATCTACCTAACCATTCCCTCCCATGTAGCCCTCCATTTTTCTATCATCCATGTGCCTATCTAAGAGTCTCTTAAATGTCCCTAATGTATCTGCCTCTGCCACTTCTTCTGGCAGTGTGTTCCACGCACCTACCGCTCTCTATGTAAACAAAAAACTTGCCTCTGACATCCCCTCTATACTTTCCTCTAACCAACTTAAAATTATGCCCCCTCACGTGAGCCATTTTCACCCTGGGGGAAAACTCTCTGACTGTCCACTTGATTGATGCCTCTTATCATCTTGTACACCTCTATCAAGCCACTTCTCATCCTCCTTCTCTCCAAAGAGAAAAGCCCCAGCTCGCTCAACCTATCCTCGTAAGACATGCCCTCCAATCCAGGCAGCATCCCGGTAAAAGTTGATGCTTTGGGTCAAGACTGAGAGGGGACAGGAAAGGTTGCCAGTGTGAGTAGGGGGGTGGGTTACAGGCTGGTAGGTGACAGATGCAACCAAATGGGGAGAGGGGGATGGGTAAATGGAACAAGGTGGGGGGGGGGGCCGGATTGGAACGGAGGCCAGTAGATAATATGTGGAGCCAGATGAGAAGGGGATAATAAGCAGATGGAACCAGCTGAAAACCAAGAAAAAAAATCATAATATCAAAACTATTGGAATCAGAACAAAATTTAAAAGAAGTATTTTACTACAGAGAAATATGATATAAAAGCTAACTGATGTTGTTTAGGTCTGGACAGGATTACAATCTTATACCCCTGGTGATGACACTTGGAGCAATGGAAGAAGGCACAGAGTTAGAAATGTTGGTGGACGATTCTGGCATAATGCTAGAACATTTTGAGGCTGATCCATCTTGGTTGAATTTTTAGTAAATTCAGGTTGCCACTTAGCTGAAAAGGCAGACTGCGATTTTCAGGCAAGTTGAGAGAGATGTGTAAGAACAACAAATTAATAATATTATTTTATATTTTGTCAAATCTCTCCCCTTCTCTGCTTTGCCTGAATGCACCAACTGTTGAAGAGGCACATGTCGGTCTGCTCTGGTGCCTGGCCAACATAGCTGTTATTCATGTTTGGGTTGTGACAGCAAGTGTCAGGCTTTTCATCTGACAGACCACACAAATAAGTTTGATCCAGTTCTGATTCAACGTCTACACATTCACTTGGATTGGCACTCCTTGGAATGAAAAGCTTGACCAATTTTCCTCTCTCTGTATGAGACATTGAGGCAGGTTAAAGTGCTATCACCCACACCATCAACCGAAAGCAGATATCTTGGTAAAGTGAACCAGTTATCGAACTGCAAAACAGTCCAGTCTTTGCTTAAGCCAACAATGAAGTGTAGTTAAGAATACAGTTTTTTCGGTCAAAGCATGTTAAATGATTCACAAATTATGAAACTCACAAAATTAACATGATTTTTCAGTAATTATTGTCGATTATTTATAAGAACTATAAAGTAAAAGGAGCAGAAGTGGGTGACCCAGCCCTTCAAACAGCTTTGAGATTCATCAACATCATAGCTGATTTTTTACCTCAGTGGCATGTTCCAGCACCATCCCCAGATCACTTGATTCTCTTAATGCCCCAAATTCCATCAATCTCTGTTTTGAATGAGCAGGATGACTGAGCTTCCACAGCTTTCTGGGATTCCAAAGGTTCCCCACCTCCTCAGTGAAAAAATTTCTGCTCATTTCAGTTCCCTTATCCTCAACCTATGCTCCGAGGTCCAAGACACCTCAGTCTGAAATGTCCACCCTACATTTTTAGCAGAGAAAATCAAAACATTCAAGTGTGCCTTATTAACATAGAACATGACAGCGCAGTACATTCCCTTCGGCCCACAATATTGTGCCGACACTTTATCCTGCTCTAAGATATATCTAACGCTTCCCTCCCACATAGCCCTCCATTTTTCTATCATTCATGTGTCTATCTAAGAGTCTCTTAAATGTCCCACCTCCACCACCTCTGCCGGCAGTGCGTTCCATGCGCCCACCACTCTCTGTGTAAAAAAAAACTTACCTCTGACATCCCCTCTATACCTTCCTCCAATCACCTTAAAATTATGCCCCCTCATTTTAGTTATTTTCAACCTGGGAAAAACTCTCTGACTGTCCACTCAATCTATGCCTCTTATCATCTTGTACACCTCTAACAAGTCACCTCTCATCCTCCTCCTCTCCAAAAAGAAAAGCCCTAGCTCACTCAACCTATCCTCATAAGACATGCCCTCCAATCCAGGCAGCATCCTGGTAAATCTCCTCTGCACCCTCTCTAAAGCTTCCACATCCTTCCTATAATGAGGCGACCAGAACTGAACACAATACTCCAAGTGTGGTCTAACCAGAGTTCTATAGAGCTGCAACATTACCTCGTGGCTCTGAACTCAATACCCCGACTAATGAAGGGCAATACACCATATGCTTTCTTAACAACCCTATCAACCTGCACGGCAACCTTGAGGGATCTATGGACAAGGACCCCAAGATCCCTCTGTTCCTCCACACTGCTAAGAGTCCTGCCATTAACCTTGTATTCTGCCTTCAAATTCGATCTTCCAAAATGTACCACTTCACACGTTTCTGGGTTGAACTCCATTTGCCACTTCTCAGCCCAGCTCTGCATACTATCAGTGTCCTGTAGTAACCTACAGCAACCTTCTACACTATCCACAACACCACCAACCTTCATGTCATCCACAAACTTACTAACCCACCCTTCCACATCCTCATCCAAGTCATTTATAAAAGTCACAAAGAGCAGGTGTCCCAGAACAGATCCCTGCGGAACACCACTGGTCACTGACCTCCAGGCGGAATATTCTCCATCTACAACCATCCTCTGTCTTCTATGGGCGAGCCAATTCTGAATCCACACAGCCAAGTTTCCCTGGATCCCATGCCTCCTGACTTTCTGAATAAGCCTTCCATGAAGAACCTTATCAAATGCCTTACTAAAATCCATGTACACCACATCCCCTACTCTACCTTCATCAACGTGCTTTGTCACATCCTCAAAGAATTCAGTCAGGCTCATGAGGCAAGGCCTGCCCCTCACAAAGCCATGCTGACTGTCCCTAATCAGCCTATGCTTCTCCAAATGCCCATAAATCCTGTTTCTAAGAATCTTCTACTGTAATTTTCCCACCACTGAAGTAAGACCCACTGGTCTGTAATTCCCAGGGTTATCCCTACTCCCCTTTCTTAAACAAACGAACAACATTTGTCACCCTCCAATCATCTGGCACTACTCCTGTGGCCAGTGAGGACGCAAAGATCATCGCCAAAGGCACAGCAATCGCTTCCCGTAATATCCTTGGATACATCCCATCCGGTCCCAGTGACTTATCTATCCTAATGTAAATTTTAAATTTTTAATTTTTTAAAAATTTTTATAATTTAAATTTTTTAAATTAAATTTTTTTTTTAATTTTTAAATTTTATTTACAGCGTGGTAACAGGCCCTTCCGGCCCAACGAGTCCCCGCCGCCCATTTTAAACCCATATTAACCTAGTTGTACATCTTTGGAATGTGGGAAGAAACTGGAGCACCCGGAGGAAACCCACGCAGACACGGGAGAACGTACAAACTCCTTAGAGACAGTGACGGGAATTGAACATCCCCTTTCTTCACACTGACATGCTCTAGGTTATAAGCCTGTTGCACACCATCCTCACAACCATCAAGGTCTCTCTCACTGGTGAATACTGAAGCAAAGTATTCGTTAAGGACCTCCCCTACCTTTTCCGGCTCCAGGCACATGTTTCCTCTTTTATCCCTGATCGGTCCTACCCTCACTCCAGTCATCCTCCTATTCTTCACATACTGTATGCGTAGAACACCTTGGGGTTTTCCTTGATTCTACTTGCCAAGGACTTCTCATGCCCCCTTCTAGCTCTCCTAAGTCCATTCTTAAGCTCCCTCCTGGCTACCTTGTAACTCTCCAGAGCTTTGTCTGATCCATGCTTTCCAAACCTTAGGTAAGCTTCTTTCTTCTTCTTGACAAGATATTCTACATCTTGTGTCAACCATGGGTCCTTCACTCTACCATCCTTACTCTGCCTCAATGGGGCAAACTTATCCAGAGCCCCATGCAAGTATTCCTTAACCTCCATATTTCCACTGTGCACTTCCCCAAGAACATCTGTTCCCAATTTATGCTCCCAAGTTCCTGCCTAATATCATCATAATTCCCCTCCCCCAATTAAGTCCTTTCCCATATCGACTGCTCCTATCCCTCTCCAAGGCTATGGTAAAGGTCAAGGAGTTATGGTCACTGTCTCCAAACTGCTCTCCCACCGAGAGATCTGAAACCTGATCAGGCTCATTGCCTAGTACCAGGTCCAGTATGGTCTCTCCTCTAGTCGGCCTGTCCACATACTGTGTCAGGAATCCTTCCTGGACACTCCTAACAAACTCTGCCCCATCTATCCTCTTTACACTAAGGAGGTGCCAATCAATATTAGGGAAGTTGAAATCACCCATGACAAAAACCCTGTTACTTTTGCACCTCTCCAAAATCTGCCTCCTGATCTGCTCCTCAGCGTCTCTGCTGCTATTGGCGGCTCTGTAGAATACTCCCAATTGAGTGATTGCTCCCTTCCTGTTTCTGACTTCCACCCACATTGACTTTGTGGATGATTCCTCCAGGACATCCTCCCTTTCTACAGCTGTGACACTGTCCCTGATCAGCAAAGCCACTCCCCCACCTCTTTTACCTCCGTCCCTGTCCCTTTTGAAACATCTAAACCCCGGAATATCCAGCAGCCATTCCTGGCCTTGTGACAGCCAAGTCTCTGTAATGGCCACAATGTCATAGTTCCATGTACTTACCCACGCTCTAAGTTCATCACCCTTGTTCCTGATACTTCTCACATTAAAGTAGACACAGTTCAGCCCATCCAACTGACTGCAATTTTGTCCTTTCAGCTGCCCATCCTTCCTCACAGTCTTTCTACATGCTGCATCTACTTGTACACTAAATGCACCAATGTGCAACCTGCATTAATCTGCTTGTTTAATATGATAATATCACATTCTGAAAGACATGATAAGGTCTTTCAGAATGTGATTTTACTAATTTTGATCATTTTTGATATCTGTATTATCTTTACAATTTTTTTTGAGTGTTCAATATTCTTTTTTTAAATCACTGTCTGAGACTTTTTTCCTTCCTTTTTCAAAGATGGACAGACAATTATCCATGAGTTCTAATATCATGGGGATACCAGGACCCCCTCAAGTTCACCAAATGCACTCAGAAGCCAAAATGGTAAGAAACATCAGATTATGTTCTTTGTCTGCGTGAATGTGTGTCTGGGCAGAAGAGTGGAGGGTTACCTCCAATTTCTATCAGCCATGTAGTTTTCAATGCAGATAATATGTACAATTAATTATATTGTTTGTGGTGCACTTTTTAAAAACTGAATCTGGTTGCATAAAATGTGTTTGAGCTAGGATCTATTGAATTATTTGTTTACTGTGACTTCAAGTATCCATGTCATGCAGCGTTATGAGAGAAGCTCTGTTTCCAGGACTTTTTTTTAAAAGAAATGTCAGCTCTGTCCAAAATGCATGCCATTTTGTTTTTGTCCGCAGGATTGTCTGATGTGATTGTTTGGCGTATTACTTGATAATAATAACTGATATTCACTTCTGAAATATATTTATTGAATACTTTGGTTACTTAGCGTTCCTTTAAGCTTTCAGAACTTTTGGGCTTAATGAATTTTGTTTCAATATCTCAGCTTTTGAATTTACATTTTAAACAAAAATCAAGAACTGTAGAAACAAAACTAGAACATTGATTCTGGACTTGAAGTCAAGCCAAAACTGTATTCCAAGTATTAATGTTGACATACATATGTGTTAATGTGTAGCATAACAAAGATAAAGGATATCATTGTTCATATATGTTATCTGATTACAAAATATTGCATAGCCAGCCGTAAGTATTCCAATGTCTTTTGTGCTCCGTGTTACAACTCCAAAGCACAGCATTCACTTACAAGATGTAAGTGCTCTTAGTCACATGAAGGTGACGGTGTAATCGACATTAGCTTGTTATTGTCAGCACGATCTGGTGTCTGAAAATGGCATTAAATTTCCTTGAGAGGCTGTCCTCGATACTTGCTGCAACAGAGGTGGACTGAGTCTTTATTGGTGTAAGTCAAGATATACTGGGAAGGCAGAAGTCCAGCCTAATTTAAAGGCAGGACACCATTGTCATATTTTCATTTCACCTACTGACTGACAGCAGTCCAGTTTCACAGGGTGGCTGGGTAGGAAAGCTAGTGGTAGTAGGCTAAACCTGGAAAAAGTTGAGTGATGGTGATCAGCAGAATCAAATCAGGAGTGGCAGGGGATACTGAGAGAGGATGCAGGACCGTGGATCGAGTGGAATGGGAGTCATACCAGCAATCAGGATGAGGGAACCAAGAAACGTCACACAGCCGAAGGAGTGGGAGGAAGGGTTTGACCGTGTGCCATTTGGGAAGGAGGTGGGACAAGTTCAGGATGTTGGTTTGGCAGGAAGGAGTCAATCAGTCTGCAGATTTGCTTGGCGCTCTTCAGGGACATTCAAGCACCTCCTGAACCACAAGGAGTAATCTAAAAATGTACCCACTGGATCTGGCCAATTGTCTGTCTTGTTCTTGTGAAACTGCACTATAGTTTAAGTCATAACAGCATGAGAATTAGGAGAAGGTGGAGGCCATTTGGCCCTTTTTTCTGCTCTGTCAATCATTGAGATTATGGCTGATCTTCTGCCTCAGTGCCATATTTCTCCAGGATTCCAATGTCCTTTGATTCCCCTAATATCTAGAAATCTGTTGACCTCTGTTTCAAATGAACTCAGTGACCGAGTCTCCACAGTCTTCCAGGGTAGAATGTTCCAAGGTTCAGCACTGACTGCGTGAAGAAATTTCTCCTCATCTTAGTCCCAAATGGTCATCCCTTTTGTTCCAAAGCTGTGACCCACAGGCAAGGGGAACCTCCTCCCAGCATCCAATCTGCTGAACCCCGTAAAGTTTTGTAAGTATCGATGAGATCATTTTTCATTCATCTTAGCTCGAGAAAATTCAGGCTTAACCTGCTCAATCTCTCCTCCTGTGGCAAATCCACCATCCCAGGAACTAGGCTAGTGAATCTTTGTTGCAATCTCTCTACGACAAGTATTTCCTTTTTCCATATAGGGAGACCCCATACTGCAGGTGCAGTCTATCCAAGGTGCCAATATACTGTAAATGCAGTAAGACTTTTTTTTCCAGTGAGTCAAATCTTCCAGAAATAAAAGCCAACATACTATTTGTCCTCCAACTGTTCACTGCACCTGTTACCTGTCAGTGAGGTAAGCACAACAACACCACATCCCTTAAAAAGTAAACGTGACCCAATCTGTCTCCATTTTGAAAATATTCTGCATTTCTGTTTCGTGCGCCCAAGTGAATGATCTCACATTTTCCATATTATGTTCCATCTACCATGATCTCATCCCAAAGTGGATAACTTCACATTTTTCCAAATTATATTGCATTCGCCTTATTATTGCCCACTCTCTGAGTTTGTATCCTCTTGAAGTCTCTTTGCATCTTCTCATCTACTCATAATCCCGCCTAGTTTCCCATCATCAGCAAATCTGGAAATAAAGCATTTAGTCCCCTCAGCCAAATCGTTGCTATAGCTTGTGAATAACTGAGGTCCAAGCACTGATCTCTGTGATACTTTTTTAAGCTACAGTCTACCAACCCCTCCAAAAAAAATGTGTTTATCAACGCCTTGCTTTCTTTTTGATCACCGACTCTCAGTCCATGCTGGTAAATCACCCCCTAATTCTACGCTAAATAACTTTGTTGAAAGCATCCTGTGTGGGACTTTGTCGAAAGTCTTCTGGAAATCTAAATATACCACAGTTGGGCCAAAGGGCCTGTTTCCGTGCCGTATGTCTCTATCTATCGATTCCCTGTTATCTATTGAATTAGTCACACCCTTAAAGGTCTCCAGTAGATTAGTAAAACATGATTTTTCTTTCCATAAATTCACACTGGCTCTGCCCAATCATGTTATTCTTTTCTAGGTATTACATCCTTCATTATAGATTCCAGGATTTTCCCCACTACAGATGGTAGGCTAATAAGTCAACATTTCCCTGTTTTCTCTCTCTCTGTCCTTTCTGTAATAGCAGGGCCACATTTGTTACCCTCTGATCTGCAGGAACCATTCCAGAATCTATAGAGTTTTGAAAGAAGGTTACCATTGCGTCCAGTATCTTCATTATGATCTTTTCAAAACTCTGGGACATCAAGCACCATGTACTTGAGATTTATCAGCTTTCAATCTCACCAATTTCTTCAGTGTTATACTTTCACAAATCCTAATTTCCTTCAGCTCCTCATTATGGGTAGCCCCTTGTTTCTTAAGTATTACTGGCAGGTTTTTTTGTTTTTTTTTTCTTGAGGAAAAACAGTTTTTATTAATTTCTCCATTTCCTTACCTCCCATTATAAATGTCCCTGCCTCTGGAAAAGACCCACGTTTGCCTTCACTAGCCTTTTCCTTTTTACTTGCCCGTAGAAAATCCGATGGTCCATTTTTACGTTTCTTGCCACTTTATTCTGATATTCTATCTTTTCTTTCTTTTATCAATTTCTTCTTTCCTTAATTCTAAAATATTCCCAATCCTCTTGCCTGCTGCTATTTCTGGCAACTTTATAAGCCTCTTCTTTTGATTTAATACTATCCTATACTATCCTTGATTACTACTTTTCCTGTTGTATTTTTGTGCCTTAAAGGACTTTTTTTTCCCCAAATGCTTCCAGATGGACTGAGGGAGCCCGGTTTAAATGTTGTAATGAGGTATCGCAGCCCTACACCAAAACTGATGACGTGTGTGCAGCTGAAAGGGGCCAGCTTAAATTACTCTCTTTTAATCTTGAAACTGCCCCTTCCTCGACTTCATCTGACCCACCATGGTGTTAACATTTCCTTGAATGTCTTTGGTCTCTGTAGGAATTTCATGATCAATTTTAAAACTGTTACCCAATAGAATGCGTGAGCCATTTGCCTGTGCCAGATGCATTTTGCAGCCTGGGTCTCATTTAATTTGAACCCACGAAGTCTCATGGTATCCCAAAGCGGCTTGCTGAATCAGGTCACTACACAATGGAGAAAGCTACAGGCAAGCAAGTCTCAAATCCAGGGTTTTGCAAACACAGCAGGTTGTGGGAGCCATGCACAGCAGCAGCCCAGATTGTTTTTGAATGTCCCAGACTTGGATTTGACATTATCAACCAGAGTAAAGAGTTTGTCTTGGGGAGACCTGGGAGGTTTTACATCTCACCCTGAGATCTATGAAGCTGTGGGCTCCCAATTTGTGCACGTGTAGCCATGGTGCTGGGTGCACAAATGCTGCCTTGGGTGGGCCATGCAGCAGGCCTCTCTGCTTGAAGTGACCCAGAGTTTATCCCACCCAGAGCCCCATCTACGTGTGCAGTACTGATACCTGAATGCCACTATCTTCCCATTTATGTTGTTGGATTCAACTTAATATTGATAAGTTTTTCCTTGCTCTTTACTTCAATCTCTCCCAGACCCTCATTTCCAGTCTCCCAACTCCCTTCCAATCTTCCGTCTCCCTCAATTCCATGGGACCTGAGAGAAACAAGTTTGTTACAGACTCTAGCTCCGTGACCACAGGTTTATGCAGCTTTTGGTTTCTCTGGCTGTAAAATTGTCTGCTCTTACATTTGATAAGACCGGGGCCATTGCTTCTGGAGGAAATAAATGATTTTTCTCCATTTAGTAGATGAGTAAAATGTTGCACTGAAGACTGTTCAAAAATTAACAAACTCCGTTCTGTTGTGTTGGCTTTCATTAGTCGGGGTATTGAGTTCAGGAGCCGTGAGGTAATGTTGCAGATCTATAGAACTCTGGTAAGACCACACTTGGTGTATTGTGTTCAGTTCTGGTCGCCTCATTATAGGAAGGATGTGGGAGCTTTAGAGAGGGTGCAGAGGAGATTTACCAGGATGCTGCCTGGATTGGAGAGCATGTCTTATGAGGATAGGTTGAGTGAGCTAGGGCTTTTCTCTTTGGAGAGAAGGAGGATGAGAGGTGATTGATAGAGGTGTACAAGATGGTGAGAGGCATAGATCGAGTGGACAGTCGTAAACGTTTTCCCAGGTTGAAAATAACTAAAATGAGGGGGCATAACTTTAAGGTGATTGGAGGAGGGTATAAGGGGGATGTCAGTTTTTTTACACAGAGAGTGGTGCGTGCATGGAACGCACTGCTGGCAGAGGTTGTGGGGGCAGATACATTAGGGACATTTAAGAGACTCTTAGATAGCCACATGAATGATAGAGAAATGGAGGGCTATGCGGGAGGGAAGTGTTAGATAGATCTTAGAGCAGGATAAAATGTCGGCACAACATCGAAGGCCGAAGGGCCTGTACTGTGCTGTAATGTTATATGTTCTTCTTCTGGCATATGCCCTGTGGGACCCGAGAAATCCACTGGAACGTGGCATTGATCCATGGCAAATCCTGAGGATTCCAGTGCAACCTGTAATGGAGCCTCTGTCCCCCAGTCAAGACCAGTGAAGATCTCACTTACACCATTGTTCTGATTTACCAGCTCAATCAAAGTTATTACGTGGGACAGGAGATTGGTAGATTGAGTGGTTGAAGTAATCTAATCAGAAGAAGCAAAATTCTGCCCCGGTCAATCATGTTGTATAGTAGTATCAGGAGAAACAAGAGAGATTGCAGATGCTGGAAATCTGAAGCAACGCACAAAATGCTGGAGGAACTCAGTGGGTCAGGCAGCATCTATGGAGGGAAGTGGACAGTTGACGTTTCGGGTCAAGACCCTTCATCAGGACAGTGGTATCACCCCATTGTATTTTGCCTTCAGTGAAATGAATTTTGAAGGCAGATTACAATGCAATTCCAGCTGAACTAATTGGGGATGAATTTTGTTTTGACCTTGGCCACAGTATATGCAGATTCAGATTCATTTGTACTGATTTTCCAATCAGAGCAATTTTGACCTTGGCCACAGTATATGCAGATTCAGATTCATTTGTACTGATTTTCCAATCAGAGCAATTTAAAATGGCATCAACGGAATTAACTTTGAATGCAAGCATGGAGCTCTCGATGTCTCATATGATGGTACAAACAGTCCGCACAGCTTGATGTAACCAGCCATGTTGTATCTGAGAAACAAGAATAGATGAAGTTCGGGTAGGTCAGGCAGCATCTGTGGAGAGTTAATGCTTCAAACCAGCAGTCCTTCATCACTCTGGTGAAAAGTCACCAACCTGAAATGTTACCTCTGTTTCTCTCACCACAGATGTCACTTGACTTACTGAGCATTTTTTTGTTTGTTATTTCAGATTCCCAGCTTTAGATTTTGTATCTGAGCCCTTACAGCTGAGAATTTAAAATGCACACCATTGTTTTTGGAGGAATCTCTACTGCATTTGCTTTAGATTTAAGCAAACCTGTGGAGAATGCAATTCAGGTCACATGACAGAGAAGCACCCAAGGGAGAAGAAGGTTATTTTTAAAAAGGAACGATAACAGTGAAGATTGCAAAAGCTTCCCATTGAACAGAAGTTGCTTGAGGATGACTTTATGTCCAATGGTGTGCCCATGCATTGTACTCCCATCTCATTTTGGACTCCCCGGCAGTGCATGGGTCGCAAATAATATCTGCCAGCATGTCCTAAACTGGGGATAGGGTATATTTTACTTAATTTTTGTAGGGTAGAAAGGAGCAGAATTACTTCAGCCTTCACAGAAGTGACTTGAGACTGAGTATCACCTCCTGAGAATGGAAGCCTCCAACCCATGACACCACTCCAAATCCTCCCACACCCATTCCCTGACCCCAACATGGCAAGGCTAGAGGCCAGTGGCTGCCTTGCCAGGATCTGCCCGTGTACCAGTCTGCCAGGTCTGCACTCACAAGATCAGCCTTGAAATGGACTGGGCATCCTTCTGAGGCCATGAGGAGGGCCAGCAGTACATTCCACCAACTGACTGCTGGGCACCACTCGAAGTGAAGTCTGCAATTTGTATAAAATACTGAGATAAGATTTCTTTATTAGTCACATGTACATCGAAACACACAGTGAAATGCATTTTTGGGTCGAGCGTTCTGGGGGCAGCCCGCAAGTATCGCCACACTTCCGGCGTCGACATAGCACGCCCACAACTTCCTAACCTGTATGTCTTTGGAAAACGGGAGGAAACCAGAGCACCCGGAGGAAACCCACGCAGACACGGGGAGAACGTACAAACTCCTTGCAGATAGCGGCAGGAATTGAACCCGGGTCGCTGGCGCTGTAATAGCGTTACGCTAACCACTACACTATTGCACCTGCTTTATTTATTCCTTCCCTCCCTTGTCTGATCTTCTGACTTTCAGCTCATAGCTTAGTAGCATATAAAAATGTTTTAAATTAAAAGTGTAGAAATTTTCTGGTTAGTAAACTAAAAATAGCAACAGCTGCTGGCATTGATTTGCACATCACTTTCAGCAGCCTCTGGAAGTCACCTGTTTTGATATGATAATGCTATGTGACCCAAATCAAATTCGGGTACTTGCTGTGTGATCTTTCACCTCCAAGCCATATTACAACTGCTTCCATTTCAATGAACTAGAACTCCCTCCTAGATTTCCCCCCCAATAAAAGTAATCAGTTGCTCCCACAATCACGATAGCACTGCCTGAATTTTACCTATTGTTTTAGCTCTGCAACCTCACACAGTGTAATTCAGCAGTCAGTTTGAAACCCCTGTAGCTGCTCGTTGATTATTGCAGCACCTTGGCAGATGTTCTGAATCAACCAAGGCCATATCAAATGGTGAAAAGCGGCTGATGTGACTTTGTTGTGGAGTGAAACGTAGCCATTTCCGGACTGCAGATTGGATTTGCTGCATAACAAAACTGTTTGATCCATGACTGTGTAAAGTAGCTAAGTACAGATGAGTCTCATTCAGATCACAAAGCAGTGGCCAGCCCGGTTGTCTTGCTCTTGCTGTTCATAACCTGGGCTCCCAGCTGGCATGCTGTGTACTGAGTATTTCACTGTTCTTCCTTAACATCAAAGTACAAGTGGAATTTGTCTTAATGCTCAGTAACTGATGGCAGAGGATTTTGTTATAATCGTGCTGATGCAAACTGAATTTATGCGAGCTTAAATACTACCGCAATACTACCGCAAAGGCAAATTAACGACTAGGAGTCTGTTTACTCCAAGCACCCTTCATTACCAAGTCCCTGTCTGCAATCAATTACACATTTTAAGGGAGATAATTTTTTCAGCATCTTTGTGTGTGCAAAACTCAGGTCTGCAAGATGCAGAGACTGTAAGTGTACTGAAAGTTAAACCGACTCATGAAAATAGTTGGACTTCAGCTGGTAGATATACATGCAGCCAAGCTAATTTCATCTACCTGTGGGAATGCATTCTACAAACATCTGGAATTTCCTGTCTCAGGAAGCACATTAACTAGCTGTGTAATTTGGCTGTAAGGTTCAATGTGCTAACTGGTGAGTTGAGATGCAAATTTTAGCAGCCTTGTTTTGGTTACATACAGATGTTGTCGAGGCCCTCTGAGTGTAGAGACAGTTCAGGAGATGTTAGCGTCCTTGCATGTGCTGTGTGATGATTGGTGGCCGAACAAGATGTTAGATAGTAATAATAAGAATTTATTTACTAGTCACGTGTACATCGAAACACACAGTGAAATGCATCTTTTGTGTAGAATGTTCTGAGGGCAGCCCGCAAGTGTCGCCACGCTTCTGGTGCCAACATAGCATGCCCACAACTTCCTAACCCATACGTCTTTGGAATGTGGGAGGAAACCGGAGCACCCGGAGGAAACCCACGGAGACATGGGGAGAACGTACAAACTCCTTACAGACAGCGGTGGGAATTGAACCCGGGTCACTGCCGCTGTAATAACATTGCGTTAACCGCTTCCTGCTCCTGCAGGATGTATTAGCCTCCTTGGCCAGGAAGCTGCTTGCTGGGTCCACCGAGTTGCTCGCAATTTGCTGACACCAGACCTCAGTGGGTGGGCGGCTTGCCATTCTCCTGAGGTGCTGTCTAACAGGTTTTGGAGCTCTTAGCTAGGTTTTAGACTTTGGATAGGGCAGCTTCTGAAACGTAGGAGGGCGGGGAGTAATAAATGTAAATTGGGGAGTGGCTCAGGTGAGGGAGAGCAGTGGTAGTTGGGGGTGTCAGCAGGGAGAGTGGCTGGGAGACGGCTGGAAAGTAGGAGGGAGGCTGGGATTGGTAAAAGGGATGGAGAGCGGGGGAATTGAGAGGGAAAAGAAGGGGGGAAGGGATGAGTAAGGGGGAAGGAGCTGAGAGGGAGAGTGACCATGTGTGTGTGCACACACAAGCACATGTGTAGGTATATCCACGTATATGTATGCATTCAGGGTGTTAAATCTCTTCAATAGCAGCTAACCAGCACTTGCAATATTGGCTATGAGACTGCATCTGGAAGATAGATCAGAAAAGAGAACGAGATATGTTTCATCACTCAAAAGGAAAATAATCCATGCATGGAGTATTATTTGATTTGTACTTTGCTTCAGGAGAAGCAAATGGGTTTTTACTTTGTGCTCGTGTCCTTCTGGAGATTAGACGGACTTGTGTATGTAAAGTGATCTGTGTCCTGTAAGGTTCTAGGACATTGAGAGAATCGTACCCTCACTAGAAATGGGGAAAGGAGAGGAACACGAGAAGGCCTTCAAGCCTGTTGTACCATTTCAGACAAGCTCTCAGATGATTTGTGACAAACTCTGTATACTCATGTTTTCTCCATATCCATTAAACATCTATCGAGCTCAGAGATAGTATTAAGCATTTACATAAAGAACCATGGCTCAAAGCTCAATTCTTTGTCACAAATATTGAGACTTCCTGCTTCTACTTTCAGTCATCTTCTAGTTCAAGGTAAACCTCTTCTTGGGTAACCCTGATTATCCAGGCCCAGACAGGAGTCTGTCTCAACCTTCTATCCTATATTTCATCAAGCTTTCCTTAAGCTGATCTTCACACCTTGCACTCCATTCTCCCCAAACTGTTGATTACCCAACTTCTTGCCCTCATGTTAGCTGGCCTCACAGTTTTGTTTCCTCAGGTACAATTTTAAAGTTACCTTCATTACTTTGACCTCGCAATCTTCCATTGTGGATGAGCTGTCACCTCTTAAATCCATCTATCACAAATAAATCATTCCCAGATACCTGTATCTCTCTGATCAAGTTTCCACCACTACCAAATAAGAAAATCTCTGACTGTGACCACTGTGCACTTCCTTTCTTGCCATCCTTGAGTCCCTGCTACCCATCGCACATTCGATGCATTGTCCTCCTTCCACTCCCTTCATTTTCTGGCTCTGATTAGAAACACAGAAAACCTACAGCACAATTCAGGCCCTTCATGCTAAAAGCTGGGAGTTGTTTGCACATTAAATCAGTTAGCACGGTGACAGCAAGTAACTAGGAAGATTAACATCGTGTGATTCCATTTTTACCTACCTAACTGCATCCAAAGGCAGAGAATCTGTGGTACTGGTTTACTTAAATCCACTGGTCGCTCCAGAAGTGAGATTTATTCATGGTCCCCTTCCTATTCCTCGTTGGTAACTTGCCCTTGCCAACGGCATTCACAGACACAAGGTCAGTTTCCACATTTATGCAGACGTAGGTACATCCACATGTGGATCTGTAAATTATCCAGGTGGAATGCTCACGAGAAGGTATCGGAGATGTATCACTTCAGCAGAAGAATGTTGAAGTCTTGGATCAGCTGCCTACACTTAGTAATGTATATAGATGGGAAGAAATGCAATCACATTGACTGCTCGCTGCAATTCCTTTCAAGGTTACATGTGCATATCTCTGCAAGTCGTTTCCAATTAATTCATTTTAAGTGTATGCAGACATTTTCAAGTTGGCAAGTGATGTTCAGGATCAATGCTGGGGCCTCAGCTATTTACAGTTTGTGTTAGTGACTTAGATGATGCCACGATTTGGAATGTATCCAAGTTTGCTCATAGATGGGAAAGCAAGTTGTGAGAAAGATATAAAGAGTCTGCAAAATGCTATGGGCAAGTTAACTTAGTGACCACAAAGATCTTGGATAGAGTATGATGTGGGGTTGATAGGAAGAATAACAAAGAAGAGTATGATTTAATCAGTGTGAGGCTATAGAATGCTAAAAGGTGGGGGTTGTTTGTATATTAAACCAGTTAACACAGTAACAGCAAGTAACTAGGAAGATAAATGAAGGTTTGGTCTTGATTGCAAGGAGTATGAAGACGAGAGTAAGGATGTCTTGTTGCAAATGTGCAGGGTAATGGTCGACCCATATTTAGAATACCAGCTTATTTAAGGAGGGATACGTTTACTTTGGATGTGGTGCTGCAAAGGTTCACTAGATTACCTCCTGAGATGAAAAGATTGCCAGTAAGGAAAGATAGAGCAGAATGGGTCTATACTCCCTGAAGTTTGGAAACATGGGTAATGATCTTATTGAAATGTAATGTTTTGAGGAGCTTGACAAGATTGATGCTGTGAGGAAGTTTCTCCTAGGAATCCAAACCTAAGGGACACAAAATAAGGACTCTTAGTATTGAAGTGAGGGGGGATTTCTTCTCTCAATGGACTGTGATACTGAGGCATTCTCCTGCAAAGCGCTATGAATACTCAGTTGCTAATTATATTTAAGCTTGAGTTAAATATTTGGATCACAGGCAAATGAGATGTTATGGGGATCAGACAAGAAAATGATGAACCAAAGATCAGACCATTAACAATCATGTTCGGTTGGCTGGCCTACTCCTGCTCCTGTTTGTGTGTTGCAAATAGCCAACTCTGCCTGTCCCTCTCCACAATTCTTGACTTCCACTCTGCCTCTTTGCTGTTAGACTGTGCAATATCTAGTCTTGGACTAATCACAGTTTCCTCCAGTTAAACAATGGCATGACGAGAAATGGTTATCTTTGCAAACTGCTATGCATTCCAGAACAGTGATTCTGTTTTACTTCTGTACTGTCTCTGGGTGAACTTGACTGAATCTTTGGAAATATTTTGGACCCAAAATCAATACTTGTTTCTTCCATCTCCAAAGCACTGGATCATATCAGAATGTCAGTGAACAGCTGGAATGATTTTGTTTTAACTGTTGTTTCTGAAGCCAGTTAAAGTTCTCCTTGATGCCATTCTTATTGAGACCAAGTAATTGAGATCATGCATACTAAAGATTAAACATGAAGCTTTCATTGTCAACATGACTCAACCTCTTACCATGCCACAACTTTGCTCTTTGAGTCATTAGCGGAGATCAACTGTTTGAAGTTGTCCATTAGGGCAGTTCTGTAATGAAAGTGTGAAATGGAATGAAATGCATAATGACTTCTTGTAATCAGTTGTACTCCAGGTGCCAAAGTAAATAAGGATCTGGAGCTGAATTTTTAAAATGATATTTGAATGATTTAAGTCACTGAAATAATATTATGTCAGATCTGAGGAGATCTGATAGAAAGCTCTTGCAGAAAATACATTGGAGGCCATTATTTTCCCTTTGTATGTAAAGCATTGTTTCTTTACCTTATGAATATTTGTGCAGTGTCCTGAGAGTATAGCTATTACAGCGCCGGCGACCCAGGTTCAAATCCCGCCACTGTCTGTAAGAAGTTTGTACGTTCTCCCCGTGTCTGCGTGGGTTCCCTTCAGATGCTCCAGTTTCCTCCCACATTCCAAAGACATACAGGTTAGGAGCTGTGGGCGACACTTGCGGGCTGCCCCCAGCACATTCTCAGTAATGCAAAAAGATGCATTTCACTGTGTGTTTCGATATACATATGACTAATAAAGAAATATCTTGTATCTTATCTCATATTTACACTAAGAATGGTCACATCTCATATCATTGTGCTATAACGTGTTGTACACTGTTGGAAAGATTTGAATGATTAGATTCTGGTTGTATCTGCAATTTTAGTAAGTCAATTGACCAGATCTATCCCATATATCTTGAACATTTTAACCAAAATAACTATATCATATGTGGTATTATTCCTACTCATTTGTGCTCATGCAGTCAACATATGAATGTTTACTGCAGTCTCCTCACTCCTGATACTACTGAGAAGGTATTAGATTTCACAGAAGTTCATATTCTCAACAAATGTCCATCATTCTATATTGCCCTCTGCTACACCAGTATAGTTACGTAGTTCACTCTTTTAGTTAACTATCAACATGCATCGCATGCTTTGATGTAAATGAAAGAATGTATGAATGAGTCTTTTCTAATCTTTTCCTTTGCATTTTAGCATGTAAAGAAAAGAGAAACAAAATGTTTTTACAGCCAGATTTCCTGACTTTTATGTGGGGGGAACAATTTAATAATTTTGCCTGCTTTGGTGTCGAAGTGCTTTGTAAACTGTTAGACTGATCTCTTTACTACGGTTCATTGTCCTCTGCGCCCCCTCCCCCCAACCCTATTATGCTACTTACTACCATGGAAACAGACTGATCATGCCACAATACCTTTTAATAAACTTCTACCACTTGAACTCAAGCCAAAAAGTGAAACTTGTTTTCATTTAGCAATAATCCAAGGTTATAATGTGGAAGGAGCATATAGTAGTTCATTACTTGATCAGAACATTTGTCTGTTTCCTTTGTTTCATTCAGATGACCGTAACGTCATTCATTTTCTGTTGTAACGTTAATATGAGATATACTAGACTGATCCAAACTTAATATTTGATAGTATGCTTTACCTTCATGAAACATCTAGCATAATTAAAATGCAATACTTGGGATAGATTAGCAAGCTGCTGTTCCTTTTTGTACTTTAGAAATTTAAATCCAGAATAAGGAAGTTTTAAGCACTGTCAATCTGCCAGACAAACTGCTTTGAATTTTAAGCTGCCACATTGCTTTAAAACTTGGCTAATAAAAGGTTGGTGATATCTGGGAACAGAGGGCTATTGCTTGCGATGTGCCAGAAGGAGCCAATGCACACCAACGCACACCAAGTGGAAGTTCCTTAGATTAACAACTTTAAAAGTAATATGGTTGCCCCTTATTGCATCTGCATGGTATCCACGTGAAAGAGCATTTTAAGAAAAGTGATATTTTTATGAAAATAAAGCTCTTCCCCACAACCACTAAATGCCCTTTCCTTACACCCTAGTTTCCAGTACCATGTTCTTGACCTTTACGTTTACTTTTGTTGAATCCATTGTCTTGTTGCTACCTCATCTTTTTCTCTTCCTGAACATTGCAGATGCCTAGTATCTTGTGCAAATGTCTAAACCATGGCGAGTCATAACATAGTCATCATATTACTGGACTAGCGATTCAAGGTCTGGACTAACAATTTGTAGGCATGTTCAAATTTAATCACAGCAGATGGAGAAGTTTAATTCAATTAATTTACCTGGAATTTGGAAGCAATATTAATAATAATGATCATGATTGTTGAAAAACCTATCTGGATGGAAGGAAATCTACTCTCTCACCCTATCAGGCTTGTCTCTCACTTCAAACCCAAAGCAAAAAGGTTATCTATTACATTCTTCTGAAATGACCTATCAAACCATGCAGTTCTAACAGAATTGTTACTCCCTGTGGGCATACCTACATGGACTGCAACAGTTCAAAATAGTAGGTCACTATCTCCTTCACAAAGCAATAAATTCTGTCTCTGCCAGTAATGTCCACATTCAGAAATTGAATAAAAATTCCTTTGTGCTTGTCCCGTGGCACCAAGGGCTGCCAGGATTTCAAAGAGCAGTATTGCCACCAAATTCAATCCTGTCCATTCCAACACACACACACACTGTACGCAAGAACACACATCTGTAGCTTTGAATAGAAGTCATAGATTCATAAAAATTCAAAGAGTCATACAGCATGGAAACTGGGTAAAATCTTGAAAAACATCTTGGCTTTTTTTTGAATTTGTTCCATCAATTGCCTGTAGGCATTTGAAGCCAATTTAGTGCTGATTGTCCATTGACACTACTGTGTCAGCCACTGAGTTGGTAGCAGGATGGGGCTTGAGTCAGGGCTCAAGTCAAACAGTCTGTGTGAACTCTCGTAAGTAGGACTCATGACTGAAACCACAGGAGTGGGGTAAGGCACCCAATAGTCATTGGTGGGTTGAGGCCATTGAGGCCAATCAGCTGCACATGAGCATCCTGCTCACCAGAGCGAGCAAAACCATTGAGGTAGGTGGTGGATCATAAAGATTCCATTTAGGGTGATAACTGGATACAAACAAGTACCTCTTCACAAAGACATTCCGTTTCATTGCCTCCACTAGCTCATTTCATTTGGGAACCCCCCCAGCTCTGGTCAAGCACCCCAATTGCACTTTGGTCTCCTGGCACACATTCCCGATTAATGAGTGAGCTGGATGCCAGACCATCGGGATTTCTGAACAATCGGTTGCCGGATTATTGCTGATTTATTGCACACTTATATTACACACATGAAATATTCTACTTACAGTTGAAATCCAATTGTAATTATAGGCTGCCATGCAATCGATTTCCTCCTTCCTCTCAAAGAGAAAAATTGTCATTCTCACATATGTCATAGATATACTCCAGCTGTTATATATTGTGGAATTACTCAACCATCTCCAGTCCAACTGGGAATGCTAGTGATTGTACATGTAGCCAGTCCAGGAACTCACCATTATCTGATGTGGGAGGAACCAATTCAACATGGATCAAAGCTCAAAATGTAGAGATTCTCATGCACTCACATGCTCAAATATTATTTTAATCTTAGAGGGTAACGTATTATGTTTCTGAATAAATAATCAAAGTTCAATTGCTTCTGACTTGAAATGATTACAAAATGAAACTTCCAACATGGACCATCAAAGCCAGAAGTGCCTAAGGGGTGTTCAAGTGTGTAACTATATCTACCAATTCTCCGGAACCCCTCCACCATCTCGCCCATTCTGCACCATAACTAAAAATTGATTTTGTGAATACATGTCGAAATTCGGGGCATGTACTCCAAGGGGATTAGAGAAATCATAAATGTACTTCTAAGAAGCTCATGTTTGAAGCAGAAGCTATATCTACATCTTTTGTCTGAAATCCTAACTTGAGAGGGGAAATGGGCACATCTTCCAAACACCCCCTCCCACAATCTTAGATCCATTTTAGAGCCAAGACTGAGGGTGACTGTACGCAATCCTCAAAAATCCCACCCAACCCACGATTATTAGGTCAAGTTAATGCCAATCTCAGTTCACTTTTGATCATGTCATTGGTCCCAAAAATGGGTGGATTGAATAGATTCAAGAGTGTTGTACTTTTTCTCCCTATACAGAAAGTTGACAAAAAGAAACTGAATTTTTTTTAACCTGAGTGCAGAATATTTTTTTACTTGTAGTTGAAGTCCCAATTATAAATTTCACTGCAGTGCAACCTATTTCCTTCTTTCTTTCAGATTGTTATTCTGAAATATCTTATGAATAGACTGATCTACATCAGTAGTGTATTTTATTTTGAAATTTTGCCATGCACTATTCACTGAGTAATCTTTTTCATCAGGAATGTTGAAATGTATATATATTAATTGGGGAGCAAACATTTACAAGGATAATTACAAAATAAAAATCATTCTGTGTGAATTTTTTTCATTACTATACGGAGTATTTTTGGCCCTATAGAGTTTTCATTGGAGAAAATGGAATTAATGACAACCAGGTCAAGGTCCTACAATTTGCCTTGCGATCATTGCCTTGTGTAACGTAATTGAACTGTGTACAGCAAAAGCTGCCATCACTTTTTATACTGCAGTTACCTGCATGAACAAAATAGTTTTGTTACTACCATATGTCTTTGACTCAAACCAGATGTTTCAGTTTCCCGTGACTTTTCCAGCTATGGTTGCTATTGAAGACATCGATTCAGCTGAGATAAATTTTTAATCCTCTGAGATCAAACCTAAAGAGCATGTGATCTTACTTAAAAAGTATGTACATATCATTCATTGAATGCTTCCATTTTTTAACAATTGGTGATTGATAATGGTGAAATATGTAGATGACAACTGATTTTTTTAAGTGTAAGATAAATAGTTTTAACAGATCTTTTAAAAATATACATGGAGAATTTCTAAGAAAACTCCCCACAAATAATGAAGTTCCTAAGTTAAATTGGAGTAATCCTTTGAGGCCTGCAGTTCTGCTCAAAGATTTTATTTTATTTAATAGTTATCACTCAATAGGATCAGCGCTGATATTACAACATGAAGCCTCGGCACACACAGCCTGCTTTTTAGGCACTACAAGGCTTCCTGTGCTTCAGTGTTTCAGATGACAAGTTAAACTGAAGCCTTATCTGGCCCCCTCAAGTGGGTGTAAAAGATCCTGTGACACCTTTAGATGCAAGGATGTTATTCCCCTTTGTGTCACCAAAGCACCACTGTATCAATGCTCATTTGAAAATTCTGACAGCGTCATAGAGTCACACAGTACAGCAACACACTCCTTAGCCTACCAACTCTGTGCCAAATATCAAGTACCTATTGATCTTAATTCTACACTCATCTCATTTTTTAATCTCCCCACATTCCTTGAACTCTCCCTAGATTCTACCACTCACCAACACAATGGACAATTTTCAGTGTCCAATGAACCTATTGACCTGCACGCCTGTTGGGATGCGGGAGGAAACCGGGTACATTCAACCATTCAGTTCTTGAAACAACTGGCAAAACCCTAATCACTACAGTTTAGCAACACTGTGACCACTTTGCACTAAAATGGACTTAGGTTTTTTTAATTCTAGTTGTGTTCTTTCTTGTCAAAATTACATATAATTAATGTTTAGTTTATGTTTTTCTTGTGAATGCTGCTTATATGATTCTATACGCCTGTGATGATGCTGCAAGCAGGTTCATTAATTGCACCTTTACACACATGTACTTGTGTATATGACAGTAAACTTGACTTGAATTGACCTGGAGGAATCCCACGCAGTCGGAGGCAAGACATGTAAACTCCACAAGCACAGCATCCAGGATCAGATCGAGCCTGAGTTACTGGAGCCGTCAGGCACCAGCTGGACCATTGTGCCTTTCCATTATTTTGCGACGCTGTTAATTAAATAATAAAGCAAAGTCAGAGCCAATTGACCCACTGTGCTGAACTACACCGTTTATAGAGCTAATCTCTTAAGCACCCTCCCCATTGTGTGACGTAGAGCGGACCAACTGCAAGTTTCAATCCAAGACGCACATCATCTGCTTTGGAAATATTTCACTGTTCCTTCATCAATGCCGGATCAAAATCCTGAAGCTCCCCACCCGGTAGAATTGTGGGGGTACCTTCATAACAAGGACTGCAACAGTTCAAGAAGGCTCACCACAATCTTTCCACGAGAATTTGAATTGGTTTATTATTGTTGTATGTACAAACGTACAGTGAAAAGCTTGTCTTGCATTCCATTCATGCAGGTCAATTCATTACAACAGTGCATTGAGGTAATACAAGGTAAAACAATAACAGAATGCAGAACAAAGTGTTACAGAAAAAGTGCAGTGCAGGCAGACAGTAAGGTGCAAGGTCATTACGAGGTAGATTGTGAGGTCCAGAGTCCATCTTATCATACGAGGTGACTGTTCAATAGATTTATAACAGTGGAATAGGAGTTGTCCTTGAGCCTGGTGGTACATGCTTTCAGGCTTTTGTATTTTCTGCCCAGTGGGAGGGGGGAGAAGAGAGAATGTCTGGGGTGGGTGGGGTCTTTTAATTATGCTGGCTGCTTTACTGAGGCAGCAAGAAGTATAGACAGAGTCCATGGAGGGAAGGTTGGTTTCTGTGATGTGCTGAGCTGTGTCCACAACTCTGCAGTTTCTTGCGGTCACAGGCAGAGCAGTTGCCATACCAAGCCATGATGCATCCGAGTAGGATGCTTTCTATGGTGAGGCTCAAAGGGGACATGCCGAATTTCTTTAGCCTTCTGAGGAAGTAGAGGCACTGGTGAGTTTTCTTGGCCGTGGCGTCAACATGGTTAGACCAGGACAGGCAATTGGTGATGTTCACCAATTTCGTGAAGAGCATTTGATGCAGACCTTGCCTGAGCCACCACATCCCATGAATTAATTTAGACAAATCTTCATGAATGTTTTGCTTTTGAATAATAATCCACTTTCCTTTTGACTCTGCTTCTCAACACCCTTTCAGCCATCACACACCAGATCACTGTAACACACTGTATTTAAACAAAAATCCTCATGTTGCCGCTTGTTCTTTTGCCAACTGCCTTAAATCTGAGTTTTCAAGTTACCAAAGGAATACAGATTTGGTAGAGAGAATACAATGTGGGGAAATGTGAGGCTATCAGCTTTGGTAGGAAGAAAAGAAAAGAGAATATTTTTAAAATGATTACGGACAATGGAATGTTGTTGTCCAGAGGGGTCTGGATATTTTCATAAATGAAACATAGATAGTTAGCCCGTGAGCACAGCAAGTGATTCGGAAAGTAAATGGATTGTCGGCCTTTATTGCAAAAGTTAGAGGATAAAAGTAGTGAAGTTTTGATACAACTTCTTAGGTTGTCGATCAATCCATATCGAAGATATACAATGAATAGTTTTGGTAAAGAGAAACATAATACACTGGAAATACTCAGCAGGTCAGGCAGCATCTGTGGAGAGCAAAACAGAATTAACGTTTCAGCTTGATGCCTTTTCATCTCCTCAGATAAGTCTCAGGCTTCTTATTTAAGAAGTGATGTACCTACATTTCAAAGATGATTCATAAGGTTGATTCCTGGGATGAAAGGGTTGTATTAAGAGGAATGATTTGGGCCTGGATCAATTGGGAGGTGATCCTACTGAAATGTATAAGATTCTGAGAGGACCTGACAGGGTAAATACTGAGAAAATATTTCTCATCATGTGCGAAGAGCCCAATGGCCTACTTCTGTTTCTCCTACTTGTGTTCCTTCAGGAAAACTACCCCAGCTTATGCAATCTTTCCACGTAAAATTGAAGTCTCTGATCTCCAGTAATATTTAATAAATCTCTTCTGCATCCTGATATCCATCCAGAAGTATGGCGCTCATAATAAGATAAGATATCTCTGTTAGTCACATGTACATCGAAACACACAGTGAAATACATCATTTTGCGTAGACTGTTCAGGGGGCAGCCCGCAAGTGTCGCCATGCTTCTGGCACCAACATAGCAATGCCCACAACTTCCTAACCTGTACGTCTTTGGAATGTGGGAGGAAACCGGAGCACCCGGAGGAAACCCACGCAGACACGGGGAGAACGTATAAACTCCTTACAGACAGCAGCGGGAATCAAACCCGGGTTGCTGGCGCTGTAAAGCGTTACGCGAACCGCTACACCACCGCTCCTGCCCTACTGAAATACTGAATATTGCAGTCAAGGCCCAAACAGAGCTTTATTAAGGTTCAGCATTACTTCCTTTCTTCTCGTAATTTACATATCTATTACTGAAGCCAAGAACTCCCTCTCACCTTGTCCTGTCACCTTCAAAGATTTGTGTACATAGACTCTAAGATCCTTATGTTTGTGTGACATTATCATTTAATTTATGGTCCCTTATTCTTACAAAATATATCACTTCACAGTTCTGTTTTACATGCCATGCATCTCTACATTTTACTGATCTATTATGGTCTTCCCAAAGGTTGCCTCTGTACTTCCTGTGGTTAATTACACTTCCAAGTTTCATGTTGTCTGTAAATGTAGAAGTTTTCCTGACGTACCCAAGTCTATGCTCTTATCATTCATCTTAATACCAGCTGATGAGTACACCATTGCTGTTTCTACTTTGATAAGCAAGTATTCAGCATTATGCTCTGCTTTCTACCCTAAACCAACTTTTTATCTGCATTGCTGCTGCCCTGTAATACTATGGTTTTAATTCAATTTTGTCTTATACAGTTTTTGTCAAACACTTCTTGAAAGTCCATGTATCCAATGTTAACTGCACTATCAACATTACCGCATTAAAAATCAAGCTAATCAGTTACAATTTTCCTTTACCAAATCTATGCTAACTGTCATTTATTTGCTTATAATTTTCCAAACAAGAATTCATTTTGCTCTAGATTATTATCTCTAAATGTTTTTGTCACAACAATAGGCTGGCTATCCTGGAGTTGCTGGGTTTATCCCTTTCCCCGATGTGTAGTATTTGCAATCCTCCAATCCTGTGGCACTACGCTCCAACCTAAGAAGGATCACCTCCAGTATCTCTGCAATTTCCGCCATTACTTCCCTCAGTAATCTCGGAAACGGTAATTGTTGACTATGTGACATTTCGGGTTTTCCCTCTGTCTATTTTTATCTCATCTAATGAAGGCAGGAGCAAAATACTTAACACCTCATCAATGTGCTATGCCTCCACAAGAATGCTTTCTTCTTGATCCTTAAGTGCTTCTTTTAACAATACTTTTCCTTTTATGTTTTCAAAAGAGATTTGTATTCTTGTTTATATTAGCTCTAATATTTTCTCATTCTTTCCCTTTGATCCTCATTGCTTGTTTAGATCTTTATACTCTCTTTGTGCACCTCAATCCTCCCCTGCATTAAGAATCCTCAACTTTTCTTTCTTTTTTTCTTTAGTTGTAATCATGGTATTTCATGCATGGCAAGGAGTCACAGTTTTGGAGGCCCTTTCTTTCCCCCGTGACCATAATTTATACCTCAGTCAGAATCACTGAAAGAGATCATCTTGTCTATTATCACTTGTAGAACGTTGCTGTGAGCCAGAGGGTAGTGAAATTATGGAATTCATTGCCACGTACAGCAGTGGAGGCCCGATCATTTGAGGTGTTTAAGGAGAAGATTGATCGATATCTAATTAGTCAAGGTATCAAGGGATATGGGGATAAGGCCGGAAATTGGGGCTAGAAAGGAATAGTTTTTTTTCCTCATTTCTCTTTTTCTTTTTCCTTTTCTTTTCTCTTTTTGTTTCCTTTAGCTCATGGAGCAGACTTGATGGGCCGAATGGCCTGCTTCTGCTCCCTTGCCTTGTGATCTTGTGTATCAATTGGCTTTCATGTTTCCTGCTTTACAGAAGTGACTACACTTCAAAATGCTTCATTAGCAGCATGGCACTATGACACATCATATGGTCATGAAAGACACTTGGTTTTTATCGAGGGAGCAGCTTTCCAAATTTTGCAACTCTATCATTACCCACGTTACTTTACTACCTTGTGACTACACTCAGTAATATGTGTCAGGCCAACTGGCAGTAACACGGAGCTCCTTGAATTCAGCTTGCCAATCATTTTGCTCCTTGCCCTCTGACTCTACATGCTCTGATTATGGTCATGGGTCTACAAGGCTGATAAGGAGCAGGAGCTGGTCAGCATTTTAGCCTCTAACAAGCAGCAGAAAACTGGCCAGCCTTCAGGACCTTTCACATTTACTGATTTGAAGTTGTGCGTCTCCCAGGTGTCGTGTGAAAATTTTCCAATTCTGCATGCCAAGGAAATCTATTGCTGCAGAGATATTGGTAAATCAAGACAATGTGAGTGTTGCAGCTTTGCACAACAGGTTTGATTACAGCAAATGATCAGCCAATGAGTTAATCCTAGAAGGCTCTGAGCACATGCCATCTATAAGATAAAATATCTTTATTAGTCACATGTACATCGAAACACATAGTGAAATGCATCTTTTTGTATAGAGTGTTCTGGGGGCAGCCCGCAAGTGTCGCCACGCTTCCAGCGCCAACATAGCACGCCCACAACTTCCTAACCTGTACGTCTTTGGAATGTGGGAGGAAACCGGAGCACCCGGAGTAAACCCACACAGACACACGGGGAGAACGTACAAACTCCGCACAGACAACGTTGGGAATTGAACCCGGGTCACTGGCGCTGTAATAGCGTTATGCCAACCGCTACGCTAATTACTAGGATTCTTTCCCTGAGTCAAAGGTGTCCATTTTCAAGACCCATCCCTGACGTGACACTTGCCCCACATTTCAATGCAATGCTGCACAACTTGCGGTTGCATCTCAAGTTTGGCTCATTAAACCAACTGACAGTGCAGTGCTCTGCAGGAACAGGTGATTTACTGATATCCTGACCAGCACCACCAAAAATAATGTCCAAGTGAACTACATTATTGTTAGTGCTGGTGCCACATTGTGCTAACTCACATTTATTAACATAATTGTGACTGCACATCATGGTATTTCATTGCACATGAAACATTTTGGGGTGTTTCTAAGAATCAGATAACGTGCTATAAAATGTAAGTTGTTCAAAAATTATTTCACTGTTTTGTATGGTTGATTAACTAAAATAGTTTGCAATCTTTTTAACAGATGGAGCAAAATACTAAACTTGATTAAGCTATTTGATCTGAATCTCCATAGGCACCACATGAGTGTGTCATCGCCTGATGACAGCCAGACGTTTCAAATTTCAAGAGATAAACATTGGAGATGGTAGTGTTTGCAGTATCTGAAGCACTGATCTTATCTGGCTAATGTGATGATGTGCAGTTGTTATGGTCTGTAACAACTGTCTCGCTCTGATACAGAAACCTTTATCTGATTATAACAATGCTCAATTTAATCTTTTATCATCCGTGACATAATTTAATTTAATTTCAACCCCTTGAAATAATTGTGCCTGGGCTAGGTGAAATACACTGGGGGAAATTGATAACTCACTCGCTAAGAGACTTAATTCAATAGCTCTTGTTATATTGTGAATTAAGGCTTAACCTGTTTGAACTCAGTTTTAATTTGTAAAAGTTATATTGGCAGAGAGAGAGATGCTTTTGGCCAATTTGAATCAAACAGTCTTGTAACATTTTTCCACGAACAATAGCAGCACTCACATTCACTGATACCACAAACTCATCTTGTCCACGTCCAGAAAGATATCTTGTTGGCAAAGATTTTCTGGGGTAGAGCTACAAAACTCTAAGCCGCATACATAACGTTATTGGATCATACAGGTGCACCAGAACAAGACTCAACCAAGCTTTTGTCCTCTGAAAAGCTTTGACTAATGGCAAGACCACTCATTCTGCTTGGCTGTCAACGTTTTAGTGCTTCAGAACGTCCATGGCATTCAGAAGCCTTCAAAACAATAAAAATAAAGAAATTAGAAATCAAATAATACAAATGTTAAAAATTATGAAGATATGAAAAAGATAAGAGCACCTAAAACATTTTTAAATAATTAAAATACTAGAGAAAATGCAAAGAACTAAAAAACAAATTAACTTACGTAGTTTTAACCTTTCTTCTTTGCAGCTATATTAAAAGAAATCCATTCAAATGAATGGATTTCTGCAGCAGAACTCAACTGGTGCAGGATCCTACAGCATATTCCCAATGTAAGGAAATCACTGGCAGAGCTCACATAGGCTTGGGGCTCCACCTTTCAGTGGGAGTCCTGAACTTGTGGCACATACACTGAGAAGTGCCAGGGAAAGCCCAGCAAAATCCAGGCACCTAACCCAACTTGTGGTTAGTTATTCAATCCAGTGCTAACGAGGAGGGGAAATTCTTCCCAGTAATATTTGTGCAGAGGATGGTGTGTTGTTATGTGGTGCGTGATTTGATCAGAGTTCCTTACATCAAGCGTGGAGTGGCCATTAATTAAAGTATGTGCTCTTAAAACCCTACCTTTCCTGCCCGTCCACCTTCCTTTCCAACAACAGCATAAGAGGATCTGTGTTCCAGAGTTTCAATCCATTAATCCAGCTGCTTCCTTCCTCCACTTAGGCTGCTGGGTTGAATATCCTCTCCTGCCTCCCCCATCCCTTATCCCCATCTGCGCTGCCTCTGTTATTGTCATTTTATCCCAGTTTTTCAATATCTCATGTATTTTGTCCAAGTTATCTTTTTCGCATCTTGTTTGCTTGATGCCACTCAATCCAAATTTTCTACCTGGTCCCTATGCAAGCTGACATTGGTTTCCCCTTGACATTATTGTTCCCCTTCATTTCTAAGCCCCATCATTAGTTCTCTGCTTAAAAAAATCCATCCTCAAACTCACTGTCCTTACAAACTGTCATTCTATATTGAATCCCTCTTATCTTCAAAATCCTTGAACATGTCAGTTTCCAAATCCATGTCCATCCATTGCAATTGAAAATTGGTCAGCCTCTCCTGACCCAGCTACAGTCTTCAACTGGAGATAATTGTGCGCACTATTCTCTTCCAAAACTTCTCTGTTGCTGACTCACTTGGCAACCGTAGCTTGATTCAGCATCTATCAAATAGGAGCATATCAGCACTAATGACATCTTGGTTCCACTCAACTCCAATGTTTAGAGAGGGTGCAGAGGAGGTTTACCAGGATGCTGCCTGGATTAGAGAGTATGTCTAATGAGGATAGGTTGAGTGAGCTGGGGCTTTTATCTTTGGAGAGAAGGAGGATGAGAGGTGACTTGATAGAGGTGTACAAGATGATAAGAGGCACTGATCGAGTGGACAGTCAGAGACTTTTTCCCAGGGCGACAATGGCTAACACGAGGGGGCATAATTTTAAGGTGTTTGGAGGAAGCTATAACGGGGATGTCAGAGATATGTCTTTTACACAGAGAGTGGTGGGTATGCGGAACGCACTGCCGGCAGAGGTTGTGGGGGCAGATACATTAGGGACATTTAAGAGACTCTTAGATAGGCACATGAATGATAGAAAACTGGGGGGCTATGTGGGAGGGAAGGGTTAGATAGATATTAGAGCAGGATAAAATGTCGGCACAACATCGTAGGCTAAAGGGCCTGTACTGTGCTGTAATGTTCTATGTTATCTCTGAGTTCTCCATGTATGTATCCTTGGTCCCTTCTCTTCCTCATCTACATGTTGCTCCTTTGCAAAACCATTCACAGACACAGAAGAAGACTTGGACACTGATCCACTGAAATTTGTAAGAGGTTTAATGCAAGGGTTAAAGCTCCCAATACAAACAATAAATTGAATCCATGCAAAAATATAACTCTGCAAATGTTAAGCATTTCAATTTGCCGAACCGACTGTCAGCTTTAACCATCATTCTTTCAGAGACAGAGAAAAACAAGAATACCTTTTTTTTACCATTTTATTCATAAAATTGTTTCTATTTTCCACACACACTCCCTCCTTCCCTAATGGTAGTGATGAGTTAATTCATCGAATCACACTTTATTGCTGCATTTAAGTTAAAATTGTTCACATTGAGCCAGCTGTTTAAGGTGACCAGGGATCACTTTTGCCTTCCTCACCCAGCCCAGCACCACTGAGGTCAGTTGAACCATTTATCTGTGGTCATAAGTTTGTTCAATATGTATGCAAGTATGCATTGTGTATTCTTTTGCAACGAGTTGCATTTAATGTAGCAACACATTCTATGAATCTCCTGAGGAGTACAATCAGGTAAAAATTGACAATGAGCATGTGAGAAGTTTATCAGGATAGATGACCACAAGCTTTGTCAAAGAGGCACGTTTTTCCAGAGTTTCTTTGGAGGAGGAAGGTGATGGGGGGAGGACATTCAGAGTGTTGGTTCCAGGCAAATGAAGGCACAACTCCCAATGATGGGTGAAGAAAAAGGCCTACTCCAGAAGCTAGAACTGTCTCCTACGCAATCCTGCTACAAGTTAAGGTAAATGTAGTCTTTTTGCAACAACCTGACCACCACTGAGATAATTTTCAATACTGATCCATGTGCAAACATTAACTCAAATGCATGAGGTTATGATTAAAGTACAATGCTGGTTTGTGCTGACAGTGCCAGGGATTTCCTCACAACTACTTCTGCCCCTTTGGTCTGCTGGAAACACAGTTTATTATTCATTTGGAATTTCTGCTGCACTTCCTCCAAAGTTCTGCCTTTGTAATAGAGTAGCATAAATGAAATCTCTTGATAAAAGTAACAAAACTGGGGAGAATGTTCCAATCTTCAGCACTGACAAATATCACCTTAATAAATACAAATATACGCCTTTTGTAATAAACACATTGCTTGTATCATACAGAACCTGCAAAAAATACTTTATATATTTTGTCTAAAACTTTTGCCAATGGATTTACAATTGATCATCCCTGAACATCCCCTCATTAACAGTATTTTGTTTTATTTGAAACATTGTAATTTTGTCATTATTTTGTTTGTTGATTATCTACAGCTTTTCAATATTTGAGCATGTAATCTTCAATGTTGTATCAAAATGTTACTTCATTGATCAGTAAACATTCACTTTAACAGCAGATTTCCCATTCAGAAAAATACTTCGGTTTGTTCCAGCCCATTTAATAAGCAAACTTCTCTCTCCAATGACAAATTAACCCAAATTGACTTAATTGTTACCGATCATGTTTATTAAGCAGTGAAAACAAGCTGGAAAGCAACAAATGGACGGACTGCTTAAGTTTGAGAATTAATAAGTTTTCAGTTGTTCAGTTAAACAGCAGATTTCCCATTAATAAGAAGCACTTTATCATGTTAGGAAGTTGTGGGCATGCTCTGTAGGCGCCGGAAGAGTGGCGACACTTGCGGGCTGCCCCCAGAACACTCTACGCAAAAGATGTATTTCACTGTGTGTTTCGATGTACATGTGACTAAAAAAGATATCTTATCTTTCAAACCTAAATTTGCCGAATAAGAAAGCAAATATCTACTGAATTTGCTTCAGAATATATTGAGACTTGCTCTGGGAATTTTATTTCTTATTTCATCAGACCAGCAATACACAATTTCTGTAATTTTTCCATTTTTCATTGTTTTGGTCATGTTATCACTAGTCACTAGTGTATGAATGTAATGGTATTGGGACGTTAATTCACACCAGGAATTGAAAATAATGTCATTTATAAACATAAGCCTGTAACAGCACATAGCTAGACAGGCAGAATGGCAGCTGGAATTTAATACAGAGAAGTATGAAACAATGTATTTAGGCAGATTGGAGGGGGAGAAGTTCTACAGAGCGTAGGGGTTTATGTGAATAGATCTTTGAAGGTGGCAGGAGTGGTTGGCAAAACATATGGAATCATGATACATTGAGATAGTGAGTACAAAAGTTGGGTTGAACCCTTGGAGCCAAAAATAAGTTGCTGGAAAAACTCAAAGGGATGAACTGCATCTGCGGATACAAAGGGATGGTCGACATTTCAGGTGCACAGATGCTGTTCGAACTGCTGAGTTCTTCCAGAGGTTTATTTTTTGCTCCAGATTCCAGCATCTTGCTTGTAACTGCAGACTTTAAGAAGCTTGTGAAGGTCCTTTGGAAGGCAGTGGAGAGTTATAAGGATGGCTCCAGAGTTGTGGGATCTTAATTACAAACTTAGGGTGGAGAAGCTGAGAAGGTTCTCTTCAGAGCAAAGGCAATTTAATTGAGGTGTACAACATTATGACAGGTTTGGATGTGGTCAAAGAAAAGCTATTCCTATTAGCTGATGGTACAAAGACTAGAGGTCACAAATGTCAGGTGATGAATGCAAAAAGAAAATGGATAGGCATTTGAGGGAAACAAAATGCAGGACAAAGAGAAAGAGCAAAGGAATGGAATTGATTGGATTTCTCTACAGAGACTTGACATGGACTTGATGTGCCAAATGGCTTTCTCCTGTGCCATAATATCCCTCTGCTCCATGACCTGCATCTGAAATGACAGATTAAAATAACTGGCATTGTATCTTTTATCTTGGGACTTCAAAAAAAATAAATTACATTGAAAATGCCCGCATGGTGAAGTAGCCAAAAGTAGCAATTGATTTCTGCAAAGCAAAGTCACTCAGATAACAAGTGATACGAATGATGAATTAATCTGCTTTTCGTAATGTTGGCTAAGAAAATAACATTGGCTGTGGGAGCACTGTCAGCCTGGTCATCAGGAGAACGGCATGACCTCTTCAGTGGGGCCAAAGGATCTTAAGCATTTTCGAGAATTGTAATAGCACCTGACCGAGAGAGGGCTGGCCCAAATTCACTCACTCAAATCCAAAAATTTCAATATCATTCTAGATTGTGCACTGGTTCTTAAATGGGGCTTGTAACTACTAGGTCAGAAGTTTAAAAAAAACTGAATTAACGCAATGCAGTTTGTTCAGGAAATCCTCATTTCCTGTTTCCTCTGTCCTCGTCCAATAAAGTGCTGATCATCCAGTTTCCCTCCTTTGCTCTGTCAACTGAGACTGTTAATGATTTTCTCTTGTTAGTTACTGTACCTGTATCTTTCGGATATTCTGTCTTTAACCCCTCTCGTTTTCTTTTTGAAAAAAAAGGCCTTAACTCTGTTCTTTCAAGCAATTGCCTCATCTTTAAATTTACTTCCCTCTCCGAAGCTCATAAACCTGCTGAAACCTCTCCATCAAGTCTCTGCCCATGTAATGGCTCTTATCAAAATCATCAATGACAGCCCAAGGGATGGTGACGAAGGTTACCTATCCCTCATTTGTAACGGCCCTCCTATCTTTGTAGCTCACCAATGCTTTTCCTGCTTTTGTTCTGCTATGACCTGGAATGGAACCTCGATGCTTCCATTCATTCTTCACGATCCAGTCATACTCAGAGCATCACCTGCAAATGGTGGCTCTTCCCACTCTCAGTTATTTATGGTGTTCTTTATGGATCCTTGGCCACATTTTACTTATCATCTATGTGTTGTCTTTTAGCAACAACATCCAAAGACATGACGACAGTTTCACACACACACACACACACACACACACACACACACACACACACACACACACACACACACACACACACACACACACACACACACACACACACACACACACACACACACACACACACGGATGACACCAGCTCTGTCCTGCCCCTCCGTCTCTCTTAAGCCCAATTTTGCCTCTGAGTTCTCAGACAGCTTGTCTTGTACCCAGAACAGATGAGCAGAATTCCTTCCAATTAAAGAACACATGAACAGTACTGGGAAAACCAAAGCCATCACAAGCGCCCCTCCCTATCCCCTGAGTGGATAGCTACCTGAGCTACCACCTGAAACTGAGCCAAATTTGTTCATTAATCTTTGTGCTAGTATTTAAGAGTCGTTTGGATGTGGATGGGAAAGGTTTAGAGGGATGTGGGCCAAATGCAAGCAAGTGGGACTGGCTTAGGTGGGCACCTTGGTCGGCAAGGACAGGTGGGGCCGAAGGGCCTGTTTCTGTGCTGTATTACTCTGTGACTCCATGTTGTATATGACCCTGAGTTACATTTCAGACCTTCAGTCATCTCTAAAATTGCAAATTTCTGCCGTTGTAAAGTCATCTGACTTGACCACTGGCTCAGCTCACCTGCTGCTAAAACTCTCACCTGTGCATTTGTTAGCTCTGGACTTGACTACTCCAATGATCAACTGATTGGCCCCCAACATTCACGCTCTCCAAAGTTCTGCGACCTGTGTCCTCACTCCTACTAACCTGTTCACCACGCTGATTGCCCTACATTAGTTTCCAAATAAGCAGCGTCTCAATTTAATATTCTTGTTTTCAGAGCCCTGTGTATCCTCAACCTCTGTAATCTAGTCAGACCATCCAACCTACTAAGTTAGCTTTGGTTCTCCAGTTCTGGTCTCTAATCATCCACTTTGCCATTGGCAGAATTTGCTTCAACAGTGGGTATTCCCTCCTATTGATTTGAACACATTTCTACGTTTTTTTCAACCTATAAAGTGCCCGTACAATCTATAGTCTATTCCCATGGTGACCTGGTATAATACTTCTGTATCTGGCCCACTGTCAGACTTTCTTTGATATTGCTTCTGTGAGGTGCAATTGATTTGCTCCACCGAGGATGTAATAAAAGTGGATGTCATTGTTAATAAGTTCAGTAAAAAGCTCAGCGTTTCAAAATCAGCTGAGTGTGCAGTGAGTGGATGAAACTGACTTTTTCGGTGTTCTTCAAAACGGCCTGTCTGGTTTGGGATTTTGCTTTGATGGTCAAGATGAACCACAAAAGAAGGAACTGCTCACAGCAAACACAAAGCCAGCAGAAGCATTGGTCTGAATCCAGCTTGATCTGCTCACCCCCAGCCACCGTTCACACCTGCCCACACTGACCTGCGCGGGATCTGGAAGTTCCGTCAGGATGACTCCACACAGCTGGGAAGCATCCAGCAAAGCGTAGTGAGGTGTCAGTGGCAATTCCTCCTCAGAGGGTGCAGTCCTGCACTCCTCTGTCCCCAGAACACCCTGACGGCTCTTGACAGGGTGAAGGGTTCCTGAACAATGGCTTCCCCATCACAGGTGACGGAGCCCTTGGCTGCATCTCATATATTTCCTGCACATCTGCTCTCTCTCCTGGATAGAGCAAGAACAAGAGTTCCCCTGGTCCTTACCTTCCACGGATCATCCTTTGCAATTTCTCCCAGCTTCAGCACGGTTCTGCTGCGAGACAGATATTCCCCTCCAGTCCTTTTTTCAGGATTTCAAAGGGGTGGTCCTCCCACCCCTCCCCTCCGCCCCGAAACTTTCCTGTTCCCACCACCATCTTATGGCAGGTCCTGTGCAACAGCAGGAGCTGCAAAACCTCTCACCTTTCCCCTTCCCATCATCGAGGGACCATGTGAAGCAACGATTCACTTGTACTTCTTCCAGCCCAGTGCACTGCATTCAGTACTCACAATGTGGCCTCCTCTTCACTGGAGGAGCAAAACGCA
Source organism: Pristis pectinata (assembly GCF_009764475.1). NCBI lineage: Eukaryota > Metazoa > Chordata > Chondrichthyes > Rhinopristiformes > Pristidae > Pristis > Pristis pectinata. The sequence goes on from NC_067409.1 coordinate 108,608,895, forward strand.
GATTGAGTGATCGTTTTATGGAGCACCCGCATTCAGTTTGCAGGAGTGACTGTGAGCTTCTGGTTGCCTACCAGTTCAATACTCCATCGCACTCCCACTGTGTCCTCCTGCACTGTTACAATGAAGCCCTTGAGGATCAACACCTTAACTTCCACCTGAGTACATTGCAGCTTGCCGGACTCCGTATTGAATACTGCAAACATTATTAACTCGCTTTCTCTCTGCCTGGATCAGAACTGGCCGTTTGTGCTTGTCATCACTTTGTGTAGTCTGGCCTGCTGGGCATGTCCCACAACACGTTACACTGATGAAGAGGCTTAATCTGATCTTAACTGCCATTTTAAGTCATCTGGTCTCACCCTCTGAGAGATATTCCCTTTATTCTGCCTATCACTCCCCTACCTCCTCTGGTACTGAAAACTAATTAGGTTTGCTCTTTCCCAGTTCTGATGAAGGATCCTGGACCTGAAATATCAGCTGTTTCTCTTTCCCACAGATGCTGCCTGACCTGCCAAGTATTACCAGCATTTTCTGTTTTTATTTGTCTTCGGGTGATATTGGTGCTTGTCTAAAAGTTCTGGCGATGAAACATTCCGCCAAATAACTGACAGGCTGCTTGTGGAACCGTGCAACAGGATCCACGGTGTCCTTTCCCCGCAGAGCCCCAAGGACATTCCATGCATGGTACTGCCTGATTGACCCTTCCTATGTGCAACAGGTGGCACAGCATGATCCAACTGAATGGCACCACTGTCAGCAACAAGGCCAAGGTTATCCTTTACAATACGGGAACAGATAGAACATCAGTCTACCCAGCTCTACAGAACCAATCAGGTTCAGTAGCACATGATTCTATTGAACAGTTCCTTTATACAGTGAGATGGACTATGACCTCACGATCTACCTTGTTGTGACCTCGCACCTTATTGCACTGCACTTCCTCTGTAGCTGTGACACTTTACTCTTTTATTGCACTGCACTTCCTCTGTAGCTGTGACACTTTACTCTGTACTGTTATTGTTTTTACCTGTACTACCTCAATGCACTCTGTACTAACTCAATGTAACTGCACTGTGTAATGAATTGATCTGTACGATCGGTTTGCAAGACAAGTTTTTCACTGTGCCTCGGTACAAGTGACAATAATAAACCAATACCAATACCAATTTTACGATTTTTTGCAGGGGATCTAGGAGCGAAATCCAATTTCAAGGCATAAGAAATAATTTAAAAAATACAAGTTAAGACATAAATAATGACTTTTCTCCCCTATTCTCCAGATAAACAAATGGGGATTTGACCCTGTGCAGGTGCGACTGGTATAGAGTGGGAGAGGCAGATTTCCCAGCATAATGTGTGATATTGGTCACTCAGCACACCCTAGACCCCTGGGTCTGGGCATGTTCTGAATTTACAATGGACGTGATTTGGGAGGACGGGGGCTGATGAGCAGCACAGTAGATAGGAGTAGTTTATGAGTGGCAAGCAGGGAGCTGACAGAAAGGACAGAAGGTGAAGCAGAGAGGAGATGGATAGATGGGTTAAGAGGTCTGGGTTTGGGTGACATCCCTTCTAGCTTGTCAGCATTAAGCAGTGTTCAGTGCAGAGAGTTGAGTTTGGAAGGAATGGAGCCTCGATACTGAATATTAATAATCTATTCAGCCGTAGGAAATGCCACAGCCAAGGCAGATCTTTTTTTTCACCATTCATGCTTTCTTACTAGCAGAAACAAATCCCCCACAAACTTGTTGCCACCTATCATTTGCACCCAGTAAGGCTATGTTCCTCAGGTTTCCTGCAATATCCTCTTGAGTTTAAGGCAGAAGATTGGAAGAGTTGTTGTGGACCTTCAGGCCTCTGATTTCTGTAAGTGTTGAAAAGGCAAGTGAATGCCTGCTACAGCAAAACTCCAATAATCTGCTATCTGATTATTGGGAAATCTCAATGGTTTGGCATCTGGCTCACCGGTTGCTTGCCTTGGTCCCCCTTTCACATGCCAGATCTCTGGTTCCCACACTGCCCTTTCACAAACTGTGGCCCCAGTTCCCACATGCCCTTGAACACACCAGGGTCCAGGCTCCTGTGCTCCCTTGAAGCTCGCCGGTTTCCCATGGTCTCTTGAAATTTATCAGGGCTTTGTTTCCCCACATTCCCTTTAAACTTGCCAGATTTACTCAAGGATTTATTATTCTGCAGTGTAATTCCTTTTTTAAAAAAAGTGAATTGAAAGTGTACTGGAGTATTAAAAGGAATAACGTCCAATAATTCAGAACATCTGCTCATCCAACATCACCAAAGTCCCAAGCCTGCCGGATTAACAGAGTTTTACTGTGCTCTGAAGTACAAGTACCAAAGAACAGACTCAACACTCCCTTTTCAACATCACCACCTTGCCAGCACTAAAGCAATCCGTGCAATGTTTGACTGTATTTGGCCCAAAACTCTGCTCATTTTGTTCACACCACAAAGGGGTTTATTATAGGTTATTTCAGGAATATTTACAGTTATGGCCATTTTGAATTTCTCATTCTCTTCCTTAAATGTGTGATTTTTTTTTCTAAACGTTTGTTTATTTGTTGACAAGTTCACTCCTCTTGTAATCTACTGTTAGCAGTCACTTTAATGATTTTGACTAAATTGGCTGGTGATTAGGTGAGTTTATAGTCATTTGGAGTAATCCTGTATACTTGACAAGCTCCAACAAGGAAATGTGGGAGGTCTAAGTTTGGAATCATAATCATTAAGATAAAGTTTGATTACCAAGCAAGGCTATGTGCTGTGAACAACGTTGTTGGGGAGAATGTTTTATATTCATAGTATTTTCTTTTAAATAAAACATTATGAAAAAGTACCGGGTGGAGTGAAGTCAGCCATCCAAAAGGCAAGCAAATGTTCCCTTTCCCGTTTATCTTTGGACATTGAAAGAATATTTTTCAAATGTTTAAGTTTAGACTTCATAGTAGGGCACTTAGAGTAAGACCTGAAAAACTAGAGGGTTCAGAAAAAATTACTGGTTGATTCAAAAGTCTAATGTTATAGACAAATAGGCCTTTGTTTTCTTCTAGACCTGGGTATCACCAGTGCAGAATACTGCCCTCTGAAAATTAGTTTCAGGCGATAGTCTAAATTGCCCTATTTCATGTAACTACATTTTAGCCAGTGACCTTTCAAATCTCAACCCAAGGGTGTAATAATGTTGTCTGTGTACTACTGTTAGATCTAATGACGGGTAATTGATTACTTGAGCCCAGAAGGAGCATCAGCTCTGGTAACAGCTCTCTTTGGCAGTACACAGCTAAATTGTTCATGAGGTAGTTAGGACTTTGGTGCATATTTAATGATTCTTTGTAATAAAACCTAATGTTAGCATACTGCTTTCAAGATAGGTCTGGTAGATTGCTCTGTGGCAAAGATTGGTTGCAGAGATCGCAATATTGTTACGCCCAAATTTTTCAAAGAAATTTAATTCATAACAGTAATTCTGCAAAATTACAGGAAAGCAAAAATTTGATTTTGTGCTTCATAAACACTGTTGCTGACAGTTATTTGGGTGAAGAGGAGGGGTGGAACTGCTTATTGTCAATCAGTGGATTAGGATGATTTCACCTCGGGGAGCCTGGTTTGAGTCCAGCCCACGCACATGCAGGATGAGTTCATGAATCTTGATCCAGCTTCCAGTGGACATGAATTCACAGAAACATTTCAGTCACGATTATGATAGATTCTTAAACAAGCCCCTGATGACTTGACATTTGTTATTATCCACACATGATTTCAAAATCCTACTGTTCCTTGGCTGTATCACATCTATGAAGTTAAGAAAGAATGAACTTGGCATTTATGCAAGGCCTTTTAGAAAATTTCAAAGTGCCTTGAAGCCCACAAAGTACTTATGTAGTCACTGTTTTAATATGGCAAATTACAATAGCTAACTTACACACACCAGACTCAGTAAGTATGTAGATTAATTTATGTTTGATGTTGGTTGGAGGGAGAATATTGACGAAGCCATAAGGTGAACTCCCTTGCACTAATGGAAGAAGATGGCAGGAATATTAAATTACTATTTGGTTACTCTATTTACAGGGAGATAGAACAGTGGATGAAAAGTTGAGTCATGAGATGAGTGCGTTTAAGATAGAAAAAAGAGATTAAGTAAATTAATCATAGTGGATAAACTCTGCTCAAGATGGATTGAATCCACACATTTTTATAAGAATCCAGGGACGAAATAGCAGAGGCAATACTTCACATATTTGGTAATCTTTATGAAAAGTTGCAGTACTAAAGGACTGACAAAAACAATACACATACTTAAGAAGGGGCAAGGAACATTTCCAGAGGATTATGACCCAGTCAGCTTAACGTCAGTGGGAGGAACAATTCTAGAATCACTACAAAAGGTGAGAATAGAAGAATAAGCAGAAATGAAAAGTATAATAATGGTCTTCAAAATGGATGGTCTTGCTCGATCAATCCTACTGAATAGTACCTGGAGGTAACAGAGGTTAAAAAAAATACAGTGGATGAAATTTAACTAGGTTTCCAAATAGCATTGTATAATAGATTAACAAGCATCAGAGCATGTGGAGTCTGGGAACAAACAGCAGAGCGAAATGCTGGCTGTATTCTGGACAGGAATTGGAGAAAGGGAATAAAGTGTAGCCTTAACAATGGAAGAAGTTGTCAATGACGTAGTGATTTAGAGTCCTGAAATCAAAAACAAAACTTCTCAATTTGCAGATGATACCAAATTAGGATGAATAGTCAATGCAGAATAATTCTGCAATAAATTCCTTCTTATAAAATGGAAAATAATAGGTAAATGAAGTTTAACACAGAGAAGTGGGAGGTAGGGCAGCAGGAGGTTACATATTACTTGGAGGGTGTGTGTCTAGGGTGGGTAGAGAAACCAGGGGAGTGCAGAGACACCATTAACTAAAAGTTACATCACAGGTTAGTGGATTATAAATGGAAACGAAGCAACCACTAGGGTTTATTTCTAGAAGGATAGAATTGAAAAGTAGGTAAGTTATGCTAAACCTGTATCAAACTTTGTTTAAAGACTTTTGTTCAAGAAAGGTAAAAGGGATAATCCCGGGAACTATAGACCAGTGAGTCTTGCGTCAGTGGTGGGCAAACTATTGGAGAGGATTCTTCAGGACAGAACTTATGACCATTTAGAGAAGCATAGTCTTATTAGGGATAGTCAACGTGGCTTTATGAAAGGCAGGTCGTGCATCATGAGCCTAATAGTTTTTTGAGAACGTGACAAGACAAATTGATGAAGGTAGTGCAGTGGACGTGGTATATATGGATTTTAGCAAGGCGTTTGACAAGGTTCCCCTTGGTAGGCTCATTCAGAAAGTCATATGGGATCCCTGGAAAATTAGCTGTGTGAATTCAAAATTGGCTTGCCCACAGAAGTCAGAGGGTGGTTGTAGAAGGGGAGTATTCGACCTGGTGGTTGGCGACCAGTGGTGTTCCACAGGTATCTGTTCTAGGACCCCCGCTCTTTGTGATTTTTATAAATGATTTGGATGAGGAAGTGGAAGGATGGATTGGTAAGTTTGAAGATGACACGAAGGTTGGTGGTGTTCGTAGATAGTGAAGAAAGTTGTTGTCGGTTGCAATGGTTTTAGACAGGATGCAGAGCTGGGCAGAGGAGTGACAGATGGGGTTCAATCCGGAGAAGTGTGAAGTGATACATTTTGGAAGAACGAACTTGAAGACAGAGTACATGGTTAATGGCTGGATTCTTAGCAGTGTGGAGGAACAGAGAGATCTTGGGGTCCAAGTACATAGATCCCTTATAGTTACTGCACAAATGGATAGGGTGGTTAAGAAGGCATATGGAGTGCTGGCTTTCATTAGCCGGGGGATTGAGTTCAAGAGCCGAGAGGTAATGTTGCAGCTCTATAAGACTCTGGTTAGACTACACTTGGAGTATTGTGTTCTGGTCACCACATCATAGGAAGAATGTGGAAGCTTTGGAGAGGGTGCAAAGGAGATTTACAAGGATGCTACCTGGATTGGAGAGCATGTCTTATGAGGAGAGGTTAAGCGAGTTAGGGCTTTTTTCTTTGGAGTGACGGAGGATGAGAGGAGACAATAGAGGTATATAAGATTATAAGAGGCATAGACAGAATGGACAGCCAGCATCTTTTCCCCAGGGTGGCAATGGCCAATACTAGAGGTCACCCGTTTAAGGTGCATGGAAGAAAGTTTAGGGGAGATGTCAGAGGTAGGTATTTTTACACAGCGAGTGGTGGATGCCTGGGATGCACTGCTGGGGGTGATGGTAGGGTTATTTAAGAGACTTTTAGATAGGCACATGGATGAAAGAAAAATAGAGGGTTATGGGAGGTGACGTAGAGAGGGGGATAGATTGAATGGGGATAAGGTTTATATAAGTCGGCACAACATTGTGGGCTGAAGGTCCCATACTGTGCTGTACTATTCTATGTAAATCATCCAGGCAACCCCTGTGTTATCGGCTGTTAAGGTAATGGAAATTTGCCTTTACAGAATTCACAATACATTATCCAAAATTTGTGATACAGAATAAAATTTGCTCTTACAGAACTTATGTGAAAAAAGGTAAATAAATAAACACAAATTTTTTTTTTCACCTTGGGTTTCTTGACGTGTGTGCAGATGACGTGGCTTCACATTACGGAAAATCGTGATACAGACCATTTTCCTGCACCATAACCCTCCCATCCCCTATACTGGGAGTGCCTTGGACAATTCTGATTGTCATATTAAACAGGAAATAGAGGAACTAGAAAAGCTGCAGTGAAGATTTACATGAATGATATACAAATAAGGGTATTATTTGATTAGGGGCATATATATATTGGGAAAGGAGGAAGAGATTTGGCCTCTTCTCACCTTAGGAAAGAAGACTGAACGTGAGTTAATAGAAGTCTTTAAAATGGGAATGTTTCCACTTGTGGAAAAGAGCCTTCATTATCAGATAGTCACCAAGAAACCCTCCAGTGAAGAATTCAGAAGAAACTTCTTTAACTAAATACTGGTGAAAATATGGAAGTCACTAGTACGAGCAAGTGATTGAAACGAATAGTATGGATTTAAGAGAAATTGAACAAGCATATGTGAGAGAGGAGATTTGAATGGAGTATAAATACTTGCAGGTACGAGTTGTGCTGTGAAATGTATCCTATGTAAATACGGAAGTAGAAGTAAATTGGTTTATTATTGTCACATGTACCAAGATGCAGTGAAAAACTTGTCTCGCATACCGTCCATACAGATCATTTCATTACAACAGTGCATCGAGGTAGTACAAGGTAAAACAATAATAGAATGCAGAATAAAGCGTTAGATCTGAGAGGTGGGTGGTCACTTTAACCAATGATCTGAAAGACAATGCAACTCTGAAATTCCAGTCTAGATTAGATGCACAAATTTCTCATAATGGGGCTTAAAACCAGGACCTTCTTTCAAAGAGGTGAGTTTGTTAGTATACATTTAAACTTATAAAAATTCACTTGCAGTATCTCTGTATATCTACATAATTATCAAGTCTTTTTTAGTCTATCTCCTGTATTATAACCTGCATTTAAAAGATTTGTCAACTCATATCTTTGATTCTTACAAGCAAAATTTTAACCTAAATCCCAATTGGTTACTGACTGTATCAACATCATGGACCACTAACTCTCTGTCCAGGCTTTCATACTTATAACAGATATGTGGCCAAAGGCATCTGGGAAGGTGTGGCAGCATTAAATAACACAGCATTTGATGGCTCTGGGCCTGTACTCGCTGGAGTTTACGAGAATGAGGGAGGATCTCATTGAAACCTACTGAATATTGAAAGGCCTGGATAGAGTGGACGTGGAGAAGATGTTTCCAGTAGTGGGAGAGTCTAGGACCAGAGGGCACAGCCTTAGAATAAAAGGACATCCCTTTAGAACTGAGATGAGGAGGAATTTCTTTAGCCAGAGGGTGGTGAATCTGTGGAATTCATTGCCACAGGTGGCTGTGGAGGCCAAGTCATTGGGTATATTTAAAGCGGAGGTTGATATGTTCTTGATTAGTAAGGGTGTCAAAGGTAACGCGGAGAAGGCAGGAGAATGTGGTTGAGAGGGAAAAATAAATCAGCCATGATCGAATGACGAAGCAGACTCGATGGGCCGAATAGCCTAATCCTGCTCCTCTGTCTTATTGTCTTATGATGCATATTTGATATCACTTACACATAATTAATTTGCAAATGTGTGACCGATGGATAGTTGAGTCAATTATATAGGACAGGCCTATAAAATGTCCGCTAGTCTATTGCCACCACCTACTACCCTTCCATATGGGCATCAGGCACTCTATCACACAGAATATTCTCAGTCCTAAACATCTTCCCATCAGCTGACTTTCCATATGATTACTAATACATCACTAGCAAAAATCTCAGAACCAATCTCCCCAGAATCTCATTCGTTTTTACATTGATAAAAGTTTCCATTAACTCCTGAGCTTCTCCATAACAAACAAGTTCTAAATTCACCTTGGAAACTTTTCAGCTTTTTGCACACCATCTTGACTTAGAAACATATCAGTGTTAATTCAGTACCACTGAGTCTAGGTCCTGGAATAATGCTGTGAAAGTACATTCAGAATCAGAATCAGGTTTATTATTGCTGACATATGTCCTGAAATTTATTGTTTTGTGGCAGCAGTACAGTGCAAGACATAAAAATTACTATAAGTTACAAAATAAATAAGTAGGGAAAAAGAGGAATAATGAGGTAGTGTTCATAGGTTCACGGACTGTTCAGAAATCTGATGGTGGAGGGGAAGAAGCTCTTCCTGAAATGGTGAGTGTGGGTCTTCAGGCTCCTTTACCTCCTCCCCGATGATAGTAACATGAAGAGGGCATGTCCTGGAAGGTGAGGGTCCTTAATGATGGCTGCTGCCTTCTTGAGGCACCACCTCTTGAAGATGCCCTTGATGGTGGGGAGGGTTGTGCCCATGACGGAGCCGGCTGAGTCTACAATCTTCTGCAGCCTCTTTCAATCCTGTGCATTGGAGCTTCCATATCAGATGGTGATGCAACCAGTTAGAATGCTCCCCATCGTACATCTGTAGAAGTTTGCAAGAATCTTTGGTGACATACCGAATCTCCTCAAACTTCTAATGAAGTAGAGCCGCAGGTGTGCCTTCTTCATGATTGATTCAGTGTGTAGGGCCCAGGATAGATCCTCTGAGATATTGACGCCCAAGAACTTGAAGCTGCTCACCCTTCCCACTGCTGATCCCTCAATGAAGACTGGTGTGTGTTCTCCCGACTTCCCCTTCCTGAAGTCCACCATCAATTCCTTGGTATTGCTGACATTGAGTGTGAGATTGTTATTGTGACACCACTCAACCAGCTAATCTATCTCACTCCTGTACGCCTCCTCATCGCCATCTGAGATTCTGTCAACAACAGTAGTGTCATCGACGAATTTATAGATGGTGTTTGAGCTGTGCTGAGCCAGTCATGAGTGGGACAGTTGTTCAGCAGAAGGACAGAAGCAATCCAAGAAGTTGTCTCATGGAACCATAGCATCATAGAGAGATGTAGCATGAGAACAGGCCCTTCAGCCCATCGTTTGCACCAACCATCAACCACCCATTTTTTTAGGGTTGTATTGGTAATTGGCTTATTATTGTCACATGTACCGAGGTACAGTGAAAATCTTTGTTTTGTATGCCATCCATACAGATCATTCCATCACATCTCTATCCTTTCCCATTAGGTTCCACCACTCACCTCCACACTCGGGGGGATTTACAGAGGCTAATTAACCCACTAAGCCACACATCTTTGGGATGTGGGAGGAGACTGCAGCACCTTGAAGCTCCACACACACAGCACCAGAGGTCGGGATCGAACCTGGCTCACTGAGGCTGTGAAGCGGAGCACTACTCACTGTGCTACATCTTTTAAGGCTGGTTAAGCAAAGCAGAGAAGTGGCATGATCCTACATTAATTCTACATTAGTCCTACATTACTAATAATGTAGTAATAATACACTAATCCTACATTAATGCCATTTTTTTATTCTCCCCACATTCTCTTCAACCACCCCCCCCCCCCACCACACCCACCCAACTCCCAATTCTTCCACTCAGCTGCACACTAGGGTCAATTTACAGCGGCCAATTTATCTACCAACTCACAAGTCCTTGGATATGAGAGGAAAATGGAGCATCTGAGGGACACCCACACGGTCACAGGGAGAACATGTCTCCACACAGACAACACCCATGGACAGGATTGCTGTGCATTTCATGAACACTTTCCCAAGAGCAACTGGGGAAAGACAGTAAGAGTTGGCTTTGCCAGTGTTGCTCCTGTCCCACAAAGAAATAAATATTCTTGCCACAGCTTGCTACTAGCATCCTCTGAAGAACCGGTCAAACTATTTGGGAAAATAAAACAAAACCAATATTTGTTCACACACCCTTATCCATCAGTTGCTTACTTCTTTAGAGAATTCTATTTGTGTACACACCATATGCTGTTATCTTTAGGATTATACAACTGCTTCTGATATATTCCCTGAAAACTTATTAATGGAATTTTATTAAGTTCCCTCTAGCAATTTCCCAAGATGGATTTTTGGTTAATGGCTCCATAATTTATGGGTCTAATTTTCATTTCTTTTTGTATATTGCAGATATATTTACTATCTTTACTTTTTGGATATTGCCTCAGTGTTAGTAGAACTCTAATAAAACTTTTAACCCCAAGGTATCACTCATTTTGTCTTATTTCCTTGAGAATCAGGGATGTGTCTCACCTCTTCCAGATATCAGCTATAAACTTTCCAAGCTTCGGTCCTAAACTTTATGACGTTAGCTGCATCTCTCAATTAGATGTCTGTCTGCTATTCACTCTCTTGTTTTCATTTTTCATCGGGCATGACCTGGACAAGTTTATTCTTAATATGCCACCTTATAAGGTTTATTATGTCGACAGCTAATGTAATTTTGCTTCCTGAGCAAATGATGACTGTGTGTTGTATGAAAGACTTCAGCGTTTTTCAATTTCTTATTCAATAAGCTCTTGTGGCATCAATCATTAATCACGAGAGAAAACACCAAGCATTTTCTGAAGAAGTTTTGGTTTTCCATCATAATTCAAAATGCATATTTGAAATTTGCAATGTGGTTTTCCAGATAATGTATCAATGTTACTCATGCATTACTAAAAATTGAAACATTTTAGAGAAAAGTATTTCCAAAGTTATATGTAAAAACAGTTCGTAGCAATAGAATTAGAACAAATATTATGTCTAATCCTATCAAAACTGACTATATCTAACATTTTGCTCCAATCTTTAAAGATTTCCTGTATTCTTGTTTGGGTAAGAATTTAAATATTCTGTTATTTAAAAGATGAACAAGGGCTTTATGTGTATGACATCTTGTACGTAGCAGGGCACAGAAATTTTTACAAATGTACTTAGAATGCAGTTTATTTTAATTCATTTTTCTGAATCAGAATGGTAGCACTTGCTCATTAATCTGGCAAAAAATGAAGCTTTTGTAAGCAAGTTTTTCCACAACATCTGTCTGAAAAGAAGCATTGTCAGAGGGTGAGGTCACTGGAGAAGGAAGGTGAGGTAACTGCACACAGCTGAATCTACAGAGTGCAGGCCGGGACTTATTAATACAACTAACTAGTGTTTCTTTAACGGTGCAAGACAGTCTCGCCACTGACACCCACTGAAAATGTTATTCAGGTAATATAGCCTCAACATTAAACTGTGTATTAACTTTTCAAAACTAACATGAGTGATGTAGAGTTGAACGTTTGTGGGGAAAAAAGTCCCATCTGAGTACAGCAATTGTGTTCTTTAATTAATTAAAGCCATAATGAAAGGATGATCACATGATGGAAATTGAAATCTGTTGTACTTCACTCACTGATGAATATTTCCATTTCTCATTACACATTTACTCCCCAAGGCTTATCAGATCATCTCTCAAACTGGCTGGGGCATGAGATTTTATATGTATGGCACCAGGACCCACAATAGTTCAGTGAAACTACAAGCAATGACTGTATCTTCAAGATATTATCAATTTAAAATTACAAGCAAGAAACTGGTAGCTTTTTAAGTAATGGTTACTGAAATAAATGATTATGGTACATTTGTATTTTCTATATCAGTTTGATCCCTGTGTCTGTTTCTGCTATAGTCTGCGTCTTAAATGGCCTTTCATTTGTGAGTTCTGCACAATTGCAGAATTGGTTGACTTTTTAATATCAGCATTAAGACAACACTGCCTTTCACAATGCAAATGTTACACTGCAAAGTCTTATGAAAGAGATTATTTAGAAATACCCAAACATATTAATGTTATCTACCCTCAGCCTGCAGTGTCTCTTTGTATTTGTTAAGTATGTGCTTAAAAGTTCACAGATAGAACAGCCTTTTGCAGGATATGCATAAAATGTTGTTCATGATCCTTAGGACTTAGCTGTGTTCATCAGGGATGTTCTGTGCATGGGTCTGCAATTGTTTAATTGATTAATAATTCTACTGTACTCAATAGTCATCTTATCCTTAATTATGTGGTATGAGTGATGCATCAACCATCAACATTAAAGACACCCTTAACTAAAACATAGAAGATACAGTGGTCAAGAGTCCATGTTCAATAATGTAGATATTTTCCACAAATTTCAGTTTTTCCCATGTGGGTCAATCTACTGAGTAATAATAGTTCATTATTATTCATATCCTTATTTAATGTTCATTTTAAAACAGAGCTAACTGGTGGGAATTTATTTTCATGTTTTGCCATTCAGCATTCAGTATCAGTAACACGAGGATCAGGTGGTTCATTTGGGCCACTTATCCTTATGGGTATAAAATTACGTTGAAAAAGATCCTTTTGGACTTAAAATGACCTTACACAAAAATCCTTTGCAGCAGCCACACATGGTTTCCATGCCCCATCTTTTATGTTTTTTTCTTATTTAAAAGAAGGGAAAATACATCAAAAATATTAGATTGCTGTTTGAGTAACATTCTAAAATTCAGCCATATAGCATATTCTTTAAGTGAAACATGTCTGGTGTTTTCATTTGCTAATTAAAGTTGGCAGTGAGGCTGAGCTTAGATGAGCTCACTCTATATTCTTGGAACCAGATAGGCTGTACTGGGAAAAAAATCAATAGGTGAGAGAGGGTTAATAAATTACAGGTACGACCAGACCACAGACTTTCCAGTTCATTTGTCTTTGAATTGAGGATGCAGTTTTCTAACTTTGATCGTGTTATGCATGAATAGATTTCGGTATCATGGGACCATTGATAAAAGGCTGAAATAATTCTTAACTTTATGCCTAATAATTGCAGACATGCATATTAGTTATATTAATAGTTCCATTATGAACATTAGATTTCCATTTTGCAATGTTGTTCATTGAACAATTAAGTGAGAAATTGTTTAAAATGATTTAAAAAGTTGTATATAGGATATGGGCAATTCTATAATTTATTAGCTAGTAATGGATTGGTTGCTAAGCAAACCTCAGAGAATTGTTCAGAATCAACTTTGCTGGTGTGGCATTGTACTTGCATTTAACTCATATAGCTGGAAGGGGAACCAGTTGGAATGAAAACAATCTGATAATTACATGTGCACTTTCACTGATACTAACTTTAAGTTGAAGAAATTTCAGACTTCTGTGATGAATTTGAACATATTCAAATAGATTACTAATGGTGGTCTCATGGTAGGCTGCTCTGGAAGGTTAGATCGCATGGCATCCAAGGAGATTTTTTTGATTTGGTTTCTTTATTAGTCACACGTACATCGAAACACACAGAGAAATGCATCTTTTGCATAGTGTTCTGGGGGCAGCCCACAAGTGTCGCCACGCTTCCAGCGCCAACATAACATGCCCACAACTTCCTAACCCGTATGTCTTTGGAATGTGGGAGGAAACCAGGGCACCTGGAGGAAACGCACGCAGACACGGGGAGAACGTACAAACTCCTTACAGACAGTGGCTGGAATTGCTGGCACATTAATAGCGTTACGCTAACCGCTACACTACTGTGCCTGCCCTTAGCAAACTGGATATAAAATTGGCTGGACGATAGGAAACAGAAGGTGATGGTGGAAGGATGTGAGTCAGACTGGAGGTCTGTGACAAGTGGTGTGCCCCAGGGGTTGGTGCTGGGCCCATTGTTATTTGTCATCTATGTTAACGATTTGGATGAGAATATATGAGGAATAGTTCGTAAGTTTGCAGATGACACTAAAATAGGTGGTGTCGTAGACAGTGCAGAGGAGTATCGAGAATCGCAGCAGGGTCTCGATCAGCTGGGTAGGTGGGCTGAGAAATGGCAAATGGAATTTAATTCAGATAAGTGTGAAGTGTTACATTTGGAAGGACAAATCAAGGTAGGACTTTTACATCGAATGGAAGGGCCCTGGGTTCCCGCTGTTCTACAGCGGGACCTTGAGTACAGGTGCGTCGTTCCCTTAAAGTGGAGACATAAGTAGATAGGGTGGTGAAGAAGGCTATTAGCATGCTGGCCTTCATTAGTCAGGGTACTGAATATAGAATTTGGGAGGTTATGTTGCACAAGATGTTGGTGAAGCCATACTTGGTGTATTTTGTTCCATTTTGGCCCCCCGTTATAGAAAGGATGTGATTAAACTGCAAAGAGTACAAAAAATATTTACAAGGATGTTGCCAGGACTTGAGGGACTGAGTTATAGGGAGAGGTTAGATAGGCTGGGCCATTACTCCTTGGAGCGTAGGAGACTTGAGGGGTGATCTCAGAGAGGTATATAACCTCATGAGGGACATAGATAGGGTGAGCAGTCTTTTTCCCAGGGTCGGGGAATCGAAAACTAGAGGACATAGTTTTAAGGTTAGAGGTGAAAGGTTTAATGGGAACCTGAGGGGCAACTTTTTTACACAGCGGGTGGTAGATAAATGGAACCAGCTGCCAGAGGAAGTGGGTGAGGCAGGTACATCAGATACATTTAAGAAGTATGTGGGCAGGTAAATGGATGACAAGAGTTTAGAGGGATATGGGCCAAGTGCTGGGAAATAGGATTAGCTTGAGTTATACATCTTGGTCGGCATGGACAAGTATGGGCTGAAGGGCCTTTCTTCGTGCTGTACAACTCTGTGATTTATAATGGGACTGGCTCAGTTAGGCAGCTTGGTTGGCAGGGATGAGTTGGGCCAAAGGGCCTGTTTCTCAGCTGTACCACTCTGACTCTATGGCGTCTGGATACTTTTAACACACGTAACTCCATAGACTGGAATATAAGGTCTGTATCAGTATTATTAACCATGAAGCTTTTAGACTATTTTAAAAACTCACCTAGTTCTGCTGATTTGTCTTAGTCCGGCATGTATGTCACACTTGATGCATAATTGTGCTGTTGACTTTTAACTGTATCCTCTCTGAAATAACCAAGAAAATCACTTGATTCAAGGGCAGTTTGAGATGAACAGAACAGTTGGCTTTGCCAGTGACACTCACACTGTGTGAACCAATAAAAAAAATCAAGAGCTTTGGACTATTCAGAATAAATAAAACTTTTTTTTTAATTCATTCATTTTTTTTGGCACAATTCAAAATGGAACCCCACCCAAGTTGAACTGATATTGGGAGAATGAAAAGGAGAAGCATTGGTGGTGCCTGGGTTGCGCTTTCACCACTGCTATACTTGCCAAGGCTTTGAACATAATTGCGTAGATATATTTTAATGTTTCCATTGTCCCCAACATCTACTGTAATAACAGAATAAATAATTTTACATTTGGAAATATCATTCTGTTAATTTCCCTCTAAATGATAATTGATGTCCGCCAGTGTACAGCAACATATTTTTAGCATTGTATTAATTGATATCAATTTCCTATTTAAACAATTCAATGTCATATTTATAACCACATTCATAAATTAGCAGCCAAAGATACACTGATTATCTTTAAGTCTTCACAGCAATTTGGGAACAGGAGCCCAAAAGATCATTTTCAGAATTCTGAGGATTGTAAGTGCATTTGGGGCATATCTCAGCTCTTGGTCATGGAAGAATTGTGCTAAAGGGACTGGGGTAAAAAAAAACACTTGATAAAAGTTCTTGACTTTCCTTACAGAGATATAAGAAAAAAGCCCAGTCATTATACGGGGGTATGAATTATGGTTAAAAATCAACATATTCTTTGCGGTTTACAAAGGATGATTGCTCTTCTAATTGTATTTTCAATGGCAACATCTAGTGGTGATGTGTATTACCACAGTCTCTTTGTAGGTGGCAGCCTAAAACACAGAAATCAGAATCATATTACATCAGCAAAATAAAAACATTTGCCACATCCATGATATTGTATATGTTACCCTTCAGTAGCTAGAAATTCTAATTTAGGATTTCTCGCCAAATTCTAAAGGTTATTGACATTCTTAAAGATATAGTGATTCTGATATATACAGACTGTAGAACATTACAGGAACGAATTGCAAAGGTTTCAATACAAAAGTGTTCATCTTCTGTTAAGACTGAAATAAATATAAAACTGAATAAAACCACAAAGCACAATTGAATCAATACCTAATTTGTTGGAGAAAAATAGATGACTTCTTAACTCTTTTAAAGGAATTCTGACAATTCAATTAACGTTGTTTGCAGAGTTCAAATGGCATATGGAATTAAGAAGCCAAGGGTTGCATTCTTATTCTGCATGATGCTATATTGTTTGTCCCTGTCTCTATTTGAATTCCTGTTTTCCATTCAAGTTAGTACAAATGTGTGACGGTTGTAATTCTATAAATGAGATGCAGTGTACAAGGGGCAGCTACTGCCACTCCCACACTGACATGTCTACCCACGGCCTCCTCTACTGCCACGTTGAGGCCAGACGTAGGTTGGAGGAACAACACCTCATATTCATCCTTGGTAGTCTCCAACCCGATGGCCTCAACATCAATTTCTCCAACTTCCGGTAACCCCTCCCCTCGTCTCCCCCCCCTTTTTATTCTCCTTTCCCTGCCTTTGTCTTTCCTCATTCCTGTGGCCCCCTTTCCCCTTCTCTTTCCGCTTCCCCCTTCCCCCACCCTCATGATCTGCCCATCTATTCCCCACCTCCGTCCCTTTATTCCATAGTCCACTGCCCTCTCCTACAGGATTCCTTCTTCTTCAGCCCTTTGCCTCTTCTACCTATCACCTCTCAGCTTTTTACATCTCCACCTCCCTGGCCCATCTTCCCCCTCTCACCTGAACTCACCTATCACCTGCCAGCCTGTGCTCCTCCCCCCTCCCCCCAACCTTCTTATTCTGGCTTCTGCCCTCTTCCTTTCCAATCCTGATGAAGGGTCTCAACCCGAAACGTCAACTGTTTATTTCCCTCCAGAGATGCTGCCTGACCTGCTGAGTTCCTCCAGCACTTTGTGTGTGTTGGATAGCTACTGCTGTTTAGTGATAAAGGTACTCTTGCAGAATAACTATTGTGACAGGGAACATATCTTACAAGGAAACATGAATTCCATTAGTTCGATTGTCATTCTTTTTTGCGAGGATGTATAACTTGAGATGAATTTCTGTGGGCTGCAAAATTTGAGGAGCGTGTTCCACAGTCTCTCACAATTGTTGAAGATAAAGGCTTTGGGGAGGTGTAGACTGGTGCTGTTCCCTACATTTTTAGTGGAATTGTCACAAGAAGATTATATCCACACTATGTTTAAGGAAGTAGCTCTTCAGCCACAAGGAGGAAGGGGCTGAGGAGGACCCTTGCAGTGACTTTCCCTGTGGTGGAGAGTAGGGAGACCTCTCTTCAGTTACCACAGTTGGACTTTTCTCCTTTCTTGAAGATGGTTATGGTATCTCTGAGGTTGAGGGTTTCTGAAGGAAGCTCTTCACCACCAAGTTTTAAGATTGCAGAGGGGGTGAAACTAACTGCATCCAAGGCAGCATGTATTACTTGGAAGTGGAGCTATTATTTGGAACTAATAGGAAGTTGTTCAACTTATAGTGACTATACTCCAGAATCAAGGTTCTCCAAACCTCAGTAGTCGAGCTGCAGTATGCAGACACTACTTGCACTTACACATGTCAGAAACCAAACTCTAAGCCATCATTGATGCTTTCACCTGAAGCATGCAAATATATGGGTCTTACAATCAACATCTGAAAGAGAGAAGTCCTCTACAAACCTGCCTTTTTTTATTCAGCAGTAAACTTTATTCACAAAAATATATATAAGATAAGATATATTTATTAGTCACATGTACATCGAAACACACAGTGAAATACATCTTTTGTGCAGAGTGTTCTGGGGGCAGCCCGCAAGTGTCGCCACGCTTCCGGCGCCAACATAGCATGCCCACAACTTCCTAACCTGTATGTCTTTGAAATGTGGGAGGAAACCAGAGCACCCAGAGGAAACCCACGCAGACACGGGGAGAACATACAAACTCCTTACAGACAGCAGCTGGATTTGAACCCAGGTCGCTGACGCTGTAAAGTGTTACGCTAACTGCTACACTACAGTGCCTGCCCTTTATACAAGAAATACAAGTAGAGTGCATGGCTTTCTTTACATTCATGGTGTCATTTATCTATACATTCATAGTGTTATTGGGTCTATACACTTGCAGGTTAACATTTACTGTGTACAAGGCATCATTGTCAGTCATGTGGCTTCTTTGGATGTTGCAAACGTTCGAGTGATTGAGCGGCTTGACACAGGGTCCAGCCCCTCAATGTCTAGTGGCAGAATGACCTTGGACTGCAGTCCTTCCTCACAAAGCCTTTGCGTTGGCTGCACCAAGCTTCAGTGCATCCCTTAGCACGTACTCCTGCAGCCTGGAATGTGCCAGTCAGCAGCATTCCCTTACGGACATCTTGTTTTATTGAAAGACCAATAAGTTTTGAGCAGACCAAAGTGCATCTTTCACAAGAGTTGATGGCCTTCCAGCAGCACAATGTTTGTCTTGCTAAATGTTTCCTGGGAACTGCCTGTAGAACAGAGTCTTCTGTCACACAGCTGCTCAGGATTAACCTCAAAAGGACCCTTGCATCCTTTTCGAGACAGTCCACAAAAAGGTGTGTAATCGTCTCATCCTCATTGCAGCCGTCTCGAGGGCAATGAGCACTGAGAGTGAGATGCCAACTGTTAGGAAGGATCAGATGGGGAGGGTCCCAACTCACTGCCAGCCAACCTGCCTCTGCTGCCCCACACTGCACTCCAAACATTTAAAGGTTCATGGTGAGACCCTGAAAAATGTGACTACTTTCCATATCATAGGAACCGCCTCAGAGTGAAGCTAAATGTTGATAAAATTTACCACTGCCTTCAATGAACCAGCATAGTCAGAACCAGGTTTATTATCACTGACGTGTCATGAAATTTATTGTTTTGCAGCAGCAGTACAGTGCAAAATTACTGTAAGTAACAAAAATAAATAAATAGTGCAAAAGAGGAATAATGAGGTACTGTTCATGGGTTTATGGACCGTTCAGAAATCTGATGGCGGAGGGCAAGAAGCTGTTCCAAAAATGTTGAGTGTGGGTCTTCAGGCTCCTGAACCTCCTCCCCGATGGTAGTAATGAGAAGAGGGCATGTCCCGGACGGTGAGGGTCCTTAATGATGGATGGTGCCTTCTTGAAACACCGCCTCTTTGAAGATGTCCTCGATGGTGGGGAGGGTTGTGCCCATGATGGAGCTGGCTGAGTCTACAACCCTCTGTAGCCTCTTTTGATCCTGCGCATTGGAGCCTCTGTACCAGTCAGAATGCTCTCCACCGTACATCTGTAGAAATTTGCAAGAGTCTTTGGTGACGTACCAAATCTCCTCAAATTCCTAATGAAGTCGAGCTGCTGGCGTGCCTTCTTCATGACAACATCAATGTGTTGGGCCCAAGGTAGATCCTCTGAAATGTTGACGCCCAGGAACTTGAAGCTGCTCACCCTTTCCACCGCTGACCCTTCAATGAAGACTGGTGTGTGTTCTCCTGACTTCCCCTTCCTTAAGTCCACAGTCAATTCCTTGATCTTGCTGATGCTGAGTGTGAGGTTGTTGTTGCGACACCACTCAACCAGCCCATCTATCTCACTCATTGGCTGAATGAAGAAAAGGGAATTCAAAGATCAAACTTGGCACAAGACTCATAGTCTTCCAGGCATCTGTAACCCGAGCTCTCCTATATGCTTAGACGTGGACTGTCTGGAATGTCAGGGCACTGGAAAAATATTGCAAATGTTGTCTCTGCAAAATCCTCCAAATTCACGGGAAGCATAAGCAAAACAATCCATGTCCTCTCTCACCCAAAATCCGCAGCAGTTGCTCTTTATTAGTTACACTGGACAGGCCACATCATTCACAAGCCCAACACCAGACTCCCAAAATAGACACTTTATTCCAAGCTCTGCCATGGGTGGAGATTACCAGGCAGACTGAGGAAAAGATTTAAAGATGTGCGCAAACTCTCATGAAGTAATATAATATTCTGGGGAACCTCCAACCAATGACTGCTCAAAGTGGAGAAGGAACATTGGGGATGGTACTGAGAACTTTGAGGGCATGTCTCGGGGCATAAAGAGCAGTGGAAGCACCCACCCACTCTGTCAGTCCCCTCCAGGCCCGTCTGTTGAAGACTCTGTGATTCCCACATTGACGTCATTAGCAACCTCAGAACCCACGAAACCAAAGTGGAAGTAAATCATCCTTGATCCGGAGGAACTGCCGAAGGAAAAGGAGATTATGGAAAATGAATGGCAGCTTCGAGTTATTTGGGATATATCTTCAAACTTAGATATTTATTATTGCATTTACTTGGTATGTGTTACATCTATCTTTTTTAATGTAAAGGAGCACAAAGTTTGCCAATTTTAGGCCAATGGCTAAAACTGGCAAGAAACACAGCTCCTTTAACTATCTTTCGGAAATGAAATTGCTGCACTCAAAGTTTCAGGACCTTGTGAGCAAAAACTAGGAACTACCAGCAAACAAACGTGGTCCAAAATTTTTATCAATGCACCATAGAAATCAGAATCAGAATTCTCAGGTTTATTATCACTGACATAGGTCATGAAATTTGTTGTTTTGTGGCAGCAGTACAGTACAAGACATAAAGACATAAAAATTACTATAAGTTACAAAAATAAATAAATAGTGCAAAAGAGGAATGGACCGTTCAGAAATCTGATGGTGGAGGGGAAAGAAGCTGTTTCTGAAATGTTGAGTGTGGGTCTTCAGGCTCCTGTACCTCCTCCAGAGGTACAGGGAAATAGGATGTGAAAGGCATCCAATCTGGATGCATCACGGCTTGGTACGGCAACTGCTCTGCCCGGGACTGCAAGACACTGCAGAGAGTTGTGGACACAGCTCAGCACATCATGGAAACCAGCCTCCCCTCCATGGACTCTGTCTGTACTTCTCGCTGCCTCAATAAAACAGCCAGCATAATCAAAGACCCCACCCACCCTGGACATTCTCTCTTCTCCCCCCCCCCCCTCACACCAGGCAGAAGATACATAAGCCTGAAAGCATGTACTACCAGGCTCAAGGACAGCTTCTATCCTGCTGTTATAAGCCTATCAAATGGTCCCTGGTGCGATAAGATGGATTCTTGACCTCACAATCTCCCTCATTATGACCTTGCACCTTATTGTCTGCCTGCACTACACCTTCTCTGTAGCTGTGATACTTTATTCTGAGAAACAAAGGACTGCAGATGCTGGAATCTAGATGAAAAAACAACAAGATGCTGGAGGAACTCAGCAGTCCAGGCAGTATCTGTGGAGAAAAGCAAACAGTCAACATTTCAGGTCAGGACCGCTCTTCAGGACTGAAGATAGGAAAAGGACTTCTCCTGGCAGTGGAGGAGGCTGAGGACTGACATATTTGTGATGGAGGGGGAGTTGAAGTGACTGGCAATGGAGAGATGCAGATCGCTGTTGTGGATGGAGCGCAGATGTTCTATGAAACGGTCACCTAGTCTGCATTTAGTCTCACCGATGTAGAGAAGAAGTCCAAATGCAAACTGTAGGAACAGCACCTCATTTTCCATCTTGGGACCTTACAGCCTAATGGCATGAACATCAAATTCTCCGACTTTAAGTAAACTAAGCGCCCCCTCCGCACCCCACCCCCCACCGCCATGCCTTTTCTTCCCTTTCCTAGCCTATCTCTCTTATTTCTTCTTTTTATCCCTCTCCTCCCCTCCCTCCATGCCGCCTGCCCCCATACCAGTGACCCATCCCCCAGTGGATCTGCTCTATCCTCCTCCCCTGCATCATAAGTTTTACCTGCATCTACCTATCACCACCCTGTGCCCACCCCGCCTCCCCTCTTTTGTCCACCTATCACTGCTCTGCTCTTCCCCCCTACAGTATATATTGGGCTTCCCCTTTTCCTATCTTCAGTCCTGAGGAAGGGTCCTGACCCGAAACGTTGACCGCCTGCTCTTCTCCACGGACACTGCCTGGCCTGCTGAGTTCCTCCAGCAACTTGTTATTTTGTCGTACTTTATTCTGAATTCTGGCATTCTGTATTATTTTACCTTGTACTACCTCAATGCACTGTGCATTGAATTGATCTGTATGAACAGTATGCAAGACAAGTTTTTCACTGTACCTCGGTACAAGTGACAATAATAAACCAATTCCATTCCATTCAGTTGTGGAGAAGGAGAGAATCCCTTGGACTCACTCACAGTCAGACTTTTAAGTTTCTATATTTCCTTACAATGTAGATAGAGGCCAGGGACAGATCTCCTGTATACCAGATCTAATACAAATAATGTCTGGCGTTAACAACTGTAACTGTGATCTGAGGGTTAGGGACAGATCAAGGATGAGGTTGTTAAATGTAACCAAGGTACCTATATCGCTGTAATTATCTTAAAATTGTTGCTGCCCTTTCAGAGGTATATTGTAACGGAGTAAAGTGTAATGGAGAAACAGCAACAAAAATCAGTATGTATTGTTTAATTAGTTTCTGTGATGTACACCCTTTGTAATTATGGTGTTGCACATCGATTATAGTAAAAGTTGTAAAGGTCTGCCTGTAAAACTTGTTTAAAGCAGAAAATAATTTGAGTTGTGTGTAAACTAATTTCTTAACAGTAGTTAATAGCAGAGGCACTTTCCAAAAAGGAAAAGTACGACTTATTTCCACAGAAGATAGCTATGTGCATAACGTCAGGCTAGAACAGAGATTTGGTGGGGAATCCTTTTGCTCAAGAGGACCTGTGTCTTCTCAAATAAGCAGTCAGTCCAATGGTGATGCATCACAAATACAACGTATGAAAGCCTCAACACGTAATGCGGTGTGTGGATTTGTACCCATAATGCTCCTTTCTCAGAGAGAGATGTCAAGGAAGGGGGAGAAAATTGGAGTGATGGTTCTGGGTTCCTGCAAACATTGTTCAGTGAGAGCTTCAGCTTCCACGTCTCAGGTAAAAGGTTTGGTGAATGTTGCACATCCATGCTATTTTCCAGGATAGTTGCATATTCTAGGAAATGCCAAGTAAAGGAAGGGTTGGGGAGGAAATAAGTCAAAACAAAATGATATATCATACCTCTATTTAAAAAAAAATGGACAAAATTAAATGTGAGAATGTAAAAGGCAAGATGTATATCATTCTCAACCATTGTTTTTAGCTTTTCCAATTTCTTATTACGCTACTTATTTCCTTTTGTGAAAACCACTTTAAATAGTGCTTCTTTAATTTAAATTTTGTTTATAATTTGACCTACAGTTATCAATGAGATGAATTTCATTTCTGATTGAATTCACGTTTCACACGGCGATAATTTTGGAAAGTGAATGTGTTTCAATTGACAGTTTAGTTTTATCGGAGGGATTTGACCTCATAATTTCACAGCTTCTTGTAGCTAGTACAAATCTATTGCAAGATTTTGACAGCTGTAATCATTGGGTGTTTCCACTGACTTAAAATACAATTGAATTACGTGGGTTCAGAAAATAACAGTACTTCTCTATTAATTGCACCAAGATGGCAGGAGAGATTTTAAGTGAAGTATGTTTTCTAAATCAGTGATAACCATATAAATGACAGATGGAGTTGCAGGATGGAGTAATTATATTAATATTGGGTCATTTATCTTAACACAAGTTCACTTAGAGCTTTCAAAATGCATACACAGAGGAAAAAAGAGAGAACACAAAATAAAGGCCGAATATTCCAAATTTGATTTCAATTAGGGTGGAAGAGCAAAACTTTTCCTTGGTGGCCAGACTCTCAGAATAGATTAGAGAATTATTACATTTGAATAATTATGTAATGAATATTCTACATCTCTCTCCATTGAGTTTGATGTTTTGAACAGAAAACACCAAAATCCCCACATTAAGGTACTGCAATTTACAACTGGATTTAAAAAAAAACTTCCCTCTTCATCCCAATCATTGTTTATCATTCCTTTGTGAAGGTGTGTCCTCCATCCTGGGTTTAGTTTCATGTGTGACCCCACTGTCTTATCTTGTCCAAATAGCCAGTCTTTGTGTGAGAGCCTGATCACCACACATGGATTATTTGATTGTGGAGATCATCATAACTGAGGCTCTTACTTCGAAGCAAGAATCACTAAATAATTAGGAGAGGTAACCCTTAATGGTACAAGTGCTGACTGAGCCATTGAAGGGCTGTTTAGATTCACTTTTGATTGACCATTGTTGATTGATCGATAAGGTTGGTGTTGTCTGCCAGATTTAATGGGCTGGGTTTTGGGTGGTCAGTCAGTGTAAATGTTCTTCACACAAACACCTAAGGGCTTTTACACTGTGTGTTCCCTTCACCCAGCTATCCATGTGGTGTGGTGCTTTTCATAAAGCATCAAGAACCTTTACAAATTGCTTAAACAGCTGTATGTCCTCATAACCAATCAGACTGAGGCATGATGTGTCTCAACCAGAAAACCGGTTAGATTTTGAAATCTTATGAAATCCCGCAGGGAAAGGTTATGAAAATCTGAATGCACGGTGCTCATTTTTCAAGCACTAAGTGTCCTTGAAGCTCAAATTTGGCAGGCAGGAAGTATAGGGTCATTGCGCCCAGAAATGTGCCACATGCCACATAGGAATAGGTGAGAAAACAAGCAGTTAGGGACAAGTGTATGTAATGGGACCGTTTGTTTGTGCAAATATGGTGCCTGGTATATGATTGAACCTCACTGTGTAACATTGGTTTGCATTGAAGGAACTATTACCAAGTACATTCAGGAAAACCATGTCCACATGTGCCGAAAAGCAGCTGCTATAAACTCAGCTAACAAGATAAATATTTTAAAAAATCTAACTTCATGGCCACGATCCAACTCACCACTTGCTGTCAATGCTACCTCTCTATCTGCCTCTTCCTTCTCCATTGATGCCATTTGCTACTATTTTCCCAACCAATGCTACCCTTTGACAATATCAGTCATAGTCCATTTTAATGATTCATCTGAGGACTACTGCCAGCATTGCTGTGGCTCAATCTTCAATTGTCCTTTCAGTCTTTAAAGCCCTCCGACCTGGGACAGAAACACCCAGCAGAACACTGCCTGGGATACCTCTACCCATGACTCACTGTGCAAATGTAGGCCCAATGTCATGATTTAGTCTTTAAACATTCACGATGTTAACTGTAGTTTATAATAGCTGCTTTAAAGGTCATGATTTTGGCCACATGTAGTCCTGGTTTTCCTGTATACAATATTCCTGGGGAGACCACATCTGAAATACTGGGTAAAGTTGGTTCTACCCAAGGAAAGATGTGTTTATTGATCCCTGGGTTTATGGGTTTGTCCCATTAAGGGGACATTAAGCAGATTAGGTCTGTGCTCCCTTAAGTTTAAAAGAATGGGAGGTGATCACATTGAAGCATACACAATTCGTACAGGGCTTGACAGGGGTAGATGTGGAATTGATGTTTGTGCTGGATCAGGTGTCTCGAACCAGGGGTCACAGTGTCGAAATAAGGGTGGGCCATTCAGGACTGAGATGAGGAGAAATTTCTTCACCCAGGAAGTAGCAAATCTTTGGAAATATCAACTCGAGGGCTGTGGAGGGTTGGTTGCTGAGTATATTCCAGACAGAGGTGGCACTGAGGTAAAGGAACACTTTCACAATCTTATTCAATGGTGGAGCAGGCTCAAGGGAATGAGTGGCCTACTCCTATTTCTTTGTCCTTGTATGTGTCTTTTAAACAATCCATCCTGAGGCAGGAAAATATCCTCATGCCTACTTGTGTAGGTGCCATCCATTTCCTGTTTCATGATATAGATTTATTTCCCAAAATGATGATGTAGGAAAGATTTCTGCTAATTCAGTTTTAAACAGTCTCACTGTTCCACCAGTTTTCTGTTAGTAATGATCTAAAATGGCAAGTAGCAAAATTGGAGATTAGTCTTTTCATTACCATTCATTGCAGGTTCTTTGTCGATATTCATGTTCTGAAAGTTAATGCAGCATTTGGAGAATCTTGTAATAAAAATAAGCAATATTTTTCTGCCAGTCTTTAATGGATAAAAAACAATTTCCTTAGTATTTGATCAGGGAAATGATTTAAAATAACTAGCAAGTGTATTAATTTTGTGACTGAATTAAATTTAAGATTTCTTTATTAGTCACATGTACGTCAAAACACACAGTGCAATGCATCTTAGCGTAGAGTGTTCTGGGGGCAGCCCGCAAGTGTCGCCACGCTTCCGGTGCCAACATAGCACGCCCGCAACTTCGGCACTTCCTTCAATGAAGCCAATGTAGTCTCTTTGTGTCTCTTTCATTTGAAAATTATAATTTACAAACGTTTAACCTCATTAATGGCAGTATATCTGAAAGATAGCCACCATACATCTTCAATTCAATAGGGGTTAATCAGCGTAGTTTGGCCTTTCTGAACATGAATCTCTTTGATCCTATATAGCACAATGCATGGTTCTTGAAATGGAGGCAATTGCATTGTGTTCAGTTTTCTAGTTCTGTGCATCGTTTGTTTAGTTTCTAATGTCAATGTCATCAGTGTTATTTGGTTAGCTATTAGGAAATTGTCTCAGTTTAATCTAGATCAGATAGATTTAGGCTACTGTTGTCTCTGCTATGATGCTACTTTCTGAGTAATAGAAATTTTTATTTACATTTACCTTTGGCCGTGTATATTGGTTAAACGATTTGGAGACCAGGTCTTTATGATATAATTAGCTTAGCAATAGGGAAAGGCCTGTAATTGCCCCAACAGCCTTGTAACAGGCCTCATTGTGGTTTGGCTTTAGTCCAGGTTATTCATTTTGTAACTGTGAGCCAAACTCTGCAAATTTTAGAATTCCCTTGTTCATTGAGTTATTACCTATTTTCTTGACGCAAAGTTACTTTTCCTCATAAGTATAAAATATCTTTATTAGTCAGATGTACATTGAAACACACAGTGAAATGCATCTTTTGCGTAGAGTGTTCTGGGGGCAGCCCGCAAGTGTCGCCACGGATAATCAGTGACATTGCTAGATCATGCTTCGGGATGGAGGGATGGATTCTTTAAGCTGTCAATATTCTTTGAGCAGATTAATTTTTTTTTAATCACGTAGTTAGTTATGTGAATGGTGCCACTAGTAGGAGTTACTCTGCAGAAAGCAACTGGGAGTTAAAACCCCCTAACAGGATGTTGGCGATATAATGTAAAGCTTTGTATTGACATTGTGGAGTGTCCATGAAACTGAGTACCAAGACTCAGTTGCTCATCCATTAAGAAGCCCAAGCAGCAGCCAGGTATATCCTCATGGAAGCAGAAGGTACCCAAATGGGAGTTGTCACCTCTCCACTTTCTGAACCTTCTGGGAACTGGTTCAAACACCACATGGCTGAAGTCCTGCACACTCACTACTGTTGGCATATGACTCAAGCAGGACCTGAAACGCAATGGCCTGCAATGTATCAAGCTGCTTTTGTAAAATTAAATGTGCGTGACTGCCCAGAAAAATTTTCATCATGCAAACACTTATGCAACCAGTGTTATTTTTGTTCCTACCATTAGAATTTTTTTGGAAAATAGGGTGGATTTTCTCCTTTTTGTTGGGGATGTGATACCAATCGCATCTTTTCAAAAATGAACTGAATCAGGCTGAGTTTTTTTAAAATTTTACTTCATGTTTGTGCACAGATTAATAATGGAAAAATGATATGAAAGGAGTATAGATGACAGAATTAAAAGTAAGAGTGGAAGTTGCATTAAAACTTAGAATTCCCTGTAATTAGAACTTAAAGTTATTGAGTGGTTTGAAAGTCAAATGGTTCCAGTTTGAATATTACAGACCTCGTATTTAGTGTGCTAAAGGTACTTCTTCCCATTAATCCTATTGAGAAGCTACCACAAATGCATGTCAATGATCTGCCTGATAGAGTAAAAATTAATAACATTTACAATCTCTAGTAAACCAAATTATAGCCTAGGGGAGTTGCATATCACCTCCCCAAAGCAGGAAAGCAGCGGAGGATCTGATAAGAGTAATTAATGCATTGAATTTGAAAGTTAATGGTTATATTAGCCTCAAGGTGGAGAGCAGTAGATTCACAGCAGATGGCATGTCCGCACTCAGGAGATTGTTTCAGTGAAAGCCTCATCCAGGGAAAAGAAACTACTGATTTATTGTGGTAATTTCAGAGCGAGTTACATAAGCCTGTTTAATATGTATACTTGGTTTTGGAACAAGGAAACTGAAAAAAAACATTCTTCTTACAAATCTGAACAGGCTAATGAGCATTTTACTGGATAGAAAAATGCCAATGAGCATTTGTAATTAATACTTTTTTATTCATTTTATGTTTTTATGATTTCAGAATATTATTATTTTAGATGTTAATTCTATGCTCTGAAAGAAATAATTAAAATTTAAACCCAAGGTAGTGGTTGTTCACTTCAGTGACAGGCCTAGTAATGATCTATCCTACTCGCTGTAATTTTCAGTACACCATATTTTTATGTTCATTATCATACTGGAGTACTCAGCTTTTAACCTCGCATCCAAATGCTGTTTTCTTTTAGGTAATTAGAGCCATTTTGGTCCGTCCATTGGCAATCACTAATAAGGTGCCTTTGAACTATTTTTTAGCAGCTTGAGAAAGAGGCTTCAAAGGAGCTTGAATAGGAACAAATCTTTTAGAAACTAATCTATGGGACGTGACTTTGAAACTGACTGATTTTTGAAACTCCATATTCATATGCTTTAATGTGAAAATTCATCTCATTTCCACTACAAAACTCTGCAACTGTAAGAAAGTTCAGCCATCGTCTGCAGAATTCGCAACATCATATAAATGAATTTGCAGAAAGAAGTAAGTTTGAATTGGCAAGTACCAATACGTGTAGTCCAAAGTCTGGCCTGCAGGGCTGTACATGGGGGGAAGGGTTGAGATTGAGCTGGTGGGCAGGATGACCGGTGGAAGCTGGAGACCATCTCCCACAGTTATTGACACATAGATGTGTGCGTAATATGTGTGTTTAAAATGATCCTCCAAAAGCATTTAAATTCAAATTCCAGTGCATGTCCCTGTGGCTTGAAGGTGGTGAAACTAGAAGCCACGGACTTCAACAGAGTCCCTACGGAGTGAAATGGAAACTACCCGCCAAGTCACTCAGAATCACAGTGGCTGACCTCAACATTCTTGGTTTCTCTTCATCAATTTTTAATAAATTTTAACAGTTATTTGCTAAAATATTTTATAGATTGAGGAGTGGCAAAGATGTCCCTGTTTGTGTCCTTAAAAATGAAATATGAAAGGAGGTTTTACATTTATTAAGGCTTTATTTATATCACTTTTTGATGCCTTGATGAAATTGCATTTGATTGCTATATAAAACTCTGCTCTTCTACGTACATTTTGAAAGCTCAGTGATATAACTGTGTTGGATTCAATTTACTTTTGTAATTATTACTTTTTCTATGACACAGAAATTTCAGCACAGCAACAAATGGTGTTCCATTAAATTGTAATAGTCGTGGATTAATTAACAACATGCCGGTAAAGTCAATCATCAGCCCACTAAAATACCCTTAAAAACAATTTGTTGCAAGCAACAGATAACGAATATGTGCGTCTTGTATTTTAATTCCACATGTACTGTATATATAGAGATACAGGCTGTTCCCTTTCAAAGTTCTTCAGAAGCAACCTGCTCCCTTTCTCCCCTAACCTCTGATGACACCAGTCCATGAGTAAGGCCACTCTATAACCAGGGCTTAAACACTGCAGTTCCTTAAGATGGCTTATCTTCTCCTTTTCTTCTATTCACTTGCATTGTAGCCAAGATCAGGAAATTATAAAGCTGCAGAAGAGAGGCAGAAATCTGCATTTCTCCACTGCCAGACACAAAGGCTGGGATTTAGCTAAGTAATGTTGGTGAAACTCTCAGCATTTTCTGTCGTCACCTTGCAAACAGAACATAAAACCCAGGAACAGGCCCTTTGGCCCAAGGTGTCTGTGCTGACCATGATGTCAGATGAAACTAATCCCATCTGCCTGCACACGATCCATATCCCTCCATGTTCATATGTCTGTCTAAATCCCTCTTAAATGCCACTATGGAATCTGCTTCCACCACCAACCTTGGCTGCGTGCTCCAGGCACCTACCACTCTGTGAGCATGCTATGTTGGCACTGGAAGCGTGGCGACATATGCGGGCTGCCCCCAGAACACTCTACGCAAAAGATGCATTTCACTGTGTGTTTCGATGTACATGTGACTAATAAAGATATCCTTTTTTCTCTGTAAAAAAAAACTTGCCCCACACATCTCCCTTAAACTTTCCCCCTTTAGTATGCCCTTTAGTATTTGGAATTCCTTCTCTGAGAAAAAGACTCTGTCTACCTACCCTATCTGTGCCTCTCATAATTTTATATACTACTATCAGGTCTCCCCTCATCCTCTGATGCTCCAGAGAAAACAATCCAAGTCTGTCCAACTTCCCCTTATAGCTAATACTCTCTAATCTAGGTAGTGTCCTGGTAAACATCCTCTGCAGCATCTCTGCATACAGAAATCCAGAGGATGCAGTCAGAGCTTGCATTGTGCTTCAGGTCTGAGGAGGCACATTGAGTGTTCTCTTGTTGGATTTAAAGGAAGCATACTAGTGGAAGAGCTTCAGTTAAGGATTAAATCATAGGTGAACAGGATCTTGTGCAAGTAGGGTCTGAGATAAATTCAAGTTTCTAGGGTATACAAGGTGGGAGGCCAGCCAGAAGATTGTTGGAAGAATCCAGTCTGGAGGGAGCAAAAGCAAGGACAGGAATTTTGTCTGTGGAGGATGAGTCTTGTTATGGAATTGGATGTTGGAGTTGTTGATGAATGGATATGTAGTCAGAAGCTTATCAATATAACATTAAGATTATGAGGGTTTACATTTTAATGCTATGAGAGATGGATAGAATTGATAGGTCATGAACAAAGTTTGTGCCCAAACACCAAATTTTCAATGTTCCAATACTTTTTTTAGAAGGAATTTCTGCTCATCCAGGAATGGATGTTGCACAATAATTGTGGTCTTTTCCTCTTTTCTGGTACCTGTTGCTGTAGAAATGCTCACCATTTGTCTTCAATCCCTGACGGGAATCTATTCCTTGGCTTCAAACTCCAACCCCCATTTGCCATTTCGGTAAATTGGTTTATTATTGTCACTTGTACTGAGGTACAGTGAAAAACTTGTCCTGCATACCGTTCATACAGATCAATTCATTACACAGTGCATTGAGGTAGTACAAGGTAAAATAATAACAGAATGCAGAATAAAGTGTTACAGTTACAGGCAAAGTGCAATGCAGGTAGACAATAAGGTGCAAGGCCATAACGAGGTAGGTCAAGAGACCACCTTATTGTACCAGGGCACCATTCAGTGGTCTTATAACAGCGGGATAGAAGCTGTCCTTGAGCCTGGTGGTACGTGCTTTCAGACTTTTGTATCTTCTGCCCAATGGGAGGGGGGAGAAGAAAGAATGTCCGGGGTGGGTGGGGTCCTTGATTATGCTGGCTGCTTTACCGAGGCAGCATGAAGTGTAGACTGAGGCTAATCCAGATTTTTTTTACAATCTTGGCATCATGTTTTACTCTGGAATGAGCCTTTAACCATATATCTGTTCCATTACTTCGAATACTTTATGGCTCTTGGCTACAAAATAATTGTTGTCTTCATACAGTGCTTCCCAAGATACATGGAGGCTGTGCCACCATATGCTTCTTGTAATACAGAGGTCTGGACTAAATTTGCGAGGATGCAAGTTCAAATCAGACTAATTTGATAGTTTGCACTGAGTTACAGTAAAAATCTGCAAATGTAGTAAAATTTTTGTACATCTCAATCAGTTCTCCATCCGACCACAAGACATAGGAGTAGAATTAGGCCATTCAGCCCATTGAGACTGCTCCACCATTTGATTATTATTCCCTCTCAACCCTATTCTCTTGCCTTTTCCCCATAACCTTTGACACCCTTACTAATCAAGAACCTATCAACCTCCGCTTTAAATACACACAATGTATCCCCTATGTGCCCTGGGAATGGAAACCTTGACAGCTGCCATTATGATTCTGATCACACACCAATTTAACTGTGTGCTGGTCAGTTCCAGTCAATAAGAAGGTTCAGTGAGACAGTTGTCACTCCAAGGTCCACATCCCATGCGCACCATGGCCTGTTCAAACCAGCAGTTCTATGCCATGCCAAGTGATGTGTGCAAGAGCCACCTATGAGCTTGTAGCTTGCAGAAAAAGCCACCTATGAGCTTGTAGCTTGCAGACTCTGTTTCTCTGTCCACAAATGTTGCCTGATCTGCTGAACATTTCCAGCACGTTTTTGTTTTATTTTGGATTTCCAGCATCTGAAGTATTTCACTTATGGAATGCTTCATTTTTGCCATTTGTAAGTTTGTTTAAAAGTTTCCTTTCCTACTTGAATAAACTTTAAATTATGACCTGCATATCTCATGGATTGAACTCAAATGATTCTGGATTCTTGTGGGTGAATTTTCTCAGGGTCCATTTGCAGTAATTTTGGCCTGTGGTCAGCAGAGAACTAGTGACTCATGTCAACAAGATCTCGGCTGAACCTCTGCTGAAGTTAGAGAGGTATGGAGAGACCTGAAGAAATTCACTCTCCCTCCCAGCTTGAGCTTTTGTCTTTGAAAAGCTAAAGCCATTGAGAAAATCTAGAATCCATGACAGAAATTATTTTCATGTAATCAGAAATGCATCTGAAAGTCAAAGATGAGTTTCAGTGTTCATTCTTATTCGAAACAATGTGTACCTTCTGTATAAATAACTGGCTACGTCAGTGTTTTCTGTTAGCACCTGTTGGGGTGAATAATGAGTGCAGCTTTACTTGTGCCAGCCTGAAAGCCATTTGACTATAGTGTTTGCAATTTTCATATAAGTCATCAAAGCACAGCAGTAGACTGACTGCAACTAGCTGAGCCTGGCCTGTGACTGCAGAACGCGGTCTCTGCTGATAAACAAGTTGTATGATTCAATTAATAAACAGCTCTGACTAGAGCCAGCTGGCACACTATCAGAATGTGCGATAAATTATCACCCACTGCTGTAACCTCGCTCGTGGAAAAATTAAGTGTCTACTCTTTTATTTGGAGACGTTCCAGCCAACCAGCCATGAGGCAGTCTTATTTTCCATTTCGATAATATATTATTACATTTCTAGACTGCAGTGATCATGCAGTTGCTTGACACTCTGAAGGGAAAAATCTGCTTGACTGCTGAAGCATGTAGTATCCTGAGTGTGTCAGTAAATTGCATATTATGACGAGTTGCTTGTTGAGGAATTTATTATGACCTGACCTGATAACATAAGGGCTGTAGTTATTGCTTACTATTTATTATGAATTTATATGCTCATGCTGGTTTGTGTCTTGGGGATTGTTCTCGGAATGGATGTGTATCCCGTGAATGGTCGGTTATCAATTTTCCTGACATTAGTACTGACACTAAACATCTATGTTCAGATATCCCAAATGAAACTTTAAGTAGTTGTATGCTTAGCTTAAAAAAATGCATTTATACAGTGTTGTTAATATAAAATATGTCTTAAAAGAACTAAATGGAAATAGACTCTGAGCCAATGTTAGAAGAGAGGACATGTCTTATGAAGATAGGTTGAGCGAGCTAAGGCTTTTCTCTTGGGAGAGAAGGAGGATGAGAGGTGACTCGATAGAGGTGTACAAGATGATAAGAGGCATAGATCGAATGGACAGTCAGAGACTTTTTCCCAGGGCGACAATGGCTAACACGGGGGGACATAATTTTAAGGTGACTGGAGGAAGGTATAAAGGGGATGTCAGGGGTAAGTTTTTTTACGCAGAGAGTGGTGGGTGCGTGGAATGCACTGCCGGCAGAGGTGGTGGGGGCAGATACATTAGGGACATTTAAGAGACTCTTAGATAGTCACATGAATGATAGAAAAATGGAGGGCTATGTGGGAGGGAAGGGTTAGATAGATATTAGAGCAGGATAAAATGTCGGCACAACATCGTGGGCCGAAGGGCCTGTACTGTGCTGTAATGTTCTATGTTTTTTGAAAGCTTGGTCAAAGCAAAAGATTTAAAGCAAAGTCTTAAAGGAGGTGGAGAAACTTTCTGGGAGGGTATTCCAGAGTGTGCAGCTGAGATACCAGAAGGTCGCGGGCATGGAAAAGATTCGAGGTAGGAGTGAGGAATGTCACAGAGGGTTCCGAACTCTTAAACGTTTGAGGACAAGGAGTTGATTTAGGTCGGTGAGGGCAGGAGTGATATGTGATTAGTTTCAGTTTAATGGAATCAAAAGAGATGCTATTCTCTCAGAGGGTCCAGATCGGATTTGAGTATAGATAGCAAATCATATTGCAGCAGTCATTATGCCTTCATTCTGAGGAAATCTGCTTTGCCTAAGGGCTGGTAATGGGTGAAAGAGACCATCCACTTGTATAATGCAGCCAGTTTGTGCAGCCTGTGTACAGTGAAACTCATGCTGCTATACAGAATCCTGTGAGGCAGACCATTGAAACAGTACTACTGCCGCTGAGGCTGCTGTGGATGAATCTACAGCATGCAGAGAGGGTGTCTCGTTGTGTGCTGCTCTGCAGCACTATCATGACAGCACAACCCTTGCCACCCACTGCACGGTGAGCACCTGAGGAACACATGAGAAGGAGGAGGGTATGAAGAAGCAAAAAAGAGGAGAACACTAGGACAGCCCATGAAGATCTCCTCCAAGTGTAATATCAACAAAGACAATACCCTGCAAGTTTTGATTCACCATCCCTTTAGTAACCAGCCATAAACAAGCTACTTCCCCGTAATACCAAAATAAATGCACACAATGAACATTCAACGCCAAAATTATAAAAGACACTTTGCCAAACTACACATAACAGTCAACTAATCAGTTGTGTGTCCAAAACAAAAACAGAAAATGCCCGAAATACTCAGCAGGTCAGTCTGCATCAGTGGGAAGAGAAACAAAGTAAATGATTCAGGGCAGAGACTCTTGTTTCTCTTCCCGTACCTGCTGAGTATTTCCAGCATTTTCTGTTTCTGCTTTAGATTTCCAGCATCTGCCGTTTTTTTTGATTCTCACATTCAGTTTTGTGGATTCTCTTTGGACCTTCTTCCGTGTGCCTTTGCCTTTCCCAGTGCTGCCTTGGTGGCCGACTGGTGGAAGGCTGTCAGATTCCATTGGGAAAGCCTGCAGATGGAGGGTGACCAGGAGTAGTGTTGTGTTACAGAAAGTCCAGCTTATGACCACTTCATCTGGGCATGGGCAGCAGCAGTCTCAAGTGCTTGGCTAACAGGCAACAGCAGGAGCACAGGTTACCTGGCAGTGTGGAAATAAAGAACGCTGTCCCCTTGTGAGAAGAGAGTAGATTGCAATCCACGAAGCCATTTCACTCCTTCAGAATGACATCTCAGCATTCCTAGTTATCTGTTGAAGGTCAGATTGCTGGACTAGTGGAGACCCTGAGAGCCTCTTGTCACTTTCATAGAACGTACAACATAGAACAGTATAGCACAGAACAGGCCTTCTGCACAGAACAGGTCTTCATGTGTAGTCATTCTACTGCTGCTCCAGCACTCAGAAGTTGGATGTTTACATCATGTGCTGCAGTGGAAGCTGTCACAATGGCTATCAGATACCATATCATGATTGGACTCGTAAGTGTGTGGACAGAGTTGGCCACCGTTTCTATCCTGGAAGGAATGGATTATAATCTTTCTGCGAAGCCCTGTGCCAAGCAACTGCCAGACCACTCCATGCTCCTTGACTGTCAAAACAGGCTTTCTGGCAGGTTTCCCAAGGCACTACAAATTTCACTCTGTATCACTTTTCTCTGCATCCTGTCTCACTGAAACCCTCATCCAAATCCTCTGCAAACTTACCTCCTGGTGAGCTGGCACCTGCACTGTCCTTTCTCCCTGCCCTGGCTGCTGGTCTGTCACACCCAGTACATCATTGTGCACAGATTCTGGCTCTAGGATTTCTCCAATTATACATGGTGGAATATCTGAGGAGTTGGAGATGTGCTGCTCCCTTCCTGTTGAATCGTGTTGCCAACTCTGGTTGTACAACACCTTGTTCTGTAAGCAGGAAGGAAGGATGTCAGTAAGTATTATGCTATCTGCTTGGCTGATAATGGGTATCAGGTTTGAGTTGCTGAAGTGCACAAGCCACAAGAGGAGTGGCTAACGGGAGTGAACAGGCATACCTGCAAATGATAAGCTCCATGGAAGAGATGTACTGGTTATCATACGGATGGCATTACTGAGCCTGTGGAACGACGGGGTCGACACCATTGAAACGGACAGTAACTTCATACAAAATGCTTTTCACACTCCCACGTTTCCGTCACTGTCTTTGAATGAGTAGCTGGAGCTGATGTAAGCACCCCATGGTCTGCAGTAAAACTGTGAGAGGGTTTGGTGAAGCATCTGAATATTAGAAATGCTTCCTGAATGATCGAAACCGTTGCTATGACAATGATGAGAGTGCAGTAAAATGAGTAGTGTTTGGGGCAAGTGGTGCAGTTGGTGAAATGTGCAACTTGTGGATACGGTAACTGACTTTGACCATGGATTTATGGTCATTGAACTTCATACAAAATTGCCAAAAATTTCCACATGGCTCAAACCCTGGTATTGGCTATCTTTACGCATTACCTCCTGATTAGCCCTTCTAAATTGCCTGCAGATATGGAGCACCTCTCCAACGTTTCACTTCACTTGAGTAAAGACTCCACTGGAGTATCCGTAAACCTTGGAGTCCACTCCTTTCATGTTTGCAAGGTCAGATTAATTTCCTGCGCGATTGCAGCAGCCACACAAACCTTCCCCACCTTTAAGCAGTGCAAGCCGCTCAGCAGATTGGCCCCCTGTTGTTGCTTCTGTGAAAGCGAAAGGATGCGAAGAGCTTCCTGGATGCCCAAGTCACTGAAGGCAAGCAGGCAACACTAAGTTGGCAATTAACAGCCAACGGGTAATTAAACAGCATGATTTCCTCACTGTTTTCAGGAACGATGGCATTTTTCTAGTTACTTTCATTTCTGGTTTGTTGAGAGTGTAACTAAAAATCATCTGTTATTCAACCTTTCCCTAGTTTTCCTCACTTTCAGTAAATCCACCTGAAAATGAATGCAAATTGAACCTTGGCTCTGAAATTCAATTCCACTGACTTAAGTGGAACCAAATTTCATATGGGCAGTTCAACAGATGTACATTGCGAGAGCAGTCAGCAAAGCGTCTGGGATCTTGGCATTGAGATAAAGTAATATCTCATTTTACAAACAGCCTTAACAAAATCATTCTAACAAACGTTGTCCTGGAGCCTATTTGATTCAAATCATTCAACCGTGTCTTGTGAATGAATATTTTTGTGCCTTTACATGGTATTATATTTGCCTTCTATCATGAGCTTTTATGTGGTTTTCAGGAATGCATCGCCTTCATAATTTGAGACATTATATTTGAGGTTTTGAGTCCAAAAGTATCAAAGTTATGGTGAATCTTTATAAAAAGGCTTGGCAACAGCTGGGGTGTTGTGTCCAGCTCTGAGGCCTACACTTTCAGAAGGATATGAAGGTTCTTGGAATGTTACAGAGGAGATTTACTGGCAGAATTCTAGGGATAAAGGATTTTAACTAAAAAAAGTGTTTGGAGGTTGGTAGAAGATTATGACGGGTTTGTAAAGACGCTAAAGTGGCTCCCAGTAGCTGATGTTATGAGGACTTGCGGGCATTTTAAGATTGTGAGCAAGTGATACAAATGGGATGTGAGGAAGAACTTATCTTTGCAGTGAGTGATAATGACCTGGAACTCATTGCTTATGAGGACAGTGGAAGCAGAGAAGTCGATCAATGATTTCAAAGGGAAACTGGATAGGCAGTTGGTTCCACTTATGTCAATTAGCAAAACATATAAAACAGACCATAAGAGTTTCCACAGGAATGTTTAAAAAAAAATTACTAGCAAGGGCAGATTTGAGTCCCTTCCAGATGGAGAACTGAAGGATTATAATGAGAGATAACAAAATGGCAGAGGAACTAGATAAATAATGTGTCTGTCTTCAAGAAAGGCGTGGAGCATCTAGTAGACCTGCTACATCACGGTTCCAGGAGCCCTGCTTCAATCCAGATCTCTGGTACCGTCTGTGTGGGGTTTACACGTTCTTCCTGTGACCGCGTGGGTTTCCTCCTACATTCCAACGCCATGCCGGTTGATAGATAAATTGGATGCTGTGAATTGCCCCCCAATGTGCCTGTGTGTGGTGGAATCTGGAAGGAGCAGAGGGAAATGTGGAGAAAATAAAACGGGATTTGTGTAAATGGACGCTTGATTGTTGGCTCAGAGCCCGTTTCCATGCTGTAGAGCTCTATGACTTCAATGAAGCACAAAAATAACTGGAGAACCTACCTGTGTAAAGGAAATTACCTGTGTAAAGGAAATTACCTGTGTAAAGGAAATTAGAATAAAAAAGAAATACTACCGGTAGTTAATGAGCCTGAAAACTGATAATTCAGAAGGATCTGATGATCTGCATCCCAGGGCTTTAGAGGAGGTGGTATGCAAATAATGGATACTCTGGTTATCATCTTCCAACATTCTATATATTATACAACATAGAACATTACAGCACAGTACTGGCCCTTTGACCCACAATGTTGTGCCGACATTTTATCCTGCTCTAAGATTTATCTAACCCTTCCCTCCCACATAGCCCTCCATTTCTCTATCATCCAGGTGGCTATCTAAGAGTCTCTTAAATGTCCCTACTGTATCTGCCCCCAAAGCCTCTGTTGGCAGTGTGTTACATGCACCCACCACCCTCTGTGTAAAAAAAAACTTACCTCTGACATCCCCCTTATATCTTCCTCCAATCATCTTAAAATTATGTCCCCTCGTGTTAGCCATTTTCGCCCTCGGAAAAAGTCTCTGACTGTCCACTCGATCTGTGCCTCTTATCATCTTGTAAACCTCTATCAAGTCACCTCTCATCCTCCTCTTCTCCAAAGAGAAAAGCCCTAGCTCACTCAACCTATCCTCATAAGACATGCTCTCCAATCCAGGCAGCACCCTGGTAAATCTCCTCTGCACCCTCTCTAAAGTTTCCACGTCCTTCCTATAATGAGGTGACCAGAACTGAACACAATACTCCAAGTGTGGTCTAACCAGAACTCAAGACAGCTGCAACATTACCTCTCGGCTCTTGAACTCAATACTCCGACTAATGAAGGCCAACACACCATACGCCTTCTGAACAACCCTATCAACCTGTGCGGCAACCTTGAAGGATCTGTGGACGTGGACCCCAAGATCCCTCCGTTCCTCCACACTGCTAAGAGTCCTGCCAATAATCTTGTATTCTGTCTTCAAATTCAATCTCCCGAAGTGAATCACTTCACATTTTTCCAGGCTGAATTCCATCTGCCACTTCTCAACCCAGCTCTACATTCTATCAATATCCTGTTGTGATCTACAGCAACCTTCTACACTATCCACAACACCACCAACCTTTGTATCATCAGCAAATTTACTAACCCACCCTTCCACATCCTCATCCAAGTCAATTATAAAAATCACAAAGAGCAGGGGTCCCAGAATAGATCCCTGCGGAATACCACTGGTCACCGACCTCCAGGTAGAATACGTTCCATCTACCACCACCCTTTGTCTTCTATGAGTGAGCCAATTCTGAATCCACACAGCCAAGTTTCCCTGGATCCCATGCCTCCTGACTTTCTGAATGAGCCTTCCATGAGGAACCTTATTAAACACCTTACTAAAATCCATGTACACCACATCCACTGCTCTACCTTCATCAATGTGCTTTGTCACATGCTCAAAGAATTCAATCAGGCTTGTGAGGCACGACCTGCCCCTCACAAAGCCATGCTGACTGTCCCTAATCAGCCTATGCTTCTCTAAATGCCCAAAAGTCCTGTCTCTAAGAACCTTCTCCAGTAATTTGCCCACCACTGAAGTAAGACTCACTGGTCTGTAATTCCCAGGGTTATCCCTACTCCCTTTCTTAAACAAAGGAACAATATTTGCTACCCTCCAATCATCTGGCGCTACTCCAGTGGCCAGTGAGGACGCAAAGATCATTGCCAAAGGCGCAGCAACCTCTTCCCTTTCTTCCCATAATAACCTTGGATATATCCCATCTGGTCCCGGTGACTCATCTATCTTAATGTTTTTCAAAAGTTCCAGCACATCCTCCTTCCTCACGCCAACATGCCCTAGTGTGTCAGTCTGTTGTACGCCATCCTCACAAAGGTCAAGGTCTCTCTCTCTCTGGTGAATACTGAAGCAAAGTATTCATTAAGGACCTCCACTACCTCTTCCGACTCCAAGCACACTTCCTCTTTTATCCCTGATCGGTCCTACCCTCACTCTAGTCATCCCCCTATTCTTCACCTACGTGTAGAACATCTTGGGGTTTTCCTTAATCCTACTCGTCAAGGACTTCTCATACCCCCATCTAGCTTTCCTAAGTCCATTCTTAAGCTCCTCTTGCCTACCTTGTAACTCTCTAGAGCCCTGTCTGATCCATGCTTTCTAACTCTCAGGTAAGCTTCTTTCTTCCTCTTGACAAGATATTCTACATCTCTTGTCAACCATGGTTCCTTCACTCTACCATCCTTATCCTGCCTCAATGGGACAAACCTATCCAGAACCACATGCAAGTACTCCTTAAACAACCTCCACGTTTCCACTGTGCACTTCCCCAAGAACAACTGTTCCCAATTTATGCTCCCAAGTTCATGCCTAATAGCATCATAATTCCCCCTCCTTCAGTTAAATACTTTCCCATATTGTCTGCTCCTCTCCCTCTCCAAGGCTATGGTAAAGGTCAAGGAGTTATGGTCACTATCTCCAAAATGCTCTTCCACTGAGAGATCTGAAACCTGATATGGCCTCTCCTCTAGTTGGCCTGTCCACATACTGTGTCAGGAATCTTTCCTGGACACACTTAACGAACTCTGCCCCATCTATCCCCTTTACACTCAGGAGGTGCCAATCAATATTAGGGAAGTTGGAATCACTCATGACAACAACCCTTTTATTTTTGCACCTCTCCAAAATCTGCCTCCTGATCTGCTCCTCAGCGTCTCTGCTGCTATTGGGGTGACTTAGAATACTCCCAATAGAGTGATCTCTCCCTTCCTGTTTCTGACTTCCACCCACACTGACTCAGTGGACGATCCCTCCAGGACATCCTCCCTTTCTACAGCTGTGACACTGTCCCTGATCAGCAAAGCCACTCCCCCACCTCTTTTACCTCCGTCCCTGTCCCTTTTGAAACATCTAAACCACGGAATATCCAGCAGCCATTCCTGGCCTTGTGACAGCCAAGTCCCTGTAATTGCCACCACATCATAGTTCCACGTACTTACCCATGCTCTAAGTTCATCACCCTTATTCCTGATACTTCTCACATTAGACACACTTCAGCCCATCCAACTGACTGCAGTCTTGCCCTTTCAAATGCCTATCCTTCCTCACAGTCTTTCTACACTCTGCATCTACTTGTACAGTAAATGAACCAACCTCTGACCTATCCCTCTGGTTCCCAAACTAGTTTAACCCCTCCCCAACAGTTCTGGCAAACCTGCCCACAAGAATATTGGTCCCCCTCCAGTTCAGGTGTAACCTGTCTCTTTTGTACAGTTTGTACCTTCCCCAGAAGAGATCCCAATGATGAACAAATCTCAAACCCTGCCCCCTGCACCAATTCCTTAGCCATGCATTCATCTGCATGTTCTGGAATAGTTTTTTGTAGATTCAAGGGTGGCAAATGTGACCTTACAATTATTGAAATGAGGGAGAGAGGAAATAGAGAACTGACCTCCTGGCTTGGTACCACTAATTAGGATTAGGTTAGAATCTATAATAAGAACACTTAAAAAATAATAATAGTATGATTGAGCAGGTCAATGACAGCCACCTTATCTTGTAACGATGTCCCCTCATTCGATATCTGCACTGTCATGCCCTGTCAGGATTTGTATGTTTCAATAAGATCAAGCCACATTCTATGGCCACTATTCTTTAGAGCTTGGACAAATGAGAGGTGAGCTTGTTGAAACGTACAGATTTTTAAAGAGGGTCTGCCAGATATTACCCTGACTGTAGTATCTAGAAGTAGGGGTCAGAACCTCAAAAACGGGGTTGACCATTGTTGGATTTGACTGTTTTATATCTTTTCTTTTCAGTAATTTTTACATGTATAGTGTTTAACACACCTCAAGTGGCTGTACAAGGTATAACTACTTCCTAGCTGGTTGGTTCGTCCATCAGGTGAATACGTGTTTTCTCATTGGTTGGTTTTGCCACAGGTATCTAACAGGTTTGCTGATTGGACTGTTGTTATCTAAGAAGTATCTCTTATCTCAGGTATAAAAGGTGTCGTTTTTTTGTTAACTCTCTTGCTCTCTTCCCCCTGGCCTTAGCTCTGTTTAGTTCCTTTGTCTCGGCTCATCTCCCAGTAGTAAAGCTAGTGCCAAGTGCTCTGTGACTGTTTCTTTGTCTTAAACTTTTCCAATAAAACTTTGTGAAGCACCAAGTTGTTTTCAACTCATTCCTGGACTCCTGAAAGAACCCGTGGATTCGAAAATAACCAGATCCGACACCATTTAGGACTGATGTAAGGAGAGAGTTCTTCATTCAGATGATGGTGAATTCTCCTCCCTGGCAGAGTTGTGGAGACTGTCATCAATTACATTTCAGAACTGGATTGATCAATTTCTGGCTATTGGGGGAATTACGGGATGTGGGGAATTACGGGATCTGGGGATTAGTGCAGGGAAATGGCTATAAGGTGGAAGAATTAATCATGACCTTGTTAAAAGGCACAACAGGTTTGATAGTGGAGAAGCTCAGGGGGCTGAAATGACCACTCGACGTTCTTATGTTGATGGAATTAAGCTTGCAGGGTTGCAGGAAGAGGGCAATGGGATTGATTGGTTTACTCTACAGAGAGCCAACATGGTGTTCAGATGAGTGCTTCCTCCTGTGGCGTAATCACTCTAGAACTCTTAGGTTTCTATGTTTTGTGCTTCGTGCATAGAGCAAAGAACAGCATTTTTTTAACCAGACACAAATGTTTTCAGTAGAATGGGAAGATTTTCAATTTGCCACCCAAGCAATATGATTCAGATGCTGACAACAGAAAGCTCCAGAGGGCGATGGAAATAAAAATCTTAAGGTTTTAAAATGGGTGGTCAGTCACAATGCCAGTTTTATACCAGCAAGGCAAGTTCAAAATCTGTTCCTACACACCTCACTTCTGAAACAGGACAGCGAGTCAATGTAAGCCGAGTAAACAAAACCTCTGTACA
Source organism: Pristis pectinata (assembly GCF_009764475.1). NCBI lineage: Eukaryota > Metazoa > Chordata > Chondrichthyes > Rhinopristiformes > Pristidae > Pristis > Pristis pectinata. Next base: position 108,652,754 of record NC_067409.1, read on the forward strand.
TGGGAAACATAAGAAATTTCGAAAATACTTTATTTCATTATCACTAGTTTCATGTCTGAGATTCAGAAATTGCATCGACAGCCTTAAAAGCCAGGAGCAGGGCTTGTAGTTCTGGCCCATTTTTTTCAATCCATTGTATTGTTTGAGGCCTTGTCTCTACTCAGTGCCTCATCACTCAACTCCAAGACCATGTGGTCAAGCAACATCAACCTTTCAACTACAACTAAATTCCAGTGAGTCGTGAACATTAGCAATGACAATGGGTGATAGGTCTATGGTGAACCAGCTTATACAATATAGAAGAGGACTTGTATTCTATTGAATTACTATTAATGCTATTCTGTCTGAAAAAGGTTATTTGATTCACATTGATCAAACGTATTGGACATCAGATAATTATATATATTGCCACACATGGCTATCAAATATTCTGTTGAATTCGCTACAGAATTTGGGGTGAGACCTGACACCCTAGCCAATGCTAAGAGTGGTTATTTGCAAGTAATTTAAAATAAATATATATGGTCTATCTTATATTCAAACTACCTCCAGAAGGAAGTTGTATATTTACTGAAAATAGTTATCTGGATGTGCACATTAGAAAGGCCCTTTCTCATTCTGATCTCTCACATTCAGTTCCTGTCTTTCTAATCTGTTCCTGGAATTTCCTGCATTTCTTTTCTACTGCAGATAGCGTAGCTAATGCAACTTGAAGTTTGCATGTGATATTTTATACAGTTAATGTAAGTTAAGGTTTTTCCATGTTTGGAAATACATTCCAGAAATGAAGCTTGAAGCTGTGACTCAAGGATTCATACAGCTCGCCGGAAGATGAAGGAATTCTGAAGTGTGACAGATCCACAATCATTTTAGCAGTAAAAGGAGCTGAACACATGTCATGGCTTGTTTCTCACCACAGCTAAATTGATTCAATGTTCCAAAGGAACTCAACTAAATTGTGGCCTACCCGTTACTAAAGTAACACATGCTAGCCATGTGTGGCAATATATATGATTATCTGATGTCCAATATGTTTGATCAATGTGAATCAAATAATCTTTTTCAGACAGAATAGCATTAATAGTGATTTACAAACTTGTTTACATTTAAAATTAAATTAAACATCTATCTTAATTATATAATTTTGTTAATATTCCTAAACCTCAGCCTTTATTCCCTACAGCATCGAAGCACTGCATTAGGAAAGCAGAGTAAAAAATATTAGGTGACTTTCAGTCTAAAATGTATTCATATAAAATTTTATGGCTTATAATTTAAATCCTCTGAAAAGTCTTGCTCTGATTAAGTGCCATGCTTCCTCATCATAGAGTAAAATCCTGTGCTGTCACAATTTGCCTGTGTTGTTGTTCAACTGGAAGATCTAGAACAAATCTCTTATCCTTCATTGTCTCTGTAATTTCAACACTGTTATACTTTCGTTATTTTCCCCGTGTGTTCCAATGTTTTTAAGCAACAAAATTCTGTCCATATGTAAGCTTTTGTTTTCCTCTACTACTGGTTCATTAGCATATTTTTATGAATAATATATAAAAAGTTACTTTCTGCCATCATAAGACTCTTCTTTCAGATAATTAAGGCTATTTATTAAAAGTTTAGACTAGACTGTGTCAATATTCGCACAGGTTGTCCCACACAGAAATAATACTTTCCAGTGGACCAGTTAAGTTTAAAGAGAGCGTGGGAACTGGGACCCCAGCGAGTAGAAAGGGAGGAGCAGCAAACATTACCTGATGAGCCAAATGCTGAACCATTGGGATTTCTGAATAGTCAGGTAGGGGATTATTGGAGTTTTGCAACAGTTAGAATATCTTTTAAATCCCAGTTGCATCCAAATAATTTGTTACCTCAAACAATGCCTTTTTTTGTTACTTCTTCTGCTAAGACAGATGCTCATCTCATTGGTAATGGGTTTTTGAGACAATAACTTGGAAATGATAATGTCAATAAAGTAAGTTGCCATTTCAGACATGTTTATTGTTTGGTACCTCCAAAAGCATTTGGTCTTTCTTCTCTCAACCACGCAGGGAGGAAAGGTTGGTTCAAATGGCAAACATTTAGAAATTACAAATGTAAAAAGTGTTCACAAAATTGTTGAGCTGGATACTTTTTAGCACAAGTGATAGCAATAGTCGAAAAAGAATTTTGCTTAATTGTGAAACAGACTAAGATTTTAACAAAAGGTCCTGAGATAAGATTCCTGGTGATACATCTGCTATGTTTAACCAGTGTAATGAGGATAAATTTACAAGTTTTGTTGCCTCCCTTCCTCAGAACGTCAGAGATTATTGGGCCCTGCAGGATTTTCCATCTGTGAGTTTTATTGGATAGTAAACGCTGTGCCACCATGTTCTCCCCACCAAATAAAGTCCTGACGTGCAGCCGGCATTTCCAAAGCTATAGACTGGATGAATGATTTGTAAATTTAGTCCTATAATGGTCATATAATCCTGATATCAAATTATGCCTGTGGTCCCAGTATTGAAATAATACTCTTTCTGTAACCCTGATATTAAACTTCTTCTGGTCCTGATGTAAACTCCGCCGATGACAAAACAATCCTTACATTAAAATGCTCTAGTGACAGTACAATCCTAACAGAAACCACCTCCTCCAGTACCAGAACAGTTTATGTTAAACTCCTCTAATGGCAATACAATCTTCATTATTAAACTCCTCTAGTGACAGTACAGTTCTCATGTAATATTACTCTGATTGTAGCTTTACAATCCTGATGTAAAACATGCATCTGTATATTCAGTTGTTTTACAGCTGATGCAATTATCCTTCATAATGCACATACAGCCAAGAGGTGCTTTCAACTGGGATTATGGTTGAATCCTGGGATTACATTCTAGACCAAACGAGAGATTTAAAAATATTTGCAGTATTTGGCTTTCATCTTTATGTTGGCAACATGCGGAAAGTGATTGATTGTCTTTTTTTTGGTATTTCTGTATAATGGTCAGAAATCTGCTTATTCGGGTATCTGTTCATCTGGACTTGACTGTGTGAATTGCTTGTAGATCACCTTCATGACTGTTAGCCTTCTGTTTACAAGAAGTTGATTGAGCAGACTGAACCGGGCTGCAGCTGTTGTGAACAACATAGCTGGCCAAGAACACATTGATCAGTCTCAGCATGAAGGATCAAGAATTTCTGCAAAAATTAATGAGGCACCAGGGTCTGATCAATGGTGTCTTGGAAGATCCTGCATCAGGTCACTTAGCTTCATGCTGTTTCTGTGATCCAGCCCATCTGGTTGACTTTTACACTGGGGTCTGATGAATGAAAAGCTTGCAAAATCCTGTTAATCTTTTGAAATTACTTTTCTTGACCGAAGACCAGCTGCATGCAGTGCTTTTAGATTCTACATGTCCGTTGTTTGTTAAGATCACCGACTGGTCGCAACGTCACTTTTCAAAAGTCCTAGGCCTGGTGCCATTGCTAGGAATGTGCGTCAGCTTTTAACTGCTCCAGCTGTAACTTCTGCAGGTGACTCTGTGATAGTGTTTTCAGTTGTACATATTATGTAATGTTCAGTGCTGGAATGGCAGCAGGATATACCATCTTAAGAGTTCAGAATAAAAAGAGAAAGAGGGCTGAATTTTCAGTTTTCCTTCCCGGTGGGAATGTAGTAACAGTGCATTGAAAGCAAAGCAAAAGAATTTACCAGCTGTTGTTGCTAACACACTGTTGTGCTCCTTCACATGGATGGATATTCAGCTGTTTGGAAATGTATAAACTGGAGTCTTAGATTTCAACCAGCAAGTATTCTGACATCAGAATCAGGTTTATCATCACTGAAGTAATGACGTGAAATTGTTGTTTTGCGGCAACCAGACAAAATTACCATAAATTACAAAATGAATAAATAGTGCAAAACAAAAGGAATAACGAGGTAGTGTTCATGGGTTCATGGACTGTTCAGAAATCTGATGGCAGAGGGGAAGAAGCTGTTTCTGAATCATTGAGTGTGGGTCTTCAGGCTCCTGTACCTCCTCCCCGATGGCAGTAATGAGAAGAGGGCAGGTCCTGGATGGTGAGGGTCCTTAGTGATAGATGCCACCTTCTTGAGGCACCGCCTCTTGAAGATGTACATGATGGAGTACATTGCATTTTTCTACTTTCTATTGATCTTAGTGAGGACAACAGGCTTGTAATTTCCTGGAGTAAAATACTGCAGCCACTGGAAAACTGAAATTATAAAAATGCTGGTAATACATAGCAGACCAGCCAGCACCTGTGGAGAGAGAAACAGAGTTAAATGTTTCAGGTTGCTGACCTTTCAACACAACTTGCGTTGTAATTTCCTAAATAAGTTTTATCATTCTTGTGAAACGCAAATAACACCTTCTTGCTCTCCCAGTCGTATGTAATTTCATTGATGATTAATGGACAAAATGGGGCTGACTAACAGCCAGCTTTCAGTTGCTTGTGGCTCAGCTCCTCTCAGACCCTCCCTGTGTGCTTGGCTAAATGCTGAAGTCCAAGATGAGGTCGATATCAGATGCTGGTGCTGCTGGACTCATCATTGAGCCGAATGGCAGAGCAATGCCGTGCTATGGAAAGGGAGGGAGCCTGATGCACTTTTTGTCGGCCCCTCACTTTAAGTCAAGGATGATTGGCATACGGATAGTGACACTATTCATTTGAATGGGGTTTATTGAGTCCTTGGGGGGGGGGGGGAGGTGAGAGGTTGAATAATTTTTACATTATTTTGATGTTATTAATTACTTGTACTTTAGTTGTAAAAATGTAATATTTCTTTTCAGTTATTTAAATCGGGATACTATAAAGGTCTCTGATGATTAGACTTTAAAAACAATTTAGTCTTTGTCAGTGGAAAACTGTCACAGCTTTTGTGGTGGAGCTTCAGCAGGACCTTGCTGACACCTACTTGCCACCTGGAGCTTGTTCGACGTCTTGAGTTGTTGGAGGTTTGTCTTGTTTGATCATCCACATGGTAAAGGTAAATCCAGGCAACAGGCCAAATCCAGCTTTATTCGGGACTTCTGCCAAACTAGAATGTGGGTTTTCTCCAGTACTTGCATCACAAATTACAGTGCATCTAAAAATATTTCTAATGTTTTATCTTAAACTACCCTGCTACTTTTACTTTTTATTGTTTGGATTTTCTCACTAATTGCTCATCATCCATAGTAACTGTAGTTAAACTCAGTACCAAGAAGTTCTTTGCTGTTTTATTTCCTTTTATCCTATGGCATATTTCCAACATTCTTCCCACAGTTTTGCCCTCCTTGTTTCATGTTGGATTCTAAACTTTGTTTTTCATCTTAATTTTACTCATCGTAAGTAAGAATTTTAGTAAATCATTATTGCCAAAGAATTGCGCTACACCTCAAGAAGGTAAAACTGCCTCAATGTGGCTTTTTGCCCCCACCATGATATCCCATTGCCCTCAAAGCTCTAAATCTCAAATGTAATAGAACTGGTGGCCCCACCATGATATCCCATTGCCCTCAAAGCTCTAAATCTCAAATGTAATAGAACTGGTGGACTACTCCAGAGCTGGCAGAGAAAGATGGGTTTGGAGTGCTAATGCAGGGTTGCTGGGTGGGGTATACACTTTGGGAGGAGTTGAGATTTTCAAGGTTCCAGTTAGGACATTTGGGTATTGAGGTAGGGTCAGGGACATCTTCGGCTTTCGTCATACATTCAAGTCGGGGTATACTGTTGATAGGTCTGAAGGAGACCCATAAACAGGAGTTTAAGAATGGGGGTGGGGAGTGGGGGTGGATTAAGCAAATTAAGATCTCAAGAGGACCTATCTACAAAGTGGAACTAAACACCAAAATTCATGGCAGTTGACCAAGTAAGCCAGTTTGTTACTTGGCACAGAAGTGGGCCTCACTTTCATTTGGACACCTGGGTGAATGGCCAGCATGAAAGAATTTTAGGTGAATAATCTCCAATTGTGCTATTAACACCACAGATGGCACTGCACATCTGGGTGTCTCTACACGACACATGGAGTTAGAAAGCAGTTGAAATAATCCACAATGCCTAATTGTAGTGCTACTGTTAAACAATCAAGTTTGCCATTTTCCTGACAGCAATAATGTTGATCGTAAATTCTTGCCCTGGTGAATATAAATGCTATATTGATTATACCTTGCTCCTCATTATATGCTGCAATAATTATCTTGCTCACCTTGTTTTGTGTATCTTCAGGAAGGTACCAGCCCACTGAGAAATGCATGAGTGATTTCAGTGTTGAGCAATGTATCAATCAATATACTGCCCATCACAGAGCAGTTGTCACCCTAAGTACAACAAGATGCATGAAAGTGGACACTGTGATGCATCTTGTTGTACTTAGGGTGACAACTGCCCAGTTTTCAGCAACTACAATGTATTTCTTGATATTAAATTTATCAGGGACATTTTTAAGCTATCCTGGAAATCTCTTCAAACCAATATAGGCCTCATTGATAATTATAAATCTCAATGAAACCATCCCAATGAAACCCAAGGACCAATCTTTCATGATCCTAGGGTTTCCTCCTTTAGGTGCATATCCCCGTTATCCAGAAACTTCAGTTTTATTGCAATTTGTGTTCTGACATTTCTGTTATTGGTGTCTTTGCCTCCTGCTTTGTGAATTATGCAGAGTACCATCACTGATTCAGTTTGGAATTGTAACCACTGTTCCATTGCCATCATTTTTTATACAAAATATTCACTTAGTCATTCTTCAAGATGCATATGTGTCACTAGCAAGGCCAACATTTACTGCTTATCTTTAATGCTCCTTGAGAAGTTGGTGGTGAGCTGCCTCCTTGAACTGCTGTGATACACATGGTGAAGGCATCCGTACCATACTGCTGTGTAGCAAGGTGCTGATTGAGGAATGGCAATATATTTCCAAGTCAAGTTGGTGTGCAACTTGCAAGAGAACTTGCTGCCGTGGATTCTGGTTCCTTAGTCTTATTCTTTTTGGCAATAGAAGATGCAGGTTTGGGAGATGCTGTTGAAGCAGTCTAGGTCTAGCTGAGTAATAGTAATGCATTTTATAGCTGCCACACTATGCAGCCACTGTACAATCATAGTAGTTTGGCTACCAATCAAGCAGGCTGGTGTGTCCTGGATGCTGTTGAGTTCCTTGAGTTTTGTTAACACTCTTCCAGGGCAAGCAGAGAGTGTTCCATCACTCTCCTGATTTGTAAATGGTGGAAAGGCTTTCAGGCATCAAGAAATGAATCACTGCATAAAGATATACAACCATTTTTGCTTGACTGGCGTAGTTGAGTTTCTGTTTAATAATGACTGCCCTCCCCCCCCCCCCCCCCCCATCCCCAGAACATTGATGATGAGGGACTCAGTAATGGTGATGCCATTGATTATGAATGATTGGTGATTAGATTGTTTCTTGTCGATAATTGCCCGAAACTTTTGTGGTATGGATGTTACCTAGCCCTTATCAGCCCAAGTCTGACCGTGGCATCAGTCTTGCTGCATGCAGGAACGGACTGCTTCAGTCGCTAAGGGGTTATGCGCAGAACTCAATATGTGAGGTCCTCGTCAGGGAACATCCCCATGTTATGATGGGAGGAAGGCTAGATGAAGATAGTTGAGCCTGGGATCCACCTCAGGAATTTCTGTAGCACAATCCTAGGGCTGGACAATTTTTTTTGCTAATAACATGTGCCACTGCCAATTGACCTAAATGAATCTTTATGTAGAAACTCAGTGGTCTTGATTATGCTACTCCCCTAGCATTCAAAACACAACATCTAGTTTAATAACTCCAAATGGAAGTCCACTATTTATTCTGCACAGCCATGTATACCGGTGGTGTTCCCGAGAGGGTGCGGTGCAACAGAGAATTCTTCTTTGTTTAGCTTGACCTCACTTATTGTTTATGCTGTCTTCCTGTCCCCCTGCAATAATAGCCGTGTTCTCCTGTTGTCTCATAGGTCCCAGGTTGCGAGAGACAGTTATTTAAATGCTTTAACAGACTAGTAACTGAAGTGTACAAAGCAGCAGGTGTTTCAGTTTGCTGTCTGTATGAAACAGTTATTGAATAGCATCCACGCCTTTACATTGAGTGTCCATTCATTGGTTATTAATGCATGCAATTAACTAGTTCAACTTCTAGTCTATTAATCATAAGTACTAACTGTGAGAAGACTGCACCAGTTTTAAAAAGTAGTTAACTTATCGCTTGGGGGTGGGGAAGGAGACTGGGAATGGACCACAGAAGGAGAAAAAAAGAGTGGGAGGGAGGGAGAGAAAAACCTGGACCGGTCCCCAGACACACACGCACCTGGCTACTTGTACCATTCAATAACTCATCCTAGAAAATTATAATTTCTGATACCTGCAGTATTTAAATGAATATATGGTCTGTTAACCAAACTGACAACACCTGGCAAAATTAGGGAGATGTCAGAAGTCCAAGGATTACCGGACTTGCATGGCACAGAGTGAGGAGAGGGAGACAATTGCACAGGAGAATGTTAAGCCATCAGAGGTTATTGAGGAAACATTATTTTAAAAGTGATGAAGTTTTAATGTTGTTTGACAGTGCAATTTATAGAAATTAATCACAAGTTCCCAGAACATTTTTGAACAGATTATAAGAGTTCCTTGTTAAATCTTAAATCCAAGACATATTGTATATATACAAATCAGAAAACAATCTGCTGGAGGATCTCAGCGGGTCAGGCAGCATCCGTGGAGGCAGAGGAATGGTCAGCATTTTTGGGTCTTGACCGAAAACATTGACCATCCCTCTGCCTCCACAGGTGCTGCCTGATCTGCTGAGTTAAGATATCTTTATTAGTCACATGTACATCAAAACGCACAGTGAAATACATCTTTTGCACAGAGTGTTCTGGGGGGGCAGCCCGCAAGTGTCACCACACTTCCGGCGCCAACATAGCATGCCCACAACTTCCTAACCCGTACGCCTTTGGAATGTGGGAGGAAACGGGAGCACCCGGAGGAAACCCATGCAGACACGGGGAGAACGTACAAACTCCTTACAGACAGTGGCGGGAATTGAAGCCGGGTCGCTGGTGCTGTAAAGCATTACGCTAACCTCTACACTACTGTGCCTGCAGCAGATTGTTTTTTGCTTCAAATTATAGCATCTGCAGTCTTGTGTCTCCAGAATATATATGAATATTTGTGTATCTGTTTACTCAAAGAATGTAAATGATTATTGCTGTATAACATAAAAAGAAAATGATTTGGCTCAGAATGTTTTACAAGCAAGAAAATCTTCATAAAAAGAGTTTGTTTAAAAACCAAAAAGTCCAGATGCTTGTCAATGAAATGCAAAACATTAATCTTGTAATGAAGTATGATTCCATGATTTTTAATACCAGCATGACTTCTACTGTTTACTTAGTCATCTGGGGTTTTGGATAGAGAATGTGTATAACATCATTAATATTCTAAATATGAGAAGCAATGAGGTTTTAATTAGTGGTTTTTGCTTTGTTTACTTTGCAGAGACTTAAAGCAGCGCTGAGTCAACACCCTACAGCTTTGTCAAATGGAAACATGAATATGATGGGTCAAGTAATGGAGATGATGACATCCAGGCAGGAACAGGCACCACAGCCACATCATCCCATGCACTCACATGCACACCAGCCTCCCCCACAACACCCCTTCACGCATCAGCACCAACCACAACCACATCAGCTTCACCCTCATCACCACCAACAAAGCCACACCCATTCTCATCCAAACTTACACACACACAACCCACAGCATCACAATCCCCCACTTCAGTCTCTGCCCACAGGAGCACAAAGTCAGGTAAATCATCTCAGGATCCTATTCAAATATTATTACAGGTAAATGGGTTCTGACATTGTTGGAATGCAGTATGAGGTAGAGATAACATAAGAAAATAGGAGGAAGCCAGCTGGGCCCTCAGGCCTTCCATGCTATTCGGTATGATGTGCCTGATGTGCCAATGCCCCATAGCACTCAATCCCCAAATCTTTTAAGAAATTTAACTACCTCCTCATTAGATACCTCCATGATCTAGCCTCCACAAACCTCCAGGGTAGAAGTGATCATACCTTCTGTATTCATTCATAATGTCAATAGGAATTTTAGGCAATTATAAGACAAAAATATGATGTATATTACAAAATATTTATCAGTGTCCCGAGAGAACTCTGGGGAACAATTTCTCCTGTTGCAGCCTCAAAGTAAGCTCATTAATGGTTTTTGTACACTGATGTTTCCAGGAAAATCATAAACCTTAATAATAAAAAAAAATACAGGTAGATTTGCAACTGGGCCTGAAACTGTGGAGGCAGCACACCACTGCCTCAAGAAACTTGGTGATCCTCATTTCTTTATGCCCAGCCCTTTATCACCTGAAGAAAAAAAAACTTTTTTGTAAACCTACCTTGCCAGCTGTAGCTCTTGGGAATGATCTGGGAGAAGGGTGGTTGAGGCAGGTGTTGTGGGTCAGTAGTGAGTGTTGGAAGTTGCCAGGACTGAAGTCAGAAGGAGCTCTGATGGCCATGGAGAAAACAATTCAATATCTTCGCAATAGTTAGCAAGCGCCACGATCATTAGAACTCCTGAGCAGAGCAGGCTTGACACTCCTCAGCTGCAAACTTTACACAGGAGGTCCTTTAACAGCTGTTAAGCTCTTAATTAATGTCTACAAGTGCATTGTACCTATTCCAGGAGATAGGAAGTGGAGTGGGCCATTTAACCCCTAGAGGGCTGTTGTGCCATCTAATTAGATCAGTGATGATCTATTTATTAATTCTACCTACCTGCCTTTGCCCTGTATCCATCATATCCTTGCAAGAAGAAATACAAACTGAACATTTACAAATTATTTTTCTTTCAACAGCTTTTTGGAGATGCAAAATTTCTCCAGGTCTCCTCTATCTTGGTTTAATATACTGCTTTCTGATAACCTTGCTCTAATTTTAAGGTTATACTCCCTTGTTCTGGATTCTGCATCAGAGGAGATAGTGTCTATCTGTCAAATCCTTTAATCATTCTGAAACACCTCAATTAGCTCATCCACTTAATCATCTGCTCTCAAGGGAGAACAAACCTAGTCTCTGCAACCTGTCCTCATAATTTACTTTGTTCGTACAGACCCATTGCTAAATTGATAATGCTTTGCTTGATGCCTGTAAAGCAAGTGCAATGCATACCAATTTCTATTCTTTGTGAAAGCATCATGGAAAATAGTTTTCATGTCAGTATGTTTAGGTATGCAGAGTAAATCCTGCATATGAACCATTTCCAGCACTGCAATTTAGTACTGTATGGCAAATTTTCTGAACCAAAGCTCCCAGCACAGAGAAATGAAAGACAGGTGAGCAAAACGATTTAGGGACATGTATTAACGTCAAAATCTATGATTTGCATTCCCAGGTGGCAAGGGTCCATACAGGTAACCTTACTCAATTTACCTTTGCTTATACTCAAAATACTGATGAGGTTAGCTCCCAAATAATTGGTAGTCATTTCCCATTTTATAGGTTTCACCACATTATTCTTTTTAGCATTTTTATAGCCCACTGATCCATGTTTTCCTGCAATCGATATGACAAAGCATAAATTTCATGGTTTAATGGCCGCAAACCACCCTGTCAAGACTCCGTTGAAATAAACAGCATTTTCTCACTTCTCAAGCACCTAAATTAACAGGAACCAACAAAAGTAAAAATGTATATATTTTGTTCAAGTGCGAGATAGCAAAAGGGAACTGAAATAAATCAAAAGGTGTGCTTACAAGTCTATGTATCAATCTCTCATTCTGACCTAGCATGAATCCCTTCTGAAAAAACTCTCATAGACCATTGGATTAATTTACTGCTAGCAATTGCTTCCCTCCTAATGTGGAAAGAATTGGTATGCATCAGGATTGAAGTTAGATTCAAGGGAAGTGACTCATTTTCACATTTTTCCATACTCAATGAATGGAAAGGAGTTGCCTTTCTCCATCTGTCATCATGATTCCCCCATCCCCTCTATGCTGCTTAAAAAAAAGGCAGGTGGGTTTTTTTTTGGTTGAGTTTATACTGACCCCCTTGCGTGACTCCAAAAGACAAGGAAGGAAATATCTGTGAGCATCTCCACTAAGGGGTCACTAAAGGTGGCTGCAAAATGTATTCCCTGATATGTGTGGGTGTATTGAAAGAAAAAGAAAAGCACTGATTGCTGCTTATGATAAAGTTCTGAGTCCAACTCCAGGGATTTCTGATGCTGTTTGGGTTTTAGGATGTTGGAGTAGATGGAAGGGTGGAGGGGAGGGAGGAGGGAAGTGGCAGGCAGTAGCTCTGCCAACAGTACTTTAATTTTTGCAACTTTCAGAATGGAAAATCCTAAGCAATGCATTTGTAAAGCATGGATCACATTGTTTTCTGGGATTTGGTTGTGTGTGGGGGTGTTGGAAGTGACAGAATGTGCCTGCTCTCTTTTGAAAGAGATCCTTTACATAGATATTAACAGCTTTGGAGCTTTGGAGTCCCCATAAGATTTGCCAGTTAAAATGTAAGTTGTTTTTTTTATAATAGACAGGGACAGTCCTGTACTGCAGTGTTTTGTGGAAAAATGGAGTTACCATTAACATGCGATTTCAGTTTGTTTTTGTGTTGGGATTGTGATCTTGTCCACGTGATTCCTGCCTCGTGTACTACAACTGATGGGTCTGGTTAGTTGGAATTTATATGACGGGTTCTTAGCTTTATAAAAAGGATAAAAAAAGGGTACAAAAATTTATGTTTGGTCTTTTCTCTAGGTCTCACCTGGAGCACAACAGATACAGTCTCCTCAATCAGGACAACCAACTCCAAGCAGCGGGGGCCGCAGGAGAAGAGTTGTTGATGAAGACCCTGACGAAAGACGGAGGAAGTTTCTCGAAAGAAATCGCGCAGCTGCAACGCGCTGCAGGCAGAAGAGGAAAGTATGGGTGCTCTCACTGGAAAAGAAAGCAGAGGAACTCACACAAACAAACATGCAACTTCAGGTGCGATACTTTCCTACAAATCAGTAACAGCATCTTCCCAAATAAATGCTTTTATATCAATGCTATTGTAATATTTTATGACATTTTCAAGTCTAAACATTCATTCCCATTTAGCAAGGTTTCATACGGGTGACCTTAATCAAATCTTATTACTCATAAAGATACTTTAACACCAAGTTTGCACGCAATTTAAATCAAATACATTTCAGTAAATGCAGAGCATAAACTGCTCTTGCCATTTTCTGTAGTTCTATTAAATTTGTAACATCTCTCAAGTTATTTTCTGTTCCAAGTAAATCCAGTAGTTACAGAAGTATTAAAATAGTGGTATAATATTTCATAAATCTTTCACATCTTTAATGAGTTCACCATCTATTTCAAATAAAACCAGACACCTTATGAAAGGAGGTGGCAAAAGAGTTTTCTCATAATATAACATCACAGGGTCAACACAAGGGACAGAGAATATATATTGATGAGTCTTTTAGTAACATTAAGACTGAAAACCTGTTCCATTGATTCAGAGGGGAATAATTAGAATTCAGAAAATAAATTACCAATATCAAAGAACTTAACACACAAAAAGCTGGAGGAACTCAGTCTCTTGTGTCTCAAAGAGCTTAATGTCTGACTTCTCATGTTGTGTATCTAATTGAAACATTTTATTTAATTGATGTGTACCTACCACTTCAAAAAGCTATATACTTCAGGGATTTTATTTAAACATGTCCTGGAGCTTAAGAAATGCAGAGCATTTGAAAACTTTGCTAACACATTTCCTGTACATAAGTCAGCGAACTTTCATGTCTTACCAGATTTAATGTTGGACATTGTGTCAAGGTGGGACTGTAGGATGTACCTAGGCAGTAAGTGTTGAGAAGGAAAGAACTGATCAGGACTAATGGGACATTAATGATGAGGCGGGACTGTAGGATGTACCTAGGCAGTAAGTGTTGAGAAGGAAAGAACTGATCAGGACTAATGGGACATTAATGATGAGGCCAGAGAGAGTGCGAGGAAACAAGATGAGATCACAACCTGCTCGTATATGATGATGGAAGGACACTAGATTATGGAGTGAGTTGTTGAGGCAGGGCGTGTGGATTAGTAGTCACCTTAGTAGTCCATGGCAAAAGACTCCTGCTCTGAACGGCTCCAAGCAGTGCTGGAGAACCATTCACTTGTTCTGGCACAGTGGTCCTTGCCTTACTTAAATCGGCCATCAGTAAAGCTGAAAGACAGAAAACAGCTGAGGCGATTAGGTATTTAAAAGAGTGGCCCACCTTCTGGGGTCACCACTCCCAATGTGTTTCCATCCAAAACAGTGGTGGGCAAATGGGTCAGATTCAGGTTTGAAATTTAAGTTTCTTCTTACTACCCACTTTTTGTTTGTAAAATGTTAATATTCTCCCCTTCATTCTTATCCCATCAATTTGAACCCAGGACTCAGAAGTGAAGGATGCAAATAATGCTCACGTGTAAACTGTGTTCACAGAATGAGGTCTCCCTCTTGAAGAATGAGGTGGCACAGCTGAAGCAACTGTTATTGACACATAAGGACTGTCCAATCACAATGCAGAAGGAGTCACAAGGCTACTTGAGTGAGTAAAATGCACTTCACCAAATAAAGGATGTGCCAGGGAGAATTCTCAGCTCACTGCTGGAGCATGAAGCTGGTGTTGTGGATGGCTCAATTTTCCAGTGAAATCATTGGCAAACGAAATCAGGAGGTTTCTAATCCAGCATCCACACAAAGAATTATGCTCTGGCAGAAAGTTGGAAATTATTTCTCCTAATTTTGGATGGTGGTTTTTTTTTTAAAACTATTAAAATATTTCAGAACAATCTAAAATTGAATTGAAAATCCAGTATCAGTAATCATAAAATTACCTGACTGTCATAATAAACCTAGCTGGTTCACTAATGTCCTTCAGGAAAGGACATCTGCTATTTTGACCTGTTTTGAATATATGTGACTCTAGATTTGCTAATTGTGGTTGATACTTAGCTCCTTCATCAGCCCAGGGGCAATTAGGAATGGGTGGTGACTGCTAGCCTTGACAAAATGCCCATACGCCATGAATGATTAAATAAAAATTGAGAGTAGTGAAAATTATCAATTTCACAACATAAGCAGCTTTAATTTTACTAAATTATCATTTTTATATAATGTACAGTTTTGTAAATTTCACATATCCTGAGATTTTAGTATGTATGGGCAGAAGTAAAATGGAAAGTAACTAAATCTCTATAAATGTTACTCAACTAGCTTCTCAACATCAGGGATAGCATTCATTAGGTCCGAAAAACACCATGATAAAGGTGTCAGAAAAAAACTTCAGTCTTCACAAGCATAGGACATAATTTAAAATGAACACAGTAGTGTAGCGGTTAGCGTAACGCTATTACAGCGCCAGTGACCCAGGTTCAATTCCGGCCGCTGTCTGTAAGGAGTTTGTACGTTCTCCCCGTGTCTGCGTGGGTTCCCTCCCACATTCCAAAGAGGTACGGGTTAGGAAGTTGTGGGCGTGCTATGTTGGCGCCGGAAGCATGGCGACACTTGCGGGCTGCCCCCAGAACACTCTACGCAAAAGATGCATTTCACTGTGTGTTTCGATGTACATGTGACTAATAAAGATATCTTATTTAGCATTTGGGAATGTTTCACCAATTTGAGTTGTTTTTTTTTTCCCATTTCTTGTTCCCCCCCAATCCAAATATACATAAGTTACTTACTCACCTGTAGGACAAACCCTACAACCTTCAAGAATAATAGCCAGCTCAGCACTTTTACCCAGACCAGAAAGTAGCCCTGGATCAAAACATAGTATGTATGGAAAACCATCCAGCTCAGAAAAAGTTGCACAAGCATTCAGATTGTCATTCCAGACTATATGTACCTGACCTTCATCGTGCAACCTACTGGGACTGGGACTACCTTACCCAAATAGTGCCAATTCCATCTGAGGTTCACATTACACTTCCTTCAGGTCTAGAACAGATCATGGGTGGCACAGCTAGTAGGTCTCTGCCTCACGGCTCCAGCGTCAATCCTGACCACAGACACGGTCTGTGTGGAGTTTGTACATTCTCCCAGACACTGTGCAGGTCTCCTCCCACAACCCAAAGACGTGCAGGTTGCCCTCTGTAAATTGGTCAATGATTCCCTGAACCAGGACTGACAAGGGACTTGGGTAATTCAATGACAGAAGAAATGGTGTGATTTTCATACCTACAGGACAATGTATTGAGTAAAGCAATACCATGAATGCTTGTCAGAGACATGTATTCTGTTCCTGCTGACAGATGACTGCAGGAGGACTGTTGAGCAGATACATTACTTAACATATTTTAATACCGATCCCATTTGGGGTGAAAATAAGTCTGAAGAGAATAATGATTGGTCTCGGAATGTTTGACTTTCTGCCTATGCTTGTTGGTCCTTCCTAGGTGGGAGCTAGTTCCCCCAATCCAAATATTCGTGGTATTTACATACAGTAGACAGAGCAGGTAACACTGGACTCTCGGCAGCATGGAACCCTTCTGCAGCAGCCCACACAACTTAGTTACCTTCCACAAGTACCAAGATATGCTCCCTAGAGATAAATATCGTTTTTTTCAGCCTGAGCTTATGTAGTGGCCCACAAAGTCCAGGAGCTCTGCCCTGCAGGGTTAAGCAGTACTCCTGATATTTCCTTGATACAGCTGCGGGACCTTCAGTGAAATTATCTTAACTTCTAAACAATGTTCAATTCCTGTTGTATGTACAACCATTATCACCAAACCTTAACGTGCAGTAATTTCACAAAATCTCTTTCAAAGAAAACAAACAAGAATAAAATTATACATGGGGGAAAAAGACAAAAAGATACAATAGGGAATGATAAATGGAGCTCCGAGGGAACATGCACTTTTCTGAATTTAGGATCCTAGTAAATGTCCTGCTTCGTGAATTTGGTGGGATGGTGTGGGGGGGAGAAGTAGGAATTGTGCCTTTTGTATTTTCAGATAGTGCCAAGCTTAATTTCATTCAGTAGAAGCAGCATCAGACACTCCACAGATGGAAAAGTCTTTGAAACAGTGCAGCAGGTTAAAGCTTCCAAACGTAACATTTCAAGTGAGGAATGGCACCAGAAATGCTAACAACAAAATGTGTATTTCTAGGAAATTTTTTTCAGATTTTCTTTTCCCTTCTGTTCCTACACTTGAAGCAATGGCTGTTTTACATTTAGTTCCATCTTGGCACAATATTAAGTAGAATATGGTCAAGTGCTCCATATTGCAGCACATTGTTCAATCTGTGGATTTTGGATGTTATTTAAAACAAAATATTTTACTCAACTGCCTTTCAAGCTGCAGCTTGTATTAATTCTGATTGTCTAATATTTTTCTCCAGGTCCTGAGAACAGTCCACCTGGAAGTCCTATCCCTGCTTGTTCTCAACAGCAAGTCATCCAGCACAATTCAATTAGCACTTCAACTGCCGTCAGTGAGGTTGTAGGCAGCTCCACCCTCACCCAGCTTGGGAATCAGCGAACAGACCGGAACCCTATCCTCTAAGTACCACCTTCCATCAGGGGTGCGCGGGCAGGAGAAAAGAAAAATTGACACTCCGTTCAGGACTTTGGAAAGATCAACATCATCCTGGAATTAAATACACTTTAGGGGGAAAAAAAGACTCTTGCTATTCATTTTAATAGTTATCAAAATGCTATTTTTTTTTACTTTTAGTTATAAAAAAAAGGGAAATATGCAATTAAAAATGCTGATAGCTCGGGAATGCTTTAATGCTTTCTCATAACTTGCTGGTATCAATTTGAAGATTCTGCTAAGAATGTTTGAACTTTTTGAATTTTATTACCATGTATATAGTCTCCACTTATTACCAGTGGCAAGTTCTAGGTATCTAACCAATCTGCAAATTAACAACTGGATTAAGGTATCTAACAGCAATGCCATCACTGAAAAGAAGCCTCCAGTCTATGCTATAGACACAGCCCATAGTGCAGTTTCTATTTCTTAAAATTGTTCATTTGCACTGAAAATCAAATTTTATGAATTGATAAGAGTCACTAATTGAGTCAGAATATATTGAAAAATGCATTTCAATATCAGAAACATGATGTCACTCAGTCTTCCCTTCTTGCAATATGATCAATTGAATACAAGTTGTAATTTTTATTATCTGCACATCTTAAGAATCTGTTTTGCATTCATCACTTTCTCCATTCACAAGAGTTATTTTGCTATCTACTTCAGCATCATCTCTTAAGATTGACAAGAAAGATCTACTCAGCATCCCTGCACCATCTGCAGTTACATCCTAATGACATTGCAATGACAGTGGCCGTCGTTCATGCAAGGTGCAACAGTTCCATTTGTGCAAACGGCAGTTTACATAAGCAAAATCTCGCTTAAATATGGCTTTAACTACCATTGTGATCAAATGAGGGGGAAATGTAGCCACAGATACAAAGCATACTTGATGTTCTTATAAACTGGAGAACTGTACATAAAGTCAATTAGTTATAATCCACATTAAGATGCAGCGATCCCAATTTATTTGAAGCATCAAATGGGAAAGGTAGTAATGTTTTCAAAAAGAATATTATTTGGGACTAAATGCTGACACTTAATTTTTTTTTATTAAATACTGTTTAGCATATTTAGTGGAAAAAGACGACAGTGTAAAAATGTATACATCTCAGTGAATGATCTGTGAAGTACAGTTTTGATTCCATCCTTAATTATGATCAAAAGCCAAAGTCTGCTGCCAAACGTACCACCATACTGACTTTACATTTGTCTTCGAACCAATTATTCTTGAGGCAGGTCTTACCTATTGACTGATGCACTTCCTGTGGCCTAAACTAAAGCAACATTAAGTTAATATAAAGACTAATTTGGATACTGCTCATGGAGTAGACTATTAATACAATGCTGAATGAGCAGGAAGGCAGATTGGTGAATCGACTGCCTTGACAAGGAACTGCACTTGGGGACAGCGCTGCCCAAAAAATGAAAGGCCACAGCACTGGAACACAGGCCTATAATTTCCTAATTTGCACTTCTTGCTGATGACACATCTTGCTGGGAATGCCCAACCACAAGGGTAGGTTTTATCCCGGAGAGGGCAGGTGAAAGTGAGCAGTTGGGAACGGAACTGCACTGACTGGCCTGAACTTCACAGTAAGAGAATTTCAACTAACCTGCCTCATTTGAATGCTGTCCGGTTCAATACCAAGTGTTTCACCATCTACCCTAATTAGCAGTGTGAAAATTCATGGGTAGAGGGGATGGCTCTACAATTCCAGTCAACTACTCACGTGCTCCATTCACACAAAGTGGAGAAACTTAACTTTCCCCATGGAATCAGCCCTCATCTTTCCTCTTTAACAACTTTGAAGGGAATGCTATGCCTCAACATACACACACGAGATCTGGAGCCTTCCCACTTCACCAAAAATCTCTCCCAAGATAGTTAACTCATTACCATGTCAATTCTGAAATTCTGGCTAATTGCAATTAAGCTGCAAATCTCTATTCAATTTTTCCCCTAAATATTCTAGTATAAATTCAATATTATCCAGAAATTGGAATAAAACATCCACCTCTTGGCACTGAAAGTGGCATCGCAAAGCTGAAGACTTGCATCAGCCTTCAACGCAAATTTCCAACCATTTCCTATGGAGAAAAGCTCCACACATGCACTGAACTGGTAATTTAATACCATCTGTCACATGGAGTGAATTAAGCTAAACCTAAAAGCAAACCCTTTGGGATAGAATTCAGTCTAAGCGAACCCAATCCAGACATAATGCAACCTTTAGGAGGAGGGGTTGAGGATTATGGTGTAGCCCTGGTTTTAGTGAAAATGTTTGAAGCGCCAAAGCACTGGAGAGTAATGTTGTAATTTTGATCAGATTTTTTTTTAAAAAAAGAACTGTTGTTGAAGAATTTTGCAAAGAATCAAACTAGAAATTAATGCATCCCCAGTTAGAGACGAGAGTCTCCTTAATTGCTCAAAATTAGATTCAATCAGTAGAGCAGTATTTTTATATTGTCACGACCAATATCACACTGAAGTGAATTACGTACATACTTACATGTGCTAACAATATCGGATGCTGGAATAATTCATTTACCAGTTGACAAAAAGTAATCAGACCTCCATAACACATAGCTGAACTCAGTTTTCATTTTTAAAAAAGAGTAAATACATAAAACAATAGTAACTAGTACACGAGAGTTTAGTATGACTGATATCTCACTTGTTAAAACCTTCAAAATGAAAATTCCCTGTGTATAAACTGCAATTTGTTCCAACTGGAGAGAAATTCACAGTATTTAACACCAGGTTGTTTGAGGCACCTTTTAAACGGAAGTGTCAAAAATCGGCAGAAAGGGTTCCAAATAGAAATATGTATCCTTTTTACAGGCCCAGAGATGGTGTTTGGTCTTTGGCTATATACATGCAAATCTGAAACATTTAACTAAAAAGTTGCCCTACCCCCAAGCAGATTGTTATTTGACAAGAATGAATGGAATGAGCATCGGTAATTTGTCCTGTCAACTCTTTCTTCCGCAGAAAACTGAGAATCAACTCTGGCAAGAACTCCATGCAGCTCTAATGTCAGAGGCAGTGGTACAGGTCACATGACCACCAAAGAATGTACAGCTTGTTGCACACTCTGCTAAGACTAATTACTCAAAAAGTCCTTCAAAATGTGTTACACCCGTAATTTACATTTTTGTAAAACTGGTCTTGTACCCATTTGTAGGTACCTACCCTGGATATCTAAAAAAAGGAAAGCTGCGCAAATTTTGTGGGATAACTTGGTATGCTTTGCACCTGTTTTACACCAAAGAAAATGGGTCCAACACATTTGTAAATAGAAAGCCATGGGTATTAGCATGATGTTAATCATTAATATTTTTTGGACAATGTACAAATTAAGTTGAGTTTTCATGGTTCCCCACATCAATTAAAAGTTAGACCTCATCTTCTAATGTACATTTTTAATAATATTCAGCTCATACCACTTTAGAAAACTTTACTGAACTCAGTTCAATGTACCAGACAGGCTCAGTGAACATAATTGCAATTCATACAAGTCATGCACCTCTTAAATGATAGCGATAAAACATCCGTGGCAAATGCTGCAGATTAAGCATTCACTCTATATATAAAAACTGTTCTAAACAGTAAATGTGAAACACAGCCACATAAAAGAAAAGGAGTTAAGGACTTTACATTGAAAATATTTACCCGTGACCGTTAATCATCCTCTAATATTAATTAGAAAAATCTCTGGTTGATTAAAACACTATAAACATTACAAAAGTACTTTCAGTAGAAATCTACAGTATTGTATCAATGGCTCCATAGAATGTGACTTTTACTATTGAATTAATTTCAATATTGATAACATCTTATCCTCACTAAATATCAAAGCTGCATTAATTAGATTTGACCCAAGTACATTTAGTTCATTGAATCATATTAACTTCAAATGTGAAACCATTATTCATAATATATATTGGAATATAACAAAGTTTTCTTGCTTTTACAAGGACTGCCTGAAGGGGTTGTTCTCCAGTTTTAAAAACTCTACCAGTGTGTAAAAAAAGGATTCAAAGAGAAGCAGTGTCTACACGTGTTGAACAGCACTTTACAGAGTTGAACTTTTCTCCTAGCTTTTTTCTATTATATTATTTCTTTTAATAATTAAGCACGTTTAACAATTTGTCTGATGCCCTCTTCAGTCTAGATTAGCTGTGTTCCATTATTCTAAGTGTTATATGTGGCAATTGTTCTGAATCTGTAACTGATTTAAATCTAAGGGGGAGAAGGTGTTTAATGTTATTCAATGAATCAATCTGGGTATTAAGCTAAGGGAAGGATCAGATTGTACTTAACTCTAACATGCATTTTATTTGTGCACTTTGTTATTTTCATGTATAAGAGTGAATGGTGGACCCATAATTTAGATTTGCCTTTCAAGATTCTATGATTGACACATTGGACATTGGCTGGGCTGTCAACCTACCTGATGTTGGTTGCACTAAAGTACAGAATATAGCTTGCACAGCAGTCAGTAAATTGAGACTGTCTAATGCACATCCCCATTACAGAAACATTGTTTACATTGATGATTCCCATTTAATTCCCGTTCCATCTATCTTTTACAGTCTGTTATCGCAACAACACAAATTAATCCTGACACATTGCTTCATGCATAAAAGCCTAATGCAGAGGGCCACAAGACGTTTTTCCCCCTGAAATTATGGTTATAATTTTAAAAGGAAAGTTGTAACAGAAATTGGAGGGAATTCATGCACTTTTGTTGCTGACAAATGCTTTGTTTGAAGGCCACATTTCTAAAATCAAGCACAGCCACAAACTTCAAATTCAAAGGGTATGGACAAACGTGGATTCAGACGAAACGATGACAGCATCAGGAACGAACTTTAATCCTATTGATGCAAGGGATTGCCTTAGTTATAAATTTGATTTTGTAGCAATGTAGTGCAGCATTGAACAAATCCATTACTTAGCTACCCGAATTTAAATATACTTTAAAACCACAAAACCACATTCTGCTTTATAGATCAGCTATTGGTTCACATAAAATGATTTCCTATGGATTTATATTCCAAGTAATTATGTATAAAATCTCAAAACCTTGTAACTGGGCTTTGATTAATGTCCAATAGAAATGATATGTCCCAAATATTAATTCAGACTGCTCCTAATAATAAGTGTATCTATGATTAGCTTTGAATTGTTGGGAGTCTTAGCATCTTCATTATTTTTGATGAGTGAATTCCATATTAGTTTTATTAATAATATAAGTTTATGAAAAATAAGCCATGGACTTCAAATTGTGGACTGTGTTATTCACTATTGAGGACCAAATAAATATTACTCATGGTAGTCAGAGTTTATTTAGATGTTGCTATAAGGTGCTGAGTTTCTAAAGTGGTCAACATTCCAGGGAAAATCTAATGAAATGTTTTTGCTTTTTTAACTGATACTTATCGGAGAAACTATTACATGATATCTCGTTAACTTTTGAGAGAAGGATTGTCCATTTTATTTTCAAAAGAATTTGAATCAATTATAAACAGATCAGATTCCATTCCAAAATTGATTTTGTTCCAAGTGCAATGTTAAAAAAGCAAATGACTTATCTCTCCAGTTTCTACATTCTCAAATAGAAATTTAATAGGCCCTTTTATTTTGGAAACCATGTTACCCAACAAGCACTACGAATGCAATTATGTTTGATAAAGATGTTTGAATTAAAAAGGGTATTTTTTTTTTGTCTTGAACAATCGTAATCGGCTTTCCATAATGCTTCCTTGGAATGGTTATTACTAGAAAGCTTGACAAAAAATGTATCGATTTCCAGAAGTGGATGTACTTTATTTGCCTATGAAAAATTAGAAATGTTATTAGAGGCATGCAGGCACTTTAGGGAACACAGATGTTTCACCAAACAGTTTGTTTATTGGGAGACTTTCCCGAATCATACCTACAAATTCTTCTATGTTGCCTTAAAGAGAGTTTGATAATTATCATCTCTGTTGAAATGATAGATTTTGACACCTGGTAGTATGAGAGCAATGTAGCTTTTGCTTTTATTTTTTTCTTGTTTAAATGGCTTTTAAAAAGCATTATCAGAGGTGGACCACCTTATGCTTCCAGCTTAGCGAATTGAAATCAATGATGTGTACTAGCAATGTGGTGAAAGGGAAATACATTAAAATCTAGTTTCTCTGAAGCTATGTCGATGCACCTGAATATACTAAAAATCACAATGGTAACTGTGGCCACGTGTTTCAAGTTCCAGTCTAAAATAATGGTTAATCTCTCAGCACATCATTGAGACAGTGTTCTCTTCTTTTGACCCATCTGGAATATATTTTCCAAATATACAAATGTGGATCCATGTGCTGCTGAAGCTGCTTCCACTTTGTTAAAGTGTCCCAGACTGTTTGTTCAGCAATCTTGTTAAACCGCTTCAAACCCTTATAACAACATCATCATTGCAAACATTCTGCCAGCAAATTGGATTCTCTCTTCATAAGCTTTTGGTACTCATTGATATCACAGTGTGGACAACATTTATCTTGTATTCTTCTAGAGATTTTGTTCACCACTTTCCTTGGTACAAGGAGTAAATATTTGGTACATACTTGTAAATACTTGTTTTTCAGCACTTATGTTTTTTTTGTTATTGTATTTTAAGCTTATGCTTCATGAGAATATTCATTGTTGCAAGTGAATAATAATATTAAATCTGTTGAACTCTTAAATTTTTACATTTCTTTCTTATCCAATTAGAAAAGATAAGCATTTGTAAAAATATTAAATTTCACTGCAATATAATTAATAAAGCACTATGGCAATGCAGATATTACAATAAGTAACTACTTCAGAATGATTATTTGTGCTCAACAGCAGTCTCAGTGAAGTGAGTCAACTATTTATTCTCGTCTATTTTTCCCTTAGTTTTGTGGAGCCTTCCTTTTGGGTGCTTTTATCTTGACGGTTTTGAAATGCCAGCAAAAATCAGTAGATGTGAGGTATACCATTATTCCTGGCTATGTGTCCTTCAGTTTGGATGGGAGTAAGCAATACTTCCTTTTCCGTCAGATTGCAGTCCTTCACACCTCTCTCCTGAAACCAGCTTCTGATAGTTAAGAGGAAACTTGGCCTGGATATTGCTTCCTGTTATAACAGCATACAAAGGGGTGACATGAGGGGCCCACAACCTTTAGGTACGGTACTATAGTGGTGGATGTCATGGAGGGCCTGATGGAATACATCACAGGTTATTGAAAGATGCAAGAGAGGAGATCACTGGGGCCTCGGCAAAGATCTTTGTATAGCAACAGATGAGGTGCCGGAGGACAACATGTTGTTTCTTTGTTCAAGTAGGGAAATGGGGATAATCCAGGAAGTTACAGGTCAGTGAGCCTCACATCAGTGGTAGGGAAGCTACTGAAGAGGATTCTTAGGGATAGGATTTACGCGCAATTGGAAAACCATGGTCGAGTTAGGGACAGTCAACGTGGCTTTGCTTAGGGCAGGTCATGTCTTACAAACTTGATAAGAGTTTTTTCTAAAAAAAAGATGATGGTGACAAAGATTATCGGTTGATGGCATGCTTGCCTTCATTGATCGATGGCATGCTTGCCTTCATTGATCGATGGCATCCAGTATAAGAACAAGGAAGTCATGCTGCGGCTATATAAAACTTTGGTTAGGCCGCACTTGGACTATTGTGTGGAGTTCTGGTCGCTCCATTACAAGATGCAGAGGCTTTGGAAAGAATACAAAAGAGGTTTACCAGGATGCTGCTGGGATTAGAGTGCATGAGCTATAAAGGAGAGGTTGGACAAACTTGGGTTATTTTATCTGGAGCTTCGGAGGCTGATGGAAGATCTGATAGAAATTTATAAAATTATAAAGAGCCATAGGTAGGGTAGACTGTCAGAATCTTTTTCCCAGGGTAGAAGTGTCAAATACAAGACATGCATTTAAGGCGAGAGGGGGAAAGTTTAAAGGAGATGTGCAGGGCAAGTTTTTTTCTTTTACACAGAGAGAAGTTGGTGCCTGGAATGCAGGGAATGGAGAGATATGGACCACGTGTAGATAGAAGAGATTTAGGTTAACTTGGCATCATGTTTGGCACAGACATCATTGGCCAAAGGGCCTGTTCCTGTGTTGTACTGTTCTATGTTCAATACTCTATATTTTAAAACATAAATTGAAAAGCAGGTTCAGAGCTCAAGGTAGGTGCAGCTGAAAGTATAACCACCATCAGTGGGTGTTTGAAGTCAGGGGTCCACAAGAGGCCAGATTGGAGTAGTGCAGATTATGGAGTCAATGGTTTGTACAGCACAGAAACAGGCCCTTCGGCCCACCATGTCTATGCTGATCTGTACTATTCCCATTTATCTTTCAATGCTTTGCATATTCGAATGCCTGTCTAAATGCCCCTTGTACACTGAGGCAGGCACTTGATTCCACACCCTCCTCTAGCAGTGCATTTCAAATATCAGCCACTCTCTGCAAGAAAAAGCTCTCCCCTCAAATCCCCTTTGAGGCAACTTCCTCTCACCTTAAACCTATGCCCTCTTATTTTAACATGGGAAAAAGGTTCTGTCTATCTACCGTCTGTGCCTCTTCTCTTGGGTCACCCCTCAGCCTCTTTCCCTCCAGGGAAAGCAAGCCCAGCAATCCAATCTCTCACCACAACTAAAGTCCTCCAATCCAGGCAGCATCCCGGTGAATCTCCTCTGCACTCTCTCCAGTGCAACTACATCTTTCCTACAAATGTGGCAATCAGAACTGCACACAGTGCTCCAAGTGCAATCTCAACAAGTGTTCTGTAAAGTTGCAGCTTAATGTCCCAACTCTAATATTCTGTGCCCCTACCCATGGAGGCAAGCATGCCATATGCCTTCATCAACACCGGATCGACATTTCAGGGAACCACAGACTCGAACCCAAAGCTCCCTCTGTTCATCACATTCCTCAGGATCCTACCATTTACTGTACATGTCCTATGCCTTCTGGACATCCCAAAATGCATCACCACCCACTTGCCAGGATTAACTTCCAATTGTCAACATTCCGCCCAACTTTCCATCGGATCTATATTCTGCCTTAGACAACCTTCCTCACTATCCACACCACCACCAACCTCAAACTTACTAATTCTACCTCCCACATTCCCATCCAAGTCATTAAAAACAAGGGTCCCAGCAATGATCCCTGCAATATACTGTATCATTGATCATAGACTTCCAATCAGAAAAGCAACCTTCCACCACCACACTCTGCCTCCTAGTTCCAAGCCAATTTTGGATTCAATTAGCCAGCTCATCTTGGAATCCCATGTTCCTTCAAGTTTTTGGACCGTCTACCATGTGGGACCTTGTCAAATGCCTTAGTAAGGTCCATATAAGCAATAAGAGAAACAAAGGGCTGCAGATGCTGGAATCTCGAATGAAAAACACAATGATGCTGGAGGAACTCAGCAGGCCAGGCAGCATCCATGGAGAAAGCAGGCAGTTAACATTTCAGGTCAGGACCCTTCTGTCCTGGAGACAATTAAAATCAGTCCAGATAATCTTGAAGAAGGGTCCGACCGAAACGTTGACGGCCTGCTTTTCCCCCACGGATGCTACCTGGCCTGCTGAGTTCTCTAGCATCATAGTGTTTTTTCATCCATATTTGCAACATCTACCATCCCCGCTTTCATCCCTCTTCTTAGTTACCTCCTTACAAAGCTCAATCAAATTAGTGAGGTAGATTTCCCCTGCACATGGCCATGCTGACTACCCCTGATCAGCCCCTGCCTTTCCAACTGTACACAAATCCTATCCCTTAAGATTTTCTCCAATAATTTCCTACACTGATGCACAGCTCACCAGCCAATAGTTACCTGGCCTATCCCTGCTGAGGAACAACATTAGCTACTCCCCAGTTTGTGGCACCTCACATGTGGCTACTGAAGACGCAAAAATCTCTATCAGGGCCAGATCCGTCTCCTCCTTTGCTTCCTAGAACAACTTGTGATAGATCTCACCCTGCCTTAGGGATTTATCAACCCTATGCATCCCATGGCATCTAACACGTCTTCCTTCTTAATACTGAGCTGCTCCAGATTATCCACGTAGCCCTCCCTGAACTCGTGAATTGTAGAGTTCCAGCAGCAGTTAGCGTAACGCCATTACAGCGCCAGTGACCGGGGTTTAATTCCGGCCGCTGTCCTGTAAGGAGTTTGTACATTCTCCTCGTGTCTGCGTGGGTTTCCTCCGGGTGCTCTGGTTCCTCCCACATTCCAAAGGACATATGGGTCAGGAAGTTGTGGGCACGCTATGTTGGCGCTGGAAGCGTGGCGACACTTGCGGGCTACCCCCTGAACGCTCTACGCAAAAAGATGTATTTCACTGTGTGTTTTGATGTACATGTGACTAATAAAGATATCTTAAAGATGTTATAGAGAGAAGGGTGAAGCCATGGAGAGATTTGAAAACAACAGGATAATTTTAAAATGAAACCAACTGCATCAGGAGCCATGCCAGATTGATAGACGTGCTGATGGTTGGTTAAGGTTAATACAAGTTGGATGTGGACAGCAGAACCTTAAACGAGGTCATTAATAGAGTAAGCTATAGATATCTTTCTTTGTCACATGTACATCGAAAACACCAGTGCAATGCATCTTTTGTGTGGAGTGTTGTGTCTGGAAAATAAGTGGCAAGCCAGGAGAATGTTGGAATTGTTGGCATGAGTGATGGTCTCAACTACTGAGGTGATGCAGGGATGGAATTTGCTCATTACTTCAAGTCACACTATCGCACTGTGTTTTTGATTGTGATCGGGGCATTGTGCTGTTTTTCCAATTGCTTACTTTCTGCTTGATATATAATCTGGGGTTGATTTTGGAATGTTTATGGAAGCTAGCTCAGCTTTGCTGAGGACATCTGGTTTGCAACCTGGACCAGAGGCAGAGAGGTTCAAACAAGCTTTGTTGATAATAGAAAAAAATCAAATAAATGCTAGTATACTTTAAAAAAATATACAGATACAGCAATTACACCATAAGACAAGTGATATGAAAACTGCAGAAAGAGACAATAACCTAATCCCTGCCGCAACGTTTAATTGTAAATTACTACCTTATTTGAGCAAACTTATAGTACTGATAAATACAAAAAATGTGCAGCTGATTCAGTAAACTGGCACCAGAGAAAGACAAAGGCTGATTTGCCTGGGGTAAGGATTGAAGTTAGATCTGCTTTCATGATTAATAACAGATGAACTAACAGGAGACTATTTGTAAAGTAATCAGTTACTGAGGCTGTGAAAATACAATGCCTGAATCATGGTACAAACGCTGTTGGGACAAATCTCCCTGCCCCCACATAAGAGGTATCTCAATTTGAATCTAATATACCTCCAGGGTGGCACAGTAACCTTCATATTTCAAGTGGACAACCCTGCAACTGTGAGGCTTATTTTCCCAGTCTCTAACTTTGGTGACATTGGTGAAATAAAAGCAGAATTTAAATCTCCATAGTATCATGGCACAATATAGAGTAGTTATAGTAAACTTACAGAGAATAGGGAAAGGGGATGAAGGGAGGTGGGATGGCCGTACAACCCGGAGACGTACAACCCGGAGACGTACAACCCTGTTGCTAAGCTACAGCTGGATTTGGTTTTATTACTGAATCACAGGCTTGAAGAAAAATAGATTCAAAACTGAGATCAAGTTTGAATTGTGGTGATGGGTCATTGACATCTGCCAACAATAAAAATTGGTTTTTAACAGTATTGAAACTTGATGTAAGTGTTGTAAAATGCCACAGTTAGAATGAACTATATAGCAATGTTGTGGTCTTTCTGAGGGATGGAGCAGTTCTGCATGACAATACAGTGATTAAATCTGCAAAACTGATGACTTACTTTGTGACGGCAACTGCTCTAACTCCATCTGCAAGTTTGCAGATGATACCACTGTGGTGGGCCATATCTCAAATAACAATGAGTCGGAGTACAGGAAGGAGACGGAGAGCTTAGTGACATGGTGTCATGACAACAACCTGTCAGCAAAACAAAAGAGCTGGTCATTGACTTCAGGAAGCAGGGCAGCGCACATACTCCTGTCTACATCAACAGTGCTAAGGTCCAGAGGGTTGAGAGCTTCAAGTTCCTAGGAGTGAACATCACCAATAGCCTGTCCTGGTCCAGCCACGTAGACACCACGGCCAAGAAAACTCACCAGTGCCTCTACTTCCTCAGGAGCCTAAAGAAATTTGGCATGTCCCCTTTGACACTCACCAATTTTTTATTGATGCACCATAGAAGGCATCCTACTTGGATGCATCACAGCTTGGTATGGCAACTGCTCTACCAGTGACCACAAGAAACTGCAGAGAGTTGTGGACACAGCCCAGTGCATCACGGAAACCAGCCTCCCCTCCATGGACTCTGCCCTACACTTCTCACTGGCCTCAGTTAAGCAGCCAACATAATCAAAGACCCCACCCACCCTGGGTATTTCTCTTCTCCCCCCCTCCCATCGGGCAGAAGATACAAAAGCCTGAAAGCACGTACCACCAGGCTCAAGGACAGCTTTTATCTCGCTATTATAAGACTACTGAATGGTTCCCTAGTACGACAAGATGGACTCTTGACCTCACAATCTACCTCGTTATGGCTCTGCACCTTGTCTACCTGCACTGCACTTTCTCTGTAGCTGTAACACTTTATTCTGTTGTTGAAAAAAATCAACAAGATGCTGGAGGAACTCAGCAGGCCAGGCAACATCCGTGGAGAAAAGCAGGCGGTCAACGTTTCGGGTCAGGACCCTTCTTCAGGACTGAAGATAGGAAAAGGGGAGCCCAATATATGGGGGGGGGGGGAGGAGAGTGAAAACAGGGCAGTGATAGGTGGACAGAAGAGGGGAGGCGGGGTGGGCACAAAGTGGTGATAGGTAGATGCAGGTAAGAAATAGTGATAGGCAGGTGCGGGGGAGGAGGGGAGAGCAGATCCACTAGGGGATGGGTCAAAGGTGTGGAGGCAGGCGGCATGGGGGGAGGGGACGGGAGGGAGGAAAGGGAGAGAGAAAAAAGTGAGAGGCTGGGAAAGGGAAGAAGAGGCAAGTTGGGGTGGGAGGCATTGGTTTACTTAAAGTGGGAGAATTCAATGTTCATCCTGTTAGGCTGCAACGTCCCAAGACTGAAAATGAGGTGCTGTTCCTCCAGTTTCCACTTGGAATTCTCCTAGCAGTGGAGGAGGCCGAGGACTGACATGTCAGTGATAGTGTTTGGGGGGGGGGGTGCGGTGGAGTTGAAGTGACTGGCAACGGGGAGATGCAGATCGCGGTTATGGACAGAGCGCAGGTGTTCTGCGAAACAGTCACCTGGTCTGCATTTGGTCTCACCAATGTAGAGGAGGCCAGACTTGGAGCACCGAATGCAGTAGATGATATTCGGGGAGGTGCGGGTGAATCTCTGTCTCACCTGAGAGACTGTTTGGGTCCCTGAATGGAGGTGGTGTAGGGGCAGGTGTTGCACCTATGGCAGGGGCAGTGGAAAGTTCCCGGGGTGGGAGCGGGATGGGCGGGGGAGGGAAGGAGTGAACTAAGGAGTCACGGAGAGAGCGGTCCCTGCGAAAGGCTGAAAGGGGTGGGGAGGGGAAGATAGGCTTGGTGTGGGGTCCTGTTGAAGATGGCAGAAATGGTGGAGAATGATGTGTTGGATATGTAGGCTGGTGGGATGAAATGTGAGGACACGGGGGACCCTATCCCTGTCGGGTCTGGGAGGGGTGGGGGTGAGAGCAGAGGTGCGGGAAATGATAGAGATGTGGGTGCGAGCTCTCTCGACCACAGTCGGAGGGAAGCCACGGTTGGTAAAGAAGTTGGACATCTCGGATGTCCTGGAGTGGAAAGCCTCATCGTGGGAGCAGATGTGGCGGAGGCAGAGAAATTGAGAGAAAGGGATTGCGTCCTTGCAATTTACCGGCCCTTAGGATTTACCTCCACCTCTCCTAATATCATCTACTGCATTCGGTGCTCCAAGTGTGACCTCCCCTACATTGGCGAGACCAAACGCAGACTAGGTGACCATTTCGTAGAACACCTGCGCTCCGTCCGTAACCGCGATCTGTATCTCCCCGTTGCCGGTCACTTCAACTCCCCCTCCCACTCCATCACTGATATGTCAGTCCTCGGCCTCCTCCACTGCCGGGAGAAATCCAAATGCAAACTGGAGGAGCAACACCTCATTTTCAGTCTTGGGACTTTACAGCCTAACAGGAGGAACATCAAATTCTGCCACTTTAAGTAAACCCACCCCCCCCCCCCAGTTACCTCTCCCTTTCTTCCCTCTCCCTCCCTTTCCCAGCCTCTCTCTCTCTCTTTCTTCCTCTTTCCTTTATTTCCCTCCCCCCCCCCCCACGCCACCTGCCTCCACACCTTTGACCCATCCCTCGGTGGATCTGCTCTCCCCTCCTCCAACACACACCTGCCTATCACTATCTCTTACCTGCATCTAGCCATCACCACCCTGTGGCCACCCCGCCTCCCCTCTTTTGTCCACCTATCACTGCTCTGCTTTCCCCTCCTATATATTGGGCTTCCCCTTTTCCTATCTTCAGTCCTGAAGAAGGGTCCTGACCTGAAACATTGACCGCCTGCTTTTCTCCATGGATGCTGCCTGGCCTGCTGAGTTCCTCCAACATCTTGTCTTCTGTTTCTCTAGTTATTCTGATACTGTTTTACCTTGTAACTACCCTGATGCAGTGTTGTAATGAATTGATCTGTATGAACAGTATGCAAGACAAGTTTTTCACTGCACCTCAGTACATGTGACAAATAAACCAATTCCAATTATGCGATATAAAAACTGCACAACTAATTTACTTTAAGCTCTAAGTGTGTGTTCAAATCTCTCCATGGCCTTCTTCCTCTGTCCATGTATTGTCCTCCCGCCATTAGACAACTATCTAGTCTCTCTGTGCTCCTCCTGTTCTGTTGGGATATCATCAATGTTCGTTGTTCATTCCATTAGGTTGTAAGGTCCCAAGATGGAAAATTAGGTGCTGCTCCTCCAGTTTGCGTTTGGATTTCTCCCGGCAGTGGAGGAGGCAGAGGATTGACATATCAGTGATGGAGTGGGAGGGGGAGTTGAAATGACTGGCAATGGGGAGATGCAGATCACGGTTACGGACGGAGTGTAGGTGTTCTACAAAACAGTCACCTAGTCGGCGTTTGGTCTCACCGATGTAGAGGAGACCACACTTGAGCGACGAATGCAGTAGATGATATTAGGGGAGGTGCAGGTAAATCTTAGGTGCAGGTAAATTGCGAGGACGCTATCCCTCCTGTTACGTCTCTGCAAAGATCCGCTGAGACCCTGCACCCTGCTTCCCCTCTGACTTGGGTAGCATCCCTCCACTCAAAGTAGCAGCTGTGGCTCCAAGAAGGTCCACTCATGCACTTTTCCAGAGCGCTCCCCGCCCAACAGAAAAACAAGCCTGTCAACTGGGCAAGCCACAGGTGGGATCCTGTCAGACTGTTACACATTTAACGCCACAGCTTCCTGTGTGAAACTTGTCAATGTTGGGGCCAGTGCCTGTGCTGACATGCAGTGAGGATGATTGTATTATGATACAACAGCTATACAGTATCAGTCACTCCTGCTCAAACATTATCAGCTCGTCAGCTGTCAGACCCCTCCACGTCTTTGTAGCTCACTGTGTTTCCACCTGTATTTCTGCTTAATTGTAAAACATTCAAACAATTATTGATGTATTTTTTTAAACATTAGATAGATTTGATATATTTTATTGAAACTGACAAATGCCTGGCTGGGATTTCATCTCAAGAGATAAGAAAAATGCTGCAGGCTTCAAGGCAGTCAAATAACACCTTATCCTTCTCCCCAGCGGAAATGCCGAGGGTAATTGCGAACTTAAATCTGGCTTAATCCACCATTCAGAGAGACCAAGGGTTGTAAAGGGATGTACAAAGATCAATCTTCCAATGGTGTGGTGATCTAACAAACTAACATAGATGAGAGCATGGCTCTTCAAAGATGCGTTATACAGCACAGGCCCTTCAGCCCACTGAGACTATGCTGATCACCAAGCACCCAATTTTATACTAACCCTTTTTATACTCCCCTCTGTCCTGTCAACTTCCCCCAGATTCTCCCACTTACCTAAATACTCAGGACAACTTACAGTGTCAAATTAACCTGCCAACCGACGTCTTTGGGATGTGGGAGGAAACTGAAGCACCCGGAGGAGACCTCCACAGTCACAGCAAGGAGGTGCAGACAGTACCAGAGGTCAGGATTAGACCTGATTGCTGGGGCTATGAAGTAGTATTCTACCAGCTACACCATTGTGTTGTCACATCACATCATTTCTTCCCCCACATCAATGGATATTTATGTAAGGAATAACCTTATAATGGTAAGAATAACACCAAGACTCTTGGCATTCCTCGCATAATCTTGGTGTGCGAGGAATTCCAATCCTCAACGGCAAGAGTCTTGACACCCCTGAACATCCACATAGCACTGAAGACATGTCTGACAACATCTAGGTGGCATTTTTGCCCCCTGACAACATTTCATTGTTACAACCCATGAATAAGGATGCTACCAATAGATGCAAGGCTCATTAACGCAGCACTTAATGAAGCATTTTGGGGTGAAGTGTCAATGACAAACCCATCATTCAGAAAATCTGGAAGTGGCACAATGTCAAGCCACGGACTACATCCATGCCTCCTGGATGAAGGTAACTCTTGCAGCAATGAATGGTATATGGTGGGAATTATGGTCAGAATGTGTGGTGAACTTCTGTGTGTTTACAAACCTGTAGAATCTGAGAAGACATTATCAAGCTGGCAGTTAAAGCTGGCTGAAGTAGTGCAAGATGATGTGGATGAGGTTACTGGATCATATGGCAAAGAGCTCACAAATGAGAATCTGTTAAAGTTTGAGCAACTGAGGTCACATGAGGAAAAAGAAGCCACAACACAACACCAGCACCACCCAAAACAGCTTACAAAAAGGCTGAGAACAGCATTGTTCTACATTGAGAAAGCAATGGACAGGCATGGTAGTGTAGCAGTTACCGTAATGCTATTACAGCGCCAGCGACCCGGGTTCAATTCCCGCCGCTGTCTGTAAGGAATTTGTACGTTCTTCCCATGACTGCGTGGGTTTCCTCCGGGTGCTCCGGTTTCCTCCCACATTCCAAAGATGTACGGAAGTTGTGGGCATGCTATGTTGACGCCGGAAGCGTGGCGACACTTGCGGGCTGCCCCCAGAATATTCTACGCAAAAGATGCATTTCACTGTGTGCTTCGATGTACACATGACTAATAAAGATCTTGGATCTTAAAAGGTAATGATATCAATATCTATTGTGAGATTAGGTGTGGGTGCATTTTGGAAGATCCTATGCTTTTCTACAAAGAGCTTTACCAAATGACAAAGAGAGCTGTCCATACTTCCATCAACAGCTCTTTCATCAGCTGCCCAGGACCAGTCATTGAAGCAACCCTCACCATTGTACAGCTGCATTAACCTAAGATTATTCACCTGATCACTCAGCCCCTCACAGTAACCTTTCGCCCCCTTGCTTATCAAGAATCTGCCTCAAAGATGGTTCTGTTTCCACCAACCGTTTTGAGGAAGAGAATTCCAGGGACTCTCAACTCTCAGAGAACAAGAACTCACTGGTTTAATATGTGACATCCCATTGCATCATACATGAGCTGCAACTGAGGCCCAAGTTCACTGTCACCAGAGACTAGCGGTACACACCTCCATAGGCAAAAACATGCCAGCCAGTAACCCTATCCAGAGGCCAGGCTCCAACTGGGGAAGGCCTTACATCCTTATATTTGGTTTGTGTTGGTGGTAGGGTAGCTGAGAGTTTCATAATAACCCTTGTTGTGCGTTTTTGACAGGGAAGTAGTGGAGGGGAGGTCACTGGAAAGTTAGTGTAGGAGTGTGGTCAGGAAGTGGCTGGGTGGCGGTCTCTGGGGGCAGTGTTGGCGGGGTATCACCTGGAGTGGGGATAGCTTCAATGTTGGCAGAAGGGATGGTGGTGGTTGTAGGAGATACTTAAGTACTTACTCTATAGGCCTCCCAAGATAGTGCTGTGTTCTGAAGATCATTTTGTGCCAAGTGTGCACAATGAAAAGCACCCTAGGGTAATGTGGTCCAAGATCCCCCGCAATGTTCGAAAAGGAGTGTTACATGGACAGTGACAGCATCCTGTGCACCCCGACATGGAAACTGTGTGGAGGCTGCAACCCTGTCAAGAAATGCCCAGTCACATTTCCAGAGTGACGCAAATGATCCAGTAAAGATCGTTACCCTGCCACATTCATGAAAAAAAAGACTTTTTCAATTGATCTGACGTTTGAAAATGTTGATTTTCCGGGCATGTATTCTTACTATATTATTAAACCACAAGAATTTTAATTAAAATGAAGAGTCTTTAAAAAGTGAGATTAGATTTCACTTGAGGCAATGTCCTGCACTTTAATCTATCAATGCAAATGCTATCCTGAAAGTAGTTTGCCCAAATGTTGATCATTCCTTCCCAACCTGTATAAATCTGACAAGCCAGTTGCATTGTGACTATCGTCAGATTGTTGCCATAATAGTCATGGATTTATAAATAGTTAGACCAACACATGCCAAGCATAATCTCTTAATCCCTGTATTGATTTCATTGCTTGTTATACCTAATCATTCATCTGAAGTTAATTGATGATTAGAAAGATTGTTTTTGTATTAAAATATAATTTTTGCACTAAAATACAAAAAGTGCTGGAATTTAACATTTTCCAATACTTAAATATCTCAACATTTAATATTCTGAACATAATGTTATTTTTAAGTAAAGCACAATTAACAAATAAATTTACATTTTTTAAAAAAAAGATGCAGAGATTATGCATGGGTCTATAAACTTGAGTCACTTATAGTGGCTCTGTAATCCTGTTAATGTAGTTTGGCCCTATGCCGAGTTCTCGTGTGTCAACATTTTTCCTGGAAGGTCTGCTGTCATCTCCTTAGTAGATTTATGCAAAGTATGCTACAAAATCTTACAAAGCTGTGATTTAGACAGTTTTTAAATCCAGTCTAGACAAGTCAACAAAAGGAATATTGTCCTTCACTCCCACACAAGTGTTTCCTATTTTATTCCTCACACTCAGGAGCAGTTATACCTTGTGCTGAGGCCTGTCGAAAGGGCAATAGGAGCAGTCTCTTTCCTGACTCCCTTTCCTCCAAGAACAATAGTGAGGAACGTGATCAATTTTAGTGCTAACAATTGAAAACATCTTCTAAAAATTTTTTTTCCCTACTGTACAACTGGGACTATTCTTCAAACAGTGCTTCAATGGGTGTGAAGTGCTCTGATGCATGCCAAGTTTGTGAAAGGGGTTATATCATGGTAAGTTATTTCTATTTTGTTCATGAGATTTGCATTACAAAAGTAAAAAAGCAAAGAGAATAAAACATGACAGCATTATATAACAACCATGAAAGAATTCTGTTACAAAATATGAGGCTGAGATGAATCACCTCTCAGGTATTACTCATCTTTTTGTGAACAACAGAACAAGGAGCTTTGGTGCAATTTAGTGGCTTGGCAGAACTGACGAACGAGTGCACGTTATTGTTCCATTCAATGATAATTTGTATTACCTTGAAATGATTTGACCAAAAGTAAATAATTCCCAATGGGATTTTATCTTATTGTAGACAATATTTCTTTGCAATTGCATCTGTGGCATAGGGTTAACATCTCCCCCCCACTCCCTTGTGGAGAGAACATCCATCTCTGGCAGTACTCACATGGTTGATCGAAACACGTATCACGCAGCAGGGGTCCCAACCAGACATCTGTAGCTGTTGTGATTAACTTGGTAGATTTTCAACTTATCTGGTGATAATAGTGTTAAAATTGACCACATGATATAGAAACCATCCAACTGATATTATCGGAAATAAATTAGGATACTCTCCACAACCAAAGGGACCAGCAGCACGTTGAAAAGAGATGGTGTCTCAATCACTAAGGACCCTCACCATCCGGGACATGCCCTCTTCTTGTTACTACCATTGGGGAGGAGGTACAGGAGCCTGAAGATGCACACTCAACGCTTCAGGAACATCTTCTATCCCTCCGCCATCAGCTTTCTGAACGGTCCATGAACCCATAAACACTACCTCATTATTCCTTTTTTTTTTGCACTAGTTATTGATTTTGTAATTTATAGTAATGTTATGTCTTTGCGCTGTACTGCTGCCGCAAAACAACACATTTCACGTCATAAGACAGTGATAGTAAATCTGATTCTGAAAATTTACCTTGTTGTATTTTTAAGTATTCAGATAAATGACACCGTTTAATAATAATAAGCACAGACAAAAGGAATGGTTGAAGTCCAGAGTCTTCTCATTCCTATTCTAAATTCAGTGTATTGTATCATTATCTAATTATAGGTATCCCTTCACTGTTTGGTAAGCTGCCAGAACTTCGAATCAAAAATGGCCCTTCTCTTAGTTTTTCCACGTGCATGTGATTATTTCTTTCATCATTTCTTCAGACATACAAAGAAGAAGATGTGGGCAGCCCAGGGGGACAGTATTAAAAATGAAGATTAAAACTCTTAACTGCTTGTGGATGTGACCATGACTGATGATAGTAACCTCAGGATGTCACTTTACTTTATATTTAATCCACAATTAATAATAACAATCCCTTATCGGTTTTTATTCCATACTCACCGAATTCCTTTTTTGTCCTCAACCTTTTCTGTTATCTGACGGTAAGAATTCACAGGTTAAATCATGCTTTAAATACTGCTTGACAAATTACTTTGGAGTTCCAAGAAAATGCCCTTGGAATAACAATGCTTTAGAAATGAAGTGGCTATTTTGTAGTTCACAAAGGTTTATTCTTATGAAAAACATTGCCTATAAATACTGGTCACAAATTATCAGATGTGTTCTGGATAAAATATTCTTGTCATGCAGGCACTTGACATTCATCCAGTGACTCCCACAGGCTGTCTGCAGCACTACCATAATAGTCACTGCAACTTGTTTAATGACTCACACCACACTAGCACCAAGATTAAATCATGTAGATGGAGAATTACTCAATTGTACAACCTGACATGTAAAACAGAGAGAAACAGAAAATACTGACTCCATGACTCTCAAAGTGATCCATTGTGATACTAATTAATGCAGTGAGTTGTAAACAAACTAAAATGCATTTGCATAGCACCTTTCACAATCAAGCAACATCACATAATTGTTTTACAACCAATGAAGTACTATTGGAAGTGTGGTCACTGTTATAATGCAAGAGACATTTTGGCAAATTTGTGCTCACAAGCTCCCACGCAGAGCAATTTATTAATGACTATATAATCTGCTTTTGTTACTGTGACTGAGCCAGAAATATTGGCCAGGATGCTGGGTACACCCTGCTTTTTGGAAAAGTACCATAGATCTTTCATAATCGGCTGAGCGAACCAGCAGCTCCAGGTTAAAATGGCATCAGGGAAACAGCACTCCAACACTGTAACACTTCCTCCAGCTTTACGGCTGGAGAAGTAAATTGAACCCACATCCAACTTTCTAATTTAGAGGTGAG
Organism: Pristis pectinata; assembly: GCF_009764475.1. Lineage (NCBI taxonomy): Eukaryota > Metazoa > Chordata > Chondrichthyes > Rhinopristiformes > Pristidae > Pristis > Pristis pectinata. Next base: position 108,691,996 of record NC_067409.1, read on the forward strand.
AGTGCTAATCACCGAGCCACTGCTAACAGGGCCAAGATTTGAACCTGGCAAATGCAATTAGTATATATAAAGATGCATTCGGAGGGAATACAATCCCAGTTACTGCCACCTGGTATCAGTTTACTTCTAGCACGCAGCAGAAAATGTTGGAAATATGTAGCAGATGCATGAACATCTGTTAAAAGATTAATATTTCAGATAAATATTCATCAGAATCCATCCAAATATTAAGCCATCAGACATTTTCAGACATTGATGGATCTGCAGCATATCTGCACCACTTTATTTTTATTTCTAATCTTTAAGATTTGTGGTTTATTTCTTTCTACCTATAAAAGGTCAGTGGGAGGCTTGACATGACTCTTGCTGATAACGCAATACAAATGCGAAGCGGTGCCAATGAATCCACTCATCCATTGTAAAACTGGTGCGAGCCTGGATGACTGCTTTTAATCATTAACCAGAATTCTGATAGGGGGGAGGCTGAAAAGGCTTGACTTTTAGCTTGGACTTTTCTAAGCAGTTCCCGATGCAAAATTTTCCAGCAAGACCAAGCTGATTGTACTGAATCTCCCATTATTAGAAAACTTGTATAATTGTTAGTAATTGATTTGGTCTCACAGAGGGAAGTGGCTTAATGGGGGGAAAAAAAGCAGAAAATCTATCCCATTTGTAAAATGTTTCAGGATGTAGACAATCGCGCTGCACACCAGGACAAATATTGTTTCAGTCTTCACAAAAATCAATTAATTTGACCGTCCTTCCCAAGGCTGAGGGGGAGGGGGAGTGGCGGTGGTGGAACAAGCTGAAGTTAAAGGCAGCAAAGATGTAGAAATCTCAAGGCAATACTTAAAGCAAATAGAAAACGGTATTATCCTGCCAAAACCTTTCTAGAGACTGACAGAATGGATACACAGTTGTGTAGGGTGCAGTGAGTGGGGAAACTGCTTTGTTTGATATTCTCTTCAGAGAATGGTGGAGAGGCATGCCTGGTAGGTGGTGGTCAAGCTCAAGGTATTGGTCTACCAGCAATGACGTAGGAAAAGATACGGAAATTGATGTTAGCCCTTAAGTAATTGGCATGGTAAAATAGCTCAAGTGTCAATCACTCCAATGAAATTGCACCAGCATTAATCTCTGCAATGCATTAGGTACATACATAGCATTTCCACTCTTCACAGCTTACCCGTATAATGGAGCTCCAATGGATTGTATGCAACTCAAAAAACCCTATAATAAAGTGTACTTGATGATAACCCATTGTGTTAATCATGGCAAGATACATATTGTCATCTACTAACGATTTGGATGACCATGTTGTTAACATGGTTAGTAAGTCTGTGGATGACAACAAAATTGGTGGTGGTGTGGACAGTAAGAAGGTTATCTGAGATTACAACAGGATCTAGGGGAAGTGAGGAAGTGGACCAAGGAATGGCGGATGGAATTTAACTTGGACAAGTGCGAGGTGTTGCATTTTAGTCAGTTAAACCAGGGCAGGACTCACACAGTGAATGGTAGGGCCCTGGAGAGTGTTGTAGAACAAAGAGACTTAGGGGTACAGATACCTAGTTCCCTGAAAGTAGCGACACAGGTAGACAGGGTGGTGAAGGTGGTGTTTGGCACGCTTGCGAGCACTGAGTCCGGGAGTTGGGATGTCATGTTACAACTGTACAAGTCATTGGTGAGACCGCACTTGGAATAATGTGTGCAGTTCTGGTCACTCAGCGAAAAGAAGGACATCATTGGGTTTGAAAGGGTGCAGAAAAAATTCAGTGCTGTTACCGGGACTCAAGTTGTGTGGAGAGGCTGGGAACTTTTTTCCCTGGAGCATAGGAGGCTGAAGGGTGACCTATTAGAGGTATATAAAACCATGAGGAAGGCAGAGAAGGTAAGTGGTCAGAGCCCATTTCCCAGGGATTAGGGGGTCTAAAAGTAGAGTGCATAGATTTAAGTTGAGAGAGGAAAAATTTTAAAAGGGACCCGAGGGGCAAGTTTTCCCACACAGGAGATGGGTATGTGGAATGAGCTGCCAGAGGAAACTGTAGAGTTGGGTACAATTACAATGTTCAAAAGACATTTGGACAGGTACATGGATAGAAAAGCCAAACACAGGCCAAATAGGACCAGCTCAGATAAACAAGTTGGGCCAAAGGTCCTGTTTCCATGCTATATAACTCTAAGGCATTTGAAATATTATGTACTGAGATTAAAAATATGTCAGTTCTAGGGAAAATCATCCTTGGAAACTGGTAGAATGGGAAGGGGCCCAAAGGGTTGGAAGGATGAGGATGGGTTATATCATCAACGATAGAGCATTCTAACTGGTTGCATCACAGCGTGGTATGGAGGCTCCAATACGCAGGATTTCAAGAGGCTGCAGAGGGTTGTAGACTTAGCCAGCTCCATCACGGGCACGACCCTCCCCACCGAGGACATCTTCAAGAGGCGGTGCCTCAAGAAGGCGGCATCCATCACTAAAGACCCTCAGCATATGGGACATGCCCTCCTCTTGTTACCACCATCAAGGAGGAGGTACAGGAGCCTGAACACCCACACTTAGTGATCTAGGAACAGCTTTTTCCCCTCCGCCATCAGATTTCTGAACGATCCACAAACTCATGAGCACTGCCTCATTATTCCTTTTCTTGCACTATTTTGTAATTTATAGTAATTTTATGTCTTTGCACTGTACTGCTGCTGCAAAACGACAAATTTCACGCCATTTAAGACAGTGATAATAAAGCTTATTTTGTCCTACTCTATCAATCAGTCCTTTGAGGAGGATATCAGGCACTGATAATTGTAAGAGTGCCTCAAGCTTTGGAGGATTAGGGAAAGGAGAATTCAAAACTTTAGGACATGTTCAGTATCCTGGAATCACAGAGGGAATGAAGTATTGGAAAAGGTCCCCAAATCATGGCAGCATTTGGTTGGTCCTAGGGAGGCACTGGGAAGTAGTTCTAGGATCTGGGTCCTGGTCTCCAGCAGAGGCGAGGTGCCTGACAACAAATGGGGAATTATTGGAGAGGGTGGGCAAGGTATTATTGCCTTGGAGGGTTATAGAGCACAGCAGAAAATGAACCTGAACTGGACATAGAAACTCTTAGACCAGCCACCTATACTCTCACCTCCATGTCACTGGTGGTCTGTTGGTCCTCCCCTTAAAGCTACTAATGCACAGTGAATTTATCAATGACACAGTGATTGAAAAGAGTGTTTGCTGCCTTTCACTAATTAGACATTTTTTCAGATTCTTAGAACCACTAAGTTTGCTATCTTAATCATTATGCTAGAATTTGTAGTTACATATAGAACACTACAGCACAGTACAGGCCCTTCGGCCCACAAAGTTGTGCCAACATTTTATCCTGCTCTAAGATCTATCTAACCCTTCCCTCCCATATAGCTCCCCATTTCTCTATCATTCATGTGTCTATCTAAGATTCTCATAAATGTCCCTAATGTATCTGCCCCCACCACCTCTGCAGGCAGTGCGTTCCACGCACCCACCACTCTCTGTGTAAAAAAACTTACCCCTGCCATCCCCCTTATACCTTCCTCTAATCACCTAAAAATTAAGTCCCCTCGTGTTAGCCATTGTCGCCCTGGGAAAAAGTCTCTGACTGTCCACTCGATCTATGCCTCTTACCATCTTGGACATCTCTATCAAGTCACCTTTCATCATCCTTCTCTCCAAAGAGAAAAGCCCCAGCTCACTCAACCTATCCTCATAAGACATGCCCTCCAATCCAGGCAACATTCTGGTAAATTTCCTCTGCAACCTCTCTAAAGCTTCCACATCCTTTCTATAATGAGGCAACCAGAACTGAACACAATACTCCAAGTGTGGTCTAACCAGAGTTCTATAGAGCTGCAACATCACCTTGCGGCTTTTGAACTCAATACCCTGACTAATGAAGGCCAACACTCCATATGATTTCTTAACAACCCGATCGATTTGCACGGTAGTTGTATTGATGATAAAACCATTAGATTCATTACTCTGTTAAAATGAGAGCAACTTTTGAAATCCACATGTCCAATACAACACAGAAGTCCAAGAGTTCTGTCAGTGAACCTTGCTTTCCCAAAATGTATGTTGAGGTTTTCCACTGATGCAATCAAATTAGATTTTTTATATATATATATATATATATATATATATATATATATTAGTGTTTTTGATGTCAAAAAACTGCAAGAAACATTGTTTGAGCTTTTAATAGCCTACTAAAACATAATTATTGTCATAGTCTCCTTGATGCCGAAAAAGTAATTGTGTAATCGTCAATCCCTCAGAATAATTATCTCAAAATTTTATAATGATAAAGTTATCTTTTGGAAATTTGATATGTCATTTCATTTTAATTTTGTGTGTCAGTTTTATATAGCTCTCTGCAAAATGTTTAAATTCTAAATAAGATCTATAATTTTTTAGTTCCTAACTTGCTGTTTGTTAGAATTCCTCATTTGAGCCAACTTGAGCACATCATTGTTGCTGAAGGCATAATGATTGTAAATCATGCCCAGAAAGTGGAAATCCACACGACAAACAACTACTCTCACTTGGCTGCTTTTTTCCCAGATCCATGGCCAGGGTTGTCCCTTCCCCCTTCAATGGAAATAATTGGTCAATTTGTCGGGGGGGGGGGGGGGGGGGGGAGGAGGGGGTTGCAGAGAGATAAAAGTGGAGCCACATAATAGATAGAAATTTTTGCAAACTCCATGTGTGTAAGTGAATGCTGAAACCTACAAATTTCTTGTCAGCAATACCCAGCTGGGCAATAAAGCTCACCAGCACCTCCACTTCCTCAAGAGGCTAAAAAAATTTGGCACGGCCCCTTTGACCCTCACCAATTTTCGCAGATGTGCCATAGAAAGCATCTTATCTGGGTGCATCATGGCTTGGTACGGCAACTGCTCTGCCCTGGACAGCCTCTCTTCTTCCTCTTCCCATCAGGCAGAAGATACACAAACCTGAAAGCACGTACCACCAGGCTCAAGGACAGCTTCTACCCCACTGTTATAAGACTATTGAACAGTTCCCTAGTACAGTGAGATGTACTTTTGACAATCTACTTCATTATGACCTTGTACCTTATTGTCTACTTGCACTACACTTTCTCTGTAACTGTAACTTTATTCCGCCTTCTGTTATGATTTTACCTTGTACTACCTCAATGCACTGTTGTAATGAATTGATCTGTATGAACTGTATGCAAGACAAGTTCTTCACTGTACCTCAGTACATGTGACAATAATAAACCAATTCCAATTTACTGAGCAACAATGCTGGCCTCCTTATGGAGGTCAGCAGGGGACAGGCGTTTGAAATGAAGGACCTGCTCTGACATTTTGTATGCAGACAGTCCTGCTCCTGGTGTGAGGAGACACAAAGACTTTCATTCTCCTAATCTGAAGGAAAGAAATGGCTGAGACACTCGGGTCGGAATTGATAAAAATTAAGAAGTCTTTCAGATTGGTTTAAAAATCTTTTAAATCTTCCCAGGCATATTTTATATAAAATCACTAATGACTTCTTAATTTAGATTTGTAAATTGGTTAACAATGTTTGAAAGTGCTTAAAATTGATAAAATGGGAAAGTTTTAGAACCTTTTGAAAGATGATGAATGATTTTTGAATGAATCAAAAACAGTTCTTAAAAAGATTCAGGACTTTGACAGCAATGCACAAGACTGGCGATCTGACTTTGCTGGCTCCAACTTTGTAGGCAGGACTTGTTTTAGATACTCTATGTGATACCCCTGAACACATGGAAGGCCCCTTTGACACATAGGGAATAGAGAATTCTTCCAATTTCCTATTTGCAGGATCATTTGAAGTATTTTTTTAAAAAAACAGATCACGATCATCAGTGATTTAGCTACATTCACCAGTGATCCAGTCTATTGCATGTTCGGTTGTGTTAGAAGCAGCTCAACATTTTTTGATCATCTTGTGATATGTGCTGTTAGATGCGAATGTAGTAAATATGTTAGTGGAATGCAAACATGCTGAGTACATAAGCAGCATGTTGTAAACAATAGCAGACGTAGTTGAACAATGACATCATATCAAAACCCCCAACTCAAGTCACTCCTACCCATCTTTTTTTTAAAAAGGATGATATTGTATCTCCTGTCCAATGCTGACGTTAAGTAAGGGACTGACTTGTACAATGAGGCAAGACTTTTCTTCTGGCTCCAAAACTTGGACAGAATGAATCTTGCACAGTTTGAATATGGCTTTGAAGGCTTTAAGTGTCTTGAATGGAAGAGTTTAGGGAATTCTTCACCTAATAACTGGTAAATGTGAGTACAGGCTTCAGCGTTATTTGGCAATAAATCAACAGTTTTTTCCCCCAGATATAAAGCCTTAGACTGGGTATGAAATAGAAATATTCATGCTCTCAATAGGTAGCCAATGAACATGACTAAATACCGCACAAATAGAACACAGAAGAGTACAGTACAGGAATAGGCCCTTCAGCCCACAATGTCTGTGCCAACCATGATGCCATTTTAAACTAATCCTATCTGCCTGCACATGGTCTATATCCTTCTATCTCCTGCCGGTTCATGCACCTGTCTAAATGCTTCTCAAATGCTGCTATCGAATCTGCTTCCACCACCTCCCCTGGCAGCACCTTCCAGGCACGCACCACTCTCTGCGTAAAAAAAAAACTTGCCTCGCTAACCTCCTTTAAACTTTCCCCCTCTCCTTAAATCTACGCCCTCCATTTCCACACTGGGAAAAAGACTGACTATCTACGCCATCTATGCCTCTCATAATTTTATACATATCAGGTCTCCCTTCAGCCTCCAATGCTCCAGAGAAAACAATCCAAGTTTGTCCAGCCTCTCCTACTACTCTCTAATCCTGGTGACCCTCTCCAAAGCCTCCACATCTTTCCTGTAATATTGGTGACCAGAACAGCACACAATACTCCAAATGTGGCCTGACTAAACCTTTATACAGCTGCAACATGACTTGCTAACTTCTATACTCAATGCCCCGATTGATAAAGACAAATATCTTGTATGCCTTCATTACCACCCTATCCACTTGTGTTGCCACTCTCAGGGAGCTACGGACTTACAATACTAGGTTCCACCACACATCAATGCTTCTAATGGTCCTGCTATTTACTATATACTTTTTTCTTACATTTGACCTCCCAAAGTGCAACACCTCACACTCGTCTGGATTCAATTCCATTTCCCTGCCCACATTCCCAACTGAGCTACAACCAGCTGTCTCCTCTGACAACCTTTCTCGCTATCTAAAACTCTGCCAGTTTTTGTCTTCTGCAAAATTAATAATCAGCCCACCTACTTCTTCCTTTACATATATCACAAACAGAGGTCCCAGCATTGATCCCTGTGGAACACCACTGGTCGCAGACCTCCAGTCAGAATAACACCCCTCCATCACTACCCCCTTCTATTTTGAATCCGATCTACCACTTCTCATGTGCCTTAATCTTCTGAATCAGACTACCATGATGGATCTTGTTAAATGCTTTATCGAAGTCCATGTAGGTAAGATGGACTCTCAATCTCTCAATTGAGATTACTCTCAATCAACCTGTCACCTCCTTAAAAAACTCAATCAAATTTGTCAGACGTGACCTCCCCAGTGCAAGGCCAAGCTATCTCTAATAAGTCTATGATTTTCCATATGTGAGTAAATCCCATCCTTCAGAATATACTCCAATTACTTCCCTACCACAGATGTAAGGCTCACTGGAAAATAATTTCCTGGTTTGTCTCTATTGCTCTTTTTAAACAGAGGAACAACACAGGCTATTCTCCAAAGCCCTGGGAACTCACCTGCGGCTAAGCAGGTTGCAAAGACCTCTGTTAAGGCCTCAGCAATCTCCTCTCTTGCCTCTCTCAATAACCCTGGATAGATGCCGTCAGATCCTGCCGACTTATCTACCCCAATGTTCTTCAAAAGACCCAATACTGCCTCCTCCTCCTCCTCCTCCTCGATATCAACATGCTCTAGATACTCCTCCCTGGTCCCACTGTTACCCATGTTCTCTCCTTGTTGAATACTGATGCAAACTAATTTAGTATCTTGCCCACTTCCTGTCTCCAGGCACAAGTTCTTGAGTGGTCCTACCCACTCTCTTGTTAGCCTGTTGTTTTTAATGTATGTATAATTGTTCTCAGAATAGGCAAGTTATCTTATGAGGAGAGGTCAGACAAGCTATGCTTGTTCACACTGGAGCTCAGAAGAGTGAAAAGTGAAACTAGAGATCCTGAGGTGTCTGGATAGGGTGGATGTGGAGGGGGTGTGGGAGAATTTGGAACTGGGAGCCACTGTGTAAAGTGTTGCTGCCTTAGATCTACAGCAGAGCAGGTTCAATCCTGACCTCAGGTGCTGTCTGTCTGGAGTCTGAATGGTTTCCCTTTGACTGAATGGGTTTCCCCCAGGTGCTTAGGTCTCCTCCCACATTCCAAAGGTGTGCTGGTTGGTAGGTAAATTGTTCACAGTAAATTAACACCAGTATAATTTGGTAGTCAGGGAATCAGAGTGAGGTTGATGAGCAATGAGAGAGAGAGTAAGCTACAGAGAAATAAATAAGTGGGGTTTAAAAGCAAGAGGGTGAAAGGTCAGGTGGACAGGAATGCAGAGTTGAAGTTACAATCGGATTAGTCATGATCTTATTAAATGGCAGGGCAGGCTTGAGGATCTGAGTGGCCTACTCTTAATGTGTATGTGACCAGCATTCACTACAATGATCTTTCCTTCACCAAATTATTCAAATATTGCTGTATTGACTAAGTTTGGTTGGTCTCACTCTGATCTCTCAGTAAAAGACTGAGGGTTCAGTATGCAGTCCAGAGAGTTAGCCATGTTATGTTTGTTCTTCATCAAGAGACCAACTTCGCATGGGTTTAACATCTGAACATTTTATTAACCAACACCAGACTGGCTTGCTTTCCCTCTCTTTTTACAGCCACTTCCTGTTCCCCCCATGTGACCCCTTGCATTACCTACTGGGAACTGTAGTTCTTTATTATAACTACATAATAACACAAGCCACATAGTAGCAGAAATGAGAGACGGGTGAATTGTCAGCAGTGTGACTTTTCGGATGAGTTGTTAAAGCAAAGCAATTCTTTTTTGTTCAGTGTAAAAGATCTCATAACACCTCTTTGAAGAAGACTCACTGGTTCTTTGGGCATTCTGGCCAAGTTTTATTTGCTAAATAAACACGATCAAGTTACTTAGCTCAGTATTACTTGTGGGAACTAACTGCATACAAATTGGCTGCCGTGTTTGCAAGAACATAACGCTTCCAAAGTACTTTTTTGGATGTGATACATTTTGTGACATCTTCTTTCTTTTCTATGCTTTTTGAGTTAAGATTTCAAAATTGTAATCTTTATCCTTCATTACATGTATCTATCAGCAATTCATGACAGTAGAGCAGGCAAACAGTTTTGATTTCACTCAACATAAATAAATTGAGAAAAAGAACTGTTTGATTTAGTTTGTACTTTTTACTTAAATTAGTCCGTTCCAACCTTGTCATAAAAGGACATTCCAAATTGTTCACTACCACTATTAATTGAGGGATTTAACCATGGAAAAGAATCAACTATATTTTCAGATCTCCAACTAATTCAAATTATGTGTTTTCATGAAGTATAAATCCATCTCCAAGGTTATATCACCAGAAATCGCCTCAGTGCCTTCATTTTCATTTAAAAATGCAAATACCACTGTCAGTTTAAATATTCATTAATTGCCTTAGCCAATCGCCTTGCTGCAGTTGAGTAACCTCGTATAATTCAACAGTTCATATTAAATTTTCTGTAGCATGCTTTCATTGGGAATTATTGTTTTATTTGTTAAAAATACATTAAGCTTTTAAAGAATGCTTTGTATGTTTGGTGCAATGTATGGTTCCAATTATTATCTAATTATATTCTGTGTTCTGGTATGCAATAGTGTCTCACAGCAAGCAATGTACACTGGTAGTTAAGCATTAAGCACATTAGCAAAAGACAATTCTGCACAAGCAAGCATTAACTTCCACATGGGTAAACTTGTACTACCTATATACCATAATCTTATATTGACATTAATACCAAATATCTGCATTTACGTAGTACATGTAGACAAACACCCATAGGAGATTCAGAGAGAAGGAAAATGATAAAAATCAAGTCAAAGAAAGAAACATTAGGACAGATACCCAAATGTTTGCTCGAGAATCAGGTTTTAAGGAAAGTTTTGGAGAAGGTGATGGAGGCAGTTGAGCAAATTTCATATCAGTTGATCCAAGCACTAAAAGATATGGAGAACAGTTCTATCCTTATGCTGTGGTACTTCTGAGGTTCAACAAGGGTTCACGAATAATGCACAAACTAAATTGTGATTTTGTTGAAGTTGCAGAGTCCATAATATTAGGCCTCAACCTCAATGTTTTAGCCCGACTCACAAGCACCAAGTGCCTTCCAGCTCTCTCCTCCACATACTGACCATCCATTTTACCCCTCACCATCTCCACCCACACCCAGCACACACACATCTCTGCTCTGGATATTTCGTCCAGGAAGGAGAAGTGGGGAGATCAAGCGATGCTGGGAGGCTGCAGCAGTGGTGCAAGGCCTAGTTTCATAGTTAGCAACCATCACAGAGCATGCCAAATGGTGTGATTGGTGGCTTATCAGCATGCCTCACCAGAGAGGTAGACACTTGGGCAGTAAAATCTGTACTTGGATCGAACTGAGTGCGAGAAACAGCAACACAGCCTCTCCCCATGTCCAGGCCATCAATGCTACTCATTCTCAAACACCATGTGAAGACTAATGGCTGACAGATGATGGACAGCAAAACGACACCATAATTAGCAGGAACAAAATGTTTCGAAAGAAGTGTCTATCTGGATTAATCTGTCACAACACCACCCCACCAAAATAAACAAGTCTACTGACTTTTGTAAATTACCACTATCAATAAAGTCAGTGTTACATTACTGCAATTTTGTTCTCAACTCAGCAGCAATTTTTTGAAATTCATCCTGAAATAGAGGTGGAATTTATTTGTGGAATGACTCACTCAATGAACTGCTCATTTAATTAAGACAGTGTTTCTACACTCAGACAAACTGACTGGGATGAAACCAGATGACATTTATACAGCAATACCAGTCAGCTAGGAAATTGTTCTGGTTGCTGTCACAAATAGCACTTTCTAAATCTAACTGAATGCTTCTCTGAATGCCTTATTGTAATAAAATGTTTGTATTAGGGGATAAATTGAATGTAATCTCAAGTAACTATTAAAATTATCTCTGTCGTTAACTAGATGTATGAATGGCAGGATTAATTGGTTTTGGTATCTTAAGATTTCTTTATTAGTCACATATACATTGAAACACACTATGAAATGCATCTTTTGCATAGAATGTTCTGGGGGGCAGCCCGCAAGTGTCGCCACGCTTCCGGCGCCAACATAGCATGCGCACAACTTCCTAACCCGTACGTCTTTAGAATGTGGGAGGGAACCAGAGCACCCGGAGGAAACCCACACAGACACGGGGAGAACGTACAAACTCCTTACAGGCAGCAGCTGGAATTGAACCCTGGTCGCTGGTGCTGTAATAGCGTTACGCTAACTGTTACACTTTAAATTTATTTTATTCTTGGTGAACTACAGGAGTATATCTCGAGGAGCGTGTTTCCTGAGCAGAAGTTCCAAGGCCATACAAAGAAAGGTGGCAGACTAGAATTTTTTTTTAAAAAGGCAAAGGAACTCTCGTACACCTATAGTTAAGGATTATTGGCCCAGAAATTCAATTGCTAAATGTGACTGGATACTTTTTAGAACATAGAACAGTACAGTACAGAACAGGCCCCTCGGCCCACAATGTTGTGCTGACGTAGCTAATCCCTTCTACCTGCAGAAATCCCATATCCCTCCATTTTCCTCTCATTCATGTGCCCATCCAAGCCCCTCTTAAAAGCCCCCAATGAATTTGCCTCCACTACAACACATTCCAGGCATCCACCACTCTCTCAGTAAGAAATGTACCCCTCACGTTTGTTCTGAACCTACCCCCTCTCACCTTAAATGCATGCCCTCTGGTATTGGATTGCTCAATAATTGGGAAAAGATATTGCTTGTCCACTCTATCTATGCTCCTCATAATTTTACACACTTCCAACAGATCACCCCTCAGCCTCTGCCGCTCCAGAGAAAAGAGCCCAAGTTTGTCCAGCCTCTTGTGTCAGTAAACCATTTTACATCTTCATTCTGGGCTTTCAGTGCCCATGATGTGCACACACTGTGATTATCAGTTGATGCAATAACATCAACTGGCATACTGTCCTCATGATGTTAAAGCCAGAGAATCAGCTCAACACCAAGAAGGAAATTCTTAAGAGACAAACATTAATGCAAGACAAGCAAATTGCTGGGTAACTGATTTTGAGGGGCTGGCTTCTTAGTGATTTATAGATCAGTATCTCCAGAGCATGGGAGAGTTCAAAACAACAAAAGATCACCAGTGCACTACAAAGCCAATCTCTGAGAAAACTTACAGAAACCCTGTCACAGTTATTTGATGGAGTGAAGGAGCCCATGAAAGCTAAAAGGGATTCTTGGCGAGCACAGAGGAGAAAATCTGAGGATAAGTCAAAAAAAGTTTTTAAAAATAACAAAGCTAGCAACTTAATTTTAATTCATCTGCTCGACAAATAATGCCAAAGCAGACTGTGTATCAAGAGTGCAATATTTGGGAGTTGCTGGATAGCAAGACGACTTTGGATTTTCACATCTGTAGGGAAAGCTTCTGCCTTCTGTCACTCCAGCTCAGAGTCATTGAGCTGGAATGCGAGTTAGAGACATTCTAAGACACAAGGGAGGAGATGGAGTTTCTGGATAATTTCACTCAGAAGTTACACCCCGGATACAAGCAGTGGTCCAACAAAAGGACTGTTGGTGGGAGGGGGTGGGTCCACCATCACTACGTGATGACAAGGAGAAAGATCTCAGGAAGTTCAGCCATCGTTCGCAAAGAACCACAGTTTAACAGGCTGTCGAAAGGGTGGTGGTGGTGAGAAAGAGCCAAAAAGCATTGGCAATGGGGGACTTGAGAACAAAGGAGATAAAATCTATCATTTTCAGTCATTCACAAGAATCCGTGGAAGTGTTGCCTACCTAAGCAATAGGACATGCAAAATCTCGAGACGGCCATAGAGGAAGTTGAAAACAGGGAAAGGTAAAGTTGTCATGGTTCACATCTGAACAACTAACAAAGAAATGGATAGGGAAGTGTACCTACTGAGGGAATAAAAAGGAATAAGCAATTAATTTAAAGAGCAGGACTTGTTGCCAATACTACCAGACATGTGCCTGAACCAAATGCAAATTGGCATAGGGACAAACATATCAGAAGAATTAACACATGGCTCAAGAACAGTTGTGGGAAAGAGTCTCTCTTCATGGGACTCTGCCATCAGGACTGACACAAGAAGCTGCTGTACTAATGGGTCAGACTCCATCTGAACTAAAGGTGAAAAGATGGCAAATAGGAGGTGGCAAAAGCTTTAAACTAATAAGATTAAGGAAGGTATCATAAACACAAGTATTACTGATCACATTAAAAAATTAGAGGAGAAATATTAAATCATCTAGACCGTCTCAGAGGATAGAATTGCTAGCATGAACAGATTGCACTCACACATTTTAATTTCTAGTGCAGAGAAGTCACTGACACTACTACACATATTTAGCAACTAATCAGAAAGAGCCACAGTGCTGGATGACTGGGGGAGAGCAAATACCATAAACTTTGCTTGAAACAGGAAAGAGATGTAAAGGGAACTATGGACTCATTACGCCATCACTGGGAGTAGCAAAAAGAAGGAAACCTCTCCAGGAGCAGAAAAGAGAAAAAATATTTAGAAATCAAAAGTATGAAAAAAAGCAGATGGCAGGGATTTTGAAAGGAAAACTCTAGCTTTAAGAACCATGCTGAATTCTTTGAAGCAGGAGCAGAGGGAGTAAGCATGTTTATGTAGTAAATATAATTTGCCTTAGATTTCCTGAGAGTACTTCAAATCGAGGGACAGAGGGACCTAGGAGCGCAAGTGCAGAGTTCACTGAAAGCAGTGTCGCAGGTAGATAGGGTGGTGAAGAAGGCATTTGGCACGCTGGCCTTCGTCAGTCAGGGCATTGAGTACAGGAGCATGGAAGTTATGTTACAGTTATAAAAGACATTGGTGAGACCGCACTTGGAGTACTGTGTACGGTTTTGGTCACCCTGTTATAGGAAAGATGTCATTAAACTGGAAAAAGTGCAGAAAAGATTTACCAGGATGATGCCTGGACTTGGGGACCTGAGTTACAAGGAGGGGTTGCGTAGACTAGGACTTTATTCCCTGGAACATAGGAGATTGAGGGGTGACCTGATAGAGGCATATAAGATCATGAGGGGCACAGACAGGGTCTATGTCCCTCGTTATCTCTTTCCCCAGGGAGGGGGTGCTAAAAACAAGAGGGCATAGGTTTAAGATCAGAGGTGAAGATTAAAAAGGGACGTCAGGGGCAGCTTCTTCACACAAAGGGTGGTGCGTATTTGCAATGAGCTGCCAGAAATGGTGGTTGAGGCGGGCACATCAGCAACATTTAAAAGCCATCCAGATTTTGTGATTTAACATTCTCACCCTGAACCATTGCTCCCAACACAAACATGGTTACTTGCTGAGATCCATTCTCCTCCCTTTTGTCTTGCTTCACACAGTCTCTGCTCACACTCCCAGTCATGGTCAATGCCAACAGAATGATCTATTATTCTACCACGGTGGTTAATGCAGAAGCGTTGAAGCCAGCAGAGTAATATCTCAGCAGCTGCCAGACTACTCCCCAGAACTCATGAAATTGTAGAAGTCAGCTAAAATATGTGAAATTGTAACCACAGGCAGAAGAAATAGATGAGGGACTAACCCATTATTGACCGATGATCTCTTTAAACAGTGTTGGGGACAGGGGGAAGGCAGGAAGGAAGTGGCTGGTGGGTAGATTCTCTTTGTTAAGGTGTGCTCAGTTGTGGAAGGTTAAGAGAGGGCACAAGCTATGCTCTGAACTTTAATGTGGCTATGCAGTTGTCAAATAGGTATTGCTTATTAATTGATGTCACCATCACTGAACTCTTACATTCATATAAGAAATGTTATTTTGAAAATCTGAGGGACCTTGTAGTACGGAAAGATGAGTGGGCCTAAGTTTGAGCCAATGTGTTCTTTAAACCGCTAAATTATTTTACCACTTTGCTTATTTGTTAGTTCAATATGTCCTCAATTCTTCAGGCCTGAAAAGGGGGGTCACAAGGGAGTTTCGAGATGGATTCTATAAACTAAATGCAAAGACAAGAATTTCGGTTGGAACCCTGGAGGTGTCAATGTCATAATGTGCAAAGGCATACTCCAGTTTGTACAGAGTGGCATTTCTTCTCAGAGGGCTGCATGTTGGCACTAAACATAATAGATTAAAAAAAAGTATCTGAGCAAAAGATCCAAAAATGCAACAGTACACGTCAACACAATTTGCATTAGCACCTATGTTTACACATAGATGGAGACAGCTTGCACAACACTTTTACATGAGCATAACCCAATTCAAAGCTTCCAGTCAAGTGTTACCATGGAGATCAGGCATCTCCTGGCTAAGCCTATACACATTAGTCATGGGGTTGTGCACTCCTTAGACATAGTGAGATGTTTTGATTTATCTCCTCACCTTTGAGTTTAGTGGTTGAGGTTGATATTGATTTTACAACAAAGAAATTGCAGTTGAACATGTTTTCTAACATAATGATGCAATGCAACAGTGCAGCTTCTAATGTACCAAGATATTGATCCTGCCATTTGCTACTGCGATGCAAGTAACAACAGTAAGTGCATGTGTTGTATTTATGTATGCAAGACCCACAAGGACATTACTAAAATGTGATAAGGAGCAATATCACCACCAGGTTCAGGAACAGCTAGATCCCTTCAACCATTCAGTTCTTGAACCAAATGGCAAAACTTTAATCACTACAGTTTAGCAACACTAAGACCACTTCGATCACTTTGCACTAAAATGGACTCTTTTTTTTGTTCTAAGTGTGTTCTTTCTCGTAAAAATTGTGTATAATTTATTTTTAATTTATTTTCTTGTGAATGCAGCTTATCTGATGCTATATGCCTGTGATGTGGCTGTAAGTTTTTCATTGCAACTGGGCACACATGGACTTGTGCATATGACAAAAACTTGACTTTAAACTTTTACTTTTCCCTTTATGTTCCCACTGAATTGATATCCATTGGACTGTCTGTCCTGATTTTCACTACTCCCCTGCAGGGGTATGCATCCCCTCCCTGACTGAAAAAGGGCTGAGATTCCTAATGCAGTTGTTCACCATCCTGACTTGGAAATATGTCACTGTCACTTCATCATCCAGGACCTCCCTGTATAACCATCACAGTGGGAGTTTCTTCGACTGAATGCCTGCCATAGTTCAAGACATTGGCAAGTAGGGATGCTCAATAAATGCTGGCCTTGAGTTTTACAAAATATAGATTACAGTTTTGAAGCACAGGTTACAGGAGAGGTACTATTAGCTGGAAGATGATAAAGCAAGTCTCCAAACTTTCACCTACCTGAAGCATTATGAGCAGGAAAATGAACCAAGGAAAAAGTCATCACCAATCTGCAATTCTCCTGGATTCAAGCATGATGCAAAAAAAAGTCAGTGACATCAGAGCAAAGCAGACTGCTGATTGGCTGGTGAGGACCAGCTGACTTATGCCATTTCTGATTGGAGCAGGGATTTAAACATCTTGCATTACATTTAAAGTGAATTGACATTTTCAGTGTAAATAATTGATTTTTTTTTAATTATAGAAAACGTAAACTTTTCAACTTAAAATGTATAGTTTAAACAGGGAAGGGACAGTAAGCGCAAAAAGATTGGAGCAGTTTAGTTGGAATAACAAATTAATAACAAAAAGGCATCAAAGAAAGAGAAACAAAGGAAACAGAAAAGAATCTGTGGACCCAGAAATTCCAGGAATCCCTAAGGGATGCACTAGAATACCATTAATATTGTCTTGTGCCACCACATCAACATTCATCTGTGGCAAGGTCACAGTCCTATAAACAGGCTATTGCTCACTTTTGCATTCAAAGATTTGAAGACAGTTCCCCCTCTCTCAAAGCTGGGCCACAGAGGTTGGTCTCTGGCACAACTGGGCCTGTCACTGGGTTGAGAAGCAGGAAAAGGTGACTTACTTCTGGGGATACGGGCGCTCTGCCTCTCTTCCACCTGCAGTCGGAGTGAGCGGCAAAGAGCTGTTTGATTGTAGGTGGGCAGCCGAGATCTATTGCTTACAGTTCTTGTCCGATGTGGACACATCATGTATCCGAGGAGAATGCATGTAAGAAGTGCCTCCAGCTTCTAGATCTCCAACAAAGCTTGAGGGGCAGCTGGTATCATATGGAGCATGAGGGAGGCTGGAGGATTCTGAGATTATAGAATTTGGGAAATGATCAGCCTTCAGCCAGAGAGATTTTAGCCTGGCCAGAAGCAGAGGAAGTGTAGAGGTGATCTACATTATCATCAGAAGGTGTTTGACAAAGTCCTACATAAAAGGCTGGTGAGAAAAATCAAGACCCATGGAATAAATCATTCTTTGGGAGTAAGGACAGGAAACAAGCCTCGGAATGAAGCATAAGGGTCAAGGCAAACAGATCTTTCAAAATGGAATAGAAGGACAGTAACCAGGGAAAGAGTTGGGTCCATTACTGATGAGTGAGGGACTGGAGAACATGGCATGTCCAGGACTAGAGGGCACCGTCTTAGAATTAGAGGGTACGCATTTTGAACAGAGATGAGGAGAAATTTCTTTAGCCAGAGGGTCATGGATATATGGAATTCGTTGCCACATACAGCTGTGGAGGCCCGATCATTGCGGGTGTTTAAGGACGAGATTGATAGGTATCTCATTAGTCAGGGTATCAAGGGATATGGGGAAAAGGCCGGGAATTGGGGCTAGATGGGAGAATAGTTTAGCTCATGGTGAGGTAGCAGAGCAGACTTGATGGGCCGAATGGCCTACTTCTGCTCCTTTGTCTTGTGATGGGGTGGTCACAAGTGAATACATTCCATCTGTATTTCCCATGGAGAATGACATTGTAGGGGGACAATTTAAGGAGGGTGATGCTGAAACTCTGGAACAAGGTACCATAAAATAGGAGGAGATATTTGATGTCTTAGTGGGCTTACAGATAAATTAGCAAGACTTTATGCGATGTACACAACAAATGGTAGGAACCTAAGAGGTACTGAGGAGCTTTGGTCTACATGTCCAAAGCACATGTAAAATAAGTTGGTTAAGAAGGCATAGGAGTTACTTGCCTTCACTTGCCGGGAGATAAAAGTGCAGGGAAATTATTGCATAGTTCGTCCACAGCTAGAGTACATATGCAGTTCTGGTTACCAGACCATAGGAAGGATGAGGTCGTAGTGGAGAAGATGTAGAGGAGATTCACCAGGACGTTGTCTGAGATGGAGGGTCTGAGATATGATAAGGTCAGATACGTTGTGTTTGTTATTCTTGTAGCAGAGTCTGAAAGGGGACTAGAATGAGGCATTCAAAACTATGGGGGGCCTGGATAGTGAAAAACAATCCCCATTAGCAGAGGGGTCTTCAATTTAGAGGGCATAGATTAAAAACGAAGGGGGAGGAGAATTAGAGGGGATTTGAGGAAGATTTTTTCCCCAGAGGTTGGTTGAAATCTGGAAATCACTGCCCGAGTGGTTGGTAGAGGGAGGTACTCACACAACATGTGAGAAGAATTTAGATAGACACGAGAAGCATGGAAGGATATGACCACAAGACCATAAGACATGGGAGCAGAATTAGGCCATTCGGCCCATCGAGTCTGCTCTGCCATTTGATCATGGCTGATTTATTTTTCCCTCTCAACCCCATTCTCCTGCCTTCTCCCCAGAATCTTTGATGCCCTTACTAATCAAGAACCTATCAACCTCTGCTTTAAATATACCCAGTGACTTGGCCTCCACAGGTGTCTGTGGCAATGAATTCCACAGATTCACCACCCTCTGCTAAAGAAATTCCTCCTCATCTCTGTTCTAAAGGGGTGTTCTTTTATTCTGAGGCTGTGCCCTCTGGTCCTAGACTCTCCCACTGATGGAAACATCCTTTCCACGTCCACTCTATCCAGGCCTGTCAATGTTTGGTAGGTTTCAATAAGATCCCCAGAGTACTGGAAATTGTGATTAGTATAGATAGGTGCTTAATAGTTGACATGGAAATGCTGGGTTCATTCCTATGCATGGTAGTGTAGCGGAGAGCGTAACGCTTTACAACGCCAGCGACCCGGGTTCAATTCTGGCTGCTGTCTGTAAGGAGTATGTACGTTCTCCCTGTGTCTGCGTGGGTTAGGAAGTTGTGGGCATGCTATGTTGGCGCCGGAAGCGTGGCGACACTTGCGGGCTGCCCCCAGAACACTCTACGCAAAAGATGCATTTCACTGTGTGTTTCAACGTACAGGTGACTGATAAAGAAATCTTATCTTATCTTGTCTTATGTTTTCATGGCTCTAAGATGCTGGGAAGTGTTTTTGTTCAGCAGATAGTACAAAGATCACTTTTTTTGAAATGTAAGATATCTTTATTAGTCACATGTACATTGAAACACACAATGAAATACATCTTTTGCATAGAGTGTTCTGGGGGCAGCCCGCAAGGGTCGCCACGCTTCCGGCGCCAACGTACGATGCCCACAACTTCCTAACCCGTAAGTCTTTGGAATGTGGGAGGAAACCGGAGCACCCGGAGGAAACATGTAGAGTAAGATTTCAAAACTCAAAGGCAATGCCAAACTTAAATTTGTTGTCACTTGAAGGAAAATAATATGGAAGGCACGTGAAAGGAGCAAGGCAACGGATTGCCCAACAATGAACCAGCATGGACTCTAAAGGGTGAATGGCCTCTATAGGGGCAGGCACGGTAGTGTAGAGATTAGCATAACACTATTACAGCGCCAGCGGCCCAGGTTCAATTCCGGCCGCTGTCTATAAGGAGTTTGTACGTGGGTTTCCTCCGGATGCTCCGGTTTCCTCCCACATTCCAAAGACATACGGGTTAGGAAGTTGTGGGCATGCTATGTTGGCACCGGAAGCGGGCGACACTTGTGGGCTGCTCCCAGAACACTCTACAAAAAAGATGCATTTCACTGTGTGTTTCGATGTACATGTGACTAATAAAGAAATCTTATCTTATATCTTATCTTATGATGACTTTATATCCCTATAATTAACAATTCCCTCTGCAATGAATGGCCACAGCACATTGGAGCTTCAACACACCATGCCAGTGTGAGGCACTCTAATAAGCAATACTACATCTGAACCGTTTTGGTTTGGGATAACCTCAGAGGTTAATTTCTTGTTATCCTTTTTTTAAAAATGTAGCCAATATGTGAATGTGAAAAACAAAATGTCAGTCTGTGATGTTGCCATGGAATTTCTTTACTCATTTGTTTATCCAGTTCCACCCAGTGAGTTGAGATACATCTTGCAGACGCTGCTGTCGGAATGAGTGGGTGTTTTCAGCTAAAGCTCGACTAGCTGAAGAAACCTTTTCAACAGATTTGTCACTACAAACAAGTGGCGCAGTGCTACAGGGCCTGGAATACCTGCCAATCAGTCCATTGGCTCCCCAAACCTTGCACCCCCACAAGGTCGACGTGTCATATTTGCTTCTTCACTGCCAGGTGAGAGGTTTCCCCAGATGCTGAGCTGCTCAAAGAATGACCCTGTTTGTCCTGGGCTTCGTGGGCCAGTGGTGCCACCTGCTGCAGAGTAAGAGGATATTTATGGGGTGGACTTGCTGGGATGTTGTGGGATGCAGATGGTTCAAGATCCAACATTGTGCTTAAACCACAAAGGGTCAGTCTGAAGGAAGCTAAGGATAGGCTGATGGGTTTAAGATGGTAGATGGCCAAATTGAACGCCTCAGTTTCACATATTTCTGAACCGTCCATGAACCCATGAACGTTATTTTATTATTCCTTTTTTGTACTATTTATTTATTTTGTAATTTATAGTAGTTTTTATGTCTTTGCACTGCACTGCTGCCGCAAAACAACACATTTCACAACATATAAATCAGTGATAATAAACTTGATTCTGATTAACGTTACTGCCCTTTGGTTCTGTATCAGCGCATTGTTGGATGTTCGTGGTAACATTCATTCTTATATGGGAAAAAAAGTGTGTGTGTGTGTGTGTGTGCGTGTGTGTGTGTGTGTATACATGCTTGCACTGTGCATGCTATGTTCTCTGTGGGTGTTGTGTAGTTTCTGCTCATTTTTGTGCTGTCTGTGTGTGTTGTTTGTGTCAATAAATGTGTGTTTTGTGTACTGTGTGCATGTACTGGATGTACATAGTCTGTGTGTGGTGTGTAGTCTGTGTGTCTGTATATACTGTGTACTTTGTGCATGTGTGTGTGTGTTTGTGTGCGTGTGAGCGTGTGTGTGTGTGTGAGCATGTGCGTGTGTGTGTGATCGTGTGTGTGAGCGTGTGTGTGTGAGCATGTGCGTGTGTGTGAGCGTGTGTGTGTGAGCGTGTGTGTGTGTATGTGTGTGTGTGTGTGTGTGTGTGTGTGTGTGTGTGTGTGTGTCGTGTAGAGCTGTTGTTCATTTGCGGAGCAGCCGGTAGCTACAGTTTGCTCATTTTTATTGTGATCGTACTTTTGTCAGAAATTATAACATGCCTGTGTGTGACTCACTTTTTTGAGATAAATGTATGTATGTGTAATTTAGGAGGGCTTCCAATTCATCTTTTTGAGCTCATAAATGCCACTGGTGGTGAGCTCCAAGGTGGCTATGGATATTGACTTTTAAAACAAAAATTAAATAGAACATAGATAAAAACTGGTTGTAAGTCAAAAATGAATTATGTTCTGTCACTTATTAGAGCTGAGATATTGCAGGTAAACATCTATTAAAGACTATGAAGGTTTATGGTCCAATGTGTTCTGAATATTTAAAAAAAGTGCTGTGGCTCACATCAATAGAGTCCTGTTAAAAAAGCAATCAGTTTCATGGAATTATGATGAGTAATAGTTTTATTTTGGTTTATTCTGTCCAGTTGTCAGGTTTTTTGAAACTGAGCGGTTTTATCATCATTGATTGATGGGTTTTTGAATTGAAATTTGAGTCTGGGAAAATTTCCCTGTCCTCTATGAATAGGAATATAATGGACCTTTCAAATCATTATCATCAAGCCAGAGTCTAATAAATGGAGTGTCAGGCAAGCAAACAGGGATGCTGGCACTCCATGACCTCAGGAGCAGTTCTCAGGTATTGGTATTGGTATTGTTTTATTATTGTCACTTGCACTTGTACCGAGGTAGTCGTAAGAAAGCCCCGGTAATAGGGAGGGACCCCAGATTGGAGGTGATTGGGGGAAACAGGCTGAATTGGGTTAGTGATTGTTATCAGAAGGTGTCGTTTGATTAATGAATGAATTAATAATCATACAATTGTATTTTAGTGCACCATCCTAGCAGCTTGGCTCTGTGGTAGTTTTACATTTTTGTCTCCTTTTTACCTTTCCTATTTATTTTTACAACTTGCATGTTGCATTGATCTTACAGGTGAGTGCAAACTACTTATGCCTTTGGGAGACAGCTTCAGTCGTTTTCAGAAGTGTATTCATTACAATGAGCAACCCTCTTCAAAAATTTCACGACTGGAGTTATACTGTTCTGCTCTCGGATTTGCCTCCTTTCTTGAAGTAACTCATTAATTGGTTGATGCAGCACAGAAGGAGATTGTTTCATCCCTGGCGCTAGCACTGGCTCTTTGGTAGGGCTCTCCAATGGGTCCCATTCTCCTCCACTTGTCCCAGAGTGCGATTTTTTTTCAGTTTTAGATATTACTGAAGTCCCTTCTCAACGTTATAACTGAAAAAGCTTAAGTAGTCTGAAAATTGTGTGCTAATTCCACACTAAACTCAAGACCACTGAAACTATTTGGAAAGTCTTTCCATCTTCTGCCTGAAGCAACCCTCTTCACATGTTTTCTTCATCTGCCAACCTATAATATTTGGGGAATTACTTCTTTTATATGTGGGGCTTCTTTGTGCGGAACAGATTGGTTTCAATCCACTTTTCCACCACACTTTCACTTTCCTCTGTGTGGTGACTGTCACCGTCATTGGTCGTAAATTATAACATCTGCAGACATGTTTGCTAAACTTTCTCTCTGAGGAAGACACTCTGGGAATTATTGAATAATAGCTGAACACTGTAAGGAATGAGAGCTTTCATTTTAATTATAATGCTGTTGTCGGAGCAGTTGGATCCAGGTGTTCATTTGGCAAGCTACACTGGCACCTAGTGTCAGCCTTTATAATTTACTGTATTTTGCAAGCAATCAATTTCTTTAGACAATCAGCAGTTACTGATAATATTTTGCTCGGAAGCCTTTTTCCCTTTAATCAGCAAAAATATAGTTCATGAATCAGGCGGAACCATAACCTTCGTATCTTATCACCTTTGCAAGGCATTAACTGCTGGCCCAACTTATCCCCTGACACATCCAAACATTTGACCCATTCGTGCATCTGATCGATGTTCGGTATCTGATTTCCGATACATTAGTCGTTGGTGGCAGACTTTTCCTGCGTTCAGCTAGGGTGCTCATTGGAAGTCATGATTTGGGCATGAATTCATCACAATGAAGTGCAGCCACACTAATACAAGGCGTTAGTGTTTCTGGATCCAGCGCTGCCCTGTTTCATGTATGGAAGCTGATACCTGGTGTGTACACAGCCAACTCCAAACCCCATCTTCTTGGACACTATAGCTGTTCAGTTTATGATTTTTACTATAATGCCTTTGACCCTTTAGGGTAGATGCCTTTGATCTGCAGAGCTATTTTTTACTATAATGAATAATATACCCCTCTCCACACATGGGTAAGATAAGACAAGATATCTTTATTAGTCACATCTACATCGAAACACACAGTGAAATGCATCTTTTGCGTAGAGTGTTCTGGGGGCAGCCTGCAAGTGTCACCATGCTTCCAGTGCCAACAGAGTATGCCCACATCTTCCTAACCCGTATGTCTTTGGAATGTGGGAGGAAACCAGAGCACCCAGAGGAAACCCACGCAGACACGGGGAGAACTCCTTACAGGCAGCAACCGGAATTGAACCTGGGTCATTGGCGCTGTAATAGCGTTACGTTAACCGCTACACTACCATGGTAGACACTAAAAAAACGCAATGCATTTTGTTTAACCTGTTCAATTGATAACATTTTGCTTGATGAAATATTTTCTTTGAATGCATCACTTACATAAATTGAAAAATGACAATATATTGGTAAATTGGTTTATTATTGTCATGTGTACCCGAGGTACAGTGAAAAACTTTGTTTTGCATGCCATCCATACAGATCATTTCATCACATCAGTGCATTGAGGTAGTACAAGGGAAAAGCAATAACAGAATGCAGAATAGTGTTACAGTTACAGAAAAAGTGCAGTGCAGGTAGACAATAAGGTGCAAGGCCATAACGAGGTAAATTGTGAGGTTAAGAGTCCAGTGTAAGATATGGTCAGTAGCAGTGGAAATGCCTTGCTAATAGACAGTTGCCTATACATTTTTTGCTGCACTGTTGAAATATTTAGATCTATTTTAAATCCTAATTATTTGCTGAAATATCGGCCTATCATCTATGAAGGGAAGGTAGAGCATTTCTCCACAACTGCAATGTGTAGGATGAATATGCACTGAGAGGCACTGTGCCTGAGAATGTTTATATTCTCTGCCCTGGGCTTTGCCCTGGGCCTTTACTTGAAAAACAAGAGGCTTACGTTCCATGGCACAACTGCCTTCAACTTTATGCATCTAGACCTTTCTTCCCATTGTGCTGTGCACAGCTTCAACAATGCTTGGTCAATCAGCCACCAGAAATAACCTGTGACTGGTTAAATTTGTGTCACCTTCCCCTTTGTACCAATTTTATCAAAGTAATTATTTGGTCATTTGAAATAACGGTAGTGTAGCGGTTAGCGTAACGCTATTACAGCACCAGCGACTCGGGTTCAGTTCCCGCCACTGTCTGTAAGGAGTTCATACATTCTCCCTGTGTGTCTGCGTGGGTTTCCTCCGGGTGTTCCGGTTTCCTCCCACATTCCAAAGACGTACGGGTTAGGAAGTTGTAGGCATGCTATATTGGCACCAGAAGCGTGGCGACACTTGCGGGCTGCCCCCAGAACACTCTACGCAAAAAATGCATTTCACTGTGTGTTTCAATGTACATGAGGCTAATAAAGAAATCTTAATCTTATGCAATTACAGTAACAAAGTTTCATTTTTTTGATGTTTTTCAGCTGATGTTCTTTTTCTCCCCCTATTAATCACAACAGGATTCTTTTGGACACCATGGCCATCCTATTAGAAATTTCCTCTGGCCTTGGAGATAAATAATGAAAAAGAGTCAAGAAGAGAGGCAAGTATATCTGCAATCAGAAAAGAGTCAAATTAAATTTAATTTAATTTAATTTAAATTTAATTTAATTTATATCTGCAGTCAGAACAGAGTCAAATCTATCCAAGAAGCTGTATGTAGAATTTCCTGTAGGTGTTGCAGAAATGGTGTCATCATCACTTCTCTGTCAGGAGAGAGACAATCACAGAACTTCCTCATCTGCAGAAGGAGGAGAAGTAGGACTTCCATTGTCTTCTGATTTATTCTTCCCATTATTGGAAAAGAAGTTAGGACTGACTTGTTTTACGCCATCATCTGCTTTCGTTGGTCATAGCTGCTGAATTGATGATGCTTACCAAGAAGATGCATCTCAAAAATTACAGACTTGACAGACCAAAAGGAGAAAGCTCTTCACTGTTTAAGAGTGCCTAGGTCCCTAAATGCCAAACATCCATTGAAGAAACTCAGGAGGCTACACATTCTGTCAACAAAACCATTATACGTCATTCAACGATATTATTGCATCTGCAAAAAGAGTCTCATTTTTAACCCAATGATTTAAGCAGTTGAAAAACTGGCACTTTACATCTGGCATGGTAGGGCAGGCACGGTAGTGTAGAGGTTAGCGTAACGCTATTACAGCACCAGCGACCCGGGTTCAATTCCAGCCACTGTCTGTAAGGAATTTGTACGTTCTCCCCGTGTCTGCGTGGGTTTCCTCCGGGTGCTCCACTTTCCTCCCACATTCCAAAGACGTACAGGTTAGGAAGTTGTGGGCATGCTATGCTGGCGCCGGAAGCATGGCGACACTTGCAGGCTGCCCCCGGAACACTCTACGCAAAAGATGCATTTCACTGTGTGTTTCGGTGCACATGTGACTAATAAAGAAATCTGATCTTATCTTATGAACTTAGGACTGGCACTTCACCATGGGATGAACGCTTATAATAACCATAAAGCAGAATGGTGGGGGAAGAGGTGGGGACGGTGAGAAGTCGTAATGGCTCTTTCCTCTCAATTTATTGCCATATTCCTCTTCATTTGCCAATTGACTGTGAGCTCAGTTATGTGGTCAGGTGCAGTATGCTGAGTGAGAATGAATGAAATCACAGCATGGCATGGGAAGATTTTCTTGCCTGGCCTGCTCTCATGACTGAAAAGTGCCATCGAAATAAATGGACGTTGGGGCCTTAAAAGTAAATTACTTCGACACACCTTGGTTGATCAAATTCAATCTTAAGGGATGCACTTAAGCAAAATTCCCTCTATTTCACTTTTGTGGAAAATAAAGCAAGTAAATCCTTGACTTTGAATTTCTTTAGAAGTTGAACTCTGGGCTAATTCAGAACTGTAAGCCCTTGGTCTTCTGGATGTGCAGCACACTTAAAGAACTTAATATAAGAAGGATTCTTTAACTTCTCTGCAACTTAAATCTTACATTAAATATGTATTTTATGGCTTACTCTGCGGAACAGAAAGAACCTTGGAATTCCAAATGCAGTGGCACCACAAAGTCTATTCTGGGAATGCTATCATAATAATAAGCCCTTGGGGGGAAAAGTCATAAGAATATTCACCATACCTTTTTGATGCATATTTCATTCGTAGTTATATAGGGCAAGCACTAAAAATACAGCCACCATCTTGCCGGCCTCAGCTGGCTTTGAGTTGTTCTTTTCTTTTCTCTATTTCTTTTGCTTCTTTTTTACTTCTCTCTGCCTTGTTTTCCTATCCCATTTTAAATTTGTGGTGGGGTCTGAGGTAACATAAAAAGGAGACGGCATGTTTTATTTTCAGTTGGGGGGGGGGTCCAAAAGAGACATGACCCGCAAAAGCTTCTTTTTCATTCCTGACCTTCAACCATGCTTCCCACACCCTCTCAGTCTTTTTACATCCTCTCTGTGTGTGTCTCTCTCTCTCTGTCTCTCTCTCTGTGTCTGTCTCTGTCTCTCTCTGTGTCTCTGTGTGTGTGTGTCTCTCTCTGTCTCTCTCTCTCTGTCTGTCTCTGTCTCTCTCTGTGTCTGTGTGTGTGTGTCTCTCTCTCTGTCTCTGTCTCTCTCTGTCTGTCTGTCTCTGTCTCTCTCTCCCTCTCTGTGTCTCTGTCTGTTTCTCTCTCTGCATGCGACTGATTCATCACTCCCTCAACAATCCCCAAACCCTCTACTCCCATTCATCTCTCAGCATGTTCACCTCACTTCTTGCTTTGCCGTTGCTCACCTGCTGCTTACCTCTTGTCCAGTGCTTCCCTTTGCTTCCTCCATGGGCAGGAGCCATCAACCCTTGCACCCTCCCCTCAAAGTTTCTCTTCCAACCTTCCCCCACACCCTTGTCATTTGATTGAGCAGTTGAGTATGCTCTCAAAATTCAACTTCCTTCTGAAAAATAAATTTCTTTGGAATGAAGAATACAACGCTCATCTCTTTACTTCTTTATCAGTAATTTTCTTTAATGCCTCTGTCTCTGCCTCTTTCAGTCTCACAGATGTTAACAATTCTGAAGAATTTCTCCCAGATGTTAGCGATTAGAACGTTTACATTTTCTAACCATCAACAAAACACAATAAGATAATTAGAGGCTTTCTGCTGGCTTCGGAGTTCAACTCATGCCTTCTTTAAAAAAATAATCTAAAATTATTATGAAGCAGGATGCATTTTAAAACACTCTCTGAATTTAGAAAAGTACAAAGCAAATGGTAAAACATTAACTTTTCTCACTGTTTCTCTCTGTCAGTGACACGGAAAAAAGTGGTGCCTTCCTAAAACTTTTGGTACTTGTCCTTTGGCTTTTTTTCAAAATAATTTTTGGAAAAAAACAACTAAGTG
The DNA here is from genome assembly GCF_009764475.1 of Pristis pectinata. NCBI lineage: Eukaryota > Metazoa > Chordata > Chondrichthyes > Rhinopristiformes > Pristidae > Pristis > Pristis pectinata. The sequence goes on from NC_067409.1 coordinate 108,720,362, forward strand.
GTAACTGCTAGAAGCTTAAAAGAAATATTCCAGAAGAGCCCAGCTGAATGCATCCTGCACCAAGGTCTTGGACTAGACAATCTGCATCTAGTTATCAAAATCACAGCTCTAGGTAAACATAATAAATAAGAAAAGGCAACCAAATCCATGCAAAATATATAACAAGAGTTTCAAAAGTCAGAAGATAATTCAAGATATAAATCTGGCATAATTGTGAGAGATAAAATATTTTGCCCAAAAACCTTTTGAGAAATTTGTCACTAAATAATGTTGACATTTTTGTTTTCAGAAGGCATTTTAAGCGCCTGAGTGACATGTGGGGAGAAAATAGATGTAAAACCCCATCAGTCACTAAGAACAAGAATATCCTTGAAGCTGTTCTTAGTCTGCGGAAATGACCAGAAACACCATTTCCAGCGCACAATTAGTGGTTGCACAAGTAGTGTGTAAGTCTCAACCAAACTGATGTTACAAAACCAGCAATGACTAACAAATTCAGCATTTACCTTTGAAAGTCCAATCATAATGTCCCCCTGTTGATATTACTGAATTATGTATATTTTAATATTTGGTTTTCTGTAGGAAGTATTAATGAGTTTGCATTTAAATCTGATATTTTTAATATTCAGGAGCTGATGTATCAGTGTGGAAAAGCATAACTTCACACAAAGTGTGCAGATAGGTACACTCACCAAAATGGTGTTAATAGCACAAAATGAGGTGAATTGAAAAGTCATTTAAATCTGACTGGTAACTCACTGTAACTGTGGACTGTGCTACTGGAATTGTCCGATTTTAACGCCCAAAACACACTTATAGATTATGGTAAAAGTCCGATAATCCAGCAATAATGGGACTTTGGTGATGTTGGACTGATGGGTTTTCTAGACTGCTGGATATTACTCCTGTTAATACTCCAACACATTTGTAACTCACCTTTTGTTTTAAGGATGTGACATAGCAGTAAAGTAACTTTTACCATTAATCCAGTGTGTTCAAAGGAAACAGCTCCCAGTGAGCCAGACGCTGAACCATTGGGATTTGCAAACAATCTGATCATAGATTATTGTAGTTTTATTCGACTGACGGATTAATGATCCACACACATGAACAGGGAAGTGAATTCTGTGTGAGGAGCGTGGGGCTGTGCCAAGAGGGAGGGGCAAAGGAGCACTATTCATGGTTTTTCTTGAACGCCTGCACATTAAGTGTGGTTTCTACTCACATTTCTTCCACATACTTGAAGCAAGTTCCAACTTCTCAAGTTGGAACTTGCTTGAAGTATGTGGAAGAAATCAGTGAGAGCAGGCAAGAAGGAATGAGAGGTGTAATGGGGTGGGGAGGAAGGGTGTGGAGGTTCAGAGCCTGAGTGATCCAATAGGAGGGTAAGTCCTGATTGATTGAATGGGAGGACAGGCGTAGCCCGATTATAGGATGGGTTCTGTTTACTCCTTGGGATGGGGACCAAAAAGGGCAAAAATTATTAGTCAGGGTATCCACTGTTGAGTTTGAACATTGAACATAGAACAGTATAGAACAAGAACAGGCCCTTCAGCCCATGATGTCTGTGCCAACCGTGATACCCAACTTAAACTAATCCCATCAGGCCCCTCCATCCCCTGCCTGTTCATCTGTCTGCCTAAGTGCTTCTCAAACATTTCTATCAGATCTGCTCCCACCACTACCCCTGGCAGCCTGTTCCAGTCATCTACCATTCATTCTCTGTGTAAAAACTTACCTCATAAATCATCTTTACATAAGAGCATAAGAAATAGGAGCAGGAGGAGGCCATCTGGCCTGTCGAGCCTGCTCCACCATTCAATAAGATCGTGGCTGATCTGGCTGTGGACTCAGCTCCACCTACCTGCCTTTTCCCCATAACCCTTAATTCCCCCACTATGCCAAAATCTATCTAACTGTGTCTTAAATATATTTAATGAGGTCACCTCCACTTCTTCCCTGGGTACAGAATTCCACTACTCTGGGAAAAGCAGTTTCTCCTCATCTCTGTCCTAAATCTATTCCCCTGAATCTTGAGGCTATGTCCCCTATTTCTAGTCTCACCTACCAGTGGAAACAACCTTCCTGCCTCTATCTTATCTCTCCCTTTCATGGTTTTATATGTTTGTATAAGATCCTCTCCCATTCTTCTGAATTCCAGCGAGTATAGTCCCAGGCGACTCAACCTCTCCTCATAAGCTAACCTCCTCATCTCCAGAATCAACCTGGTGAACCTCCTCTCCACCACCTCCAAAGCCAGTGCATCTTTCCTCAAGTAAGGAGACCAGAACTGCACGCAGTACTCCAGGTGCGGCCTCACCAGTGCCCCGTACAGTTGCAGCATAACCTCCCTGCTCTTAAATTCAATCCCTCCAGCAATGAAGCTCAACATTCAATTTGCCTTCTTGATAACCTGTTGCACCTGCAAACCAACCTTCTGCGATTCATGCACAAGCACTCGCAAGTCCCTCCGCACAACAGCATGTTGCAATCCTTCACCATTTAAATAATATCCACCGTTCACCATTTAAATCTTTCACCATTTACACTTTCCCCCTCTCGCTTTAAAGCTACGGTCTCTAGTATTTGACATTTCCACCCTGGGGAAAAGACTTGGACGATCTACCCTGTCTGTGCCTCATCTAGGTTTGTCTACTACTATCAGGTCACCCCTTAGCCTGAGAAAACAATCCAAGTTTGTCCAACTTCTCCTTATAGCTAATACTTTCTAATCCAGGCAACGTCCTGATGAAATGCACAAAAAGCTGGAGGGGTCCAGCGGGTCAGGCAGCTTCTAGGGAGAGAAATGCACAGTCAATGTTGTGGCCTTTCACCTGGACTGAAGGACAGAGGGAAGGTGGCCAATGCAAAAAAGTAGTTGGAGGGAGTGGAGCAAAAGCCGGCAGGTGATAGGTGGATCCAGGTGAGGAGGGGTGATGGCAGATAGGAGAAGGGAGAGTTGACGTTGTGCCAGAGGCTGGAAGGTGATAGGTGGAGGTGACAAAGGTCTAAAGGTGCTGGAATCTGATAGGAGGGGAAGACGCGGCACGGAATCAAGTGAGGGAGGTGCGGAGGGCAGATGGGAGAAGAGGGGAAGGGGAACCAGTGGGAGGAGGCTGTGGGAGATGGGCAGGTGGAGTATGAGAAAAGAGGACAGAAACAATGCACAGACCAGGACCCATAAACCTGAAAACATCCAGCTCTATGGTATCCACCTACAAGGTCCTAATATTCCCCCAACGCTAATAGCTTTTGGCTTATATTTACTGGAAGTGTACGCAGTATGATTAAGTAATTACTGTGGAGATTATTGTTCATGTAGAAATTGTGGGTTCCAAGTTCCTGAAAGAACGTGCTGCTCCCTCTTCATTCCCCACTTGGGTCTGTGCTGGTGATTCCCATGAAATGCAGAGCTGCACCATCAGTGAGATTCTGATCAGGAAACCTTCAGATTAATTCATTAAAAATACAATTCACCCAAGGGTCACAGGTCTGTTCACATGTGCTAATCAAATGAATGGTCTGGAAAATGAAACAATTAAGTGTTCTATGAACTGGATTATATAAATGCTTCAGGCAATCTTCCACAGCAATAATTTTCTTTAACCCCAAGCTCATTCTGATGGATAATGCCTTCACATGTGTAATAAGAACAATAATTTTTATTTAAGTATGTATTTCCATAGTCTATTCACATAATACACAGAAGAATAATTGAAGCATTTTTTCTAATCTACAGATAATTCAACTGAATAGTCACAATTAGAAATTAGCTGTCTAGGCTGCAGAAATATTTTGACTTTACATTTCCTAAGTTATCACCAAAAGGTCTCCTAGAAATAAATATATTACACAAAAATAAACTAACTTTACTGAATAATTTACAATATGGTGCTTAAAATGAAAACTCCTTTAACAATATTGCATTCAAAACCCAATGCCAGGTGCAGAAAAAGGTATAGAAATGCAAGGGGAATCCCGCCCTTTCACTGCTTGTGTGGTAGGTATGTGCCCAGAACGTGTCCCCATCAGGGGTATAGTCATCTGCGCCTTCCCCCCCCCCCCCCCCCCGCCAATAATCATCAAGCACGTTAACGACATTCCACTTCTACAAGACTGCATACAATTTGTGTCCATTTATGTCTCCCTCCAAATTTCCTGTGTGTCAGCGTGGGTTTCCTCCGGGTGCTCCGGTTTCCTGCCACATTCCAAAGACGTACGGGTTAGGAAGTTGTGGGCATGGTATGTTGGCGCCAGAAGCGTGGCGGCACTTGTGGGCTGCCCCCAGAACACTCTACACAAAAGATGCATTTCACTGTGTGTTTCGATGTACATGTGACTAATAAATAAATGTCTTATGTCTTACGTCTGTGACCCCCTAGTTCTGGACACCCAGCCAGGGGATACCTCTTCCTTGCATCCAGTCTTTCCAGCATTGGATAGTATGCTTCAACCAGATCTCCTCTTATTGTTCTAAACGCTCATGAATACAGGCCTAGTTAACCCAATCTCTTCTCATAAAACAGTCCTGCTGTCCCAGGAATCAGCTTGGTAAACCTTTGTTGGTCTCCCTCTATGGCAAGTATGTTCTTTCTTAGCTGAAGAGGCCAAAGCCACATAAAATACTCCAATACTCAACAAGGCCCTTGTAATTGTAACAAGGCATCCTTGCTCTGGGACTCAAAACCTTGTAATGAAGGCCAACATACTATCTGCCTTCTTAGCTGCTTGCTGCATCTACATCTTTGCTTTCAGCAATCAGTGCGCAAATGCTACTAGGTACCTCTTTACTTCAACATTTCCCGTTCTATCACCATTTAAATAATACTCTGCCATTCTGCTTTTCCTACTAAAATGAAAACTTCACATCTGTATGTTTGCCTATTCACTCAATTTGTCTAAATCGCCTCTAACTCTCTTTGTATCCTCCCCACAACTCCAAATCCCACTCCATTTCATGCCTGAGGCAAAATTTGAAATATTACATTTGGTTTCCTTATCCAAATCATTGATATAATGTTGTGAATATCTAGAGTCCAAACACATACCCCATAAGTCATCGCCAGCCATCCTAAAATTGTTCTGACTTTATTTATTCTGACTTCTTGTTTCCAGTCTGTTAACCAATTTTCAATCCAGGACAGTGTATTACTGTTAATTCCATGTCCTTTAACTTTGCATACTAACGTTTACAGGGGACATAATCAAAATTCTTCTGAGGATATAAATATATCAATTCCACTGAATATCCCTTGTCAATTCTACCAAATACAGTCAGAAAAAATATTCCAGTAGGTTTGTCAAATACAACTTCCCTTTCATAAATGTATGTTGGCTTCATTTAATATTTTCTGAGTGTCCTGTGACATCTTTATAATAGACTAGCATTTTCACTGCTCTTAATGTTAGGCCAACCAGTATGTAATTCCCTGTACTTGGTGTCCTTCCATTGTTAAACAGTGGGGTTATATTCATTACCTTTCAATCTGCAGGAACCATTTCATAATTAATAGAACCTTGGAAGATGACAATCAAGGCACCCACTCTTGGAATTGGAGTTGGTTTATTATTGTCACATGTACCGAGGTACAGTGAAAAACTTGTCCTGCACACCGTTCATACAGATCAAATCATTACACAGTACATTGAGGTAGTACAAGGTAAAACAATAACAGAATGCAGAATAAGGTTGCAGAGAGAGTGCAGTGCAGGTAGACAATAAGATGCAAGGGTCTCTCGGTACTGAAGCCAGTGTTCATCCACTGCTTCCTACCCTTTCTCTTTCTAGATTCTAGATTTCTCTCCACCGTGACCCTCCCCCCCCCCCCAAGTTATTTAAAGCCCTTACCTACCACCCTGGCTCCTTAATGCACTAGAACTCTGATAGCAGCATGGTTCAGGTGTAGTCCTTCCCAAAGAAACAGCTCTCTCTCTTTTCCTAGTATGAGAGCCAGAGCCCAACAAACCAAAGGAGACGGTACTGCAGATGCTGAAATCTGGAGCAACAAACTATCTGCTGGAGGAATTCAGCAGGTAAGGCAGCATCTGGGGGGGGAAGGAATTGTCGACATTTTGGGTCGAAATCCTGCATTTGTCCAGGTTTGTGGTGAAAGTAGCAAGGCCATGGATCCATGGATTCAAATAGCACCAAAACAAGGCCTTATGCTCATTTGCTCTGCACCACCTATCAAGTACCATTTAGACTAATCCTATTTTATTCTTCCATCATTTCTCCCAAGATTCACTCATTTACCATACATAGAACATAGAACATAGAACAGCACAGCACAGGAACAGGCCCTTTGGCCCACAATGTCTGTACTGAACACGATGCTGAATTAAACTAGTTCTTCTCTGCCTGTACGTAATCCATATCCCTCCATTCCCCGCATATTCATGTGTCTGTCTAACAGCCTCTTAAACACCACGATTGTATCTGCTTTCACCACTACGCCTGGCAGCCCATTCTAGATGCCCATCACTCTCTGTGTGATAAAAAACTTGCCCCGCACATCTCCTTTAAACTTTCCCCTTCCCACCTCTACCTTCGCTTGGGTAATCTTTGGTCTTGTTGATTGATGTATTTATGACCTTGGTAATACATCAAAAATCAACAACATGATGAACATTGCAGGTGCCCCCAGTATTAAACTAGAAAGAGTATCATCATTCTGATTTATGTCCACTAAGTGGGAGCCCAGTCCTGAAGAAGGGTCCTGACCCGAAACGTTCACCGCCTGCTTTTCTCCATGGATGCTGCCTGGCCTGCTGAGTTCCTCCAGCATCATCGTGTTTTTCATCTAGATTCCAGCATCTGCAGTCCTTTGTTTCTCAAGAGGGAGACCTTGCTAAGCCATAGGTCCTGAGCCTCATCTCTACTATTACTGCCTGGTAGAGGAGATGCTTAGAACTTGAAGGTATATCACATGCCAAATAGTTGATCATTGGGATCTCTTCTGGGGAAGGTACAACCTGTACAAAAGGGACGGGTTACACCTGAACTGGAGGGAGACCAATGTTCTTGCGGGCATGTTTGCTAGAACTGTTGGGGAGGGTTTAAACTAGTTTGGCAGGGAGATGGGTACCAGAGTGATAGATCAGAGATTGGTGCATTTAGTATACAAGTAGATGCAGAGTGTAGATATTTAAGATTTAAGATCTTTATTAGTCACATGTACATCGAAACATACAGTGAAATGCATCTTTTGCGTAGAGTGTTCTGGGGGCAGCCCGCAAGTGTCGCCACGCTTCTGGCGCCAACATAGCATGCCCACAGCTCCTAACCCGTATGTCTTTGGAACGTGGGAGGAAACTGGAGCACCCAGAGGAAACCCACGCAGACACAGGGAGAACGTACAAACTCCCTATAGACAGTGGCCGGAATTGAACTTGGGTCGCTGGTGCTGTAAAGTGTTACACTAATGGTAGTATCACCAGCAGTCCTTTACAAACTTGTTGATCTGTCTCTATCCATTTCAGGACCACTGGAGCATTGAATTCAGATGCAGTAAAGAAGAATACAAGATTTGCATTACATATTTACCTTGCCTGGCATTTCAATAGATACTGTACTTCCTGCAGCTTCTCTGAGAGGACACATCCCTCATCAAACGGAAAACATTTGCAGAGAAATTCATCCTTGGTTGGTTGTGCTTAATGCGCTAACTGGCCATGCCAGTGTGTTCTACTTGTCTTCTGAAATTCAACCATTGTAATAAGCTTCAGAGACTGAGTACAATGCACTGATGTGACTGGGGATGGCAGGATGACCAATGAGTGTCCCCTTCAAGAATTCTCTTCCTGCATCATTGCTTCGACCTTTAGGAAGATGGTAGTATACTTTTTGCTCAGGAAAATTGGTCACCTGACATTTCTGCCCCATTATCTTACTTAGTTGCTGCCAGGATGAAGCCTTTCCAGCAGTTTCCAGACTTTTGAGTATCTCGGTCAACTGTATGTCATCTTCACGTGTAATAAAACACATTAAGCACAAGGTGGCAGAATTCTACATATATATTCATAGAATAAAAGTTGGACACGCTAGGACTTTATTCCTTGGAGCGTAGGAGACTGAGATGTAATCTTCTCAAGGTACATAAAATCATGAGGGGCATAGACAGGGTGAACGCTCTTAGGCTTTTTCCCAGGGTTGGGGTATCAAGAACTAGAGGGCACAGGTTTAAGGTGAGAGGAGAAAGATTTAATAGGAACTTGAGGGACAAATTTTTTTACGCAAAGGGTGGTCTATATGTGGAACGAGCTGCCAGAGGAAGTGGTTGAGGCAGGTACAACAGCAAGTTTTAAAAGACAGTTGGACAGGTACATGGATTGGAAAGATTTAGAAGGTTATGGGCCAAATGCTGGCAAATGGGACCAGCTTGGGATGATGCATCTTGGTCGGCATGGACCAGTTGGGCCAAAGGGCCTGTTTCCGTGCTGCATGACTCTATGAATCTATGAACCCTTTATATTTTATCTGAAAAATGCTTAAAGGGCAACATGATTATTTTTGAACTCCAGCCAAAGAGACTGCAACATTATGTGTGGCACTGAGATAAAAGTATCTTTCCTTCCTGTTAAAGATATCTTCCCTTCCCTCTCCAACATACCAACTAGATTGAAAAGCGAGCTTTATTCCCCGGTCACTGATGTTATCCTCTCTCTGGAACCTATTTGATTCTGAACTATTGAATCAGAAAATAGAGGGTGGTGGTTGAAGTGACTTATTCAGGCTGGAGGCCTGTGAGTAGTGGTGTTCCGCAGGGATCTGTGCTGGGACCTCTGCTGTTGATGATGTACATAAATGACCTGGTTGAGTATGTTGATGGGTGGGTTAGTAAGTTAGCAGACGACACCAAGATTGGTGGAGTTGTGAATAGTGTAGAAGACCGGCAACGGACACAGCGTGATATAGATCAGCTGCAGATGTGGGCAGAGAAGTGGCAGATGGAGTTTAACCTGGATAAATGTGAGGTGTTGTACCTTGGTAGGACTAATATCAAGAGGCAGTACACTCTAAAGGGCAAGACCCATAACAGTGTTGAAGAGCAGAGAGACCTTGGGGTGTAAGTCCATGGCTCATTGAAAGTGGCTACACAGATATATAGGGTGGTTAAGAAGGCTTATGGAATGCTTGCTTTCATTAATCGAGATATTGAGTATAAGAGTCAAGAAGTTATGATGCATCTCCATAGAACACTGGTTAGGCTGCATTTAGAGTATTGTGTGCAATTCTGGTCACCTTACTATAGGAAGGATGTTGAGGCTTTAGAGAGGGTTCAGAGGAGGTTTACTAGGATGCTGCCAGGATTAGAGGGCATGTGCTATCAGGAGAGGCTGGACAAACTTGGGCTCTTTTCTCTGGAGCAGCAGAGGCTGAGGGGTGATCTGTTGGAAGTGTATAAAATCATGAGGAGCATAGATAGGGTGGACAAGCAATATCTTTTTACCAGTAGGTATGCATTTAAGGTGTGAGGGGGTAGGTTCAGAAGAGACGTGAGGGGTAAGTTTTTTACTCAGAGAGTGGTGGATGCCTGGAATGCGTTGCTTGATAGGGTAGTGGAGGCAAATTCATTGGGAGCTTTTAAGAGGGGCTTGGATGGGCACATGAATGAGAGGAAAATGGAGAGATATGGGCATTCTGTAGGTAGAAGGGAATAGCTATGTCGGCACAACATTGTGGGCCAAAGGGCCTGTTCTGTGTTGCACTGTTCTATATTCTATGAACTAGATGAGGTCATATTTAACCTAAGATGAACACTGGACCACAAACACTTGCTTCTACTTGTATAACCATCCAACTCCATTCATTTTTTTGACAATACCCTTTTCCCATGTTTTATTCTCCCCAACTTCCCCCACCCCCTTGACCAACAACCCCCGATTTGACCACTCACCTACACACTTGGGGCAACTGACGGTGGCCAATTAACCTACCACCCTGCACATCTTTGGGATGTGGGAAGAAACTGGAGTGCCCATGGTGTCAGAGGGAGAACAGGCAAACTCCATTCAGATGGCTCCTGAGGTCAGGAGTGAACCCAGATCCCTGGCGATGTGAGGCAGCAAATCTACAAGTTGTGACACTGTGCTGCCCTCTTCTGGATAATGTTATACCCATAACAACAACAACTTGTATTCGTATGCTGTAAGTGCATTTAATGTAATTAAGCGTTTCGAGGTACTTTAGAACAACAATATCAACAAAATGTTCACACACAAGAAATATCAGGGCTTATGACCAAATGATTGGTCAGACAGGTAGGTTTTAAGAAGTCCAAGAAGCAAGGAAGTGAATTCCAGAACTTTGGGCTTTGGGAACTGAAGGTACTGTTGCGTAGCGGTTAATGCAATGTTATTACAGCGCCAGTGATCCGGGTTCAATTCCCACCATTGTCTGTAAGGAGTTTGTACGTTCTCCCCATAACTGCATGGGTTTCCTCTGGGTGCTCCGGTTTCCTCCCACATTCCAAAGACGTACGGGCTAGGAAGTTGTGGGCATGCTATGTTGGCGCCGGAAGCGTTGTGACACTTGCGGGCTGCCCCAGAACAGCCTACGCAAAAGATGCATTTCACTGTGTGTTTTGATGTACGTGACTAATAAAGAAATCTTATCTTATCTTAGTAGTGGGGTGATTAAATTCAGGAATGATCAAGATACAAGAGGTAGGGAAATGCAGATATTTTGGAAGGATATAAGGCTGGAGAATATAGAGTGAAGTAGGATAGATTGATACTAAAGAGGAATTTGTCAACAAGGATGAGGATTTTGAAATTGAGTCATCCCTTCCCCATCTGGTTCCATCAATCACCTTGCAGCCTCCGTCGCAACCCCTTGCATAGCGCTATTTACTGGTAATCTTACCTTTTCCCTCTCAGTCCTGATGCAGGGTCTCGACCCGAAATGTCGACTTAGGTCTTTTGCCTCCACAGGTGCTGATTAACCTGCTGAGTTCTGTTTTTGTTCCAATGTTTTCCTGGCATGTTTTGCTACACCTTCTCTATGTAAGGCCGCTCAGAATGAAGACAAATTATAACATACATAGACACACAGGATGCTTTTTAATCATGTTACCTTGCCATGATGTTAGTGTGTCAATCTGCAGATTATTAGAAAGAAAATTCAAAAAATAGGGGTGGTTATTAGAATGAAAGCACATAGTTTTATAAGGTCAGTGGAAACTTGGCTTTAACCCAGAACAAGCCAGGGAACTATGTATTTGCAGCCACAAAAATTTCAGAAGCAGGACAGGGAGAAAGTGACCTTATTAATAAAGGACATGGTGACAACTATAAAAGAAAATGCTTTATTATCGGTATGTCTTGGATTTAGTCTGTCTGAAGCAAAGTAAGAAATAATATTAGAGCTATCACCATACATGGAGTAAATTGTACTCCAATCATAGTGAGAAAGAACTTAAAGAAGCTATTGGTAGACAATATCTTGAAGGTTTACCATAACTGTGATAATAGGGAATTTAATGCTCCCATAATAAGCAGGTAGGTTAAAAAGGACAGACTAGACAGAATGAGTTTGGAAATTCTTCAAAGAATTCTCCAGATGAGGTGGGAAATATAGTTTCTGTCATAGTTATGCATATGACAGAAGCCTTTTGTTTGTACTTTAGCTACAACTGAATGCCGATGCAATGCTGATACATTTATTGCTTTAGTTGGTGCAGGATATTTAGAAATTAATGACAATGGAACTGAAGAGAAAACAGTAAGTTGTTAAGGTGTTTTTAAAAGAAACAAGTGATAAGAATTTTGACCATCTCCACCCAACCCAGAGTTCACTAACATGGTGAAGTATACCTTCTGCTTAACCAAACCGTACAGTGCTATCATCTGATCACTCCATGAGCACGTGTCACAAGGTCACAAGATCACAAGACAAAGGAGCAGAATTAGGCCATTCGGCCCATCGAGTCTGCTCTGCTACCTCACCATGAGCTAAACTATTCCTATCTAGCCCCAATTTCCAGCCTTTTCCCCATATCCCTTGATACCCTGACTAATTAGATACCTATCAATCTCCTCCTTAAACACCCCCAATGATTGGGCCTCCACAGCTGTATGTGGCAACAAATTCCATAAATCCACGACCCTCTGGCTAAAGAAATTTCTCCTCATTTCTGTCCTAAATGGGTACCCTCTAATTCTAATACTGTGTCCTCTAGTCCTGGACTCACCCAACAAGGGAAACAGCTTAGCCACATCTACTCTGTCCAGTCCTTTCAACATTCTAAATGTTTCTATGAGGTTCCCTCTCATTCTTCTGTACTCCAGTGAGTACAGTCCAAGAGCCAACAAACGCTCATCATATGTAAGCCCTTTCATTCCGGGAATCATCCTCGTAAATCTTCTCTGAACTCTCTCCAACATCAGTACATCCTTCCTAAGATAAGGGGCCCAAAACTGCACACAGTATTCCAAATGAGGTCTCACTAGTGCCCCATAGAGCCTCATCAACACTTCCTTACTTTCATGTGTTATACCAGTTATGGTTTTGGAGAGAGGAGCAAGAGCTGGTTCAGTGTCAAGGGTCTGGGTTATAAAGAAGGACTGGAGAGTTTATAAAACAGATCTCTGAGAGATCCTCACGGGGAAGGGAAAGGTAGATCCAGACTTACTTCATTGAAGTAGGACAATGAGCCACATTTCAAGCCGAAATATGCTTGAACTGATGCAGTTCACTCCCGACGAGGTGCAGGTAGGAGAAGTAGGTAGGTAGAAGAAACATTACACATTTTTCTGAGGTGCTTTGCTGTGAGCTTTCACCTTAAAGGCAATAGGCATCTCAACTGTGGAAGGAGTTGCAAGGAGTCCAATCATAACTTAAAATCTGGAGATCAGGCTTTTCCAGCTGGAGTCATTGTGCAATAGCTCTCATCCTGATCTTTCCCGAGCTCAGGAATTCTTGAACTGTTGCATTACTCCTGCCACCCTCAGTATGAACACTGAACACATCATGGATTAGCGATCAGCAGATCGTGTTTGTGCCTTTAGTTTCATTTCACGTAAGGAATGCATTTACCAACCAAGTCATTTAATAGGCTTGCAACTTGAATCTTGAACAAGGTGGATTTTTTATGCTAGCAAGTTAGTCATTGTAAAAGGAATCAAAGGAAAACATGGGGTAATTAAAGCTGAAACCTGCAGGCCAGCTGCATCCTTTTTATAAGAAACAACATTTTATTTTCTTTAGAAAAGCATTCTTTCACACTTGAACAGTAGTATTTATTTCCAAAGAGTAGAAAAAAGTCAGACTGTTTGGAAATACAAGCCAAATACCCAGCTGAAATACAAAACCTCAGATAAACTTGGAGTTCCAAAATATTAATCAACAAAATGGTTGTACAAGCAAGGAGAATCCGGCTATAATTAGATTAATGAGTAATTGAAGTCCAAACCAGAGCTTTCAATTGAAACCAAGCTAGTGAATTATTCAATGCAAAAATAAATTTACTTTGTTGCATCCTAATGGCCTTTCAGAAGCATTTTGCTTTTAGTTGTTATGCTTTTCCAAACAGCAAGAATAGTTTAACAAAATTAGTCCAGCATATATAAATTAAAAGCAATGAGGATTAGGTGTAAAATTTAAATCACATTCAATAATTTTTCAGTCCCACTGAGGCCTGGTCACAGGATGGAAATGATTGCATTGTTGTAGTCATAACACTAAAATACTTTTCCTTTGAGAGTGGCTTCTTGCTGAAAGTGCAGGATCATTTAATTCAGAGTTATAGCATTATGGACAGACCATCTGCTGGAAACTTGTGCTTCCTTTAACAACATTATTACATGAACTTGCATGTTCAAACCCAAACAGACTGATAAAAGGCCCAGAGAAAGAGCATTAACGGTGACACACATGAACAGAAAAATCAGGAGTAGGAGTAGGCCACTAGCTCCTATGAGCTTGTTCTGCTATTCAATAAGATTATGGTTGATCCAAACTTCATCCCAACCCCACTTGCCTGCTCTCACTCTATATTCTTTGACTCCCATGTAGTTTGGGAGTTTATCAGTCTCCACCATAAATATTTTCAATAGCTTCCCCTCCACAGCTCTCTGGAGTAGAGATCCATTACACTCTGAGAGAATGAGTCCTTGCTCATCTTTGACCTGAATGGGTACCCCCTATTCCGAACCTACCTGCCTCGTCCTCACGAGGGGAAGGTTGACCTCAACATCCACGAGTTGATCCCTCTCAGAATCTGACATTTTTCTAAAAGAACACCTCTTATTCTTCAAAAATCCAATGAGTATAGGTTAACTGTTCCAGTTCTTTACATACATCAATTCCTTAAGCGTCATCCTTAATACATCAATTCCTTAATACGTCAACCTAGTCTGCACTGCCTCTTTAATATCATTCCTTAAAGATGGAGGTCATCTGTACGTAATACTGCAGCTACTGTCTCACCAGTGCTCTGTAATGTTGCATCAAAACTTCTCTACTTTATACTCCATGCACCTGGCAATAAAAGCTGGCATTCCATTGACCTTCCTAATTACTTCCTGTACCTCTATGCTAACTTCATATCCTACAGCCTCCAGACGCTTTTGCATCACATTTGCAACCTCACTCCACTTAGGTGATAAACTCGACCTTCCAGTCAATAATTTCGTATTTTCCCATCAGTATACAGCATCCTCCAACTACTTGTCCATCACTTAACCTTTCGACTTCCCTTTGAAGGCTTTTTATCTCCACCTCGTAATTTGTTAACCCACTTACCTTTGTGTCATCAGCGTCATGCGTTGCATTAATACATTTTGATTTACGTTTGCAAGTTCTCCTTTACATTTATGACTCTCATTTTCAAACAAAATCAACCAGAGGTGAATTTCCAAAGGGAGTCTCCCAATAACGGATTCTTCAAATTCATTTAGCAGAACCTAAGCAGAAATTTCAGGAAAACAGCATAAACTGCTCCCAAGGCATACTAATTGGTACCCCCAAATGCTTGGCTCCACTGGTAGTAGCCTCGTCTGAATAAGAGCATATAATTTAGGCTGCAACTTCAGCACAATGCATGGCTCTGACTTAGGAGAGTTTGAACTACCAGTTAAGGTGCAGGAAAGATCCTGTGACCTCCTCGAATAAGGCATGCTTTGTGAAGTTGTGAGCACGCTATGTTGGCACCAGAAGCGTGGTGACACTTGCGGTCTGCCCCCAGAACACTCTACACAAAAGATGGATTTCACTGCGTGTTTTGATGTACATGTGACTAATAAAGATATCTTAACTTATCTTATCTTATTTTATCTTATCTTATCTTTTATCAACCAAAAGAAATTACCTGACAATGGATGTTGAGCTTTTGGCCTGACTTTAATGGATTTGGAGCACTCATCAGCCAGTCATTGAAGAACAATAAAAAAGTATTAGGGCTGTGTTAACATCACCGTGGCTTTCATATATATGGGTCCTTGGATCAGGGAAGGGGCTTGGAATCGAGCTAATACATAGCCGAGAACTGGGGTTTCTGAGAATCCTGAAGCGGAAGAATAAAGGGATGGATTGTTGGGGTATAGGTGGGGTGGGGTTGGTCGGGGTAAGTGCAAGCTGAGGACAAAGAACATTTATAAACTGGATTCTGTGTGCAAATGTTGGCATGAATGTCATAAACATAGCTTTTAGATACAATGAGCTGAATAATGACCTAGAACATCCATGACTCCAATGTCATACGTCCAGAAGAGAAAGATGCAAAGTCCTTTGGTGCATCTCTCATTAATCTCTGTCTCTACCCTTATCTCTGTCTCTGTTTTTATCTATCTCTCTGGGAAACAGTTCAAATGTAATTGAAGCAGTTGCCAGCAGTAGAAGTCATAAAGATGTAGCAGGAGACATTGTGCAGAATCGAAGACGGGAAGAGATCATTTGGCAGAGAAAGTGCTGTAGTCTTAAAGGAACATATGCAGTTTAAATGTCAAACTTCTTGGTGTTTAACTTTTGGTTGATGCAGAATGAACAAAACAAGATTGATTTTATTATCAAGAATTAAACTTAAGAAGCCATAATGTATATTTCAATAAAAAGCCAAAACAAGTAAATAAAAATCCATCCTGTAAATTTTATAATTAGATATCACAGAATAACTAGATGATATGCTAAACTGTGGCCATCTTATGAATCATTCATCCAAGCCCCTGTCTGCTCTCTTAGGTCAGTTTATAAGATTGCATGACACTACTTCCCAGGCTCAGAGAAGATCATGAGTGCTATCCCCGATTCATCCTTCAATCAATATTACTGATCAGAAGGAATTTGCTAGGAAATCCCAACATTTACTTTCACAAGTGCCTGCGAAGTTCATGTTTCTCTCACGATTGCAGTAGCCTCCAGCTTGCCCACTGAGCTCCAGCAGCATCTTCCTGGCAGTTGTCTGCCACGGGACTCTACTTGGACTTCAGTTTACCTAAATTCTTCACCACCTTCATCAAAGCTGCATCAACTTCATTCATTTGAGTGAACAGGAACAACTGCAAGGGAGAATGATCAGAACAAGGAAAGTTAAATTTCTTGTAAGTAATTCTGCATAATCGTTTTTTTTTAATTTTTGAAGGGTTTAAGCAATATTTTAAAACTTCTCTTTATTGTCCTGGAATACAGATGATACTAACGTAGTGGGCCGTATCTCAAATAACGATGAGTTGGAGTACAGGAAGGAGATAAAGAGCTTAGTGACATGGTGTCATGATAACAACCTTTCCCTTGATGTCAGCGAAACAAAAGAGCTGGTCATTGACTTCAGGAAAGGGGAAGTGTACATGCACCTCTCTACATCAATGGTGCTGAGGTCGAGAGGGTTGAGAACTTCAAGTTCCTAGGAGTGAACATCACCAATAGCCTGTCCTGGTGCAACCACATAGACGCCACGGCCAAGAAAGCTCAACAGCACCTCTACTTCCTCTGGAGGCTAAAGAAATTCAGTTTGTCCCCTTTGACACTCACCAATTTTTATCGATCCACCACAGAAAGCATCCTATCTGGATGCACCACAGCTTGGTATGGCAACTGCTCTGCCCAGGACCACAAGGAACTGTAGAGAGTTGTGGACATAGCCCAGCGAATCATGGAAACCAGCTTCCCCTCCATGGACTCTGTCTGTACCTCTCGCTGCCTTGGTGAATCAGCCGGCATAATCAAAGACCCCACCCACCCGGGTCATTCTCTCTTCTCTCCTCTCCCATCAGGCAGAAGATACAGGAGCCTGAGGGCACATACCACCAGGCTCAAGGACAGCTTCTATCCCACTGTTATAAGACTATTGAACGGTTCCCTTATACGATGAGATGGACTCTTGACCTCACAATCTACCTTGTTTGATCTTGCACCTTTTTGTCTACCTGCAATGCACTTCTCTGTAGCTGTGACACTTTACTCTGTATTCTGTTATTGTTTTTACCCTGTGCTACCTCAATACACTCAGTACTACTGCAATGCACTGTGTAATGAATTGATCTGTACAAACGGTATGCAAGACAAATTTTTCACGTACCTCGTTACAAGTGACAATAATAAACCAATGCCAATACCAACCAATGCCAATAGTTTGTGGACTTTCAGAATCCTTTAAGCAATTAGGGACATTCAGAAGTATGTATAATGTAGGTGTGTCTTTAAAAACTCTATGTACCATGTAGTATAAATCTTGATGTACTGTAGTACCAGCCACTGTTGTTGGCTGCATGTTTGACTACCTTCAATAAAGGATATTTTATTGGTAATTCTATCTCTGTATCTTGCCTTGGTGAGCAGCAACACAAAAGTATACACGCAAACAACAGTTTTGACAGATGGATAGCCGGGGGTACATTTTGAATCCAGACTTGAATTTCAGCAAGTTCAGCCTTCTCAGTACAAATCTGACATGAATTTGCACCTCAGAAATGATCAAGTGAGAAAAGCCATACACAGAAAATGCTGGGGTAATATGTGGTCATAGGTATGGTGTTTATGGGAGCTTTCTGTATGCAGAGTTACTGCTGTGTTTTGCTGCATTAAAACACTGACTACACTTTAAGACAAATATCCATGATTTTTCTGTAAAATTCTATGGAATATCCAGTGAAAGACATTACATACATGCAGGTGTTTCCTTGTAATATTTCAAAGCTTATCAAGACTTATGTTTTTATTAAAGTGACTCCAAGGATAAGCATCCTTAACTGTTCAAGAGCACTTAAACATTTCTCCTTAGAGCAAAGAGGGTTAGGGAAAATATAATGCAGGTCTTCAAAGTTATGAAGGGTTTTGATAGCAAGAAAATAAGAAGCTGTAGTGGCCGGTACTCACGGGACTCGAACCGCCATTGGCAGCCGCGGGCGGACGCATGGGAGCGCGTCGTAGACTAACCGCAGGGTGGGCCTTCTGGCAGGAATCTTTCACCATGTCTGCCAGAGAGGCTCTCGGGTACTTTTGCGCACGCGCACATTTTGCTTGTTACAGTAAAGTGTGCTCCGGTTCATCCTCCACGTCTCTGAGTTTTCCTTTCAGCAATGTGTCGCGTCCGGCCACATTTGGTGACCCCGATGCTTCCAGACGGCATCTGGAACCCGCGACATGAATTCCAACTACTCGCACAACGCAGTCTTGCTCAAGGTCCCAACTTTCTAGGCCGCTCAGCCCCACGTTTGGTTCAAGCAGGCTGAGGCCCAGTTCAGTATCAGAGGCATTACAGCCGACGTCACGCGGTACTACTACATGGTCAACGCGCTCGACCAGGACACGACAGGCTAGATCATCAACTTCCTGCACCAGCCACCAATGGAGGACAGGTATGCTAAGGTCAAGGCACTCCTCATCCGCACTTTCGGACTCTCCCGCCACGAGCAAGCCACGCGGTTTCTGCACGGACGGCCTGGGCGACCGCAGACCATCCGAGCCGATGGATGACATGCTGGCGCTCATGGATGGCCATAAGCCGTGCCCTTTATTCGAGCAGTTGTTCCTTGAGCAACTGCTGGAGGACATTCGCCTCCTCCTCGCGGGTGAAGATTTCAATGACCCGCGCAGCCTCGCGGCCAGGGCGGACATTCTGTGGCAGAGTAAGCAGTGGGGAGCGGCTTCCATCTGCCTAACCATGACCGCGCAGCCTAAGGCCAAGACCCCACAACCAAAGCCACTGAGACCCATGGGGGAGAAGGATGAGGGTTCGGATCAATGGTGCTTTTACCATCAGAGATGGGGGTCAAACATGCACCGCTGCCATCCACCGTGTGCCTTTCTGGGAAAAGCCGGGGCCAGCCGTCGCTAGTGGCTTCGACGGCTGGCCATCGCGACAGCCTCCTGTTCCTTTGGGACCGACACTCCGGGCAACGTTTCCTGGTGGACACTGGGGCTGAAATCAGCGTCCTTTCCCCCTCAAACATGGACACCTGTAACATGGCCCCAGGCCCCGACCTCACCGCTGTGAATGGCACCACCATCCGGACGTACGGCTCACGTACCATCCTGCTGCATTTCGGGCCCAGCTGTTTTACCTGGACCTTCACGGTAGCAGAAGTGTCACAGCCGTTACTAGGGGCAGATTTCCTACGGGGCCAACCGTCTTCTGGTCGACCTGAAGTGCTGGCGTTTGGTCCACGCCGAGATATTCCAGACCTTCCAGCTCGGAGAAGCCCGGTTCCCAGCCCTCCACCTAGACTCCATCACACTCTCGGGTGACAAGTTCGCCAGGGTGCTGGTGGATTTCCCCTCCGTCATCACCCCACAGTTCTCCACTACTGGTCCCAAGCACGGCATTCAGCACCACATCCCCATACAAGGACCACCACTGCATGCCTGAGCCCATAGGCTCCCACCCGACAAGCTCCACCTCGCCAAGGAGGAGTTCCAGAAGATGGAGGAAATGGGGATCATCCGCTGCTCGGACAGCCCTTGGGCATCTCCGCCGCACATGGTGACCACCTCAGCCCCAGGGATCGACTACACAGGGCTGGCGCAGGCGCAACATGCGGACGCTGAGATCCCGGCCTACCACACTGCCGTTTTTCGGGACTCCAGTTGGAGGACGTCCCCGTCAACCCGACAGCGGTTCGGCTCCTGTGCGACATGTCTACCGGCAGACCTCGGCCTGTGGTACCAGCAGCATGGAGGCGACGGGTGTTCGACATGTTACACGGCCTGGCCCACCCATCCATCCGGGCATCTATCAAATTGGTAGCGGACAAATTCGTTCGGCACGGTTTGCGCAAGCAGGTCATACACTGGGCCAGGACCTGCGTATACTGCCAGACCACCAAAGTCCAGCAGCATGTGAAGGCCCCCCTCGAGCAATTCCGGCCGACGCTCAGGAGGTTTCAGCACATCCACGTGGACATGGTCGGCCCCCTGCCCGTCTCCCAGGGCGCCAGGTATATATTTACCATGGTCGACAGGTTCACCAGATGGCCGGAGGCCGTCCCACTAGCAGACACGTCCACCGAATCCTGCGCCAGGACGCTCATCGCAAACTGGATCGCCAGGTTCGGACTCCCAGCGGACATCACCTCTGACAGAGGGGCACAGTTCATGTCAGGTTTGTGGACAGCACTGGCGCAGCTCCTGGGCACCCGGTTACATCACACCACAGCGTACCACCCACGGTCCAATGGTTTGGTCGAGCGGTTCCACAGGCACCTCAAGTCAGCCCTGATGGCGCACCTCAGAGGGCCCATCTGGACAGATGAGCTCCCCTGGGTTTTACTGGGCATCTGCACAGCCCCCAAGGAGGACCTGGGCACCTCCTCAGCGGAGTTGGTCTATGGCACTCCCCTGACGGTCCCGGGCGAGTTCGTGCCAGAGGCCCAGGGTCCAGCAGGGACGCCGGCAGGAGTACTGACGAGGCTGCAGGACAAGGTAGGGAACCTGGCACCGGTTCCAACCTCCAGACATGGCACTACGCCGTCCTTTAACCCTAAGGACCTCCGGGACTGTGAGCACGTTTTCATTCGCAGGGGCATGCACAAGTCACCTCTACAGACGCCATGCGAAGGACCCTTCAAGGTGATCCGGCACAACAGATCTACATGTGTCGTGGAGGTGGGTGGCCGCGAGGAGACTTTCACAGTGGACCGCCTCAAACCGGCGCATTTGGACATTGAGCAGTCGGTGAAGGTACCCTCACCGCGCCGGCAGGGCAGGCCACCCAAGAGGGACACACAGACTGGAGGTCCCACGCCCCCGATGGACGTTTCTGGGGGGCGGGGGGTGGTATAGCGGCCCGCACACACGGGACTCGAACCGCCATTGGCAGCCATGGGCGGACGCGCGGGAGCGCATCGTAGACTAACCGCGGGGTGCGCCTTCCGGCAGGAATCCTACGTTACGTCTGCCGGAGAGGCTCTCGGGTACTTTTGTGCGTGCATGCGCGTGTTTTGCTTGTTACAGTAAAGTGTGCTCCAGTTCAGCCTCCACGTCTCTGAGCTTCCCTTTCAGCAACGCGTCGAGTCCAGGTACAAAGCCATTTTTATTGCCAGGAGACCTGTTAATCAGAGGAAGAAGATTATTTTGCACTGTATGTTATCCTAATCTTGAATTTGTTGCTGGAAAGATTGGTTGAAGCAGATTCAATAAGAGTTTTGAAAATGGAATTAGTTCTTAAAAGGAAAAGAGTGAAAGAGCAATGGAGTGGGACTAATTAGATGACTCTTTCAAAGAAGTGGCACAGCCATGGGCTCAGGCAATTTCAGCCAAATCGTCTCCTGAGCTGCCTGATCCCAAGTAAATTTTCAACAGCAGGTTACCACGATGCTGACAGGAAAGTAATCAGAAAAACAGAGATAAAAAGAGTGAAAGAATGAAAGAGGGAACAAAAGAGAGGAGAGTTTAAGAACTCAGGACTTATATGGTTGAAGGTGAGGCTGCCAATAACAGTGATTAATTACAATGATGAAGAAATGTAATTAATGCCATTACTTAATTGATTCCACTTCTTATTTCATAGATAAGTTATATTTAACTTGTCCCATCCTCCTCTTTTGAGATCCATCCTTGCAGAATAGCCTTCCAATGTGGAAGAGAGGTCGAGGAATGTAATCCCTATTCTTTGGTGAGGTAGCTCTTTATCTTTTATCTGAATATTCTGAAGGAGAATGTGCTTAAGTGAAATACAATCTGATTTATTTGAGTTTTCCAATAACTTCAATATTTCTTTCCTTCCGCTGGTTATACTAGAACTCTCCAAATCTCAAGCTTGGCCGCAGCTTGCATTGCAGTGGAGTCTGCACATTATGGGTTGGATGTGATCACAAGGGAGATTCAGAAGGATTTCGTCAGGAGTGGGAAATTTTAGTATTGTCATATGCACAAGTACAGGAGCAATGAAAATCTTACTTGCAGCAGCATCACAGGCACATAGCATCAGATAAGCAGCACTCACAAGAAAAACACAAACATAAATTAAGCACAATTTTTGCAAGAAAGAACACAATTAGAGCAAAAAAAAGTCCATTTTAGTGCAAAGTGATCAAAGTGTTCATAGTGTTGCTAAACTGCAGTGAATTTGCCTCCAAAGCTGTACTACCGATGGTGGGGAAGGATGTGCCCGTGATGTATTGGGCAGAGTCCACTACTCTCTGCAGCTTCTTACATTCCTGGTGGAATTAATGATACTGTAGGTAAATACAAAAGGAAGGGAAGGTCCCCAGCTGTTCTTGGTGCTATACCCAGCACCTGCCACACAGTAAAGCAGTCCTATAAGATATCTTTATTGGTCATATGTACATCAAAACACACAGTGAAATGCATCTTTTTTGCGTAGAGTGTTCTGGGGGCAGCCCTCAAGTGTCGCCACGCTTCCGGCGCCAACATAGCATGCCCACAACTTCCTAACCTGTACATCTTTGGAACGTGAGAGGAAACGGGAGCACCCGGAGGAAACCCACGCAGACACATGGGGAGAACGTACAAACTCCTTACAGACAGCGGCTGGAATTGAACCCGGGTCGCTGGCGCTGTAGTAGTGTCACGCTAACCGCTACACCTTGTGTAGCTGCTGCTGAGTGATCTGACTGACATCTTTGAGGCATAATGGGCAGCTCCAGGCCTGAAGCCTACCTGTAAGCCTTAGCTCGCAATACAGGAACTGACCTACAGGGTGCACTGTAGGCAATCTCCCACCTACTGTTTCCACTTGCTAATAGAATCATAGAGCAATACAGCACGGATACAGGCCCTTCGGCCCAGAGTCCATGCCGAACACGGTGTCCACCCAACTAGTCCCAATTTCTTGCGTTCGGTCCCACCCCTCCATGTACCTATCCAAGTGCTTCTTAAATGATAGCTTCTTCTATTGTAGCTGCCTCAATTCTTTCCTCTGACAGGTCATTCCATATACTCACCACCCTCTGCGTGAAAAAGTTGCCCCTCAGGTCCCTCTTAAAGCTTTCCCCTCTCACCCTAAGTCTATGCTCCCTAGTTTTGGACTCCCCTACCCTGGGGAAAAGACTGTTATCATCCATTTTATCTGTGCCTCTGACAACTTTAAACACTTCTACAAGGCCGCCCCTCATTCTCCTACGTTCCAAGGAATGAAAACCCAGCCTGTCCAACCTCTCCCTGTAACCCAGGCCCTCGAGTCCTGGCAACATCCTCGGAAATCTGTTCTGCACTCTTTCCAGTTTAACCACAGAAATGATTTCGAACAAGCACAACGTCAGTCACCTGCCTAAAAACAGGTTGACCAATGTTTTCATCTGTGGCAGCCCAGAGAAACTAGAAGAAAAGACAACAGGAATGGAAAACGTCTTCACTGCCATAGGAAATGCAGTGGCGTCTATGGCTGTGGGATCCATGCTTTGTTACTGGAGGAGAGACAATTGTCTCCCTGAGGTAGTTTATTCTCCCTATGCACATCTGCTCTGTGGGCACCAGACTGCCTAATGAGTTCCAACAATCATTCCTCTTTCTGTTTGATCTATCTTCAGCTCCTTTTCTACAGTGTCCACTGTGCTGCAGAGGTAGCACTCAGTCAGAAGATTATGAATTCATTTCACACTCTGGACATGAGAACACATGGAACAGTCCAACATTCCACTGCAGTGCACAGGCAGCCCTGCATTGCCAGCAGTGCCTTCTTTCAACTGAGACCCATTGAGGTGTTTTCGAGAAAGATTTCATGACCTGATCTTGAAGTGCTCTCAGTCAACTTCACCAAGTATGACACTATTGAGCCATCCGATACCAGAGGGCAAGGTGAGAGCGGGTATGTTCAGAACAGACGTGAGGGGTAAGTTTTTTATTCGGAGAGTGGCGGATGCCTGGAATGTGTTGCCTGATAGGGTGGTGGAGGCAAACTCATTGGGGGCTTTTAAGAGGGGCTTGGATGGGCACATGAATGAGAGGAAAATGGAGGGATATGGGCAGGGGTAGGTAGGAGGGATTAGCGATGTCAGCACAACATTGTGGGCCGAAGGGCCTGTTCCATGCTGTACTGTTCTATGTTCTATGCTCCACCCATCCTTTATTCCATGGTCCACTGCCCTCTCCTACCGGATTCCTTCTTCTTCTGACCGTTGCCTCTTCTACCTAGCACCTCTCAGCTTCTTATATCTTCCCCCCTCCCTCACCCACCTACCTTCCCCCTCTCACCTGGACTCACCTATCACCTGAACTCACCTATCACCTCCCCGCGTGTGCTCCTCCCCTTCCCCCCACCTTCTTATTCTGGCTTCTGCCCTCTTCCTTTCCAGTCTTGATGAAGGGTCTCGGCCTGAAACGTCGACTGTTTATTTCCCTCCACGGATGCTGCCTGACCTGCTGAGATCCTCCAGCACTTTTTGTGCATTGCTCCAGATTCCAGCATCTGCAGAATTTTTTGTGTCTTGTGTCCCTCCACAGATGCTGCCTGACCTGCTGAGATCCTCCAGCACTTTTTGTGCATTGCTCCAGATTCCAGCATCTGCAGAATTTTTTGTGTCTTGTGTATTACCCCAGCTCTTAAACTCAGTGCCTTGACCGATGAAGGCAAGCATGTCAAATACCTTCTTCACTACCCTATCCACCTGTGTTTCCACTTTCAGAGAGCTATGTACTTGCACCCCAAAGTCCTACTGCACATCTACACTCCTGAGGGCCCTGCCACTTACTGTATGTCCTGTTAGTATTTGATGTCCCAAAATACATTACCTTACACTTGTCTGGATTAAGTTCCATCTGCCACTGCTCTGTCCAACTTTCCAACTGATCAATGTCCCTCTGTATCCTTACACTATCGACTACTCCCACCAATTTTTGGTATTGGTATTGGTATTGGTTTATTATTGTCACTTGTACTGAGGTACAGTGAAAAACTTGTCTTACAAACTGATTGTACAGTCAATTCATTACACAGTGCAGTTACATTGAGTTAGTACAGAGTGCATTGAGGTAGTACAGGTAAAAACAATATCATGACAGAGTAAAGTGTCACAGCTACAGAGAAAGTGCAGTGCAATAAGATGCGAGGTCACAACAAGGTAGATCATGAGGTCAGAGTCCATTTCATTGTATAAGGGAACCGTTCAATAGTCTTATCACAGTGGGATAGAAGATGTCTTTAAGCCTGGTGGTACATGCCCTCAGGCTCCTGTATCTTCTACCTGATGGAAGAGGAGAGAAGAGAGAATGTCCCGGGTGGGTGGGGTCTTTGATTATGCTGGCTGCTTCACCAAGACAACGAGAGGTAAAGACAGAGTCCAAGGAGTGCCATCGGCAAACTTGTGAATCAGTCCACCTACATTTGTATTGAAGCCATTTATACCTATGATAAACAACGGTCCCAGTACTGATCCCTGCAGCATGCCACTGGTTGCACACGTGCAGTCAATAAACACTCCTCAACCACTGTCTCTTACCTTCTGATGCAAAGCCAATTATAGATCCAGTTGTATCTCAACACCTTGGGCAATGCCAAAGTGGTCATTAATGTGTCACACAGTGACCACATAGCACATTTATAATTTCCAGATCATTATTCTGGAAATTTGAAATCAAACTGAAAATGCTGTATCTGTGGAAAAGAAACATTTCTGGTTGAAGATCTTTTGTCAGAATTCTGACAAAAGGCCTTTAACCTGAAATGTTCACCTGATCTACTGAATGTTTACAGCAATTTTTTGTCATTATATTACTGCTTGTAGGTGAAGCCTGCATACAAATTGGCTGACGAGTGCAATGACTACATTTCATAGTTGTATTTCACTGGCTGTAAATAGCTTTGGGATATCCTGCAATTGTAAAAAACTCTGCAGAGGTGCATTTATACTTCTCTCCTCCAGTCTCTTCTTCCCTCACCACAGGGGAGCTGACAAAAGGACACTTATGAAAAGGAGAAGAATTCTGCTGCCAGAACCCTTTTACGGCTCAAGACATTGTAAACCCATTAGGAGATCTTTAAAATCATGGGAGTAGCCAAACTGCCTGAAGGCAGAAAAAGTACCTCCCAGATCTGCAGCTGAGGGTTTCTTCAATTACATCTGGGAAATGGCTGTTTCCGACTTTTGGAAAGGTTGAGAAACCAGCAGCAAGAGAGGCAAAGGCAAAATCTTGGGCAGGATCTGACAAATATTAACGAATCCCTTGTTCGTTTCCAAGAGGTATATCGGGTATCAAGTCAAATCACAACAGAACAGTTCACAGACACACAAGAAATTCTGCAGATGCTGGATGTATCTGGAGCAATACACAAAAAGGGCTGGAGGAACTCAGCAGGTCTCATTTTCAACAGCAAGAGTGCAGCCATTTTATTTCACCTTATGCCTCACTGCCTCCCTGTTTACAGCTATAAATGGGCGAAGGTTGAACTCCAATTGATCTCTGTGTCTCATGATGGTTGTGGGGAGCCAGACGGGGTGTGAGGGAGACGGAGGGGAAGAATGGACGCGTTACCCAGCCAGTCTACTGCAGATGCAGAGTTCCTGCAGAACCCAATGGGAGAACCTCACTCATTTTCCTTTTTATCTAATCCAACGACAGGGTTTGACAGTCAGCCCGGCCATCTGTTGGGTGGGAAAACCAGCGGCAGCAGGCGGTGGGTGGGGGACTTGGAGATGGACTGCAGCGATCGGTCCTGGTGGGAAGAGTCTGGCTGTGGAAGTGAAGAATCCAGAAAAATGGAGGGCCAGGAAGGGAACGGGTTCCGACGTGGTTGGCTAGAGGGAGAAGGGAGATGTGGTAGCTGGGTGCAGGAGGTCAGTGGCTGTGGAAGAGGCCACATTGAAAGGGAGGAGACTAAATGTGTTCCCATGGATGCCATCTCTCCTCCTGACTTGATCCCACCTCCTCTTCATTGTGAAAAACCCACATGGTCCTCAATTGGGAGAACTCACTGGATTTAGTTATATTTGTGAAATGTTTCACCTCTCCAGAGTGGAGTACACCAATCCCTCAAAACAAGTCACCATGAAATGGCAACTAGTCAATGTGCCCTGGGTTAGGGACATTCTCTTTAAATCCCATCAACTTATTCTTGCCTGCCTTGGGAGATGAACGCCAAGGCTACGACACGTTGTCAGAATCAGAATCAGGTTTATCATCAGTGATGTATGTCGTGAAATGTGTTGTTTTGCGGCAGCAGTACAGTGCAAGACGTAAAAATTACTATAAGTTACAAAAATAAATAAATAGTGCAAAAGAGGAATTACAAGGTAGTGTTCATGAGTTCATGGACCGTTCAGAAATCTGATGGTGGAGGGGAAGAAGCTGTTCCTAAAATGTTGAGTGTTGGTCTTCAGGCTCCTGTACCTCCTCCCCGATGGTAGTAACATGAAGAGGGCATGTTCCAGGTGGTGAGGGTCCTTAATGATGGATGCCACCTTCTTGAGGCATCACCTCTGAAGATGTCCTTGATGGCGGGGAGGGTTGTGCCTGTGATGGAGCTGGCTGAGTCTACAGCCCTCTGCAGCCTCTTGTGATCCTGTGCATTGAAGTCTCCATACCAAGCAGTGATGCAACCAGTCAGAATACTCTCCACCATACAGAAATTTGCAAGAGTTTTTGGTGACATACCAAATCTCCTCAAACTCCTAATGAAGTAGGGCCACTGGCGTGCCTTCTTTGTGATTGCATCAATATGTTAGGCCCAAGATAGATCCTCTGAGATAGGCACTTGAAGCTGCTCACCCTTTCCACCACTGACCCCTCAATGAGGACTGGTGTGTGTTCTCCCGACTTCCCCTTCCTGAAGTCAACAATCAATTTCTTGGTGTTACTGATGTTGAGTCCGAGGTTGTTGTTGCGACACCACTCAACCAGCTGATCTCTCTCACTCCTGTACGCCTCCTCATCGCCATCTGAGATTCTGCCAACAACAGTGATGTCATTGGTGAATTTACAGATGGCATTTGAACTGTGCCTACCCACACAGTCATGAGTGTAGAGAGCAGAGCAGTGGGCTAAGCACGCATCCTTGAGGTGTGCCTGTGTTGATTGTTGTATAATTAACAACATCTGTGATAATTTGAGGTGGATTCAATTATCTTTGAACGTTTGCTAGTTGTCATTATTCACTCTCAGTATTTACAGAAATCCTGGACTATAACAGGAAATATTTTCATACATGGGTCCAGAGGTTAACTCTATGCAGGAAGCAAATATGATTGAGAAGATTTGAGTGAAATCAATGAGCTTAAGATAGGAAAATGAAAAGGAATGTTGGCACTGCTAGAACAATAAACAGATGAGAAATGAAACAAATGAGCAAGTCACCCCATTGATGGTGTCCAGCTGCAATATGTGTAAAATAAATAAAATAGCTCGCTGTTGTGGGGTTGGGATTCCTTACAGAGAAAGAAATTTGCTGAGATGGTGAACAACTGGTGTGTGGATTACATTCAGTTGTTCCTGAAATGATGACCAATCAATATATGGATAGAATGTGAGGTTATTTCGAACCGCCGATACAAACTGCTGCACAGCTTACCACAGAACCATAGAACAATACAGCACAATACAGACCCTTCGGCCCACCATGTTGTGCAGCCCTACATCCCTCATCCCTCATCCCTCACTTACCCCCATTTGTCCACAGTATAAAACAGCTGGAGTTATTTTCACTTCAACAAGTTCACTTCTGTTCATCAGTTTCCTTGACTTTATAAGAAGTCTTCTTTCCCACTGCAATCCTATGGAATCCAATGTGACCACTTTTGAAAAATCAGACATTAGAAAAGCTTTTAATCTCTGCACTAATTTCTCTGAAGCAATGATTTAAGCACTTTAATTTTACTGGGCACTGTTAAGTGGACAAATTGCTTCACTTATGCCTGTTTAGTTATAGACTACTAAGTTTGTGCTGTTGCTTAGGCACACAAATCAATTTACATATTGTTAAAAGGAGTGTTTAGCTTTGAGGATTAACCTCACAGTCATGCTTACATTTATCTGTTGCAAATTAGAACATGGAACATTACAGCACAGTACAGGCCCTTCAGCCTACAATGTTGTGCCAACATTTTATCCTGCTCTGAAGTCTATCTAACCCTTCCCTCCCACGTAGCCCCCCATTTCTCTCTCATGTGTCTAAGAATCTCTTAAATGTCCCCAATGTATCTGTCTCCACAACCTCTGCCGGCAGTGCGTTCCATGCACCCACCACTCTCTGTGTAAAAAACTTACCCCTGACATCCCCCTTATATCTTCCTCCAATCACCTTAAAATTATGTCCCCTCGTGTTAGCCATTGTCGCCCTGGGAAAAAGTCTCTGACTGTCCACTCGATCTATGCCTCTTATCATCTTGTACACCTCTATCAAATCACCTCTCATCCTCCTTCGCTCCAAGGAGAAAAAGCCCTAGCTCACTCAACCTGTCCTCATAAGACATGCTCTCCAATCCAGGCAAAATCCTGGTAAATTTCCTCTGCACCCTCTCTAAAGCTTCCACATCCTTTCTGTAATGAGGCGACCAGAAGTGAACACAATACTCCAAGTGTGGTCTAACCAGAGTTCAAAATAGCTGCAACATCACCTCGCAGCTCTTGAACTCAATCCCCCGACTAATGAAGGGCAATACACTATATGCTTTCTTAACAACCCTATCAACCTGCACGGCAACCTTGAGGGATCTATGGACAAGGACCCCAAGATCCCTCTGTTCCTCCACACTGCTAAGAGTCCTGCCATTAACCTTGTATTCTGCCTTCAAATTTGATCTTCCAAAATGTACCACTTCACATATTTCGGGGTTGAACTCCATTTGCCACTTCTCAGCCCAGCTCTGTATCCTATCAGTGTCCTGTAGTAACCTACAGCAAACTTCTGCACTATCCACAACACCACCAACCTTCATGTCATCCACAAACTTACTAACCCACCCTTCCACATCCTCATCCAAGTCATTTATAAAAGTCACAAAGAGTAGGTGTCCCAGAACAGATCCCTGCGGAACACCACTGGTCACTGACCTCCAGGCAGAATACTCTCCATCTACCACCACCCTCTGTCTTCTATGGGCAAACCAATTCTGAATCCACACAGCCAAGTTTCCCTGGATCCCATGCCTCCCAACTTTGTGAATAAGCCTTCCATGAAGAACCTTATCAAATGCCTTACTAAAATCCATGTACACCACATCCCCTACTCTACCTTCATCAATGTGCTTTGTCACATCCTCAAAGAATTCAGTCAGGCTCATGAGGCAAGGCCTGCCCCTCACAAAGCCATGCTGACTGTCCCTAATCAGCCTATGCTTCTCCAAATGCCCATAAATCCTGTTTCTAAGAATCTTCTCCAGTAATTTGCCCACCACTGAAGTAAGACTCACTGGTCTGTAATTCCCAGAGTTATCCCTACTCCCTTTCTTAAACAAAGGAACAACATTTGCCACCCTCCGATCATCTGGCACTACTCCTGTGGCCAGTGAGGACGCAAAGATCATCGCCAAAGGCGCAGCAATCTCTTCCCTCGCTTCCTGTAATAACCTTGGATATATCCCGTCCGGCCCCGGTGACTTATCTATCCTAACGTTCTTCAAAAGTTCCAGCACATCCTCCTTCCTCACATTGACATGCCCTAGCATATCAGCCTGTCCTACGCCATCCTCACAAATGTCAAGGTCTCTCTCTCTGGTGAAAACTGAAGCAAAGTATTCATTAAGGACCTCCCCTACCTCTTCCGACTCCGGGCACATGTTCCCTCATTTATCCCTGATCGGTTCTACACTCACTCTGGTCATCCTCCTATTCTTCACATATGTGTAGAACACCTTGGGGTTTTCCTTGATCCTACTCGCCAAGGACTTCTCATGCCCCCTTCTAGCTCTCCTAAGTCCATTCTTAAGCTCCCTCCTGGCTACCTTGTAACTCTCAGACCCCTGTCTGATCCATGTTTTCTATTAGGATACAGTTGCTTATCAATTGCTACTTCCAACCCGCATTGAAAAAGTGTTATAACTGACACCAGAAGAAATGTCCGTGGAGGCACTGTGGATGTGCAGTGAAAGCTGTCACCATAACTTGTTAAATCAAACTACACACATAAGGAACAGATAATTCTTAAATTAATTTGCTGTATTGTGTACATAAATAAAAGATGTCCAGACACTATATCATAAATTATGTAGGCTCCCTATTGTTTTAAGCCTGTTACTGATGCAATGGCATAAATTTCATTTCTGTGAAATAAATTATTGTCAAGTGCTGAGCTGAAATATTGTCCATAATTTGCTGTGACAGGGCATCTAACAATGCCTGCAGTTAGTTATACTTGACATTGCACACATGAATTTTTAACAGGCTGCTGAGAGTATGAGCTGTTATGGTCATACTGAGGGAGACGAGGTATATCCAAGGGTCTGAGTACATGGGACAAGCTGCTATGCCACTCTTTAACCAATCAGATTGAAGATTTGTGAAGTTCAACAGCAGAATATCTGAGGCAGAAGTGTAAATCGAAATTGTGAATTCAATCTTAAATCAATTACAGAATGTGAGGGAATAAAAGTGAATAAGGAAACAGAAAAGAAATAGCTTAAGAATGTTAAACTGATTTTTGTTTTGAAATTTCCAAAAATCTAAACCTGAAATCGTGAGATACCACAATTGTACTTCATTATTACATTTAGTGGAGTAAAATGTCCCAGAAGTCCCAAGGCACTTCGACCAAAAATTGACATACAAGGAGATACTAGGGCAAATGATTGGAAGTTAGGTCAAAGAGATAGGTTTTAAGGAGCATAATAAATGAAGAAAGAGGGGCAGGGAGGTTTAGAGAGAGAATTTTGGAGTTTTAGGCCTTAGCAACTGAAGGCGTGGCCACAAGTTCCTATGGCACCTAATAGTGTGAATGATCAGGAGACCAGAACTGTAGGAGCCTGAATATCTCAGAGGATTAATGTGTAATGCTGTAGTTAATTTTCTGTGGCAATGAGATTAACTGGAAACAATGAACATTGTTCAGAGAATACTTAGACTAATATGGACAAGATTTAACTTTCTGTTCCAGGGGTTTATTCTCTGTGCCAATGGAGTAAGTTCCATGACATTTAATGCACTCAAAGAAGCAGAGTAGGAGATGCCGTTCCTTCAAAGCAGGAAGGTAGTGCAAAGCGGTTAGCTTAACGCTATTACAGTACCAGCGACCCAGGTTCAATTCCCGCCACTGTCCGTAAGGAATTTGTACATTCTCCCTGTGTCTGCGTGGGTTTCCTCTCTGATTTCCTCCCACACTCCAAAGACGTTCAGGTTAGGAGCTGCGGGCATGCTACGTTGGTGCCGGAAGAGTGGCGATACTTGCGGGCTGCCCCCAGCACATTCTCAGTAACACAAAAAGACACATTTCACTGTGTGTTTCAATGTACATGTGACTAATAAATAAATATCTTGAATAACAAAGCAATATTTGAATTTCTCTTGTTCTGGAGTTGCTGAGATAGTCATTAACCACATCATTATTTTAAGCACAAAAATCAGGGAAAGTTTTACACAAAAGAGTAGTTTTCTATAAAATGTAATTCAGATTTCTTATGCCAAATAATGACTGAAATTTATTTTTAATCAAAATTTGTAGCACAGTTAGCACATATTTTTGAATATTTATTTCTTTACTTTCTCTTTTGAAATGATGATGCTTGTAAGTTTAAAAGCCAATGGAGTGAAATCCAATGTTATAAATGTTGGAAGAACATTTCCACAAAATCATTCAAATGCACGAAAATGAATCATGAGCAATTACGTAAGTAGAATAAAGCATTTAAAATTTGTTAAAAACTGCAATCATCTGCTTTTTATAAAAACTCCAAATGTCTGACAATCATCAATGATTCATTTATTAAAGGACAGTTTGCTTCTCTATGACTTGCACTCTTAAGGCCTGAAATTAGGGTGTGGGAGATGATTGAACAATCTAACCACATCCCCACACTGGAGCAATGAACTGCTTTGGCTGAAGGGACGGATATTGAGAGAAGTGATAGGTGCTAACATAAAACATTCCAAAGACGTGGTCTAAGTGCTTTAAAATTATATAATAGTTTAAAATCAATTTTGCCCATCTGCAGCTCAGCCACACTTTCTTGAGAGTCACCCTACAATTTCAGTGAGGCGTTAGTAATAGCTAAATTTTACGGGGGTACATTTTAGTTGCTTTTTCCATATGACAGTAAAATTGATAAAATATTGCATTATAATAATTTTATTCTGCCTTTGCCAATGTACCATGGACGTGCACAAATATGAGAGAAGGGCATTAAGTGCTGACTTTAATGAGGTGTATAGCGTAAAAATAGGCCTTTCAGCCCATCATGTCTATGCCAACCATAATGCCAACCTATGCTAATCCTACTGCGATTAGGATCTCTAATTGTGATTGTACTCTAATTGTGATTTTTGTAAATGACTTGGATGAGGATGTGGAAGGGTGGGTTAGTAAGTTTGCAGATGACACAAAGGTTGCTGGTGTTGTGGATAGTGTAGAAGGTTGCTGTAGGTTACAACAGGACATTGATAGGATGCAGACCTGGGCTGAGAAGTGGCAGATGGAGTTCAACCCAGAAAAGTGTGAAGTGATATACTTTGCTAGATCAAATTTGAAGGCAGAATACAAGGTTAATGGCAGGACTCTTGGTAGTGTGGAGGATCAGAGGGATCTTGGGGTCCACATCCATCGATCCCTCAAGGTTGCCGCACAGATTGATAGGGTTGTTAAGAAGGAGTATGGAGTGTTGGTCTTCATTAGTCGGGATATTGAGTTCAAGAGCCACGAGGTAACGTTGCAGATCTATAAAACTCTGGTGAGACCACACTTGGAGTATTGTGTTCAGTTCTGGTCGCCCATTATAGGAAGGATGTGGAAGCTTTAGAGAGGGTGCAGAGGAGATTTACCAGGATGTTGCCTGGATTGGAGAGCATGTCTTATGAGGATAGGTTGAGTGAGCTAGGGCTTTTCTCTTTGGAGCAAAGGAGGATGAGAGGTGACTTGATAGAGGTGTACAAGATGATATGAGGCATTGATCAAGTGGACAGTCAGAGACTTTATCCCAGGGTGAAAATGGCTAACATGAGGGCGCATAATATTAAGGTGATTGGAGGAAGGTATAAGGGGGATGTCAGAGGTAAGTTTTTTTTCCACACAGAGAGTGGTGGGTGCGTGGAACGCACTGCCAGCAGAGGTGGTGGGGGCAGATACATTAGGGACATGTAAGAGACCCTTAGATAGGCAACGTGAATGATAGAAAAATAGAGGGCTACGTGGGAGGGAAGGGTTAGATAGATCTTAGAGCAGGATAAAATGTCGGCACAACATTGTGGACTGAAGGGTCTGTACTGTGCTGTAATGTTTTATGTGTTTGTCTGCATTAATTCCATTGCCCTCCATGCCCTGCTCAAGATGCCTCTTAAATGTTGTTACTGTTCCAGACATCTCCTCTTGCAGCTCATTCCAGATACACACTAAGCTTTGTGTGAAAAATCTACCCTCAGGTTTCCTTTAAACCTCTTCCCTCTCACCTTAAAAACTTATGCCGTCTTATTTTGGACACCCATAGCAGACATTCATTCAATGGTCTTAACAGGAAACAATGAATTAATGATTCATTTTATAAATCTTCCAATTTTTATTTCAAATGTGAAATACAGCTTGAAGGAGATGTAACACAATGTGTGATTTTGCTTTCAACTGTTTTACACAAGTTCTATCCCAGTTCGTCAAGACAAGACTATTCTTCCAGGATGCAATATCAGAGGGAAAGAGAGGTCTAGCAATTTCATTGCAATTCAGATGCCATTTTAGTGTCATGTGCTCTACCTATTTTTATAATTCCTCATTATAAACCCATAGTTTATGTGGAACGTTTTGAATGGAATGATATTGGTTTTTGTCACATGTACCGAGATACAGTGAAAAACTTTATTTGCCTGACATCCAGGCAGATCATGCCATACACAAATGCACTGAGGTAGTAAAAGGAAAACAGAATACTTGTGCTGTAATTACATCTTTCCGCCAGTGATGGCTTGAAGCCATCATTATTTGGGAATGGTGCTTTCAGTACTGTCCTCAGCGGATGTGGATGTGTCAAGATAGAACAATAACAATATAACCTATCAGTATTATAATTATATTAAATATAATAGAAGATCCCTGGAGTAAATTCAAGGCAATAATTTACTCTAAGGCATCAAGTGGCTATTATAAATTACAGCAGATTATATCCAATGCCATGAAACCTTTGATTCAATTTGCGCCTTTCTATCAGTCCCAGAAAACAAATATACTTCTGTCTTCTCTGGATACCATTACATTTTTCCTAATCCTTGAGTGTTCTGATAGAGAAAACAAACCTGTGTTTGGCAGTGAACAGCTATTTAATTAGAGTCACAGAATGGTTCGAGCATGGAAGGAGATTATTCGGTCTGTCAAGTCCATATCGACTTCGTACGAGAGGAATCTATCAGCAGTGTCAAAATATTTTCATTCTATTCACTTTTGGTTCTTTTGACAATTACCTTTGTTCTACGTCCCCAGGTTTGTGGCCCTCTCCACCAGAGTCTGTATATCTCTCCTACTTCTACCCTTCAGGATTGTAAATACCACTGTTGTAAGGTTATCAAATCCCATCTGTTCTGAAGAGAGCAATCCCAGCCTCCCCATCTATCCAGGGAACAAAATTCCCAGAAGAATTTCAGTACATCTTTTTTTACACTGTCTCTGAAGCTTCTGCACCTTTCCCATCATGTGGTACCCAGACCTGCATGCGGTACATGTCATTGCTGAACCAGTGTGTAATAGATGCTCACCATGCCTTTCTTGCTCTTGTAACTCCTTGCCTTCCTATAAAGCCACTCTTCACCAACTATGCTCATATACTCCCCGATCTCTTGGTTCTCCTCCCCATTCTGGAATTGTGCCTCTTTTCATTCTTCCTGCTGAAGTATAACATTTCATATTTCCCAGAATGAAATTTGACCTGCCACCTACTCGCCCCTTCCACTGCCTTGCTCATCACCACACTCCTCACAGTATTTCCTAGTTTTGTGTCTTCTGCAAATTTGGAAATTGTTCTCCAATAATCTCTGCAACCATCCCTTGGGAAACATCATTTCTATGTACTTGTTGTGACCTTACACCTTATTGTCTACCTGCACTGCACTTCCTCTGTAGCTGTGACACTTTACTCTGTACTGTTATTGTTTTTACCTGTACTACCTCAATGCACTCTGACCTAACTCAGTGTAACTGCACTGTGTAATGAATTGACTGTACGATCGGTATGCAAGACAAGTTTTTCACTGTACCTGGGTACAAATGACAATAATAAACCAATACCAATACCATTCATTTTCACAAATGTATCTCAGTTCCGACCCTACTTCATTCATTCCAGCGGCTGTCAAAAGCCAGTTCACTGAATGTATATGGTGTGAGAACAGTCTGTTAACTGAATAAATTAGACCAGTTATCTAAACTAACTTGATAACTCCGTGTCTCCAAGGATCTGCTAGATTTTGAAGTACCAAATGTTCAAACTCCATCTCAGAAATCACTGTTGAGAATTGCATTGACTAGATTGGGTGTATAGAACATAGAACATTATAGCACAGTACAGGCCCTTCAGCCCACGATGTTGTGTCGACATTTTATCCTACTCCAAGATCTATCTAACCCTCCCTCCCACATAACCCTCTAATTTTCTATCATTCATGTGTCTATCTAAGAGTTTCTTAAATGTCCCTAATGTATCTGCCTTCACCACCTCTGCCGGCAGTACACATGAATGATAGAGAAATGGAGGGCTATGTGGGAGGGAAGGGTTAGATAGATATCAGAGCAGAATAAAATGTCGGCACAACATCGTGGACCAAAGGGCATGTACTGTGCTGTAATGTTGTATGTTCTGTAGTCTACGTTCCACACACCCATCACTCTCTGTGTAAAAAGCTTGTCTCTGACATTCGCCTTATACCTTCCTCATGGGTTTCCTTCTGGTGCTCCGGTTTCCTCCCACATTCCAAAAGACATACAGGTTAGGAAGTTGTGGGCATGCTATGTTGGCACCAGAAACATTGCAACACTTGCGGGCTGCCCCCAGAACACTCTACGCAAAGATGCATTTCACTGTGTGTTTCAATGTACAGTATGTGTGACTAGTAAAGATACCTTACCTTAAAATTATGCCCCCTCGTGTTAGCCATTTTCGCCCTGGGGAAAAAGTCTCTGACTCTCCACTCGACCTATGCCTCTTATCATCTAGACGTATCAGGATGGAAAAACTCAAATTATTTTCTCTGGGACATCAGAGGCTGAGGGGAGACCTGATAGAAGTATATAAAATTATGAGAGGCACAGATAGAGTAGATGGTGAGAGTCTTTTCCCCAGGGTGGAAATGTCAAATACTAGCGGGCATAGGTCTAAAGTGAGAGGGGGAATGTTTAAAGGAGATTTATGAGGCAAGTTTTTTGTTGCCAGGGGAGGTGGTGGAAGCAGATACAATGGCAAAGTTTAAGATGGATTTAGACAGGAACGTGAACAGGCAGGGAATGGAGGGATACTGACCATGCTCAGGTAGATGTGCAGTTTAAACTTGTGTCATGTTTGGCCCAAACACAGCAGACTGAAAGGCTTGTTCCTGTGTTGTTCTGTTCTATGTTCTTTATCATCCCGTATTTTCATTCTGTCACCTAAACGCTAGACCATTCCCCTCTTCATCCCTTGGCTGGAAGCTGCTGGATACCAAACTGCAACCTTAAAATATTGGTGGAGCAACACACAAAATGCTGGAGGAACTCAGCAGGTCAGGCAGCACGTGTGGAGGGGAATGAACAGTCAATGTTTCGGGCTGAGACCCTTCATCAGGACTGGAAAGGAAGAGGGATGGCCAGTATAAAAGGATGGGAGCAAGAGCTGGTGGGTGAGAGGTGGAAGAGGCAAAGGGTTGAAGAAGATGAAATCTGATAGGAGAGGACAGTAGACCACGGAATAAAGGGAAGGAGAACCGGAGGGAGGAAGGTGTGGGTGACGGGCAGGTCGTAAGGGCGGGGGAGGGGAAAGAGATGGGGCCAGAGGGATCAGGGAAAACAAAGGGGGGGGGGGGGAGGAACAGAGTGGAGGGGTTACTGGAAGTTAGAGAAAGCGATGTTGATGCCATCAGGTTGGAGACTGCCTTGACGGAATATGAGGTGTTGTTCCTCTAATCTGCGTCTAGCTCCAATTTGGCAGTAGAGGAGGCCGTGGACATATTTATATCAAGTTCTTCTCTGGTGATCATCATTACCAAAATGTTTTCATGTTTAAGATGCAACGAATTTGTAAACATGGTCCAGGCTTTCAGCTTTCTCTTGTCTCACCTCAGATGAGCTGCTGATATTTTCACAGACCCTGGTTTGCTGCAGCTTCACTGTGTTGTGGCCTCCCCTAACTTCCTGGCAACTCTGGCCATCAGATAATGATGTATCTACCCGTGTGTGGGGAATCCAACTGAGAGAAATATCAGCTGTGTGCATGTCCTTTGTCTCAATCATAAGAAGATTGGGAATCGGGTTAGTCCAGGCATTCAGCCCTCCGCACTAGGTAGGGGCATAGACGTGTGGCCGTGTGTGTGTGGAGACAGGACGGTGTATGGGGGAAGGGCGTCAACCCTGCTGGTTCTTAGGAATGTTTGACAGCTCTTGGGCAGTAATCCTTGGAGTTCAGAAGAATAAGGGAGGACCTCATAGAAACATTTCAAATGTTAAAAGGCCTGGACAGAGTAGATGTGGCAAAGTTGCTCTCCATGGTGGGGGAGTCTAGTACAAGAGGGCACAACTTCAGGATTGAAGGGCACCCATTCAGAACAGAGATGTGGAGAAATTTCTTTAGCCAGAGAGTGGTGAGTCTGTGGAACTTGTTGCCATGGGTGGCTGTGGAGGCAAAGTCATTGGGTGTATTTAAGGCAGAAATTGATAGGTATCTTTTTCAATCTTTTTATTGAATTTCAGATTAATTCAAATTAATAATTATACATATGATGCAAAGAGATCGGGATAACAATAATAGTTAATATTTATACTCACATGGAGTAAAATATGTAATCTAGACCTCCCACACATAATGCAAAAAAAAAGAAATTGAAAAGAAATTTGATTATATGAAAAGGAAAATCCCCAAATCAAAAAAATATAATAATGGACAAAAGCAAACCAAAAACTTTAAAGAAAAAAAACTGGACTGATATTTCTTAGATTAAAAAAGAATTATTATGTCATCAGCTCTGCTCCTCTATATTCAAGGTTATTGAAAGGGGTTTG
Source organism: Pristis pectinata (assembly GCF_009764475.1). Classification (NCBI taxonomy): domain Eukaryota; kingdom Metazoa; phylum Chordata; class Chondrichthyes; order Rhinopristiformes; family Pristidae; genus Pristis; species Pristis pectinata. The sequence continues at coordinate 108,760,054 of NC_067409.1, forward strand.
AAAAAGGTCTGCTTATATCATATGGAAATATTGAATAAATGGACTCCAAACTTCCTCAAATTTAAGCGAAGGATCAACAGTACCACTCCTAACTTTTTCTAAGTTTAAACATGTTATAGTTTGAGAAAACCATTGAAATGCAGTAGGGGGTATAGGATCCTTCCATTTAAATAGAATGGATCTCTTGGCCATTAACGTAACAAGATCGATAGGTAGCTGAGTAGCCAGGGCATCAAAGGTTATGGTGAGAAGGCGGGGGAGTGGGGCTAAATGGGAGAATGGATCAGCTCATGGTAGAATGGCGGAGCAGACTCGATGGGCCGAATGGCCTACTTCTGCTCCTTTGTCTGATGGTCTTCAGAGGTGGTCATGGAGAATGGCCTTTGAATGGTCAAAGAGGAAAAATGCTATTTCATAAACGTTTAATAACGCTTGGGTAAATCACCCATCGGGACCCACTGTCCTCTGCATTATTCTCCACCTTCATTACTGACCTGACCTCGTACCTCCTCCCTGTTTTGAGGCCTTGGAGGCTTTGTTCCACAGGCTCCCTCGCTTGGCAGTTCCCAACCTTCCGCTGCACTCCACAATTCCTTCTCACATCGCTTGTGGCCATCTGTGCCCTGCGGTCTCTGCTTGTGGGCTGTTTGTAATTATTTCCTCCCTGCTGAACAGACTAGATTGACGCCACCACCTTTGATCTCTGTCTCTTCAATGGGCACTTCATTTTTTTTGTACTTCTATTCACCTTTCTCTCTCAGTGTAACTTTTCTGGATTTTAAAAAAATGTTCTTCCCTCTATTTTTTTCCCCAGCTGCTGATTGTTTTCAACTATCAGAACCTCTCATTCTTCAAAACACAATTTAATCTGTCAAGAGATGCAAAAAAAATCACAATGTAAAAGACTGCCTTTCATTTTCCATTATTTTCATGGCTACATCTTTGACGTTCAGTTTTATTACCCTGCCTCCCTTCCAACTCAGACTTTCTGTCAGCATCAGTCAGACAAAAGCACAGCATGGGAATGCAGCGGGAATGACACACAGACCAACAACACCATGCAGACCAAACATCTCAGGACATGGACACTTACCGTGAGCAAATACATAGCAGTCAAGTGACAAAACGTTCCACCAATCATTTTGGGTATTGACATTCCTTCTGGGATCTGGGGGTCCCTGGCTAGGCCAACATATATTGCCCGTCCCTAAATAACACTTGAGAAGGTGGTGGTGAGATACCTTGTTGAACCACTGCAGCCATTCTGGAGAAGGTACTGTTGGGTAGACTGTTGCAGGGTTTAGACCCAGCAATGAAGCAGGAATGGTGATACATTTCAGAGAAAAACTATCAGCTTTTCACTATGTCATAAGTTTGACAAGCAACATAAATTATCACATTTACAGAGGGAAGAAGCGTTGGAATTTAAGATAAGAAATCTTTATTAGTCACATGTATATGGAAACACACGGTGAAAAGCATCTTTTTATTTTGCGTCAAGTGTTCTGGGGGCAGCCCACAAGTGTCACCACGCTTCCGGCGCCAACATAGCGTGCCCACAACTTCCTAACCCGTACGTCTTTGGAACGTGGGAGGAAACCAGAGCACCCGGAGGAAACCCAAGCAGACACAGGGAGAACATACAAACTCCTTACAGACAGTGGTCAGAATTGAACCCGGGTCGCTGGCGCTGTAATGGTGTTACACTAACCATTGTGGAGGTGATTGCTTTTCTCTTCTCAGTGTTTAACTGGAGGCAACTGTGGTTTATCCAGAACTGGATGTTGAAATGGCAAGATGACAACACAAAGTGGTATATTTTTATAATTGATAGAAGAGACAGCATGGACTAATTGGTATTGGTTTATTATTGTCACTTGTACCGAGGTACAGTGGAAAACTTGTCTTGCATACCGATCGTACAGGTCAATTCATTATTAGCATAGTTCTAACAGATGTGGTATTGAAACTGTATAAAATTGATCCAGCGGCAATTGGACCATTCTGTCCCCAACTATCCCCAATCCAACAGTATCAAAAAATGACGATTATTTGCTACTTGTAGGGTGAGCTGTATGCAAACTGGATGTGTTTTAGTGTAACAGTAACAATACTCCCAAAATAGTTCAATGTTGCCAAGGACCTTGTCTAGAGAGAGGGCATAAAAGGAAGATGAAGGGAAATTCAGGAGAATGCTGAGCACCTTCCGTATTTTGGAAGTCATCTCTCAAAAACTGCTGTTGTCAACAAGGAATATCGCCTTCCAAAGAAAATGATTTTCACGATTGCAGCACTAGGTCCAGAAATCAATCTCATGGTTTATTAGACAATGATCTCAAGCCCAAATGTGAACAGCATACAAGAAATATTCAAGCCAGCGATATTATTAATGCCATTCTGTCCTTCTTTCCTTCAACAGCACTGATCCATGCTAGGATGGAATTTCGGAAAGAACGGGGACCCCCTGATTGCTCATTCAAAAAAGATTGGTTGTCTATTTGGCTTCAGAGGCTTCACAATTGAACACAACCCAGATCAGATTAAGTGACTCTATAGTGATCATGAACCCAGTCTAAACTGGGATTTGCAGAGATAGCTTGTTTCAATACATCACAGTGATTATTAACCAAGAAAAATTATAAATCCCACTGTTTCTAAAGCTGAATTAAGTACATGTTATGGTGACCTTTTTCAGGCCCTTAAGAGTCCCAAAGTAGTAAAAGAGGCAAAATATTACTGCTCTCAAATTTTGCAGCACGATGCTAATAGGACTGTTTATGATGTCACCACAGTCCATTGCTTGGGAGAAGATCCATTAATTCATAAATAGATGGTGAACACTCACGTCATTAGGGGTGCATCTGGACTAACCATATTGCAAAAGAGAGTTGGATGGGGTGTATGTGTTTGGTCCCTCCCCTGAAAGAAAGCCATGGATCCCTTCATAATCCTTTTATGAATTGGGGCTCTTTATAAATTAGGAAAAAAAGATTAAGCTCAAGTCTCAATTATGGCCTGGACATCCACTGCCCCATGTCAGGTGGTCTCCACATAAAATCCTGGGCCAAGAGGTAAGCTCAAAGCCTGGGGGGGTATGGGTATTCCTGATGAAGGAAATACCCTCCCCCAACCAACACCCTTCTTAATAATGGCACTCTGCACTTCTGAAGAAGGCCCCCATTGATCCCTCTTTAGTGTCCACTCAGTGAGGGTGTGGTTGTGGCAGTGGCTGCTTGTTGACCCAGTCATGGCAAATAGTTATAGAAGGCAGGGATGCTGAGGTGCCCACATGCGTCTGGGTCATGTATCCTACTGTAACAGAAGTGTGGTATCAGACACGATGGTTCTCTGAACTTCGTTCAACCCTATTTACCTCTGACTACAAGCATTGCCAATACAACGCTATGGCTAAGCCAGAGGACCAGGAAATCCGTTGAAATGATTGGCAACAATGGAAATGTTGCACAGAGTAAATCAAAATTAAACAACGCCTTTTTATATTGATCATTGTAGGGAGTGAAGCAGCACAGGGACAAAGCCGTGTATGAAAATTATTTTATTAATTGTATGTACAGGATACCTGGGATCAAAAATTGTATCACAATGCTTCTTTGATCTGAATAATTTATGTATTCAAAAGAAATGAAATCTTTAAAATAACTGGTTCATATATACTACCAATACAACTAATACAAAAAACACAAAATCTAAGTCAGGATAAACAAACCACTGAATTTGAAGTCAAAGTTGCTATCCAGTAGCAGGGCAATTTCACACAAACCATCAAAGTTACTACTGACTTCATTATTCAGGTAACCATATTCAGAAAGACAGATTTGCCAGTTGCCAGGAAGAAAATGCAACATCTTCACATTATCAATTGCATCATAAATCCTTACACTATCTTATTTAAAATTGTTTGGTTTGCAAAGATTGCTATCTGAGCCATTTGTTTTGACAAATTAGCTTTGCGTTCCTCTGCAACTCTGTGCAAGGAGAGTTGCCCCAGTGCCTCATCTTTCTCTGACCATCATCGAACCTCTGCTCACTATTGTTAACTTTACCTAAACACTGTGCAATGGAAAGGCACCTGTACGGCAACATTTGTGGCTGAACACATTACTTTAAGAAAGCATCAAACAATGTAAATATGTATTTAAATTATTGAAAACAAAATGTTAAGTTGCTTTATTTCCAAAATTACATATTGATGCAAAAAAAGCACAGATCTATGTCTGGACTGTTCATTAAACAATTCCTTACAGTGATGCTATGAAATAATAAGACTCAAATACTAGCTTTTATTTCTCTCAAATATTTCAAGTTCAGGTCACAACAATTTGTGTTTTTAGAGCATTCTTAAAATAGCAAATTGTCAGAAGTTGCTTCACAGGAGCCACCCAAGTTGGATAAGCCACAGGTGAACAGAAATTTGGTCAAAGAGATCAATTTTTATAGATGCCTTAAAAGAATCAAAGAGATAGAGGGGTTGGGGGTTAGGAATTCTCAAGCATTACACCTTTGTTTCTTAAGGCAGAGCCACTATTGCGGGAGGAATTAAAGTTGGGCGGGGGGGGGGGGGGGGGGGGGGGGGGTGCGGTGGGAGAGGGTGTGGAAATAAGAAGACCAGAATTGGAGGGAAGCAGATAACATGAAGAAATGTGGTGTTGATGGAAACTGGAGAGATAGACAGGGGCGAAGCCATGGAAGGATTTGACAACAAGATGAAACTTTAAAACTCAACGCGATGTTTAACTGAGAGCCAACACAGGGCAGCAAGCACAGAGTGAAGGATGAATGGGACTTGATATAAATTAAACATTAGAGTCCTGGATGTGCTCATGCTTACAGATGGTAGATTGAAGAAGGCTAGCCTGAAGACTGCTGGAATAGTTCAGCCCAGGAGGTAATGAAGGTGTGGATGAAGGATTCAGCAGTATCTGAAATGAGGCAAGAGCAGAGTTGGAAATGGGTGGTCTTAGTGATAGTGAGGGGAAATGCATTCTGGAGCTTAATGCAGGGCCATATGTGACACCCCCAAGTCTGTGAAAATCTGGCTGAGCCTCAGAGCCTGTTGTCAAGTAAATGGGTAGAGTTGATGGCTGGTATTGTGACAGTGTGCTATTGGGCTGTCAAAACTGTATTCATAGGTAAAACATCAAATTAAATAGTAAAGAGACCAATTACAAACAGATGTATTACTAATCTCTATTAGTATACTGACAGCTAAATAGAGAAAGAGAATCCAAGGACTGCAGATACTGGAATCTAGATGAAACTAGATCTAAACAGAGAAAAACACAGTTGTCAGGGAACAAATGGAACTTTAAGGCTGCATCACACTCACGATGCCTGAAGCATCACGACTCGATCATGACTCAATTTTTCCAAAGCCACCATTCACTCCATCCACAGTTCCCAACCCGCCAAAGGGCCACCTCCAATCCTTAACAAAAAACAGAGCCAATAAGGGAACAAAAAGAATTCTGGTAAAATCAGCCAGCTGCAAGGATTAGGTAGCACTGAGGGTCCAGTTTACCGAAAAACACACAAAACGTTGTGAAAAAAAGCAAAGAATCTGAGGAATCTATCGCATCATGCAGCAACACAAGCTCCTTTCACGTAACACATCATGAATAAAGCACTTATGCAAAACCTCTTCCAAATGGTTTAAGTTCACGACATGACTCATGCAATCATATCTTTTCTGATGTTTATACCCAAAATTTATTTGCTTAAATTTTGGTAAATTAGTTAAACCCATGAGGATTAATGGCTCAGTGAATAACTATTTATCCAGTGAGTAGCTAGATTGAAGTAGTAAAATCCTGGGTTTAAATGATGGGAGAATTCATCTGAAAGGGTGGCTGGGGCTCAGAGTTCTCAGTGTTGTTAAGTTGAGGAGGGGTAAATTAGTGGCCGTTCCTAGTCCTGACTGCACTGCTATGACCAGCCTTGACAAGTGGTGCGACCTCACTGAAATATTTTCACATTATATTTTTGTTATTTACTTCCAAAGTTTAATTTTAATTCCCTGAAACCTGCCCATACTTCCAGCCTTTTATGTTTATCGTCAGGGATCCACTGAAGGATGTAGATGTGTACATAACTTCAGGTTTCTCATGTTACTCATTTACTTCCTCAAAACTGATTATTTGTTTGATTCAAGGTCTTCCTGTGTGAGTTGAGTTGGTAGACAGTTATGATGTTTTTTATGTTTCTTGCATCCTTTAACTAATACTCAACAGATGTTCAGTTGGAAAAGTGCAGATTTCAAAACACTTCTTATTATATACCATAAAGCATACATCCTTGTTGAAATTTCCTGAAAAGATTAAATGGATAAGAAAGGCTCAAATTAGTTGTTATTGTATTTAATTTTTAGCATGCAAGTGCATTTCCAACAGTAGGGATTATCTGCAGATCCAAATAGATGAACATAAGGTAGTGGTTTGGATAATGGTAACAACCTATCAGCATGTCAACAAGAAGTGCACTCGTCTATCACTTTCAATGCCCAAAGTTATTCATGGAGGCAAAACTAAACAAAACACAGATGAAGAAAATATTCAGAGGGCAAAACAAAATCCTGTTCAAACATTGATATTAGAAATAATCTTGAAAAACAGCAGATAGAGAGGCAGAGAATTTCAGCAAAAATGCCCCAGGATTTGGGACTTGAGCTACTGAAGAAACAACCATTAATGATCAAGCAAACAGGAGAGAGGATTTCACAAGGCAGAAAATGGAGGGTTGGAGAACTTTGGAGGTGTTTGGTGCAAATACGAGAACATAGAACAGTACAGCACAGAACAGAACTAGGAAAGGAGGAGAGAGCAGGATCCAAGTGTGGGTGAAGCAATTTAAACACAAGCACGACAATTTACACAAATGTAAAATATATCTAATATTCTATGTGCAGATGTCTCAGATTCCCAAATGTGGCAAATGTCACATCACAACAAACTTGAGCAATTATCACAGATAAAATTACTGAAAATATCTGCATTTTTGGTTAGCAGACTTCCTATAATCTTCAATCAAAACAAATGTTAACAGACATTTAAGATAAAAAACATTGATTATTCATTGAATCTCCGCCATTTCCTAATTGTTTAATTAATAGTCTTTAACCTGACTAGACTGAACTTAATTTGTTTGCCTGAAATTACCTTTCACTACTGAAAAGCTATTTAAGTGCATGGACAAGAACACAGTTTACTGTTCTTTCCCTCTTTGATGCTTTCAGGGTGAGCCAATTTGATATAGAATGGAAATAATTTAAAATTATCAATGCTAATTACAGAACTTACATTTCTTTGGTAGCTTACTCTAAGCAACTGTTTTGAACTCAATGGAGTTCCTGAAGTTCAGCGTGATAAACTGATAAATGGAATTCTGCTGATGTTTGCCAGCTAATTCAATTATGGATCTTCGGAAGTCAAGTCGCCCAAATGCTAACAAAATGATTCAAAACAACATTCCCTGTGATTATCAGCAAAGGTCAGGTCATCTTCTGCCTCTTCCTTGAGATAAGTTTGAATGTACAAGATGCATACATGACTGAAATTCCATTTGTAACTGGATAAATTTGCAATAATTTCTACTGATCTGTCAAATGGTTTGCAATTCCTGATCTTGCTGTGAAATTCTGAGCAAACTGTGTGAAACATCCTTCTGAAGGCATGGGCTTCCTATGGCAAATAAACAGTTTTACAAACAAGCCCCCTGATGCTGTTGTTGGTACTTTTGGTGACAGGCCATGTCACAAATGACATACAGAACTATGCAATACATGCAGTTGTATCCAAATGGGGAGTTATTGGACCTTGGGCTTTGTAAATAGGAAAGACAGAGCAAAGGACTTTAAAAAAAACACTAGCTCGACCTTAACTGGAATCATGTGTCCGATACAGGGCACCTTATTTTAGGCAGGCCTAAGGTGGGATGTTTACAGGAATAGTACCAGTGAAGCTGGGATTGCTCTCCTTCAAGGACAGATGGTTATGGGATGATTTAATGCAGTGTTCAAAATTATGAAGCATTTTGATAGAGTAGTCTTTTTCCTGTGGCAGATTAGCTGATTACCATAAATCAGTGCCATCTGGTTATTAGCCAAAGGACCAGGGAAACATTGAGGAGACCTTTTGTTTTAAAATCTAGCTGCCTCCAGTGATCAGGAATGTACTGCCTGAGAGGATGTTCAATTATAATTTCCAACTAATTGAAAAGCTATTTCAAGGAGCTAGCATAGCCATGATAGAGCAAATTGCCATTTTCTCTGTTGTACAACTCCATTCAGCTGCTGAGGAAAAGCTATTTAAGCTTCCTGACTCTCCAAAGGCATAAAGTCTACTGGCTCTACTTACAAAGAATTCAAGGTCAATCAGCTTAGGTACCACTTGGTGAAGGAAATATGTGAAACAGAAGATGATTGTTTAGTTCCATGTCAGAAAACAACAAAACTATTTTTCCTTCTTCCTATTCAAAGTGTTCAGGTACTTGAGAAACCATTATGAGAACAGATGCATAGAAAAATAGATACATAGATCTTATGTAGGAGTTTTCAACTGATACATTAAATTATTTGTAATGTACTTCAATATGTTGCAGTACTAGCCATTCAGTTTCTACCAGATGAAAACCTTTACGTCAAAAATGTCAGATGGAGTAAACTCACAGGCTTGACTTTGAAGAGCTTGTAACTTATTATTTTACCAAATATATAGCCAATCACAAGAAAAAAAAAGAAAAACACACATTATGGGACGCTCATTACTTTTATGAAACTGTGGTGCACTGCTCACCATGAAAACCTCTGAAATGATAAATATTGCATGTTGCTTTCAAATGCCCTTTATTCTACCATGTATAGTTATGCCTAATCCCAATAATAACACTGAATAAAATGTGAAACACATGGGCTTAGCTTTAACAGTCTGGATTTGACACAAGGCAAAAAAAATGTGGTTATCTTACTGTAAGAGAGCCAGTTTTATAATCTTTTGACATTTTTCCTTCCAAGTCAGAAGATTTGTAGGTACAGACCTCCGATCAAGATATTTGAGTGCATAAAGCTAGGCACACATTCCAGTGCACATCAAGGGAGCTCTGCTTTATCTGAGATGCCACCATTCAGATGAGGTATTAAATGAAGGCTTCATCGATCTGTTCGGGTGAATGGAAAGATATCATACATCCCTTTCCAAAGCCGAACAGTGTAGTTTTGGTGTCCAGGCCAACATTTGTTTCTCAACCAACAATACAAATCTGGTTACTTAAACCATCCTTCTGCATAAATTGTCTGTTTCCCTTACATTAGGACCATAAACATTTAAAATTCACATTGGCTTTGAATGTTTTCTGAAGTCATTGAAAACACAATATTGTGGCAAATTCTTTCTTTACTCTTACTCAAAAGTAACAGACATTGTCAAACAATATTATCATCTTTTGTCAAGCAATTTCTTTTTCAACCCTAAAGGTACTATTGAAACCATATGTTGGTTGGACAATACGCTGTGGGTAACCCCAGCAGCACTCTGTACTTAAGATCATGCATTGCCAGTCAGAATTAACATGTCAAAGTAATAACAGGACATCATGTTGTTTTTTTAGTTTAATCATCCTTGAGTAATGACTTTCTAATGATGAGCACTAATCTCCATACCGTTGCCCGATATCTTCCCTCCTTAAATTAATGTCCATGAGTCGATCTGACTGAAAGTCCATCAGATCTGCCTCATTGAGTTGATACATGACTGATCGCGATCTGTTGGTCTGGAATCCTGCACAATCTCCCGCTGAGACCCCAGAACCCATGGAGCGCAGTGGCCGGCGGGTGGAGTACATCCGCCGCACATTGACTGGGGCTCTTTTCCTTTGCAGCTTTCTCAGCACCTTGGACATCCAGATGATGAGCCCCAGCAAAACCAGGAAAGCATTGGTGCCTGACAGAATCAAAATGAAATGCTGCACATCCAGAGGACCTTTGTTCAGAGGCAAGGTAAGGACACCAAGGCAGTGGTCGCGAGATGCCACCTGACACACATGCTCTGCGATGACACTTTCTAGGCATACGATATAAGGGGTCTCCTCCCGCAGCTCTCTCAACGTGACCCATTCCGACTTATCCTTGACATATATGAAGCGATGGAATGTCACCGATTGACCAAACCTGTCAAAGAGCACACGGAAATGCACAGTATTCCTGAAGCCTGGATGTGCCACTTTCCATCTGATGGTGGCGGTGGATGAGGTGACCTCCTCCACTGTCAGGTTGGTAATGTAGAGCTTATTGAACTCGCAAGGGTCTGTTATCAGCGGCTTTTGCAGCACTTTATCCTTGGCTTTTAGGAGATAATACCGCTCCGATTTCGAGGAAATGGGGAAAGTGGTATAAGGAGTTAAAATCTCCAAGGTCTCCCTGGCTGTGATCAGAGATACTGGGGCTTCCCGTTGACTTGGGCTGCCTGTAACTGATTTGGTCGGCATGGGCTGTAGAATGAGATGTTTACTTTTAGGCAGTAGGCTAGTGACTGTAGTAGGTAGAGAGGATGGCTTCTGCTCCCCACCTATATTTCTGTCAGTGTGCATGTTGTCTGGATCCAGGATGCGCTCCTGGTCTGACTGAACATTGACTTGGTCCGCACTTAGGGTTCCATCAACCACAGAGCCTTTGGAAAAGTTTAACAACGACTGCTCTTTATGAGAATAACACATCTCTGAATCCGTCAAGTAATCCAGATACTTCCCGTTCAAACTGATGGGGTTATTACACAGGACAAACACAGTGAGTAGCCTGCCCTCAGCATGTGCCAAATTCATCCAGCGCTTCAAGCCTTTGAGCCTGCAATTGCACGTCCAATTATTGTTGCTCAGATCAAGGCTGTATATAGAGTTGGTAAACGCAAAGGTTTCTCCAGGTAAATAGGTCAAACGATTGCTTTTCAGCTTCAATACCCTGAGAGCTGTCAGCTGTTTAAATGCCTGTGGGTGGACACTGGTGATCTGGTTGTGACTAAGATCTAATTGTTCTAACTTCACCAGAGGGTCCAGCAGTTTATTTGGGATTTCTCTCAGTAAGTTACCATCAATAAACAGCTCCTTCAACCCATGGAGGCCTCGAAAGGCTTCAGAACCAATGTGAGAAATTTTGTTCTTGCTGAGAGACAGTCTAGAGAGTTTCTGTAGCATTTGGAAAACTCGGTTTCCAATGTATTTGATATCATTTTCATCTAGGATCAAAGTTGTCAGTGAGCTCAGGTGTACAAACACAGCACCGTTGTGTAATGAAGTCTGGTTATTCTTGGCGAGGTTTAAATATATAAGCTTCCTTAAATTTATAAAGGTACTCCCACTGATTACATGGATCTTGTTTGACTCTAACTGCAAGTAAAGAAGGTTACCCAAGTGTTTGAAGATTGCATCTTGCAAGGTCTCCAAAGAGTTTCCATCAAGTCTTAACTTAACTAAATTTTCTAGGTGTGAAAAGACATTTTGATTCAGCTTCTTCAAACTATTGTTATTCATATTTAAAAGCCTCAGTCTCCGGAGATAATTGAAAGCGTTGGCAGGTATGCTTGAGATTATATTATTTCCCAAGTACAGCTCCTCCAGTCTTGAAAGTTTCTCAAAAGTTTTTGGATGAATGCGTTCAATCTTATTATATTGCAAGTCCAATCGAAGCAACCTGGTAAAGCTGGTGAAATCGAAGTCCGAGATATTGCTGATAAAATTGCCCCCTAGGCTGTAAGTAAGGACTTCCGCAGCATTTTGCCGGGCTTCTGGGACAGCCCGGAGACCTCGGTTTGCACAGAGCAGATGCTGATGCTGACAGTCACATCGCTCAGGACAGAAAGTGTTGGCGGAACAGATCAAACACAGAAACATCAGCCAGACCATCCGTAAGCTTTCCATCCCCAATGGTCAGCTGCCTTGGATTTTATTATCCTTTGCATTCCCTCTTCCATGCAGGGCTTTTGCCTGGTTTGAACAGTTCAGCAGACACAATGGTGATGCAAACACACAGCTCCTCGCATCAATGCCTTGCTAAATACATGCACGAGGATGAAATCTCCCAGTTAACTTCTTTTGCAGACTTCATTTGGAAATACAATTAAATCCCCCTGGTTGTCTAAGAGGCCAACATCAGCAAAGATCGCTGCCACCACTTACTCCACAGGACAGCATCAAAACTGTGCCCCTAATGGTTGAGGCTCGCGGTCCTGAAAGCAGCAAGACACAAACAAGGAACTTTGGACAGGGACAGATTTAGAAAATGCATAAATATATGCCAAGAAAACAGCCGGAAATTTGTACTTCCCTGCATTTCCCTCAAGAGACTTCAGCAAAAAACGCAGATGTGTTTATGCAAAGGTCGAGCAGGGAGTGGGAGTGGTATAATATCGAGATACACTGTCCAGGACACTTTCACTGCCGGTGGCTTCAAGGAATCTGCAAACACACAACAGTGTGCTTCAGTTAGAATAAAACTCATGTGCTTCACATTAAAATGTTTTCTTTAAAACCTTAACTCATACGTTTGAAAGTAGTGAAGACCATTATTTCCTCTGATCTATTGTTCCAATTTTGGATGGAACCCAATCCATAATTCGAACTCAAAAATCTGAACTCTCCTTTCTTGAAATCTTTACAAGTAATACACTGCTCCAATCAAAGTTAATACTCCTTAGGAATCTCTAGTTAAAGATCTAGAAAGATAATAATTAAGACTTTATAATCACAATTTTAATATCAAATTAGATAGTAGAAGCCATTAAAAAGGGAACTGATAGTTAAACTACTCTGCAATAAGTTGGTAAAATATGGTTAAGGAGAATCTTCCAGACATTAACATTGTTTTACCAAGTAACAAACAGAACTGGTATCCTTAAATGTGGATTATCTGGATTTACCTGTTTTTCATAATTCCACTGCAAATTCCAACCAAATGCCATTCCCCCACTAATTCACATTTGACTGATTTCACAGTTTACACTGCAATAAACAATCTCCAGGAAAGTTATTGCATTTAATAGTGCCTGTTTATAAAGATGTCTATCTGTAAGCTTTTGCTAGCAAATGTATCCATCTGGATGTTCAACTTCATTGTTGCTGAATCTGGCAAGTAGCAATTAATTACATTCCTGTTGTGAATGGTTTGGCTGAGCTAACAACTGACTTCAGTTAGACTAGGATAGGTGGGACTGTCCAAAGAGGAATTTAAGGAAATACTTAGCAAAGCCTAGATATAAATGGTAGTTCCCAATCCAGCTTTCTCATAAAGGCACTTTAGGAAAATGGGTATTTCTGTTGCTATTTTACAGATTATGGTTACGTAATAATATGCTGAACACAATATTTCTCACATATTAAGCAGAATAAATGTTTAAAATTACTCATTAGCTTAGACTTGAACTTTGTTTAAGTTTTCTGGTAATTGTTAAAGTGGAATTTAGCTGAAAGAGCAGTACGAATCTTGTGATGTCATTGTGCTTTCCTAAGTCAACCAAGGACATTCAATGCAAGGACTTTGTAAAGAGCAACTCTGTGCATTTGAACACTTGCCAAAATATCAACATTAATAATGAACAGAAGTTTTGCACGTATCACTGCATGGTGTTCAGCATTGTAAGAGCATGCCTGTTCAAGGGTTAACGGCTGCAAACACAGATTGACTACTGGGGTGGAGCTACAAAAAGCAAAGAACTCAGGCAGCATTTGCTTCTTGCAAGGAAGTTTAAAAGGATAGTCCACTGAGCCATTCAACGATAGTTTGATTTGAGCCTTAAATACATTTCAGGACCAGTTAATCTAATGTGTACATGCCCATTGCAGTTAGAGATTGGATCTCACAGGTCTGAGCACAAGAATATAAATTTAATGATTTTTGCAGATGCAAATTAAGAACACACTTAAACAAATGCTTGTGCACATGATGGTTCTTGTACACATACATGCTGCCCTCCCACCCCCACTCGAATTCACTGGCATCTCCAGAATTTTTAAAATATTTCCTTACTATTAAAGCACAGGAAGCCCACAATAACTTGTAAAAGTATAACATATTTAAAGCAGCAAAAATGTCCCAAAGGACTTGACAGGAGTGACAACAGGTTCGACACCAAACAACACAAAGAGATAGTAGGGCTGGAGACTAAAAATTGGGTCAAAGAGGTAAGATTTAAAACGTGTTTAAAAGGGAGGAAAGGTGAAAGAGGGAGAGATGCTTAAGAAGGGAATTCCAGAGTGTGAGAAAAGTTGTAGGGGAGGCCACCAGTGATGGAGTGACTAAAATAAGATAAGATAAGGTATCTTTATTAGTCACATGTACATCGAAACACACAGTGAAATGCATCTTCTGCGTAGAGTGTTCTGGGGACAGCCCGCAAGTGTCGCCACACTTCCGGCACCAACATAGCATGCCCACAACTTCCTAACCCGTACATCTTTGGAATGTAGGAGGAAACCAGAGCACCCAGAGGAAACCCACGCAAACACAGGAAGAATGTACAAACTCCTTACAGACAGTGGCCGGAATTGAACCCGGGTCGCTGGCACTGTTATAGCGTTACGCTAACCGCTACATTACCATGCCTGCCCAACTAAAAAAAAAACAAATGATGCTCAAAAAAAAAACAAATTAGGAAGAGTGCAGATATCTTGCAGAGCTGTCTAAGGTTACAGAGCTAGGGAGGTGTGGGATCATGGCAGGATTTGAAGCAAGAATGAGTATATTAAAATTGAGGCTGGAGTTGGTATAATGGATGAAGAAAACATGGTGAGAGTTAACAGAGATTGGGATTATATAGAGAGAGTAGGCAATGCACCTTCTAGAAGTAAAAATGCAAGGTAAACAAAATAATAGTTGTATTCTCATTAATTACATTCTCCCTAATGGTTTAATGTACTTCAGCATCCAAAACTTAGGCACAGTTGGAAATAGAAATTCATCAAGAGCATAAACAACTTTAGCAGCAACCATCACAAAAGCAGACAGACCATAACAAAGGAGCAACAGTTCATTCAAAGACCAGCCCAGTTTTAAATGAGAAACTAAACTCAAAAATGCCATCAAAATAGGAACAGATGTACAATTAATGACCTGAGAGAGAGAAGTAAGCCATGGACCAGGTTATTAAATGGAAGGTGAGGTTTCAACTTAGGCAAAGACAACATAGTGTCTTTCATCAGGGGTGAGATGCCGGCATTAAATTGAAACAATTTTGGAGATTACACATCTGAATCAAAAACTGAGAAAATAATTTTTGTTTTGAGAATCCTGGTGCAAGTGAACCCAGGCATATAGATACCATTGGAAGTGATGCGCCAAAGGAGTCATTAGATCAAAATATTCACGGATGCAAAATAAGGAAGAGTATGATGGCTTACGAAATAGTGATACCATTCATGGGTTGGTAGCCTCCTCTGTTACAGCGATTCATTAGACAGCACAGTCTGATGCAGCAGAGATAAAGAGCTGGAAGTTGAAAGTGGCCAAGTAACAGCAGCAGTGATTTAAATGAAAACAGGTGAGGGGAAAAAAGGATATTGAAGAGTCAGCACGGAGCAAACATGAAACTATTTTGGTTTTTTTTCCCAGCAAAGAAAGCTATTGTTTCTCAGCTGACACTCTCAAGGAAACAGGTAGTATTAAATGGAAACTTACCGTTAGTCTGCTTGTACAGACAAGCTCACCCCTCTCAGAGGGAGTAGTAGAATTACCAGCAAAACATAGCTAGAGAGGTTTGACTCTCTCTGAGGGTGGAGTTACAATACCAGCAGTCCAGAGCCAGGGACATTAACCCTTCTTGTTCCATAAGTCGGCAGAGGAAAAGCTTACCTGGCCTCCTGTATATCCAAAAACAATCACCGGTTTGCCTCAATTCAATCTAGGTGATCAAAAGATCCAATAACTAACACAAACACAATCTTTAAATGCTCCTAAGGAAAGGGTGCATTTTAAGCAATAGTTTGACCAAAAATCAATAGGAAATTACGCACCTTCCTAAAATAGTTGAAATTCAAACCCTGGAAAGAATTGCCTTTGACAGCTGACTACCTTAGAGGGAAGATCTTCTGATCCTCCTCCTCTCCTCCAAGTTACCTCTGTACTTATCCAAGAGAAGGAGCAGCGTTTTATGGTTAATAGTAACTGTGATCCTCAGACAATTCTCAGATATTTGGCCCAGGGCACCCCACAGAATCAGCTCACAGGATGACTAGCCTCCCTGAGAGACAAAGTAAAATCCTACTTGAAAATGTTTCCCATGTGTGCTAATTGGATCCATAAGATCTGCCAAACTTGATTTCTGAATGGTTTTGAGCTCTTACCTAAATAATATAGATTGAATATTATGCCTAGTTTTGTCTTATAATAATCCCTGAAATTTAGATGTGCAATGAAGTAAGACAGAGTGTGTAGGAATGACAAGGTATAAAACAGTAATATCGTAAATTACTGGTGGATTTTTGCATAACTATGAAAGTCACTAAATTTTAGTCAGCTGTATGTAGTTGTTTTCTGGAATAATCTCTAATGTAGGAATTGTCACAGAGTTCAGTATGTGAGCAGAAAGTTGCAGTGATTCCCCACCACTTATAATCGAGAGGAGCTGCTATATTTTAGTTAGTTCAGATTTTTTTAAATTGTTTGATCTTATCGAAAGACTCTCAAGTGCTTTAAGCTTTTTATGTTTTTTAAAAAATTTAATCAAATAAAACCCTTCCTTACTGCCAGGCATCAAAACATTTCTCAACTCTTTTGTTGGCAGAATTTATTCTGGCCTCATTAGATGGCTAAGGCGTGATACGAGACCTTCCCATGAGGTATAGACTGACTACAGAACACAAGTTTCCTTACGAGTTATTGCAGTCAGTAAGTCTGAACTTTCTTTTTTAAGTCAGTGGCAAGTAAAGGCAGATCACTGCTGACTGTATTTTCCAGGCCAATGTCTTACATTGTGCACTTAAGGATGTAGCAATGGTAAGGAACTGAGGAGCAAGGATTCATATGTCTTTTTTTTTGGATTCTTTTCAGGGCTGGACTGTCAGACCAGGGAGAAAAGTAACAATGCTTTCTGAAGTATTTTACTGTGATGATGTTTTTCTCTTCCATGTGGGATAAATACAGAGAATGCTGGTAATGTTTAGTAGCTCAGTAGGTTGGGCAGCAGTGGGAAGGGGTGGGGGTTGGGGACATGGCCTCTTGTGGTCAAGGGGAGGGGCGTTCATTGGCCTGGGGCATTAGCTCAGTTTCTCTGCTGAGTGGTTCCAGCATTTTCTGCTCTTGGTTTAGATTTCCAGCATTTGCAATTTTTTGCTTTTCAATCCCTGGCTGTTTCTGACGTATTTCTGCCTGATCTGCTGCCTCTTGGTAAACTGGTCAATTAGTTTACTATTGTCACACATACCGAGGTACAGTGAAAAACTTGTCTTGCACACCGTTCATTCAGATCAATTCATTACACAGTGCATTGAGGTAGTACATGGTAAAACAATAACAGAATACTGAGTAAAGTGTCACAGTTACAGAGAAAGTGCAGTGCAGGTAGACAATGAGGTGCAAGGTCATGGCGAGGTAGATTGTGAGGTCAAGAGTCCATCTTAACGCACTAGGGAACCGTTCAATAGTATTATAACAGTGGGATAGAAGCTGTCCTTGAGCCTGGTAGTACGTGCTTTCAGGCTTTTGTATCTTCTGCCCAATGGGAGGGGGGACAAGAGAGAATGTCCGGGGTGGGTGGGGTCTTTGATTATGCTGGCTGCTTTACCGAGGCAGTGAGAAGTATAGGCAAAGTCCATGGAGGGGAGGCTGGTTTCCATGATGTGCTGAGCTGTGTCCACAACTCTCGGCAGTTTCTTGCAGTCCCGGGCAGAGCAGTCGCTGTACCAAGCTGTGATGCATCCAGATAGGATGTTCTCAGCATTCTCATCCATTTCAGACTTCCAGCAATTGCTATGATCTGGATCTTACATTTCTAGCAAGCCTTTTCTCTACTCTGTCCTTCCTCTATTTACACCTACTTCAGACTCAGTCTGTGTCATCCATCTTCCCTTGGTCTCCCACTACCACAGATATTACCTTCTCTCCACCTTCTCGGCAAGTGTAAGCACGCCTGCTTTCTAAATATTTCCCCCTTTCTCAAGAAAGGTCATTGTCCTGAAACTTTAATTCTGCTTCTCTCTCTCTCTGTCTCTCTCTCTGTCTCTCTCTCTGTCTCTCTTTCTCGTAAACTTTAATTCCCGTTTCCAGCATCTGACGTTTCCTTTGCTCCTCTTCCATTTGGGTTCTACTTCCTCTGGAGTTGCCATGAAGACAACAGTGCTCCACCCCAATGCTAACGACAGTCAGCTCTACCCCTCTGATAGACACCTTGGTTGGCAGGGACAAGTTGGGCCTGTTTTCCTTACTGTATAATTCCATGACTCTATTCCCATCTCTCTTTCCTTCTCTGCTGCCTCCGATTTGTCAGATTGCTTGTCCAACACCCAGTATTACATGAGCAGAGATTTTGTACAACGAAGTATATGGAACTTTGGCTGCTGCCAATGAATCAGTTCCAAGCCGAACAGTTCCATTCCTTCTTCTGTAGCCACTGTCTGATGCTGAGTTTGAATGGCAGCAACCTATTTGACCCTAAGCTGATCTTATGATCCCACATCC
This sequence comes from Pristis pectinata, assembly GCF_009764475.1. Taxonomy (NCBI): domain Eukaryota; kingdom Metazoa; phylum Chordata; class Chondrichthyes; order Rhinopristiformes; family Pristidae; genus Pristis; species Pristis pectinata. The sequence goes on from NC_067409.1 coordinate 108,778,721, forward strand.
TCTCTGCACCAATACTGCTGTGTAATTTATATACCGCTGAAACCCTCATTCATACCTTTTAACTCTAAATTTGAATGTTTGGACGGTTTCCTGGCTAGCCTCGCACCTTGCAACCTCCATGGACTTGTGTTCTTCCAAAATCTCCTGGCTGAATTCCAGCTCACACCATCTCCATTGCCCATGGTTTGCTGAGCCATATCGGCTCTTGCTCGAACAGTTTCTCCATTTTAAAATACTCATCCTTCTAAATTCCTTCTAATGACCTTTCCACTCCCTATCTCTGTAATCTGATACATTGATTTTTATTTCACCATTGGTAATAGTGCCCCTTCAAATACCCTCTCCAAACCTCTCTTTTCTTCTTTTAGATGCTCCTTCAAACTCCTTACACAGTTCAGTTCACTTCAATGGAAGCTATAGTCGGCTTGGGTGTAAAAGAGGCGATTTGACCCTTCATGGTCCTGGTTTGCTTTTTGAAAGTTCCTGGCTTGTAAGAATCTGTTACTTGTTACTGATTACCCCATATTAACCAATTGATCTCATATTTTGAATCCTGAATGTTACACACAGCTCTGAAGAAATGACGAGATTCTTTGAGTTTGACATTCCCTTTTCTTGTACAGGCAATTACAATTGATGCTCTCTGCTCCTTTGGAACTTTTCATATTTCCTGATGAAGGGTCTCGGCCCGAAACGTCGACAGTTTTATTTCCCTCCACGGAGGCTGCCTGACCTGCTGAGTTCCTCCAGCACTTTTTGTGTATTGTTTCATATTACTAAAAGTTTTTTTGACTAATTACATGCAGTTCTATTGCCTTTCAGCTGCCTTCAGTGTTATGATTGGTGTTGAATGGGGTGTGTTGGAAGGAAATACCATTAAAATTCAGTGACAATCCAAATCTTGCTTCTATTAATCTTAATTAAATTTTGTCTCCTATAATGATTCATTCATATCTTCTTCAGAGACTTCCATGATCTGTTCTTTTATTACTTTCTCTATAATAACTAAAACAAAATATTTATCAAATAAATTTAGCCTCCCTTTACTGAAGTAGAATGCAGTCCTCCTCTTTGCCAAGTGGCTTCAACCCCTTTTTTATCAGTTTGCTTTTTGAACTTCTTCCTGAACTGATTGTTTCCCCTCATTTGTCTATTTGTTTCAGGTCAAACATATCAGATTACTACAACAATAAACTGAATTTATATAGCACCCTTCTTACGTTTAAGCTTCATTGGATACTTCACAGGGTGTTGGGAAATGAATTTGATGGAGACCGTTAAGGAGATGTTTTGCCAGTTTATCTAAAGCTTAGCCAATCAAGGTAGGTTTAATGAGTGTTTTGATGGAGATACAGTTGGTAGACTGGGAGATTCCGGGTGGGAGTTCCAGAGTTTAAGGTATCTCAGTTATGTTGCCAAATGTGGCACAATCAAACCTGGGGAAATCCAGAAGTTCAGAATTGGAGGCGTGCAGTTATTTTAGAGAAGTGAAGTGCTGGGGGAGATTCTGAAGATGGGGAACGGCAAGACATGGACAGGAATTTTACAGTTGAGGCATTACTTAACCAGGATCAAATATAAGTATGGAATGTGAATCAGGAATTTTGGACAACTTCAAGTTATCCACAGGAAAGATATCAATAAGCTTGAAATGGTTCAGAGAAAATTTATACTGATGTTGCCGGGACTTGAGGATCTGAGTTATAGCCAAAGGTTGAAAAGGTTAGGACTTTATTGGTATTGCTATTGGTTTATTATTGTCACTTGAACCAAGGTACAGTGAAAAACTTGTCTTGCATACCGATCATACAGATCAATTCATTACACAGTGCATTGAGGTAGTACAGGGTAAAAACAATAACAGCATACAAAGTAAAGTGTCACAGCTACAGAGGAAGCGCTGTGCAGCTAGACAGTAAGGTGCCAGGTCATGACAAGGTAGATTGTGAGGTCAAGAGTCCATCTTGTCGTATAAGGGAACCATTCAATAGTCTTATAACAGTGGGATAGAAGCTGTCCTTGAGCCTGGTGGTATGTACCCTCAGGCTTCTGTATTTTCTGCCTGATGGGAGCGGGGGAAAGAGAGAATGTCCTGGGTGGGTGGTGTCTTTAATTATGCTGGTGTAGCGGTTGCTACCGCGGAATAAAACAGACTCTACTCGGAGGATTGCCAAACAGAAAATGGTTTATTTTCCCGCCTTGTGCGGGCCCTTTAAGGGAGAAAAACTCCCGCCCAAAAAACCGGCAATGACATAAGTCCTACGTCATCAGGACTTTCCCGCGCGCGGGTTCTCCCCGTCGCTCGGAAAGACGAGGCCCGCCGCCATCTTGGGCCTCGTCGCTCCGACGCCGCGCGACCCGACTGCCGAGCCGGTTCGCCCGACTAGACGGTGAGTCGCCACACTGGCTGCTTTACCGAGGCAGGGAGAAGTATAGACAGAGTCCATGGAGGGGAGGCTGGTTTCCGTGATGTGCTGGGCTGTGTCCACAACTCTCTGCAGTGTCTTGTGGGCCTGGGCAGAGCAGTTGCCGTACCAAGCTGTGATGCATCCATGCTTTCTATGGTGCATCGATAAAGTGCGAAAGGGGACATGCCAAATTTCTTTAGCCTCCTGAGGAAGTAGAGGCGCTGGAGAGCTTTCTCGGCCATGGTGCCTACATTTATTCCCTGGAACGCAGGAGAATGAGGGGAAATCTTATAGAGGTACACAAAGGGGTGAATGCATCCAGGCTTTTTGCCCTGAGGGCGGGTGAGACTAGAACAAGAGGACATAGGTTTAGGGTGAAAGATGAAATATATAAGGGGAATCTGAGGGGAAACTTCTTCACTCAGAGGGTGGTGCGAGTATGGAGCAAGCTGCCAGCGGAAATGGTAGATGTGGGTTCAATTGTTTGGATAGGTACATGGATGGGAGGGGTTTGGAGGGATATGGTCCAGGTGCAGGTAGATGGGACGAGGCAGAAGATCAGGTCGGCATGGAATAGATGGGCCGAAGGACCTGTTTCTGTGCTGTAGTGCTCTATGACTATTATAAAGGGTAGAAAAAGGAACATACTGGAATATTCAAGTCTATAGATAACAAAGGCATGAATGAGGATTTTAACTGCAGAAGAATTGAAGAATGGTTAGGGGGTCAGATGATGCTTTCAAAATGGAAATAAAGAGACTTGGCAATAGCAGTCAGAAATATCAGTACTATGAACAACTAAATTCAGCCTTGAGCAGTTACTGTGGAGAGAATTACTTTGTGGCAAGGGAACAGAGGATTTTTACAGAACTGATCTCTGTCAAAACCTCTGGAGTTGGTCTCAAAATAGGAGGAAATTTCTGCTCATCCAGTACCGGGTGTTGAAGAAGCAGTTTTGACAATTCATTAAGAATCACAGGTTGACAGGATGAGAGGTTTGGGTGGTAATGAGTTAAATCTGGGTGTCATGAGCACACATGGAAATTAATGCTGTGTTCTTGGTTAATATTCTCAGGAGGTTGCAGATGGATGAGCAATAGGTGGGAAGCTAAGGAACACAAGGAGATTAAAAAAAATAGAAGTAAGAAGAGCAAATCATTTGGCTTTTCATGCCCGCTATGCCACTTAATAAGATCATGGCCAAATCTTGTCCCTCAGCACCACTCTTCTGCATATCGCACAACCCCCTTACTGTCTAAAACTATAAAATATACTCAGCAACTGATCCTCCACAGGCAGATAATTCTGAAGATTCACCAGGGTAAAGAAATGCTTTCTCTTCTCTGTCCCAATTGGCCGACGCCTTATTCTGAGAGTGTGACCCTTGGTCTGGACACCCCAGCCGGTGGAAGTCTTAGCCCTATCAGTTCCTGTATGAATTTTGTACATTTCAATGAGATCATCTCGCAGTTTTCTACATTCATAAGAGTGTAGGCCTGGTGTGCTTAATCTCTCCTGTTGGGACAAACTGGCCATTCTGTGAAGTAAGGTGCCCCTTCAAGTACCCTCTCCAAACCCCTCTTCTTCTTTGAGATGCTCCTTCAAACTCCTTATGCAGTTCAATTCACTTCAATGGAAGCTATAGTTGGCTGGGGTGTAAAAGAGGCGATTTGCAATCACTCAATGCTGATAAAAGCAAAAATGAGTAACTTGAGGATAAACCAAGGGAGAAACTCAACAGGTCAAGCAGCATCTGTGGAGGCAAAGGGATTGTTAATGTTTCAGGTCGAGACCCTTGAGAATTTTGCAATGGTGTAACAGTGGAAAAACGGGTAGTTTCTGGCTGCAGGGGACAGGAACCGACTGAGTTCATTCCCACACAGTTAGATAACAATCTGAAGGACGTATTGGAGGAGGATGATGTGGCCAATTGTGCTGGAGTTACAAACTGAGAAAGGCAAGGAGGGATGGATTATCTTTGTTACAGTAACATAGGTTTCTGTGTACAACTCTGTTTCAGTAAACTGGATGAATTCAAACATGGCATTCCAGGGAAAGTAGAGCGGGACTTGGGAAATAAGTTTACTGGGACACAAGAGATGCTGGAATCTAGAGCAAAGACCAAAATTCTCGAGGATCTCTGCGGGTCGAGCAGCACCTGTGGCCGCAAAGGTGTTTCGGGTCATGACGCTGCCTCATGGCCGAGGGAAGATAGCCAGTGTAAAGAGGTGAGAGGGAGGGGTGAGATGGGAGTTGGCAGGTGATACATGGAACCAGGTGAGGTGGAAGATGATGGGTAGGTGGATTCAGGTGGGGGAAGGGGAAGGGGGGTGGGATTCAGGTGGGTGATAGTTGGAAACAGATAAAGAAAAAAAATAGAAATGGGCTTTAGATGTCCATGGGTTTTGAAGGAGTTAGAGGGGGTTGAGATGGCATAGTGATTTGTAAGGATAGAGGGGTTGTTTTTGAGAACGGTGACAATGGCAGCTTTAAAACATTGTGGGACAGTAAACTGAGGAAGGAAACTTCCTGAGGCCAGGAAGGAGGCCTCAGCAACAAGACGAGATGACCACAGAGGCTGCATGAAGGGAGAAACTAGAGAAAGATGAGATTTGGGCAGGGGACTCTGCAGGAAGTTTTGGGCCGGGAATCACACAGAAGTATCAAACTCATTGAGGAAGAATCCCATGATCTCATCACCTATGATATTGGAGGCAAAGATCACGGAGATGGAGAGGGGTTGAAGATGGTTTTCTGGAAAAAGAAACCAGGGGTTATTTGCATCCCACAACAGTGAGCAGTTTTGGCAGGCCATGGGTTAAAGTGACTGACTTCTAAATGAGGAGCTTTCTCCAATGAGAAACATCCTCGTGTAGAATTAAAAAAAACACACTTCATTGTGAATTTGCAATTAGTTTACTCAAAGTCAACATAATTTTTATTCCCATTGAGGAAATATTCATTGACATTTTTAACACATCTGGCGATAAGGCATAAGAGGTTGTTAATACTTGACACATGGGAATAGGAAGTAGTTAAAAGTTATAAATCCACAATATAAAGCAATTATTTTTCCATTCACATCTTGTACCTCTTGACAAGTGGTTCAAAAAGTTTTCATCACATTGCACAAGAATGTTTATACTTAGTTATATCATTATCTCCTCCCCATCCTGCTCCACAGAATTCATTCCACCACAAAGTTCAAAGGAAAAATCCTTTCTTGGAGATGAAATGGTCAATCATCTCAAATGAGCTTTCGGGTTGATCATATGGCAGAATGTGTCCTCCATTTCGAATAATTACCTTGAACAGAAAATATATAATTCAACTTATTAGTGAGAACAGCAAAAAAAAACTTCTTGGTGTTACTGCAAATCAATGCCACCTGAATACTGTGCAGTTGCCAGCAACAATCTTACATACCCATTATACTGTTTATCTCCTGTTAAGAATGAGGGATGAGTCATCTTGTTGGAAGAAAATTTCCAAGAGCACAGATATCATAACAATTTTCAGAAATGATTCTTCACTCTTTCCTCATTTATACGTAAATGCTTTGCGTTTAATTTTCTAAGTCTTCATGCCAAGTAGCATTACTCCATTGCAGTTTAGATCTCCTAAGGCAACAAAAGACACATGTATGTGCCTTTTGCCAGCCCGTTTCCCATCTGTGGGGGAGGAAGGATCTAGCCTGTGCTTAGTATTTCCCAATAACACCAGGTGAGAATGGCAAGTAAGGAAATGCAGTCCCTGTGACACTTCCAAAGATGTCATGTAACTTGTCATTCGTTGTATTAAATGTATCACCGACTTCAATAGGAGATCAGGTGAAAGACTTCAAAAGTTTCACCTGAAAGATCAGGAGTTGAGGAAGGTGGTTTGAAAATGGTGGACCAGATCTTCTGGCATTCCCAGGCACATGCAGAAGTTCTAAACTTGCTGGCCACTCTTTGCTGCTACATTCTCAAACACACTATGGTGAGTGAACTTGCAGCAACAGCAGAGCATTTACGCCAGGAAATCTATTCCTGCTGCAGCTGTATAAAACTTTGCTCAGGCCATATTGCGTGCAGTTCTGGTCGCCATATTACAGGAAGAATGTGGAGGCTTTGGAAAGGATGCAGATGAGGTTCACCAGGATGTTGCCTGGATTGGAGTGTATTCGCTATAAGGAGAGGTTGGACAAACTTGGATTGTTTTCTCTGGAGCATTGGAGGTTGAAAGGTGACCCGAATGAAGTATATAAAATTATGAGAGGCACAAGCAGCGTAGATAGTCAGAGCATTTTTTCCCTGGAAATTTCAAATGCTGGAGGGTATATCTCAAAGGTGGAAGGGATAAAGTTTAAAGGAGATTTATGTGGCAAGGGGTCTGCAAGTGGAGGTGGTGGAAGCAGATACAATAGATACATTTAAGAGGCATTTAGACAAATGGAGGGATAGACTACGTGTAGAATGACGGGATTAGTTTAGATTAGCATCATGTTCAGGACAGACGTGGGCAGCACGGTAGCATAGTGGTTAGCGTAATGCTATTACAACGCCAGCGACCCGGGTTCAATTCCGGCCGCCGTCTGTAAGGAGTTTGTACGTCCTCCCCGTGTCTGCGTGGGTTTCCTCCGGGTGCTCCAGTTACCTCCCACATTCTAAAGACATACGGGTTAGGAGCTGTAGCGCCAGAAGAGTGGCGACACTTGCGGGCTGCCCCCAGCACATTCTTAGCAATGCAAACAAAAACGCATTTCACTTGTGTTTTGATGTACATGTGACTGATAAATAAATATCTTATCATGGGCTGAAGGGCCTGTTCCTGTGCTGTTCTATGTTCTTTGACTCTGTTGCAACTGCCATTGGAACAGTGATGCCATTCATTCCAATGGAGAGAAACACAGCAATGGAACAAAACAATTTACATTTTTAATTTAACTGAATTTATTTAAAAGTTTTTAATTCTTTAAAAATACATTCTGTTTTAGTTTAAAATGTAATTTAAAAGTTCCTTTATTTATTTTAACAATTTTCAAATGTATAAAATTTCTGAAAAAAATCACTGTAACGTTAAAGTCCTTGATAGTTTTGACAGCCCACTAAAATGGGGTTATGGCTGACCCAGCTGACAAGTTCCTTCAGCTAGTTCATGGGCAGGTGTTAATATGGACCCCAACTGCTGCACACGGCCTCATCATTAAGGACGAGGCTACCTTGGGAGTGCAAGATGATAATGGAAATCCGTAAAAGGTGAGTCAATACTTAACTTGTAGGTCAGGCAGCTCTTCATTTTCGGTCTCCATAACAAGTTTCCGAGCACTTTCAACAGCTTGAATTAAAGCTTCTATGCCCAACAGATATATTTTCGTTGATTTTATTTTGCGAATGCAAAACTATACCCGCTGCATGACTGAGCATTTTCCCTGGCTAATTATTTTAAATTGTGAGAGGCTGGAGAGGATTTTTGTTATTAGACAACTCAACTGGAAACAGACGTATATGTGCAATACTTGGATGGAAGAGAAAAGTTTTGATTAAAAGTAAATGTATCTGGATTCCAAGGAGCAGTTGTCTCCTGCAGAACAAGAAGTTTGAAATGTTTGCTTAGCCAGTGAAGGTTGGACATTTTAAAATGAGGCCACTGTTTATTATTGTAATGGTTCTTAATTTCAGCACCATTTTTGCAGTGAATATAGAAACCATGTGCAATTTTGTTATATTATATCAATGGTGATGACATTGTATGCCCTTGATAGTTGTTAAAATTTGAATTGTTTCTTAAAAATATAACATTCATCTTCCAAAATTTGCACACTGCCTTTGTGCTCTATGTCTGTTCTCTACATGGAGTCTCTCAGAGGAGCATGAAGATGGGAGATATTGTTAGAAAACATATGTGATTAAATATTTTCTGACATATTTTCACATATGTGATGGGCCGGAGTTATTGCAGCAGTTCAAATTATCATTTGTGGCATTACTTCTAAAGCAGCATTAAATATACACAAATGCTCCTTGTGTGTCAGGGATTAATTCAACTTCTGGGGCACTAGGGAAAGAGGGTGCTGTTACAACGGAACAGAGTTCTCTTGATCTGAGCCAGGAGCAGTGTTCTGCTGAAAGAAACAACTGGATGGTATTTTAAGTTAATATATAGAGAGTGCTTTATCCAGGTGAAGATAAATTTACAACTCTAAAAGGTGAAATCAAGTCTATAGGGCAAAATAACTTGGATAAAATAATAAAAAAATCACAGCTCATTAAAAAGAGACAAAGGGATTAATAATAGGGTATTAGTGCTTCAGAAATCCTAGTAATCGCCTGGAAAACAGTTTTACGGACTACTGTGAAACCCTCAGAGCAGCACTCTGAACCTTGACTGCAGCATCCAGCTCATCATGAAAGCTCATCAACAGATGCTGCATTCGAGTTGGATTCACAAGCATCCCAATGGAGTTGCCCGTACGGACTCCAAGCTCTGCACAAAGCTCTGTGTAATGTTGGTGCTGGAATCCTCCAGTCTCCTTGACATTACATACTGGCATTCTGACAAGCCTGGAAATGTACCAGGAATTTCCCAACAGCCGCCCTCTGTACCCCCTGCATCAAAAGCTGCATCTGAATCCTCGGCAGCGAGCATGTGCAACATCATGCCCTCTGGTGAACTGGCATCTGCTCAGTATGTTTCCCTGCCCTGGCTGCAGTCCAGTGGTTGTAGGTCCCGTCTCTAAGCTATTTTTTTAAATGAAACATATATCTAAATTTCTGAGCTGCCGGCTGGTTATGTCCCTGGACTGCCAACTAGAAATTTGGACTATTGATTTAGGGGCATGAGTTTGAATCCCACCATGAGATATGAGGAATTTAAATTCAAGTAATTAAATAAATCTGGCACTTAAAATAATCTAGACTCAGTAACTGTAATGATAAAACTACCAGGTTATTGTAAAAACCCATTTCATCTATTAATGTTCACGGAGAAATAAACCTGACACCCTTGCCTGGTCCCCTGTGACTGACTTTAAAATCAATAATGTGGCTGACCTGTAACCGCCTTCTCAGGGGCATTTAGGAGTGAACAATAAATTCTCGTATTGCCAGTGATGGAATAAAATAAAAAATACTCCCTTCTTGTTCTCCTACCACCACTGGGACAAGTTCTGGTTCTTGCCTACTGAAAGGAAAGCAGTCCAGTGGTCAGGGTGGGAGAGGGCAAGAGGGAAAGTAAGCAAGTGTGTAGTTAGGACAATGACCAGCTCTTTAAACAAAAGAGCTGGTCATTGACTTCAGGAAAGGGGGTGGTGTTCAGGCACCTGTCTACATCAGCAGTGCTGAGGTCAAGAGGGTTGAGAGCTTCAAGTTCCGAGGAGTGAACATCACCAGTAGCCTGTCCTGGTCAAAGCACATAGACGCCACGGCCAAGAAAGCTCACCAGCCCCTCTACTTCCTCAGGAGGCTAAAGAAATTTGGTATGTCCCATTTGACACTCACTGACTTATCGATGCCCCATTGAAAGCATCCTATCTGGATGCATCACGGATTGGTATGGCAACTGTTCTGCCCATGACCACAAGAAACTGCAGAGAGTTGTGGACACAGCCCAGCGCGTCACGGAAACCAGCCTCCCCTCTATGGACTCTGTCTATACTTCTCGCTGCCTCGATAAAGCAGCCAGCATAATCAAAGACCCCACCCACCCAGGTCATTCTCTCTTCTCTCCTCTCCCATCAGGCAAAACATACAGGAGCCTGAGGGCACATACCACCAGGCTCAAGGACAGCTTCTACCCCACTGTGATAAGACTATTGAATGGTTCCCTTATACAATGAGATGGACTCTTGACCTCACAGTCTACCTTGTTGTGACCTTGCACCTTTTTGTCTACCTGCAATGCACTTCCCTGTAGCTGTGACACTTTACTCTGTACTGTTATTGTTTTTACCTATACTACCTCAATGCACTCTGTACTAACTCAATGTAACTGCACTATGTAATGAATTGACCTGTACGATTGGCATGCAAGACAAGTTTTTCACTGTACCTCGGTACAAGTGACAATAATAAACCAATACCAATACATCTGCAGCTTGTGATGCAGAGGTGGTTGTGGGACGAGGGGGGAAATGAGCTCGGTTTTTGGTTACCGTAGTCCTTGATGGTTTCTGCCTACTGCTGGTGATTGACTCAATAATCGCTGCTCTGATGATGAGCCAATACCACTTGCCGCTTTGGGTAAGGCGATGAAGTCACGGCTGACCCCAGCCAGCTTCTGCTGCGTGACGCGGAGCGTTGGGCAGTCTGTGTTTTTGCCGCAACAGGATTGCTGGGAATGCAGGATGCGAGATGCAGCTGTATACCGTGCAGCAGTTGGGTGTGTGCAAGAATGCAGTGGATGATGTGTGTGCTAGGTACAAGTGCTGAGATGGCTGGCAGGTGAGTGAAGGGGCAATGGTGAACGGTGAATTTTCGCCTCCTCTACATTGGTGAGACCAAACGCAGGCTGGGTGACCATTTCGCAGAATGTCCATAACCTGAGCTCTGTCCGTAACCACAATCTGCATCTCCCAGTCACTTCAACTCCCCCTCCCACTCCATCACTGATATGTCAGTCCTCGGCCTCCTCCACTGCCAGGACAATTCCAAGCGCAAACTGGAGGAACAGCACCTCATTTTCCATCTTGGAACCTTGCAGCCTAACAGCATGGACATTGAATTCTCCCACTTTAGGTAATCCCCACCCCACTTCCCCACAAACCACGCGCCCCCCACCACCATGCTTCTCTTCTTCCCTTTCCTAGCCTTTTTTTTCTCTCTGTCCTTACCTTTGCCCCATCCCCCGGTGGATCTGCTCTCCCCTCCTCCCCCGCACCTGCCCATCACTATCTCTTACCTGCATATACCTATCACTATTCTGTGCCCACCCCGCCTCCCCTCTTTTGTCCACTTATCACTGCTCTGCTTCCACCCCCCTCCCCCTTATATATTGGGCTTCGCCTTTTCCTATCTTCAGCCCTGAAGAAGGGTCCTGACCCGAAACGTTGACCGCCTGCTTTTCTCCACGGGTGCTGCCTGGCCTGCTGAGTTCAGTAACTCTTACCTGCAGCTACCCACCCCGCCTCCCCTCTTTTGTCCACCTATCACTGCTCTGCTTTTCCCTCCTAATGGTCCTGACCCGAAACGCTGACGTTTGAACAGGAGGATGGGGAGCATAAGGGTCAGTAATCAATCCTCCTGTCCCCACAAAGTGAGAAGACCAACATCTGACCAGGGGTCTGAGGTGGTGGGAATTTTATTGGAAAGTAGCCCTTCCTGCCTCCGCTGAGTTCCTCCAGCATCATCGTGTTTCATCAATGGTGAACGGACCTCAGTGGTGCAACTAGTTGGATATAACACTCCACTGAACCCGACCATGCAGGCAAAGTCAGTGAGCTTCCTGCAGCACCTGCTCTTATGACTTATTTTATTCCCGTCAGTGATCACTTCGGGTGCCCTGCGCCCAATCCCCCCAACACACTCCCTTTGCAATGTCTGTCTGGGTTCAGGAGTAACCAAACATCATCCATCCCCTCCTCCTCCTGCACCAAGACCTCCAGAGCAGCATTGGGAAAAATCTGGAGTCTGCTTTTTCCCTTGTCAAGACACTTCTCATTTGGTCAGTGTGTTTCCAAAACGGTTGACCTGATCTGCGGCAGCTGCAGTCATTGGCTCCCACACACCCCTACCCAACAGTTAAGGGCTGCCAGCGAGATTTAAGTCATACAGGGTGGCTTTAACTTGTGCTAGGCCCCTTGCACTCGAGCACAGACATTGTGCCAAAGTGCTGTCCTGTGGGAATAAGGTAATACATTCGGCAGTAAGCAGCAGCCACATTGACATCACCTTAATGAGTAGCAAGCATATGATGTACTTCCTGCATTGCATTGAATGGATTGGCCAATCATTCATCACAATCCTCTCACCTACTTTGATCGCTAGTTAGTAAACTAACCACTGAAGAAGGACATTCCTATTTCCCCTTGAATACCTTTTAAGCATTCACCCTAACCGGGCTTGCTTCTGAGGCAAATATTAAATAAAGCAGTAACCAAAAGCAGACCTCAAATTAAAATCAGAAAATGCTGGGAAGACACAGCAGGTCAGTCAGCGATTGTGGAGTGAAACAGAGGTAACGTTTCAGGTCAATGACGTTTCATCAGAACTGACCTGAATCATTAACTCTGTTTCACTCTCCAAAGATCCTGCCTAACCAGCTAGGCATATCCAGCATTATCTGTTTCTGTATTATATAAAATAAAGCAGAACCTTCAGCTAAAACATGGTGTTGGAAATCTTTAAACTTTCTTCCTTTAGAAAGGAAGAGAAATACAATTGAGACACAAGAGACTGCAGATACTGGAATCTGGAGCAACAAACAATGTGCTGGAGGAACTCAGCGGGTCGAGCAGCATCTGTGGGAAGAAAGGAATGGTCGACGTTTCGGGTCAGGACCCCGCATCAGGACTGAGGATGAAGAGGGGAGATGGCCGGTATAAAGAGGAGGAGGGGAGCGGCGAGAAAGGAGTCCGAGGTGACTGGCAGACTGAGGAGGGGTGTGAGATGACAGGCAGGTAGCGCCAGGTAAGGGAGGGGAGCAGGGGTGGAGTCAGGAGGCAGTGGCAGGTGAATGACAGATGGAGGCAGACAAAGGGAGAGAGAGGGAAAAGGGGGCAAGAAAAAACAGATGGATCGAGGTGGGTGAGGGGAGGGTGAAGGTTGGAGACAGCTGCTGGAGGGAGATAAGCAGGAAAGGGCTCCCAGTGCTGGACGCTGATCAGTGAAGGAGGTGAGAATGGGAACCAGTAGGGGAGAGGTGAGCTGCAGTTGGAACCAGGGAGGGGGGTAGATGGAGCCAGGAGGGGGGACAAAGATAGGTGAGGGGGGTGTGTAGGAAAGGGGACAAACATCGGAAGACCGGAGGAGGATCAGAAGGAGATGGGGGGAAACAGAATGAGGATTGATTGTAAATTTGCTGGAATGATATAATGCCCCCACATTCTTCAAGTGAGTAACATGTGAAAGTTAAAGGACTAACAGCTTCGGTGGAGGATAGTTCTAATTCCGTGTTTGCATGTGAACATTTCCTTCGCAGGCACCCTCTTCACAGGCAAGCTGTACATCTGGTGACCACAGGGGAAACTCCTCGCAAAAGTAAACTACTAATTCATCAAACCATTTCCTTCGTTCCACATAGGATTATAGAACTGCATTCAAGTGGACGCAGAAAACAACAAACCAAAACAATAACAAGATTTCAGCTTGTGTAGAAAGGGGCTTTCTTGAACCACAAGATCTAGCAGCTGTTTCCCTTTCATGGGCACTTATCTAAAGGAGAATAAAAATGTGTGTCATATCTATTAAAGCAGGTCACTTTGTGAAAAAAAGAGGAATTTAACCAGCCAGCTTCTTTGTTATGTTTTCATAAAATATGTTCACCATTGCTAACGGTAGCTTCCAATTCTTCCTTCTGTTGAATGCATTTGGATCATACTTTACCCAAAGGTTACTTTTGCACCACACACTTTGGTAGGTGTTTGCATGCTCTTGAATAAGTGATTTCACCACTCATTTGAAATGTACAGAATGGCACATTTGAGAAAATTGTCCATTGTTCTCACATACATTTTGGAAGAACCATTTTACCAACAAATTCAATAAAAGAACATTAGAGTGAGATAGCCACTTAACCCACAGGTCCACTCCTTCCAAAATACCATGACCAATCCGAGTAGATAGGTCAAGTGTGCAAACCAAGATGAAATAAAATTCTTCCCTGCCACCAAACTCCCCCCAGATTGTACCACTCGCCCATACCAGGGACAATTAACCTCTCAATCTGCACACCTCCGGGAAGCAAAAGGAAACTAGAGCACCCAGAGGAAACTCATGCAGTGATGGGGAGAATGTGCAAATTCCACAAACACAGCACCACAGGTCGAACTAAAATGCCGCCAAACTATAAAGCAAAAACTAAAATACACTCGTAACTCATACATAACATTATTAGTAGATCACAGGACAATTCTACAAAACCCAGCTGAAGCCTCGTTAATCTGACACCATACCCTGTGCTCTTGAGCAAAGACAATTCTCAACAATCATGAATTTCAAGTGCCCTTAGTTAAATCCTTCATATCTAAAACTATAAAATACTTCCTGAAAACTTGCAATTTAATATTTTATTTTAGTGGCTTTCTCAAACAAAAGGAAAGAGATTCGTTTGAGTCAAGTAGGAAATTAAAAAAAGAAATAAGCTTGGGTGTGTTGATATTGAAGAGTGGACAGTCAGAGACTTTTACCCAGGGTGAAAATGGCTAATACGAGGGGGACATAATTTTAAGGTGATTGGAGGAAGGTATAAGGGGGATGTCAGAGGTAAGTTTTTTTACACAGAGAGTGGTGGGGGCGTGGAACACACTGCCTGCAGAGGTTGTGGGGGCAGATACATTAGGGACATTTAAGAAACTCTTAGATAGGCACATGAACGATTGAGAAATGGGAGGGAAGGATTAACATTTGGGAGGAAAGGGTTAGATAGATATTAGGGCAGGATAAAATGTCAGCACAACATTGTGGGCCGAAGGGCCTGTACTGTGCTGTAGTGTTCTGTGTTCTATGAAGCAATCTGCTCTCTAATAAGGCTGTGTGCTTTTGCTTTTTTGTCTGTATTCAAAACCAATTGCCCATGTTTCCTGAGGATCAGGATACCCAGCAACTGGAGGGAGAGGACTATTGTTCCAATCTAAAACTGCTTGTGGGCCAGGAGGAATGTGAAAGTTGCCCCCCTTCTCCCATAATACTGTTTTGTGAACCTTTCCAGTTAACGCATCCAATGCCTCTTGATGTCTTTCATAAAATACAGCTCCTCCCCACCACCCAGTCTTCTCCTGGGCAACTGAAAATTAAAATAGTGCAGCTGCAGAAAGTCTGAAATAAGACAAGAAATGTTGGAAACATTCAGCACCTGTTGAAAGAGTAAGAGCTAACATTTCAGGTCGGAGACTCTTCATCAGACTGGGAAAGAAAGAAAGTCGGTGAGATTTCAAGGTACAGAGAGGATGAGAGAGATTTGGAGAAATGAAGAGAACACTGTGTTCTCTGCAATAGCTCTGACCTGCATTTTCACAGCTTTTTTATTCACTTTGTTTGTTTTCTCTCTTTCTAACTGCTCAACAAATATATTACCACAGAAACCCTATCCTCACCTGATCTGAGAGATTCCCTTTGTCCTACTCATCCCTTCATCAACTTAAAACTAACTTGCTTCCTCACTTTTTTAGTTCCGATGAAGGGCCTTCAGCCTGAAGTGTTAACTCCCTTTTGCTTTTCAGAGACGCTGCCTGACCTGCTGAGTGTTTGCAGCATTTTCTGTTTTCACCAGGGTGACTCTTTTAGTCGGTTCCTCATTAGTACAGTGGTTAGTATCCCCACCTGTCACGCGGGAGACCGGGGTTCAATTCCCCAATGGGGAGTCGGTTTTTCTATGGGCAGGCATGGTAGTGTAGCAGTTAGCGTAATGCTATTACAGCGCCAGCAACCCGGGTTCAATTCCGGCTGCTGTCTGTAAAGAGTTTGTACGTTCTCCCCGTGTCTGCGTGGGTTTCCTCCGGGTGCTCCAGTTTTCTCCCACATTCCAAAGACGTACGGGTTAGGAAGTTGTGGGTGTGCTATGTTGGCACCGGAAGCGTGGCAACACTTGCGGGCTGCCCCCAGAACACTCTACGCAAAAGATGTATTTCACTGTGTGTTTCGATGTACATGTGACTAATAAAGATCTTATCTTAACGCCTGATCGGCCCCACCTTAGTTTTCTCCCATCCTGCAATCTGCCTGCTCTTCCCTGCCTTTCACTCCCTCTTCCCTCTCCACTCCCACATAACGGGCTAGTGCCACAGAAGCACCCAGCTGACAACTGGCCTCTCAACCCGTGGCCCGGAAACAAATTCCAAAAGTGCCAACTTCTTCTTGCCTTAAAATGCGACAGAGCCCAAGGGAGACCCACACTTCTTTGTCTCCTGACTGCTAAACTCATCTGTTCCCACTTCTGGTCCTGCCCCTTGCTTCTTCCTCATAAATAATTAGGGGCCATCAGTTCTAAATCACACTGACAAATCCTTATGGTCTCTGCTCTTCAGAGGAACTCAAAGGGTGCACCATGAAGGCCAATAATTATCATGTTGGGCTATTCATCTTCTGCTTGAGGAACAGGAACACACGGTTCATTCAGTAATCTTTTGGTTCCATATATTAGTGCTCTCCTCCTCCATTCTACATTTCTTTCTGAATTCTACTGAGCAGTTTCTGGTGCCCTGAAAACATGTGGCTGATCTCTGCAAATTTGCAACTTTCTCACTTGGGAACCTTCTTCCACAAGTGTTAACCACAACCACCCCATAGTCATTAAGCTAAAACAGAAGGAGGTATTAGAGTTGGGCGCAAGATAAAATGGGCTGTTCTGTAAATTAGCTGAGAAAACACAACCTTATGATATTCTTGCATTCTACATGCAACACTCAATGAAGAGGAACAACAATGATGTTTTGAGGTTAGTTTCAGTGAGGCAATGCAACCTTTTAAAGCCTAATCAACAGCATGGTACTGTGTGTTAGGGATTTTACTCGCCATTATCAGCCCAAGCCCAAATGTTTGGGTTTTGTTTCATGGGGACACTGGAACTGGAATTGGTTTATTATTGTCATATGTACTGATGTACAGTGAAAAGCTTGTCTTGCATACCATCCATACAGATCAATTCGTTACACAGTGCATTGAGGTAGTGCAAGGTGAAACAATAAAAAAATGCAGAATAAAGTGTCACAGCTACAGAGAAAGTGCAGGTCAGGTAGACAATAAGGTGCAAGGTCACAACGAGGCAGATTGTGAGGTCAAGAGTCCATCTTATTGTAAGATAAAATGGACTCTTGACCTCATAATCTACCTTGGCTACTTCACTACTAGAAAGTTCAGGATGGAGTTAAACATCATAAATACCAGCAAGCATAAACATTTCTGATTATATGATTGAGGTAATTTCATTAATGAAGCAGGAGATGGATTCTGCCTGATGGAACTCCTACAGCAAAGACTTCTGCAGTGATATGCATAGGCTGGAATGATTGGCTTCTTACAACCATAACCATCTTCCTACTTGCCTGATTATCCTCCAACCCATGGAGAATTATCTCCCCAAATCCCATTAACTTCAGGTTTCCAAGAATTCCTTTACGTCACACTCAACCATGATATCAAGAGCAACCCCTCTCACCTCTGGAACTCAGCTCTTTTATCCAGTTTGTACCAACACTGTAATGAGGTCAAGAGAAAAGTGATCTCGATGAAAGCCTAGTAATTTCTAGGGTAGGGACATGTTCAGCACAGCTTTGTGGGCCGAAGGGCCTGAATTGTGCTGTAGGTTTGTCTATGTTTCTATGAAAGTCAAATTGACCATCAGTGAGCAATTTATCAGTGAGTGAAGGCCACTTGATGCTGAAAGCTTACAAAAACATCCTTTAAAAAATTTAACTCAACCTTATCAGAGCTGTAAATTGTATCAATCCAGTTGGCATTCAGCTTATCTACTTTACCTTCCCCTCAAGAGTTAATTGAAAGTATGGGTCAGGAATTTGTTCTTGGATTTCCAGCAGTGCTTGTCCAACCTTATATTGGAGAAGCATGGTGCAACACAACATCTTCGGATTTTATTTTCCTTATTGGGAGAGGGAAAGACCTCTTTATTCCATGAGAGATTTCCATCTACCTGGCTGAAAGTGAACATTCGCCTGGAGAATTATGGTCAGAATTACACCTTTTAGCTCACTAACACATTGTGTCATCTTACCAAAACTCTATTTGAATGCAAGTTCTCGCAGTAGCTCTACTATAAACCATGTTCAATAGAAAGGGTTACTTTAGATTTTTACATTCAATTCATTAACAGCCTCTGTCAAAATCTATTTCAGACAATTGACTGACCTCTACAAATATGAGTTATCTGGATCATTAAGAATTGACAGGTACTCTGAGTTATTAATATGTTACAACGGAAGAAGCTCATGCAAATTTCAGTTGAAATGTTCCTTTCAAAACAGCATTTGTAATTTGCAATTCTTTTAGACTAAATGGATTTATGGCTTGTACTAAGACAGGACTAAACATGTCATGCTGCGAAACTCTCCAGGGTTTTAATTGGGAAACAGGCAAGTTCCTGTCTTCTGAAAGGATTTGTGCTTATTGTATCTGAGACGTTATTGGAATATCTTATGGAGAAGATGGTAGTTAATTTGATGCATACGTTAAATGCATCAATGGTTTCTACAGTGTATGCCTGACACTTTTTAAATTATGCAACAGCTGAAATTCTGAATTTAAACTTTTTAAAAAAAGAGACACAGGCTAAAACTACAGAAATTATAAAAAATGTCTTCAAAATAAGAATTAAGAGGAAGAAGCCATATGACTGCTTGAGTCAGCACCATTATTCAGAATGATCAAGACTGATCTAGCATTTTCCTACCTGTTCCCCGTAACCCTCAACTCCCCTATAATGCAAAAATCTGTCCATTTCAACCTTTAGTTTATTCTATGACTCCGCCTCATTGCTCTCTAGGTGGAAACTTCCAAAGATTCATGATCCTCTGCAAGAAGGAATTCCTCTTTATCTTGGTCTTTAATAGGCAACCTCTTATTCGGAGTCAATGGCTCTGGCTCCAGATTCCCTGCTGGGGAAACATCCTCCCTCAGAATCTGACACGTTACCATCAGGTAAACTCACATTCTTCTAAACTTCAATGACTATAAACTCAACCTTGTCAACCTTTTATCATAAAACAATCCTACAGCTCGACTTTGACTTTGAATGAACTTAATGGATCGACTCTGAACTGTCTCCAATGCAACTATACTGGTCCTGAAATAAAGAGACTAAAATTGTGCATAGACCTCCTGCGGTGATCTCATCAATGCCCTGCAGTTGTAGCAAGCCTTCCTTACATTAATATTCTGTCCCCCTTGAAATAAAAGCCAACATTCCAATTGTCATCCAAATTATTTTTTGTGCCTGTGTGGTAACTCTTTGTGCATCATATACATGGGGACTCAGAGCATTCTGTCTGCTCTCTTCATTTAAGCAAATATTCTGCTTTTCGATTCTACCTACCGAAGTGATAACATCCCATTTTCCCGCATTATTCTCCATCTGCCAACCCTTTGCTACTCACTTAAAGAAAGGAACATATTTCCTTATGTTACAAGTCCAACCTCGTGACAAATAGCACTCATACTGCCTGATTAAACCAGCCTGTTGGTTGACATGAAACACATCTGCAGCAGCCACTTAACTGCTTCAGTGACTAAAACAGGTCAGAGGTTCGGTAGCCTACAATAGGTGGCTCATCTCCCATCTTTAAAGGAGTTTGTACATTCTTCCCGTGTGTCTGCGTGGGTTTCCTCTGGGTGCTCCGGCTTCCTCCCACATTCCAAAGACGTACGGGTTAGGAAGTTGTGGGCATGCTATGTTGGCGCTGGAAGCATGATGACACTTGCGGGCTTCCCCCAGAATACTCTACACAAAAGATGCATCTCACTGTGTGTTTCGATGTACATGTGACTAATAAAAGATATTTTATCTTATCTTTCTGAAGCCTCTCAATTATTCGCAAGGAAGTTCGGAACTGCCATTTACCTGGGTGGGTGCAGTTTCAACAACACTCAGAAGGCCCAACACCATTCAGGACAAAGCATACTGCTTGAATATCTGTCGGAAATGGTCAAGGCTTCTTCAATGGCACCTTCAAACCTTTCACTTTTATTATCCAGTAGGTGTAAGGGAAATCTAGCACTTTGAGCTTTACATCTTGCAGACATAATATCGCTGCAGCTTTGCCATTGCCAAACCTGCAACATATTTAATGGCACTGGGGGATATTTACAGCAGCTCTTCTATTCTTCCAGGGTTTACAAAAAAGGGCTGGCTAATGTCTATTACACAGCAGATGCTGGGTTTTCCCCATCATGTTACAGAGCTGTGAAAATACAGGGATCATGCCTGGAACCTGTACAGAGATTGACAAACATCCATATGGCCTCCAAATGTATACTACTGAAGGTCCCTCCCCATAAAGCAATCAGAAAGAGACTGAATTGACAGATTAGGCCAAGCACTTCTTTAAATTCAGTCTTGCTCTGGAGGCCTCCTCCTTTAGGTTGGTTTCTTCAAGCTACAGAGATGTCACTATTTTTATTGTCGTCTCTCTGAGCAACTGATTATTTCTGCGTTGTTTTGACCTTGTAGAACAAAGTAGACAATTGAACCTGCCGAGGCCTTACAAATAACTTCAAAAAGTATGTTTTATCATAATTATTTGTACAGCTGTAATTAGAAAGTTCTTTCCAGCTAATCTGCTCCTTTGGACCAAGAAAGTAGAAGGCATAAAACACCGATTTTATACAGTTCAGATATCTCTGTGTGCATGGGGCTAAGATCCCTCACATGGACTCACTGGAAGGAATTTTACATCACCAGTTTAGATTTCCAAAAACAATTCTTCACACCAAGGTAGTTACACTTGAAATACAAAGTGACTATGTGACCTGTGTGTGAAGGAGTGAATTAGCGAGTAATTAAATGAGATGTTTTTCATCACTCTCTCCTCCATTACAAATAGCTTTTGGAGAATCAAAAGGACAGGGCAAAGAGGGGACAAAGACAGTGGTAAGTCTTAAAACTAGAAATTGCAAATGTCGTTTCACACACAGTTCAATGTAAGTTAATAAATCTGAGTGGAAATCACAAGTAGGACAACTCAGATAGTCACCTCGTTGATGATATAGCTGTGAGCCACTCAACTGCCTATAATAGCAGCTACAATGTTTGCCTATCACAGTTGAATTATCCAGTAGGATCTGAAATATGATCAGTTAACGGACTGGCCTTGCTCATTACCTGAATCAAAGAGGGGCACAATGAACAGGTCTTGCTAGTTTAACCCGGTGTTGGGAATCAACAGAGTTAGATCAGCTTTACGCCTTTGTCTCCAACACCTGCTCTGGTGATGAAAACTGATGTGGACTGGCAGATTTTAAAAGGTACAAGAGAACATGCCAGCTTATCCATTAAACTATTTGTTCTGTTGCAGCACAGTAGGGAATGCTGACTCGATTATGATCCTAACCCATCATTCCTGCTGCTTCATTTTGTTCGTCATTTTTGGAATGCTTTTTCTGGTCAGACACAGTCCACTCTTTACTGGACATTGACTCCTTGGGTACACTCTTAAGTCATGGAGAATACAGTATGGAAACAGGCCCTTTGGCCCAACTCATCCAAGCCGACAATGGTGCCCACCAAGCTAATGCCATTTGCCTGGATATAGCCCACATCCCTCTACAGCTTTCCTATCCATGTACTTATCCAAATGTCTTTTAAACGTTGTTACTGTACCTGCCTCAACCACTTCCTCTGGCAGCTCATTCCATATACGCACCACCCTTTGCGTGAAGAAGTTGCCCCTCTGGTCCCTTTCAAATCTTTCACCTTAAACTTTTGCCCTCTGGTTTTTAGTTCCCCCTTCCCTGGGAAAAAGACTATGTGCATTCATCCTATTTACACCTCTCATGAGTTTATACACCTCTAAAAAGTCACCTCTCAATCTCCTATGTTCCAAGGAATAAGGCCTTGTCCTGCCCGGCCTCTCCCTATAACTCAGGCCTCGAGTCCCTGCATCGTCCTCGTAAATCTCTGCACTATTTCCAGTTTAATGATGTCTTTCCTATAACAGGGCGACCACAGCTGTGCACAATACTCCCAAGTGTGGTCTCACCAACATCTTGTACAACAGTGACATAACATCCCAACTCCTATACTCAGCACCCTGACTGATGAAGGCTGGCGCGCAAAAGCCTTCTTCACTAACCGATAAAGGCCAGCGTGCCAAACGCCCTCTTCACCAAGTCTGTGGGAAAGTGTCTCACCTTTCAGCAACAGCCAAGAAATGTAATTCACGAAAATCCTGAAATTGGCAGATCAGATAACTAATGGATCTATCAAGGAAGGTAACAGGGAGGGGATGTAGAGGTTGGGGTGGCAGTGGAATGGGGTAGTTTTATCCTCCAGCCAAGTGAAGCTGAGAGCATTCAGCAATATAAACAGAATCCAGTGACTCAGCCATCAAATGCATTGGTCTGAAAACCTTCTACAAGGGCATAATAGTGGGGGAAACAGATTACTTCAGCATTGTTTCAGGGTAAAATTATTTAATACTGTTAAAGTTAATCCACAATTATGAGACCCTGGTTATTTGTATTTTTTCTATTTAAAACAGGTTTGAAGCATGTGCAACAATGAATAATTAAAGAAATGGATATTATTTAAAACACCTTACTGCCACAAATATCCCTTAAAAATCTTTCTATGGCTACTGCCTTATAATATTGATACTATGATGAGTATATGATATATGGGAAGTGTGTTTTCTTAGAACGTGAATGTTTTATAAGCAATGGTCTATTTTAGTTTTTACAGACCTGGAACATCAAGGAAACTTACTAACTTATTTCTCCCTTAGCCAATATTTATCTCTTAACTAACATTACTGAAACAAATTGGGCTAAATGTTTATGCACACAATGCCAAAAAAGTGTTGTGTTGTTGACAATTGGTTTAACTCGGAGTACAGTAATTTTGTATACACTTCTGGGTGGTTTAGCTCCCGTCAAAGAATTCATGTCCTCGTTTTTTAATAGTATTTCCTTCCTTCTGAGGAATAAATCTAAGGTAAGGTAAGGTATCTTTATTAGTCACATGTACATCGAAACACACAGTGCAATGCATCTTTTGCGTAGAGTGTTCTGGGGGCAGCCCGCAAAGGTCGCCACTTTTTCCGGCGCCAACATAGCATGCCCACAACTTCCTAACCCATACGTCTTTGGAATGTGGGAGGAAACCGGAGCACCCGGGGAAAACCCACGCAGACACGGGGAGAATGTACAAACTCCTTACAGGCAGCAACCGGAATTGAACCCAGGTCGCTGGCGCTGTAAAGCGTTACACTAACCACTACACTACCGTGCCTGCCCTCAACTGTGGTACAATTCTAAAATTTCATCTATTTGGCCTGAACAACAACAATTCAAGGAAGGAGAATTCTACTCGATACTCTTTCTGCCCACAGGAGCAGGCTGAGATTACGCAGGCATTTGCCTGCATTGCAAGCTTCCTCTAAGTACAGGTACTCATGCAGGACACTAATGTCGTTCTAGTGTCCATCCTGGCAGCTTCCTACCAGGAGTGCTTGGCTGTAGCCTTGGAGGATCTCTGTGTGACCCCTTGGAGAAGACCTATCCCGCTGAGGGCACTGTTCTTCAGCAGCCTGTCCAGGTTCCACAGATCACCAGGAGTCCCTTCCCATACACTCCCATCTTTGCATCATCCATTCATTCAGTCACAACACTCTCCTGTAGCTGGAAGAGTGCTGCTTGTACTGTGGCATGTCCCTTTAAGAGCTGGTGGCAAAGATCACACCTGCTGTGCTTCATATTGAGAACTGCAAGAACTTTCAAGGTACCACCATAGAATGTTGCACTGACAGTATTCAGCGCAGCATTACGCAGGGAAATCCAGCAACATTGTTCTGTGAATCTCGTGATGGAAGACCTCTATTTTTATGTAACTTTCACAAAAAGTTCTCAACACGTGGCCCACAACACCGTTTTTAAAAAATGGCATGAAATAATTCCTAGGCCTATCCCATAAGTCATTAGTGGGAGTTTGGTGTGTGCCAGGTATCCTAGACTACAACAGTGACAACATTCTAAAAGTATTTAATTAACTGTAAAGCATTCTTGAAGTTATTAAATGTACAATAACAATCCTGATTTTTCTTTCCTTTAAACAATGAGATGACAATGCTGTAACACTATTTCACTACTTAGCTCCAATACTTGATGAAATGCTCCATCCAAAACATGAACTTGCATTTAGCTGCAAAAACATCACAGATGCTAGAAATCTGAAATAAAATAGAGAACACTGCAAACATTCAGCAAGTCAGGCAGCATCTGTGAAATGGGAAACAGAGTTCATGATTTTGGTCCTTGCCTTTTTTTTCTCCAGATGCTTTGTGTTTTGAGCAATCTTATTGTCAAATGCATGGGTTTACTTTTAACTAATGTTCTTATGGATAAGAATTTGAAAATAAAACTGGTCCTTATAAACTATGTTTTAAATCATGCTTCTCACCTAAAGTACCATCATATGTTCAAACACAGGAAATAATCCCGTTACATGTTTTGAACTTCAATTCTGCTTCCAAGCTGTGGTCTCTTTCCCAGACCACTCAATACCATACTCTGCAAAAGTGCAAATTTGATATCAAAGGGAAAACATAATGGCAACATTCTTCTTATGGTTTCAAAAAAAAATCAAGCTTCTTCCTTCCTGTGTCACAGCTATTGCCATCTGGATGCGTTTGAGGGATCCGTGGGCTTCTGAATTTATACAAATGTAGTGAGACAAAATTTCTGGGGATTGCATAATTTGGACTTTAACTGCTTTGACTTTGTTGAAGTGCATCCTCTAAGAATTGCCAAATGGGAAGCTTTAGGGGACTTGTAATCGAAAGCAGTTTAAGCAAAGTTTGCACAATGTACAAAATTAGTCCGCATTACTGCCTAGAAAAAATTCAAGCAGATTTAACCCCCAACTTGTGCAGCAAATTGAAACTGTGTACTATGAGAAAATGAAAGGATTTGCATGACTTGAGACTGTCACAAAGCACTTTGCAGCAAAGGTCAGTGAAATGGAGTTCTGATATAAGATCACTAACCTGAAACGTTAACTCTTTTTCTCTATCCACAGCTGCTGCCTAACTTGCTGAGCATTTGGACGATTCTCTGTTTTAATCTCAGATTTCCAACATCTTCTGTATTTTGTCTCTGAGTCTGTATTCACTGCCGTGGGAAACACAGCAGTCCGTTTGGGTGCCACAAGATTGCACAAACAAGAGTCCACCTTACTTTGCTGAAGCTAGGCGACTTGCATCTAACTGACAGAGAAAACTGGGCCTTGGTTTAGACTCATGCACTTAAATGATAACCTGGTTGATGAGCACAAGCTCATCGGTACCATTGACTCCCAATAAAGTGACAAGGACACCACTGAAGAGTTAAGCTTTTTGTGGGTTTTATAAGATAAGGTAAGATATTTATTTATTAGTCACATGTACATTGAAACACAGTAAAATGCGTCTTTTGCATTACTGAGAATGTGCTGGGGGCAGCCTGCAAGTGTCGTCACGCTTCCAGCGCCAACATAGCATGCTCACAACTTCCTAACCCCTATGTCTTTGGAATGAGGGAGGAAACCAGAGCACCCAGAGGAAACCAACACAGACATGGCGAGAACGTATAAACTCCTTACAGACAGCGATGGGAATTGAAGCCGGGTCGCTAATGCTGTAATAGCGTCACGGTAACCGCAACATACAGCAAGGAAGCTGGAAAGACAGACAGAATGAATTCCCCACCATTGGGCAAAGATGACCATGGCCCTACCGTACAAAGTACAATGTCAAATGCAGGCTGCAAAACTGGAAGATGGGAGGATCATGGGCACACAGGAAAAGGTTGCACAGGGTTCGGGGTCTGGGGAGGAAGGGCAAGGCCATGGTAGTGTTTGCAGGTGAGAATCAAAATTCTGAACTCAGTCTACAAGTGACAAAAGCCTAAGGCAGTCAATGAGGCGAATTTAGCTTCAGGAAACTACGTCAAAGAAATTAGCTGGTGTGGAGATACATTTACAATATTCTAAAAGCCAAAGATTGTGCTCAAATGAAATTCTAGGACCTGATCAGACAAAATACTCATTCTTATTCCTAGTGTCAGTGATTTAATTTTTCAATGTAAAAGATATTACAAAAAACATGTGACCGACTGAATTGGCAGTCCCAGGAACCAAAACTACCAAATTAGAAAGAACTCAGCGGATCAGGCAGCATCTATGGAGGGAAATGGACAGTTGATGTTTGGTGTTGCTCCAGATTTCCAGCATCTGCAGTCTCTCCAAATTAGAAAGAAACTTGTATTCCATTCAAAGACATCAACCCATTGTGTGATTACCTCCTAGCTCTCTCTTCATTTTGCCTGTGCATCTCTTTCTGGAGATCTTGTACTTTGTGTGCGTTTAATTTCATGCTTCATATCAATATTCGGTAAAAAGATAATTGGTATTTAATTGATAATAATGATCTGAAAGTTATTTATGTTTCAAATAAGCAAGTCTGCTGCTAGAAGACAACAGAAAAGCTACAGCTTCCGCATTAGAAAGAAACTCAACTTACAATAAGAACTGAGGGACGATAATTCAATGCTGGTGATTAACCTTAGGATTTGCAATCATCATACCTGATAAAATTCCCCAACTTTTCGAACATAGCCAGCCACTTCTTTGTCACCAGGGTTGACAAACCAAAAGTGTCTGTCTGCCTTTTTGTATTCCTCAGCTTTAGACCATGGCACAGTAAGCAGGATACGCTCAGTTAAAGGAGCTGCCACAATGATATCAAGCTGGCCACTGTACATCAACACCTGAAGAAGAAAAGTTCAGAAAAGGAAACATGAATGATTTGCAAGTAGCACTGTACTAGAATAGATTGCATTCCGAAGGAACTGGAATTTTAGGACAGCAAGTTCACAAGTTTAAGTGTAACCATCCTTTGCAGCAATTACAGAAATATCAAGGCTAAGTTTTCAGAATCTTGATCATGATGTTTCACCACGCAAGTTGTGAAATCATTTGCTTACCCACCCCTGCCATATAAAATATTTAAACATTAAGCATAATGCATATAAAATAAGCCAATAAATTGGCTGCAATGGTATTTGCTTATGCTTTAGGAAAAAATATAATCTGGGAAAAAAAAAGAACAATTGCTAAGTGTTCTGTACAGAGCCTTCACAGCTGTTGTGTGAACGTTGCAATGTGGAAATAATCAAGTGGTCCCTGAACACAAGACAGAGATTGAAGTACAATATGTAAAGCAGGCCTGAGAGACTTAATTAGTCTAGATGGCAATCCATGAATTAATTTCTGCATCTGACAAATTTCTACCTAGTATCATTTTGAAAAAGTTTAGAGATTTTAGATAATTACATTTGCTTCTGTGAAACTTTACACGTGGGGCAGAAATCATTTTATTCCCAATCAAGCACAAGAAACAGAAGGAACATCTCCGCACAATAGCTATAAAATGGCCAAAACTCCCACTTGCGACAGCAGGGAGGGCTGCCTTCATTTTTGAACACAGGCAATATATTTTGCTTGCCTGCTTTATTTACCTGAAATGCATTTATTTTTAAACTGTCTCTGTAACTCTCAGGGGGCTGAGCAGTCAATCAGCATTCTGACCGTAAGCGAAGATTTGAATGCAATAATCATTGTATATTTGGATTTAGTACAATGGCAATCACCGACGACAAAATACGACAAATGTCCATGACTTTGTAACAGAGATTTTTGGGCTAAGAAAACAGTTTTAGGGAAAATGAAAAGAGAAACAAGGTGGTTATTTTAAAAAATATTGTGGAAATGGACACTCCAAATTAAAAAAAAGCAAGGCTGCAATAGTTAAATACGGCCTTCAAAATAACCAAAAGGCAAAGCAGACTTTCCAAAGAGATGCAAAATAAAAGAAAACACAGACCAGGAGTCCTAACAAGTCAGACACGACAAGACAGATCAATTGTAGGCTAGATCAAGAAGAGCAGGGAATATTTGCATTAAAGTAGAAGAGAGGCTCAAAGGACAGCCAGATCCTCATAGGAAATATACCAGAAGATCAGAAAATAGCAGAAATGTTTAATGAGCATATCAGGTCCTTCAATATTTCCTCCATTAGTCATGTTCCATAGACCATCCACATCAACATCCAATCCTCTTGGAATAAGACCTACAACAATGTTATGCAAATCACAGAGTTCATTTCAAATCTCACCTCTGGAGCCAAGAGGATTAATTATTAATGAGAATGTTAGTTATCTGCTCAGATTCCAAGTGTTTGCATGGTTAACCTGAACAATTTTGCAGGGAAATGAAGCACTTGCTTAAAACGAGGTGGAAGCCCTGTAAATTTAAACAATCCCTGTCCATGGGATTATGTCAATGGGACCCAAAAAAATTTGGTTAAGGCCTGTTGCATCTGCCTAGGGGATTTAAATATCAATCAAGACTGTTTCAGTTCCGTCTTAAAGTGAAGGCTAGATAATAGAAAATTTGGAAGAGTTTGTTAAAATGAATATTTGAGCAACAGCAACAGAGACTAGATATAGTTAGTTGGAAAGAATAAGTATCAAGAATTTTGTTTTGAGATGGATGACGTTATGATGAGGGAAACAAAGTGTGAATGTAAGGAGCATATTCAGTAGCTCGCCAGCATTAGATTCAATCTACTTTTCTGCTGCGTATTTCCTCACCTTTACTGCTTTTATTCTGGACATACAGCTATTGCAGTATTTATGTAATGATTATCATTACACGAGTTCAAAGATACCTTTCTCTGCTTTTCATAAACATTTTCCAAGCTGAGCAAGTTGACGAATTTTGGAGCCAAATTAGATTGCCCCAAAAATGGGGGAATGGGCCGTAAATGGGACTAACTCACGTCGATTTGGTCTGGCACAGTGCCTGCCCAGTTCAGAGATACCTTTCTCTGCTTTTCATAAACGTTTTCCAAGCTGAGCAAGTTGACGAATTTTGGAGCCAAATTAGATTGCCCCAAAAATGGGGGAATGGGCAGTAAATGGGACTAACTCACGTCGATTTGGTCTGGCACAGTGCTTGCTCATTTTAGCGATGACAGCATCTAATCAGCAGCAACAGCCCTGTTCATGCCCTTACAACTTCAACAGAAATTCCCATTTCATGAATGGCTGACACCAGTTCACCCAGTGTGCACAGCTAAGGGGAAGGTGCATTGTGACCACTGTAAATGGTTAAAGTCATAGCGAAGGCATTTGTGATTTGCCAAAAGGTTTGCGGCACAACTCCTTCTGGTGCTTCACTGGAGGGCTTGCTGGAACAGGTGGAGAGAGTAGATCTGTCCAAATGCACAAGGAGCCAGAAAGCCCTTGAAATACCCACACAGGAGTTAAAGGGTGGTGATAAATGTGGAGGTCAGAGTCAGGAGTCAGGTCCTGATGTCCTGCACACTGAACCACACAACCTCAAGTATGGTCAAAGTCATCTTCATTGTCAAATGCATCTTCAGGATCTTCATCTCACCACTGCACCACTAGATTCAGACTGCTCAATTACCCTGCTCCTCCATTCATTTGCTTACAATCTCTATCAATCAGGGCTAGTACCCAGCAGTCATATGCTTTGACACACCTTCACATACAGGAGGTTATGGACCAAGTGCTGGTAAATGGGATGAGTGTAGATGACAGATGAGTATCGATAGCTCGGTGGTCGTCATTGATATGATAGCCAAGAGGACACTTTGCTGCTAGAGGTAATGTTCTAAGACTACAACTTACCACCATTTCAAGCCTCAATCCACACCTCATACACATTACCAACTGCTCATGAAAATCAATAAAACTGCAGATGCTGTTTTGTTATCAACTATTCAACTGGAAAACCACAGATCCATCTTTCATTTCCCTCTCTTATTGGACAAGTGTGATTCCAAGATCTTATTCTCTGGAGTAAACAGTGCTCGCAATCACCGGAGTGGTCAGCAGTGGAGCTGGGACCATTGAAGATGATGACATCCCCACACCTCATTGTCATTTTCACATCACACCTTCTGTAACTATAACTCCACCCGCCCCCATGTTACTTCAACTCTGTTCCCTTGACAATCTCCCTTTCTCTTTGTCCTACAACACAAGGCAATGATTTCTGCTGATTATCTCAAAACCAGGAATTCCCTCCACTTCTCCACCTCACGTCCCACTCCTCCTTTGAGACTCACCTGAGATCCCACCTCATTGAAAAACCTTTCCGTCCATATCAGAGGTATTTAAAAAAAACTGTTACAAAGGTTTGACAGGATTGACAAAAAGCTCCACCTCCTGTTGATGTGACAGAACACGTTCCTTTTTGGCTCAGTGGTTATTTTTCTTCATTACATCACTCTGACGCTCAGTGTAATGTTTAGGCATGCATTATAAAAGTAAGTGATTGTTGTTGTTTTATGTGCCCCCATTCCATTGCGTGTTATCACTTTGCCAGAATTTGAGGACCATTCACACAGCTCCCATAAATCCATAATATATCAAAATTCATCCTATGAGCATTTGTTAAATTGACCTCTTATCTGCAAAAGTTGCTTTTACCCTGTAGTTATTCATTAATATGGTCAACCATGGCTTCACTGATTGCATAATGTCTTTTAACAGGTACTGCTCCACCTCCGATCCGTCGTGGAAGGTCAGGTTTCCCACATGAATGGATTTCCTCACTTCTGCCCGTGATAAATAGCCCATGAAGTAACTTTGATCTGGCGGCTCCTGTTGGAAATAAATCCATGGGCAACATCAAATAACGTGATGAAACAAAGATTTTTAAAATTATTTACAATGATAGCAATGCATAACATAAATGAGTTAAAAAGCCATGGATTAAATAGATCAGCTTTTTTTTCTTTTACATACTCATTACCTTGAAGAACTACTTCAAGATAATGAGTATGGAAAAGAAACTCCTATTTTGCAAATTGTAAGAAAATTTTCTCTGCAGCAAAGTGTCCCCGACCACCTCTTGTAGTCTCTAGTGCTGCTCAATCTTCTTATATCGCCCCCACCAAGCCCCAAATCCTCTCACTTCTCTCTATTTTCCCTGTTTGACCTCTGCTATCTTCTCTTGTGTCAATCCTTACCCCTTCCTCATCTCTTTATTCCACAGTCTACGACTCCACTTGATTTGAGTGTTGTACCTTTAAGGGGAAATCGATTAGTAATCATAGAAAGTACACAAGGTAGAATTAATTTGACTTTAACAACAGAAGATCATTTTTGCAAGATCTTCCAAGCACAATTTCCTGTAATAATGCTAAGTGCAATTTCTCCACCTGTCAACGTTACTTTTTTTCAGACAGTGCGTCATTTATCTGGCTTCGTTCCGATATATTCCCTATAATTTTTATTAAGAGTGACATGGAAGTGCCTTGTGAACAGCTTGTAAGTGTTTTAGAATGGATATACCAATTAGTCTTATGATACCAATGTCACATGTAACTTTGGAGACACAAGAGAGACAGCAGATGCTGGGAACTCCTTATCCCTCTGGGACCTTTACCCCTTCTCTTTCCATTCCCCCGCCCTCATGACCTGCCCATCACCCACACCCTCCTCCCTCTGGTTCCCCACCTCCTTCCCTTTATTCCATGGCTACTGTCCTCTCCGATCAGATTCCATCTTCTTCAGCCTTTTGCCTCTTCCACCTCTCAGCTTCTCACATCATTCCCACTTCCACCCCCCCCACCCCCACCTCACCTGGACTCACCTCTCACCCTCCAGCTCGTGCTCCTCCCTCTCCCCCCACCCCTATTATTCTGGCTTCTCCCCCCCTTTCTTTCCAATCCTGATGAAGGGTCTCGGCCTGAAACGTCGACTGTTCATTTCCCTCCATAGATGCCGCCTGACCTGATGAGTTCCTCCAGCATTTTGTGTGTGTTGATTCACACATAACTTTGTTTGGTTTTGGCGTAGATTAACTTTTACAAAATAACACGAGTGTTACCCGTTACTGAATCCCTTCCCATCTCCCATTCCCCTAACTGATAGATTTTAACAATCAGAGAATCAACAAATTTGGGTCAGATTAAAGCAACAGCTTTGAATGCTTTCATCAATCCAACCTGTAAGATGTTTCAAATGGTACAAGATTAAAATCGGTCAAAATGAGTTAAGCCATGCTCCCAAAAAATCCTACAGGCTGAGTGTGAAGATGAAGCCCGCAATCAGGTAAAGCAAGGAGCCTGAACAGGAGTCAGGAACTCCTCAAACACATTGTCCTACATCCCAAATATTTCAATCTTCATTAAAGTTGGGAACAAAGATGTAATACTGGGCCACTTACAGATGGTAGAAGACCATTGGTTATTATTTTAGGATCACTTTTGAGATTTTTAGTTCCGTACTGCAGTTTGCAGAGCTGGTATTTGATGCAGTACACATATTACAATCTGAGGCATGTAAATAGCTTTAGGATTCAATTATTCTCACCTCAGCAATTTTCAACAGTGTTCAGTAATAGGCCATTTGTTTAGTTAAGCTTGTATTTTTGATGTCCCAATGTCTACTTACCCAGCAAGCAAAAGAAATAACACAACATAGTTTAAAATAGTGACTGAAACTAAATAATTTGACAAAGAAGTGAAATTTTGGAAAGAATTAAGCATTCAAACTGCCTAAAGAGGTAGCTTTCATGAATATAAGGTAAATACCAAGATTGGCATAAAATAATTAAATTAGTTCATAGGCTTCAGCTTTTAATCTATGGCTATGATAAGATAAGATATCTCTATTAAACACAGTGAAATGCATCTTTTGCATAGAATGTTCTGGGGGCAGCCCGCAAGTGTCGCCACACTTCCAGCACCAACATAGCATGCCCACAACTTCCTAATCCGTACGTCTTTTGGAATGTGGGAGGAAACCTGAGCACCCGGAGGAAACCGACCCAGATATGGGGAGAACGCACAAACTTCTTACAGACAGCAGCAGGAACTGAACCCGGGTCGCTGGTACTGTAATAGCGTTGCTCTAACCGCTACACTACCGTGCCTGCCAACTGGGTTTCAGAGCAATAATGTTACTTGTTAAATTAGCAGTTTTATGTTGGTAGCTTGCTCGGTGTAATATGCTGTGTGTATCAATGTCCACCCAGATTTCCATCCATCATTCCCCAGACCCACCACAGTTTGTGGTCTTCGAGAGATTCAAATCAACTTGTCAACATGGTAATAAAAAGGAACTGGAAGGAATAACCTCAAGACACTTCAACAACCATCATCACCTAATTCTGGAATGGATACTATTGTTCTTGAACAAATGAGAGCCAGTGAAACTGGCTTCAAGAATATTTTGTTCAGTGTGGTGGGCATTTAATTTTTTTTTTAGCCACACAGGTGGGGAGCCAGGATGAATCTGACTACCACCTTTTTCAGCCTGGGAATAAAATAATAACATTTAAAAGACATTTCGATAAGTACATGGTTTAGAGGGATATGGGCCAAACACAGGCAAGTGGGACTAGCTTGGTGGGCATCATGGTCAGCTGGGCTGAAGGGCCTGATTCCATGCTGTATTAGTCTATGGCTCCAAGACCTAGAGGAAGGGAGAGTACAAATGGAGGCAATCCTCTTTTCCCCCATGATATATTCTTAACTTCAACCTCAGTGAATAAGTATTAGGGATAGAGTTCGATACCAGTCGACAACTGTTAATATCATCTACTCATTTGAAAGGTAACCATTTTGTGCTTAAAACTTGACAGTTTAACTAACAATGTGACATGAAAATTGTAATATTGCCAAATTAAAGAAAGATGGATATTCTATAGTGTCACCAAAGTATCAAGGCACAATTTTTTTTTAAGATAGCAATTAGAACCAGGAAGGAAAATCAGGTTTTTTTAAAAATAGCTATTAAAAACATGTAAATTTACGAGAGAAAGGCAATGAAGTGAACACCAATTGGCTTCAATGGCAGTTGGATGTGTTTCCCCAGAGAAATATAGTGCAATAAGAATTCAAATTCAAAATGCATTGGAAAGGCTCAGAAGTGTTCTAATTCTGTGTTTGATGCATAGATTATAGAATCACAGAATCATTCCAATGCAGGTGATGATTCTTCAGCCCACTGAGTCCATGCCAGCTCCTTGTAGAGCATTCCAATCAGTCCTGATTCATTCAGAGCTCTAAAATTATTCTTTCCTAAGTACCTTTCCAATTCACTTTGGAGAGTATTGATTGATTCTACTTTCACCAATCATACAGGCAGTGAACACTGTATTACAACAATTCTCTGCTTAAAAGGTTCTTGCTCACATTTCCCTTGTATCTGCTGCCTAAAATTATAAATTGGCATCCCTTTGTCCTTGAATCATCTGCTGATAGGAACCATTTGCCTCTACATACCCTATCTAAACCAGACATTATCTTGTACCGAATCTCTGATGAAGCTTCTTTGTTCCAACCTAATTCTACCATGTCCTTCCTACTCCTGTTTGTGCTACCATGGTCAACACATTGCCAGCAATGACTTCTTTTCAATGATCATAACCTGTGTATGATTATACTTCAGAGATGTTTCAGAGAGGTATTTTGCCACATTGCCTTTCTTCTTGGATTCTCTTACCTTGACATCCCATGATTGACAAAGCTGTTGGAATGTTTTTAGATTTCAGTCACTCACCGTACACTGGAGATAGTTGTAGTAGTTGGTACATCCAGTGACATTCTCAAAAAAGGATGGATATCCAATCATGTCACCATTCAACATAGTATCAAAAACCTAAAGTGAAGAAATAGATACAGAAGATATGGAATATGAAGGCACAAGAATTATCAGTCTAATATTATTATCAAGATTAATTTGTTCTCTCTAAAGTAGAATGGAAGAAGGATAAATACATGGTGCCTTAATATCCGGATCTTGCCAAAGGACAAAACAGGTAGTCAGGGTTCTCAATCTCAAACTTCATTCATTGATTTTCCCCAGAAATTGTAAGAATGATGGCTGAGAAAAGTTTCATGCCATGTATAATACTTTGGCATTTTTAAATTTGTTCAGTTGCTTACACCTCCTTGGGATCTTGTTCTATGTGAAGTGCACTACCCCCTGGTAAAGCAGCATTGCGCTTACAGTGACTTGTAGAATTCTCTGATAAACCATCTGGTTTTTAAAACAAATTAATTCATATCAAAATCTGTTAAAGTATGCTTCTATTTTACGATCTTCGTACCTGCAGCACAAATTGAAGTAAAAACTCCTAACTATAAATGCATTAGAGAACAACCAACCCTCATTTTAACCTCGAAAAATGAATAATACGTTTACTCCTCTTGTGCAAGTGAAAATATTCCAAACTATCTTACAAATGAAGTGTGTGTGATGATTTAGATCTCACACTATGTCTGAGTACCTCTTGGTTAGATAACCTAACGGCCACTGAGTCGAACATGTTAATTCTGCATGTCTGTCAATGACAGAATTAGGTCAGCTCTAAGGGGGTCAGATTTAACAAGATAATTGATCACAAGGTGAGTGAGGATAGTGATATGGTGGGGTTAGTACTTCCTTTTCTAATATAATTCAATATCTAGGCTGCTGCACTCAAAATTGCTGGACACCAAGTCAAGAAATAACAGCAAAGCTTGATGCCACGTGTCTACTTGGATCACCATCACAGCAGACAAATTCTTAAGCATGAATGCAAACAAACAGAGCTGCTAAGTTTGGTGAACATATAAATATTGTCATATATGGTTAAACCATTACTGCTATTTATAGCATTTTCATATTTTCCTTTTTTCCGCAGAATTAATTTGGAAAAGCTATAGTGCATTCCTTTAAAGTTAAAACAACTGTAACACAAATGCAATAGACGAATGTATTTTAAGAGGCATGACATTCAGAACATTTTTGCTCTCTGCAGAGATATAAACCATTCTGAAGATATTTTGAGATAAGTTCGCAGATAACCAACCACAAAGTAATTATCACTTGCTCCAGGCACTCGTTGCTTGGATGTGAAATATTCAATATAATTGCTTTGATTATCACATAAAAAAAGTCTGGATTAGTTAACAAAGAGATATTGTTTTCAATGCCAAGCAGTTGATAATGGAAGACCATAGGTTTTAGGGTTTAGAAATTAACCAGATGCAATATAAGGAAAATCAGTAAGTGACATATAGGATCGTGCAGACAGATTCAACAGTATTTTATACAAAGGCAATATGTATTTTATACGTGGGGACGTAGGGAAATCTAGACAGCTTATTGAATGATGGGCCAAACAGCTTCCTTCTGAGCATCACTATTATGTGATTCTATGAATGCCATACAATATCTTGGCTGAAATGCTTGAAAATGCAATACCCAGTGTTTGGGCCTTATTAGTGCTGATTTGGTTTTAACGTGGTGCCTGATCAGGCTGGTTGCTGTTTTGGGAAGAGTCGTAGAGCCATAGAGCACTACAGCATAGAAGCAGGCCCTTCAGCCCAGCTAGTCTGTTAGCCCGGCGCTGCTCTTGCACGGTGAAGGTAGGCAAAGTTTCAAGATCATGGCATCAATCAAAGCACAAGCTTGATTTGAACCTAAATTGGACTTCTAAGGTAAAACTAACGATCTCTGCTCAATTTGCACAGAGAATGAAAGGCTCAGCATTAGAAAGAGCTTCCCTAGTGGCATTGTTTAAAGGGGTCAATTGCTCGCAGGTTAAATGATAGAGCGTTCATTGGGCTAACACTAGGTTTCATGTTTTCAGAGGTTATTGTCATTAGTGAAGTCTAAAGAAATAACGCAAGAGAGAGAAAGTGTTTCACCACAGTTCTTGGCTCTCAGAGATGGAAGTGGTATGGTTATTATTGCCTTTTGCAACGGAGCATGTTAGGGAGAATGAAGGGAAGTCAGACAGAGTGGGGCAAGAGAGAGAAGTAAGCTGGGGAGAAGCCCTCACCAACAGGTCCAATCCAGAAAGGATCTTGAGACAGTATTTCTCCTCAAGGCCTGTCAGCAAAGAACAATGTGCTCGGAGACACACTTTAGTACAGAGGTTCCACCTGGAATACACCACATTCTGCAACCAGTGTAAAACCAGAGCAGTGTTTGCTGGTGACTGTTATGGTCACACCACTACCCATCAATATTTTACTTCTGCCTCACTCTGCAGTGCAGCAGGGAACATCTACTGCATTGCCATTTACAGCACTGTAATAGGCAAGTCACAAAACTTCTCTGCAAAGAGTGAAAACGATCTCATTCTCTCTTGGCAGCGACATGCAGGCAGAATAAGCACACGTCTTTGTGAAGGCTGCAGGTTTGCCACTGGCTGTGTTCACCATCAGGATGTATCTTAATGGGTTGACTTCCTCCTTCTGTAGTAGGCCGACATGGTAACAAAAAGGAATGGGGCTGCAACACAATTTATTATGCCAGAGTAATCTAGCTACTTCCACTCATCCACCCTGTCCCCCATAGCTCTGCAAATTATTTTCTTTTAAGTACTTAATCAGCTCCCCTTTTGAATGCCACAATTGAATTTCCCTCCAATACTGCTCCTGGCTGTGTATTCCAGATCCTAATCACTTGCTGCGGAAAAACAATTTTTTTCCATATGTTACTTTTGGTTCTTTTGCCAATCACCTTCAATCTATCTTCACTGGTTCTTGACCTGCTGGCCAATAGGAACAGTTTCTCTCCAACTTCTCTGTCTAGACACTTCATGATTTTAAACATCACTATCAGATCCCCTCTCAACCCCCTCTGTTCCATGGGAAATAACCCCAACTTCTCCAGTCTATTTATGTAACTAAAGCCCGTCATCCCTGAAAAGATTTCAAGACAGTCTTCTCCATGCCAATTCCAATTCATTCACACCCCTCATAATGTGCAGCACCCAGATCTCGACATGACACTCCAGTTATAACCAAACAGTAGTTTGTCATCATGATTTCCTTGCTGTTGTTCTCTGTGCCTCTGTTTATAAACCTCAGTACCTGGAATGCATTTTAAATCACATTCTCAACTTGCCTTGCTACTTCCTATGAATTTTGCTCATATGCTCAAGTCTCTATTTTTTGCACTCCATTTTAGAATTGTGGCCTCCAGCTTATATTGCCTCTTTTAAGATCTGCTTACAACAGAATATCATCTAATTACTCCTTTTGGAAGCATGCACCTAAAAGATGGAGATAAAGTTGTGTTTGATTGCAGTGCCTTGCTTGCCGAATACTATTTTCCACATAGGATCATTAAAGAAGGACAACATGGTTGTGTAATGTAATGAAATTGCAAGGGAATTGTACAGTGCACCACTGTCTTTCAGAGGCAGAAGGAGAAAACCAGGACAAAGAT
Source organism: Pristis pectinata (assembly GCF_009764475.1). NCBI lineage: Eukaryota > Metazoa > Chordata > Chondrichthyes > Rhinopristiformes > Pristidae > Pristis > Pristis pectinata. The sequence goes on from NC_067409.1 coordinate 108,817,236, forward strand.
AAATTTAGGGAAAGGAGATTGCTCTCATGTTCCCATGACAGATGTTACCAAATGTAATTGTGGAAGAAATTATTCACAGGAACAATAGAGGTATGCATCATAAGTTGTTGAAATGTTGAGTTATTTATGTGAGTGCTTGTATTATACTTATTAAAAATCACGATGCTGTGATTATACTTGTAAAATAAGCAATTCATGGGAAGTTGCACAAACGTGGAGTTATATCACTATCATAAGCAGAAATGATCTACATTAGTGAAAGATAGGTGCTTAATAGCTCAGTCTGATTCTGGAGGAATGGCTATCAATATTTGATGTGTAACAATAAGTGCTGCAATGAATTAGACCAGGAAAAGGCTGTTTATTGATAGAACAGAATATCACTAAAATTACGGAGATAGTCCTGATGAAGGATCTCGACCCAAAACGTCAACTGTCCATTTCCCTCCATAGATGCTGTCTGACCCACTGAATTCCTCCAGCATTTTGGGTGTTTCTCTATCACTAAAATTATGGCTGCTTCAGCATAAACATGGCAAAGTTTAAAAGAGCAGCATTTTTTTGAAAATTCATGCTACTGGATGTTCCTTCTACTTCTCATTTGTTATCTGCTCACTGATCCAGGGTCAAATTTGAATGAGACAGGAAGATGCTACTTGGTGCACTGAAGTATAATTTAGAATTGTTCTTGTTTGGAAACACAGATTATCTTACATTTTGGAAAAGGTTTGGGGAGGAAGGGAGCTCATTAGAATGCCACAGCAAAGATTGCTTTTAAACTGAACAATGTGCCATCAAGCAGCAAACTTCTGACCTCCCATCATGCTTCCCCCTGACCCCTGTATGACTCAGATGTTTCTAATTTTAAGGCCAAGACCAAGCCCCTGGTACATACATCAAAGGCTTCTACCCATTTCTTCTGCTGGATGTAACGCACTCCTATGTCTGCTTGCTGCTGGACATACTGCTTTTGTTTCTCATCGACGATCCCAATCTGGTACATGAACTCTGCGTAACCGCCTAACATCTGTGTAACAGATACACAACAAAGGAGTAACTTTGTCACTTTACAAAAATTCAATTTCAAAAAGTACAAGAGTGATTTTTCAAAGTCAAAGGCTGCAATCAGCGTGGTCAGCAAGGTATAATTTAAAGCAATCTTGTCGTTACTGGCTGGATGAACATATGGTAAAAATTAGTGTCTTAAAGTTATGAGGAAGTTGTCTGAGAACCAACTTCCTTTTATCATGATAAAATTAAATTATAATTCAAATATGCTGCTTAATTTACAACAAAATCACTTACTACTTCAGGATCACAGAATCCATCTCCAATGGCTATTCCCTTGAAGTTGATCTTTACTTTGGCAGTGGGGTTGTTAATATGAATATAGTAACCAATTGCAGGCACATACTTTCCGGCATAGGACTAAAGAGATGCACACATTGAAAGATATGTGTAAATAACTTCAACAAAAATAGCTATTACGTTCATGATCATTGGTGTTTATTTGTTTATTGGTGTTCTAATTCTATATATATTTCTGTAATATAATGAATATAGTTAAAAGAAAGTCGAAGCAGATTCCATATTTTAAATCCTTGTAAGATATGGTAGGAAATCAGAAGAAAAACACAGCTATACATCTGTAGAATTGAAGATACAACATTTAATAACAGAGCATATTCAATCCTCTATTAATAAATTACAAGAATGATGATATTTCATATGGTAGCAGAATTAGGGATGTTCAAAAACTCTCTTAGCGTAACGCTATTACAGCGCCAGTGACCCAGGTTCAATTTCGGCCGCTGTCTGTAAGGAGTTTGTACGTTCTCCCCGTGTCTGCGTGGGTTTCCTCCAGGTGCTCCGGTTTCCTCCCACATTCCAAAGACGTAGGGGTTAGGAAGTTATGGGCATGCTATGTTGGCGCCGGAAGCGTGGCGACACTTGCGGGCTGCCCCCAGAACACTATACACAATAGATGCATTTCACTGTGTGTTTCGATCTACATGTGACTAATAAAGATGTCTTATCTACAGTCCCTAAACTATATTGTGACATTTGGTGTATCAAAGTTCAATCCATATGGTGAAGCACAACTTCTTCGGGATTAATAGCACACTTTCTCTGTAGCTGAGACACTTTATTCTGTACTGTTATTGTTGTTACCTGTACTACATCAATGCACTCTGTACTAACTCAATGTAACTGCACTGTGTAATGAATTGACCTGTACTATCGGTTTGCAAGACAAGTTTTTCACTGTACCTCGGTACAAGTGACAATAATAAACCAATACCAATGGTATTTCAACTAGGTGGCCAATCTTCACATGCAAGCTTTTCAACCATGAATCTGCATCACAATATGTAAAATTGCATCCTAGGATGATGTTGATGTCTACATTTGTAAGCCTAGCATCTCTACACTGGTAACACAGAACAGGGTTGTTGCCTCACAGCTCCAGTGAGCCAGCTTCAGCTCTGACCTCCAGTGCTTTCTCTGTGGAGTTCGCATGTTCTCCCTGTGATCATCTGAGTTTCTTCCAGGTGCTCTGATTTCCTCCCACAACTCAAAGATGGGTGGACTGGTAGGTTACTTGGCCACTCTAAATTGGCCCTAGTGTGTAGGTGAGTGATAGAACCCGGGAGCAGTTGATGAAAATATGGAGAGATTAATAAAGATGTTTTAATGGAGGATTAGTGTAAAGGAGTGGTTGATGGTTAGCATGGACTCTGTGGGCTGAAGGGCCTGTCTCCTTGCTGTATTGCTCTATGACTTCATAAAACTGATGTTCTGATATGCATAAAAAGTTTCCCTCTGCCCACTGCCTGTCCAATTGGCAGCTACAGTTCGGCATCATTACAGATGCACACTATATGCAAAGCAAAATATTATAAAATAGATTGTGAAACCTGTTATTTCTAATTGGCGTTCTTTCCTAAAGTCAGTGCAATGCAGTCATACTGGATAATCCACGTGCTTAAACAAAACTTAAGTGGTATAAAAATAGAAAATGTTGGGGATAATCATCAAATCAAGCAGCATCCATGGAGAGAGAAAGACAGTGCATGTTTCAGATCATAGACCCTCTGTCTGAAACATGTCTCTTTCATGTCTCATCACTTCTCAGAAGTGATTGGTTGCTTTATTTGCTCAGATTTGCCAGAGCAAAACAAGAAACAAAAAGCAAGTTCATCAGTACATTTGTTTCGGGTGGTGTTGACTCCATGTTGCACTTTCAGCCAATGCATAGACAACTCCCTGCACTTCATCAAGTCAGACTAAAAAATCTTCTCTCCCCTGCTGGTTTGATGTAATCTGAAGGACAGCAGTTTAACCCTGCAGCATTGCATGTAAATTTCAATCTATACTGAGGTCAAAACCAGATTTCCCTTTTACATATTGAGCATCAGTGACTACTGTACTGGAGTGCACAGAGGATGTTTGGTGTGGAGGGTTGCTTTCATGTATGGAGCTTAATGATTTTCCATTCACTTAGTTTTCAGAAAGGCTTGAAATTACAATTCTCTGTGCTAATGACTGAACCATATAGACACCAGAAAATATTACTATATGGAATATGATAGGAATAGCATTCTCTGGACACAATAGATCTCGTAAATAAAATGTTCACTGAATTTGCTGTGTAAAAATCGGGTGGTGAAGAAGGCATTTGGCATGCTTGCCATCATCAGTCAGGGCATTGAGTACAGGAGTTGTATGTCATGTTGCAGCTGTACAAGTTGTTGCTGATGCTACAATTGAAGTAAGATATAAGATATTTATTTATTAGTCACATGTACATCGAAACACACAGTGAAATGTGTCTTTTTGCGTTACTGAGAATGTGCTGGGGGCAGCCGCAAGTGTCGCCACGCTTCCAGCGCCAACACAGCATGCCCACAACTTCCTAACCTGTACGTCTTTGGAATGTGGGAGGAAACCGGAGCACCTGGAGGAAACCCACACAGACACAGGGAGAATGTACAAACTCCTTACAGACAGTGGCCGGAATTGAACCCGGGTTACTGGCACTGTAATAGCGTTACGCTAACAACTACACTATGGTCAAGCAGTTATAGGAAGGATGTGATTAATCTGGAAAGGGTGTAGAAAAGTTTTGCGAGGATGTTACCTGAATCGGAGGGCTTGAGTTATAAGGATAGGCTGGGACTTTTTTCCCTGAAGCGAATGAGGCTGAGGGGTGATTTTATAGAGGTTTATAAAATCATGAGGAATGTAGCACAGTCTTTTATCCCCAGGGTATAGATGTCTAAAATTCAAGGACATAGATTTAAAGTGAGAGGGGCAAGATTTAAAGGGACCCGAGGGGCAACTTTTTCACAGAGAGGATAGTGGGTAAATGAGGGGCAAGTTTTTCACACAGAGATGGCAGGTACGCGGAACGAGTTGCCAGAGGAAGTGGCAGAGGCAGGAACAATTACAATGTTTAAAAGACATTTTGACAGGTACATTGATAGTTAAAGTTTAAAGGCAAATGGGACTAGCTCGGATAGACATCTTGGTCAGCATGCACAAGTTGGGCCAAAGGGCCAGTTTCTATGCTGTATAGCTCTATGACTTTACGACTGTATGACTGTAAAGTAAATGAAAAACACAATGATGCTGGAGGAACTCAGCAGGCCAGGCAGCATCCGCGGAGAAAAGCAGGCGGTCAACGTTTCAGGTCAGGACCCTTCTTCAGGACTGAAGATAGGAAAAGGGGAAGCCCGATATATAGGAGGGAAAAGCAGAGCAGTGATAGGTGGACAAAAGAGGGGAGGCGGGGTGGGCACAAGGTGGTGATAGATAGATGCAGGTAAGAGTGATGGGCAGGTGTGGGGGAGGAGGGGAGAGCAGATCCACCGGAGATGGGTCAAAGGTAAGGAGAAAGAGGGAAAAAAAGGTAGGGAAAAAGAGGCTGGGAAAGGGAAGAAAAGAAGCATGGTGCGGCGGGGTGAGTGAATGGGGATTACCTAAAGTGGGGGAATTCAATGTTCATTGAAGTGCTGACCGCCTGCTTTTCTCCACGGACGCTGCCTGACCTGCTGAGTTCCTCCAGCATCATCGTGTTTTTCATCTAGATTCCAGCATCTGCAGTCCTTTGCTTCTCTGACTATAAAGTAATACTTGGCTTTATACATGCACTGGTTATAAAGATTTCAGCAAAAGACATGATTAATTTTAATAAGCAATCTTTAAAGAAGTTTTATGAATTTCACCCAAACACAGAAAGTCAATCTTCTTAACTATTTGTAACAATGTGCCAGATCATACACTAAAATTACAATTACAAATTACAAAGACAGTGATCGTTATAAATTTACATCTTGTATCCCATCATGAAATGGGAGAACAGAAGGGAAAAAACTCATCGATATGACATTCACAAAATATGTTTGTATGTACTGAACTATTACTTTTGAATTTCACTGTGCAAGCAATTAATATCACAGGCTTTGATTTTAAGAACATAGTCAAAACCAAGGAAAGATTTTTCTGGGGTGCAAAAGTAATTGGATTACCCACCTCTCCTGTAGCATAGAAATCATTCTTCTGATATTCATAGAATATCTGAAAAAACTGGATAAGGGCACTGCAAACAAAGAAATGCTCCATTTTTATTTAGCTTGCCGCTGGACGTTGTACTTAGCAACTTTTGCTCATAACATTTCATTTCACTCCTCACTGGCTGTAAACAACTACTACCCCGTCAATATAGATGGGAAAGCAACTTTATTTTATTTTATATTTGAAAATAGTTGCCAGCTAACGGAGGACCGCCATTCAGTTTTTTAAGTATATAAAAAGTTTGTTTCTAACGATTGTAACTAATTTAACTTGTTAAAATAAAAGCAAAGAGTGCTAGAAATACTCAGCAGGTCAGGCTGCATCTGTGGGAAGAGAAACAGAGATAATGTTTCAGGTCAAAACCCTTCATCAGACCTCTTCAACCTTAAATGTCAGCTTTGTTTCTTTCTTTCTTTGTTAGCTGAGTATTTCCAGCATTTTCTGTTCTTACTTTAGAGGTCCAACATCTGCAGTTTTCTTGTGATTTTCAGTAACTTGTTGAAATTCTTACTAGTACTTAACTCACAAGTAAAATCACAACATCAACAGGGGAATGTAGAACGCACTAATTGTGTCCCTAACATAACAAAAAACAAACCTTTGTCACCAGTGAAAGCTATGAAAGGAAAGTTTTCATTTTAATCAGTTTACTTGTAAAGTTCGTGTGTAGTATTCCAAGTACATGGGCTGATGCAGTCTCAGGATAACATTGTTGTGAATCAAACTTTAGTTGGGGAGATTATGGGGAGGTCTAGCAACATGAGCCAAAATCCCATGCCGAAAGATCCTGTCCCCATTTTAAGACAGCTTTTCTGAATATTTAATTAATATTGGTCCCTTAAGTGCAAGCTTCATGAAGGCCTCATTCTGTCGAGCCTCTAGATGGATTTCAAACTAGGCTGAAGCAAGAAGATCTTGAAAAAAATCGGCTTCTTGTGCTAAGTGTCAACTTCAGCACAGCTAAGAGAGACAAGTATAGGTTTAAAAGAGGTGGAAGACATGTCAAAAAGGGGAAGAGGGAAATTGGTTCACAGTCAATTTAGATCAAGTGAGCTGGACCCTATTGATTTTACATATAAACAAAATTCCATCAGACTTAACACTGCAGAAAGAACAAGTGGAAACTATTCAGGGAGTAGAGGGAAATAAATCCTGATATAATTATCAAGAAATTTTGGAGCAGAAATCCATTTCTGGCTAGCTGCACTAAACATGCAACGCAATCAAGGCTGCATGTTTTGCACAAAGCTTATAGATGCTCTTGTGGAGGGAGCAGAGAAGGTCAGTAATGGTAGAGAAACAAAGGATTGCAGATGCTGGAATATCGAGATGAAAAACACGATGATGCTGGAGGAACTCAGCAGGTCGGGCAGCATCTGTGGAGAAAAGCAGGTGGTCAACATTTCGGGTCAGGATCCTGCTTCGGGACTGAAGATAGAAAAACGGGAAACCCAATATATAGGAGGGAAAAGCAGAGCAGTGATAGGTGGACAAAAGAGGGGAGGCGGGGTGGGTACAAGGTGGTGATAGGTAGATGTAGGTAAGGGATAGTGATTTACCTGCATCTACCTATAACCACCTTGTGCCCACCCCGCCTCCCCTCTTTTGTCCACCTATCACTGCTCTGTTTCCTCCCCCCCCCCCCCCACCCCCCCATATATTGGGCTTCCCCTTTTCCTATCTTCAGTCCTGAAGAAGGATCCTGACCTGAAACATTGTCCGTCTGTTTTTCTCCACAGATGCTGCCTGGCCTGCTGAGTTCCTCCAGCATCTTATTGTTTTTCTCAGGTAGGTAATAGTATTGCAGTGGATATAATTTATCTAGAATATCAAATAAAGTACTAACAACAGACTACTGAGAAAGGCCAATGAATGCAGAATTAGGGGACAAGTAACAGAATGCCTTGCTGGCTGGCCTCATGACAGAGAGTGGAGTGTGGGAGTAGAAGATAACTGTTCACAGTGGAAGGGTGGGTAATGTGATCTACACGGATTGGTGCTGGGGTCACTGCTGTTCACCGTTCACATTAACAATTTAGACTCTGGAATTAAAAAAAAACAATTTCTAAATTTGCGATGATAATCAGGTGAAGATGGCTTTAGTCACTACTGAGGAGAACTGCAACCCGATACAAAAGAATGTGAATCGATGTACAGAATGGTCAAATATTTGTCAGGTGAAGTTCAACACAAAAAATACAAAGGAGCCCAGTTTGGTATGAAGAATAGAGAGGCCACTTACTACTTGGAAGGTGCAGGTGGGGTAGAGGAACAAGGACTCTTGTAGTACAAATATGTAAATCACTAAAGGTTGCACTGTAGGTGAGCAATTCCATATAAACTGCAAACACAAGCACTAGGTTTTATTACTGGTGGGACAGAATTGAACACTGGGAACCTGTATGCCATACCCCAAGTGTGATCCAACCAATGTTCAAATGCAGACAGGATGTACACAAATGACACCAGGTGTATATTTTTATAGCAGTGCTGGGGTGACTGACTGGGTCTCTTCTGTGAAAAAAAGACAGTGGGGTAACATAATAAAGGTCATTAAAAATATGCAGGGTTTTGATAAGAATGGATCTGGAGAGAATGTTTTTTATGGGGAAGAACATTACAGGAGACCATCAATATATGAGAGTCACCAAGAAATCCATTAATTCATTCACAACCTCCTTACTGAATGAGTGGTGAGAATGTGGAACTCACTACCACAGAGGGAGGATGACGAAAATAAGAATAATATGAAGGGAAGAGAGGACTATGCTTATGAGGAAAATATGTCAGGACACCGGATTGTTTGGGCTGAATGACCTTCTCTACCATATATCTTAGGTAACTCTATGTTGTACTATGCTTCAGAAGTTCAATACCAATGGCATCAAAGGAAGACCCGCTGAGTTCTTCCGGCGTTCTGTTTTTTCTTGGTGATAGAGATTGTGAATTTGGGAGGTGCTGCCAGAATGGTGTTTGGGAGTAACTGCAAAATATTGTGGAGATGGTACATGCTAGAGCCACAGTTTACTGATGGTGGAGGGAGCAAGTGATTAAGGTGGTGGGTGGGATGCTAATCAAGGGAGCTGCTTTAAAATGGAGAGTGTCAAGTTTTTTGAGTATTGTTGAAGCTGCACTCATGCAGGCAAGTGCAGCGAGTGAGGGATATGGCAGAAGTGAGGGATATGGGCCAAAGGCAGGCAAATGGGACTAGCGTAGGCGGGAATCTTGGTCAGCATGGATCAGTTGGGCCGAAGGGCCCATTTCCGTGTTCTATAATTCGAAGAGGAGAGTATTCCACCAGACTCTTGATTTGTGGCTGAAAGTCTTCTGGGAACAAGGAGCTAGGTCACTCAAGAAACTGGTTTTAGAATATATTAACCTGCCATCACTTAGTCTGCAAGAACATTGACTTCTCCATTGATTGTTTCCAACACTTAATTTTCTGGTGTAAATTCTGGCAACATAAATCTTATTACCAAGCAAGTTGCAAGCCAGTTCTCTGTGGCTGACAGAGTTACAGAGTCACTCTCAACCAACAGTGTTGTAACTGTGAGCCACATTTTGCATTTAAATCTTTTGGTGAAAAATACCCCCTGATGACGGTTGATATGTGCCCAGCTTCAGGGTGGATCTGACCCATGAAGTTCATGAACATGTAGATTTGACCTCAAGACTAATGTGATCGTGCTGCTACCATTTTATTCAACAGCAAACCATTTTATAATCATCAGCCACACTGTAAAGTGTAGCTGCATGGAAGCCGAATAAGGGCAGTCTTGCTTTGGCTCCCAGGTTAGAATATGATCGTTATTTAGTTTAACAAATGAAGAATGGCTATTTGGCAATACATTTAAGGGGTTGTACCACAGAAAGATTGAGGATTATAGGAAGGATGTGGAAGCGTTGGAAAGGGTGCAGAGGAGATTTACCAGGATGCTGCCTGGATTAGAGAGTATGGATTATGAGGAGAGACTAAAGGAGCTAGGGCTTTACTCTTTGGAGAGAAGGAGAATGAGGGGAGACATGATAGAGGTATATAAAATATTAAGAGGAATAGATAGAGTAGACAGCCAGCGCCTCTTTCCCAGGGCACCGATGTCAATACAAGAGGGCATGGCATTAAAGTAATGGGAGGGAAGTTCAAGGGAGATATCAGGGGGAAGTTTTTCACCCAGAGAGTGGTTGGTGCATGGAATGCACTGCCTGGCGTAGTGGTGGAGACAGATACGTTGGTCAAGTTCATGAGATTGTTAGATAAGCATATTGAGGAATTTAAAATAGGGGGATATGTGGGAGGAAGGGATTAGATAATCTTAGGTGTGGTTTGAAGGTTGGCACAACATGGTGGGCCAAAGGGCCTGTATTGTGCTGTATTGTTCTATGGTACAATGTGCACCTCACTTCAGTACAGTCTTAAAAATCTATCACTGGTCGCATGCACTAAAGGTTTGTTCTTTTTCAAAGGATTGGTGCATAAACAAAGCTGATTGTGTTATCAAAATAAGTTGAAGAGGTCACGCTGAAGGCACATTTAAGGGAACAATGGAAAATCCACTTGTTTGAAGCTTAAATCTCTAAATCAATATAAAAGACTGACCTGTACAGGTCCCGCCCAACATCATCTTCATTTTGCGCGTAACCATCAGTCTTGTCAGTAAAGCTGAAGCCAGTGCCAACCTAATATCCAGGAGCAATAAAACATTATCTCTACATGCATAAGTTGAAGTAAAATGACACCATGCACTCCACTTCAACTGAGTTTTTTGAGGAGGAAACTAAGAAATCTTTTGACAAAGCCCCTCACTGCAGGCTGGTCTTAAAGGTTAGGGTACATGGGATCCAAGGTGTGTTGACAAACTGGATCCAAAATTGGCTTGGTGATGGGAGGTAGTGGCTGAGGGGATGTTTTTCTGACTGGAAGTGTGTAACCAGCAGTGTACTGCAGGGATCGGTGCTGGGACCATTGTTGTTTGCCATACATATAAATGACTGGGATGAGAATGTAGATGGACTGATTGGTAAGTTTGTTGATGACACAGAAATTGGTGGCATAGTGGATAGCAAAGAAGGTTGCGGAAGGAAATAAAGGGGCACAGATTAGTAGGAAAGTTGGGCAGAGTGGTGGCAGATGCAACTTAATCCAGACAAGTATGAGGTAATTTTGGGCTGTCAAATACTGAGAGGACATAGTGTATCCATATAGTAAATGGCAGGGACTTTGGGATGTGGATGTACAGAAGGACATTGGGGTGCAAGTCCATAGCTCCTTGAAAATGGGGATACAGGTGGATAGGGTTGTGAAGAAGGCACTTGGCATGCTTGCCTTCATAGGCCAAGGAATTGAGCATAAGTGTTGGGATGCCATGTTGTAGCTATACAAAATATTGGTCAGGCTGCACTTGGAGTAGTGTGTACAGTTCTGGTCACTGCACTGCAGGAAGGATGTGGTAGCATTAGAAAGAGTGCGGGAACGACTCACCGTGATGGTGCCTGGAATGGAGGACTTTACTCATAAGGATAGAACGGATAGACTGCGTTTACTCTCACTGGAACCTGAGAAGTTGAGGGGTGACATTATAGAGGTTTATAGAATTATGAGGGACATAGGAGAGATAGTGTCTTTTTCTGAGAGCAGGAAAGTCTAAAACTAGAGGGTACAGGTTTAAGGTGAGAAGGGAGATACTTAAAGGAGATCTGAGAGGCAAGCTTTCCACACAGAGGGTGGTAGGTGTATGGAACAAGCAGCCAGAGGAGGTGGTAGAGGCAGCTACATTTACAACATTTAATGGGCATTTGGATAGGTGCTTGGATAAGAAGGGAGTAGAGACATATGGGCCTAATGTGGGCAAATGGGATTAGCATAATTAGGCTATGGATGAGTTGGGCTGAAGGGCCTATTTTCTGTGCTGCATAACTCAAAAATTTCCATGGTCTTATTTTTGTACAAACTCAAGAACAGTTGCCATCACATTGGACACATGGTGCAGAAACATGATGCAACAGGTCGTGGACAATGCTGGTTCATTCAACACTTCAATAAGCGAATTGTCAGGTCACTTTTATACTGCAGTTTTGGGAGAGCTTGCCAGGTGTAAATTGGCTGTTGCAATTCCCACATTTAAAACAGTGATTACGATTAAAATGTTGGCTTTCAAGAACTTCAGAATGCCAGAGGCCGTGAAAAGCAGAACACAAATGCAACCTTCTTTTCCTTTCTTGTAGTTAACATGATTCTCCTTAAATTTATTCTCCTGAACTCCTCCCTGTGGTAGCAAGTTCCAGATTCTAACCTCTCTGAATGAAGTGCTATTAGTCATGGAATAAATTTTTACTTTAATGTATTTATTTCATTTAATTTATGTTCGTATGCATTTCCTGATATTCTGTTGCTTGCCTGCCAATACTAATATATCTAACATTAGAATAAGTAAGAAATGCTAAAGCTGGCCTTCCCCACTTACATTCTAATTATCATTTTGGCAGCATATTTATGCAAGTCTCAAGAAGCATCAGCCGCCCCATGATATTAATTTGGGATCTGATGTCAACCCTTGTTACATCTCTGCCATTAACAGGCGAGAGGTAAAATTCTGCAGTCACATTACTTCCACAGACAAATCTTGGCACAATGTTTAGTTACAGAGAGAAAACCCTGCACTGGCTTAAAACATAGTTCAACTTGATACATTTTAGAGAATAAACATGGTAGCCTTCAAAAATACTGTTTACTTTTAACTTTAGGTCAGCCAAAATCATCTCTACTGACAAGGCAGACTGGCATTCAGTAGTATTGTGCTCATGCTTTTGCAAAACTGAGCCAGATTATGCTTGAACTGGCTGCAGCTTGAACATACCCACCGCACTGTCCTTACAAGTGCCTGACCCCCAATGGCCTCCGTTCTTGTTGTGAGCCTCAAAGTGGAGCTAAGACTGATTCTCAGGCAACAGCCCCCAATGGCTTTCAACTGATTCTAAGTGTCCCTGATGATTTAAAAAGAGTTGAAGTATATTGAAATAACCAAAAATTAAAAAAAAATTAAAATGTAATTAAAACAGTTATCTGGTGGAAATTAATTAAAATGTTATCATTAATTACAAAATAAAAATCTTCCTTTAACTTTTCCGTGCAGGTAGCAACCTAATTTGAATGAATGGAGCTGCACTGAGCAAATGAGATCCAAAGCATATGATGCCCTTCAGCACAAGGCAACCCAACTTTCCCCAGCACTTTAGGTGCAGCAAGAGGTCAGATGTGCCAGCATCAGACCTCCAGGACAATCTATACATGGGCAGGCATGGTAGTGTAGCGGATAGCGTAATGCTTTACAGCGCCAGCGACCCGAGTTCAATTCCGGCTGCTGTCTGTAATGAGATTGTACGTTCTCCCCGTGTCTGCGCGGGTTTCCTCCGGGTGCTCCGGTTTCCTCCCACATTCCAAAGACGCACGGGTTAGGAAGTTGTGGGCATGCCATGTTGACACCGGAAGCGTGGTGACACTTGCAGGCTGCCCCCAGAACACTCTACGCAAAAAAGATGCATTTCACTGTGTGCTTCAATGTACATGTGACTAGTAAAGAAATCTTATCTTATCTTATTTCTGTGCTGCAAAGCACAGGCATGGGAGTCATCAGTTGCACTGACCTGGAAGGATCACCTCACCGATAGCCCCCTTGCAAACTGCTGGAAAAAGAGAGTACGTTTCTGGATAATGTCCCCTCAACCCTCACCAACTTTTATCGATGCACCATAGGAAGCATCCTATCCAGATGCATCACGGCTTGGTATGGCAACTGGTCTGCCCGTGAAAGCAAGAAACTGCAGAGAGTTGTGGACACAGCTCAGCACATCACGGAAACCATCCTCCCCTCCATGGACTCTGTCTATACTTTTCACTGCCTCGGTAAAGCAGCCAGCATAATCAAAGACCCCACCCACCCTGGACATTCTCTCTTCTCTCCTATCCCATTGGGCAAAAGGTACAAAAGCCTGAAAGCACACACCACCAGGCTCAAGGACTGCTTCTATCCTGCTGTTATAAGACTATTGAACGGTTCCTTAGTATGATAAGATGAAGTCTTGACCTCACAGTCTACCTTGTCATGACCTTGCACCATATTGTCTACCTGCACCGCACTTTCTCTGTAGCTGCTACACTTTATTCTGCATTCTGTTATTGTTTTACCTTGTACTACCTCGATGCACTGTGTAATGAATTGATCCGTATGAACAGTATGCAAGACAAGTTTTTCCACAGTACCTCAGTACAATAATAAACCAATTCCAATTCTCAGAATCCTAAGCAGGTGAGATGTGCATTAGAACATAGAACATAGAACACTACAGCACAGTACAGGCCCTTCGGCCTACGATGTTGTGCCAATATTTTATCCTGCTCTGAGATTTATCTAACCCTTCCCTCCCACATAGCCCTCCATTTCTCTATCATTCATGTGTCTATCTAAGGTTCTCTTAAATGTCCCTAATTTATCTGCCCCCACAACCTCTGCCGGCAGTGTGTTCCACACACCCACCACTCTCTGTGTAAAAAAACTTACCCCTGACATCCTCCATGTATCTTCCTCCAATCACCTTAAAATTATGCCCCCTCATGTTAGCCATTGTTGGCCTGGGAAAAAGTCTCTGACTGTCCACTCGATCTATGCACCTTGTACACCTCTATCAAGTCACCTCTCATCCTCCTTCTCTCCAAAGAGAAAAGCCCTAGCTCGCTCCTCATTAGACATGCTCTCCAATCCAGGCAGCATCCTGGTAAATCTCTTCTGCACCCTCTCTAAAGCTTCCACATCCTCCAGGTAATGAGGCGACCAGAACTGAACACAATACTCCAAGTGTGGTCTAACCAGTGTTCTACAGAGCTGCAACATTACCTTGCGGCTCTTGAACTCAATACCCCGACTAATGAAGGCCAACACACCATTTGCGTTCTCAACAACCCTATCGACCTGCGCAGCAACCTTGAGGGATCTATGGACGTGGACCCCAAGATCCCTCTGTTCCACCAAACTACTAAGAGCCCTGCCATGAACCTTGTATTCTGCCTTCAAATTCGATCTTCCAAAGTGTATCACTTCAAACGTTCTTTTGAAAGTACTGTTCAAACACCAGCAAGCTGAAAAATTAACTTTGCTCTCTTCACAGATGCTGCTTGACCTCGAGTTATTCCAGCATTTCCTGCTTTTCCCTGTATCTACAGATTGCTTTGAGATGTAATTCCGTGTTCTCTTGTTTTAATTGGTGCAATCGTTCCTTTGAGCCAGTAGATGGCACATTAGGAGCTGGACAATGCATGCATGCTTGTGCCCCAAGTTTACACCACCGAACATATATTTTGTTCACCAGCCAAAGGGCTGAAGTGCTCAAAGGGCTGTCCAGCACAGAAATGCCCCTGTGGCCCACCTCATCCTTGCTGACCTTTTTGCCCTTCCACACTAATTCCACTTGTCCACACTAGGTTCCTATCCTCATATGCCTTGTCTATTTAAGTGTCTATCTAAATGTCTCTTAAACACAGTGATTGTATCTGACTCCACCACCTCCTCTGGCAGTGAGTTCCAGATATCGACCACACTCTGTGTAAAAAAAAACTGAACTGTATTACAGTACTCCAAGTAAGTCTAAGAAGTATTTTGTAAAGTCCCAACGTTTCTATTCTATGCCCAACCTATGAAAGCAAGCATGCCATATGCCTTCTTCACCATTATATCTACCTGTGTTACCACTTTCAGGGAACTATGGACTTGAATCCAGAGGTCCCTCCATTCATCAACATTCCTTAGCAACCTCCTATTTACTGTATATATCCTGCCCCTATGCGACTTCCCAAAACGCATCATATCACAGTTGTCGGGATTCAATTCCATCTGCTAACAATCCATCCAATTTTCCATTGGACCTATATCCTGCTGTAGCCTCACAAATCGCTATCCACAACACCACCAACTTTCATGTCATCCGCAATCTTACTAATCATACCACTTACGTTAACATCCAAGTCGATCCCTGAGGTGGGCTGGTCACTGGTCACAGGCCTCCAACCAGAAAAGCATCCTATCACCACTACACCTCGTCTCCTGTCACCATGGAGTCATAGAGACACACAGCATAGAATCAAGCCCTTCGGCCCACAGAAGGCAGAGGGTGGTAGTAGATGGAGTGTATTCTGCCTGGAGGTCGGTGACCAGTAGCATTCCGCAGGGAACTGTCCTGGGACCCCTGCCCTTTGTCATTTTTAAAAATGACTTGGATGAGGAAGTGGGGGGATGGGTTAGTAAGTTTGCAGATGACACAAAGGTTGGAGGTGTTGTGGAGAGTGTAGAAGGTTGTCGTAGGTTATAACAGGGTATAGACAGGATGCAGAGTTGGGCAGAGAAGTGGTAGATGGAGTTCAATCTGGAAAAGTGTGAAGTGATACACTTTGGAAGATCAAACTTGAAGGCAGAGTACAAGGTTAATGGCAGGAATTCTTAGCAGTGTGGAGGAACAGAGGGATCTTGGGGTCCAAGTCCATATATCCTTCAAAGTTGCCATGCAAGTTAATAGGGTGGTTAAGAAGGTGTATGGTGTGCTGGCCTTCATTAGTCGGGGGATTGAGTTCAAGAGCGGCGAGCTAATGTTGCAGCTCTATAAAACTCTGGTTAGACCACACTTCTGTGTTCAGTTCTGGTCGCCTCATTATAGGAAGGATGTGGAAGCTTTAAAGAGATTTACCAGGATGCTGCCTGGATTAGAGAACATGTCTTATGAGGATAGGTTGAGCGATCTAGGGCTTTTCTCTTTGGAACGATGGAGGATGAGAGGGGACTTGATAGAGATGTATAAGTTTATGAGAGGCATAGATAGAGTGGACAGCCAGCACCTTTTCCCAGGATGGCAATGGCCGAAACCAGAGGTCATTAGTTTAGGTCAAAGGAGGAAAATTTAGGGGAGATGTCAGAGGTAGGATTTTTACACAGAGTGGTGGGTGCCTGGAACGCACTGATGGGGGTGGTGGAGGCTGATACAACAGGGACATTTAGAAGGCTCTTAGATAGGCACATGGAAGTAAGAAAAATGGGAGGGTTATGGGCTGTGTAGAAGGGTTAGATTGATCATAGAGTAGATTTATAAAGGTCGGCACAACATTGTGGGCCGAAGGGCCTGTACTGTGCTGTTCTATGTTCTATGACCTGACTGGTCCATGCCGACCAAGACTCCCATCTAAGCTGGTCCCATTCGCCCGTATTTAGCCCATATCCCTCTAAACCTTTCCTACCCATGTACCTGTCCAAGACCCTTTTAAATGTTGTTAATGTACCTGCCTCAACCACTTCCTCTGGTAGCTCATTCCATATACTGACCACTCTCTGGGTGAAAAAGTTGCCCCTCAGGTTCCTATTAAATCTCTCCCCTCTCACCTTAAACTTATGCCCTCTAGTTCTTGGTTCCCCAACCCTGGGGAAAAAAAAAATTGATTCCAATTAACCAACTCACCTTGGATCCCATGTGCCTTGCCCTTCTGGACCAGCCTACCACATGGGATCTTGTCAAATGCCTTACAACAATCCATATAAACAACTTCTACTGCCCTGTCTTCATTAATCAAGCAAGGTGGTAGATGTTTTCTCTTTGGATAAAAGTCAGAGTGCAATCTGAATTATAAGCAATGCCAGCCCATTTACTTGCTATGACTTGATAGAGGTGTACAAGATGATAAGAGGCATAGATCGGGTGGATAATCAGAGACTTTTTCCCAGGGCGACAATGGCTAACACAAGGGAGCATAATTTTAAGGTGATTGGAGGAACGTATAAGGGGGACGTCAGGGGTAAGTTTTTTACACAGAAAGTGGTGGGTGCGTGGAACGCACTGCTGGCAGAGGTTGTGGGGGCAGATACATCAGGGACATTTAAGAGACTCTTAGATAGATACATGAATGTTAGAAAAATAGGGGGCTATGGGAGGGAAGGGTTAGATAGATCTTAGAGCAGAATAAAATGTCGGCACAACATTGTGGGCAGAAGGGCCTGTACTGTGCTGTAGTGTTCTATGTTCTATATTCTATTAAAGTTATGTAAGTGAGGGAATTAGGATCAATGTAGAATGCACTCACTAGCAGATTCATTACAACAATGATAAATCAGAATTTGAGTTCCTTGGTTTCATTATCATCAGCATGGACAAGTTACAAATACTGTGGCCCATTAATAGTCATAAATTGTGTTCTTAACCAAGCCTTAGACAAGTTTAGTAGGAGCGGATAGCATTTAGCATGTTCTATTTGTAACAGGGGCCATAAATTCATAAAACCATATTTCTATCTCCTTCCCCAACACAGAACCTGTCTTGTACTAATTACGCGAACATTCAGTTTTACAATTAACTCAACATTACATTCTATATTATTATGGGGATCACCTCCTGTAATGATTTTGATAAAAATTAACAGCTTTGCAGTTTTCATAAAGTACACAATACCAAACTCCATGTCACTGAAGAAGTTGAGGGTGGAGGAGCTGTGGAATGTCATCAGCCGGCACACGGTTCATTTGCGCTCTTTATTCAAATACTGTCACAGAATCTAACGAATCTGAAGTTCAGGGGCACTGGGCAAGATGGCCCAGGCTGGTGGTGGAGGGGGATGTGGTGTGGGAGGAAATAAGGCAAGTTTTGTTAGTGGAAGCTGTGGAACAATGTGATCAATTAACTAAGAAGTAAACACCTGGGGTCAGGATCAAAGAATCTATCTTATTTAGTATATCCTTTCAACAAACTTCATTAATACTTTTCTGAAGCTCACGCAGCATGGGGTGATATCCACTCAACTCCCTTTAGCACTGATTACTGACAGCCTATGCCATACTGCGATACCTATGTCCACCAGCCTTGCCCATCCATTTCAAGGAAGTGCTTTGTAACAACTATGAGGAAGACGTTTATAAAGATACCAGGTATTTGGGAATTTCTGCTGTTTGCTATTTTTGTTAGCCTCAATGCAAGGTGCTTAACTGAGTTGAAGAGCAGAGTTATCCGGAAATAAACAGATCTTTAAAGGTTAAAGAAATGAGAAGGTGGGACTGGGTATGTGGGGGCTGCTATTTGCACTGTGACGCTGGCATAAGCAAATTAGCAGCAGTTTCATACAATACTGACAATGAACAGAAGAGACATCAACTGGCTGTGGATTCACTGATAACAAGACCAGTGTCAATTCATAGAATGTAGCTTGGGCCATTTGGGGTCCACGTCCATAGATCCCTCAAGGTTGCCGCGCAGGTCGATAGGGTTGTTAAGAAGGCGTATGGAGTGTTGGCCTTCATTAGTCACTGTATTGAGTTCAAGAGCTGCAAGGTAATGTTGCAGCTCTATAGAACTTTGGTTAGACCTCACTTGGAGTATTGTGTTCAGTTCTGGTCACCTCATTATAGGAAGGATGTGGAAGCGTTAGAGAGGGTGCAGAAGAGATTTACCAGGATGTTGCCTGGATTGGAGAGCATGTCTTATGAGGATGGGTTGAGTGAGCTAGGGCTTTTCTCTTTGGAGAGAAGGAGGATGAGAAGTGATTGATAGAGGTGTACAAGATGATAAGAGGCATAGATCAAGTGGACAGTCAGAGACTTTTTCCCAAGGTGACAATGGCTAACATGAGGGGACATAATTTTAAGGTGATTGGAGGAAGGTACAAGGGGGATGTCAGGGGTAAGTTTTTTTACACAGAGAGTGGTGGGTGTGTGGAACGCACTGCCGGCAGAGGTTGTGGGGGCAAATACATTAGGGACATTTAAGAGACTCTTAGATAAGCACATGAATGATAGAGAAATGGAGGGCTATGTGGGAGGGAAGGGTTAGATAGACCTTAGAGCGGGATAAAATGACGGGACAACATTGTGGACTGAAGGGCCTGTACTGTGCTGTATTGTTCTGTGTTCTATGTTAATAAAGTTATTTTAAAACAAAATATATAAAACACCCAAACTGCAGGCCTGGAGATAAGGGCCAAGAAAAATGGGGTTAAAAACAAAAGGGGTAATTTTTAAGACTTCCCAAACAGCCTTCTCTGGACCACCTGAAATAGATGTTGTACACTTCATGTAAGTCACCCGACAATCATTATAAAGAGATAGGGGGAGGTGAGGTATAAATCACTAAGCTGCTTGGCTTTGCAAGTAAATGTGCACTCAAATCAAAGTCCATGTATTATCCCATCTCTCCTCAAAATCACATCTCTCCTCAAAAAGAGAAATAAATAGTAAGCTATGTCCAGTCCCTTTGAATGGCTGACCTACTTGCGCTTGAACAACAGCTTTATTTCCAAATACAAAACTAACCGCTGAATTTGAGATTGCAGTTACGGAGACCATACAAAATAATGCAGCCCCATTTCAAATCTAATGGCCTGTGCCTTCCTTTCTTCATTCCGAGGCTAAGCTCTGCTGTGGATTTCACAATAACATTGGCCATTACGAAACAGTGACCGCTTCTAATTTTGATTTAAAGAGTAGGGGAGAAATGGTGCAGGTTAAACAACACTTGTTTGTCAACATAAACTAAAACAATACAACACAGGAACAGGCCCTTCAACCCACAATGTCTGCACTGAAAACAATGCTGAATTAAACTAAATCTCTTCTACCTGTAAATGATTCATATCCTTCCATTCCCTGCATATTCATGTCTCTGTCTGAAAGCCTCCTAAACGCCACTATCATATCTTCTTCCACCCACCCCCCCGCACTCCCCCCCCGGCAGTCCATTCCAGGCACTTACCACTCTCTGTGTAAAACACTTGCCCTGCACATCTCCTTTAAACTTTCCCCCTCTCACCTTAAATGCATGTCCTCTAGTAGTTGACATTTCTACCCTGGGAAAAATATTCCGACCATTTACCCTATCTATGCCTCTCCAAATCTTATAAACCTCTATCCGATCTCGCCTCAGCCTCCGACACTCCAGAGAAAACAACCCAAGTTTGTCTAACCTCTCCTTATAGCTCATACCCTCTAAACCTCTTCTGCATCCTTTCCAAAGCCTCCACAGCCTTCCTGTAATGGGGCGATCAGAATTCCACACAATACTCCAAGTGCGGCCTGACCAAAGTTTTAGAGAATCTGTGTTATGGTTGTAGCTTCCAGCCAGCACCATCTATGTTGCTTATCGTATTATTTCCCAAGTGTTCAGAACTAGTTCAAGCTCACTGGCACTTAACAAAGCCATACTTGCACCTTGTGTAGCAAGATGCCAACCATTCCTGGAAGTCATGCCAAAACATTGGGAAGCTCACTGAAAGCCAAGTCAGAGAACTGGGACCCTGAGATTCAGTCATGGCTTGCGATGCCCTGGTGGATAACATGAAGAGGAGGAGAGACTTCCTCCATACCCGGAGATCCAGAAGGCCTCCAGATTCTGAGTCAAATGACAGTGTGAAGGAGCTGCCGATGGGGTGCGCACCAGGAGTGAATCTCCCATGGTGTGCATGCTCCGTTGGAAAAGATCCAATGACCTTGGATGTTGTGATGATCAGTGAGTTCACCAACACATCCCACCTCACTACAACTGTACCACCAGCCCTACAACACCTCCCCACACGACACATCAGCACTCAACACCACTTAAGACTTTCACCAAACTTGCATGTTCCTCACCATATCCTCAAGTGCTACTATCTACATCAACTTCTTGCACATACACCCAGCTAATCCACCACAGTAAGCAGATCATCTTGTCACAATGCAACACAGTAACTGATACACTTTGCTCACTCTCGCCTGGAAAGGTCTCATACAATTATAGCCAGCAGATACAGGCAAGCAGCAGTCAAAAGCATATCCATCAGTAGCCTAAAGAGAGTACAGGCTATTACTGATAAGATATAAGATACTTATTTATTAGTCACATGTGCATCGAAACACACAGTGAAATCCATCTTTTTGCGTTTCTGAGAATGTTCTGGGGGCAGCCCGCAAGTGTCGCCACTCTTCCAGCGCCAATATTGCATGCCCACAACTTCCTAACCCGTACGTCTTTGGAATGTGGGAGGAAACCGGAGCACCTGGAGGAAACCCACGCAGACACGGGGAGAATGTACAAACTCCTTACAGACAGCGGACGGAATTGAACCTGGGTCGCTGGCGCTGTAATAGCGTTACGCTAACCGCTACACTACCGTGCTGCCCTGCAACTGGAGTATTGACTTCCCGTAATGAGGCGACCAGAACTTTGATGGAGCAAAATCTAAACTGCTCGAAGAACTCAGCGTCTGCAGAAAAGGGATGTGTCGACATTTTGGGTCTTGGGGCGGGGGGGGGGGGGGGGTGGGGAGAGATCAAAGGTGCCCAGTATAGACAAGTGCTGTGGAGGGGCAGGAGAGGGGCTGGTAGGTGATGGGTGGAACTGGATAAGGAGCAGAACGATGGGCAGCTGGACCCAAATGTAGAAGCAGGGGGTTGGAACGGGTAAAGAGAGGGATCTGAGTGGACTGGTAGGAGCAGAAAAGGAACATAGGAGAATGGGTCACCTGAAACTGGAAAACTCAATGTTTATACCATTGGGCTGTAGTCTACCTAAGCAGAATATGAGGTGCTGTTCTTCTAGTTTGTGTTTGGCCTCACCCTGGCAGTGGAGAAGGCCAAGGACAGACAGGTCGGTGTGGGAATGGGAAGGGGAGCTGAAACGACTTCCAAGCCGGAGCTCAAGATGGTCGCTGCGGACAGAGCGCAGGTGCTCTGCAGAGCGGTCGCCTCATCTTGTGGCTCAATCGGAAGCAAATGCAAGTCGGCAAGTAAAGGGTTGATGAATGAACAATACTCAGTGTGAATTAGAAAGGGACAGAAGAGATTTGGAAGACTCATGGTTACAGAGAGCATTATGAATTGGAATTTTTTTTGACTTGTACCGAGGTACAGTGAAAAACTTGTTTTGCATACTGTTCATACAGGTCAATTCATTACACAGTGCATTGAGGTAGTACAGGATAAAACAACAACAGAATGCAGAATAAAGTGTAGTTCCTTTCTTGCACAGAGCCCAGAGCATCTCTTCTAGTATGGAAACAATGATCAGCTTCACTTTGCTGTCCAAGCAAACACTTGCTGTGCAAGCTAATATTTATTATCTGTTGACTAGTGCCACAGTTCCAGCACAAGAGAACTCATCCAACTGGGTGTGTTACAGTGGGATCTGGGAATTCTGGCTGGCAAGGGCAAACTATGGATGTGGAGACCAGCATTTGAAGGAAACATGAGGTGTTGCAGTACATGAGCAATCAGCCCTCCAGGAGATCACAGTGATCACAATGGGAGCAGAGGAGCCTGCACTCAAGATTGCAGCACTCCAGATGCCACCATCTATTTTTTCATTTCAAAAATAGACTTTATTCACAATTAAAAAAACAACAAAAAAAAGGAAGGAACAGTGAAAAACTTTTGCATTCATGGTTGTTACTGTCAGACCCGGTTATTTTCAAATCCGCAGGTTCTTTCAGGAGTCCGAGAATGAGTTGTAAACAACTTGGTGCTTCACAAAGTTTTATTGGAAAAGTTTAAAACAAAGAAACAGTCACAGGCACATGGCGCTGGCTTTAGCGGAGATGAGCCAAGACAAAGGAACTAAAATGAGCTAGGGCTGGGGGGGGGGGGGGGGGGAGGTGGGGAGCTGGGGGGGCAGGTGGGGGGGGGGCAGAAAGAGAGCAAGAGAAGCAAGAGAGACAGAGAGAGATAGATGAGCAAGAGGCAAGAGAGAGATTAACAAAAAACAACACCTTTTATACCTGAGATAAGAGGTATTCCTTAGCTAACAATAGTCCAATCAGGAAACCTATTAAATACCTGTGGCAAAACCAACCAATGAGAAAACACGTATTCACCTGATGGACAAACCAATAAGCTAAGTACAGCCACTTGAGGTGTATTAAACACTATGCATGTTAAAAAAACTAATTAAAACAGTCAAATGCAACATTACATTCAGTAGTGTAAACTTTTTAAAAGAAGAAATCATTGCACCATGCCACTCCTAGTCAAAGACCCCACCCACCCCGGATATTCTCTCTTCTCCCCCCTCCCATCGGGCAGAAGATACAAAAGCCTGAAAGCACGTACCACCAGGCTCAAGGACAGCTTCTATTCTGGTGTTATAAGACTCTTGAATAGTTCCCTAGTATGATAAGATGGACTCTTGACCTCACAATCTACCCTTGTACCACCTCAATGCACTGTTGGAATGAATTGATCTGTATGAATAGTATGCAAGACAAGTTTTTCACTGTACCTCGGTACATGTGACAATAATAAACCATTTTAATTTACCACTCACATGGCCCCCTGGGGTGATACCCCCTTTCATTGTTCCAGAGGCTTCCCCACCCCACTCTGCCCCTCCATGTGCGGTAGCAGAAGGTGCCGAGACCACGGTTCTTCCCCACAGGGCCTTTGCATTGGCTGCCCCGAGCTTCAGTGCATCCCTCAGCACGTACTCCTGCTGTCTGGAAGGTGCCAGTCGGCAGCTTTCCCCTACGGACACCTCGCTGTGCTGGAAAACCAACAGGTTTCGGGCAGACCAAAGGGCGTCCTTCACTGAGTTGATGATGTTGCTACTTGATGTCACCACCACCACCACCACCCAAGTGCTTGTCAGCACAACAGAGCATATGTAGACCACACAGCCCCTCAATCCTGCTCTGCCACTCAATAAGGTCAACCCTGATCCGATTTCTGGGCTCAAACTCTGTTCCCCACTGATCCCCACGACGCTTAATTCCCCTTTTCCAGAAATCTATCTTCAGTCTTGAATACGTGCAACAACTCAGTCTCCGCCGCTCTCTGCACTAGAAGATTCCAAAGAAGCGGTCGGCCCCGACAACCACCCGCTCAGAGCAACCCGCTGGGGTCTGACACTGGACCATCTCGGCCAGGGGTCTCAGAGATTGCCTTTCTTCGGAGATCCTCTTGCAGTGCTAGTGATGAGCCGCTGGGGGGAGCACTAGGACAGGCTGTGAGTGCACACACAAGGACCAGCAAATTACATTGGCATGCTTGTTTTAAAACCATGTTGTGTGTTAATATGGTTTGGAAGGTTAATCCAGTAATAGCCAGCATAGTGGTCCTTGGGAAGGTGGTGGGACTACCATGTACACCTGCTAGGTGGTCAAACATTCTCAGTGTGTATATATATTCTGGTGAACAGCGTGACACCTAGGCAGCTGTACTACCCGACGTGTGAGGAGCGAGAGCAGTTGAAAGTATCCTAACTGGTTGCATCACGGTCTGGTACAGCAATTTGAATGCGCAGGAACATAAGAAGCTGCAGAGAGTAGTGGACTCAGCCCAATACATCACGGGCACATCCCTCCACACCATCAGTAGTATCTACAGGAGGTGCTGCCTCAAGAAGGCAACATCCATCGTCAAAGATCCCCGCCATCCGGGCCATGCCATCTTTTCCGAGCTACCATCGGGCAGGAGGTACAGAAGCCTGAAGTCCCACACCACCAGGTTCAGGAACAGCTACTTCCCTTCAACCATTCAGTTCTTGAAACAACCAGTAAAACCTTAATCACCACAACAGTTTTGCAACACTATAACCATTCTGATCACTTTGCACTAAAATGGACTTCATTATTTTTTGTTCTAATTGTTTTTTTTCTTGTAAAAATTGTGTATAATTTATGTTTATGTTTTTCTTGTGAATACTGCTTGTCTGATGCTCTGTGCCTGTGACGCTGCTGCAAGTAAGTTTTTTCATTGCACCCATGCATACACGTACTTGTGCATGTGACAATCAATTCAACTTTGGAACTTTGAGAGCCACAGTAAATGCATGCACTAGCAACTCATAATCAGAGCTGCACCTAGACTGGCAGCTGCAGTGGTGAAAAAGAAGCAGGGACGGTAGTGTAGCGGTTAGCATAACGCTATTACAGTGCCAGCGACCCGGGTTCAATTCCGGCCACTGTCTGTAAGGAGTTTGTACATTCTCCCCGTGTCTGCGTGGGTTTCCTCTGGGTGCTCCGGCTTCCTCCCACATTCCAAAGACGTACGGGTTAGGAAGTTGTGGGCATGCTATGTTGGCGCCGGAAGCGTGGCAACACTTGCGGGCTGCCCCCAGCACACTCTATGCAAAAGATGCATTTCACTGTGTGTTTTGATGTGCATTTGACTAATAAAGATATCTTATCTCATTTCGCCTGCACTTATTTTTAAAATTCAGTTTCAATAATGCAACACATTACCGAGACTCAATCCCAATGTGTTAAAATGCCCCATTGCGACCTTAAAGTCATGATTACAGAAACGTTGGCAAGCCAGTTCTTGGGCTGTGGGTGAGGGCAGGCAGCAGTACCAAAGGAGCAATTGTCGCAACTGGATGGTGAGGCCTCAGGCTCACGCAATATCGGGCGGACAACAAGAGGCGGCTCCTTGGACTGAATCATAGTAGGTGACAAAAAGAGTGATCATAATGGGGACAGAACAGTACGCTGGCCACAGATGTAGGAAGGAAAGGCTAACAGCAGCGGGAGTAAAAGCTGGCTGGCCTCATATTCCTTCAGTTGGAGTTGCAAAGAGCTGCTCTGTGCAACTTCTCCCAGCTTTGCACTCAGATAAATTCAAGAGCCTGTGCATTGTATCCTAACAGGAGGTCCCTTTGGGAATTGCCAATAAAGCCTTTTGTAGGCTATGTTTTCCACAGCAAACCTGACACTGATAGTTTCAGTGCAAACCACATCTTGCAGGAGGTGCCTCAAACAAGCATCCAATAACCCTGTGCATCTACAAAACAATAACTATAGGTTTCAGGCTCTTGGAATCTCATGTCCTATCAACAGGATACAATGAACACTTGCTTCCTTGAGGCTGAACTGGAGGCTTTTCAGCACACAAAAATACCAGTGGTATCTCTAGGGACCAGAACGTAGGGCCACTGCACTGACCCGAATACAGTAATGAAGGAGGACATGAAAGGGAAGCAGAAAAGATAAAAATGATTTTAAAATTATGAAGGGTTTGATGCAGCCAACATGGAATTTCTTCTGTTGGGGAATTCTGTTCAGCAATGAAGAGTTTCAGCCTGAAACGGTCATAAGGTGAAGTCTTTAAGAAAGATTTCTCTTTTGGGAAATTGGATTAGAGTGTTGAGCTGCACTCAAACGGCTTGATCAGTTGGAGATCTTGGTGCAATATTATCCCCAAGATGAAGGCTGCACCACATATTCACATCATCTCTATGACTATTACTACCTCTATAACATTGTCTCCTTGTACATCTGCTGCCAAAACCTTCAATTCATTATGTTGGGTCTTGACCGTTCCAAATCATTCCCAACGGGTCTCCTTCATTCTACCTTCTGACATCATCCTCTACTGCCTATATCCTGACTCATGCTGTCCCATTCAGCCTTTACCCTCGTGTTTGCTGGCAAACATTTCCAAATACATTTTGATTTTAAAATTCTCCCCCTTGTTTGTAACTCCTTCTATGGAGTTGCTGATCCCTCTCTCCACATTTCTCCGTTCCTCACTTCTCACTCCACCACTGGTGGTAATGCCGTCAGCTGCCAAGTTACCAAGCTTTGGAACTCTTTTAATCTCTTTATAATCTTTGTTCCTATAAGGCAACCTTTACAAACTTCCTCCTTGACTGAGCATTTGGTTATTGTCACTAATTTCTCATTAGTTTTGATACAACAACAAGACTGTACAACAGCTTTTTTCCCCCAGGCTCCTGAATACCCTGGATGCAGTCTCAGACAAATGCCGTGTCAAAAGTCCTGGTATGCACAACGGCGCATAAGAACTTTGGCTGCTGCTGAACATGTTTATACACTGAGTTCTGTATTTTCTTTGTCCAACTTGGTTTTGCACTAACCTTGCACTAAATTTGTATCCTGGATATACCATTTTTTGCACTATTTGTGCTTGCACAGTTTCTCTGTCTACGTTTATTGTATGTCCTCTGTTGTGTGAGTCTGGGGGAAACGACTTTTCGTTCCTCCATGTGTTTTAGAGCATGTGGGTGAATGACAATAAAGTAACTTGAACTTGATAATATGTGATGACTTTGGGACATTTAGCCACATTCAAGAGGCCGAAATGAATATTGTTTCTTATTGCAAAAGCATGATGGAACAAATGGTACCATTCAATGGTGCCATTTCTACACTCAGGTCGGCAATCTTCTCAGGTTATCTGAAATTCAGTAAAAACAGGAAATAGCTGACTTCTTT
This sequence comes from Pristis pectinata, assembly GCF_009764475.1. Classification (NCBI taxonomy): domain Eukaryota; kingdom Metazoa; phylum Chordata; class Chondrichthyes; order Rhinopristiformes; family Pristidae; genus Pristis; species Pristis pectinata. The sequence continues at coordinate 108,845,026 of NC_067409.1, forward strand.
CTCATTTTGTTTTGAGCATATAAAATGGCAGCAAATCACAACTGAACTAAAAGTGACCTCGCTTCTATCTTGGGAAAAAAAGTTTTATGTAAATATATGGAAAAAGTACTGCAAACAAACATCAAAATGGGAATGTATATCGTCACAGCATATACATTCCTTAAGCAACGGAAGGAAGATGAAAAAAGTGAACCTAGGTCAGTGGGAAGCATGTATAAAGCTAGTAAGTTACCGCAGAAAGATTATATCAGCACTTAGGTACAATTTCACTTTTGATCCAATTGCAGCTAACTCTCCTGATTTACTGTTATATTAGCACACTTGAAAGGCTTGTAATTTGACTTTTACAAAAAGAACAGCCATTTCAAAACTTAAGTGCTTTAATTAAAAAAAAGGGAAAAATGATAGAAAGCCACTGGCTATATCCACAAAAGAAGTGTAATCATTCAGTTTGAATTGTGAAGTCCAGAGTCCTTAGCAGAAACTTCTATGTTCAGATATAACATGTTATATATACCACAGGTGTGGCTGAGGTTCCCATTTAATATTTTGATTGTTTAATTGGGACCAATGCAAGCACAGCAGTTTCTCTGTACCTTTATTCTGCATTCTGTTATTGAATTACCTTGTACTACCTCAATGCACTGTTGTAATGAATTTATCTGCATGAGTGGTATGCATGACAAGTTTTTCACTGCACCTCGGTACATGTGACAATAATAAACCAATTTACCCTCATCCACTTCTAAGTCATAATTTGCAACTTTCCCCTTAATTCTAAAGAGAACAATCCTCCAATTCTCTTAGATATTCTGATCTCAAGCACATTAGTTAATACAAAAGAAACCAAAGTGGGGCAAAAAAAAGTCTGCCTGAGTCAAAATTTCATTAGCTAAAGTCGTTAATTATTAAAAACATCTATGATCCTAAAATATGTATTTTGGTGGTGAAAAGGCTAAATTTAAGTTCCTGGATCCTTTATTTGCTTGCTTGCACATTTTCCACGCTGCAAGGATAAAACCTTTTATGGTAAGCTCAGTAACACGACTGCAGATCCGCTACACTTCAACCTGCTGATTTTAAAGACTGGAAAATCTGGGGTCATTTGCACCTTCATTTGGATCCTGGAATGATCTGCAAGCCTGGACCTCTGCTTTATTCACTGGTGAAACTGGAATTTTTTTTTTCCTTTTTCAATCTTTTTATTAAATTTCAAATGAATACACATAACAATAGTGATTCTACACATGGTACAAAAAGATCGGGATTACAATAATAACAGTTGACACATACAAACACAGGGAGTAAAATATATAATCTGAACCTCCCAATTTCTTATTAAATGAACATGACACAAAAGAATTTGAAAAGAAATTTGATTATATGAAAAGAGAACCCCAAAATTTTTTTAAAAACCATAACAAAACAACAAAAAAGATAATAATAATAAACAAAAGCAAACCAACAACTTCAAAAAAAAGCTGAACTGTCATATTTCTTCGGTTAGGAATTTTTAAAGTCATTTTGCAACTGTCACTAATGAAACAGACTTTATGGTATTTCTTCTATTTACTGCAATATAAATACTTGAAGGAACCATGCTAGTAATGTAAATAGTTTCCTCCGTGACATTTTCAGAGTTCTAATTAAGATAAAAGTGGATACTGACTGGTGTACTGGAAATTGAAAACAGGAATTCATCATCAATCAAGAAAACTCCCAAAAAGAGTATGAACATGATTTGTCTTTCATCAGGATTTTATTTTAGGGAGCTCTTGATGCACTCTCATAAAATCCCTTCTTGGACGCGTATTTCTGAACCCTACTACTATACAGCTTATGCAAAAAAAACCACATAACAATTCAAAAACTTACAGGATTGTCGATGTACAGCATTGAATACTTTGATGTCCATGGGAACTTCCGGGCTTTCACTAGATTTCAGCAGTATACATAAAGAAAATATTAAAATTAACATGTAACTATTAAGATTAGTCTTCCATGACAATGTTTGCTCAATGCCAACAGATTTGCATGTTCTTTACACTGTATGTAAACCTTGGCAAACTTTCTGAGCACTGATAAAACTATTTTCAAACGGGAACCCATTTATGCACTAGGTGATGTGTTATTTTCTCTACACATAGTCTTGAGCCCTGATGATATCTGATCTATGAAGTAGTCAGCACAGAACAACAGAGTTCACTTAAACTCAAGAATAGCGTTGCCAGTATTGTTAAGGCACTCAGAATTAACTTCAGTGAACTGAGTCTTGTGCCCAATTGCAATGCAAATTCTGCATACATAACCACAAACATGGCTAATACTCCCAGCCCCCGATGCTGTTCTGGAACATCAAGTTCCATTTAGCAACATGATTCAGCACCATATATTTAGAGTATCAGTTACTATTTAGTGCACAGCTTCTGTAGTCTGTAGAATGTAATTTTCATACACAAGGCGATTCAGTGCAGTTACATAAAGAAGTTAACAACTCCAGAAGAATGTGGACCTGCACACATCAGTTCTGGAAAAATATCACAATACCAACAAAACCCCACATCTCCTTTTCTCGTTTGTTCGGCTGGAATTATTCCTTCCACATCAGTAGATAGTAAATGAGGATATGAAATAAGCATTGATTATTTACAGTGCTAAAGTAAAAATAAAATTAAAAAAGCAATTATTTTACTGAACTACAGTGTACTTTGGTGCAGGAGGACTGTAAAAACAGACATCGAGATCTCTTGCAGAAAGGAATTGTAAATATTTCTTCGCTGAACCACAGTATACATAAAAATACCAGCAACCACTATATATTTCAGCCTAACATTTTGAATTAAAACAATTGAGGATAAATTGAGGTCCCAACCAGTGAGTTTGATTGAAAGTATTTGTGGGAGACAAAAACTGTTCCAGAGAAAAAATTAATAAAACTGAATTATATTCAGCATATCACCTTATTAGAATGAAGTTGCACTTACATGTCAGGTCTTTAGTCACAACGTAAGGCCCATGTTCAACAAAAAGACCAAACATTGATGAACCTCCAGGGCCACCTTGAAGCCAGAGCAGTACAGGGGCATTTTCAGGGCATGTCTGAAAATTCACATACAAAATCATCATTAAGTCATGCATAAACATACAAAATTGACAAATAACATAGATTCTGGGTAAAGTGCCTACAAGGACACTCAAAAGAGTGCTTAGCATCAAAACTAATATAAATTACATAGAACAGTACAACACAGAACAGGCCCTTCGACCCACAATGTTGTGCTGACATAGATAATCCCTCCTACATACAGAATGCCCACATCCCTCTATTTTCCTCTCATTCATGTGCCCATCCAAGCCCCTCTAAAAAGCCCCCAATGAATTTGCCTCCACCACCCTATCAGGCAATGCGTTCCAGGCATCCACCACTCTCTGAGTAAAAAACGTCTGTTCTGAACCTACCCCCCCTCACCTTAAATACATGCCCTCTGGTATTGGATCGCTCAATAATGGGAAAAAAATATTGCTTGTCCACCCTATCTATGCCCATCGTAATTTTATACACAAAAAAAATTACAAGGACTAAAGAAAATCAATGTTCCATCAAAACAAACACAAAAGACGAGACAGTGAACAGGAACAAGCAGAGAGCAGCTTTGATAGATCACCAGGAATAAACAATGCAGAGGATAAAAGGTAGTCTTTACAGGCACTGCAAATCTCTGCAGGTGCACGAGTCAGATGGAGAAGATATTCTCCACACCATCCTGTCAATAATTGAACCTGCAGGACTGTAAAAGCAACAAGCTGCTGGTCTTAAAAAGACTGTGCAGCATGAAAAAATATCCACAGATAACAGCAATCATGGAATCATGGAAACGTACAACACATAAATGGGCCTTTTGGCCCATCTTGTCCATGCTGATCAATCATTTGGCAATTTTAACTGTGTTTTTATGCGTCAGGTTAAAGGATGTTAATGCTATGGAGTGAAACACTTCTCTAACCCACCAACCCCATTTTCATTGTCCAGCCTAATATTCACTGGGCAGCTACAGGAAAGTAAGAATATTAAGATGTATGGAATTAGTACAGGAAAGTAGGGCTGGGTGAGAAGCTCAGACATGATTTTATTGAATGATGCGAGGGGACAAATTGCCTTTCCTGTGTAAGGAGCAACCAGGTTCATCACTGGTCTTCTCCAATTCCAACTTAACCTTTACCCAGAGCACCTTTTGCTTACCCAGCCGAGATTTCCACTACTTAAACCAGGATTTGCTGCATGAGATCAATTTATTCATAATGGATCGCAAAGGATTTTGTGGGACTCGTTGACCTGGCTCAACACAGTCCTAGGCTCAGCTCACATTGGAACTAAACAGTTGTCTTATTCCACTGGACCAAGGTAAACTTCAATTCCGGCTTAAGGACTGAGTTTGTAACTGTGGCAACTCTGCACATTGCTTCAATTATACTTTCAAGGTTGATGAATATGCAGTCCAGGGGAGCATTTACAGAGAAAATGTGTGCATTTAAGGAATACCTTTCAAAACAGGCAGATGTCCACATTTCTTTATGGCCAGTGAAGTTCCCATTAAGTGTACATATTTTGTAATCTAGGAAATGCACACATTGATTTCTGCATGCCTTCTGTACAACATGAGAACGACCAGATCATTTTATTTTAATGGTGTTGCTTGGCAGGGATGCTGCAGGCAGGAAGGGTGATGGGGAGTGATTTTGAGGAAGTGAAACTGTATGTCCAACAATGCTCTGTACACCCCAAGAAGGCAGTAAAGATCCTAATTTAATACTTCATCTGAAAGTAGGGAAAGAACAGCAGGAACAGGGAGGAAAGAAAGCAGGGAGGGGGTTGAGGCGAGAATTGCTTATTCTGTTCTACTTATCCTGCATCTCCAACCATAAAGCACAAACTGTCTCCTCATCAACTTCCCTTCCGATCATTCACCACCTCCCCCGTACACAAGAGGTAAAACAGAACCAAATGAGAAGTGAGAAAATGCTAGAGAAACAAAGGACTGCAGATGCTGGAATCTAGATGAAAAACACGATGATGCTGGAGGAACTCAGCAGGCCAGGCAGCATCCGTGGAGAAAAGCAGGCGGTCAATGTTTCGGGTCAGGACTCTTCTTCAGGACTGAAGATAGGAAAAGGGGAAGCCCAATATATAGGGGTGGGAAGCAGAGCAGTGATAGGTGGACAAAAGAGGGGAGGCCGGGTGGGCACAAGGTGGTGATAGGTAGATGCAGGTAAGAGATAGTGATAGGCAGGTGCAGGGGAGGAGGGGAGAGCAGATCCACCGGGGGATGGGTCAAAGGTAAGGAGAGAAAGGGGATAAAAGGAGGTAGAAAAAATGAGAAATAGGCTAGGAAAGGGAAGAAGAGGAGAAGCATGATGGGGGTGTGTTGTGGGAAAGCGGGGTATGGACCACTTGAATTCTCCCACTTTAAGTAACCCCCGCCCACCACGCTTCTTCTCTTCTTCCCTTTCCTAGCCTATTTCTCATTTTTTCTACCTCCTTTTATCCCCTCTCTCTCCTTACCTTTGACCCATCCCCCAGTGGATCTGCTCTCCCCACTGCCCCGGACCTGCCTATCACCATCTCTTACCTGCATCTACCTATCACCACCTTGCACCCACCCCGCCTCCCCTCTTTTGTCCACCTATCACTGCTCTGCTTTTCCCTCCTATATATTGGGCTTCCCCTTTTCCTATCTTCAGTCCTGAAGAAGGGTCCTGACCCGAAACGTTGACCGCCTGCTTTTCTCCACGGATGCTGCCTGGCCTGCTGAGTTCCTCCAGCGTCATCGTGTTTTTCATCAGAGAGAGAAGCAAACAAAAGATACATACTGAAGGCAAGAGAAGGGTGACTGAAGGAGCCAAGGCTGAAACTGTATGCTCCTATTCGTCCTGAAAATTCACCACAAAGATAGCGAAGGTTTTACATCTAGTTTTCAATTCCCTTACCTACAGGAAGCTCATATCAAGTTATTTCAGCCATGACCCACTGTCATTCTAGTTTAATCTGATCAGGTTTAAATTTCCTGTACACTAATGTTGTACTTGGTTTCAATTTCTCCCAGTATCTGCTCCCCCCAGCTGCCAGTACTGCCCAGCTCCACAGTGCCATCTGTCTGACATTTTCTAAAGCAGGATACTCCCCTCACAACTTCCTACAGAGTTTTCTTTGTCCGTTTCAAATATCTTAACGTTAAACGTGAGATACAAGCTACTGTAAAAAAAGACATGGTTTTCTGTTTATGGAAGATTTTCCTCCTGTTAACATCATCCCGTAATTCAACCAGCCTTGTTTGTTTCCTACATCCCCCCGAGGTCTCTCACTATTCTTGTCCCACTGACTGTCTTCCAAGAGTCTGCTTCTGTTAGCTTCCCCACACTTCCCTCTCACCACTTTCATTTTGATTCAGGGGGGATGTGAGTTCTTCTGACCACTTGAATGGCCTGCATTCACTTCTCCACATCAATTCCATGTTGTTTCTACCCTAGTCGCCTTCCTCTCATCCGTTCACTTTCATTTATTCCTACTCTTTTTCGTTTCCACTGTTTGGTTTCAGCCACATCAGCTCTGCCACCCCTGCATTCTGTGTGACTGTGTAAATAACCTTTCAGAGCTGATCTCTCTCCACTCCGATATTGCTAGCTACACTTATTCCGGTCTCAGTCTTTGCGCTCTCCCATCCGGCTACTCCTGCTTTCAGCCCCTTTTCTCTTGGCAAATCCACATGATTCTGTATGACTGAAAATTTACGGCTTTATTAAGAATAAGACAGAGTCCTTGGCTAGATCAAACAGACCATGGGGCTGCTCAAACATACGAGGAACTGAAAAATCACCTGTCCATTAACATAACAGTTTAGCAACACTCTGATCACTTTGCACTAAAATAGACTTTTTTTGTTCTAATTGTGTTCGTTCTCGTAAAAATTGTGCATAATTTAAGTTTAATTTAAGTTTTCCTTGTGAATGCCACTTATCTGATGTTATGTGCCTGTGACGCTGCTGCAAGTAAGTTTTTCATTGCACCTGTGCATACATGGACTCGTGCACATGACAATAAACCCGACTTGACTTGATAGTTAAAAGTAATATCCAGGCTTTCACAAGATTGCAGGTTAATCAGGATTTCAGTAGAGATCCTTATTAAGTCCATCATAACAAATATACACAAAATTATTCCAAATGTCTCCAATGCAGCATTTGATCAGTTTGTAAATGATCCCAGGTATTTTGCCTCCAATATTCTAACTGCAAGTCTATTTCACAAAGAGCACACTTGGCAAAATACAGGCCTAAATAAAGATGGTTATAGCAGTGGAAGCAACATTTATGGGAATTTTTTTCTTCAATCTGTGAATCCTTTCTCTACAAAGAAAGAGTGCAAAAGTATATGAACAATACCATTTACCAATGCTTTCTTTACAAGCTGAAAAGATTTAGTTTCTCCATTCTGTCCTTAAAACTCAAATGAGGGATCAATGCCATAGCCTTACACTTTCTCCAGCAATGCACATTCTGATGAGAGATCTGTATAACTTCTCCCCGATGGACTGGACTCCATTGCTGGAGGACTGTACAACAGTGTTTGAACGTAGAACACTACAGCACAGTACAGGCCCTTCGGCCCACGATGTTGTGCCAACATTTCTTCCTGCTCTAAGATCTATCTAACCCTTCCCTCCCTCATAGCCCTCCATTTTTCTATCATTCATGTGTCTATCAATGAGCCTCTTAAATGTCCCTAATGTACCTGCCCTCACAACCTCTGCTGGCAGTGTGTTCCATGTACCCACCACTCTGTGTAAAAAAGATCTTACCTCTGACATCCCCCTTGTACCTTCCTCCAATCACCTTAAAATTATGTCCCCTCATGTTAGCCATTGTTGCCCTGGGAAAAAGTCTCTGACTGTCCACTCGATCTATGCCTCTTATCATCTTGTACATCTCTATCAAGTCACCTCTCATTCTCCTTCTCTCCAAAGAGAAAAGCCCTAGCTCACTCAACATATCCTCATAAGACATGCTCTCCAATCCAGGCAGCATCATGGTAACTCTCCTCTGCACCCTCTCTAAAGCTTCCACATCCTTTCTATAATGAGGCGACCAGAACTGAACACAATACTGCAAGTGTGGTCTGACCAGAGTTCTACAGAGCTGCAACATTACCTCACCGCTCTTGAACTCAATACCCCGACTAATGAAGGCCAACACGCCATATGCCTTCTTAACAACCCTATCAACCTGCATGGCAACTTTGAGGGATCGTTGGATGTAATTGACACACAAAAAGTGAAATATTATTTCAGGAAAATGTGTTTTGCTTATTCCAAACTGGAGTTGTATATAATGATGATTTGAGGGCTGTAGGGTAGAAATAGCAATGGGCAGGTGACAATTTTAAGACCTTGGGGGATTATGAGCCTAATCAAAGTAGCTTAGGCAGTTTAAGTGCATTCACTAAAGTCATTGTGTCAAACAAGCAGTACAAGTTTGGTGCAAGCCTTATAAATGTATCACACAGTCAAAAAGATATATAGACAGACAGACCAAGGTCCAAGCTGCATGAACATTGTAAAATGTGTATACATTACTGAAAATTCTCCCATGATGGGATTAGCCTACTGCCCTCTGGAGGAAAGTTTAGTACAATTAGTTTCACTCTGCAGGTAGAACATGGAACATTACAGCACAGTACAGGCCCTTCGGCCAACAATGTTGTGCCGACATTTTATCCTGCTCTAAGATCTATCGAACCCTTCCATCCCACATTGCCCTCCATTGTTCTATCATTTATGTGGTAGTTAGTTACTTTCTCAAATCATACCCCTAGCCTTTAATGATGGTCATTGCTTCACAGTTAGTAATGGAATTTTAGATTCAGATTACCAATTCCTCATAAAATCCTGCATGCTGCAGTCTGAAAAATATTAAATCCCCGTTCACCTGTGCCTCAGGACCCAGTCATCATTATATACAACTCCAGTTTGGAATAAACAAAACACATTTTCCTGAAATATAATTTCACTTTTTGTGTGCCAATTTGCTGTTGAGCTTGTCTCCGTGACAACAAAGATTCAGAAGTAATTCATTCACTGCGAAACACTTAATAAACAGAAATGTTTTCTTTCTTAAAAAATACAAACGTAAATGCAAAAAAAACAACCAATGCTGAGAAAGGGGGAGAGAGGGAAAGATAGAGAGGGGAGGGAGAGGGGGAGAGGGAGAAATAGAGAGGGGAGGGGGAGAGAGAGGGAGAGGGGAGGGAGAGAGGGGAGGGAGAGGGGGAGGGAGAGGGGGAGGGAGAGATAAGGAGGAGAGAGAGAAGGGGAGAGGGGGGAGAGAGAGGGGGGAGAGGGGGGGGAGAGGGGGGGAGAGGGGGGGAGAGGGGGGGAGAGGGGGGGAGAGGGGGGGAGAGGGGGGGAGGGGGGGGGAGGGGGGGGGAGGGGGGGGAGGGGGGGAGAGGGGGGGAGAGGGGGGGAGAGGGGGGGAGAGGGGGGGAGAGAGGGGGGGAGAGGGGGGGAGAGGGGGGGGAGGGGGGAGGGGGGGAGAGGGGGGGGAGAGGGGGGGGAGAGGGGGGGGAGAGGGGGGGGAGGGGGGGGGAGAGGGGGGGGAGAGGGGGGGGAGAGGGGGGGGAGAGGGGGGGGAGAGGGGGGGGAGAGGGGGGGAGAGAGGAGGCAGGGGGAGAGTCTTTATTTTCAGAGGCCTTTTTGAAGACAAAACATTCAAAGCAACCGTGGAAAATTACTGGGGCATTCATTTTTATAACAAAATTGTTTTCCCACTTGAGACATCATCAGCTTTCATCAGGTTTTGCATAAACTCATTTACATTTTGACAATTATTCCTGGAGCAGCACTATCAGGAATTGTTTTGATTTTTTTCTAAATTGCATTTGAAGCATTCGTTGAAATAGTTCAGTGTGGTGAAGATGCAGTTTTATTTTATTAATGGAGCTGAAAGTGCACTGGATTTTCCAGGCAAATGTCAGCTTCTACTTGTGTGACTGCTGATACTTCCCTTCACAAATGTCAGCAAGGTTGGGATTTCCATGCAAACAAGAAAGTGCCGATGTGCAGCAATGGGCAGAAAGCAAGATTTTGCTGATTCTGCACCACGTAAAATTGGGAAACCATATTGATATTTTTGTTCCTGGCACTGGAACTGCTTCTTCATTAAGTTCAAGGGAAGAGAACTGCTGCGATGGGTTAAATTAATTCACATTTTTCTAAAATCGTTCAAGTGCTTTCAAGTATTTGAGATTTTTTTTATCTTGATTCCCTGTAAAGAATCAAGTTGGTTCCGAACTGCAAGTTCCTGTTAGCTGAACTGCCCGCCTAGGTCGACGAAGTTTGCTGCTCCAGATCCCAGCATCTGCAGTCTCTTGCACCTCCACAAACTCTGGGCCGATGGGTTTATCACAAAAAATAATAAACACTTTCATCATGATGTTTAGCCTACCAAAGTGGATCACCACACATTACGCACCATTCTCACCTGCCTACGTCACTTTGCAGTGACTCTGCATCCACTTTGCTTACTTCCCCACCCAGCTTTGCGAACTTGCAGCCCCTTCCTCAAAGTTATTATTGTAGATTTTAAAGAGCTGAGGACCCACCTCTGATCCTTCTCTCATTTCAACATTAATGGCTTGACACCCTGAGAATGACTGTTATTCCTATGCCATTCATTAATCTTCTCTCAGTAATAGCTTTTAAGCTATTGCGTCCAAAGCCATGAGATCTTATTTTGTACCTTTTTAAATGCCTTTTGAAAATTCTCCAGCATCTGAAGTTACTGCAACCACTGGTTGCCCCAATTCACCCTCTTGGGTGCATCCTCAAATACCTATGAGATTCCCATTTCATAAAAAGTTGTTGACTCTGCCAAATCATATTATCAGGACATAAGAAATAGGAGCAGGAGGAGGCCATCTGGCCCGTCGAGCCTGCTCCGCCATTCAATAAGATCATGGCTGATCTGGCCGTGGACTCAGCTCCATCTACCTGCCTTTTCCCCATAACCTTTAATTCCCCTACTATGGAAAAATCTATCGAACTGTGTCTTAAATATATTTAATGAGGTAGCCTCCACTGCTTCCCTGGGCAGAGAATTCCACAGACTCACTACTCTCTGGGAAAAGCAGTTCCTCCTCATCTCTGTTCTAAATCTACTCCCCTGAATCTTGAGGCTATGTCCCTTAGTTTATAGTCTCACCTACAAGTGGAAACAACTTTCCTGTCTCTATCTTACCTATCCCTTTCATTGTTTCATATTGTTTCGATAAGATCCCCTCTCATTCTTCTGAATTCCAGCGAGTATAGTCCTAGGCGACTCAACCTCTCCTCATAGGCTAACCCCCCTCATCTCCGGAATCAACCCAGTGAACCTCCTCTGCACTGCCAGATGATTTTCTAAGTGCCCAGTTAATGGATCCGTACTAATAGATTTGGCAATCCTAACAACCAACAAGCTAATTAATCTATAAGTTCCTTACTTTCTCTCTTCATCCTTCCATGAAGAGCAGTGATGCTTTTACTAGATTCCAATCCACACAGCCTCTGTAGTTCAGCATACTATGGAGAGGAAGAACTAAAAATCTGCAAAACTCTAATGATTTAACCAACACACTGTGCAGAGGAAATAACTTCTCATTATTCAAAATTATGATGCAAAACTGGCTCACATTTTTTTTATTATCTTACTTCAGATGCAAGTGATCTGCATGACTTGAACTCTGCTTTGACTTGTTAGGCAAAATGGAGACATAAGAGAGACTGCAGATGTGGGAAACCTGGAGCAACACACAAAATGCTGGAGGAACTCAGCGGGTCAGGCAGCATCTGTGGAGGGAAATGGACAGTCGACGTTCCGTCAAGACCCTTCATAGGCAAAGTGTTGATTTCCCTTAGCTCCAGCCCTCCCAATTTAAAGTTCCACTCTAGCTATCTTGTGGATTCTGTAAGAACACTGTAATAGTAACCAAACGGCCATGCCATTACAATATATTTGACTCTCCCCTCATTTAGCTTTTAGAATTCTTTCACCTGATGTTATCAATCAAAATTGGTGCAAAAAAATCTCCACTCAATTGTGGTTACACTCCTTCTGTAGATTTCTGAGAAAAGGTTTTGGTTTCATTCACATGGTTATGAATATTTACCTGCGCAGGGAAAAACCAGAAGAAAAGGTTGCTGTTATGGGTCTTATTCACTGTCAAATAGCCCGAGTAGCTCTTCACAACTGGCCCATCTAGTGGCCCCACTAAACTCAGTTCCCTGGCTGGAAAAACATGAACACAGTTAATATTTCCACACAACACAATATAGAATTACTGTCTTTGCTGAAAAATCAATATTTATTCAAACTTTCCAATGTAGACAAAACAAAATTAAAAAGCTGACCCATTCAGAGGTTGTGGGGGCAGATACCTTAGGGACATTTAAGGGACTCTTAGATAGACACATGAATGATAGAGAAATGGAGGGCTATGTGGGAGGGAAGGGTTAGATAGATCTTAGAGCAGGATAAAATGTCGGCACAACATTGTGGGCCGAAGGGCCTGTACTGTGCTGTAATATTCTATGTTCTATTCCCCAAGCAATGTCAAACAAAACATAACTGAGAAACAGTCCTGAATAAAAACCCGTAACCAAGGTCACTGCTTCGAGGCCACTGTTAAGTTACATTACTTAAACTAAATTGAACTTCAGGATTTGAATCACATTCTGTAACTTGATACTAAGAAGTAATGAAGCAAGACAAGATAAACTTGGCATTTTTTGACATCAGAACAAAGCAGATTAAGAGGAGATCTGATTAATGTGTTCAAACTTATGAAGGGGTTTGATGGTAAAAACAAAAGAATTTATTCCAACAAACAGCACCTTGTGTAGACAAATCAAAGTTTACCGGAAGTGGATGACTACTTCAAAGTGAAAAAAATTAAACGAGATTAATCTTTCTGGCGGGACTGTTTCTTGAGGCAGAAATGGGGCAGAAGCACAGATCAGACATAATAAGGCAAACAGTCAGCTGCTGTGCTATATATGATCTTAAATATTAAAATTAAAATAGCTGCTCCAATTTACTGTGGATCAATGTTGCACCATAATTATGATTATTTCACCAACTTAGAATGCAAACAATCAATTCATGGAATAAATCTAATACTAACTAATCAATTTAACAGGTTAAATAGGCTCTTTTAAGGAGGCTATTCCCAGATATCTTGCAACTAATTTCATTAAGAGATTCAACACAATACTCGACAAGAGGCAAAATTGTAATTATTCAGGCTAAGCATTTTCTCAGCATTACAGTCAAGTGATACTTGTAATTCTCAAAATATTCTTCAATGTTCCTTATAAAACGAATAAATGGCTTTTATGTATTAGTTTATCACCATGACCATCAACTTTCATCTTTATAACATTTTCCTTTCTGTTACTGGTTAGCAGATCAGTGCCATTGTTACCCCTAGGCTTCACAATTTTAAGAAACTCCTGACCTAACAATGATCTTCCAGCCACCATGGAGTTCGGGTTTGCCACAACACTGCAGCCTGTCTAGTAAATTGCTGCAAGATTTCTTCACCCATCAGCCTTGCACTCACTGCCATCTATTGGCTCCTGGTTGAACAAGTTCAATTTTAAAATTAGTCTTGTTTTCAAATGCCTCCGTGTGCTCACTCCAATCTGCCTGTGTAATCTCCTCCAGCTTCACAAGTCTACCTGGAAATATATCAACTTCTCCACTTTGGGCATCTTGTGGATCTTTGATTTTAAATGCTACACAACGTGCTGCAGTGACCTCAGCCGCAAAGCCCCAAGTTGTGTAATTCTCTCTTTTAGCCTCTCTCCCACTCTACTTCTCCTGTCTTCTTTAAGACTCTCCTGTAACCATAGCACTTTCCTGCTTTAATATCTTTAATATGGCTCTGTCAGATTTTTTTAATATAAGGTACCTGGGAGACCTGAATGGATTAAGTTATAAGAACATGTTGTTGTTGCTTAAGAGAACCAATCTGGCTACAAAGACTAATTTTGAATGTGGAAAATAGTCAGCAGGTCAGGTCACAATTGTGGAGAGAGAAACTGAGACGAAAGGTCATCAATCCGAAACGTTAACCCTGTTTTCTCTCTCCAGATATTGCCTGATCTGCTGAGTGTTTTTAGCATTCTCTATTTTTAGTTCTGATTTCCAGCATCAGGAGTGTTTTGCCTTTCAGTGAACTGGGATATATCAATTCTGCATAATCATATACATTGAATGATTGACAATGAACTACATCTGTCAAAAACCATACCTTTCCTGCATTTTAGCTTGCTATCAGAAACACTCAGTTAAAATGATAGCAGGAAATTTACTGTCAAAACCTATCAGTGTATAATTTATATTCTAATGTTTTTATAATTAATTATAAATTTGGAGTTGGAGTTAAGAAGCTTGCCATTTGAAATCATGTTGACTATAGGCTATTATTTACTCTCACCTTTTTCAACTTGTCCAGATTCCAGATACGGAGTGAGGAAGAGCGGTTTCCCGGGGTCAACACCTACCGTTGGTGGAACAGAAACGTTGACACCTTTAAACATCTGACGAAGAATGGAAAACTTCCCAGAAGTGCAGCATGGTTGGACAGAGATGAGCACAATGGCAAACAGTCGTGCCTGCCACATCCTGAAGAAAGGGCATGGAAGTTATTTAGACTTGGAGCTAAAATAAGTTTGCACTTCTACAGTTGTAGAGTTGTAAATCACACAATAATTGTTTAACCGGTCTCATATAACACACCATTACATTACAGATATTTTAGGGCTATTTAAGAGACTCTTAGATAGCCACATGAATGATAGAGAAATCAAGTTCAAGTTAAAGTTTATTGTCATTCACCCATATGCTGTAAAACACATGGAGGAACGAAATGTCGTTTCCCCCAGACTCACACAACAGACGACATACATAGAACAGAGAACATACAATAAACACAGACAGCAAAATTGTGCAAGCGCAAATAGTGCAAAAAATGGTATACACAGGATACACAATTAGTGCAAGGTTAGTGCAAAACCAAATTGGACAAAGAAAATACAGAACTCAGTGCATAGCACTAAGTGTATAACCATGTTCAGCAGCAGCCAAAATTCTTATGCACTGTTGGAGGCCTATGTGGGAGGGAAGGGTTAGATAGATCTTAGAGCGGGATAAGGTGTCGGCACAACATTGTGGGCCGAAGGGCCTGTACTGTGCTCTAATGTTCTATGTTCTATGTACCAGTTAATCAGTTAATCTTAAAAATTGTAGGAGAGTGCTTTATAAATTCAATATTAATGCAGATGATGGACATTTATTGGTAATTATACTCTTGCATTACCAACATGCTGTGCTTCATTCTCCATCTAGATCAATCCTACTGTTCATTAATCAACCTCTGGGCTGAGAATTCGCAAATAGTTACTAATTGCACTTCTTTAACAGACACTGGTGACCTCAGATGGAATCAGGAAAAATCAATTTCCATGTGGCAGATTTGAATGGAGAGAAACTTTGAAGTTCAGAGACTGTACTTTTTTCTTATTTCCTTATAACATAGAAGGCTAGTTGGCCCATCGAATCTGTGTCTGCTGTCAGGAATCCCATCAATCCTATTCCTCCACTGCAGCTTTTCCTCTCCCCCCTCCAACACCCCTGATTCTCCCAACGGTCGCTTGCACAGAGGCAATTTACGGTAGCCAATTAACTTCACAATCAACACATCTTTGGTACGTGAGAGGAAATCAAAGTACTCGGAGGAGAACTTGCAAGCTCCCTACAGACAGCAGCGGAGATCTGTTATAGCACCTGAGGTGTCACTGTGCCATCCAGTAGTACTATGTTAAAGAAAGACGTATCTTTGCAAGAAATGCCAGAGGAAGTAAGAACACAGGAAAGACCAAGACGTCACTTGACTGATTCTGTATTAAAATAAAAAACTTCTCTTTACCAGAAACCACAACAGTTCTGACTCAGTGTTTGCTGACAAGCTGGGTAGTAGCAGCTGCTTCCAAAGTTCTACTTTTGCAGGGACCATGTTCCAATTTATTTGTCTTAATGCAAATCATTATACCTGAATTGACTGTTGCTTGCCTTGTCTGTACCTGTTTTATTTCCATAGAGGCTTTTCACTACAAATTCCTATCAATAGGAGATTGAAATGGCATGCTGCCCTCTGCAGGGCATTTAAACCTGTGTGAACAGGGCAAGCTTCACATACCCTGCCCAGGACAATGGAGAGTATGCTGCAGGGGAAATACAAGCTAGAGCAATAACTTCAAAGTGAATTGGATACCAAAACAAAACTGAAATGATTGAACTTAAAAGTGTGGAAGGAAAAGTTATATCGAAATTTTAAATCTCCACAAACAGTTAAAAGCTAAAGGAGTAAGTTGATGCACTTGTAATAGTGCCACAAGATTATTTCATGGCAATTAAGTTATCATCCCTCAAACAAAGGATTTCAGATGTTAGAGGTAGGCCCATTAGTAGCACTCTCACTTCTGAACGTATTCCCATTTCAGGCACAGAAGTTTCGGCTGACATCTGGTAGTGTAGCAGTTAGCATAACGCTATTACAGCGCCAGTGACCTGGGTTCAATTCCGGCCGCTATCTGTAAGGAGTTTGTATGTTCTCCCTGTGTCTGCCTGGGTTTCCTCCAAGTGCTCTAGTTTCCTCCCACATTCCAAAGGGTTAGGAAGTTGTGGGCATGCAATGTTGGCACTAGAAGCATGGCGACACTTGCGGGCTGCCCCCAGCACACTCTACGCAAAAGATGCATTTCACTGTGTGCTTCGATGTACCTGTGACTAATAAAGATATCTTAAGTGTTCCATTTTTGGAGGAATCATCAACTGGATAAAATAACTGGCTAGCTCATCAAATATGCCTAAACATTACTGCACCTTACTCAGATCCTATAAATCTTTAACTTACAATCAGTTTGACAAAATGCCTATAATTCCAAATGCTGGGTTTAACACTCAGATATTTCTGAATTGATATAAAATTAGCTGCTGAATAGAAAGCATCGTCCATTGTTATCTCGATATTAGACAAATTCTCTGAGCAGTAAACTGCACCAAAAGTACAGTCCTGGGTGTACATATAGACTCAAGTGAGAGCAAATAGCAACGCCAGAAACAGCTTGGCCCAGAATGAGAGTCAGGGGTGACTCTCAGAATGGGTGACTGGTCATCTGAGCAAAGATGCTGTCGGATCCAGTTATTTTCGAATCTGCAGGTTCTTTCAGGAGTCCAGGAATGAGCTGAAAACAACTTTGTGCTTCACAAAGTTTTATTGGAAAAGTTTAAAACAAAGAAACAGTCACAGAGCACATGGCACTAGCTTTACTACTGGAAGATGAGCCAAGACAAAGGAACTAAAATGAGCTAAGGCCAAGGAGGTGGAGGGTGGGGGGTGGGGATGGGGGGAGGCAGAAAGAGAGCAAGAGAAGCAAAAGAGAGAGAGAGAGAGAGAGATAGATAAAGCAAGAGGCAAGAGAGAGATTGAGGCAAGAGAGAGATTAACAAAAAAAACCACACCTTTTATACCTAAGAGGTACTCCTTAGCTAACAATAGTCCAATCAGAAAACCTATTAGGTACCTGTGGCAAAACCAACCAATGACAAAACACGTATTCACCTGATGGACGAACCAATAAGCTAGGAAGTGGCCATTCCTTGAGCAACCACTTGAGGTGTATTAACTACTATACATGTTTTAAAAAACTACTTAAAACAGTCGAATCCAACAATGTTGACAACCAAGTCACTCCTTTTGCACACGGTGAACACTTCCACAGTACCCCAGGGTTCAATGGAAAGGTCATTGTGTATAAACTCAATGTTTATACATTGGTATAAACATTGGTGGCATGGTAGCATAGCAGTTAGCGTAATGCTATTACAGTGCCAGTGACCTGGGTTCAATTCCTGCTGCTGCCTGTAAGGAGTTTGTACGTTCTCCCCGTGTGTCTGTGTGGGTTTCCTCCGGGTGCTCCGGTTTCCTCCCACATTCCAAAGACGTACAGGTTAGGAGCTGTGGGCTTGCTATGTTGGCGCCGGAAGCGTGGTGACACTTGCGGGCTGTCCCCAGCACATTCTTAGCAACGCAAAAAGACATATTTCACTGTGTGTTTCGATGTACTTGTGACTAATAAATAAATATCTTATCTTATCTTAAATGATATAAACCATAAGAAACAAAACAGCAAAGCTATCGTCTAATTAAGGGACCCTTATTAACAAGCAAACCAAGGCTTAACAGACTGGAAAAATTCTTGACAACATCATGAAAAGATAAAAATTCATATTCAATGAAACCTGGATCATGTGGGACACAATTTAAATTCAGAACTTTCACTCGGCCTATTGACATAAGCAGGGATTAAATGTTCCAAATGTGAAGTCCTGAAACTGGGGTTCTGTATCACCCACAGCTCAGGCATCTTGGGAACCAATTGGTCATGAATTTTACGTGCACATTTTTTTCACTGCATACTACATCAGTAGCAACCGACATATTGACAAAGGGCTTCCTGGTTGTTGAAAACCAATATCCTGAGATATTTGCAATTGCAAGGGACTTCACTCCCTGAGCTGCCAGTTTGATGGGGACCCAGCAGATCATGATGTCTGGGAAACCATCACAGTGCTTCCAACCTGCCCCACTCCACTCGTCCCTCTGTCAGTGAGCCATCATGGCAGACTAATAAATGGCTACTCTCGGACAACCTAGCTCCTAAATCCCAGGAGTCACTGTAGCTACACCAGAATCAACACACTCAACCCACGTACCAATTTCCTACAGCAATGCTTCTGCTGCATGGACTGCTCATGATGCCCCTTGCATTGCACTGTTAAGCTGGTCTCCAGATCCCTGGAAGCTTGTTCCATCCTCCACAAGCTGCCAATAACATAGGCTCAGCCATGGAGAAAGCAGAGGAACAGAAAATGCTGGCAAAACTTAGCAGGCCAGGTAACACTTGTGGATAGAGAAATGAGTATCATTTCAGGTCTGAGGTCTTTCATCAGAACTGTGATCAATTAGGTTTCTTGGAATATCAGAATCAGGTTTATTATCACTGACATATGTCATGAAATTTGTTGTTTTGCAAAAGCAAAACAACAAATTAAGTATAAGTTACAAAATTAAATAAATAGTGCAAAAGAGGAATAAGGATCAGGATGTGGAAGGGTGGGTTAGTAAGTTTGCTGATGACACGAAGGTTGGTGGTGTTGTGGATAGTGTAGAAGGTTGCTGTAGGTTACAACAGGACATTGACAGGATACAGAGCTGGGCTGAGAAGTGGCAGATGGAGTTCAACCCAGAAAAGTGTGAAGCGATACACTTTGGAAGATCAAATATGAAGGCAGAAGGCAAGGTTAATGGTAGGACTCTTTGGAGGAACAGAGGGATCTTGAGGTCCACATCCATAGATCCCTCAAGGTTGCCGCACAGGTTGATAGGGTTGTCAAGAAGGCATATGGTGTGTTGGCCTTCATTAATTGGGGTATTGAGTTCAAGAGCCGCAAGGTAACATTGTAGCTCTACAGAACTCAGGCTAGACCACACTTGGAGTATTGTGTTCAGTTCTGGTCGCCTCATTATAGGAAGGATGTGGAAGCTTTAGAGAGGGTGCAGAGGAGATTTACCAGGGTGCTGTCTGGATTGGGGAGCATGTCTTATGAGGATTGGCTGAGTGAGCTGGTGCTTTTCTCTTTGGAGAGAAGGAGGATGAGAGGTGACTTGATAGAGGTGTACAAGATGATAAGAGGCATAGATCGAGTGGACAGAGACTTTTTCCCAGGGCGAAAATGAGTAACATGAGGGGGCATAATTTTAAGGTGATTGGAGGAAGGTATAAGGGGGATGTCAGAGGTAAGGTCTTTTTACACAGAGAGTGGTGGGTACATGGAACGCACTGCCGGCAGAGGTTGTGGGGGCAGATACATTAGGGACATTTAAGAGATTCTTAGATAGACACATGAATGATAGAAAAATGGAGGGCTATGTGGGAGGGAAGGGTTAAATAGATCTTAGAACAGGGTAAAACGTCGGCACAACATCATGGGCCGAAGGGCCTGTACTGTGGACCATTCAGAAATCTGATGGCAGAGGGGAAGAAGCTGTTTTGGAAACATTGAGTGGGGGTCTTCAGTCTCCATTGCAACTGATACTGTAAGAATTGGAGCTGGTTTATTATTGTCACTTGTACTGATCTACGGTGAAAAACGTTTGCACAGATCAATTCATTACAACAGTGCATTAAAGTTGTACAAGGTAAAATAGAGTGCAGAATACAGAACTTAAGGAATAATATTTATTGGTCATGCTGAAGTCTTTCTGTTCTTTTGAATCCTGACTCTGACTGACAACTGACACATCTTTAAATACACATTGGTTTTATCTGGCATTTGGTGATACTGAGACATTCCAAGCAAAGAGAACAGGGAAATAACTGCGAAGTAAAACATTCCTCGACCACAGACCACGTGCCTGATCACACGCAACAACCACATGATGAAGCTGCTTTCAATACCTCCAAATAGAATCATCGAGACTAGGACAAAGTCACGAACATATGTAGGAATTCGTACTGTTTTCTCCCTTTGTGTATTTTAAAATTATGAATAAGTTTATTTTTGAAATAAAACTCACAAGAAAATACCTTAAACAAATAATAAAATGCAGAGCAAAATATCGATTATATTTCCAGATAATTTCTGACTGCTGGTTACTGGCAACAGATAGTTGCAGAAAGTATTTGTGGAGGATTTCGGTCACTCACCCCATTCCCCAGGACGCCTGCCTCAGATGGGAAGGGTTAACCCACTGGCAGAAGCGCTCTGGGGCTGACCAGCACTCAGTGAGGGAGGTGTCCCGGTCGGAGAAGGAAGCAGGAACACATTCCCATCGGTGAGCGGCACTCAGCCTGCCCGGGGAGGGCTGACCTTCAGGGGACACAGAAGACAGGGGTAGAACTCTCTGGGCTGCAGCGGGCAATCCGACAGCGAGTAGCCCAGCGTGGGCGTGCGGGACCCCCCCGCCCCCCACGGGACCCAGCGTGGGCGTGCGGGACCCCCCACGGGACCCAGCGTGGGCGTGCGGGACCCCCCACGGGACCCAGCGTGGGCGTCCGGGACCCCCCACGGGACCCAGCGTGGGCGTCCGGGACCCCCCACGGGACCCAGCGTGGGCGTCCGGGACCCCCCCCCCCCCCACGGGACCCAGCGTGAGCGTGCGGGACCCCCGTAGGACCCCAGCCTGGGTGTGCGGGACTCCGGCTCCCTGCCCCACTCAGCCCCGCCGACAGCGGCCCGGCCGGACCCTCCCACGCTCTCGGCACCGAACTCACCCGCTTCCAGAAGGCTGAGGGACTCTTCCCCCTGAGCCAGCTGCTTGTTTCCGGGCCTGGGAGAGAGTGTGTGTGTGTGTGTGTGTGTGTGTGAGAAATCCACTCCCTCTCCAGCTCCTCCGCTGCCACCGACAGGGGTCACTTAGCTCTCCTTTTTCACTTCCATAGAAAGCCAACTGCATCCCAGCCCTAAACCCAGATACCTGATACACTGGGCAGATACCCGGGTACCCGATGCACCACACACCCAGGTGGCAATGCCAATCTGCGCTGCATTTCTACAGATGAACGGTGGAGAGCATTTTGACTGGTTGTATCACCGCCTGGTATGGAGGCTCCAAATGCGTGGGATCGGATTGCAAGAGGCTGCAGAGGGTTGTAGACTCGGCCAGCTCCATCACGTTACCTACCATCGGGGAGGAGGTAAGGGAGTCTGAAGACCCACGCTCAACGATTCAGGAACAGCTTCTTCCCCTCCACCATCAGATTTCTGAAAGGTCCATGAACACTACCTCATTATTTAGTGTAGCGGTTAGTGAGACCTGGGTTTCTTTGTAACTGTAACACCTTACCATGCATTCTGTATTGTTTTCCCTTGTACTACCTCAATGCACAATATAATGAATTGATCTGAATGAATGGTCTGCAAGACAAGTTTTTCACTGTAGCTCGGTATATAAGACAAGATATCTTTATTAGTCACATGTACATTGAAACACACAGTGAAATGCACCTTTTTGCGTAGAGTGTTCTGGGGGCAGCCCGCAAGTGTCGCCACGCTTCCGGCGCCAACATAGCAATGCCCACAACTTCCTAACCTGCACATCTTTGGAATGTGGGAGGAAACCAAAGCTCCTGGAGGAAACCCACGCAGACAGAGGGAGAACGTACAAACTCCTTATAGACAGCGGCCGGAACTGAACCTGGGTCGCTAGAGCTGTAATAGCGTTACACTAACCGCTACACTACCATGCCTGATGAACTCTACCATGCCTGATTAACACTACCATGCCACCAATTTACCAATTTTAATTTACCACTCGACTAGGTGAGGCACAGAAGGATACAGACAGTGCGAGCAACTGCGATAAGTGTAGTAAGGCAAAAAGTCCGGTATACACATGTTGGGCCAAAGAGCCCGTTTCTCTACGACTCTACACTTTTTACGAAAATGAGAGAAGGGCCAAAGGCACGACAGACCAAATAGCAAAAGATCTATTGTTGGAAAATTACTAAAATCTATAACTGAGAAAAAAATTTGACTGAATGCTAACATTGTTCAGGTGATCCAAGACAGGCAACATTCATTTGTAAAGGAACAAAAAACATGTTTTAATGAAGGATCCTTGACCTGAAATAACATTTCTGTTTCTCTCTCTACTGAGGCTGCTTGACCAGCTGAGCACTTTCAGCATCCTTTGGTTTTGCTTCATTTGTAAAGTGTTGGCCCAGTCTGACAAGTGTGAATCTTGGACCAGAGCACAGACACACTGAGCTGAGGGGCTGGATGCACTTTATATGCAATCCTGAAGCAACATGACGGTCATGGCTGCTATGGTAGTGTGACTGCATTCATTTGAATGCAGTCACCAGTCTTAAGGCACGGTAGTGTAGCAGTTTGTGTAACGCTATTACAGCGCCGGTAACCTGGGTTCAATTCTGGCTGCTGCCTGTAAGGAGTTTGTACGTTCTTCCCGTGTCTGTGTGGGTTTCCTCCAGGTGCTCCGGTTTCCTCCCACATTCCAAAGATGTACAGGTTAGGAAGTTGTGGGCATGCTATGTTGGCGCCAGAAGTGTGGCGACACTTGCAGGCTGCCCCCAGAACACTCAACACAAAAGATGCATTTCACTGTGTGTTTCAATGTACATGTGACTAATAAAGATATCTTGTCTTATAAAAAGGTTAGTGCAGGTAAAAGTTTTGCAGTTTTTATTTTACATAACTTTAATGTTTTAATTAATTTATATTACAAATGTGTTTAAGTAAATTTATTATTTTTAATCAGTTCAAATTATTTTTAATTTTTCACAATTTAAATACCTTTTAATTCTTTGTCAAAGTCGTGTTTATTGTTACATGCACAAGTACATGTGTGCACAGGTGCAGTGAAAAACTTACTTGCAGCAGCATCACAGGCACAGAGCATCATATAAGCAGCATTCACAAGAAAAACATAAATTTACACAATTTTTACAAGAACACAATAATAACAAAATTAAGTCCATTTTAATTTAATATAAAATTTTGTCTTAATTTCTCTATGATATTTAAAAGTATTTTTAACAACAGTAAGTTGTCAAAAGTCCATCAGGATGAGCTGGGGTAGGCCCTCAAGATCCAGTTCTTGAGGTCTAGTTAACATTTGCTGACTGCTTACCTCAGAAGAACAAACCTATGGGGCTGCAGGAATTCCATGGGGATAAGAACCAGGTGCTGGGCTGGAGCAAGCATGATCCAGTCCATCGTTTATTTTGATGTGATAGAGTCATAGAGGGATACAACATGGAAACAGACCCTTCAGTCCACAGAGTCTGTACCAGCCATTGGACACCCATTTTTACACTAGTCCATTCTGCTTTCACCACATTCCCCAGGTTCCTTGATGTTACTCTTTGATGGAAGTAAAGTGTTGAAAGGAAACTAGTGTCAGGCACGATCTATCCTATTGATGTCTCCCCACAATTTTGTATACCTCTGTCAGATCCCCCTCAATCTCCTCTGTTCCTAGGAAAACAAATGCAGTCTCAGCCACCTTCAGTGATCTTCGGACTTGTACTCCAAGGTCTCTCTGTTCCTCAATACTCCTTTGAACAATCTACAATCGTAACAACATGTAGTGAAAGGTTTCTACAACGCTTTCCACAATTGTAAAAACATGCAATGAAAGGTTATTGATATTGGTACTAAACTCTTCACAGACTAATTTGTTTGAAGGAATAAAATGTGAATTGCGATTCTTTCACTGATCATGTTTATTTTAATGGATGAGAAGTTACAGTCAAAATTATGCTGAGGATATCAGGTTCACCATAACTCGCCCAGAATTTGCACTGTAATAACAACTTACAGAGCCAAAAGGGCTGCAACCCAGTCAAACCCGCAAAGCCAGAAGTAGCTGCCGCAGATGCAGGTTTGCAGAAATGGCTTCTCAGTCTGATTTGTTTAAATGAATAGCATGGGGGGACATTTCTGTACTCCCATGGCAAGTAGGAATTAACTTGCCCAAAAAGTTACAATTTGTCCATTTCTGTGTAAGTATTCCCTTTAATGGCATGATATCTGAGGGTCATTGAATCATACAGCACAGAAACAGGCCCTTCAACCCATCATGTCTATGCCAACCATCAGGTACTCATCTACATTAATTCCATTTACCAGCACTGGTCCGTACCTGCTAAGCCTTGGTGATTCAAGTGCTTGTCCAGATGCTCCTTAACTGTTGAAAGAGTACCTGCCTACACCACCTTCACACTGAGTTCCAGATTGCAACCATCCTCCGGGTTAAAAAAAAAATCTCCTGACCTTATACCTATGCCCTCTGTTCTTAGGTAATCTTGCCATGCAGGAAGTTTCTTACTACCTATCCTATTGATGTCTCCCCACAATTCTGTATACCTCTGTCAGATCCCCCTCAACCTCCTCTTCCTAGGAAAGCAAATGCAGTCTCAGCCACCTTCAGGGATCTTCGGACATGTACTCCAAGGTCTCTCTGTTCCTCAATGCTCCTTTGAGTCCTACTATTCATGGCATATGTCATATCTTTATTTGAGCCTCCAAAATGCATCACTTCACACTTATTAGGATTAAATTTCACTTGCCATTGCCATGCCAAACTTACCAGTTGATTGATCTCATTCTGCAGCCTAAGTCTTAATTAATGACTAACCATCTTGGCACAGACAATTAACAATTGAAGTGGAGTCTCATATCCTCAGTTTTTACTTGCTGGAGAATTATTTAAGTGTCTTTATTTCTCTCATAATCCCACATCTATTCTTTGTTCTTTTTCATCTCATTTGACATTAAGCGCAAAATCCAAAATTATATTCGCTGCTTGCAACTGAACTCTGCTCTTTTATTTCACAATATTTTAATGATTCAAGGCACACACAGCTGCCTGCCTCTTCAGATATTCCCTAACTATCATGCAGAGATCACCTGATTACTCACGCACAGCAATTTGCTGTGCAAATGCTCGTGGAAATTAATTTGCACAGGCCATTCATTCAATGGGTTCAGTGAATTCTGACCAATTATCTTTGCAATAGATTTCTCAATAAAGATACTCTGAAGTAAAATCATTTACATTAAAGGAAAGTAAGGTCACTGGGACCACAAACAGGATCTTATCTCATCAGTTGTTTATTTGGGATTTCCCAAAAAATAGTAAGCTAAATCCTTTTATAAGCTGCAGGGGAGGTTTTTATCTGCTTTAAATCAAATATGATAGCCTTTGGTTCAAACTAATGTCGTTGAAAATGCTAACTCAGATTCTGCAGCCTTACATTTTTTAAGTGATGTTGCAGGATTTTGCAATCAAATAATGGTTCTGTTTTGGCATTATTTTGCCTTAAATTTTACACATATTTCAGATGAAGAACAGATACTGTGGTTAAATTTGAGTAAGTGCTGCTTCACAGAAACAATATTTTGCAGACTGTCTCACAATTGACAGGTATTGAATATTGTGAAGTTGCTGTATGTGGGCAATAAGTAAAATCAAAACCTGACACATAATTAAGCTAAAAAAATGTAATTATCATTTTAAGGATGGAGAAAATGTCAATGTCTTCCGGTCAATGTCTTTGTTACTGAAATGTAACATTGACTAGAAGACATTCCTTTAGCTTTTGAATTTTTCAGCTAGATTTTAAAAAATCTAGTTTAATGATTTTTCTTAATTTCCTTTGTCTCTTTCTTTTCTGTTCCTTGATCCAATTATCTTTCCTACTCTTTATTTCACTTTCTTCACTTGATTTGACATTGAATTCATTTACTTTGCAATTCAGTTCTTCCTGTGTTTACTTCCCAGTCTTTAAATCCTTGGTCAAGGACTTAATCCCAAATAATCCCAAAGGATTACCCTGTTTGTTCGGGTCTCAGCAGCCCTTGCTGTGCAACAACATCTTTCAGCAACACTGATTTGATCAGAAGGGTACAGGGCACATTCTGCTTGATGTCTTGCTAAAACAAAGTCCAACCCAATATCAAGGGGGAAACAAATCAAATTTTGGGAAGTAGTAATTCAGCCAATCTGCTTTCAAAAACCATGACTAGGTATGAACATAGAACATAGAACATTACAGCACAGTACAGGCCCTTCGGCCCACGATATTGTGCCGACATTTTATCCTGCTCTAAGATCTATCTAACCCTTCCCTCCCACACAGCCCTCCATTTCTCTATCATTCATGTGGCTACCCAAGAGTCTCAAGTGTCCCTAATGTATCTGCCCCCACAACCTCTGCAGGCAGTGCGTTCCACGTACCCACCACTCTCTGTGTAAAAAAACTTACCCCTGACATCCCCCTTATACCTTCCTCCAATCACCTTAAAATTATGCCCCCTCGTGTTAGAATGAATGGTGATTGAAGGGGAATATAAGTTCATACATGAAAAGGAAGAAGCAGCTGGGTGATGACACTGTGCTCAGTGAACACTGTTTCTCAATTTCAGCAGAGGAAGGGAAATTAAGGGAGTAAAACTGAGAGAATTGGCCAAAACTGTTCAATTTGTGTGATGTGTATAATTACCTAGAATCAGAAAGTGCAAAGTGTTCCAAGCCACTTTCTTTGCTGATGTTTATAAGATATCTTTATTCGTCACATGTACCGTATATCGAAACACACAGTGAAATGCATCTTTTGCGTAGAGTGTTCTGGGGGCCACCCACCAGATACACTCCCATTCCAATGCTTCATCCCACCCTATCAGAAGAGTTGTTTATTCCCTTGTCTTGTATGTACTTACCAATTGTCTTTTTGAAAACATCCAAGCAAATTAGCTTAACCATATCCAGTGGTAGTGAGCTCCACACTCTTGCCACTGTTTGTGTCCAGAGGAAGCAAAGTCTGGTCTGGAAAACAGTAAATGAGCAATTGGAGCTTTTTGGGCAGGAATAGTTGGGGAATAGTTCAAACACATTCCCACAATAGGACATCCAAAGCTAAAACTCCCTGAATAACGAAGGATGTGGAGATTTTATAAAAGAAGGAAATGGGCATTTATATCAAATGTCAGGTACAAAATTTAGGAGAAAAACAATGGAATGGAGGAACTCAGCAGGCCAGGCAGCAACTGTGGAGAAAAACAGGCGGTCGAAGATGCTGCCTGGCCTACTGAGTTCCTCCAGCATCATTGTGTTGTTCATCTCGATTCCAGCATCTGCAGTCCTTTGTTTCTCTAACGACAGAATAGAGATTGTGCAGGGAGAATTGTAAAAGGGCTTCAAGAAGGACAAAGGGAGAGTGGTAAAAGTTCAATGGGTGCAGATGCCACCAGATCTGCTGAGTATTTCCAGCAATTCCTGTGTATTAGATTTCCAGCAACTGCCGTGTTCTGCGTCCCACACTCCCCACATTTTTCTCTCTCTACTGCCCTCATTCAGCTCCCTCCTGAGGACCAACCAACAATGATTAACAGACCTCACCTCTCTCTTAGGTGGCATTGTCAGCACTGGGTCAACTAGACAACCTTCGTCTCCATCCTGTCCTGCACATTCCCTTTATTGTCTCTGTCTCTCCCTGTCTGCAGTTTAAAATGCCCTTGTTTTTCACTTTTCCAGTTCTAATGAAAGGTCATTGTCCTGAAATGTTAAATCTATTTTTCTCACTTCACAGATACAGCTTGACCTGATCGTTATCTCCAACATTTTCTGTTTTCACAACACATCAATCCCATGTGGATTTATGTCCTGAATCCTCATCGCCATTGAGTCCAGGAATTCCAGTTCTAACAACTTTCAAGAAGCTCAATACCAGCCAGGATAGTACGGTATGCTTGATTGACACCCCATTCACCACCCTACACATTAATTTCCTGCAACATCAGGATACGATGGCTTCAATACAAACCATGCATGAAAACACAACTGTTACCTACTTGGGGTGTTCCAGCAGCACCTCTTGTATTCAAAACAGCTGTCTCCAAGGAGGACAAAGGTAGCAGACACCTGAGGAACTCCCTGTCAAACAGCATAGTGGGAGTATCTGCACCAGAATGGCAGCAGCTGTTCAAGGAAGTGGTTTACCACCTTCTCACAGACAATTAGGGATGGGCAATAAATGCCGGTATTGCTGGCAAAGCCCACGTCCCATAAGTTAACAAAAAAATTGAAAATGACAGAACAAATTGATGAAGAGTTAAGAAAGTGTATTTGATTTGGTTTTGAAAACAGGGCATTGAGTACAAAAATAGGAAAGTTGTACATAATCAAAGACCCAACCCACCCGGGACATTCCCTCTTCGCTCCTCTTCCATCAGGTAGAAGATACAGGAGCCTGAGGGCACGTACCAACAGGCTTAAGGACAGCTTCTACCCCACTGTGATAAGATTATTGAACAGTTCCCTTATACAATGAGATGGACTCTGACCTCAGGATCTATCTTGTTGTGACCTTGCACCTTATTGCACTGCACTTTCTCTGTAGCTGTGACACTTTACTCTGTACTGTTATTGTTTTTACCTGTACTATCTCAAGGCACTCTGTACTAACTCAACGTAACTGCACTGTGTAATGAATTGACCTGTACGATCGGTATGCAGGACAAGTTTTTCACTGTACCTCGGTACAAGTGACAATAATAAACCAATTCCAATAAATCTTCACAACTCACTGTTGGGCTTCAGCTGGAGTGTTGTGTAAAATACTGCGCAATGCACATTCAGATGGTTGTTCATACTTGGAGAGGATACAGAGGAAGTTTACAAGGATGATATCAGGAAAAAGAAAATTTAATTAATGTGGAAAGATTATAGAAGCTAGGATTGTCCTCCTTGCATTAATAAAGATGAAAGCCAGACCCAAACAGAGAGGAACTCTTTTATTTAGTCAGCAGAGATCAGAAGAACTAGAGGGGAACTTTGATTTTTCTCACATGAATGTTTGATAAGCTTGGGAATTTACTACCTGCAAACAGATTCCATAGGAATTTTACAAAGCGGTTCGGCTTGCTCTTGAAGATGATTCGTTTGCAGGATTATGGAGAAAAAGCTGGGATATGGGATTAAACAGGATGGACCTTTCACAGAGGAACA
This sequence comes from Pristis pectinata, assembly GCF_009764475.1. Classification (NCBI taxonomy): domain Eukaryota; kingdom Metazoa; phylum Chordata; class Chondrichthyes; order Rhinopristiformes; family Pristidae; genus Pristis; species Pristis pectinata. Next base: position 108,874,712 of record NC_067409.1, read on the forward strand.
ACGGACTGAATGGCTTTCGGCAGTGTGTATGATTCTGTGAATCTCTGATTCTAAATGGATGATAATGAACGTGTAAAGATGTGATATTATTTTCCTCCTTTTAATTCCTTGACATTTATCAGTGATGTAATAAAACTTTCCTAATGGTATCAACAATAGCCATCCAACTGAGATGTCAAAAAGTGTATGCATTCCACACAATCCCACCAGATGGAGCTCTGGTATTTTGAAGCATGTAGATATCTTTATTAGTCACATGTACATTGAAACACGGTGAAATGCATCTTTTTGCATAGTGTTCTGGCGGCAGCCCACAAGTGTCGTCATGCTTCCGGCACCAACACAGCATGCCCACAACTTCCTAACCCGTACGTCTTTTGGAATGTGGGAGGAAGCCGGAGCACCCGGAGGAAACCCATGCAGAAACGGGGAGAACGTACAAAACCCTTACAGACAGCGGCCGGAATTGAACCCGGGTCGCTGGCATTGTACAGCATTACGCTAACCTCTACACTACTGTGCATGTATTGAACATTCATATTCAATATATGAATATCCTTGATGTTTTCTGTTTGCCACCCCTATTTCCTATTGTCCAAATGTATGTACAATTTTTGACATTTGGAAACACCCATAAATAACACATAATAATGCAGCTGTTTAGATTATCTTTACACATGGAAAGTGGCTCAACGTGCCTCTTTGAAGGAGATGTTCGTATTATTCTTGCTCCCGCACTCTTTCCTCACAGAGCTGCAAATCTTTTCTCTTAAGTATCCATTCAATTCCCTTCTGAGAATTACCATTGCATTTGTTTCCACCAATGCATTCTTAAATCTATATAACCTTTTTACTGAAGCAACTGCCAATGGAAGTAGTTCATCAAATTTACTCCATTGAAACTCATTGTACTTCTGAAAACCTCTTTTTAATCTTTACATAAACTTTCTCTGCTCAAAGGAAAATTTAGGTTCTCTTGTTTCCTCAAGCAAATGAGGCCCCCATCCCGTGTATCATTCTGATCAGTCTCTTCCGCATCCTTTCCAAGTCTTAATATGCTAAAGTGCTATGCCCAAAATTTGATACATATTCTGATGTTGTCAAACCTGTAACCTATAAATGTTTAACATAACATTGTGGCATTCAAAAATTCACTTAATTAAACAGCTTTCTATCAAAAACCTGATAACTTGAAAGATTCTAACTCAGTCTTCCGTGTGGTAAATTGGTTTATTATTGTCACATGTACCGAGGTAGAGTGAAAAACTTGTCTTGCATACCATTTGTACAGATCAATTCATTGAGGTAGTACAAGATAAAACAATAACAGAATGCAGAATAAAGTGTTACGGCTACAGAGAAAGTGCAGTGCAGGTAGACAATAAGGTGCAAGGTCATAACGGTAGATTGTGAGGTCAAGAGTCCATCTTATTGTACTAGGGAACTGTTCAATAGACTTATAACAGTGGGATAGAAGCTGTCCTTGAGCCTGGTGGTAGGTGCTTTCAGGCTTTTGTATCTTCTGCCTGCAGGGAGAAGAGAGAATGTCGAGTGTGGGTGGGGTCTTTGATTATGTTAGCTGCTTTACCGAGGCAGTGAGAAGTGAAGACAGGATAGACTCATGTGTATGTGCATCATGCTGGGTGAGTGTAACTGGCATCATCCGTGCTATTTTCCTTCTCATGTGTACATGGTCTTTGAATGTAGCAAACGTTGGAATATTGAAGCAGGCCTACATTGAAGGTTGAAGCTTCTGCGTTACTTTAAAGGCCACTCCTTAGTGGGGTGGCAGCCACAGAATCCAGCAGTGAAGATTCTTCCAAAATAGATTCTTCCTTAAGATAAGTTTCTATTTTCTATTAAAAATCCTCCAGGATTTCTCCTATCCAATGCTTCCCCACACTTTCACTTAACCTGCACCACCAATCCCTTCCATTGCCCTTTCAGTGTCTTGCATGGCTCCTCAATTTGTTCCAGCCCTACATTTATCATTACCTATCATTCAATTTGTCAGTCACCTGATCATTCTCTCCCTGGTCCCACCCAAAACTTTCCCCCACCAATCCTTTCCCCCTCCTCCCATGATTTTCTATCCCCATACCTAAATTTAGTCCTGACCTCCACTGTTTTTTTTACCTCACCTCCCAATTTTTCCCAGATTCCCGAACCCAGACCTTGTCCAAAGTGAGATATCAGAAGCAGGCTTACCACATGGTTGGTGGTGAATGTGTATGTAAAGCTTAGGACTGGCTGAGGATCATGGGGCTAGAAATCCTTCATGTGTTGAAAAATATATTGTTCATCACTGATCTCTGCTTTCTGCTTCTCAGCTGATGTCACATCAATGTTGTCACTGCCCTGTTTAATTCTATCAGCTTCACAATTGAAAATCTTCTTGGAACATGCTTTTTTAACAAATGCCTTTTGGAAATCCATGTACATAAGATCAATAACACTGCCTTCATCAATTCTGCCTGTTGTGTAATCAAAGAATTGAATATCCTTTGTCAAATATGATTTAGTTTAACACAACTTGGTTGTCATTTTTTTTAAAGATATCTTTATTAGTCACATGTACATCGAAACACAGTGAAATGAATCTTTTTTTGTGTAGAGTGTTCTGGGGGCAGCCCGCAAGTGTCGCCGTGCTTCCGGTGCCAACATAGCACGCCCACAACTTCCTAAATTGTATGTCTTTGGAATGTGGGAGGAAACCGGAGCACCCGGAGGAAACCCACATAGAGGTGGGGAGAACGTACAAACTCCTTACAGACAGTGGCCGGAATTGAACCCAGGTCACTGGCGCTGTAATAGTGTTATGCTAGCCGCTACACTACCGTGCCTGCCCTTTTTTTTCAAGGGCACTGGAAGCCAACACTTGTTGATTGGGAGGGTGCCCAGAGTCTCTGAGTATAGGCAAAGGAAGAACATCCTGTTTCCATCAAGATGCCAGCAATGAATAAATACTCCGCAATGGCTGTGCATGTCAAAAGACAGATGTAGAGTAACTCTGACTTCAACAGAGAATAAAGTTCAACAACCTGACCCAAGAGAAAAAGGTAAGAATCCTTTTCTCAGAATGTCAGTTTTAACATAGCCATTCTGCAATACCAGCATCATTGAAAATACTTATCTCACCACTTCACATCCCTCTTCAGTTTGCTGTTATCGATATCTTGGGCAGAGGGAAAGTTAACGCTGTTGTAGAAGATGAGGCTGTAGGAATACGGTGCCTGAATAAACATTCATTTCCTTATTGCTCAACTTTCTCCCTTAGTCAGCCTTTGTTTAACCTAATCCGACATTGAGCAATCAGAGTTTTGCGATGATGCCTTTTCCTACTATTTATTTTTTTATATTCTGTTTTACTAGGATCTAATGAAGTCCGGTAGGAAGGAAGAAAGAAAAATCTGCAGCAGAAGACATGCTATTACTCACTCTTAACCTTGCAAGGGCAGTTCAGAAATTGGCAACCCTTTGTACCGCTTGATGCAGTGAGAACAGGTATGTAGGAACAAGGGCAAAAGGGAGCTCATTCCAGGATTCTCCTTAATGGTAGGGTAAAGCTTGTGTCTTGGCTCTGCTGTAGAGAACATAGATGGAGACTTCAAGAATCGAGCGTTCAAAAGTCAAGTCTGAGTTGAATACTGGGAATTAGTAAGTGTGCTAATCATAAGCCATGCAAATGATAGAGAATCTGTGAGCAACTTGTGTGTGGTATTTACACATGGTATTGAGATAATGCACTTAACATGTAGTACATGGTAACTTCTGTGCAGTCAGTAGACCAGGCTGCTATGGAGGACTTAGTGGTATATCATTGTACGGCCCCCTGGCTGTTGGGGAAGTCAGTGACATTGGCACCATAGGGGAGGGTGACGTCAAATCTGGCTCTACACCCTCATCCTGAATGGGTCTTGTGGCCACAGTCAGCAGGTCTGCCTCATTAGGTCTTAATTCCTATTTCGTTGGAGGGTCCCAGCAGCTTTCTGCATACCATGTCCACAAGGTGCTAAAGAGCAAATCCTAGAGCACTGGAGTCATTAAGAACGTGTAAGACAAGTGCCAGGAAGTTGCACTAGCATAAATGACTGAATTTCCCTTTTGAAATATTTGCTGTCCTGAATTGGTTTGGTGAATAACAGTTGTCTATGTCATGACTTTTTACTGCAAGCTACTTCCTTATCTTCAAGTTGACTTACTGCCAAGAGATGAGGTAAATTGTGGAACTGCTGGTGAAGGGAAAACACAATTTTTTCAGCTTTCCTTCCACTGCAGCTAGACCAATGGCTTTGGCTCTGCAGAGAGTAGGAATACCTATTGCAATGGGCCACAACGAGCTTGTACGGAACTCATCTCCAGACCCTGGAATAATCTCGAAAGGAGGCCTTAAGGCTTTGGTTTCTGGGCTCAGACTGGCAGAAGGAATTGATTGTATTCCATTCTCCATAGGCAAGTATTGAAAAGGTGATCTTTGTTCCCTGACAGACAGCCTCTGAACTAACTTGAGGTGAAAGAGAATGGAGATTATGGCATCCTGACAACTTCCAGCAAGACTAGCTCAGACCTGCCTGCCATTATCTACAAGCTAGATGGACAGTGATTGAAATGTCTTCCTCCTCTCTTAGCCTCTCCCACTGGAGCACATACGAAGCCCTGAATCAGAGATTGCCGGATTTGTGGGAAGTCCAGAGCCCTATTCTTGTGTGTGATGTTGTCCATGAGGAAAGATATGAAGTCATGGCTTTGGCAAAGAATATGTCAATCACCTGGTAAATACAGGTCTTTACAGGTTTTTGGGTAACTGATCCCGTGAAATAGGTTGTAGATCACGGACATTGACGGCAAGAATATATTTTTCTGTGGCAGCTGTCGATGTTGGATTCAGCGGCAGAGCTCTGTGATAGCCTTTGTGATAAGATGCGTATTACTGTGGGTTATTCCCACGTGAACCAGAGGGATGATGGTCTGGCCCCGTACATTCCTGCAGGCGTGGACTCCTGTGACCATCCTCCTCCTGACTGCGGACACTGCTCACTGTGGTCCAGCCTGCCCCACTTCCCAGCCAACTACTGTGATGCAAGCACCAAGCCCACGAAAATAAGTCCGAAGTTTGCCACTCGTCCGTGGATCAAAGCCACTAGCTAACTTGGCAAATTAACATTGGAAGCAATTACTGTCAGTTCTTACAATCAAAACACCAAAAAAACCCTCAAAAGCAGCGGACTGACAGTCCAAATAAAGCAACCAATGATTTGCCTGACAGCAGTTAATGGTTCCTTCAAGCTCGTCACGCCCATGATCTTTGTGATTGACACAGAATGGGTGAGTAGGAAGCCACAGCTATTGAAAAGGCCATGTGTGTCATGAAAGAAATGCAGAACACCGTTCAGCCTGCTTTGATAAGTGTCTGCCATTTTTAATTGGGCAATGCTGCACAACACAAGCAATCTCCAATTCAAAGTGGTGACAGGCAAATTCTGCATGCTGAGCAGGTTCAGGAGATTACCATTCAGCTTTCAGTGCCTTCGTAGTAATACCTTTTATTCTGGAGGCAAGGCAGGAACTTCCAAGTTAAAACCATTCTCCACCCCTTACTATTTTCTGACGACATTTTATGAAGTGTCATTGTCAAATTGTTTCACTGTGAAAGCTCTGCTACAATGTTGAAATAATTCCACAAAATATCCATCATTTGGTTGTAATCAGCACATTCTCAAACCCCTTTTCCACACAAAAATTGCTATGCCACTGGGTGCATTATACTCATTGTTATTGGGAATTGTTCAATGGCGTTTGTATTTAAGAAATGTTTACTTTTAAAACCAAAGTGAGAAAGAACAAGCAAACAGATATTAACTTTTCCTTCTGATCAATTTTTAAAAGTTAATACTTGTTAAACATATAAGATAAGATATCTTTATTAGTCACATGTACATTGAATCATACAGTGAAATGCATCTTTTGCGTAGACTGTTCTGGGGATAGCCCACAAGTGTCACCACGCTTCCGGCGCCAAGATAGCAGGCCCACAACTTCCTAACCCGTACGTCTTTGGAATGTGGGAGGAAACCGGAGCACCTGGAAGAAACCCACACAGACACTGGGAGAACGTACAAACTCCTTATGGACAGCGGCCGGAATTGAACCCGGGTCGCTGGCGCTGTAATAGCGTTACGTTATTCGCTACACTACCGTGCCTACCGTACACTACCACTACACTACGTATCCAGTAATACCCTGAATATGTTGCTGAAAGGGAACACTTAAAAAACCATCTCACTAAACAAGTGAAACAAAGGACTGCAGATGTTGGAATCTAGATGAAAAACGCTGTGATGCTGGAGGAACTCAGCAGGTCAGGCAGCATCCGTGGAGGACCAGAAGTTTTTCCTGGAGTGACCATCAAAATTTCCAAAGAATATATCTTATCACAAATAGCAATAAGAGTAAGTATGCTTAAAATGTTTATACAATGCAGATGGTGCCTCATCAGTATTTCTATTGCAAAGGATTATCAGTAGTCAGTGATAATTATTGATAATCAGATATGCATGAGGATAAATTACAGTCTTCTGTCTTCAAATTAATGCCATAGATAATTTATACAACATAGAATAACAAGCTTTGCATCCATCGAAGCAAGTTTTCTCGGGTTGAACAGAATAATATTTTCTGGCAAATCAAATAGTAAATTCAAGGTTTCAGGGAATAAAACACTGTTCCACTATCACCTGGATTTTACTGAGTTGGCCAATGCTCATTACTGAATGGCTTCAACGTTATACATAAGTTTGAATGATTTTCCCTCCCTAAGCAATGGTGGGTTGAATCTCATTGTGATGCTTCACCTGCTAGCTCAGCTTTCATCAACTAATTCAGCTCAGGTTAAAAATGGACCATGGACCTTACAGCCAAGAAGGATTTGTGATATATTTAACATATCTCATAACACTTGGTTACCTTGGCACCTGGGAGACCTCAGGGTGGAAATTCCTTTGTATGTAATATTTACACTTCAGTTTGAAAATGATATATGTGTGGGTGGGTATGTGTGTGTGTGTGTAGGTATGCATGTGTGTATGTGTGTGTGTATGTGCAAGTATATGTGTTTCTGTATGTGACTGTGGGGGTATGTATGTGTCTGTGTGTGGGTATGTATGTGTGAGTGTATGTGTTTGTGTCTGTGTGTGTGTGTGGGGTGTATGTATCAGGTGTGTGAGTGTGTGTGTCTGTGTGTGGGCGGTGTATGTGTGTATCTGTCTGTCTGTCTGTCTGTGTATGTGCTACTTTCACTTCATTATTAACTTGTTTATTTAAAACTAGTTAACTTATTTATTTAATAAGCTTATTCGTTATGTAGTAATTTAACATTTGATTATTTGTCACAAGCACATTAATCAGCATAGAGAAATTTTAATGCCCGAGTGTTTCAAAGATTTTATTTTTACACTCGAATAATTTACATTGTTAATAATAATGAATATTATAAAATGAATTGTGTTTTGCTTTAAAAACTTTATTAGAAGAGATGCATTAAAATATATACATGTAAAATAATTACATTGTTTTTCAAGTATATATTTTAATGAACTCATTCTGTAAATGCGTTTTAGTGATTCACAGTACAGCAGATATGAAACAATGCTGTCTCTTGAAGCAGCATTTCTGAAATTAAGTTTTTGGAATAATTCCAAGAAGTCAGCCTGTCCTACAAATTGACTTGTTAATGCAGCAGCGGTTATCCAGAACAATCTGCAGCTATACATTACTTAAAGGCAAATGGTGTTAGAACATATATCTGAAACAGAAGGTTATAAGTTTATGCTTCAATTTGGATTTAAGTATATGATCTATAATGACACATCATTGCAGTACTGAAGGATTATTATTCATGGCCAGAAAAATCAAACTGACATCATGTTCTTTTTTCTGTTTCACTCATCCTGTGAATGTTAAAGATCCAATATCATTATTTCATAAACAGCAGGGAGCTATCTAGGTGCCCTAGCTGGCTCTCTCAACAAATGCACCAATATCAATTAACTGTCCATGAATCTTATCCTGGTTGTAGGCCATCAGCATGTGCAACATAACTGCTTCATGAATTAATTAACAACAAAATGCCTTGGGATGTTTCTGAGTGTAATCACCAGAAGAAATATAAATGAAAATGTGTATTTTCCTTCCACATTATCCTAATACAACTTGTCAACCCAGCTTCATGATATATGGGTGACAAGGGTAAGGTTGTTGCGTCCATGAATTACATAATTCTGGATGATATAACTTCATGTGATGTTCTATTTATAATGGTGCCACTTCTGTTTATCATATATATATATGTGATGTGGATCTAGGCCCAGAGGAAATCTGCAGATTCTATGTATGCTCACAGTTTTCCAAATGTGAACACATCAATTATCCAGAAAAAAATTGTGAAATCTTTATTCAACTAAAAATCTACAGGAATTAAGTTGTTTTCTAATAATTAATTAGCTTTATTGAGAGTGTCGCAGCGAGTAGAATCTTTTAGAGATTGGTTATCAGAAGAGCTCATTTTATATCTTTCCCACCTTTACAAATGGATAGGTTTCACGTTGCAACATGCATTATGATGCATTTATAATAATACTGATCTGTGGCTCCTTAAGATATTTTTCATTGATTCAGTCTCTTTAAATACACAAGTAAAACTGAAGAATGATCAGCTGGAAGAGAGTAATTTTAAAGTAAATGAAGATAAATGGAGCAATAGACAGAAATTATATATTGCAGGTAAAAGGAAAACTACTAGAGTACAAAAAGCAGAGGAGCAAACCAAGAGTTCCAATGATCAATGGTAATACTCCATTAAGATAAGATAAGGTATCTTTATTAGTCACATGTACATCGAAACACACAGTGAAATACATCTTTTTGCGTAGAGTGTTCTGGGGGCAGCCCGCAAGTGTCGCCACGCTTCCGGCGCCAACATAGCACGCCTACAACTTCCTAACCCGTACATGGGAGGAAACTGGAGCACCTGGAGGAAACCCACACAGACACGGGGAGAACATACAAACTCCTTACAGACAGTGGCCGGATTTGAACCCAGGTCACTGGCGCTGTAATAGTGTTACGCTAACTGCTACAGTGGTGCTGGACTGGTGGATTTTCTAGAATATAACATTTGTTTTTAGTAATATAATACACTGGTAATACAATGATAGAGAAATGGAGGGCTATGTGGGAGGGAAGGGTTAGATAGATCTTAGGGCAGGATAAAATGTCAGCACAACATTGTGGACCGAAGGGCCTGTACTGTGCTGTAATGTTCTATGTTTTAATACACATTTAGTTCACTTTTTCTTCAAGATGTTACACAGTAACATTGCAATGGATCAGGTAACTTTCAAGGGAATACGGCCAATGGAACCAGGTGAGTTTAAAAGTAGTACAGGAACCTGGGGCCTGGCAGGTAGATGGGGATCACAGGAATTGGGGATCCGGTGAGCAGATGGGGAATACGGCAACCATCACCTGGTAAAGCAGATCTTGAAGCATCAGGATTTCTGAATAGGCAGATGACAGGTTATTGAAGTTTTACTGGATGTATTCAGGCTCCAAACCGAGCCCATTCCTAAAATCAATCAGGATTGAAGTCTTTTGATGGCTTCTCCACCTGCAAAAGAGTCATTGCTCTGTGGGGCATTGAACATTCCTGCTGATCGCAAGGAATAGTGGTAATATTGGTGGAAAGCAAGGAGTTATGGCAGACGAAGTACACCTCCCTGATATCAGTTGCTTGTGACTAAATGCGTGGATGTAATGGGAATCTTCTTCACAAGATTTTCCATGTTTTTCTGCTGCTATGTCTGTGACTTTTGATGATACATTGGAAGAAGATACAGCCTTGTTTTAACCACTTATAACTTTAACACTCCAATTTCCCAGAAAAATAGGGGTCTTTTACTGAAAACATTTGTTTAAATCTGTACAAATAGCACAGCGGTTAGCGTAACACTATTACAACGCCAACAACCCGGGTTCAATTCCGGCCGCTGTCTGTAAGGAGTTTGTACATTCTCCCCATAACTGCTTGGGTTTCCTTCGGGTGCTCTGGTTTCCTCCCACAGTCCAAAGACGCACGGGTCAGGAAGTTGTGGGCATTCTATGTTGGCGCCAGATGCTGTACAAATAGCATAGCGGTTAGCGTAATGCTACTACAGCGCCAACAACCCGGGTTCAATTCCCACCACTGCCTGTAAGGAGTTTGTACGTTCTCCCCATGACTGCATGGGTTTCCTTTGGGTGCTTCAGTTTCCCCCCACATTCCAAAGACGTACAGGTTAGGAAGTTGTGGGCATGCTATGTTGGCGCCGGAAGCGTTGTGACACTTGCGGGCTGCCCCCAGAATACTCTACACAAAAGATGCATTTCACTGTGTGTTTCGATGTACATGTGACTAATAAAGAAATCTTATATTTGTTTCAATTAAGATGGTGGGCAAAATTAGCCTGTATAGTTCTGATTCATAATTTTACAAGTCCATTCAAATTGCTTAATGAAATACATCGCAGTTCTGTAGTCCGCAATTTGTTGTCACAATAACAACCTGGATGGTTGAACATGTAAGGGCAAAAATGACCAACACCTTGGACTAGAGTGTAACTAAATTCAAAAATCCAAAAGTTGCTTTCCAACTTCTACCACTTTGCTATTAGCTTTGCTAAGGTGACATTTCTGGCAGATGATGAGATATTTGCGCAGTAGATACTAACTAACTCAACATTTAGGCATGTTCAATAAATCTTTGATTAACTGGGAGAGATTCTTTAAATAAGATGGTAACTCAAATTTATTGACCATGCATGATGGCAATGAAAATTAACTAACTTAAAATGTCATTAAACTAACTATTTTCCATTTCTTTTTTTCTCTATCTGAATCCACCCTTTCATAATCTTTCCCTTTCTCTTTTGACATTAAATTCACTCACTCTACAGCAAGGCATCGACTCTTGATGAAGGGAGAATTGGGATTACGATATCATGGTCAGCTGAGTTATTCATGGACATCCTTACCTCCTCCTCTCCCTCTGATTCTGGTTTCTGCTTCTCCTCCCTTCCCTCCTCCTTCTCTGCAGCCGTTCACTTTATAACCAATCGTATAGCTTGAGCATATCACAGTAGTTGGCATATATTAGATCATGATGAGTGCTCTGAAGCAAGTTGTAAAATCACATTATTGTCTAAAGCCTGCCATAGGTCTGCTCTATCAATTTGTAGGGGGCAAGATGGTATTTGCTGTTGTGTGTGTGCGTGTTCATGTGTCTTTGAGTGTGTGTGTGTGTGTCTGTGTGTGCACGCGTGCGTGTGTGTTTGAGTGTGTGTGTGTGTGTCTGTGTGTGTGCGCGTGTGCGTGTGTGTTTGAGTGTGTGTGTGTCTGTGTGTGTGTGCGCGCGTGCATGCATGTGTGCTTCAAAGCAGAGTCAAGTGCCATTCCCTCAATAGCGAGCCCATGTCACTGAGTGGACACCCTTTGGTTTGGCAGAGCCCATGTCACCCAGGGAGTGTCTCGTGTCTCCCTTTGGTTTGGCCTGGTGACTCAGATGCAGATGCTGCAGAATGAAGGCATCGTGACTACTGGCTCAACGTTGGGCGTTGACTTTCTCTGTATGATCTTACGGCAGCTGAACATGGAGGGAGCAGAATTCCTTTTGGTTACCGTACATCTCCAAGTTGGCACGTTTCTCCCGCAAGTAGCGTCGCACACTGAACCATGGGGTTGTCGACAATCTTCATGGCTTCAGGTAGATTCTTCAGGGTGCTTCCTAGCCAGTCCACATGCTACCTTCTGCCAAGGGAAAATTCAGTGTGCTTAACTCTTTTGAGATGGTGGATCTCAGTGACCTGTCTTTCATGGTAAAATGGGAGATGTTGCAAATATCTTCTGTTCCAGGGTACAAAAACTTGACAAGTGGACCGCTGGCCAAATGATCCTCGCCCTGATTTGGATTGAGAATTGGTTAATGGATGGAAAGCGAAGAGCTGGAATAAAAGGATACTTCCCAGGATGGGCTGGCTGTGACTAATGGGGTACCAGAAGCGTAGATGCTTGCGCTCCAGCTATTTGTGATCTACGTCAATAATTTGGCTGAGGGGACACAACGTCAGATTTCACAGTTTGCCGATGCTAAGCTAGGAGGCATTGTACAGATGAAGATGCAAAGGGGCTCCAAGGGTACACAGGGAAGCTAATGGCAGATGGAATCTAATGTGGAAAAATCTGAGGTCATTCACCATGGCAAACATAACGGAAAAGCAGACTGTTTGTTAAGCAGTGAAAGAGTGGGCAGTTTTGATGCTCAAAGGTACACAGGTCACCAAAGGCAAACTAGCAGCATGTAGCAAATCATTAGGAGGGAAAATGGTTTGCTCGGTTTTATTAAAAGAGGCATTGGTTAGAAGAATAAGGAAGTCTGATTGCCATTGTAAAGGGCCTTGGTGAAATTGTCATGGAGTATTGTGTACAGTTTTGATCTCCTTACCCAGGAATGTAGCAAAGGTTCACTAGAAGGGTGTATTAGCTGCATGAGGAGGGATTGAATAAACCAGGACTGTATTTTCTAGATTTTAGAAGGATGAGAGGAGATCTTATCAAAATTCATAACATTCTTAAAGTGTGTGACAAGCTAGATGCAGGGACAATGCAATGTACAGTAAATGTGTGCATTCACAATGGTCACCACCCTGAACTGGCTCAACGCCATTATATCCACACAGTGGTGCGACGCAGCCAAATTTTCTGGCCAATGTTTAACAGAAACATGGTTAATTCAAACTACTTAGAAACTACATTAGCATTTTGTTTTGACTGGATATAAGGCAGATCTGGATAATGGAAAGTCTCTTCCATAAAATCCTGTACATATTCTTCATTTAGTTAATTGTTTTGACATAGAGTAGACATGAAAATGCATTTGAGAATGCACTCAAACAGCTCCCTTAATACTCCTTAATGTGTGCCTGGTAGTTGTCATTTTGAGTACTGTATGGCAGATACTTGATCATGATACATTTTGTCTACTTATATGATTAAAATGCCCAACAAAATCTCTTACTAATTTGTTATATCAAAAGAATGCTCATAGTTAATTGGGAATCAATGAATATGGAAAGTAGTCTGTGGAGGTGCTGAAATAATAGTTTCCTTGTTGGCTTTTATTTGCCTTTATCCTCATGGCCAGATTATTAATAATTACCTTAATCACCATGGCAGCATAATGATAGACTTAGTGTATTGACTTAAGGTGCACTTTCTGCAAGTTTTATGAATCCACTTCCTGCATCGACAGCTGGGAATGTTAAGCAAATATTTAACCATTATAAAATAATGTTTCTTTGTGGGTTGAGTTCCTTAAAAACTGTCATTAGCCTGAAGCATTAACATATATTCTGTCAGCAACTAAAGGTCTTAAGTATCAGTTTTGAACCAACTTGTAACAGCTTGTCATTCACAAAATATCAAAATGGGGTACTGAGTTTACTGTGGCTACTGGAATGTTCTTGAGAGAAAGGTGAAGAATCCTTTGGAAGATCCAAACCTGAAGGACAAAAGCTTTCTAAGGAAGATTACTTATCCCTTTGCAAGCCAGAATCCTGAACAAAAAAGAGTTGTTTGCTTATAAATTAAACTACGCAAAGAACTTTTATGAAGATTTAACTTAGTATCCATAGATCTCACACACTGCATAACTGTGATTAAACTGATGGTGTCTTAAACCACATTGAAAGGCATGTGTCTTCTTGTGGCACTCCTTTTTTGCAACTCCTACAACTCTCAGTGAGATCATTTATTTTTTATGTCGGTAGAGATCAAGCTCTGTCTCTCTCAAGCCATCTACCCTATATGTCTATCTTTCTAGAAGAGATCAAATAGGGCAGAACTCTTGCATTTGAAGGTTTCATAGCAACTTTCAGTAAATCTGGCAATGTGTTTTTTTGCACCTGATCACTGACAATCTGGACATTCAGAAACTGATAACCCTTTTTGTTAAGTAGATTGAGGAGCTATGTGAAAAAGATTTCAATCCTGCTTTTGCCCAAAGCTGTGGAGTGGAGTTTAAAATTGTGCCAAATACAGTTTTCAGGCTCACCTTGATTTACCATCACATTGACACTTATCCCTTGCTGTAAAACACAGTATTGCAGAAACCTTTTACATTAGTGGCATTGCCTTTAATGTCTTATAAATTTAAACCCTCAAAACTCTTTGACAAGAAATTCTTCTGCCTAAACATATGTGTTGAATTTGTGCTAATTGGTGATCCCACACCAGTTTCAGCTGGAGCTACTATTGTCCTTTTGCTGATTACTTTATTGCATTCCTTGTGCAACAGCATGTCCATATTTTAGGATAAGGCATACTATTTTCAGATTTTCTTATAAATTGTTAAATTGGTTCATTACTGTCACATGTACTGAGGTACAGTGAAAAACTTGTCTTGCATACTGTTCATACAGATCAATTCATTACAAAATGCATTGAGGTAGTACAAGGTAAAGCAATAACAGAATGGAGAATAAAGTGTTACAGTTACAGAGAAAGTGCAGTGCAGGCAGACAATAAGGTGCAAGGCTGTAACGAGGGAGATTGTAGCATAACGCTATTACAGCGCCAGAGACCCAGGTTCAATTCCGGCCGATGTCTGTAAGGAGTTTGTACGTTCTCCCCGTGTCTGCAGAGGTTTCCTCCGGGTGCTCTGGTTTCCTCCCACATTCCAAAGACGTACAGGTTAGGAAGTTGTGGGCATGCTATGTTGACGCTGGAAGCGTGGCAACCCTTGCGGGCTGCCCCCAGAACACTCTACACAAAAGATGCATTTCACTGTGTGTTTCAATGTACATGTGACAAATAAAGAAATCTTATCTGATCTTATCATATCGTACTAGGGAACCAGTCAATAGCCTTATAACAGTCGGATAGAAGCTGTCCTTGAGCCTGGTGGTACGTGCTTTCAGGCTTTTGTACCTTCTCCCCAATGGGAGGGGGGAGAAGAGAGAATGTCCAGGGTGGGTGGGGTCTTTGATTATGTTGGCTGCTTTACCAAGGTGGTGAGAAGTGTAGACAGAGTCCATGAAGGGGAGGCTGGTTTCCGTGATGCACTGAGCTGTGTCCACAACTCTTTGTAGTTTCTTGCGGTCACGGGCAGAGCAGTTGCCATACCAAGCCGTGATGCATCTGGATAGGATGCTTCCTATGGTGCATCAATAAAAATTGGTGAGGGTCAAAGGGGACATGGAACCATAGAATGATAGATGACCCAATATACCACAGCAGGAAGCCACGAGGCCCACTGCATCTATGCTAGTTCTCAGAGCAATCCAATTAACACACATGTACTCCTGTAGTCGGTTCTTTCTCAGGTGTTCAACTAGCCTCAATTCTTCTGCCACCCACTTACACTCAGGATAATTTAGATTAGCCAATTAATCTAATGACCAATACATTTTTGGGATGCATAAGGAAACCAGAACAGCAGGGGGAAGCCCATACAGTCACTTGGGGAAATGTGCACACTCCATACCTGAGGTCAGGATCGAACCCGGGTCACTGGAGCTGTGAGGCAACAGCACGACTTGCTGTGTCACTGTGTTACCCAAATTACTATGCAGTAATCACTTGTTAGCAAACAAATACTGCATAGTGTCGTGGATTGCCAAAGTTCGAGAATAACCAGGAGATGCAGAAGATTCTTCAAGAAATTAAGCCTTTATTTGCGAACAAAAGCTGTGACGGTCAGAGAGCTAGTCGCTGATTACCCCCAGACACAGCTCACAGCCCTTTTTTATAGACCCTTCCTAGCCCAATTAACATAATCAATCATGTTAGTTTTGGCTGCACGGTTATATCCGATTACAGATCCCCCATCCCTCAACCCATTGCATTTCGCCACAGTTGTTTTCTGATCCAATCACAATGTGCCATAAATGTGCCACAATTATCTCTGCAGTGCAGACGTTGTTACTGGGCGCCGGGCCGCGCCTAGGTTGCCGCGCTTACGTCACCCGCAGATCACCTGATTCTTCCCTTCGATGAAGAAGGAGGAGGACCCAGCGCCATCTTGGGCTCAGAACATATTACAGGTGGGTATGTATGTGTAGCCTTTATTTTCCCTATATTCTATATTAGCTGTGTAACTGATCTTGAACTAAGTGGGGTGTTGGCTTAGGGTCTTAAAAGGCACCTGACCACAAAGCATTCCAGATTGCTGTCACGAAGTTTTGCAATCATTTGGCAGATTTGGATATTCAGCAGGGCAAGAGTACAGTGATTCAAGCTTCAAAATCCTGGTAGAAGAGGAGAGGGGCAAGGGGCCCTCTTTTACACCAGGAGGCCACCCCATGCTGAAATGAGGTGATAATGGAAAGAGGTAAATGAAGAATCAGAGCCAGGGTCTGGAAGCAGTGCAGAAAAACATTCCATGACACCTCACACTTTGTTCAGGAATGGTGAGGTACAATTCAAGTTCCATCTGAAAAATCCTGCATGTTTGGATTTTTCTTCAAACAACTAGTGGACATAATTTCATAACTTCAAACAACCAGTGGACATAATAACAGTGGACATAACGAGTGGACATAATTTTAAGGTGATTGGAGGAAGGTATAAGGGGGATGTCAGGGGTAAGTTTTTTACACAGAGAGTGATGGGTGCGTGGAACGCACTGCCGGCAGAGGTTGTGGGGGCAGATACATTAGGGACATTTAAGAGACTCTAGATAGGTTAGCATAACGCTTTACAGCGCCGGTGACCCGGGTTCAATTCCGGCCACTGTCTGTAACGAGTTTGTACGTTCTCCCCGTGTCTGCGTAGGTTTCCTCCGGGTGCTCCGGTTTCCTCCCACATTCCAAAGACATACGGGTTAGGAAGTTGTGGGCATGCTATGTTGGCGCTGGAAACGTGGCGACACTTGCGGGCTGCCCCCAGAACACTCAATGCAAAAGATGCATTTCACTGTGTGTTTCGATGTACATGTGACTAATAATGAAATCTTATCTTATCTGAATGATGGAGAAATGGGGGGGGGGTGATGTGGTTAGATAGATTTTAGAGCAGGATAAAATATTGGCACAACATTGTGGGCCGAAGGGCCTATACTGTGCTGTGGTGTTCTATGTTCTATGTTAACCAGTGTATAAAATTATGAGGGGCATAGATAGGGTGGACAAGCAATATCTTTTTCCCATTATTGTGCGATCCAATACCAGAGGGCATGCATTTTAAGATGAGAGGGGGTAGGTTCAGAACAGACGTGAGGGGGACGTTTTTTACTGAGAGAGTGGTGGATGCCTGGAATGCGTTGCCTGATAGGGTGGTGGAGGCAAATTCATTGGGGGCTTTTAAGAGGGGCTTGGATGGGCACATGAATGAGAGGAAAATAGAGGGATATGGGCATTCTGTAGGTAGGAGGGATTAGCTACGTCGGCACAACTTTGTAGGCTGAAGGGCCCGTTCTGTGCTGTACTGTTCTATGTTCTATATCTATGTTCTATAATCCTCTCATCACTAAGATAAAAAATAAGCCGTTGAATATGATTAGCTGTAATTAGGAAGAGACACGAGAAGTGATGTTGGAATTACAGGAAGATTCCCCTGATGGCTCAGTGAGTACACTTAAGTCCATTTAAACTGATCCCCGTCAATTAATATTGCCCGAGGTTCAACTCTTGGTCTGTTCTTTGTAACTGGTCTGTGTAATGCAGTAGGGCGGGGTTGGATTACACATTACAACCAAATCTCTCCCCTTCCCAGCCCCACTGCCTGGAGGAACCAAAACTGATCTAATCGCTCCTTGCTGAAGCTACTTGCGAGAGAACGGAGTGAATCCACAGTGGAGGTGGCTGGAACTCAAGACATAAGGATGAATCAGGCAGCACGCTGCAGGAAGGGAGACAAAGGTAAGGGAGATGACTTTAGAGCAGAATTGGTCATTTCTGGCTCAAACAAGAAAAGAAACAATTTCAGATAACCAGTTTTTGTGTCAAGACACTGGTCATCTCTGATCTAAGGTCATTCATCTTAACCCAGTGTTATCTCTTCACAGATACTGTTGGATCTATTTAATATTTTCAACGTTCCCTTTCATTTCAGATTTCCAGCAACTCCCAGTTCCAGCATGTGCTATTGTTTTTTTTTATTCTTACTGCCTCGATTCATTTACTAAATAGATGGCTCCAAAAGCATTGTGCCACCTGGAGAACGTTGGTGTCCATTCTATCAGAGACATTTCCTTCGTTCTCTCCAACCCTCCCCCTCTTTTCAACTTAAAACACACTTGATTTCTCTCACCTCGGGTTCAGAAGGCTGATTGACCTGAAACATTAACTCCTTTTCTCTATTCTATCTGATATTTTAGATGATAGCATTCCTCTCGAGAAGAATATATGAACGGTTTATGTAATAAGGTACTATACCGTGAACTGACCAATGTCTGGACTTCAACCAACATCAGTTACTAAATGAAATTAGTAAAACTTGTTGGTGTTTGTGGGACCTTGCTGTGCTCATATTAGTTCTGCATTTTCCTACTTTATGACATTAACTGTACCTCAGAAGTATTTCATGGCTGTAAAACACATCAAACAAACTGAGGTTGTGAAAGGTCCTTTCTTTTCCTTTGTATCTAATTGGTTGGCATGGACTCGGGCTGAAGGGCCTGTATCCGTACTGTATTGCTCTATGACTCTATTGCTCTATCTACTGGTAGATTTCCTATAATATTTCTTGTAAGGTGGGTAGAAGAGACTTAGGAGCAAGAGACAAAGCATATGTATGGTAGAGTCGAGGAGTGACAACCAATGATCAAGGTCTACACGTGAGAGGATTCCAGTGGAAAGGAAGAAAAAATGAAACATGGGATAAGGCAAGGGACTAAGAGTGTAGGAGGTCCAAGGAAGACTGAGGAAGCAATTTAAGACTGATGTACTGCTTGTGGTGATGGGATTGAAGGCTACTGGTGGGTGCTCAGGAAGTAAATTCCTATGAGTCTCTTTTTTATTTCTATTGCAGGGCTGTCTGTCCCAGTGGAAGATTGAATGCACAAGAGATAATTTTGATTTTTTTCACACACTAATGGACCATCTGATATAATCAGATATTGCCATTATGGAAAACAGCCAACTAGAACCTCAGACATGAGACCACACAGATCTAACTAGTAAGTTCAAACATTAATTATCATTTGGATGTAGTAAGGAACATAAATATACTGAGCTTACAACATCATTTCACTCTGATGCTCGGTTTTTTTTGATACCTCAATCTTGCAGGGAAATATTTAGTACCCTGGCCATCGAGTTCATTAATATGTACAAAAAAAGTATATTTAAAAGCAATATTGTAAAATGTTTCCCTTTTCTCTACAACTTCAGTAAGCATAAAATGTAGATAAGCCACTTATCAAGATTCAAATAAACCTGAGGGTCACATTTAGTTGGGTTTATGAGAACATTATGAAAAATTGCATATTTGTTTTGCCATAATCAGTTCCATTCACGTTTTGATAATTGTATCCTTATAATAAGCCTCAGAATTCCATGCTTGTGTTGCTTTCATCATGTTTCCATTACCGCTTTGCTAAAGAATTTGTGTGCATGGGTTTCGTGAAGTGATGCATTAGAAGAAAGTAACTTATACGTACGTAGCACTGTATTAGAAATCTGACTAATTTCTTGAGGACGTTTCCTCGAATGAAGTAGAGTGTACTGTTCGTTTGTTGTGAACATGGTAGTCACTTCTGCACAAGAAAAGCTCACAAACTGCAATGAGAGCTCTCCTTCACATAAAAAGAGAAACTGATGGAAATTATCGATAGGACAGACGCAGAAACAGAAGTAACGCATCAGGTGAATGACCTATCATCAGAACAGCAATTCTTATGAAAGATCTGCGATTTGAAGCACTAACTATGTTTCTTTCTCCACAGATGCTGCCTGACTTGCTGAATATTTTGTGCATTTTCTCTTTCTATTTCAGATTTCCAACCTCCGTCTTGTTTTGTTTTGTGATTCATTCCTTCGCGTCACTTCATTGGACCCTGAATCATTGGACAGGCAGATAAGCCTTGGTTTATAACTGATGAACTGAAGAGTAACACCTCTGACAGTGTGGCAGAGTTTGAGTTTGAGGAGATTCGGTATGTCACCAAAGACTCTTAGAAATTTCTATAGGTGTACAGTAGAGAGCATTCTGACTGGTTGCATCACCGCCTGGTATAGAAGCTCCAATACACAGGATCGCAAGAGGCTGTAGAGTGTTGTAGACTCAGCCAGCTCCATCATGGGCACAACCCTCCCCATCATTGAGGACATCTTCAAGAGGCGGTGCCTCAAGAAGGCGGCATCTGTCATCAAGGACCCTCACCATCCGGGACATGCCTTCTTCTCAGTACTACCATCGGGGAGGAGGTACAGGAGCCTGAAGAACCACACTCAACAATTCAGGAGCAGCTTCTTCCCCTCCGCCATCAGATTTCTGAACGGTCCATGAACCCATGAACACTACTTCATTATTCATTTTTTGCACTATTTATTTAAGATTTAAGAGATCTTTATTAGTCACATGTACATCAAAACACACAGTGAAATACATCTTTTGCGTAGAGTGCTCTGGGGGCAGCCCACAAGTGTCGCCACGCTTCTGGTGCCAACATAGCATGCCCACAACTTCTTAACCCGTACGTCTTTGGAATGTGGGAGGTAACCAGAGCACCCAGAGGAAACCCATGCAGACACAGGGAGAATGTACAAACTCCTTACAGACAGCGGCGAGAATTGAACCCGGGTCTCTGGCACAGTAATAGCGTTACGCTAACCACTACACTACCGTGCCTAATTTATAGATTTGTATGTCTTTGCACTGTATTGCTGCTGCAAAACAACAAATTTCACGTCATCTAAGTCAGTGATAATAAATCTGATTCTGATACTGGTATTCCCTCAGACTGCTTCAGTGCCAGCTTGATCTACAATTCTACCACCATGCGCTGGAAATTTAGTTTAGGTATTTGTGTCAAAGATTAAAGTGCTGCTACATGAAGCTAACATTTGGGTTTCAATCTCATGTCTGGTACATTTTCCTGAAAAACGTTCTTACAGCATTCATTTTCTTTAGAATCGTTGGTGTTATGTTTGTTCTTCATCAAGAGACAAACTTCGCGTGGGTTTAACATCTGAACATTTTATTAAACAACAACAGACTGGCTTGCTTTCCCTCTCTTTTTACAGCCACTGCCTGTTCCCCCCATGTGACCTCCTTGCATTGCCTACTGGGAACTGTAGTTCTGTATTATAACTACATGATAACACATAATAACACAGTCGGGACATAGATTAACACAGCCCAGAAGCAGGCCCTTCAGCCCATTGTGTCCCTGTCAGCCATTAAATACCTACTATACTAATCCTATTTTCCAGCATTCTGCTTGAAACCTTCCATCCCATTGCATTTCAAGTTCTCATCTAAATACTCCTTAAATGTTGTGACATTACCTGTTTCCTCCTCTTCTTCAGGCAGTCCAATGCAGACTTCAACCACTCTCTGGGTGAAAAAATTCTTCCTCAAATCCCCTTGAAATCTTCAACCCCTAACCTCAATCCCATGCCCTCAGATTTTCGACACCTGCTTGCATATAATCTCAATGCTGAGAATTTGTGACAATCTAAAATAAATTATTTGGAGCTGGAGAGACTCAGTGTGACATCCGATAACAAAAAGCCCACTTGGAATACATCTTCAGAGAGGTTCAGCCTACTCTCTCCAAATCTCTATCCTATTACTATGGTTACATTAGTTTGCTGTTGCATTCGTTGCTGGCTATAACCATTGTTACACCATTTAGTATACCAAATTAAGATCTACTTGGCCTCAACATGGAACAGCCTAAACATGCTGCTTAGCCCTTCAAAGTCTAAGGGTGAATCTTAAATGTGGCTAATTCAGTCACATCCAGGAAAATTGCATTTCATACCTTACAAAAAATCCACTTTTTTCCAGAATTGCAACAAATTGCAAAATGGCAAATACAAAGTATTGGTGCTTTTATCACTATCAAATAAAACCATATATATCAGATTTACAGTCAATGCCACACCAAATACACACCAAGCACCATTGGTACATCTCAATACCACGTAAAGTCATTCCAGTGATAAATTAAAGTTGTACGGTGATTTTCTACAAGAGGGGCTGACTGGATCACCATCAGAAAAGTCATGAATGACTAATGTTCCACATCACGAACAATGATAAACTCATACTTCACCACTGGACTTGGCACTGTGTACTTATGATATTTGTCTGGTTTTACAAAATATGTCGTTTGTAAGTCCACTTTCAGACTTAGAAGAAAGGACTTACTTTTTGTTGAAGTGGAGCAATACCATTTATAAAATCCATGGCAACAAATCACCGCAATTTCTTCAACACCCAGGAAATTCATGACCTTTACCAATCAGGAAGACTGGGGCAGCAATTATATGGGTATTCAACCACATTCACTCACTCACTCACTCACTCACTCACTCACACACACACACACACACACACACACACACACACACACACACACACACACACACACACACACACACACACACACACACACACACACACACACACACACACACACACAATTTGCCAGTGGGTCAAGATCTTTGATCTCCCAAGCTAGTAGCACTCTAGGGGTACCTTCACCAGCAAGTCAAGAAGGTGGCTCTCCACCACCTCCTTAATGCAGGTGTGCTGGAGCAGAGGGATTTTGGGGTATGTGAGTACAAATCATTAAAAGTGGCAGGGCAGGTTGAGAAAGTGGTTAACAAGACACAAGAGATTCTGCAGATGTGGTTAACAGGACATTTTGGTTTTTATCATTCAAGGCAAAGAGTATTAAAGCAGGGTAGTCTAGCTGAACCTTTGTAAAACACTAGTCCACCTGGAATATTTTGTTCAATTCTGGTTACAACATTTTAGGAAAGATTTGAAGGTATTAGAATTCAGAAAAAAATTAATGCCAATAGTACCTGGGGTGAATGATTACATTTATAAGGATAGATGAAAGAGGCTAGAACTGTTTTCATTAGAGAAGGGAAAGCTGAGGGAAGATCTGATAGAAATAAATAAAATAATGGAAGGCCTGGATGGAATGGATGGTGAGAGGCTGTTCCCTTTGTGGGATGGGTCAGACACAAGAAGTTGCAGAAGAGATCTAAGAGTTATATAAGCATTTTAAAGATAGTTTTTTATCTAAAAGCAGTTTTTATCCATCATGTGCTTGGAGTCGGGAAAGACTGTCTCCAGGTATGGTGGAGATAGGTTCCACTGTGGCCTTCAAGAGGGAACTGGGTAACTGCATAACGAAGAACCATTCACAAGGATAAAGGGCAAGTGGGTGGATCCAGTGAGTGGGTCAGCACGGGCAGGATGTGCTAAATGTAGTGTAACCGTTCTCTGACTCTACAGCGGCTCAAAATGGAGATGGAGCATTTAGGATGTCATTCAGAACCTCAAATCCATGCATTGGGAGCACACAGAAGCTCTGTATAAATGGTGACAGGAGCTAACCACCGCACAAATAGCCTGCTCTCTCCTGCCAAGCACCTCCTGCCACATCGGTGGAAGAGTCTGTACCTCCTCCATTGACCTTATCATTCAGCTCAGAACCAGCAGAACCAGAGTGGAGGCAAGTCATTCTCAATCCTGACAGACTGTCTAAGAAGAACAGCTTCACAGCGGTCCCTGAAAGGTCAAAAACCAGCAGTAAAACCAAATACAAAAACATGAAATAAGACCGATAAAAGACATAAAAAGCTCTTTAAAATCCTTAGACATCTTACAGCCTGCAAGTCCATCTCAAATCACTGACAGTCTCAGTTACCATTGGTGTGATGGACTGCAGGGAGTGGGATGCAGAGGCTGATCTCTGCCGCAACCTGTGTTGCTGATAAACTCATTCATTCCTGAAACGGGCTTTGAGCACATTAAATCTCGATCCGTTTTCCAGTTTCTGCCATGCTAGTCTTAATCACAAATAGGGAAATGAATTATCACAGAAGTGACTAACATTACTTAGATCTCTTAAGTTTGCACATTTTTTTCATCTCTTTCATGGACAAATCTTACCCAGGCTACATAAAGGACATATATTCTAACCCCTGACACAAGACTGCATTTCCATAGCTTCTGCACCTAGGTGATCCACATTGGGGGTATATTCTTAGTATCTGTCTACGTCATTTCATATAGGATGAAAGAATTGGAATTGAAATTGGAACTGGAATTGGTCTATTATTGTCACATGTACCGAGGTACAGTGAAAAACTTGTCTTGCATACTGTTCATACAGATCAATTCATTACACAGTGCATTGAGGTAGTACAAAGTAAAACAATAACAGAATGCAGAATAAAGTGTCACAACTACAGAGAAAGTGTAGTGCAGGTAGACCATAAGGTGCAAGGCCATAATGAGGTAGATTGTGAGGTCAAGAGTCCATCTAATCGCACTAGGGAACCGTTCAATTGTGTTTCAACAGTGGGATAGAAGCTGTCCTTGAGTCTGGTGGTATGTGCTTTCAGGCTTTTGTATCTTCTGCCCGATGGGAGGGGAGAGAAGAGAGAATGCCCAGGTGGGTGGTGTCTTTGATTATGTTGGCTGCTTTATCGAGGCAGCGAGAAGTGTAGACAGAGTCCATGGAGGGGAGGCTGGTTTCCGTGATGTGCTGAGCTGTGTCCAGAACTCTCTGCAGTTTCATGTGGTCACAGGCAGAGCAGTTGCCATACCAAGCTGTGATGCATCTGGATAGGATGCTTTCTATGATGAATCGATAAAAATTGGTAAGGGTCAACGGGGATTTGCCAAATTTCTTTAGCCTCCTGAGAAAGTCAAGGCGCTGGTGAGATTTCTTGGCTATGGTGTCTACATGGTTGGACCAGAGAGTACTTGAAAGAGAATTTCCAGGGGGAAGTCCCAAAATAAATTCAATTTATCAATGGCTTTTCCAATAATCAATGTTTAGTCCTTCAGGATCCAGGGGCAAATTAAGCACACTCTGAAGAAATGGCAGATTTGCTGAATAATTCCATTATATCAGCCCTCATAGCAGAAGACAATGATATGGCCAAAAGTGAGAAAATGGGCGGCACAGTAGCATAGCGGTTAGCGTAACGCTATTACAGTGCCAGCGATCGGGGTTCAATTCCCACCGCTGTCTGTAAGGAGTCTGTACGTTCTCCCTATGACTGTGTGGGTTTCCTCCGGGTGCTCCTGTTTCTTCCCACATTCCAAAGACGTACGGGTGAGTAGGTTAACAGGGGTGTAATTGGGTGGTGAGGGCTCGTTGGGCCAGAAGGGCCTGTTACCTTGTTCTATAAATAAAGTGTTTTAAAGAAAGAAATAAGCGTACCAAAAACAACAAATGCAAAGACCTGATGGGATGACCCCAGTGCATTAAATGAAGTCGAGGAGGGAATTTCAGATGCCATGACCAAAATCTTCCACAGCTTTACTAATACTGGAGCCATCCTTTTAGTATGGAAAATTGAAAATAAGTAAACAAAGTTTGAAAGGGAAATAATTCATGCAATGGACTTGTTTGTTGAGCATCTGTCGTGGGGAAGTTATTGAAAGAACAAGCGAAAGAGAAAATTTGAATGAGCGTCATTCAATTTACATACTCAGACAAAGTACGTATGAGAGCCAACATACTTCTGTATAAAGTAGGTCATGGACACAAAGATTATTCCTAGAGTCACATACTGCAGAAACAGGCCCTTTGATGCACCATATCTAAGTAAATTGATAAATAAATTGGTTTATTATTGTCACATGTACAGTGAAAAACTTGTCTTGCATACCGTTCATACAGATCTTTTCATTACAACTGTGCATTGAGGTAGTACAAAGGAAAACAATAACAGAATGCAGAATAAAGTGTTTCAGTTACAGAGAAATTGTAGCTAGACAATAAGGTGCAAGGCCTTATTCACCAGCACTTGGTCTGTAGCCTTCAATGCCTTGGTGATCAAATGTATTGCCTAGATACTTCTTAAATGTTGTGAGATTACCCAACTCCACCACCCACACAGGGAGTGCATTCCAGATTCCAACCATCCTTTGGGTGAAAAATTTCTCTCTTAGATCCTCTCTGATGACTTAACTCTTCTTTAAACCGAGGACTTTAGTTTTAGACACCTTTGCAATGGCAATGTTTCCTACCCTCCACCCTGTTTATGCCCCTCATAATTTAGTACGGGCGTATCCCATTAGGCCTGAACTTCAATAGCAACAAACACAGCCATGGCATCTTAATCTGATCCCACCTGACACAGAGAAATTCTCTTAATTCTACCCATTGCCATCTCCCACTTTTGCTGCTCCCTAGAGTAACTTGTTTCTCTCTTTCTCAGGTCTGTTGAAGGGTCCCTCACTTGAAATGTTAGCTGTTTCTCCCCACCCCCCTACCCCCCACAGATGCTGCCTGAGTTTGCCCAGTATTTTCCATTTTCTGTTTTGATATCATATTGCCTCAGTTTTTCTTATCCTACAGGTATAAGTCTGGCCTGCCACACATTACACAGACCAAGAAGCTTAATGTGCCAGTAAATGCTGTCACTTAGCCACTTCAGATAAGAATTTTTTAAAAGATATTTATTTATTAGTCACATGTACATCGAAACACACAGTGAAATGCGCCTTTTTGCGTTACTGAGAATGTGCTGAATGAACAGTTCCCTGGTACGATAAGATGGACTCTTAACCACACAATCTACCTTGTTATGACCTTGCACTTTATTGTCCACCTGCACTGCACTGCACTTTCCCTGTAACAGTAACACCTTACTCTGCATTCTGTATTGTTTTCCCTTGTACTACCTCAATGCACTGTATAATGAATTGATCTGAATGAATGGTCTGCAAGACAAGTTTTTCACTGTAGCTCGGTACATAAGATAAGATAAGATATCTTTATTAGTCACATGTACATCGAAACACACAGTGAAATGTGTCTTTTTGCATAGAGTGTTCTGGGGGCAGCTCACAAGTATCGCCACGCTTCCGGTGCCAACATACCATGCCCACAACTCCTAACCTGTACATCTTTGGAATGTGGGAGGAAACCGGAGCACCATGCAAACACACGGGGAGAACGTACAAATTCAGCGGCCGATCGCAGACATTCCTTTTGTTCTACATATCCCTCCCCACCTTCACTCCTCCTGAAAGCTAACCCCTACCTCTCTCTTTCCCAATTCTGGAGAAGGATCACAGACCTAAAACATTGACTGTTTGTCTTTCTACGAATGCCGCTTGACCTGAGTTTTTCCAGCATTTTCTGTTCTTTATTACAGTTGTTAAGCTAACTGGTCCTTAGAGTGGAAATGATGTAAAAAGCTGGGAGGTGATAGGTGGAAATGACAAAGGGCCGAAGAAGAAGGAATCTGATAGGAGAGGACAGTGGACGTTGGACAATATTCCCACTCTCTCTCTCCCTCACCTGCCTATCTCCTACCCCTCACCTGGATCTACCCATCACACCTGCCAGTTCTGCTCCACCCCTTTCCCCTGACTCTTTATACTGGCTATCTTCCTTGTCCAGATGAAGCGCCTCAGCCCAAAACGTCGACTGTCCGTTTCCCTCCATAGATGCTGCCTGACCCGTTGAGTTCCTCCAGCATTTCATGTGTTGCTCCAGATTTCCGGTATCTGTAGTCTCTCTTGTGTTTCCATGATGATGGTTACTTTTGTACCAGGTGATAAGGTCATCTGTGTTTTTGGTCTTGAAATGGATGACTAGAGGGATTGATCATTCCATTCCCAAGGCAACATGCGGTACTCAATTGGTTGAAATCACTCTTGATAGTTTTAACAAACACTTGAAACATATTCTTTGTATTTTATTCTCTTCAGCAGAGTCAAGTTCAAATTTTCCACAATATTTTATGTTGGTTCATAAATCAATTCATCTCACACAGGGCCTACTCGTAAAACTGGCCATGACCCCATGTAGAAAATGTGAGATTCCACTGATCGCACTTGTTTGGGAATGCATTTCAAACTGCTCTCATTTTTAAAGGCATACTGCCACTCACGGGCATGTTTCCGTTTATTTAATGTGCTAACAAACTGACTGTTGTCTATAAATGAAAATTTTATATGTTTCAGTGTACTTTTTGTCATTTTTAATTATTTCAAATCAGGTTATTCACTGGTGGAAGGTGAAATATTTATTATTTTTCAAAATTTTGTTGGTAAAATAATTTTCTGCTGTATTAATAGATGTCTCTAGGACAGTTCTACCAGAAGTGTCAAAGAATACCTCTTAAAGGAATGGAAGATGAGGAAATGATCATTGTCTGTTCTACTGCCTGATTCTATTGGTTCATGGAAGGTTCCATGTTTGTGAGCATACAAATAAGTTTTAGAAAAAGCTTAAGAAAATGTATATCCTAACCAGAGCAATTTCAACCACATATTGGGTATAATATTCTATTTAAGCTTAAAGAAGAAATTCTACTTTTCTGATCTTTAATTTTACACTTGGCAGACAATAGAAGGGCCATTTGTACACCTTAAACAATAGCTGGGCATTGTTAATTTAATATATTTTAGGGCAAATTCATTTTTCTTTTCAGCAGCATTGACCAAAGTCATACCCTGTATTAATTTTCCATTGTACTGTGGTATATTTTATCTTTTACCAGGGCATGACAATGATTGTGGGAATCTTGTTTATATGTCTAAGCTTCTTGGTTATGATGGTGTGACATGAGAATTTGGCTTGGGCAAGGAATATTGGGTAATTTAATTACACAAACAAATATCACTTTGAAAGTCCTATGATGGCAAAAATACCACTGAAAAAGTGTTTGGAAACCAATAGCCTGAACAATGATTCCAGTGGTTGAATTGAGGAGAGATATGAAAAAAATATTATAGTTCATTTTGAAATCAATAGGAGGATCACAAGACCAATGGACTTCCGATCAGAACTTGTTATGAACTCTTTTCAGTCGAAATTCATTTCATGCTATAATTGTACTAGACATTGATTGTCTGATATCTCTTAGACCATAAGAATCATGTTTTTAGTGTATACAATATGACTGCAGACAAATTCTGAGGACCTGAAATTAACTCTGTATTTAGTAGAATTGTACTATTGTCACAGAACACAATTATTATTTAATATGTTACTTAACGTCTAATTTTAAAGGAAATTTGTCAAGAGTTTCAAGGCTGAGTCCATGTATCAGACTTCATTGATGGACAAACAACATTTATCTGAGTACACTGAATGAAGTGTTAAGCAAGTGAAACATTTAAAATGCCACCTAATGATGGTCGCACGTTTTGGAAGACGATAAATGAAGGATCATGTTAACACTGTTCTCATACCATCGCCAGAATCAAATCCTGTCGCGAAGAACCATTCTTGAAACCGTACAGCTAACTTGCAACAATGATATCATGTGCCTTCAGCCGCTGCCTGCAAATCATTTGTATGCCGCTGCAGTAATAATAGTGGTTGCTGGAGCAAGTCATGTGGCTGTCACTGCTTGGTGCTTGCATGAAATAATGGATACAGTTCATACAACAATCTATTACAGCTGCCATTCTCTAGTGCGTGTTCAATTGAGTTCTTATGCCATGACATTTTTTTGTCAGTTTGAGATGTTTTATATATTGTTGCTTAAGAAACCTAATTCTGCACATGGCTGGCTCTGACCCAGTCTCAAACAACAACAAAGGATAGAAATCTGCTGGTATCAAACAAATGCAATGTAATATGTACGTTTTGAGAAGCTGGAAATGCATCTGAATTAAATGTTAAGATATAAGGGAGCACACAGCCTGTAACATAAAACATATGAATCAAGGAATGTATTATTATCTTTTGGAGTAACTTGTGGGAATTTCTAAGTTAAGTCTCCATTTGAAGACAAATTATTAGGAACATCAGTGCATAATTACATTGTCATTGTATACGACATCCTCTCAAAGCTCTTCTTCTTCCACAGGATTTTTGAATTACGAGCAAGATATACCTGCTGACAACTGCTGTAGTCAGTTTTAAGAAGTCTATGAACAACATATAGGAAGAACTCTGTGGTGAATGTTACGTTGCAGATGATTTGAAACATAAATATATTGCAGACTTCAGCATGAATCATGTCCATTCCATTGGTTTAAGATGGACTGATTGTGTCCTCAGAAAGAAATGCTGAAATTTAAAATACTTATTTTCTTTTTTAACCAAAACATGAATGACTTCCAATTAATGCTGAAGTACATGTAAAAACACTAGCAAAACTCAAGGGATCACCAAATTCTTAATTCAACAAAATGCAATTCTTTAAGGGATATGAGAATCCACTGTCAAATAACTCAAACATACAATGATAAAGTCAGAGAATCAGAGAAGGTGGAAGCAGGCCCTTTGAGTCTGCAGGAACCATCAAACACCTTTTTATACTAATCCCCCTTTATTCTTTATTCCAATTTCCCTTCAGCTCCCCTCAGATTAGTGGTTAGCATAACGCTATTACAGTGTCAGCGACCCGGATTCAATTCCGGCTGCTGTCTGTGAGGAGTTTGTATGTTCTCCCCGTGACTGCATGGGTTTCCTCCGGATGCTCCGGCTTCCTCCCACATTCCAAAGGCATACGGGTTAGGAAGTTGTGGGCATGCCATGTTGACGCTGGAAGCGTGGCGACACTTGCAGGCTGCCCCCAGAACACTCTACACAAAAGATGCATTTCACTGTGTGTTTCGACGTACACGTGACTAATAAAGAAACATTACCTTATTTTGTGGGCGGGCACGGTGGTGTAACGGTTAGCGTAACGCTATTACAGCGCCAGCGACCTGGGTTCAATTCCTGCTGCTGTCTGTAAGGAGTTTGTATGTTCTCCCCGTGTCTGTGTGGGTTTCCTCCGGATGCTCTGGTTTCCTCCCAAATTCCAAAGATGTACGGGTCAGGAATGCCATGTTGGCACCGGAGGCGTGACGACACTTGCGGGCTGCCCCCAGAACACTCTACGCAAAAGATTCATTTCATTGTGTGTTTCGATGTACACGTGACTAATAAAGAAATCTTATCCAATCTTATCAGATTCTACCACTCACTTACAGACTGGAAACGATTCTCAATGGCCAATTA
The DNA here is from genome assembly GCF_009764475.1 of Pristis pectinata. NCBI lineage: Eukaryota > Metazoa > Chordata > Chondrichthyes > Rhinopristiformes > Pristidae > Pristis > Pristis pectinata. The sequence continues at coordinate 108,905,916 of NC_067409.1, forward strand.
AACTACCAACCCACTCATCTTTGGGATCTGGGAGGAAACCAGAGAACCTGGAGGAAACCTAAATAGTCAGGGGGAGGACATGGACAACCTCCACACTGACAGTGCAGGAGTTCACAATTGAATCATGGTCACTCGAGCAGCTCCATTAGTGGTGCTATTGTGCCATAGTAGAAAACAGAAAATGCTGAAAATATTCAGCAGGTCAGACAGCAGCTGTGGAGAGAACAACCGAGTCAATGCTTCATCAGAACCAGGAAAAATAGAACCCATCATGTTTTAAGTTGCAGAGAAGGAGCTGATAGAGAGAACAACAGAATTTCTGTGATTGGGTAGAAACCAAAAGAGACTGAATCATAACTATGACCTGCAAACAGTTTTCTGTATTATCAGTTATTTATTCATTTGTTACACAGAAGAATTTAAGTCTACTCTGCTGATTCTATCACTTGCCATGAGAAAAAGTAATTTCCTTTGCTGACTGTAATCTCTCTTAACAATTGACCTCAAACGACCACATCATGAGCTCAAGTCTCTCCTATTCTGAATTCTTACAATATATAGAGAGATAAGTTGAAACAGCCTTAAATATCTCAGGGGTGGAAAGTGGAAGTGATTTATCTTGCATCTAATTGTTAACCCTTGAATGTTTGAAATGATTTTTATCTAGCAAAATGTTTAGGGATTTTACTTAGTTCTGTAAGAATTTTTTTTCAAAGAATTAAAACATAATAATGCATGTTTGAACCATGTAAGATTGCTTAAGATGGGCCGTGAATAAAAAAATCCAAACATATCTTTCATATTGTTATGTAATCACTCATACATTACAATAATTGTATTCTGAAGAGTCTTCCAGACATTCTACCAAAAACACAATCCTTTTCAGTACCACTCAGTGGAATTTTCTCAAGCAGTTATTTAGCTAAAAGCAATCAGATATATAATGCTCTGGTAACATATTTCCTTAAATTAGTTACGGTTCACCTAATCCTTTGACATGCATATTCATCGAGGTTACAGAGTACGCAGATGATGATGTCAAATGGAGTGTAGTGCTTACTTAACATCCGTCACGCAGAATTATACTGTAGACCTTAAAACCTGCTTTGGCATTACTCAAAAGGAGCCCAACTTTACTTGACAACTGAGAATTTTCCAGGTAGGTTCTTCCTTCATTATTATTCCTTGGTGATCACTTCTATCCACCACCATTTCTGAAGATGTCCTAAAACCCACCGACCTATTCCCCAACCATGCCACCCACCCTTCTTCCTTATAAGACACTGCATGGGAGTTGGATTTTCTGTGTGAAGCATTGAGTGGCATGTTGCAGATAGTCAGTCGCTCACTACATCACGGGAAGCCTTGCAGAGTTGTGCCATGAATTGCCTACTGCTCTCTACCCAAGGAAAATACCCCTCACCTTGAGCCGAGAACCTCCCTCATCTCCCAAATACAGCAGACGTGGAGGTGGCAGATGTCTGCTGCAGCCCTCATTGTTTTCTCCTTCAGTCCAGAAATGAACCAGAGGAGAAGACAATGAGGGCCACTGTCAGTGGTCCAGCTATGGCTTTATGGCTGAAGTTCCGCCTGCAGCAACAGCAAATCTCAGCAACCATCCCTTTGGATAATCTTTGCATCTGGACACTTACCCTGCTCTGACAGGTCTACGTAAAATCTCTGCTCACTGGAAACTCTTGGATGATAGGACAACCCTGGAAAAGACTCTGCCCCTTCTCTTTGTCTCTTCTGCCAAGGTATCTTTGTTCTCAGCCTCTCTCCTTCTTCAGGTTACACCGGTGGCTCGGTGGAATGGAACAATGGCTCCCATTTCTTAGACAGAAAGGACTCCTTCACACTTCCACCATATTAACTTCCTTACAAACCTTATCTCAGCACAATTCTAATAAATGTCATAATCTCCTAATCAGTACCCATGATCACCTAGATAATTGAAGAGCCCTTTAAACAGTGCAGATGAGTAAAACTGGAATCCATCTCACTCCTAAATTCCTGTGCTTGATTCACAGGCTGTGGTAGCTACATGGGTGCAAAGTTATCTGACAGGGAAAGTGTTAAAGAAGTCATTTGTGAGCTTGGTGGCACCAACTATCTATTCTGCAACCTTGCTGTATGAGCATGCATTGTATTCTGGATCACAGTATTCAACTTGCAAAGTCATGTAAGTGGTGCTAAAATGTGCGCCTGGTATTCAGAAGGAAAATTGCAAGAAAATTGACACTCAGCACTGAAGAACATAGCACTACAAATTCCAATTTCTTACCCAAACTTCCTCTGCATTTATATTGCTAAATATTGCAAACAGCAATTCAGGAAGCAGGGAAAACTAAAAACAACTTATTTAACTAATTTCCATATACAATTAATAGCTTTGAATTTGGTGTATAATGTATTCCAGTGTTCTGTACATTAAGTGAATCATATTTGACATGAAACAGATGTTGTATAGAATATGGGGTCAGGTTGCAGGTGGGAAGGTTATACTGTGGCAGATCCATGCCTTGGCTCAGAGCCACAACTATGCCTGGCAGATGTAAAAGGTTTCTTTCACTTATTCCTTGAAATTTCAGAGTGAAACATAACTTAAAATATTTCATAGCTTTTGTGGGAATTACATTTACACAGTTAAAAGATAAATGCTCGGTGCTGTTATGTAACAGTCTTAGTCTGGATTCATGTTATCAGATATCTTTAGGGAATTTTAATTCTCTCTCAATTTCTCAACTTAGAAATTCAATTGCACATGCCCTTTTCTTTTAGACTACAAACAAACCCTGAAGCCATCTAGTACTCCAACAGGATGCCCAACTGATACTTAGCTGAACAACTATGCAAATCAAGAGTTGTTTCCAGCTTCAGTGCAAAATTAGGCACTACTTAGTGCACATGGTCAGTTGTCTCAGCTTCACAACAATCAGCTCACACTCATGAATATTATTCAACAAAATGTAGATAATCATCATTCCATATTTCACAATAAGATAATTAAAATGTCTATTAATTTTTTCTGGTCTTTTGATATCTTCATTTAAAAATTTCAGTCCCACCTAAAAGCACGATCATGGATTTAATATTTTTGTCAGGTGCTTTTGCCGACATCCCATGCATTGTGTTATGCGTAGTTTCTCGGAATTTAGATCAGCAGATTTCTGGAGAGTTATTCTAGTCAGCGTGCATCAGTTGCTGTGCCATTAACTTTTAAGACCTTCACTATTAATTTCGCCAGAACTCAGGACAATTCCCAAGGCACGTTGAAGGTGAAAAACGCTCTGATGCTGGAGGAACTCAGCAGGCCAGGCAGCATCCGTGGAGAAAAGCAGGCGGTCAATGTTTCAGGTCAGGACCCTTCTTCAGGACTGAAGATAGGAAAAGGGGAAGCCCAATATATAGGAGGGAAAAGCAGAGCGGTGATAGGTGGACGACAGAGGAGGGGGCCTGTATGGGCCTGGACTTCCCCATGAGGCATTCTGCTGGTGGAACTCTCGAATACTGAAAGACCTGGATAGAGTGGATGTGGAGAGGATGTTTCCATCAGTTGGAGACTCTAGGATCCGAGGGCACAGCCTCAGAATAAAGGAACGTCCCTTTCGAACTGAGATGAGGAGGAGGGTGGTTAATCTGTGGAATTTGTTGGTGTATTTAAAGCAGAGGTTGATTGGTAAGGGGATTAAGGGTTACAGGGAGAAGGTGGGAGAATGGGGTTGAAAAAATAAATCAGCCATGATTGAATGATGGAGCAGACTCGGTGGGCCGAATGGCCTAAATCTGCTCTTATTTCTTTTGGTCTGTTTGCAGTGGAAGTGCATGTGAAGCCACAATGCTGACTCTTGTAAATTATCATGGTCAGCTTATTATCTTGCAGCTTCCTGTTGAATCCCTACGTGGGATTGTCTGCCCGGGAAATTCTGATGGGCAGGAAAGACATTGGTGCTGAGATGGATAAACCTCTTGAAGGCAAGGAAGGTAAGACTTACTTAGGGGAAGGAGCCATCTTTTTCACTGTGGAAAGAAGCAACAAAATTGTACTGTACCACTTACACGTTGACGATCTTAGCATACATGTAACAGCTTGCATATTGTCCTCTTGACACAATTATTACCTCAGCATTACTTGTGCTGTCCACATGCACATGCACTGTGAATCATCAACACTCACTCACAGCTGGAAGTCCAGCTAAAGGTTGCAAAATCAGGAGTCATAAGCAAGATTCAAAGGAATCAAAAAGCAAAGGGCTGCAAATGCTGGAAATCTGAAATGGAAACCAAAAGTGGTGGAAACATTTAGCAGATCAGCCAGCATCCATGGAAAGAGAAACAGAGTTAACATTTTAGGTCAATAATCTTTCATCTGAGGTGTTTACAGAGTTCCTTTAATTTTGCAAAACAATGATACACCACGATTCACAGGATACTTCACTGTTAACAGACATATCACATTGAGATGCAATATTTGGACAGATGATGAAATATTTCAAAGTCACAGTCGAGTTTATTGTCAAATGCACAAGTACAATGAAAAACTTACTTGCAGCAGCATCACAGGCACATAGCATCAGATAAGAAGCATTCACAAGAAAAACATAAATTAAACTTAAATTATACACCATTTTTACAAGAAAAAAACATAATTAGAACAAAAAGAACAACCTCCATTTTAGTGCAAAGTGATTAGAGTGATCATAGTGTTGCTAAACTGCAGTGATTAGAGTTTTGCTGGTTGGTTCAAGAACCGAATGGTTGAAGGGAAGTAGCTGTTCCTGAACCTGGTGGTGTGGGACTTCAGGCTTCTGTACCTCCTGCCCGATGGTAGCTGCGAGAAGATGGCATGGCCTGGATGGTGGGGATCTTTGATGATGGATGTTGCCTTCCTGAGGCAGTGCCTCCTGTAGGTACTACCGATGGTGGGGAGGGATGTGCCCATGATGTACTGGGCAGAGTCCACTACTCTCTGCAGCTTCTTACGTTTCTGCACATTCAAATTGCCGTACCAGACCACGATGCAACCAGTTAGGATACTTTCAACAGTACATCTGTAGAAGTTTGTTAGAGTGTTCAGTGACAAGCCTCTTAAGAAAGTAAAGATGCTGGCGCGCCTTTCTCATGACTGCATCTTCGCACTGGGCCCAGGGCAGGTCATTCGATATGTTAACGCCCAGGAATTTAAAGCTGCTGACCCTCTCCACTGCCAATCCCCCAATGTAGACTGGCAAATGTTCACCCTCCTTCCCCCTCCTGAAGTCAACAATCAGCTCTTTAGTTTTACTGACGTAGAGTGAGAGGTTGTTGTTGCGGCACCTCTCAACCGGGTGTCCTATCTCACTCCAGTAAGCTGACTCATCACCACCTGTGATTCGTCCAACAACAGTGGTGTTGTCGGTGAATTTGAAGGTGGCATTGGAGCGGTGCTTAGACACACGGTCATGTGTGTATAGAGAGCAGAGCAGAGGGCTAAGCACGCAGCATTGAGGTGCACCTGTGTTGATGGTCAGTGAGGAGGAGATGTCGTCACCAATCCTTACTGATTGAGAGATCAGAGACACAAGAGAGACTGCAGATGCTGGAAATCTGGAGCAGTGCATAAAATGCTGGAGGAACTCAGCAGGTCAGGCAGCATCTATGGAGGGAAATGAACAGTCGATGTTTCGGGCCGAGAACCTTCTCAGGACTGGTAAGAAAGAGGGCTGAGGCCAGAATAAAAGGGGTGGGGGTGGAGATGGGGAGGAGCACGAGCTGGCAAGTGATAGGTAAATCCAGGTGAGGGGAGAAGGTAGGTCACCTATCACCTGCCAGCTCATGCCCCCCCCCCCCCTCCCTCCACCACCACTTTTATTCTGGCCTCAGCCCTCTTTCTTTCCATTCCTAACGAAGTGTCTCGGCCCAAACCTTCGACTGTTTATTTCCCTCCATAGATGCCGCCTGACTTGCTGAGTTCCTCCAGCATCTTGTGTGTGTCAAGAGATCAGAGAGGTAGGTTTTTAGTCATATATTAAACAATGAATGAGATGTACAGAAGTAGAGAGATTTAGGGAGAAGTTCTAAAGCTTAGGGTCTAGACAGAATGTAAAGCCTAATTGGGCTTTCTTATTCCAGTGGCAGCTGAAGGAAGACTGCAGAGACCGTTCTAATGAAAGACATGCATGCAGAAAAGGCAGCACCTGTGGCAGGACAGGAGGACACACCACTGCCATGCAGGCCATGGGTGCTCACAGTACCAGAGCCTTGCCTTCCTTGATTAACGTCATTTAACCTGCTGCGCAGTGGTCCATAAAAGAATGCACTCTACAGAATCAGGCAGACATATTCACAGAACATAGAACAGTACAGCACAGAACAAGCCCTTCGGTCCACAATGTTGTGCCGACATAGCTATTCCCTCCTGCCTACAGAATGCCCATATCTCTCCATTTTCCTCTCATTCATGTGCCCATCCAAGCCCCTGTTAAAAGCCCCCAATGAATTTGCCTCCACCAGCCTATCAGGCAACGCATTCCAGGCATCCACCGCCCTCTCAGTAAAAAGCATCCCCCTCACGTCTGTTCTGAACCCACCCCCTCTCACCTTAAATGCACGCCCTCTGGTATTGGATCGCTCAATAATGGGAAAAAGATATTGCTTGTGCACCCTATCTATGTCCCTCATAATTTTATACACTTCTAACAGATCACCCCTCAGCCTCCGCCGCTCTAGAGAAAAGACCCCAAGTTTGTCCAGCCTCTCCTGATAGCACTTGCCCTCTAATCCAGGCAGCATTCTAATAAACCTCCTCTGCACCCTCTCTAAAGCCTCCACATCCTTTCTATAGTGAGGTGACCAGAATTGCACGCAATACTCTAAATGCGGCCTAACCAGATTTCAGGATTTATTATTCTCTCCCTCTCAGCTGCCCCAGTGCCTTAAGATGCTGGTTTGCAGATCTGGATGGCAGACTACAGCCTGTCCTTCTCAGGACAGTGTTTACAGGGATTTTTTAAAATAAGCTTCTTCGTCTTCCAAGGCTAAAAGAGAAAATAAAAAATCGGCCAACCCATTCGTTCTGTTCACTCAGATGAAAACATGAGATTCTTCACTGTTGGTTAATAAGGACTAAAACACAGAGATGAAATGGGTAAGCTCTATATTATAGATTGCTTGATAATGAATATGTCTTGTGCAATGGATTTGAATATCAAGTTGGTTACCATTATGCATGCTGCCCTGCATGGGTTATTCCATTGCATTGAAAGCAGATGTCCATCATATAACCATGAGAGCTGGTATTATGCCTCCTGACAGGCATTATCTCAGAATACATTATAAATCCAGGGTTCAAAATGACAGAAGAACAGTATCAACTACCAGTACACTATTTAGGGAGAAATGGAATATGTCCATGCCATAGTCAGGAGAATTATTTCCCCCCATTCATGCATCTAACTGCTTGTTCAATTTCTCCACCTTTCTCTTACTTGCAGCTCTTGGTAATTGCTACTATCAAACCTTTAGAGGCTGACTGTTCAGCGACTAGCTGGTCAACATGAGAAGTGGTAGCAAGAGCTCCTTTGTTCTGAGATGCCTTTTCTGGCAAACGTATTGAGGGTATTGCAAGTAGTGTATTTATCTTACGTCTCCTGTGGCCCAGATTTGATTCTGACCTTGAGAGCTGTCGGTCTGGAGTTCGCTTGTTCTCTGTGAGGCACGGTAGTGTAGCGGTTAGCGTAATGCTTTACAGCGCCAGACACCCGGGTTCAAATCCGGCCACTGTCTGTGAGGAGTTTGTACGTTCTCCCCGTGTCTGCGCGGGTTTCCTCCGGGTGCTCTAGTTTCTTCCCACGTTCCAAAGACGTAGGGGTTAGGAAGTTGTGGGCGTGCTATGTTGGCGCCGGAAACGTGGCGACACTTGCGGGCTGCCCCCAGAACAATCTACTCGAAAGATGCATTTCACTGTGGGTTTCGATGTACATGTGACTAATAAAGAAATCTTATCTTATCTTATTGTGTGGGTGTCCCATGTGCCTCCAATTTCCTCCTACATCCTGAAGCTGTGCGACAGTTTAATTGGCCACTGTAAATTACCCCGACTGCAGGTGGTGGATGGAAGAACTGGGGTGGAGTTTTAATGGGCATGGGTGAGAAAGTGGGTCAGAGTAGGTTCCAGGGCATGGGATTGATGGAATTCATTTGAGAACTGGCATGGACTCAGTGGGCTGAGATGCCCCTTCTCTGTTGTAAAGAAACATGAATTAAGTTCGGAGTCAAGTCAATCTTCTGTGGGAACACTTGGGAATCTTTGGCTAAACTCTAAGAACATGCCTGCACACATGTTGAGCCCTTACTGCCTTGCTACTTCCAATCTTAAGTTTTCCGGGTATATCTTGAATGCACCGTGTACGTTGCATATTATCCGAACAGAAATTCTACATGGCACCCAGCCAAATTTATCCTGCCGGAATCAACGTGGATACAATTTGATATTATATATGCATATATTGGCGCTGCAAAGATCATCAAGGCAGTTATATCAAACGCAATCTCATTGAAAGGAAAGGGTTTGGAGCATTTAGGAAATCGGATGGCAGGGACTCAGTGCAGGCACAACGAATCAACGTGGATGGGAGCTGACAGCCCCAATCAGCTGCGTGCGGCGGCGGGACAGGGCTGGGGTGAGTAGTGGATCACGGGAGCTGTAGTCCAACCCTCTGCTCGCTCTCCCCGGAGTGGACGCGCCGGTCCGGGCGAGGGGACCACAGTTCCCAGAACGAGCCGCGGAGGAGGCGGGGGGGGGGTGAGAGAGATAGAGAGAGAGAGAGAGACGGACGGAATGTCCAGTCGCCTCCTCTGTCTCTCCCCTCTCCGGCAGCCCGCACAACGCTCTCCGACTTGGCGGCTCCTTGCACATGGTAACGTGTGGCCACAATACCTCCAGAACTGTTGGGGAAATGGCGTAGGCAATGTTTTAGCAGCGGCAGCGTTTATAAAAGAGAAAGCCCTCCTGTGTTGCGGCAGCCACTGTGGTGTCGGTGTGCCTTCTCTAACCCTGTCATTTCTGCAGGGTACTGCGTGGGGCACAGTTTGAACTACCGCTCGGGCAGGGAGGCAGCTCCACCGGGGGGGGGGGTTAGGACACTGCGGTGCTCCCTACTTTCTTGCACGAAACCCATCATCGAGTTGGAAACACTGCAAGCCCTGGGTGCTGGATGACAGGGGCTGTCCAGCCGCTCGCACGGTCCGCCCACAGAGGGGGAGTCTGATTCTAAAGCGTGTTGGAGGTAGCACTTAATCTGACAGTTCAGGAAGTGGTTTGAGATGGGCAACACCGACACGGCACGGAAAAGACTGCCGAGGTGTCAGCATTAAATCCCACACCAAGCGGCGGCAAGATCCATCCAGAATGGCATCAAGTAACTCGAGTTTATCTGGTTCATCAGTTTCCTCAGGTAAGGGCAAAATGAGAAATATTGAAGGGAGCGAACTGCGTGCGCTAGGTGAGTGTGTTGCCTGACGTTTTCTGTTTGAAAATCTCACCCATGGTAACATGGTGTTTCCCGGAGTAGGACCGTGCTTTCTTTATTGGAAAGGCATCAGCTCCCGTGGTGAAATTGACACCGGTTCCTGTTAGGCAGATGTTTAAGAACAGAAGTCGCTACTTTCCTGTACCTTCGGTCCCCCAGTCCCTAAGTCCTTTTCAGCTGTAGTTGTGACCGGTGACCGCTTTATTTGTTGTGCACCAGGAGATTAGTTTTGGTCGTCATTTGGTTACAGTACACACGGCTGCTGTAAAATTCATCATTAAATCTCTCCCGAGCTGTAATTATACACGTAAATCACCAAATGAGTAGCCTTTTTTCTTATTTTCCTAAACATTTTAAAGCTGTATCATTATTTCTGTAATATTAGACATCAGCCTTTTAAAGAAAAATGACGGTAATGATGACAAGTTTTAAAAAAAACATAATATGTTAATTGAATAAATAACATCTAATGAAACTGCTTTGAAGAGCAATGCAATTGATATTGTATTTCAGTATGGTAAATTAATAGTTTCTGACTAAGATCGAAGTTCTTGCTTTGGCGACATGTTTTCTCTTTAGAAAACGTTGAAAAAAAGGTGTAAGGAAGAACACCTGAGATGTTTGTTTTGAAATTTAGCAGTAATTAGAACGTCAGAAAAATCCATTAAAAATGTTATAGCAACAATCGTACAATACGGCAAACCAATTCTTTGCTACCTTTCGGATGTCACAAACTCTCAGGACTTAATATGCAAGAATAGCTGAAGCAGAGAGTAGTTAAGCTGATTTTAATTAAAGTGACAAAATTTGACCTAAGTGAATCATCCTACTGTTTGCTTTCAGGAGGACTTGTATGGGGAGGTAATGATGATTAATGGATGAAGCAGGATCATTTATATTGTCATTCTTAATTTTAAAAAAATCTGCAGGAAGGTTCTGTTTTGTTTAAAAGTAATTTGAATGGTATAGTATCTGATTGTACGAATCAAGAATATTGTATGGACTTCCTGATTAGGGAATAATTTAACATCAGTAATCCACTCATAGCCCTACAATGACTTAAAAGTGCTTCACAGGTGAAATACTCTCTGTTAAACTCTGCAGCATTGTACTGTATCGTTTGATGTAGGCCTCTTCTATATTTTGTAACATAAAATTGACCAGCTTTATAAAATACATATTATGTAATACAATATGATACTCACTCATACTACACAATTCTATAAAACTTCAGGTTTGTTGATATGTATAGCAGGAAAAACATTGTGAAATTTTTGAACCTTTTCAAATCAAGTTCTAAACATTTCGATGCTTAGCTGTTGCATGGCTGCTTAAAAATGCATGTACATAATAAAAACAGCCTGGTACCTCAATGTGATAGTACAGCAGAAACTGGCAACTGGATATGTTAGTTTGGGAATCCATTAAAGAAAATATAAGTGCTCTATGGATTTGCATTTATGTTGACTAAAGTAATCTGGATATGTTCATGCATGTTTCCAATATTTCACTCTCTTTGGCTCACTATATGATCATATTAAAAGTCCACAATGCCAGTAGAACAACTTTTTATGTTTTAAAATAACATAATATTGCTGTCAAACTTTGGAATAAAGAGGATTTCTTTACACACAATCTTAATCTTAAAATGAATGGACAGATTGCAAAACTTTACTTTGCTGGCTGACATCACAATGAGTCAGTTGGGAGTGTTTCTTTGGCACATTAAGAGAAACTGTACTTGCGCTCTCATTTAAGTGATTGGAACATTTTAACTTTGGTTCATGAAGATGTTAGTAGTTTAAAATGGGATCAGTAAGAATGTTCTTTTATAAAATCTGTGTAGGTGATGGCAGTCAGACATCAGTGTTGAACATTCAAAAGTGATGGTGTATAACCTCCTACAGTGACACCTTGCCATCCATCTGCATCAAAGATCTAGATGATGTTTGCAGAAGTTTTTTTTCAACTGAGAAATGTAATAAATGTGCAAGAGTTGACTTAACTGGTAGTTTTGGAGCAAACCTCAATGCAAAGGCAATAAACTATCAGAGAGAAAAGTGAAGAGCAAAGAATTATAGAGTAAGTGGTTTCTACCTCAATGTGTTACTTCAAAAATATTTGGAATTCTTAAAATGGCCTTTGTTTTCTGAACATGGTGAGAGTTTGTCTGAACTTTTGCTTGTGGTTTTTATTTAAGACTAATAAATTTAGAACCTTGATAATTTATGAACAGTGCAGAAGATTAGTGTTGTTTTTATTGCATTGCGTAGCATGTATAGTATCAGCAAATGGTAGAAGGCATTTAGTTTTAAAAAATGTTTTGATGTTTATGAATGCAAAATAGCTTTTGTCCCCATGCCTATTATGATCTTTTGAACAAGAAATCTAAGCCTCTGACAGTATTTATCCTGAATTATCCAGCAAAAGCAGTTGGTTATAAACGTACAGCTGACAGTACATAGGCCTCTTGCCTGTTGATACTCGGACTTGGAAAATACATATTTTCAACATACTTATTTGTGATCATTGTAAGCTTCATTTAGAATTGATGTCTGGCACGGTAGGATATGGGAAGGCCTGTAATGTTCCTTTGCTGTAATTAGAACCAGAAAATAATAACAACTTGGGGTTTATTCAAGATGACAAACATTGAAACTGCACAAAGATGCCCTGACTGAGAAGAGAAACCTAATATTGTGGGAACATCGACAGAGGTAAACTGATCAGTCATCTCTCTTTTGCAAAGCAAAACACTGCATATGCTGGAAATCTGAAATGAAACCAGGAAATGTTGGAAATACTCAGTAGGTCAGGCAGTGTCTACAGTGAGAGAAACAGTTAAACTTTCAAGTCGATAAACTTTCATCAGAACTTCTGTTGATGATAGCAAGACCTGGGAATATATTCAGGTGTTGGCTGATGAGTGCTCATAAATACTTGTGACATATGAGTGGTGGGTGGTAATCATTTAGAATCAGAGAAAGGCCATCTATTTCAGTTTGACTTTAAAATCACACGAACTCATTAAATCCTAACATCAACAGCAAGGGAGATGTATTGGGTGGAGGGGAGGAATGGGAGGGCGCTGTTGTCAAAATCTGTAGCCCAGAAATTGATCCTCGTCAACATCGTGGTCACAAGGAGTTGAGATATTCTGTCACGAGTGCATTACCAATTAACCTGTCAAAATTTCCCATCCATTTAATAGGTTCAGATGGAATTTAAAGCAGAGGAGATTTTACAAGGATGCTGCCAGGACTCAAGGTACTGAGTTATGGAGAGAGGTTGAGTAGGTTAGGATTTTATTCATTGGAACGTAGGAGAATGAGGGCAGACCTTAGAGGTTTATAAAATCGTGAGAGGCATTGAAAGGGTGAATGCACACAGTCTTTTTCCCAGGGTTGGGGAATCAAGAACGTAGATTTAGGGTGAGAGCGGAGAGATTTAATAGGAACCTGAGGGGCAACTTTTTCACCCAGAGGGTGGTCCGTATATGGAATGAGTCGTCAGAGGAAGTGGTTGAGGCTGGTACATTAACAGCATTTAAAAGGTAGTTGGACATGGATAGGAAAGGTGACTAGCTTAGATGGGAACTTTGGTTGTCATGGAACAGTGGGGCTGAAGGGCCTGTTTCCATGCTCTGTGACACTGTGTAATGGAATACTCGCCATTTTCCTGGGCAAGAGTCTTTGCAATACTGTATTAATGAAGAAAGTTCAACATCATCTAGAACACAGTGGTTTGATTGATCATTTGTCTTTCCATTGGACTTGATATTTGCTTCCTTGGGCACGTGCACTGCTCTGGCAGTGTGCAAGGTTGAGAGGAAACAGTGCACCGAGTGACTGAGGTTACTGTGACAGCAGTTTCTCAGACTCCTTTGTACCACAAAATTGCTGAGTATTTTGCAGTTAGTAATTCGCCTCCAGAATCACAAAGCCTTTCCACGTTTTCAGAGTTTGTTGGGGATCTGACAGAATATCCACGTGATTGGATGAGTGCAGGCTCCAATAAGATTCGAAGCTTGATGCAATCCAAGACTCAGCAGCTGAGTTGATTGACAGCCCATCCACCACCTTAAACACTCCTTACTTTCACCCTTGGCGTGCACAGGTACGATTTGTGCCACCCACAAGATGCACTGAAGCAGTGTTCAAGGTTGTTTCTTTTTATATATATATCTTCCACAAATTCACAATGTTGCAGTCATTTAAATGCTGGGTCTACCTTCATTTTAACTAGAGAAGCAAATGACTGCAGATGCTGGAATCCAGATGAAAAACATGATGATCGACAAAGGTGGTGCCATGGTGGCCTGGAGTACTGACCTCTACCTTAGAGGCCAGACACCAACTCCCCGACACTTCCTCCTACCTACCCCTGAACCATGACCCCACCAAGGACCACCAGGACATTATCTCCCACACCGTCACTGACCTCATCTCCTCGGGAGATCTTGGCCCTCTTTCCCCCCCACTGCTACCCCCCGCTTCCCCCCCCCCCACGCCCCGCTACCATCATGATAGTCCCACAACCTAGGACTGCCCGTTTCTATCTCCTCCCCAAAATCCACAACAAGGACTGTCCCGGCAGACCTATTGTCTCTGCATGTTCTTGCCCCACAGAGCTCATATCCTTGTACCTGGATCCTCCCCCGCATCTGCCTATCACCATCTCTTACGTGCATCTACCTACCACCACCTTGTGCCCACCCCACCTCCCCTCTTTTGTCCACCTGTCACTGCTCTGCTTTTCCCTCCTATATATTGGGCTTCCCCTTTTCCTATCTTCAGTCCTGAAGAAGGGTCCTGACCCGAAACGTTGACCGCCTGCTTTTCTCCGTGGATGCTGCCTGGCCTGCTGAGCTTCTCCAGCATCTTGTTGTTTTTCATATCACTTTACCGCGTGGGCATGTGTGCAAGGCCTGCTGGCACTTAATGGTCATCCCTTATCTTAGGATGCTCCTGGCGAGCCACTTTCATAAACTGCTGCAGTCCTTGTGGTAAACGTACTCCAACATTAGATTGCACTGAATACACTGCCTACAAGTCAAGTCGCACACCACTTGATATGGAAATACATAGCTGATCCTCATTGTTTAGTCAGAATCCTGGAATTCGCCTCCTAATGGCAGTCCTTCTCTATGTCTACCCTATGTATAACTTCTCGGAGTGACTCCGAACGTAATGGAATCGCTCATCATTCTTCCCTTTCTCGCGAAAAGAGCATCGCTCTTTTTAATCTTTCTTGGTACCTTTAAACTTGGTTCAAACAAAAACTTATGTCCTTTCAAGATATTCCAAAGCATTTTGAAACAATGAAGCACTTTTTGAAAAGCAGTCACTCATTTCATTACAGGGAACACGGGAGCCAAATCATGCACAACAGACCATCAAGACAGGTAGTAGTCCTCTGGTGTTCTTCAGAATAGTGCCACAGATCTTCTACCTTGACAGTGGAGTGGGATCTTGGTTTAATCTCTTGCATAACAGCTCTGATGTCATGGCAGTGAACCTTTTAGAGCACCTTTTACAAGTGCCTCTATTTGCTTTTTATAATGTGTAAGCCAAATCTGGTCACAATGGTCTCCCTGACCCCTCCAAGTTTGATATACCTGTTCTGTTCCTCCAGAAATTAATCCCCATGCTTTGCTTTTCTAATGGTCTTAATTAGCCTGCATCACTAATTTCAGTGATCTATCTGTTTCTGTACCTTACAGACTCTGTGCTCCCCACCTTATTGAGACATTTTTTTTTCAGTTGTGCATCTCTTATTCTTCCTGCTAAGAAGTACCATCTCCCTTGATTTGGCAATTTTTTGTCTTTTTGTGTTTTATCAGTGTTATTAATTGCACATAAACCCTTCTCAGCAGCTCATTTTTTTTGACCTTTTGAAAACATTGAAATTTTACTTTTGTTTCTCGCGTCTGTTGTTTCTGTAAATGGTGAAGTATTTAACAGTAGTCCCAGACTGATATCCGTGGAACACCACTTCCCAGCTTTTACCATCTATCCCCTTTAACCCTACTTGCCTTATTAAGCATTCAATTTTTTTTTAAATACTAAAAGTTACTTTTAAAACTAAATGAGAACATTTTTACGTGAGTATTATTGTTTAATGTTTTATGTTAATAAAATGTAACTTGGGTACACCATTTTTCTGCAGTCCGATAATTCCCATTCAATGAGTGGGTTTGCAGATCCAACACTCATCTGGGGAGTTCTCCAGCAGAGCTCAGTTGGAAAATTACTGGTAGAATTTGGCCAATGTGTTCAGATTCCAGCATGCATGTGGGCGTTCCAAAACCTATCAGCAATTGGGGCGAAATGCTGGCAGTTCCATATGGATCTGCCAGGAAAACTCAGCAAAATCCAGGCCTTGTGTTTTATCCTTTCAAAAGAGACTTGAACTATACACGAGTAATACCACAACCAAACTACCTTTGGTTTGAAGATCGTGCTTGAAAGCCATAATCGGATCAGCTGTCTGCCCGGTAGTAAAAATAAAACTCCACCCAACCACAGCCAGTTTGAACCTGACTGAGGCCAAAGACTTACCCTTCGTTTGATCCCTGACTTGCACCCAGTGCAGAGTCTGGTCCTATTGGGCTGTCAGGGCTGTGTTCTGAGTGGGGTCTCAGGATGCATCATCAAGAGGTCAGGTCACCAAATCTGCTCGTGGGACCTCCATCAAACCAAGGTCACTGGCATTTGGGAGACTGCAAAACTTAGTGCCATCACAGGGCTACCTTAGAAGCACCAGCAGTGGCACAGGTTGGATTGAGCACAGCCCCTCTACCTGTTCTGTCACTTTTTCAGCAGGAATAATAATTGCTCCATACAGGGGAAAATAAGTGTCTTAAGTGGGGTGGAGGAGCATCAGAGGTGGGGTGGGGAGTGAATGGTTTACAGATTCTGTTCCTTTTTTCAGATAGGTAGTGCAAGTGTGGGACGAGCTGCCAGCAGAAGTGGTATTTTGTGGCTTCGATTGTAACATTTAAGAGAGGTTTGGATAGGTACGTGAATGGGAGGGGTTTGGAGGGATACGGTTGGATGCAGGTAGATGGGACTGGGTGGAAGATCAGGTTGGCATGGACTAGATGGGCCGAAGGGTCTGTTTCTGTGCTGTGGTGCTCTATGACTCTATATATATCTTGGATGCTTTGAGCACATCATGTTGTAAGTAATAAAATTGATTGTGGATTATGTTTGCTTGTCTACCATTAATGAGGGTTGGTGAATGTTTTCAGCCTGCCATCTTCATTTGGTTTACATAAATCAGTTTTACATTGTGTGATGCACCATAAAGCTCATTATTCCTTATTGTACTATTTACTTATTCTGTAATTTATAGTAATTTTTTGTCTTGCACCGACTGCTGCCACAAAACAACAAACTTCAAGTCATAAGACAGTGATTGTAAATCTGATTCTGACTGGCTGTAATTTCTCCATCCCAACTTCAAAGAGCACCATATCTTCACCATCCTTGTTAACTGTGACTGCTTGTGTGCAATAAATTATGAAAATCTTTTGGAATCTTCCTTGTGGGCTATTCTCGCATGAAATTGCTATTAAAATAAAGTATTATTTTGTGGGATCTGTACAGCAGCTAAGAGAAGACATTTTGCGGCAATGTTAGCTAGCTCCACGTTAGAGCACGGTGCTTTCATTGAAAGTGCTCTGCAAGAACTTAAGAGTAGAAACAGGAGTAAGCCTTTTGGTCTCTTGTATCTGCTTCACCATTCAGTAAGCTTGTGGTTGAACCTTCACCTCAATGCCATGTCCCTGCACTAACGCCATATCTCTTGATTCTATTAACATCTGAAAATCCATTGATCTCTGACTCAAGTTAGTGACTTAAGTGCTTTTGCAATAAAAGCCAACCTCGTATGTTTTCCTAAATGTGCTCCTTATTCGTTAAGGTAATGACCAGTGTCAGGTTTAGTGGATACATTACATTGGATGTGTTCTGGCTCAGAAAAAGTAGTTGTTTTTAACAAGTGGTAGCTAATGAATAGATAACAACACACACAAAATGCTGGAGAATCTCGGCAGGTCAGGCAGCATCCGTGGAGAGAAATAAATGGTCGCCGTTTCAGGTCGAGACCCTTTGTGTCCTGATGAAAGGTCACGACCCGAGCCGGCAACTGTTTATTTCCCTCCGTGGATGCTGCCTGACCTGCTGAGTTCCTCCAGCATTTTGTGTGTTGCTCCAGATTCCAGCATTTGCAGAACCTCTTGTGTCAATGAATAGATAAGCTTTGTTAATAATTACGTGGGAGTTCTTGTGGGTTTTTAAGTTACAAAGTACATCATCATCCTTTCTTGTTCTGTTGAAATTTGTGATAGATCTTTCAAATTCTAGAGCGATGATAGAGGAGTGTTTAATAGGCTGTTGGCATTAACTTACTAACACTGTCTGCGATACACTTGCAAGCCGAAAGCTACTTCAGCCCCAGTTGTATAGTCTTGTTTGCTGGTGGCAGGTGAAATCAGTAATCTGATTTGGACCCTGACCACTGTACCAGATTTGGCTCCAGTATCAAAAACAATGGGAAGCTCTTAGTCTCAGATTGGTTTTAATTTTATAACCAAGCAGCAAAAGCTGATTTGGTTGCAGTATTACTTGTGGGTAGTTCAAAACTCATCTCTTATGCTGGGAATATAACATTCTGGATTTTGTTGGGTTTTACTGCCAGGGTTACAGAATGGTGCAGTAGTTAGCTCTGCTGCCCCACACCTCCAGGTACTTGGGTGTTATCTGTGTGGAGTTTGCACATAAGGTATCTTTATTAGTCACGTGTACATCGAAATACACAGTGAAATGCATCTTTCGAGTAGATTGTTCTGGGGGCAGCCCGCAAGTGTCGCCACGTTTCCAGCGCCGACATAGCACGCCCACAACTTCCTAACCCGTACGTCTTTGGAATATGGGAGGAAACCGGAGGAAACCCACACAGACACGGGGAGAACGTACAAACTCCTTACAGACATTGGCCAGATTTGAACCGGGGTCGCTGGCGCTGTAAAGTGTTACGCTAACTGCTACACCACTGGCATTCTCCTGGTGATTGCTTGGGTTTCTCCTGGGTGCCCTGGTTTCTTCCCATATCAGCTGTGTTCATTGTGCACTGTAAATTAGATACCGGGCAGATGACGTAAAGGGGAGTTGATGGGCCTGTGAGAGGGAATAAGTTGCAAGGCTACAGGGAAATAAGGGGGTGGGCCAAATGGCCTGCTGCATTGTAATGAATAAGAAGAAAAGACCCATGAACTGCCAGCAATTCTAAGTTTTGGGATTTCCCTTGTGAATGTTGATTTCTGCTGCCAGTTTCCCAGCCACTTTGTGCCCGAGGATTCCCCAGACCTGGTGCAGGATCTGTGAGACCATTCATTTGAATGGGATGATAGGTCTGCAGGAAACAACGGTTATTTATTTGAGTGCTTTAGCAGCACTGTCATAGCTGACAAGGATTTTCCATGGGCCAAAGCTGGAGGAAGGACTTTGTCTGTCAAAAGATTCCAGGGGTTTTGTGTGTGGGGTTCATTCTGGCCTGCCCGCATTACCTTGCTGCAGTTTTCAAGGTGGTACAAAGCTTCTTCCTGCCCCCAACCCTCCCCCATCCTTGCTACTTGGCTCTGGGATCTTCTGAGCCAGTGAGATCTGCCTTGGATCTAAAGAGGTATGCTTGGGGTAAAGGGGGAATAACAAGTTAGACCTCATTAAGGAAATACAGGGAAATAATGGCTGCATTGAAGCTCAATTTAAAATGGAGGTGATAAAACTAAAATGATTATTAATAAGTTTAATGAAAAGACTTGTGTGACAACAGAAAAATAAATGCTCGACAAAAATGCGCAAGACAAAGCAAATGGTTTTGCTTATGCAGAAAACATGGCCTCTCATTTGCACTGCTGTAATCAAGTACAATTATAAACTTGATGGGTAACTGAGCCCAGGTGAAGAAAAGAAGCAATGAAGGAAGGGAACAAAGTGGTGCCCTGGGCTCAGAAAGGAACATGAAATGCAATATATAATTTGTATTAGTTTATTTAATGATTTCAGAAGTAATTAATACTTGTTTGAAATTTGTACAAAATATTATTTACACAGCACGTGTTCAGTGTGGTTGGAAATATAAGCAAAGGCTGGGACCACTTTGAGGGAAAAATAAACTTGAGTAATTGCTTTCCCTCTGGGGATCTGTCTTCAGTGAGTTGGTGTGATTATGTTTTAGTCAGTATGAAAAGCATGATGCCTCATTTTCTTTCGGTACAGATAGGTTTGATATGGCACTTTACAGATTTAATGTGTGATTCATTATGTGCAGCATGGTTAATTATAGTGATAGTTAGTCAGTTAATCACCACAACAAAAGGAAAATATATTTGAGCTTAATGTGTCTGTGGAACAGAGCTTTTAAAAAGATTCTCGGGTTTATTTGACACAGAAAATATACCCCACTGAAATATCTAATATCAGTAGATTTTAAATTTAGTAGATTGGCTCTTTCAATAGATTATCTATTCAGGTAGCTTATTTGGATGTGGCAGCTGGTTAGTTGTGACATCAGATCAGTGGAGGCAGTAATACCCAAACGTTGACTTTTGAATGTAGGAAAATGAAGTTTCTCAGCTTCCCCAGAGAGCCACAATTCCATGATCTATTTCATGCCAGACTTGTATAATCTGCATTTCATAATGCTAAAATTCGATTTTAAGAATGAAAATAAAATCCTGTTTTTAGATGTGTTCTGGGCCAACCTGTGGCACTGGAAGTCTTACTTTTAATATTGCATCTCGCAGCAGATTACAGATAATTGCAGAGGTTTTTGGATTTTATATTTCTATTTTACACCCCAAATTCTCTTCTTGCGTAGAGGAGTAGAAGTCTAGAATTCCCATATTCAAGAGGTTGCAGAAGCTGGTTCAGTCAGACTTTCAAAACAGATCAGTAGGTTTTCCATTGGATATGAATCTTGCAGACATTGAGGTTTGAACAGTCAATCACTAATCCTGCATTCCTTAAGAGATTGCATTCTACCACTGTGGCAGAGTTGATATTTTCCACCAGTGGGTGGGATTGTGCTAAGCCTTTTGGAAATGCTCCAAATTAATTGAAAGCATAGCTGATGATTTGAGGTCATGCTGACTTCTTCAGTCACAGAAGTAAATGCTTTCCTCATCCATCAGAGCTGTGTTACAGGAGTGTATTAGTGAAAAGCACAATATTACGAACTAAAATCCTTTGTAGTATACAAGAGCAGAAATAATGTTAGTTTGTATAGGAGAATACAAATCCTTTTGACAAACTTGTGGAAGTGAATTGAGTGGGCATGCCCTTGCAAGTACTCCGTATTGGTTGTAAGCAACTGGTTTAATGTACTTGGGTATAATTCTTTCACAAAAGTATAGCTTGAGGCTTAAAGTTTGGTGATGTGGTAAATGCTGGCACAAATCCATGCTTCGTCATTTGCAATGTAGTGCATGGCTGCTACATCAGTAATGACCTAACTAAATTGCAGAATGAACGTCAAAAATTGTCACTGTTATGATCGAGATACAGTTGCGGAGCAATCATGTTTACTTGTACTCTATTCATTGCAATGATTTGTAAAAGTCAGTAAGGATATTTATTTCTAGAGAGGGAAACAGCTTAATCAGTGCAAAAACTTTTTATACAATTTAGTGCCATGACTTAAAAGTATCAGTGGAGTATTTTATCTCGTAACTATCAACCTTTGTTTCAATACGTGTCCACGTTGATTCCAGTTCATTGCTCTAATCAAGGGACATGACTGGCTAACTTCATAGTGTCTGTCACTGAAACAAGTGAGTCTGGTTAAGTGCCTGGAGTTGGGTGGCAGGTAACTGAGCTAGGGGCCAGAGATCCTGAAAGTGACTGCGAGGAAGGGCAAAGACCTTGGGCGTGGCAACAAGTCAGTCAATCCGGTGTTATTGAGATCTGATGTTACAGTATCGGCAATATGGAAATTTAATGAGGGTCTTGGGCATCACTATATTGTTACAATGTTTTGAGATGGTTTTTGTTTATTCAGAGACAGGGCCATAAGAAAATAGCATTTCCAGTTACGTATCCCTAGAATCACTATTAAGGAAGTTTCTAAAGCTAATAACCAATTTATGTACTGACATCCTCAAAATAACCCTTCCTACCCACGCTCCATGATAATCATTTTGGTAGCTGCAGTACGGAGCTGACACAGTCTGAACCTGTCACAAATGAATGTGGGATTTGTACAATGGCTTTACACTTGATAAATATAGACCTGAGACATAATTTATTTGGGACTGTTGCATCCTGAGTTCTCCTCAATAAACTTTGGAGAAGACTTTACCCTCGACACTCCGAAACGTGCATCGTTACTTTTCTGATCCATTGTGTAATTTTTTGTTATTGAGGAAGATTTTTTTGTAAAAATGCAGTTATGAGCTATATGGAGATGAAATTGTACACTTGCCTCTAAATGAGGTTCTGCACTGAGTAAAAGTGCAGTACCACTGTGATGATTGAATCAGTTGTGGTGAAAGATGGCAGTGATACGATTTAAAAAATGAAGTAATCCACGTATTAATTATGTCTTCATGAACCATTATTATAATTGGAGTGGTTTCTCTTATCTGTCTAGAGCTGGTGTGAGGGAATTAAGAAAATCAGTTGCATGTGTAATCAGTTCTTTGGAGTGCAAGATAAGATGGTGATCGTATAGCATACTGCTGTTGTACACGGTTTTCTTAGCAACAGCACTAGCATTTCAATCCCATTGAAACTTGCAAAATATTCCCTTTTGGATGATAGCATTTTATTTGCTACTGGGAGCATTGATTCTATTGTGTGTATGTAACTTTAAATCCAGTCGTGGTGTTTGTTTTTAATAGAAAAATGTCTTCAGCAGTTTATAGTATTTGAATCTAAAAGAAAAATCATGCTGCAGTTCCACATTACAAAGTAGCATTTCAATTTAATCCAAGGATGAAAATCAACCAAAGGCAATATTAGAGGGAAAATGGGTAATGTGTGGATGTAATGTACCAGTATGTTGAAAGATAGAGGCCGAAAGTATCTAGGGCACAAAGTACGATGCAAGTAATTGCCTGACGATCCAGGACAAAAAGTAGGTGCTGAAAATCTGAAAAACGGAAGATGCAAGAAACACTCAGCTGATCACGCAGCCTCTCTGAAACGGTTAACATTTCAAGTCCGAGACACTTTGTCAAAGCTGAAGCTGGGTTATATGATTAATGCCAGAGCATTGAAGGACTGTTGATGTGGTATTGTTTAAAAAGAAGAAAAAGATAAAGTGGGTTATTATAGGACAGTTACTTTGGGCCATTCCAAGGGACAGTATAAACCTTCCATTGGAAAGGCATGGATCAGTCATGGGTGTTTATGGGAAGGTCATGTCTATCCGACTTGCTTGAATTCTCTGAAGAGGCTACAGAGAGAATTGATGAGAACAAAACATTTGACATGCGTCTGAGGATTTTAGCAATTCATTTGACAAGGTTCCTCTTGGCAGGCTGGTCACATGGAGAGTGACAGATGGGACCTCAAATTGGCTCAGTGACAGGAAGCACAGGTCAGTGGTTCACAGGTGTTTTTGTGACTATTACACTGTTATTGGTGGAGATCAGCAGGACCTGGCGCTGTCTCTTGCTTTGGGAAAACAGCACAAGGGAGATCTAGGAATGTCATGCCAGTACTGGAAAAACTGCAGGTTGAAGGAAAGATTGGATAATCTTGGGTTGCTTTTTTTTAGACCAAAAGGGGCTGAGAGGAGACTTGCTTGATGTGTATATATTTATTTCAGGGGATTAGAAAGATCTTTCTTATTTACTCTATTTCCCTAAACCAGAGGATTTAGATTTAAGATGATTGGTAGAAGGGTTGGATTAGGGAAAATCTTTTATTCTGAAGGTGGTAGGCGTCTATAATTGACTGGCTGGAAGGGTGGTAGAGGCAGAAACCCTCTTCACACTTAAGTGGTACTTGGATGTGTACTTGACGAGCTGTGACAGGCATAAGTCTGGATGTTATGCTGGAAGATGAGTTTCAGTTGGTGAGCTTTTTTGACCAGCACAAACCCTTTACTACAATAATGATCAAGAGAGGATTTAAAGATGTTCAAATTTATCAGGAAAAAAGAAAAATTAGTGTTTCAAAAACTCCTGCACATCATAAATAACTTGAAATACATTCTATGCCACAGTACAGGATTGGAATTTAGCCCAGAACTTTTTACTGTAGACTTGCTTGTTCAAAAAATTGTATATCTTGGGATTTGGCTCGGTGTTATGAGCAGTAAGCAAACTCCCGAACAAAGAAGGGCTCAATGCAAATTTAAACAAAAATGACCATAGAATGTTGGTATTGCCAGCACACCATTGCTTCATTGTCCATCTCAAGTCGCCTTGGAAGTTGTCAGTGAATCACCTTCTGGGGACCACCATCATATATAGGATAAATGTGTTCCCAAATTGCTGTTAGGTAGGACTTCCAGGATTTTGACCCAGCAACAATGAAGGAATAACGATGCATTTCCGCATTGAGGGGTGTGTGACTTGGAGTGAGAGATGCAGCTGGCAGTGCTCTCGTCTGCCTGCAGTCCTCCTCCTCCTCCTTCCCGGTGGAGAAAAGTTGCATGTTTGTGAAGTGCTGTCAAAAAATCCTCGGCAAGTTGCTGCACCATAACTTGTGTAGTAACCACAATAAGTACAAGACGAACAATTTTATGACCATATGGAAAAAGGAAAGATCTGTCATCTGATACAGATGTTTGGGGGAAAGACACAGCAGTAAATTGCGGTAGTAAAAACATTAAGAACAGTATCATTTTAGTAATAAATTGTAAACTGTCAATCTTATCCAGCACACTCCCGAAAGGAGTGCTGAATGGAGAAAAAAAGATGGTCTCATGAGAGGACCAAAATCTCTCGGTAACAGTCACCCTGGGTCATTCTTTACAAATTTACTACTCTATGTTTATGGAGCAACAGAGGTCAAGAGCAGCATTGGCCAACCCACTGCTTCAATGCCAGGAATGTTGCATAACATCCAGAGTAAGGAAAGGAAAGAACATTGGTGGTTTAATAAATGCTTATTGTCACTTTTGTAATAAACTATAAAGCTGTTTTCCAATTGCTCTGCTCTTAAATGCTGAGATAAGATGTCTAACTCATCCATTCATTCACAACAATCGCTTTTATTTATGAAATTGCTTTGCAAATTGTCAACTTTACATACTGTTTGTCTCTTCCATTTACCCTGTTGCAGGTACTGTAAACAAATCCAGTCAAAAATGCATGTAATTTGGATCCTGTCTTGCATTGATCCACAAAACTAATTTCTTACAAGCAATAGATACAAAACAAGTTTCAATTATCATGTGCTAGTCATGTGAAGCAACGTCTGAATGATTTGCGAGGAGAGGAGGATCTCTAATGGGAGTTAAGAAAATGAGGGAGAGGGAGTTTGGAGAGCTTAGTTGACACAAGGGTATTAAGAGTCTTGTGAAGGAGAGTTGCAGCAAAGCCAAATGATTTAAGATGAAAGTTGGTGGCTGAAAGAACTTTGAAAGGGACGGAGGGGTGATGAGCGGTAGTTTTAGATTGCCAGAAGTGCAGGGTGTGTAAAAATACTTCTGATAAATTGGAATGAGGCCATGGAATGATTTTAAAACTTGATGCACAGAGAGAAGGGACATTTGTGGAGCCCAGCAAGGTTAATGTCTCAATATCACGCAGGAATTTGCAAGGAAGGGTATGTAGCTCCCTGATCACAGAGAAAATATATTGTCCTGTGCGGTACAGTTGGCACATTTTCAACAGCCGGTAAAATTCTGAATCATTCCAGCTTAATAGGATGCAAATATAATCAATGATAATTATCAGCATTTTCCTAAATATTTATAGAAAAGTCTTTGGGTGATGTGATGTAGCCATTTGTTTTAGTTAATTTCCCTTAATCAAAGGCTAAGCTAACTTGAGTTGAAGCCCCAGTTCAGAGAAATTTTATGTCTTTAGTTTGTTTATTTCTCAAAGATCAAGACACTTTTGACCTAACTTGATTGCCTAGTAGAAAGTTTACATTAAGGGAATCTCATCTACAATGTGGTATTGTTAATGTTGTTGTTGTTGTAGGATTCCTGCCAATTAGTGCCCTGTGCAGTACTGTGAATTAAAGTAAATATTCATTTGGAAAGACCTGTAGTGCAAAATTAGGTAATGTAATTGTGCAGATGAAAAGAGCTATTGTGTAAAACTTAAGAGGTGACAGCAGAGATGATGTACTTTATTGGCTGGGCAAAGAGATACTTCAATTTAAGGCTGTTATTCTTCAATTGATCATGACATACAGATTGACTACGTACACATTGAATTGAACATGGCACGCACATTGGCATATACACTGCTCTTTTACTTCAACTGAATGTGGTGTCATGCTTATAAATACAGAGGCATATATGAAACTTGATATAATACCCCTGTCAGAGTATACATGGTAGTTATGAGATTTGCTGTAAGCCACAGCAAATAGTAAGTCAGAGCACTACAGTCTGACTGCATGTCATAAGTAGGTTACAGAAGCTTCAAAGTGCACTATGAAGCACATTACACTCTGGTGAGATGTGCTATTTGCATTTCCCACATCATTCAACCACGGATTGGTGTCTGAGACTTTGAGAGTAAATCGGGGTTTCCTCAGTAACATCTGAAAGCAGTTTTGCTTGTCATTTTTCTAACTTGATTTGGGACTCAGAACTCTCGTGGGTGTCACTTAACAGTAAAATTGTATAATTTAATTATGAGGCACAAATTTGGAATATTGCAGGTTGAATTGGCTAGTGGAATTTGGTCTTAGAAATTCCTCCACCAAATCCCCAAATAATATTGTGCTTTCAGAAAGTCCTAAAAGTCTGTGGAAATAAATGCCGTCTACTACATTTATCTATATAATCTGAAATCTTTCAGCTTCGTGATCATCACATTTGTCCATGTTACAAATGTCAGTCACCCTCCAAGTATCACTTGTGGGAAATGCATTGAAGCAGAGCATATAGCTTTTCTTAAACTTGGGATCAGAACCAAGCAATGAATGATGCTGAACAATACTGGCTGAATCAACTTTAAATGCACAAGGGCCTGAACTACCAGAGACAAACTACTCAACAGTGAATGCTGAGATTAAAAAGCAAATGGGAAAAGTTACCAATAAAAAAAAATGTAAATGGTACTGGTGGAGTTATGAAAATTAGAAATGATCACCAGTTTGTTCATAACTGAATATACAATTGCAGTAAAAAAAATTAAATATCACAAGTCAGTAAAGAGTAAAGTCAATAGATGTAAAATGCACAGCCAGCCCAAACTCAACCTTTGCTCACCTGCTGGATTAAGTCTTTTGTAGTAAATAAGTGAGCCTGAGAAATAATTAATTAGAAATAAAAGCAGGAGTAGGCCATGTGGCCCCTTGGGCATGTTCTGCTATTCAGTAATATTATGGCTGATCTTTGCTCTCAATGTTTTTCTGCCATATTTCTGCATCCCATGTAATGGTCCACACAGAATCAGCAAGGCACGTACAAGTGTGGGAAGGCTTTGTGCTCCAACACAACTGCAATGTACCATTTTTACTTTTACCAAAACAACCAAATCTGTCTAAATGCCAATATCTACTAGTTTATCATTCATTGAATGAGGTACTCTAATTATGGAAATGCAGGTTGCATGTCTCACCACAATGTAATCTTCTTCACCTTGCACTTTAAAACTGCTAGAACATACCAACCTTTTCCATTCTTCCTACTAGATCAAATATTGTGCTCCATCTGCCATTTTCTTGCCAACTCAGTTCATCTTTTTCCACTTGTATACTACTTGAAGATTTCTTACAGCTTAGTTTTCTACTTTGCTTGAATATATTACACCTGGTCCCTTCATCCAAGTATACAACACAGTTTGTCAATTTCTGAGACTCCTGCATTGAACATTATAGGAACTTGCCTCCCCCACTTTGTAACAGCGTGCCAGAATCAAAATTGCCCATCTATTCTGTTACTTCTCCTTTAACCTTTCCATCGTTGATATGAGCCGTGAGGTAATGTTGCAGCTCTATAAAACTCTGGTGAACACACTTAGCGCATTGTGTTCAGTTCTGGTCATCTCATTATAGGAAGGGTGCGGAAGCTTTAGAGAGGGTGCAGAGGAGATTTAGCAGGATGCTGCCTGGATTAGAGAACATGTCCTATTGAGAAAGGTTAGCTAGGAAGCGAGCTAGGGCTTTTCTCTTTGGAGCGATGGAAGATGAGAGGTGACTTGATAGAGGTGTATAAGATTATGAGAGGCAGAGACAGAGTGGGCAGTTAGCACCTTTTTCCCAGGGCAGCAATGGCCAATACCAGAGGACATCCATTTAAGGTGAGTGGAGGAAAGTTTAGGGGAGATGTCAGAGGTAGGGTTTTTTTTAGAGTGGTGGGTACATGGAACACACTGCCGGGGGTGGTGGTAAAGACTGATACAATAGGAACATTTAAGAGACTTTTAGATAGGCACATGGAAGTAAGAAAAATGAATGGTTATGGGCTGTGCAGGAGGGAAGGGTTGGATTGATTGTGGAGTAGGTTTGTGTAGGTCGGCACAGCATTGTCGGCCAAAGGGTCCACACTGTGCTGTACTGTTCTATGCCTCCAAACCTTGTGTACTTAACACCTTAATGAATGGCTTTTCAAAACCTAAACAACTCTATGACCTGGTAACTTCCCTTTTGTAAAATGATCGATTTTGCAGAATGTAACTTTTGGTTTTCGAAAGCTCTGTTACCACCTATTTAAGTGATTCTAGCACTTCCTTGACAACCATTGTTAGCCTAACAAGAGCAGGCAAGGAATTGAGAGACACCACATACAGGCAGGTGTGCATTTTAAGTTAGTATCATGGGCATTGTGGGCCGAAGGGCCTGTTCCTGTGCTGTACTGGTCTGAGTCTGTTCTCTATTTTCTCTCTCCTTGAACAGTGGTCTTACATTTTCCACTTGCTCAGTTGGCTGAGACTTTTATCGAACTTCCTTATCAAACTCCCACCCAATGCATCCAGCATCATGGCAGCTACCTCCTTTGGAAACCTAAAACCTAGACCATTATCTTACCAGGGATGTTTTTGTCTTTAAATCCCATTCATCTCTCTCGGTTTTATTTTTGTCCTGTTACTAATTTTAGTTCATCACCCTTATTAGTCCCTTGGCTCCCAACTATTTTGGGTATGTTAACAGTGCACCTGTGAAGACAGGATCACAACTTAATCTCATCCACTATTTTTAAAAAAAAATTCCCCACTCTAACTTCTCATGAGCAGCCTGTAATTAACCTACATTTGTTTACATTTCTCTTCTTCCTTTTTACATGTGGAGCTCTTAGTGTAAACCAAAAAATAAAATTCTATTTCTTAATTATTCCAAGCCATACTCTGCTAATTCCCAAGTTTTCTTCCAGTCTTCAGCTTTAACTTCTGGGAGCTCGGGATGGATCACTTTTCTCATGGAGGTTACTTTTCTCATTGGCATGTGCACCACTTGGATATCGCAAGGCACTTTGCAAGCAATGGAGTAGTTGAGAAGTTGTATATTGACAGCAGATTCCAACAAGCAACAGCCATGATAATGATGAAATATACTTTTCAGTTAGGGATAAATTTTGGCCAAGAAACTGGGGATAACTCCTTTTGGACATAAAGAAAATTGTATCATCAGTCTTTTTCCCCCACCTCCCCCACCCCCAAATGATTGGCAAAGTTTCTGTTTTAACGTCTCATCTCTAAGATTAAATTTCTGTTTGTTAGCATTCTATCAGAATAGCTCGGGATGAACACCACAACCCTCAAGCTTGCTCAAAGAGTGCTGATGGTAGTAGTTTATAACCCCCGTAACAGTTGCTATTTAGTTATAAGAGGAAGTTGCGTGTGAAAGGTAATGAATTAAATATATAATATAGACTAGTCGAATCAAATTGGTAGATTTGAAGGCGGCAAGACCTCAAGAAGATGGTATCCATCATTAAGGATCCTCACCACCCAGGACATGCCCTCATCAAGTTACTACCATTGGGGAGGAGGTACAGGAGCCTGAAGACCCACATTCAACATTTTAAGAACAACTTCACCCCTCTGCCGTCGGATTTCTGAATGGTCCATGAACGCTACCTCGTTGTTTCTCTTTTGCACTATTTATTTTTGTAACATGTAAATTTTATGTCCTCATGTCTTGCACTGTTGCACTGTACTGCTGCCGCAAAACAAAAAAAATTCACAACATATATCAGTAATAATAAACCTGATTCTGATTCTGCCTGATTTGGTGGGGAGGGGTGGAGGTGGAGGGAGAAGAGAGAACGTCTGGGGTGGGTAGAATCTTTGATTATGTTGGCAGCTTTACTGAGGCAGCAAAGTGTAGACAGTCCATGGAAGGGAGGCTGGTTTCTGTGATGTGCTGAGCTGTGTCCACAACTCTCTGCAGTTTCTTGCAGTTGCGGGCAGAGCAGTTGCC
The DNA here is from genome assembly GCF_009764475.1 of Pristis pectinata. Lineage (NCBI taxonomy): Eukaryota > Metazoa > Chordata > Chondrichthyes > Rhinopristiformes > Pristidae > Pristis > Pristis pectinata. Next base: position 108,935,986 of record NC_067409.1, read on the forward strand.
ATACCAAGCCGTGATGCATCTGGATAGGATGCTTTCTATGGTGCATTAATAAAAAATTGTGGGTCAAAGGGTACATGCCAAATTTCTTTAGCCTCCTGAGGAAGTAGAGGTGCTGGTGAGCTTTCTTAGCCGTGGCATCTATATGATTGGACCAGGACAGGCTATGGTTAGTGTTCACTCCTCGGAACTTGAAGCTCTCAAAACAGAAATGTGTGCACCACCCCACCCCCTTCCTGAAGTCAATGACCAGCTCTTTTGTTTTTCTGATGCTGAGGGAAAGGTTGTTATCGTGACACCATGACACTAAGCTCTCTATCTCCTTCCTGTACTCTGACTCATCGTATTTTGAGATTCTGCCCACTTCAGTGGTATCATCTGAAAACTTGGGAGTCTCAACCTGATGGCCTCAACATCGATTTCTCTAACTTCTGGCAACCCCACCCCTTCTTTTACCTCCCACTCCGCCCCCACCCCCCACCCCCCAACCTGCCCATCTCCTCTCCTCCCCTCCCCCATCCTTTATTCCATGGTCCACTGCCCTCTCCTACCGGATTCCTCCTCCTTCAGCCCTTTGCCTCATCTACCTATCACCTCTCAGCTTATTACATCTTCCTCCCCTCCCTCACCTGAACTGACCTGTCCCCCGCCTGTATGTGGTCCTCCCATTCCCCCCATCTTCTTATTCTGGCTTCTGCCCTCTTCCCTTCCAGTCCTGATGAAGGGTGTCGACCACTTATTTCCCTCCATGGATGCTGCCTGACCTGCTGAGTTCCTCCACGTTTTGTGTATTGCTCCAGATTTCAGCATCTGCAGAGATTTTTGTCTCTCCTTGTATCCTCCTCTTGATTGCTAACCCTCCCTCTTCCATTTTATCTATCCCTTCAAAATTCCCATTTAAAGTGTCTTGGTTAACTTCATAAATTCAGGAGAAAGTGCAAACACTTTTGAGAAGTGTAAAATAGGGTATGGTGTGATCAATCCTTGTGGTGATGGTTTGTGCAACTCAACAAGGAGGACCAGATGTCACAAAAGATTGTTGACTTGCATTTATATTGTGTATTTTATGTTGGCAAAACATCCCTTCAGCATATTTGTGCAATCGCAAATAAATTGACAATATCTCAAGTTATGTAAGTCAAGACTAGGTGGAGATTTGTTACTTTCCCAAAGATTAATAAACCTGTGGATCAAACTTTGGATGTTAATTTGCCAAATTTCTCTCTGGAATCTTGTGCTGTTCCTTATTTGGGCAGAGTGAGAGATGGATGTTGTATAACATTAATTGCTGCAGACTCTCTGCAAGTTTTTGTTTAAATAAATGGAGGTGGAACTGAATTTTCTTGGCATAATTGATGAGCTCTTTTATCTGCATTTCCTTTATTTGCAATAAAGTTTCCACATGGAAAGAGAAGTGCATGTTTTGTCATGTAAAGAACGTCAGAACCGTGTGGGCAAGGTAGGTGGACAGTGGGTTTATTCTATCTTGTGTTTTTATCTCGCCACTTTCGAGTAAGGTTTTTACTTCAAGTGTAGTTTCCTGTGGCTTGACCTTAGCCTGTAGGGCTATGCAATATTTCCTTTTTCTTGTCACTTTTTTGGTAATTGCTGCTTGCATTTGTTAAACTTTATCTCTTTATTCTGAATTTCTTTCAAACTTGGAGTTTTGGTCCTTTTTATCTGCTTTTGCACTGTTGAGTAAAAATACATTTTGTGCAAGTTGATTGTAAACAACCATGGGCACCAATAAGGTTATTTATTAATTTACAATATGAATGAATCACTTGGTAAAAATGTTTTTGTAAATGATACAGTGAGTATCATTTATCCTTAAGTGGTCCCACCCTTTTCCTCGTTATCCTCTTATTCCTGACGTAGGTATAGAATGGGTTCTCCTTAATCCTACTTGCTAAGGACTTTTCATGGCCCCTCCAGGCTTTCCTAATTCCTTTGTGTTGAAACATCTTAATATTGATTAAGAACCATACAATTTGTTGTTTTAGGGCTGTTCCCCCTTTAATGGTTGTGTCATGTGACTAACTGATTTCAGGACTGAAATTTTCAGAGGCATTTGTGAAGAGCTCTTGAACAAACTACACACACTTTTGAGCTCCACCTGTCTTAATGGTATCAGCCTGTGTACTTTGTAATGGAATTAGAGTTTAAGAACTTGGAGCATATACACTTTACACTGGTAGTGATGGCACAGTAATAAATCGTAACCTTCCAAAGTGACAAAATTGAGGACCTTGAGTGACTCCATGATTATGTCATAAGAAGTGGGTCTGAGAAGCTCATGGTTAATCTAGTTCTGTGGTGAGACTTGAGCACAAGGGATAAGATAGCACCTGTAAAATTTAATGTGAACACAAAAACAAATGGAATTCGGTACAAGGTAGCAGTCCTGGTTATTTTTAGAAATCTGGCTAATTACAGCAAAACACAGGAGCCCTTCCATCCAAGAGTTAAACAGATGGAGATGCATGATAGGGCAAGTAACATCATAATACAAGAATGAGGGCATACATGAATGGGAGGAGGTGGTTCTTTTTGGAGAAATAGAGCCAGATACTTGCATAACTTTCACTGACTAACTTATTCCCATGAGGGTATAGTGAGTGTGAAGGCAGTGGTGAGAGGATTTGTCTGTTGACCTAACATGCACAAAGATATTGAGGACCTAGCCAGTCAATGTACGGTGTATCAGGACGATAGAACACAATCTTGTGTAGCTTCACTTTGTGTCTGGAAGTGGGCTAAAGACCCATTTCAGTGGGTCCATACAGATTATTGTAATAAAGATATGGACATCTTTTAGTCTTAACCAACAGACATTTACCGTGGTTGGAAGTTAAATGTACTGCCTCTGAATGCACGATAGTCACTACCTGCCCCCCAACCTGGATCCACCTATCACACACCAGCTCTTGCTCCACCCCTTCCCCCAGTCTTTTTATATTGGCCACCTCCCCTCTTTCTTTCCAGTCCTGGTAAGATATCTTCATTTGTCACATGTACATAACTGTACATCGAAACACACAGTGAAATGCATCTTTTGCATAGTGTTCTGGGGGCAGCCCGCAGGTGTCGCCACGCTTCCGGCATCAACATAGCATGCCTACAACTTCCTAACTCTTTGGAATGCGGGAGGAAACCCACGCAGTCACGGGGAGAATGTGGGTTACAGACAGCGGCCGGAATTGAACCCGGGTCGCTGGCGCTATAATGGTGTAATGAAGGGTCTTGATCCAAAATGTCGACTGTCCATTTACCTCTGGAGATGCTGCCTGACCCACTGTGATCCTCCAGCTTTTTGTGTGTTGTGCTAGAAGAATTAAGGTCTACCTTTTACAGATGGAGACTTCAGAAGCCGTATTGGATAACAGCCCACAGTTTAGATTGCTTCACTTAAAACAGCTTGTGAAGAGCAATGGACTAAAACACTGTTTTACCTCCTTTTATTAACCAGCAAATGGGGAAGTCAGTTCACAGGATAATGGAGGCATTGCAGAAACGGATCATGGAAGGTCGATTAACCACAGTAAAACATTAATTAGTAGCATTTCTTCTGGCCCATAGAACATCACAACACAAAGTGACGCACAGAAGACATATTGAGTCTTGTTTAGCGCAGTTTCGAAGGGTAGGTGGAGGAAGGGCATTTGAAACAGACCCAACATTGCAACACGAGCCATGGGAACTAGACGTTCAGTCTGCATGATGGACTTTGTAGATTGAGACCTCAGCAGGTCAGAGATGGGAAGGTGGGATGCCAGGCAATAGTAGAGGTGAGCACAGTGACTGTGGAGGAATAAAACAATACATGGGAGAATGGCAAAGAAGATTGGGATTGATCATATTCCCGATCTTGATTCCTAAATTCATTGCATAGTATTTTTGATTAAAAAATCAAGTTGAGGTATCATTAGATCCAGAAATGGATGATACTCTAACAACAACTGGTGAAACAAAATTAACACCCAGTACTGATGCAAAGAGTACAGAGAGTGAAAACCAATGACTTGTGGTAAGTATATGTACTTTAAAAGGGGAAAGCGATTTAGTGTATGTATTGGTTTATTATTGTCACTTGTACTGAGGTACAGTGAAAAACTTGTCTTGCATACCGATCGTACAGATCAATTCATTACACAGTATATTGAGGTAGTACAGGATAAAAACAATAACAGATTACAGAGTAAAGTGTCACAGCTACAGGAAAGTGCATTGCAGGTAGACAGTAAGCTGCAAGGTCCTAACAAAGTAGATTGTGATGTCAAGAGTCCATCTCATCGTGTAAGGTCAATGGTCTTATCACCGTGGGATAGAAGCTGTCCTTGAGCCTGGTGGTATCTGCCCTCAGGCTGCTGTATCTTCTGCCTGATGGGAGAGGGGAGAATGACCTGGGTGGTCTTTAATTATGCTGGCTGCTCCACCAAGGCAATGATATGTAATATTAGTTGTGAGCATTAATTGTTGCTTTAAAGCTCTCATTCCTTTTACTGTCACTGCTGTCTGGGCTATTAACTGCACACATTTTACAGATACTGAATTGTATTTTTCTATTGTACGTATGTTTGGCAGAGTCTGACCCCAGTCATGTTGGGGCCCCCTTGCCACTGGATCTAGACCTTGTTCTGCCAAGTCTGAGTTGTACAGGTCCCCTACGTTAAAAGAAATCACACACTGTGAACCTCTAGTCAATAAGATGACACAGGGTGTGATTGTGGATATTGGTTGAAGGAAAGTCCAAATTTAGTTGAGACTGACATCAGCTGACTGACGTGAACAGCTACAAAAACAGAGATGCTGGAAGAACTCGGCCAGTCAAGCAGCATCTGTGGAAAGAGAAACCAGTCAACGTTTTGGGTTGGTGACCCTTCTTCAAAACTGGGTGGGGGTGAAGGGTTCAGTTTTCAAAGCAGAGCTGGAGGGGAGGAGTGAGGTGCAAGTCAGAAGACGTATGGAGATGGATTGATGCAGATCAGGTGATAAGGAGCATGAGTCTCAAACAAGACACATTAAAGAAATGGGATGAGAAAGGAGCACAAGCATAATAATGGGGAAAACTAACAGTTTACCTGAAATAACAAGTTTTACCTGAAGTTGGAGAATTCAGTGTTCATTTCAGAGGGTTGCACGAACCCTGGTGAAAGAGATGTTCTCCTAGCTTGTGTTGGGCTTCACTTGTAGCAGTGGAGGTGGCTGCAGGCAGACAGTTGGAATGGGATTGAGAATTTAAGTGAAATGCAAAAGGAAGCTCAGGATCATCTGTGGACTGAACACAGATGTTCTGCAAGACCATCACCCAACCTGCCTTTGGATTCTCCAGTGTAGAGGAGGCCACACTGAACACTGAATGCCGTAGACTAGACTGAATGAAGTGCAAGTGAATTGTATCACCCAGTCTAATTGTTTGGGTCCCCGGGAGGAGAGTGGAGAATGTGGCTGGTGGTGGGGTCGTGTTGAAGCTGGCAGAAATGGCAAAGGATAATGCGCTCAATGTGCAGGCTGGTGGGGTGGAAGGTGTTCTGACCTTGTGGAGAGGATTTGAGACCCAGATGTATGGGAAATAGAGAGAATGCGGTCGATACCTCGATCCATTATGGTGGAGGGGGAAGCCCGGTTTCAGGAAGGAGGTGGACATGGGAGACTGATCCAAAAAGTGAGTGCCCACGGGATCTAATTTGGTAAATTGGCAGAGGGTGATAGTCGTGGGTTGTTTTTGTGAATGAAAGCCTGTGACTGACAGCATACTACAGGGATTGGTGCAGGGACACTTGCTTTTTATTATGTGTATTCACGATCTGGACGTGAGTGCAGGATCACGATTAGTTTGCTAATGGCAGGGCAGATAGAATGATATTGATGAGTTGGTAAATTTCACATCAATAGGAGATGGAATTTAATTCTGAAAAATGTATGATGATGCAGTTTGGGAGGACCAGGGTCCACACAGTGACTGCTAGGTCCTGAGGGAGTACTGAGGAACAGTGGGGCTTTGGTGTACATGTTCAAGGGTCTCTGAAGGCAGCAGCACAGACAGATAAGGTGGTTAAGAAGGGTATGCAAGATGCTTGCCTCCATTAGCCGAGACATGGAATATAAGACCAGGGATGGTATGGTACAACTATGTAAAAGATTAGTTTGGCCACAGCCAGAGTACTGTGCAGTTCTGGTTGCCATGCTAACGGAAAAGTCTGATTGAGGTGGAGAGGCAGTTCACCTGGGTGTTGCGTGGAATGAAGCACTTCAGTTATGAGGGGAGACTGCATAAACTAGATTTGTTTTCCTTGATGCAGAGGAGGCCAAAGAGGGACATGCCCTTCATAATTCTGTGTACCTCAGGTCATAGGTGGAATAGTTGGTGAGAAAATTTTCCCCTTCGCGGTAGTGTCTGTAACTGGAGGACGTCAGTTTTGAGTAAGGGATAGGAGACTGTGAAGGAATTTGAAGGTGTTTTTTTTTGACCCAGAGGGCACATGAAATCTGGCACTGCCTTGGAAAGTAGTGAAGGCAAGTGCTCTCACAATATTTAAGAATTCTTCAGATGGGCACTTGAAATGCCACAGTATGGAAATATGGAAAATGGGATTCGTGCAGATTCTTGGTTGGCAAGAAACTATGGGCCAGCCATTAAGGGCCTGTTCCTATGCCTTAAGATCTTCTAACATTATAAAGTGACATGACAAAATGTACATTTGCAATATTAAGAGAAACAGTAAAATTGCATTCTTCATTTAAAATTGCCACAAAAATGGGTTGCAGCAGTTACAGCAAGTTTCAACTGAATTGTTTATGTATTTAAACTGCTTCTATCCTGAGGGAATGACAATTGCTCTATCATGCATATCTTGCTAGATAAGCGGTCACATATGGCAATAGTTGACATATTAAATCCAAGTGTATTTTTCCAAAAGAACTCAGCAACCATTAATTCCCAGAGGGGATAAAAATAACAAACCTTCTTGTTTTGCTTGGGTTTTCTGCTTTATAACAGCACACATTCTTTCCTATATCTGTTCTGCTCTAAATCACCAAAATTGTTGTGGGTTATTCTACAAAAAGCTTGATTCACAGCATTATTTCAATGCCAAAATACAATGCATTCTGACATAACCCAATTGCACTGAATGAATGTTCTGTTTCTATGCTGTAGATATTTCTGGAACATATTTATTAATGTAGAGGTTGCAAAATTCAGCTACGAAGCTCCCATTGTTTGGGTAGGCGTCAAACTTGGATTCAGTATGTCGATGAATGCACATGGGATGTGCTGTTCACCAAATTGGAAAGGCTTCTACCATGTGTGATGCTTTTGCTTGCCAGAAGAATGCAGGATAGGCTGATCTACTGGCAGCACTGCCAGGTTTTATCTCAGTGATGAAGCTTAATGCCATGTGTTCAGCACTGGCAAGAGGATTTAGCACGAGGGAGGACTACCTGGACTCCCCACTATCATTGCCATCCTCCAATCCTTCTGCTGTTTTCAACTGCAGGGAGTGATGTGGCAGATGGAAGGATTATTTCTGTTCTTCAAGGCTTCAGCTCCCAATCATGGACAATATGGCTACCATTCCTCTTGGACTACAGCATGATAGGGAAAAGGGAATATTTGTCAGAAGAGAGTTGTTGTTGGAAGAGGGGGAGAAGGCCGCATGCAGCAAGAATCTTCAGGTAATTCTTCCATGTGCATTTCCTTTTGATTATGGAATCTATGAATGTCTTTTAGGGATGCTGTTGAGCATTGCTTGGCCTAGAAGGACAGCATCAGTTTGGGCTGGCGTGTTGATGGTCTACAGAAAGACCACTCCCATTGGTGAAGTCAAAGTGGAGCACAAATCTTTTTTTTCTCTTAATACAAAGAGAAAAAGAGATTTTGTGCTCCACGTAGCCACCACCACTCCCTTTGGTCAGTTCCCCGTTAACGGTTCATCAGAAAGCAGATTGCTAGAATTTTGGCATTGTCTTCGAAGCCCTTTCGGAATACAGGTATCTGGACCCTTGGTGGCCAATGCTTGTGTTCTAGTGGAAGCAGATAACATCTACCTTCAGACCCTTCAGGATGCTTAGATCTCCAAGTGTTGGAGATCTAAGCATCCAGATCTCCAAGCTGGCCACCACTTCCATACTGGAAAGGATGGGTTTCAAACCAAGACCTCCTGTAATGGTGCTCTATAAACTCGGATGCACTCATGCCTTTCAAGCAGGCATGTGAGTGCAGCAATGAGGGCAGACTGAAAGAGAGAACACGCAGGAATGTAAGAGCTGCAGAAATGCCCAGCAGGTCAGGTGGTGATAATGGAGAGAAGCAATTGTACTGTTGAATGGCAGAACTGGCCAGGTCTGATGCAAAGAAAGAAGTCCACACTGTAAAGCAGTCACCCCATTGTTTGGTTTCTCCATTGTAAAGGGGACCACAGAGTGAGTGGTGAATGAAGCGCAATGTACTAGAGATGTGCATGTGAATCACTTAAGCTGAGAGGATTGTTTGAGTCCCTGGATGGTAGGAAGGGAAGAGGTCAAGGAGCAGGTGTTGCAATGGAAAGTGCTGTGGAAATGGGAGTGTCTAGTGGAGATGGAAGAGCAGACCAGCAAGTGACAAAGGTAATAGTCCCTTCAGAAACCTGAAAGGGGAGGGTGTGTATTTGGAATTCTATTGAAAGTGGCAGAAATTGCAAAGGATGATCTGTTAATTGTGGTTGCTGGTGGAGTGGAAGTGAGGACCGGGCAACTCTACCTCTTTTGGACAGACCAAAGATAATGAGACTGGAAATGCAGAAATTAGATGAGATGTGGTCTAGGGTACAAGAGAAGTCTGGATCTCTGAGGAGGAAGACCTGTCAGGCAACTTTGTGGAAATTCTTGTCATTGGAGCAGATATGACAGATGAAGAACTGGAAGAATGGAGTGGAAAAGGGTAGGAGAAAGTATAGTCAGGGTATCTATGAAGTCTGTGGGCTTGCAATGGGTATTTGATGCTAGGCTACTCCCTGAAATGGAGATGACTTTACTGTTTTTGGCTGTGTTGCAGGCTACAGACTTAATCAGTTATAACCAATCCACTTATGGGCAGCACTCTCTCCTGTGGTATAAAATGCTGCAGCAGTTAGCATACCCTACAGCTCTCGGGCCGAGTTCTGCGCTGTTGTTGATCAGAAAGGAAAATTGCATTAGTGAGCAATGCAGAATGTATTTTGAGTGATCGAGGTGACGCCTTTGAATAAATGGCAATGCGCGCAGGCTGTGAGATGTGGTTTGGAAGCTTTGATAAAACAGTGAAGTTGTAACACTCAAGGCTTGCTTTAAGGTTAGGCCTGCATGTGGATTATTAGAGGCTGTTAATGGGTAATAGAGGTGATGCATCGAACGGTGTCTGAGGTTAGCAGTTGTGTAGGTGAGGTTTGCAGATGTACTTATTGACTTTGACTACATGTTTGAGCTCATTGCACTTTGTGTGAATTGCACTCCTTGGATGGAACTCCACAGCTTGCTTCTCCCACAGTTATTTAGTCATGGCCCTGGGAAGTCCCCAGCACCCTATTGGTAGAGACATCCCTGCTCTTCTCCACTTTGTCTCGTTCTGCAGGGCCTAATTGAAAAAAATCTTGGTGCCCATTTTCATCCAATTCAGCCACCTCTTCCAGCAGTGCCCTCTGGATTCGGCCACAGTGGACCCCAACTTTCAGAGTTGCAGGCTGGCTGAAATGAGCAGTAAAACTAGCTTCAAATGGAGCTAATCATTTATTAAATTGCCTGAATGTATCAGCATAGGGCCCAATGAGCACAAGGGTCTCCAATAACTGATTGTTGTTGGGGTGCAGGCAGCACGAGGGACCTGCACCAGGTTGAACGGCCATTTGCTAATGGTGCTTAACATTCCCTTGACATTTTCCAGCAATAACATGTTTAGCTCCCTCAGTTTCTCCCTGCATATTTTGCCATTTATGTGCAGTACAAACCATTGTTAAGATAAAGTGTTTTAATCACCATAGAGACTGAATATACAATGGACTTTATGTAACTTTTCTCACCAGTAATATTTAGAAAGAAATGACCACAAAATATATTAGCTGAGACCAAGGGCTTCAACATTGCTGTCAGCATTATTAGTAACCACTATAAAATCTATAAATGGAAGGCTGAAGATTTTTACATTTGTTGAGCAGTCTACATATTGGTGAGCTTGAACTGAATGTTGTTAAAATAATAGCTTCCCCTTTTGGGCAGGTTTAATGTTACATTTAAATCTTTGCATTTCATTTCTTTTTCTGTGCCTGGTAAGATTTCTTTTTAGCTAACAGACTCTTGCATATCACCTTTTGTGGTTGTGACATATTTAATTGCATTATCAGAACCTTTGTGAATACTGCCCCATGTTGTTATTGATTTCGTTACTTAAACTGCACAAGCTTGATGTTGTGCTTCACACAGATATCATAAGCAGGCTATTTTGATAGTGGTGCAGAAATGTTCAAAGTGCAGTGCCTTATCAAAGCAATATGACTCTCCAAACATATGGAACATTTTTCACTTTCCCTTTTTTATATTTGGGGGGTGGGGGGGGAAGGAGCCAGTGTGGATCACACATTTTATGGAGTTATTTGGTGAATGTCGGTGCCTTCCAATAAGTCTCCTCCTAACCAATATCAGACTGCAGCAGGAAATAGCACTGTAAGCACAATGCTGGTTACAGATTTTATTTATGACAAAAGGGGAAAATTGCAAAAGGAGTGAAACTCCTGGTTATTTTTAATAATGGTTGCTTTTTTTAACCAAAAAAATAGCATTTTTTCAATTGAAGTGGATTGTGTTGTATATGTGACGGCTTATTAGAAAGATTTCTACTCATGGCGGTGTAATCTTAAATAGGTATTCTTGGTATCTCACAAAGTACAAGGGATAGAATGTGTTTTTTCATTTGTGGTTTCCTGTATGAATGACTGTTTTTTGCTGTCTAATCTTGATGGTCTGTGCTTTGTTTTCTGATATAGTCACTTGACGTGTCTTTTTTTAATGGAATGCTGTAAATTAACCCTTAAATGTGCAAAGGAGAAATATTATAAGATATCTTTATTAGTCACATGTACATTGAAACACACAGTGAAATGCATCTTTTGCATAGTGTTCTGGGAGCAGCCCGCAAGTGTCACCACGCTTCCGGCGCCAACATAGCATGCCCACAACTTCCTAACCCGTACGTCTTTGGAATGTGGGAGGAAACCGGAGCACCCGGAGGAAACCCCCACAGACCCGGGGAGAACGTACAAACTCCTTACAGACAGCGGCCGTATTTGAACCCGGGTCGCTGGTGCTGTAGAGCGTTACGCTAACCGCTACACTACTGTGCCCTATGAGTGTAATTAAAGGGTTAAAGAATAGCTTCAGTAAATCTGAGCTTTGAAGACTGCAACTGCTTCAATAAAAATATGAGCAAAGCTGGCAAGCAACAATTGTAATTTAGGACGAATGAAAAACCTGTTTTTATTTTCCCCCAGGAAAAAAAATATTACAGTTTCCTAAGATTAAACAAGATGATCTGAGTTCTGTTCCAGTCACATGTGATTCAGCTGATATTTTTTCTGGCTGTTTGAATCTGTGACTATTCCAGAAAGCAAAAACAGAACGATATTCTATTTGTTGTACACTTTATTTCAGAGATGAAATTGATCAACATCGGTAGTGTAAAACAAGCTGATAGTGAATTGTACCTAATTTTCTTTTTCATTAACCTCTGATTTTCCCAAACAAGTTGGCCACTGTGCAAACAATTTACTGTGAGCTGGCTTTATCCTTCTGGCATTAGTCAATTGGACTTCATGAAAATATAGGGAAATTTAATGGTTTTCAAATTTACATAATACCAGTTAAGATGGAATGATTTCCCTTCTGTTTTTTGTTTTTAAAAAAAGCAGCTTTATATGTATTGTAAAATAAATGCATTTAATACCACGTCACACCACTGAAAATGTGTTCGCTTTCATTTAACCCTGTAATTAGTGGTTGAAACAAAAACTATTAGTTGAAACATGACCAATACAGTTCAGCCTGGAGGTCTGCTTTGTATATAAATATGCTTTATAAATGACCTTCTGCAAACAAATATGGACCTGTATATTTTGCACAGGGTGCTTTGATTGTGTGCTAATTCATCCTTCATTATTATTTCTGTTACTTCAGTGCTGTAGAACAGATCAGTTCTGCTTTTAGGAAATGGGAGATTGGCTACTGGCAACCAGAAAACTCCAGTGGTACATTTATACTGGTAGAGCCACTGATTTTGCCAGTGGCACTCTAGTTTCAGCACGATCTCAATTTAAATGAGACATGCCTCCTCACAGGAGTTATTTTATAAATGGACTATTTTCCACTTGACTCTACTCATAAGGCAGTGTTAACCCACCCACATGACGATATTCCCTCTGCAACCATAAAGAGAGTCAATAGAATATTTGAACGTAACATGGAGGAAATTGTTGGCAACCCTACTCTTGAAATGCAACTGTATCCTCAACTTCCTTATCGGGAGGCCACAGTCACGGTGAATCGGTAGTAACATCTCCTCCTCACTGACCATCAACACAAGTGCACCTCAAGTATGTGTGCTTAGCCCACTGCTCTACTCTCTCTAGACTCATGACTGTGTGGCTAGGCAGGGCTCAAACACCATCTATAAATTCACTGATGACACCACTGTTGTTGGCAGAATCTCAGATGGTGATGAGGTGGTGAACAGGAGTGAGAGAGATCGGCTGGTTGAGTGGTGCTGCAACAACAACCTTGCAATCATCGTCAGCAAGACCAAGGAATTGATTGTGAACTGCAGGAAGGGGAAGTCGGGAGAACACACACCAGTCCTCATTGAGGGGTCAATGGTGGAAAGGGTGAGCAGCTTCGTTCCTGGGTGTCAACGTCTCAGAGGACCTATTTTCTGCCCATCACATTGATGCAGTCACAAAGAAGCCACACCAGCAGCTCTACTTCATTAGGAGTTTGAGGAGATTCAGTATGTCACCAAAGTTTCTTGCAAATTTCTACAGATGTATGGTGGAGAGCATTCTGACTAGTTGCATCACCACCTGGCATAGAGGCTCCAATGTGCGGGATTGAAATAGGCTGCAGAGGGTTGTAGACTCAGCCAGCTCCATCATAGGCACAACCCTCCCCGCCATTGAGGACATCTTCGAGAGACGGTGCCTCAAGAAGGCGGCATCCATTATTAAGGACCCTCACCACCTGAGACGTGCCCTCTTCACGTTACTACAGTCTTTGAGGAGGTACAGGAGCCTGAAGACCCACAGTCAATATTTCAGGAACAGCTTCTTCCCCTCCACCATCAGATTTCTGAACGGTCCATGAACACTACCTCATTATTCCTTTGCACTATTTATTTATTTTTGTAACTTCTCATAATTTTTGTCTTTGTCTTGCACTGTACTGCTGTAGCGAAACAAATTTCCAACATATCAGTGTTAATAAACCTGATTCTGAAATAGACTTTATCTTTCAAATATGTTTCAAAAGCAAAATTGTTTACTAATGTTCCATGGTAAAGGGATTAGAAAGAAATTTAAAATGTGTGCTTTTTATTCTTTTATTTGGAATTAGTTTTCTCTTTTCACCCATTCATTTTGCCGTGGGTGTCTTGTCAATTGCAGCAATGGTCGGAAACCTCAAGACGTGCTTTGGTGGAGAAGCAGTGGGCCAATGGCATCAGCTGGAACAGAATACCACTTCGCACTGAAATAAATATATTGTACCTGGAACAGTTGGTATAATAAGAGTAGAAACTGGTTCCTCTACTGAGGTGAAAAAACAAATGGCTGGAGGAACTCATTGGGTCAAGAAAAAACCATGGAGGCAAAGGGATCGTCAACGTCTCGGGTTGAAACCCTGCACTAGCCCTCGTATAGGGTCTTGACTGAAAATGTTGACTGAGCCTTTGCCTCCAAGGATGCTGCTTGACCTGAGTTTCTCCAGCAGTTTGTTTCTTGCTCCAGACTATAGCATCTGCAGTCTCTTGCTTCTCCTATGGAGAGGTGTTTTGCTTTTGAATTTGTTCTATGTTGTCTGTCACCAAATTTTTTTGTTTTCAAACTGAAAGTAGTGCACCCCGGCTATTTTAACATTGACTTCTGCACACAATGTGCTGTATTTACATTTGGCATTAATTTGAAGATGTTAGATTTTTCGGGTAAATGAACATAACTGAGAAGAATGACGGATATAATCCAAGATACGGTTGTGTACTATTGTTGTAACCCACGGTATGAATTGTAATTGCTAGCAGCTGCCTGAGAAATTATTTAAACATATGTTACTGGAATATGTTTAATTGTTGCAGTTTCATTTTTAAAAATTGGAATAACACTTTGTCTCTTAATAGTAAAAGCAGCATATTTTGTGGAAATTTGCCATGAAATAATGAAAGTATAGGTACAGCTTTAATCCCACACTAGGATTGAAACAGACGCTCTGTTCAGTACCATTTGTACGAAGAAAGATAACATTGAGCAATTCGGCTAAATATCACAGTCACAGGAACCACTTCCAATTATTTCAAAACTGATGAATTTGATAGTCGAGAGCAACACATTTCCTCTTTGAAGATTCAAAGATTCTGCAGAATCAAATGAATTGTGAAATGTACAGCATTTTATAAACCAGAATAAACTGCTGTCAAGACAAATATTTTAAAGTGACAATGACATTCAATGCTAGAAAGAGGAAAAAAATATATCTAGTGCAATGTACCCATCTCCCTTGGTACATCATTCTTCTAAACAAATGATCTATGTCTGGATTGTTTTCCTTCACAGAAAGTTTAACACAATGTATATTTTCTATTCAGTGATAAACCCTTTTATGCCTCTTGTCATTGTTCCTAATTTGTCATTTACCTTTTGTTGTCCATTGAAATAAATTTATTCCAAATGTTAATTTCTGATAACAATGATTAAATGGCATTTGTTGCCAGAATGATTTAAACCTCCTTTTCTTTTTATTGGGACAGCAGCTACCAAAAATTAAAACTCGGGTATGTGTTTTGAATCTTGTGGCTGTTCAAATGATTTCTTTATTTAAAAGATCTGTGGGTTTATATTCTCTTGAAAATAGTATTTCAACTTCCAGAAGTGGTTCTCTGACAATAGTCGACGTTTCTTGTGCTGGCCCGTGAATGTTGCTGATCAATTTATTTGGCAGCTGGAATCACTTAACACCATTCATGGTGGAAAAATTGGTTTCAAATTGCAAACTTGAGATATTTATGGCTGAATTTAATACAAAAGTTAAACTGTTGTCATTAATGAACATTGCTGACTTTGTTCGGAAGAAAGGAAGAGAAGAATAATGAATGTTTCATGCCAGAAATGCCACTTTCTTGTTACTTCATATTCTTTATGGTTGTGTAATCTAAGCTCTTCAAATATGGATCTTGTAGTAATTGCCTGTCAATTGAACAATCGTTTTAAAGTGGTAAATCTTAAAATGTCAAGCATCAGGAAGGTAAATCCTGATTTGGAGATCGGGAGCAAGGGGACAATGGAGATCATGAAAGGCATCTTCATGAAGATAAATGAACACTGGCTGTGTCGCATGCCACAACTCTGGATGATGTAATGGGAATATTCAAAACATGGCCAAATTGTCAGGATGGAAAATAAAATGGCATTTAATGGGAGAAAACAATAGTTGACAAATAAAAAGATGGGGCCTTGTAAATCACATATACCTGTGAGGTTAATGAAGTTCTGTGAAAGATGGAGAACATCGAGAAAAAGAATTTGTTTGAAGGTGTTCATAATTCAAAATAACAGTATAAAAATAATGCTAGGAGTATACTTGTAGATGATTGACTGACTTAAAAAAAAGGCAGTGTGCACTGAGGAGCTAAAATGGGAATATACTTTGGAATACTTTGATCTATTAGATATAAACTGAAAGGAAAAATTCATTCTTTTAGTCAGAGTTGATGAATGTAAAATGTAACTGTGTTACGACTTTGTACAAAAAGGAAGAGGCAGTGTGTTTATTATCTTGTTCCTTTTTTCCAGTAGATTGGGATAATGAGTGTGGAAATAATTCCATCCTGAGTGACTATGACACAGTCACAGAGCACAGAAACAGGCCCTTCAGGGTACCAAGTCGGTGCTGACCGTCAACCAATAATTTACACTAATCTTGCGTGAATCCACACATCAGGGGCGATTTACACTGACCAACCTGCACGCCTTTGGGATGTGGGAGGAAACTGGAGCACTTGTACCACTCTATTGCAATTTGTACAGATACCTTTTCATTCTTTCTGCCAAGTTGTTAACATGACTGGTGAATAAGTAGGAAAGTAGTAAGGAGGACATAATGAAGCCACAAAGGGATATAGATGGGTTAAGTGATGGGCAAGGCTTCTGTAAATGAAGTGTAATGTGGGAAAATATGAAATTGTTCACTTTGGCAGAAAAAATAAGTATATTATCTCAGTGATGAGAGATTGCAGAGCTCTATGGTGTAGAGGGATCTGGGTGTCCTGGTACTAGATTTGCAATAGGTTAATATGAGAGGTGACTTGACTGAAACACATAATCTCCTGAGGGATCTTGATAGGGTAGATATTTCCTCTTATGGGAGAATCAGAAACTAGGGCTCACTGTTTTTATATATAAAGGGGTCATTTTGTAAATGAATTTCTATTTAAGAAGAAGATGACGCAAAACATTTTCTCTGACAGTCATGAGTCTTTGGAATTCTCTTTTGAGGGCAGTGGCAGCAGATTACTTGAATATTTTAAGGTAGAGAGTTCAATATTTGATAAGCGAGGGGGGTGAAAGGTTACCACAGGCCGGCAAGAATACAGAGTTGAGGTTACAATCGGATCAGCCCAATGACGGTAGGCGTGAAGGGCTGTGCAGTCTACTTCTGCTCCTGATTTGTATGTTTGTAATAGTCATCAGAGAGTGTAACTGTATCTGGGATATTGGCATGATATTTATTAGTTATAATCACCACAATGCACTCAGTGAAGTGCTTTTTGCATCCCAAGCAGGAGACTCATTAAATTGCCAGAATAAGTTGGGCTGAATTGAAGAATGGAAGGCAATATGTAATATGTAAAGGCAGCAATGAACTCCATACAGCAAGCTCTCTCAAACAACCATGTTAAAGTGAGAAGGATAGCTTTTGAAGTGATGAAGTGTCGTCACCAGCCCTGATGAAGGGTCTCGACCCAAAACCTCGACTGTCCATTTCTCTCCACGGATGCTGCCTGACCTGCTGAGTTCCTCCAGCATTTTGTGTGTTGCTCCAGATTTCCAGCATCTGTAGTCTCTCTTGTGTCTCCAGTTTTTTTTGTAAGTGATGTTGGCCGAGAGATAAATATTGATTAGAACTCTGTTGCTCTTCTTGCAAGTAATGCAATCATATCCACTTGAGAAAAGCATCTGGGGCCTTTGGCTTTAATATCTCATCCAGAAAATGGCACCTCCAACAGCATACCTCTTCCTTAGTACTGTAATAGAGTTTAAGGCTCGATTTTTGTAGCCTTTAAACACATAAAGTAAAAATACCACCAATTAAGCCACTCCTGAGACAGCACTGGACAAATGACCTTTTTTTTTAAAAAAGGATTAACACAATACAATACAAAGTATAATCTGAAATTATTAATTAAACATGATTTATATATTTAATCCTTTTAACAGGAGTTTCATTATGAAGAGAAAGTTTCGGTAACAGTAAGATGGCAGAAACGAGGCCAAGGGATACACACTGAGCATATTCTATAATACTCTGCAATTCTGAACCATACACAAGGATGTGAACAATGCCCTCCCTGAATAAAGCCAACTGAAGTTAAACTAATAGCTTCAATATAATTGAAATCACAAGATAATAGAGCACAGAAGGAGGCCATCGGTCTGTTGGGCCTTCTGCCAACTCATTCAAAGAGCTATCCAATCAGTCCCATTCCACTGCCCTTTTCCCCAAAATGCTGCAAGTTTTTCTTTATCCGTTCCCTGTTTTCAGGACGCTTTTGAGGCAGTGCATTCCAGATTGTAACTTGGTATGTATTTTTTTTCCCCCAACGCAGGCTCTGGATTGCTCTAAATATTTGTCTTCCGATCACCAATCCTTTTCAAACTTGAACCCTTCTGGATTTTTAATATCTCTTTGAAGTTCCCTTAAACTTCTCTATCTAAAGAGAGAGTCCCTGAATGAAACTAAAGACATAATAACAGATGTCATCTGCCACCTTTTTGCCTAAAGTGTTGGACCTGGAGTTTGGCCACAGTACTCCAGATGGGACCTAACCCTTTTTTTTAATATAAACTTACAAAACATCCTTGCTTTGATATTCTATCACTTAACACTTTTTTTTTCTCCCCCCGTGTCATGCAATTGATTGTTGCTGCGTTTTATGCCAGTAGAAAAAACAATCATTTTTCATCGAGTTGGGAATCCAGCTAGACATTTTTAGGCATGACTAACTCTTGCACTTCTAATGGAGTTTCCGTGCCAGGGCTGCTCAGGATGATATTGTTTCCTGTGCATTTCTCCTTGTGCATTATAGTAGAACTTGCAGTAAGTTCTCCTCGTTGTGACCATTGTGACATTCTCCTCCCAGCACTCATCCAGCTCAGGACACCTGCCAGGAAAGCGAATACCTTGCCCTCATTGCACAGGACCACCAACCCTCATCCTGCAGTGCGTTGTCTCCATTTTACAACCTCCTGAGCGCCAGGTCTCCTCTTACTGCAACCCTCCACCTCCAAACTATTCGCCAA
Source organism: Pristis pectinata (assembly GCF_009764475.1). Classification (NCBI taxonomy): domain Eukaryota; kingdom Metazoa; phylum Chordata; class Chondrichthyes; order Rhinopristiformes; family Pristidae; genus Pristis; species Pristis pectinata. The sequence goes on from NC_067409.1 coordinate 108,954,765, forward strand.
TCCCATTCCCATGATCTTGGACACTAATTCTGTAAATGCCTGTTTTTTTTTCCCCCACCATTTCCCCACTTTCCTCCATCTTTCACCAACATCGCAAAACTAGGTCCCCACCTTCACTCCTTCCTTCAAAGTCTGGGTATTGATGACTGCCATCTCTCCACCAACCATCGCTGAAACCTGGTCTTGGGGTGGGGGGTGGGCGGGGGGAGGAGGTGGGGAGGTGGTGGGGAGGTGGTGGAAGGGTTCCAAGCAGCAAGTATTCTTTTGGTGCCAGAAAAATGCAGTGCATGTTGAGTAGCCCCCGAGGCAAAGCTTCTAGGGAAACAGCTCCATTATTAAGCCAAGGATATCGTATCCCTTATTGTGTTCTCTCCGCCTGTCCTGGCACATTCAAAGCCACAGGCATCTCTCTGTTTCCACACCTTTTATATTTTTGCATTTAGTTGATGTTGCCTTTTCTCATTCTTTTTAACAGAAAGATAATTTCATGCTTCCATGAATCACTTCACACTTGAAAGTCTGAAACATGTTAAGTGGCCTCAGAATTGTCAGTGATGTATTGTATTCATCCCAGATTGATGATGAAGACTTAGTTAAAAAAAAATTTCTAATGTGCTGTTAATTACTATGAGTAACTTACTGAATACTGCTAGATTGGAAGCTGTCCATTGTATCTACCATCTTCAGTATATGACCGGGAAACTTTAGATCTAGTAGCTGTGCTAATATCATGAGAAGACTTGATGAGTGTCCGTATAATAGCGGAGTAAATAATGTTTAATAGTAAAGCAAAATTTGAAACTTAGCTTTGGCGAACTCCTTGACTGCAAGTTTCATCGCAAGTGGAGTGAGGAAAACCTGACCACAAATTTGAATGGGCAATTGACGAAATTGTCTCAAAGTTACCAGTCAAAATGACGAGTTCATTGTGAACTCTCAGAATGAATAAGAAAGTATGTAAACGTTAGAAATACACACACGTGTGGATAGGAAAGGCATTAGAGGGATATGGGCCAAATGGGACTAGCTTAGGTGGGAATCTTGGTCAGCATGGACCAGTTGGGCTGAAGGGCCTGTTTCTGTGCTGTATGACACTATGACTGCGACAAAGGAATATAATTTGGCTGAGGGCGGGGCAGGACCTGATGTTGGTGACATATGGCTTGGTGAAGAACCAAGCAAAAAATATTGAGTGATTAATTGCAAAGCATGAGCATTTTGCACAGATAAGCCTATAGCTGCCCTCATTTATCTTCCCATCTTTCGTGAATAAGGATATCATTTTGGCATTTTTCCAATATTTTAATGCCTTTCCAGAATCTAACGGTTTTCAGAAGTTCAGAACCTATGCATCCACTATCTCTGTGGCCACTTGCACCCTGGGATCCTCAAAGAAATCATCACACCCAGGGGGGTTATTAGTCTTTTGCCCCTTGCTGAATACTGATTCTCAAATAGTGTCAGTATTTAACTCCTCCCCTGTAATTTTTAGTATCAATGGGAAGCTTGTAGTACTTTTTAACCATTAAAACTAATGCAAATGATCTGTTTAATTCTATCATTCCCTTGTTCCCCATGACTATTTCCCACCCTCATTCCATGACGTGCCTTTCTTCATTTGACCTCTCTCTCTTATTTTTATATGCTTATTAAAAACTCTTATTTTCAGTTTTTATTTTTCGGTAATTTGTCTCTTGTTTTTTTTTTGGCCCTTCTGCTGGGTTCTAAATAGATCCCAATCCTCTGATTTTTGCTAACTTTGTTTCCTGCTTAATGCTGTCCTTATTTTGATTGATTCATTCTTCTCTTTTTTCCTCCTGTATCCCTCTTAGAATCTTTCCTCCTATTGGGATACATTTTCACTGGTATGGATTTCACTTCATGCGTTATCTAATCATCACTTTAAACGTCTGCCACTGCTTGTCTGTTGCTCACCTGCTAATCTATTTGCTAACTCTGTCCTCGCTACTTTGTAATTTCCCTTTATGTAAATTTAACACTGCTATTTCAGGTTTGATCTCGGTCTTAAACTGAACACTAAATTCTATCATGCTGTGATTACTACTACCACTTCTCTGAAACCCTGTGAAGTTGCACATTAATGGGTTCAAAATAGATAATATATCTTTATTAGGCACATGTACATCGAAACACGCAGTGAAATGCATCTTTTGTGTAGAGTGTTCCGGGAGCAACTCGCAAGTGTTGCCACGCTTCTGGCGCCAACATAGCATGCCCACGGCTTCCTAACCTGTACATTTTTGTAATGTGGGAGGAAACTGGAGCACCCGGAGGAAACCCGAGCACCCGGAGGAAACCCATGCTGACGTAGGGAGAGCGTACAAACTCCTTACAGACAGCAGCCAGAATTGAATCCGGGTCACTGGCGCTATAAAGCGTTACGCTAACCACTACGCTACTGCTCCTGCCCCGGTATGTTCACTGGTTGGCTTCATCATGTATTGCTCCTGGAAACTGTTCCAGATGCATTGACTTTTTTGTCCAATTGAATGAATTGACTTGAACAAGCCCCAGCTTGAGTGCCTGAAAGGAAACCAGGAGATGCAATATATTTGGATTTTCAAAAGGTGTTCGATAAGGTGCCACAGAAGATTGTTTTGCGAGATTGTGGCATTGAGATGATACATTAGTTTGGACAGAGGATTGGCTAGCTAGCAGGTAGCAGCAGGTAGGAATAAGTTTCAGGATGGCAACCTGTAAGTAGGGCTCGGGGATGGGACTGCAGCTATTTACCATGTAACGTCTACTGTAGCCAAGTTTGTGGATGATACAAAAGTTTATAGGGAAAGCAGCACTGAGCACAGTTTGATTAGAGATGTATTAATAGGAGACTGAGTGGGTAAAAAGATGGCAAGTAAATTGGTAAATTCAATTGGTTTATTATTGTCACCTGTACCGAGGTACAGTGAAAAACTTGCGTATTGCTCATACAGATCAATTCATTACCACAGTGCGTTGAGGTAGTACAAGGTAAAACAATAACAGAATGCTTTTGGCCGTTTATCTCCTTCCGCTAACCGTATGATTGCTTTTGTTACATTAATGGCCAAACGATCCATTTTGCTTAAATGGAAGGATCCAATGCCCCCTACTACTGTTCAATAGTTTTCTCAAACTATATCATGTTTAACCTTGGAAAAAATTAGGAGTGGTACTGTTGATCCTTCGCTTAAATTTGAAGATATTTGGAGTCCATTTATTCAATATTTTCACATGATGTAGATCCCCTTTCAATAACTTTCCAACTTGGAGGAATGGACTTGACGACATAATATTGCTCTGTTTCTACTGAGAAATTTTAGCCCAGATTTTTTTTCTTTTTTTTGTTGTTTTTTGTTTTTCTTTTAAAAAGTTTTTTTTGTTTAGTTTATATTGTTTATAATTTTTTATTGATTTGGATTTTTTAAAAAAATTATATAATTTTTTTCTTTTGCTTTCATATTATATTCATTTACTAAGAGATCGTTGGATCTACAGATTTTTAAAATATTTTATTGTTCTTTATGATTATATATGCTATGATTGTTATCCTGATCTCTTTGTATTACATGTACGAACATTGATGCTATATATCAATCTGTATTAATTTGAAAACTAATAAAAAGATTGAAAAAGAAAGAATGCAGAATTAAGTGTTACAGTTACAGAAAAAGTGTAGGTAGACAATAAGGTGCAAGGCTGTAACGAGGTAGATTGTGAGGGCAAGAGTCCATCTTATAAGACTATTGAACGGAACCCTAGTATGACAACAGCGGGATAGAAGCTGTCCTTGAGCCTGGTGGTATGTACTTTCAGGCTTTTGTATCTCCTGCCCGATGGGAGGGGGGAGAAGAGAGAATGTCTGGGGTGGGTGGGGTCTTTGATTATGCTGGCTGCTTCACCGAGGCAGCGAGAAGTGTAGACCGAGTCAGTGGAGGGGAGGCTGGTTTCTGTGATGTGATAGGCTGCGTCCGCAACTCTCTGTAGTTTCTTGTGGTCTTGGGCAGAGCAGTTGCCGTACCAAGCCGAGATGCATCGGGGTAGGATGCTTTCTACGGTGCATCAGTGGAGTGTCATTTAAAAAAAATATAAATTTGTTCTTCAGATGATAAATGATAAAATAGGTTGTTGTTTCAAATCAAGAAAGGCTGTAGAAAGCTGAAGAACAAAGGGTTTTGGGGGGGGGGGGTTCATTCATCAAACACAAAATCAGCATAGAGATGCAGTGAGTGATCAGGGAGGTTAATGGAATGTCAGCTTTTATTCCAAGAGGGTAGAAAAATGGGTAAATGTTACTATAATTGTACAAGATAGTAGTAATAAGGTCACATCTGAAATACTGTGTGTAGTTGTGATTTCATTACTGAAAGATGTATTGTGGTTGGAGGCACTTCAGAGAAGCTTCACTCAGATGATCCCAGGTATGGAGGGATTATGTCATGAGAAAAGGTTTGGTGTGTACTCACTGGAGTTCAGGAGAACAGATGTGATCTGATTAGAAAATACAAGATTCTTGGGGAGACTGAACAAGGTAAATGCTAGAAGGATGTTTTCCCCCATCCAAAAGTCTAGGTCCAGAGCGCACAGGTGGTGGTGGGGGAAACCCATTTAACAATGCAATGAGGATTCTTAGGAATTGTGATTCTTTGCAATTCCTTGCCCCAGAAAGCCCTGGAGACTGAATCCTGATGCACTAAAGAAGCGTATAATGCAGTAGGTGGGTTTGGGTTGACTGTGTGCGTTTCAAATGCCGAATGTCTTCCTCATGTATATTGAGATAATTTCTCAGTATCTGTATTGAAATACTTGAACATATGAACATAAGAAATGAGCTCATGGCTGATCAGATTTTAGCTTCAGCTCCACTTGAGGGAATGGATCTATCTGCATTTGGGAAGGTGAGGATTGATTCAGCACTGTTTGGTGCATGGGCAATAGTGTCTCACAAATTTGAATTATTTTGAAGAGGTGACCAAGAGGATTGATGGGGACAGGGCGGTAGACATTGTCTAGGTGGACTTTGACGAGGTCTGGCATGATAAACTGGTCCAGAAAGTTGGATCACATGGGATCCAGGGTGAGATAGCCAATTTGGATGCAAATTAGTCGGAGGGTTGTTTTTCAGATTAGAGGCCTGTGATCAGTGGTGTGCCAAAGAGATCAGTACTAATGATTTGGATGTCCATATATGTGGCATAATTAGTTAGTTCACACACGACACCAAAATTGGTGGTGCAGTGGAGAGTGAAGGAGGTTGTCCAAGGTCACAACAGGATCTAGATCAACTGGGAAAGTGGACAAAGGAACGACAGATGGAATTTAACTCGGTCAAATGTGAAGGGATGCACTTTGGGAAGTTTAAACCAGGGCAGATGTGCACAGGGGAATCTGAGGGGGAAGTTTCTCACACAGAGGGTGGCAGGTATGCAGAACGAACTGCCGGAGGACAGAGTGGAGGCTCAATTACAATTACAGTGTGAAAAACATCTGGGCAGATAGTTGGATAGGAAAGGTTTAAGAGGGGTTTGGGCCAAACGCAGACAAATGAGATTAACTCAGGCAGGCACGTTGGTCGGCATGGAGGAGTTGGGCCAAAGGGCCTTTTTTCCATGTTGCATGAATTTCACATTCCTGCTTGTTTTCCCCATGTACCTTAATTCCCTTTTAAAGATCAGAATTCCAAAGGTTCGCAGCTCTCTGACGAGAAGATTCTTTCTCCTTTTAAGGATGACCCAATGAAATTGATAGTGCCTTTCAGGTTTCTGAGTGTCTTAGCCCACTTCGTAGCTAATGTATTACATTCCAAAAGCAAGTCACTGTTGTTTATGTATGCAGATATAGTAGCAAGATACCAGAATTAACTACAAGATGAACAGATAGTTAACTTGATCTGGTGGCATTGATTGAGATATGAATGTGGGCCATAACTCTGAGAAAAGCTCCCAGTGCTTCTAAGGAAAATGTTACGGAGCCTTTTGCGTCCTCTTGTTTAAAACCTAATCTGAAAGACGACAATTCTGACAATGTAGCATTCAGTAGTGAACCATGCTGTTCATGTAGGTGCTTTGCAGAGTGGTTTAAATCCACAACCTTTGCTTAAAAATGGAATTATTACAACTAACCTAACCCGTAAAGGTGTGCGTCTGCAGTACAGCCTAATTTGTGTATTAAGATCACATTTTCTCCCAGAAGTTCATCTAAATTTCTGTGTCAACATCTGACAAAGAAGCTGAGAAAAACAGTGCTCAGAATTAAAAGAAAAATGTTTATCTTTTTTCATTTGGAATAGCTTGGATTATACATTCTTAGGAAGAGACTTGCTGTGAAAAGTGAGCACAAGACTTGAAGCTTTTCTGAAAAAAGCTGTAATTAATGCACACAAAGGCTTCGTACAACAATGCATCTTCAAAAATAAAACAAAAATTGACCTTGTCTACGAGTGTAGAGTTGTTGCCTTGTTAACCTGCTGAGCAGAGCGTAGTAACTATATTTGACCACAAAGGCTGACATTAAAGGTGAATGGACCAAGGCTTGGAAATGGGAAATGAATCAGAAAACATTAAGCTGCGGTGCGTACCCTACATTAGGAAAAGAGACACAAGAAGGGTTAAGCATGCTATCAGAATACATGGAGATCCATATTTAATAATAAAAGATAGTCAAAGAAAAAAAACAGTGATTGTAAATGAGAATGGCCATTTGGCCCAGAAGGAATTTCCTGCACTGATGAATTAATGTTGTCCCCTTGTTTATAGTATCCAATATTTGTTAAGTGGTTCTTTTTACCTTCACTGCTGTACATGTTGGTAATGTTGTTTGTACATGAAGAACAATAGCATTGTATAATTTATTTCTCTATAGATGTGTCAAGTGCCAACAGCTACATGCCTTGAGACGTTGTTTGATCCATAGTTTCACTGCTAAGAAAATGTTTGAAACCTAATTTTAATGGATGTGTGGCATCTTGGGCAATTAGCTTCCTTTTTTTTATTCAAAAAGCAGAGGTTGAGAGAAAGGGAGGTGCATGGAATAACTATTTTATTAATTTAAAAATATACCTGCCACATATTTAAGCAGCACAGCACACTAATAAAACAAACATTACAAAGAATATTAGGTGATTTCAGTGGACTATATAAAAAAAACAAAGGCAAAGTGATGATAGGAAGTTTGGAAAAACATTTGGATGGAGTGAAGCACTAGCTCAATAGCAAGAACATTCATATATTGATGCATTCATGGCACTAATGGCAGGAAGTTGAATATGTAGCAGTATGCAGTTTACAAAGTGCATATTAAATTTTATTGTTAGCTTACTTGCCCCTTCGAGAAATACTTTTATACTGTCATTAGGCTTTATTCTTATACTGGACTCTCATGTCTCATGATCCATGGTTGCTTATGGAGCTGATGCAAAGGCACCTTCAAAAGCTTCTAAAAGCTGACCGTATTTTATGAACATTTCTTTAGTTTGGATTTCAGGGAAATGAATGTCTGGAGCCAGCTTGCTGCTCTTTCAGCTCAAGATGTGACGCAGGCACACAGACAATAGCCTGAAAGCTGTTTTTTTTAAATTGATTCTGTGGATCTGGCAGGATGAGATTTGAACTTGTGTGATGCAGGGAGGTGACTTGCGAATAATGGTCTTCTAGTTAAATTAACTAAACCATGCCAACATAAAAGCAATCCCAGAGAAAATAAAGGCGGCTTTGTGGTCATTGAATTGTTGAACCTTGTAGCACAGAAGGGGACCAGTTGACCCATTGTGCCTGTGTTGTCTCTTTTGAAAGAGCTATTCAATTAGTTGCACTCCTCCAATCTTCATAATCTGCAAATATTATTCATCTTTCCAAAGTTACAATTGAATCTTCATCTACTTCTCTTTCAGGCAACATATTCCTGATCATTGCATAAACTAAATCATTTTCCCTTTTTGTTTTTGTTTTACACCAGGTAGTCTACATTTTATCTCTAGTTATTGATCCATCAGCAACCGTATGCATCTTTTCTTTTACTTACTTTTCCTTGAAGACAGTTAACATATTTTCCTTTAACTATATCTGCTTAAGGAGAGCAATTTCATTCTGTTCTTCTGTTTCACCTCTTCGCAACCTAATTTCAGTTTTCCCTATTCCTTGGGTAGTAACTACAGTTTCTCCCTGTAAATCGGTGATTTTCAAACTTTTTGGGGATGATTTGCTTTAGTTATTTCCTCCCAAAACATCCATTCAAATTTCAAAAAGATTGACTCAGAAATATTGGTTTGCAAAGAATGGTCAGAATTTCCACTGCAGTTTGTGTTTTCAAGAATGATAAGAGGTCTTTGTGCTTTCATCAGATTGAACGATGGGAATCTGTGCATTGCGTATATAAACTGTCAGTGTACGGAGTAGGCAGCTGGTCTTTACACATTGTTAATTTGATGGCAGCATGAACGCATTGCACCCCATTTTTCAAGTTTATTGGAAGATTTGAGGTGAGCACATTGTGCTCATTTGCGATGAAGAATTATGAGGAAGCCTTGTTGTAATTTCTAATGAAATGTACACCATTTTAACTTTGAAATATCTAACTGTTTCATTGTCACTGAGTCACAAGCAATACAGTAGGTGACATAAGGGTTCTTTATAGGTAAATTGCTAATGAGTAGTCAAAATCCACCAAGCAACAAACTAAGCTCCCCTCTCTGCCTGATCGTTTCATTGCCCACTTGAGCACAATTTAGGAATCTGGGAACTGACCAGATTAACATAACAATCATGTGTATCGATCTGATTAAAATGAAAACAACCTGTTTGTTGACTAATCACCCTTTTGTACCTGCTTGTCTGTCTCTTTGCCCTCTGGGGAAAAGAGCAATAAGTTGGCAGTGTAACGACAACAAGTCAGTAAATATGACTAAGTACGAGGGGACATAATTTTCAGGTGATTGGAGGAAGGTATAAGGGGGATGTCAGAGTTAAAGTTTTTACACAGAGTGGTGGGTACATGGAACGCACTGCCAGCAGAGGTGGTGGAGGCAGATATATTAGGGACATTTAAGAGACTCTTAGACAGCCACATGAATGAGAGAGAAATGGAAGGCTATGTGGGAGGGAAGGGTTAGATAGATTTTAGAGCAGGATAATGTGTCGGCGTAACATGGTGGGCTTAAGGGCCTGTACTGTGCTATAGTGTTCTATGTAAGTTCTTCTGAGGGAAATAATATTGTACATTGATCTTGATGACACTTTTTTTTATATATACATAACCTTTTTTCTTGGATTTGTCACATTGAAATCTGATGTGTATTCCACTTCAGTTTTCCATCTGAAGTCTGAGTTTGTAATTTGAAGCTTGCATGAGGTTACTTGATTGCCTGTAGGTATCAATACAATGAAAAGAGCAGACAATAGAAAAATGCAGTGGCTGGACTAACCTGAAGAGTTGTACCTTCCTTACCTTGCCAAACTGCCAATGTTACCTAGAAATCAGAGCAACTGAAATGGGAGCTGTTACCCATGAGAGAACAGGAATGTAGAAGTCCGGATATCTAGAATAGGAAAGGTTTTTAAAGAAAAATCGTGTTTAAAAAAATTTGCATTGTGCAGCAATGCTTTAGTGTTACAGGCTTCAAAGCGAAGATTCAGAAACCTCCTGCTGTTTTGGGTTCCTCTCCAAGAATAGTTGCATCTTATGCACTAGCTATTAGTCACATGTACATCAAAAAGCACAGTGAAATGTGTCTTTTTGCATTTACTGGGGGCAAGTGTTGCCACTCTTCCAGCACCAACATAGCATGCCCACAACTCCTAACCTGTGTGGTAAGTGGGAGGAAACTGGAGCACCCCCACACAGACATGGGGGAGAACGTACAAACTCCTCACAGACAGCAGCAGGAATTGAACCTGGGTCGCTGGCGCTGTAATAGCGTGATGCTAACCACTACACTACCGTGCTGCCCCTATGTGAGTGTATGTAGCAAGGCTAAGAAGTTGAACGAGAAATCTTGCAATTTCACTCAGGATGATGGATGTGCTGTATCACATGATTTGCTTTTACCCTTCATTGGGCTGAAGACAAGAGTTCTCCTATAATTTTCTGTGTGCTTGACTTCCCTTTAATGCATCAATATTGTTTAGTCAGCTGAATTAGAAAAATATTTTTTGTGAAGTAATTTTGCACACATACAGTGGCAGTAGAATGGAATTAAAATTTCTTCAGGGAGAGAATATGAACCACTTTCAATAATCACTTCAGTATATTTTGAATATGTTGTACCATACTTTAAATTTGATAACTTATGTTTTATTTATAACTTTGATTTAAAAGATTTGAGGCTAAAATTTTCTCTAACTCCAAATTTTAAATAAAAGCATTTTTAAAGTAGTGAACATTTTGATAACTTTATTTAATTCCTATTTCCTTATGATATGGAAGTAGACCAGTTCAGCCCATTGGGTCTTTGTCAGCTGCACTTTCTCTGTAGCTGTGCCACTTTACTCTGTACTGTTATTGTTTTCACCTGTACTACCTCAATGCACTCTGTACTAACCCAATGTAACTGCACTGTGTAATGAATTGATCTGTATGAACTGTATGCAAGACAAGTTTTTCACTGTACCTCAGTACATGTGACAATAATATACCAATATTCCCCCACCAACTTGCTCTGAGACTTGTATTCTCCACATTGCCATTAACTCCCTCCAGGTTCTACCACCCACCTACAATTCAGGGCAATTTACAGTGGGTAATCAATCTGCTAACCCAATTATTTTATGCTAACTGTTCTGCAGTCATTCAGGGGAAATAGCTGTCAGCTCTGGTTTCGTGAACATTTCACCTATTGAAGAAGTTGGTTTTAATAGATGGTCAAATTGTCACTCTTCCAATATGGGGAAGTAAAATTTGGTTGGAAAGGGGGAAATTGCTGCTTAGCACTATTGAGCAAATGGTTCTTCTACATTAACATTCTGGGAGATTCTGCAGAACGGTTGGTATTGGTTTATTATTGTGACTTGTACCGAGGTACAGTGGAAAAACTTGTCTTGCATACTGATCGTACAGGTGAATTCATTACACTGTGCATTGAGGTTGTACAGCGTGCATTGAGGTAGTACAGGGTAAAACCAATAAGAGAATACAGAGTAAGGTGTCACAGCTACAGGGAAGTGCAGGTAGACAATAAGGTGCAAGGTCAAACAAGGTAGATTGTGAGGTCAAGAGCCCATCTCATCGTATAAGGGAACCATTCAATAGTCTTATTACCGTGGAATAGAAGCTGTCCCTGAGCCTGGTGGTATGTGCTCTCATGCTCCTGTATTTTCTGCCTGATGGGAGAGGAGAGAAGAGAGAATGACCCGGGTGGGTGGGGTCTTTGATCGTGCTGGCTGCTTCACCAAGGCAGTGAGAGGTATAGACAGAGTCCATGGAGGGGAGGCTGGTTTCCGTAATGTGCCAGGCTGTGTCCACAACCCTCTGCAGTTTCTTGCAGTCCTTGGCAGAGCAGTTGCCATACCAAGCCATGATGCATCCAGATAGGATGCTTTATATATTGCATCGATAAAAGTTGGTGAGTGTCAAAGGGAACGTGCCAAATTTCTTTAGCCTCCAGAGGAAGTACAGACGCTGGTGAGCTTTCTTGGCCGTGGCATCTATGTGGTTGGACCAGGACAGGCTATTGGTGATATTCACTCCTAGGAACTTGAAGCTCTCAACCCTCTTGACCTTAGCACCATTGATATAGAACATAGAACACTACAGCACAGTTCAGGCCCTTCAGCCCACAATGTTGTGCCGACATTTTATCCTGCTCTAAGGTCTATCTAACCCTTCCCTCCCACATCGCCCCCTATTTTTCCATCATTCATGTGTCTTTCTAAGAGTCTCTTAAATGTCCCTAATGTATCTGCCCCCACAACCTCTGTCAGCAGTGCGTTCTGCGCACCCACCACTCTCTGTGTTTTTAAAAAAAAAACTTACCCCTTATACCTTCCTCCAATCACCTTAAAATTATGTTCCCTCATGTTAGCCATTGTCACCTTGGGGAAAAAGTCTCTGACTGTCCACTCGATCTATGCCTCTTATCATATTGTACACCTCTAACAAGTCACCTCTCATCCTCCTTCTCTCCAAAGAGAAAAGCCCTAGCTCACTCAACCTATCCTCATAAGACATGCTCTCCAATTCAGGCAACATCCTGGTAAATCTCCTCTGCACCCTTTCTAACACTTCCACACCCTTTCTATAATGAGGTGACCAGAACTGAACACAATACTCCAAATGTGGTCTCACCAGAGTTCTGTAGAGCTGCAACATCACCTGGCAGCTCTTAAACTCAATACCCCGACCAATGAAGGCCAACACTCCCTTCGCCTTCTTAACAACCCTATTGACCTGCGTGGCAACCTCGAGGGATCTATGGACAAGGACCCCAAGATCCCTCTGTTCCTCCACACTGCCAAGAGTCCTGCCATTAACCTTGTATTCTGCCTTCGAATTCGATCTTCCGAAGTGTATCACTTCACATTTACCGGGTTGAACTCCATCTGCCTCCAAAGAGACAGGTGCATGTACACCACCCCCTTTCCTGAAGTCAATGACCAGCTCTTTTGTTTTGTTGACATTGAGGGAAAGATTGTTGTCATGACACCATGTCACTAAGCTCTCTATCTCCTTCCTGTACTCCGACTCATTGTTATTTGAGATGTGGCCTACTCCAGTGGTATCATTTGCAAACTTGTAGACAGAGTTAGAGCAGAATCTGGACACGCAGTCATGAGTATATCGGGAGTAGAGTAGCAAAAACGATGGAGACTCTGGTGGAAATTGTCTTTATTTTACTGAGTCACAGGCCTCGGTCCAACCTAAATTCAATAATTTTTTTATTGAGTACTTTTTAATCAGCCATTCACTCATATATAAATTTGTATGAACAAACGTAGGTTACTGTTAATGTATCATACTGTGAAGAAACTCCAAGCATTTCAAAATTACTATTTCTCTTCTGCCTTTGTAACATACAAAATATGAAATCAAATAAAGAAATGCTGGCACCATTCTAACTGAGATTGGCAACACTGCGGGAATTCGAGAAACGCTTAGTGTTTGCAATCCAGTACTGTAGCATTGCAGGGATTATCAAGTCATAGAGAAGTATTGCATGAAAATGGGCCATTTGGCCTCACCAGTCCTTGTCGATCATCGCCCACCCATTTTCACACTAATTCTACCCTAATCCATTTTATTCCCTTCACATTCCTTCAACTCCCCACTTCCAGTTCTACCAGTCATCTACACACGAGGGGCAATTGACCAAGGCCAATTTACCTATCAACCTACGTGTTTTTATTGTTAACCTGTACATATGTATTGAGTTATTCCAATATGTGCTGCTTGTATGAATTTTCCATATCAAAGATATAATACATGTATGTATGATTATATAGACATGGCATCTTTTGTTATTTCTAATACCAAATATTTCCATACAGCTTTGATTTCAACTCTAGAAACCTAGAGGGGAGTGTAGTGCTTGAAACATTTCTTTTTAGTACAGTCTAACTTCTTCACATTACTGTCCATGGTTGAGGGAACAATTCATCTGACTTAACAAGTAGAAAAAAATATGTACTTCGAATTTTGTAATTCCAGGGAGGTGTGTGGAATTTGTCATTTTTGTTCAAGTGCAAACAATATATTCTGTGAAATTAAAAGTGTGCCATATTTGTAAAATTAATTTACTGGAAAGTTACTTTTTATAAACATTATTGTAGTAAATTGTGCTTATAGATTTTAGTGTAGAATTTTCCTATTGTACAGTGTGTCATAACAATAATGATCTCCGGTGCTGCACAATATTTATTTGTCTCCTTTTTAATGGGAAACTTAATGTTATAAAGAGGTGTATTCTTCCATTGCCTGCAATTGGCAAATCTACTGAAAGGCAGCTCAATAACAAGAATCTTTTAATGATCTTCTTTCTTGTTGCAACCCATTCTGATCAAAGCATTTCTGGAAAAAATGGGAATGTTGAGTGCAGGAACACCAATAGAACAAAGGCAGTTGTTGCTCTTTCATTCTGGTACAATCTCTGCTGCCTTCCTCTCCTCTCTCTCGCTCTCGGTGGTGATTTGAGTGTTTGATTTTGCAAATGTCTGCCACTCACTGTTGTTGGAGAATGTGCATGTATGGATCATCTGATGAAGTAGTGATCTGCACATGCACATCATCACTTTATATTTCAGATTTGAAGAGTATAAAAGAGGAAGACTTGATGAAGGTGGAGAAGTGAGAAACACTCGCCACACATATGAGGCACATTTTTAAGATTTATGAAATGCAAAGACAATATGTTTGAAAGATGTTACGGTCTTGCATTGTTGCTGAGACCAACTGTTCTACCTGGAGGGGATTTAATATTGCCAATAATCATTTAGAAAATTGGGAGTTTGTTTAGCCTTCTGTCATGTGGGAAACCTCCTTCTTATTCAGTAGTTCACTCAGCTGTAATATTGGTTGAAATAATGTAGATTATTGTTGAAATGACTTCTGCAGTGGTGAAATTGCAATTGCCAGAAAATCTATTTCAAACCCTGTAGTTTTTCTTAACATGAAACAACAATTTGCAATTTTTATTCTCTTGGATAAGTCTAAATTAAAATATATATTGGTCAAAACTGGAACCACACATGTTCTGTGGATGACTTTCCAAATGATTTGATTTGCATTATTTAATGTTTAATTCATGTTATTTTAATATGACATCCATTGCTGGTCAGATAACATAATTTAAAGTACTCTCTTAAAAGCAAGGTATCTATCACAAATACAAAATAAAGATATATTAAATGAATCCGATTTGGTTCCAACAATAGCCAGAACCAAACGTGACTTAGAATAAACTTTTGTTTCAGAATGTGAGTATTGGTAGCTACCAAGGTTAATTTCACAGTGCCACTGTTATTCTACCTCTGTTTGCTGAAGTAATTCTTTTGTTTACAATGCTGTTTTGAAAAATTTTGACTTGGATGCTTAATTTTTAGCTGTACTAATGTTAGAACATAATTTGAAGCTTTTAAATGGCTCATTCATGGAATAATTTTGTTTCTAAAAATGAATATGGGGCAACATGTAGTTGTGTTTGATTGCAGATTATAAGGAAATATGATGAAGTCCTGTTAAATCGGTTAAGTTGTGCATAGTTGAAGAAGTAAAAGACGATGGACCTTGTAGATTTTTCTTATTTTGTGGTTTCCTTTATTCCACTTAGATTCTCACTCACCAGCTTGTTGCACGCTCTAATAGAGGATACTTTACAGCAGGTTTGAAGTTGGAGAACATCATTTGCATTAAAACTAATTTCCCATGTTCTTTTAAGTCAATGAGGTGAAAGGAGTAAACAGCGTTGCATAATGTGGCAACTCCAAAGTGATAATGTAATAACTGTGTCATTATCATCTTCCAGAAGTCGAAATTTTCCTTTACTACTTTGAAAGTGTGGGCTTCCATTTGTATCCTGGCTGCATTCGAGGTTATTGCTGCAAGTGGAACTCTTGTACGTAAATGTGGTTTTAACACAAGTGCCTGGAACTTTAATAGTATCCAGAACATAGAGACAACAGAGGTTGAAACAGTTGCTGACTGCTTATCTTTTTGCAGTTGTGTCTTGGATTGGATGCAGAGGATTTAAAGAAAATGTTGATCACTTTTCAAACTTTGAATTGGACATTTGTCTATTAAACCAGGTTTTTCATAGAATATTAATTGATGTTCTTTTTAAGATGTTCCCTTTTTACTCTCTAGACCACTTGGATGTACATCTCCCTAACTTTTTACAACTATACTTCTCATTGGATGCAGGCAGAGGCACTGTAGCTGATCTTAACAGCTGGTCAGTCGGAGAAACACTAAGGAGTCTGTTTCAGCAGGTACCCATAGCCTCCTGAGCTTGGAGCAGGAGATTTAGCAAAGGAAGTGGATTAACTTGGAATTTGCATTCTGCATGGATCAGTTACACAACTCACTATAAACGTTGTAGGTAATCTTCAAATGTCAGTGAAATGAAACTTCCGTTTATTTAAAATACTATTTGTACCAACATAATTTGTGTAAATTAAGAGCATAATATATTGCATTGTATCTGACAGGGATGCATCAAACAGATATGAAAAGTCAACAGTGACTTGAGCTATTATTGTCAGCTCTTATCTGAATCACTTGTTCTTTTTACAAGAACTGACACATTAACTATCTTGGAAGGCTCAAAGCTATGTTGCAGAAAATGTGATGCCTCCCCATCTCAATGAAATATTTGTCTTTCTATGCTTGCCTCCCTCACTAGCCAATGCAAGGGTCCTTTGTAGTAGACACATCCATTAACAAGTTGGGTGTAGATACGAAATGTCAAAATGTAGCTGCGTTTGGGAATGGGAGTTGGGGAGGGGGAAATACCAGAAGCTTGGTGAAATATGCATCATTAGCCAACGTCTGTTGTAAAAGTAATATGTTTAATTGACAATTATCAGTGCAGATTTTCTGAAGGCGTCAACATTTTCGTATTCATAGGATTATGCATGTTGTTGTAAAGCCACCTTTACTAACCAGCCTGAATTACCCTGGTGATGGTGGTGGTGAGTCCATTTGTACACAATGCAGCGATAGTGTAGTGGTGATAGAAGGAGTGCGTGTTTAAGGAATGGATGAGCTGCCATTTGAATTGCCTGGTTTATCCTGTGTGCTCTCAAGCTGCTTGAGGGTTGACAAGGCTTGCGATCAAACATCTAGGCGGAGAATATTCCATCGTCTTCCTGCTTTGTAAGTGGTGGAAAAATGTCAAGAGGTGTGTTACTCACTATGGAGTACCTAGATTCTGGTCCCCTCCTCTGGACATGGTGTTTACACGTTTGTGTGTTAATCGTTGAGAATTCAGCATTAAGATAAGATATCTTTATTAGTCACGTACACACAGTCAAATGCATCTTTGCATGGAATGTTCTGGGGACAGCCCGCAAGAGTCGCCACGCTTCCGGCGCCAACGTAGCATGCCCACACCTTCCTAACCCGTACGTCTTTGGAATGTGGGAGGAAACCAGAGCACCTGGAGGAAGCCCACACAGACACGGGGAGAACGTACAAACTCCTTATAGACAGCGGCGGGAATTGAACCTGGGTCGCTGGCATTACCGGTAGGGGAGGAGGAAGAATTGTTATAGGATATGTGGGTAGAAATTTGGCCATGAGGACTAAATGCAATAGAGTTTTTGGTAACTTCACTGGAACTGAACATTGGGAGGGATGTAGAGATGGTCGTTTTATGCGATTCCTCTTATTTAGTTTAAGGTTAAGAAATAATTTATTGCTCCATTTTGTTCAGTCTTGGACTTTCAAAATGTGAGTGCTATCATTAGTTAACTTAACTTGATAAATTTGTTGGTGCATGAGGATGCAATAACAAAAAGGCAAACATTAGTTTTACTGCCTGCTTTTCTCCACGGACGCTGCCTGGCCTACTGCGTTCCTCCAGCATCATCATTTTTTTCATCTAGATTCCAGCATCTGCAGTCCTTTGTTTCTCTAGTTTCACTGCATGCTGTTTTGCAGTCTAATGTATTCTTGAGAGTTGCATCAGGCAGCTGGTGTGATGTGGAATGATTGGTGTGCTGTGGATATCACTACATATTTTCAAAGAAAATTCAAAGCAAGGGAATCTGAAGTTAATATTTTGTGTCAACATGGCTCAGTGAGTGCCAGAAAGGAGGAGGAGCAAAAATAAAAATGCTGGAAGAACTTGGCCAGTCAAGTGGCATCTGTGGAAGGAGAAACCAGTCAACATCTTGGGTCAGCAACCCTTCCTCAAAACTTTCAAAGGAAGAGAAAGGTCTGCAGACAGCAATTAAGTTTTGTTTTGGGAAAGAGGAATATTGCAAATGTCACACGAGATGGAAAATGAATGCTGGAAAGATTGGATGCCATGATGGAAATCTGGATGATTTTGTATGTGCGAGTGATTTTCCTTCTGCATTGATGTTAGCTGAGCTAAGCACAGTTAAGTATGGTAATTTCTTCTCACTGGAGTTGGTGTGCACATACTTTCTGGCTTTGACCCAAACTGTTTGTTCTGCTGCTGGGAAGAGACTTGTTATGTAGTTGAATTCCAATTAAGCTCGCAACTAATTTATCCACAGATGTTGTGCTGAAATAGGGATTTGTGTAAAAGTAACGAGTTGAAAGAGTTTGCTTTCAACCACTTCTGTTCACAATTCTGTTTAAAGATATGGAATTTTACATGAAGGAAGATTTATAAAAAAAAACTAGTTGTAAATTCATTGTGCTGAATACTTTAAAACCATACAAATGCAACACTTTAGTTTTGTACAAATACGATACGTGATCTGGGCGTACTGCGAAAAATATCCAGAGATGGTCTGATATCTGCCAAGTAACATTTATGCTACAGATGTGCAAGGTAGTGACCCTCTCCAGAGGGAGAAGGAGACCGACTACATCAAATATTTCACATTAAATGACAATACCAAGAATGGCTCCCCTCTCCCCTCCACTGTCAACATTCTGAAGGCCACCATTGTCCAGAAACCCAACTGAACTGGTGACATAAATATGGTGAGCACAAGAATAGTTCAGTGGCTGGATAACCTATGGTGAGTGACTGTCCTCCTGACACCCAGAAGCCCTTCCATTATCCACTATGCACGACTCAGGGATGTGATGATTATGTTCTTCACTCGCCTAGATGATCGTAGCTCTGACAACAAGAAGCTTGATACCATCCACGAGAAAGCAGCCCTCTTGAATGGCACCTTGCTTACCTAAATGTTCATTGTCTCTACCATTGGCTCATCTTGACCACGGTGTATTCCACCTACAAAATGCACTGCAGTGACTCGCCTAGATCTCTCTGCCAATGAGAAGGGCAAGGGCTTTAGACACGGGAATGCATGCTCCTCCCCATGTTGTATCCCTGCCTGACTTGGAAATATATTCCCATTCCTTCATTGTTGCTAGTTCTAAATCCTGGAACTCCCAGCCAATCAGGTTTGTGGAGCTGAGTTTCTGGATACCTTTTCCAGAAGGATGTGCAGCTGTTCAAGAAGCTGGCTCGCCAACATCTTCTCAAGGGCAGTTATGAATGGTGAGTAAATTTTGGCTTTGCTTGCAATGCCAGATTCTGGAAAATGTAATTGGGAATTGAGTCTCGGTGGCTTAGCATTTTACAATTTCGTATTTTGATTGGATTTACATTTCATTTGAAATCAATTAATGATTGTCGCGATGGCTGAAACCTCTTTGCGTAGCACGGTTGAGAAAACCGAGCTATGATACAAAATATGATAAGCCAGACTGCAGGCTTATTCAAACATTAATTCGGTTGCATAGAATGTGTTATAAGAATTCACTTAGCTTGGCATATTGGGTGTTAAGATCAATGGCGGTCTGCTGCATGCTGCACAACGTGGTCATTGTGAGGAGATGGCCCTTGTCATCATATATGTGGCAAGGTAAGGAAAGGGAGGAGGCAATTGCAGAGCTCCCTTGTTCTAGTGGCAACCACAAAGAACTCGTCTGAAAGCAATAATTGTAACCACATTCCCAATTCTCCATGTACCAGTGCTTTTGCACCTTAACTTTCTCTGTCATTAACCGTCATAGTTTCTGCACGTCAAAATGACAAAAATAAACACTACTGCAAAATAAATATTCCAAACTAAATGTATATGCTACCTTGCACTCAAAGGTCAATTCATTAACCTTTTTATACCCCAGTGCCTGTCTTGCTTCAGTGTGCCTTTGTCTATCTTTTTAAATGTTTAATTTTTTTGTCATAACATGGTGGAAAGCAAGCCAAGTTTTGTTTCTGCAGTAATAAACATGGGAAGCACGAAGCATGTCGGGCAGTATTTGTGGAAAGAGGAACAATTGTCAGAACTGGGAAAGAGAGAAAACAAGTTCGTATTAAGACAAAAAGACTGTGTTTGGAGGGCACATCCAATAGACAGAATCCTTTGTGTTCGGTGTTAACAATTTCCTGTTACAGACGTGGGAGGCAGCTTTGCCAGATTACTAAATTGCATAGAAGATGGGTGGAGAACAAAAGGACATCTTTTATATGATGAAGCAAGGGTTGCTGTGCTGATAAGTTGTTGATGGTGAAATGCAGAGCTGAAGGAAATGCACAACAGTTCAGTCCATGCTAGACAAAACATGGAGTCAATATTACAGGTGGATGACCTACAGCGGAGCTGACCTGTTCTGAAACAAACAGAGAAAGTGAGTTACCTGACATTTTTCAGTTCAATATCAAGTCCAGAAGGCTGCAACGTGTCCAGACAGAAGATGTGGTCCTGTTCCCCAATCTTAGAGTTGAACCTCATTTCAACAGTGCAGGAGACCATGGACAGATAGGTCAGGTTGGGATGGAGAATTAAACTGACAGGAAACTGGAAGCTTTGGATCACCCCTGTAGGCTGAACGTTGGCCACCCAATGTGCATTTGGTCTCTCCAGTGTAGTGTTTTCTTTCAATGATGAGGCCATTTGATTGATGGCTGCTGAGTGTTTCCAGCACTTATTCTGTTTTTTATTTCAAATATTCTAGCATCTGCAGCTTTTGATTTTCATTTTCTTCCTCTGTGTTGGATCAGATTTGTGCTTCCATTACTCTACTCCACAGAAGGCACAGGTTGGGAGTGCTGCCTGTTGATAGTGTGCCAATGGTGACGCATCTTTTTGCAAACCCAGTGTGGCCCTTCTCCATTGTCTCTTGAGTTGTACCTGTTTCATGTGGATCCACTGCTGGATCATTCAGTTGTGCCTCGTCGTCTTGGTAAGGAAGTGTTTGATGGAGTAGCGTGGAGTAATCTGCCACTCCTGATGTTCTGAGACATCAACTGCGGTAGCTGGTGGAAAGCTGCTCATTAGCAATGGAAAAGGTATGATATAGGAGGTACTGTTTGGAAGGTACAGTCCATCCCTACAAAGATTCAGTCCTGATCAAGTACTGGATGCCTTCTGGATAACATTCTGGGCAACACAAACTCCAAGACTAAGCATTACCTTCCTCTAGTGGCTCCCTGAGAGTGCGACTGTGGTGGGATCAGAGAGAGAGAGAAGAAATGCAATTACTTGTAAATGCCCAGAGAAAAATTCAGTTTAAAACCTCAAAGAGGCAGAATCAACAATTGTCTTATTATTGAGGCCTAGTGTACTGTAACCATTGTACTTCACTTTGGAATAGTCATTTTTAGGACGTAATGCTAAACCAGTCATGCTTGCCCTGTTGGGTGGTTGTAAAATGATCGAAGCATTCAAAATGATCAAATGAATACTAACCGAGTCTGGGATGGATGGCAGCTTGTTCAACATGGGAAGATTTCAGGGTAAAACAAATACATGACCCAGTTCATTATTTGGCTGCTTTGCTTTTACTTCACAAATAAGGCTGCATTTTTCTCTGATTCGCCTAATGAATTGCAGATCACGATGAGCAACTTTTCTGAAATGTGCATCTAGTTTGAAATGATAATCCATGCCAAGCAAAAGCTTGTCACGTCACAAGTTAATAACACCCACCCAAAATCTACTTCAACGATGAAGCTCTGGACAACAGATCAATTCTGCTATCTCAACTCGGCCCTTATTGGTTCATTTAACCTTGGCAAACAATTCATTGGGAAATTTGGCATAGTCCCTGCCACATCTGGCAAAGCTGCCTCCCATGTCTATAAACAAGAAGTTGTTAACACTGAGCACAAAGAATTCTATCTATTGGACACGTCCTCCAAACACAGTATTTTTGTCTGTGAAATCTGGGTTATGTGCTCCGAGCAAGCGACTGAACTACTTCCAGCAAAGATGCTGTGAGATGTTTACATTTACTTTCCGATTTCATGTCTCAGTTTATTCGTGTTTGGCAACTTGGTTAATGCTTTTTTTGCTTTTTTGGTTTAAAACTGCCTGATCATCTATTCCTATAATTTACCTGTGTATTCGACTGTTTGTAATATATTTTCTTCAAAAAAGAATTATAATCCACCCTTTGTTCTTTTTTCGTTTTGTGTGCTACCTTTATCTGTCTCTGTGCAAATCGTACTTTAGTTTTGCCGGTGGAAGAGTCATGATTTTGGGTCAGGTTGTCTGTGCTTAGTGCCTGTGGTTGGTATATACATGACGTGAAGGAAAGTTTTAATTGTTCAATACTCCCACGAAATAAGTTTTCAGTTCTTTTGCTTGTGGAAAGTATTGTTAAGGTATATTTCATGATTAATACAGAGCAGGTTTTATGTCTTGAAAGGTAATGTCCAGTGGTTACTGCATCAAATTAACCATTGGTAACACACCAGTTGTGAAATTAAGAACCAGTCGTATATCACATCGAACGAAGGACTCGGTAGAGGGTATTTTGTCTAAGTTCACATTCGAACTATTGCCCATATTTTTGTAGAGGAAAAAATAATGTACTGACTTAAATTTAGTGAACTTTTCAAAAACAATTTCCATTCACCATTTGGACAGCAAGTAAATTTGACAACTGGTTCCAGCAACTATAAATGCACAGATAAATACAGAAATCAAGTCTCTGTTCAACTTGTTCTGTTCCTCCCAGGAATTTTGCTGTAGCAGTGTCTTACTGAAAACTTTACGTTTAAGTACATGAAGAGTGTGGAGTTGCAGATACTTATAACACAGATCAGATAACAGAGAACTTTTCCATTGAAATGTTAGTGAATTTTAACAGCATAATATGTTGTAATTGTGCCAAACATCCTCTCTTGCAACAAAATCTAACTTGTACAAGTATGGATTCTGATTCCTTCAGATTTTTGATTATTACCTATTCATTAATTCTATTTCCTGTCACTATTTTTTCTCAGTTGCATTGGTATTCACTCACCAGTTACAAATGATACTTCCTGGTTCATGTTTGTTTCAGTTTGAATTACAGAGATGCACAGTTGTTTGGCCTGTTGACTTATGTAGTTGACACAAGTTCACACAAACATACCAATTCAAAAGCCCACAGAACTATAAGTCTGATGAACAACTGACTGTAAAATCTGGGCCTTTATCTCTCTATTGTTAGGCTTTAAACTGGACTGTTCAGTGACTTCATTGATTTCAGTATGTTTTTCAAAATAGTGAGATCATAACTCTTTATCGTCCCGCTTTTAAATTGAGGATAGTTTTCATGTTGTCATTTACACATGCAAAACATTCAATTTATCCTCATGTTTAGCAACCATACCAAACCAGGGATAATGTACCAGGGCATATTCTAAAGTAAACCAGAGGATCACTCACAAAATGTTAATTGGTATAAAGTCAGTCTTACTCAATGGTGAGTTGAAATTTTTTTTCGAACAGAATTCAAAAACTGTAGCCTGCTTCTGAAGAAAGGGGAATGTATTGTTTTGAGTGATGAACTTAACTGTGTGTTTTTTGACGCTGTGTGTCTGTTGCTGGCAGCCTGATATTAGAAGACATTTCTAATATATCCAGAGTAACAGAAATGATAACCATGTTAAATACCTCTATTTTTGAGGTCTATAGCACCAGATCACCTGGGGTCAATAAAATGTGCATCTATATACAAAAGAAAAAAATGGAAATGCAGGCGGATGGACTAACTCGATCACTCACAGATATAGCACAGGCACAATCAACCAAATAACTGCCTAGTGGACTGTAAAATTCAATTCCGGAAACGGAAACTTATTACAGATGTGTCTGCATCACAGTCAGCAGGAATGAAATGTATTAATCCTGCAGTTGAAACTTTGAATTAAAAAAGGGCATTCTGCAACAACTTCCCATTTGTGAAATAACTGAACTAGCCTAATTGCTCCAAATATTTCTGAAGGCTCTCTGTCCACTACCTTGTGTTCTTTATGATCACCATCAATTATTGGAAATAAACTTTCAGATTCAAAGAAGTATTTAAAAATACTCTGGAAAATTGTGCCACCTGCCAAAACTTCAGAAGTGCCTTTCAACATTTTTTATCACACATCAGTACATTTGGATATTTATACTCAGTGCTAGTTAACTGAGGTCCACTCTGCAGTCACATACCAAGATGCTAAGATTAAAGAGAGCATTTTGTGGAAATATAAAAGCCATTCAGAGTGAAGATGATTGGGTAGGTCCTAAGTAATTCAGACTTGGTAATCACACTGTTTTGTCTCTGAGGATGAGCTAATGCATGTAATTGATATGTTATAGGCACAGCCCAGTGCGTCAAGGAAACCAGCCTCCCCTCCTTGGACTCCGTCTTTACCTCTCGCTGCCTTGGCAAAGCAGCCAGCATAATCAAAGACCCCACCCACCCAGGTCATTCTCTCTTCTCTCCTCTTCCATCAGGCAGAAGGTACAGGAGCCTGAGGGCACGTACCACCAGGCTCAAGGACAGCTTCTATCCCACTGTGATAAGGCTATTGAATGGTTCCCTTATGTGATGAGATGGACTCTGACCTCACAATCTACCTTGTTGTGACCTTGTACCTTATTGCACTGCACTTTCCCTGTAGCTGTGACACTTTACTCTGTACTG
Organism: Pristis pectinata; assembly: GCF_009764475.1. Taxonomy (NCBI): domain Eukaryota; kingdom Metazoa; phylum Chordata; class Chondrichthyes; order Rhinopristiformes; family Pristidae; genus Pristis; species Pristis pectinata. Next base: position 108,979,311 of record NC_067409.1, read on the forward strand.
TTATTGTTTTTATCTGTACTATCTCAATGCACTCTGTACTACCTTAATGCACTGTGTAATGAATTGACCTGTATGATCGGTTTGCAAGACAAGTTTTTCACTGTACCTCGGTACAAGTGACAATAACATACCAATACCAATCGAGGCACATAGCTGAATGACCGGCATGCTCATGCTGATGCACCCAATTACACTCAGTCCATTTACCAAAACTTGGCCTGTAGCCTTCTCTGCCTTGGCAATTCAAGTGCTTATCTAGATACTACTTAAATGTTGTGAGAATCTCTGCCTCCCCACCCCCTCAGGCATGTGTTCCCATTTCCAACCACCATCTTGGTTTTAAAAAAAAAGATTGTCAGATTCCCTCGAAACGTTTTATCCCTTAAGTTGATGCACTCTGCTATGAGATAAGGTTCCTTGCTATCTACCCTGTGTCGTTGTATTCCAATCTGGAGAAATAAGTACAGCCAGAAGCTTCTGTAGTATAGAACCATAGAACACTACAGCACAGAAAACAGGCCATTTGGCCCTTCTAGTCTGTGCTGAAACTTAATTCCACTAGTCCCATTTACTTGCACCCAGTCCATAACCCTCCAGACCTCTCCTGTCCATGTATCTATCCAATTTATTCTTAAAACTTAAGAGTGAGCCTGCATTTACGTCAGATGGCAGCCTGTCCACACTCCCACCACTCTCTGGGTGCAGAAGTTCCCCCTAATGTTCCCACTAAACTTTTCCCCTTGCACCCTAAAGCCATGTCCCCTCATACTTATCTCTCCTCATCTAGGTGGAAAGAGCCTATTTGCATTTACTCTGTCTATACCCCTCATAATTTTGTAAACCTCTATCAAATCTCCCCTCATTCTTCTATGCTCCAAGGAATAAAGTCCTAACCTGTTCAATCTTTCCCTGTAACTCAACTCCTGAAGACCCAGCAACATTCTAGTAAATCTTCTCTGCACTCTTTCGATCTTACTGATATCCTTCCTATAGTTAGGTGCCTCGAATCTTAAGACACACACTGTTTATTGAATAAATTGACTCTGCTTGCGTACTGCAAGTTAAACCACATCCCAGTTTCAGTTCAGTGGCTGACCAGTGTTGGCATTAAAAACACTAATGGTTAAAGCAAGACTAGTCATAGTTTCCATTGTCTTGCTGTTCTGTAGATGGCCTTTCCAATTGGAAAATACAAAGCGTAAACATTTCACAGGATATTTTGGGATTTGGATATTGCCCATTCCTCATTGACCTTGGGCAGGTAGTGGTGGCCTCACTCTGCCTGTCTCTCCTCCCCCCCCCCCCCCCACCTCCTTACTGCATTCTCAGAGTCATTTAAAAACCAACAGAATTTAACATTACTCCTCTTCCCACCCCCCCCCCCCACCCCCCCCCCCCACCCCAGATGACTACATGATGGCCAAAACATTCAGTTGCCAAAGAAGCTTGGCAAACTCACTTTGCCCATTAATCTTTGTCAGTCTCAAATTGAAATAAAAATCTCACCCAGAACTTGGAGTTCTGGGAATAAGATGCAGGCTGTTAGATAATAGAGGAGAAATATAAGTGAATTCTTCCAATAGCCAAGTGAAGAAGAATGAGACCGTATCACCTTAATTTAACAAATCATGTATATTGTAATCCCCAGTTAATTCATAAATTCTGTTCCCACCTTGCATATGGCAGTGCTGCTGTACAGATTCCAATAATGATGCCACATTCAGCAATTTTGAACAGTAGTCATTTTCTCAGTGATCTTCTTGACAAGACTGAATTCAGATCTGTGGAGACACAGAACACTGTAGAATCTGGAATCTGGAGCAACAAAATGTGGAAAATCTGGAAGTGGACAGTCGACATTTCAGGTTGAGAATCTTCATCTGGACTTAATGAGACCCAAGGCGTTGACTGTCCATTTCCCTCCACTGATGCTGCCTGACCCACTGAGTTCCTCCAGCATCTTGTTTGTTGCTCTGAATTCAGGTCTGTGTCTGCCATTGCAATTTATTGGAGGAAAGTGTTATAGCAGTTAGCAAGATACTGTACCTATTAGTTTGAGCTGTAAGATATTCCACTCATCTTTTCAATAAAGTACAATGTCACCCAAACACATGGTGAGACATTTGAGCTATGTTTGGAAAAAAAATGGAACATTGACTTTAAATGAAGTCTATACAGGACCAGAGCCTTTCTTTGCAAAACCTCTTGCAGCAAGGTAGTAAATCAGTCAAGATATACAAAAAAAATAAGTACAGTGGACATTGGAGATCATGAACAAAGGGGAAAATGCTCGAAATGTTCAACAGGCCAGGCAACATCTGTAAGTTGAAACATTGGTAACTTAAGTGCCTGAAGTGACAGTCAAATTTTTTTCCCCAGTTTGGCTCAGAGCCCCTAATGCAAGATTAGCTTTTATAATTACTGTGCACCAAAACTGGAATACCTTCACAAAATGTACTTTGTACTGCATAGTAATGTTGATAGATTCATAAAATCTCAGAACTTTACAAATTTGAAAGAGGCCATTGTGCACTTGCCAGAATAGTTTGTAATTTAAAATACCAGTTGTAATGCTCCTATTATCCTTTGTGTTCCAAGTTTAGTCTTAACTAAAGTATGGTTGGCGGCACAAATGCTACTGATGTTGTTGGCTGGATCTTGGTCCTCCAGAATTCCGAAAAATATGGTGATTCATTTATGATTGCCTTGAGCATTTTGCCTAAAGCTGGCAAAATTTGTTTCAAAACCATTTATTGTTGTATTGTCTTGCATTAGAGCTGCAGTCGTGGTTATCTGCTTTCTATCAAGGTGTTAGAATTAATGAATTGTTGGTTAATACTTCAGCCTTTTGTAGGATTCATCCTTTCTCTTGCTCAATCTTCTCCATTCAAGTTCCCAACATCCACTGCACATCCTAGAAGTCTTGCACGTCACATGCCTTGTGTACTTTTTTCCCCTAACCCTTTCGGCCTTTTAAGAATGGAGTTTGCTATTGCCAGTATCTAGTTCACAGTTGCCTCATCTTTTATATTCTCAATGGTAATTTGTGCTCTAAGTTTCTTGGCTCACTGTTTGATTGTTGTAAAATAAGAAGTCAAAATGGAGTTTGAACATTCAATGCTTAATTTAAACAATTCAGTAGATATTAATCTAAATTGTATAGTATGACATAGTGTAGATGGCCACAAATGTTTGCATGGACATTCTGGGCCAAAGGACAGTTTCTGTTCTGTAATGGCTCAATTATTCTGTGACTATTATTTATCAATGTTGTTCTTGCACAATCAAATTCATTTTCAGCATGTAGTGCTGTTGTAAAGTTGTCCTGTGTGGCATAGTGCCAGAGTGAAGTTGTGCATTTTCCACAGACCAGAAGAACATAAGAAATAGGAACAGGAATGGGCCATCGTGTTGTAGAACCTGCTCTATCATTCAATAAGATAATAACTGATCCAACTTTCCTCAAGTCCATTTTACCACTCTCTCCCCATAAACCTTGGTTCCCTTGCTGATTTTAAAATATCTCTTCCAGCTTTGAATATATTCAAGGATTCAGCTTCTACAGCTCTCTGGGGCAACAAATTCCAAAGATTCGCAACCTTTTAAAAGAAGAAGTTCTTCCTTGTCTCTGTCTGAAATGGGCTCCCCTTGATTCTGTGGCTGTGCCCTCTGGTCCTAGACTCTCTCATGAGAAGCAACATCTTCCAGGGATTTATTCTGTTCAGCCCTCAAAGAATTTCAAGTTGCAATAGGATCGCCTCTCGTTCTTCTGAGCTTCAATGAGTACAGACCTAATCTGATCAATTTATCCTTGCAGACAATCTCACCATCCCCAGGACATCAGAGTAAAGGCTCTTGAATTCCCCCTAATGATACATCTTTCCTTAAATAAGAGAACCAAAACTGTACAGAGTGAGAATTTTGACTTGATGCAGAAATTTGAATAATTCTTAGTAAAAGAAAATGAGGTTCAATATTGTTTCAATTGCAGCTTGCTCTCTGTTAAGTTTCTTGACCTGTTTGGGCAACATATTTATGTTTAATTGTAATTGTCAGCAGGATAGTTTCATCTCATTCAGAATTCTATTTTGAATTATGGATATTAAATTGCAATGAAGTGGTTTTGTTTTCAACATGTTGCACTTTCAGTATGTTGCATTGCAATTAGATATTTTAAACCATGTTGAGATAACTTCAACCTTTGAATTCAGCACTTTCACAGCAATCCTCACCAACTGATGAAGTGCAAATTAGTATCTTTTGGTAAAATCTCTAGCTCTAAAGGAGTTTATTATCAAGAGAAATTGCAGGCTGCCCATGATAGAACTTGTTTTAAGGGTTATAACACAACATTTTCATATCACAAGCATTAATTTATGCAATAATTCAATTCTCTTAACACCTTCTACTATTTTAAAATATACTGGCAACCAAAGAACCTAATGCATAAAATGGTTAGCTAAATGGACACCACGTTGCGTACCCTGTTGAACCTGGTAAATTGCACCCAAGTCTGGAAGAAATGTTCACTTTTTTTTTTCAGACTCAACTGGGCAGGGTGGGGTGTTTGTATTGAATTTGGAATTGGTTTATTATTGTCACTTGTACCGTGAAAAACTTGTCTTGCATACTGTTCCTACAGATCAATTCATTACACAGTGCATTGAGGTAGTACAGGGGAAAACAATACAGAATGGCAGAGTAAAGTGTCACAGCTACAGAGAAAATGCAGTGCAGATAGACAATAAGTTGCAAGGTCATAATGAGGTAGATTTTGAGGTCAAGAGTCCATCTTACCATACTAGGGAACCGTTCAATAGTCTTTTAACAGTGGGATAGAAGCTGTCTTTGTGCCTGGTGGTACGTGCTTTCAGGCTTTTGTATTTTCTGCCTGATGGGAGAGGGGAGAAGAGAGAATGACCCGGATGCGTGGGGTCTTTGATTATGCTGGCTGCTTTACCGAGGCAGTGAGAAGTGTAGACAGAGTCCGTGGAGGGGAGGCTGATTTCCATGATGTGCTGAGCTGTGTCCACAACTCTCTGCAGTTTCTTGCGGTCCCAGCAGAGCAGTTGCTATACCAAGCTGTGATGCATCCAGATAACATGTTTTCTATGGTGCATCGATAAATTATCTCACTTCCTTGAGTCAATATTAACTCCTACAGAGATAGTGAGTCTGTTTGGAACTATTGTGGTTGGATTTGGCAAGGCTACAATTCATAACTACGCCCGGGAGTTCAGCTGTTTTTGTTTTTTGTCCCTGAATCCTATCAATTTTCCCTTCATTCTGCAATGCAGCTCTCCTTGTGCATTCTGTAGCAATTTTATTACTATAAATTACATTACAGTCAAAGAGAGCCACAACATGGAAACAGGCCCTTCAGCGCACCATCCAAACTGACCACGAACCGTCTACTTGTACTAATCCCTTATCAATCCCATATTGATTCCAAGCGCAAACTGGAGGAACAGCACCTCATTTGTCCGTCTTGGAACCTTGCAGCCTAACGGCATGAACATTGAATTCTCCCACTTTAAGCAATCCCCACCCGCCTTCCCCACAAACCACTCTCCCCCCCCCCCACCGCCACTGTGCTTCTTCTTCTCTTCCCTTTCCTAGCCCTTTTTTTCCTCTCTCTTCTTTGACCCATCCCCTGGTGGATCTGCTCTCCCCTCCTCCCCCGCTCCTGTCTATCACTATCTCTTACCTGCATCTACCCATCACCACCCTGTGGCCACCCCGCCTCCCCTCTTTTGTCCACCTATCACTGCTCTGCTTTTCCCTCCTATATATCGGGCTTCCCCTTTTCCTATCTTCAGTCCTGAAGAAGGGTCCTGACCCGAAACGTTGACCGCCTGTTTATCTCCACGGATGCTGCCTGGCCTGCTGAGTTCCTCCAGCATCATCGTGTTTTTCATCCAGATTCGGCAGTCCTTTTGTTTATCAATCCCATATTTTATTCTTCCCACATTCTCCTCCCCCATGCAACCCCCCACCCCTACCCCCTAGGTTCTACCGTTCAACTACACAATTTACGGTGGCCAATTAACCTAACAATCCCCACATAGTTGGGACGTGGGAGGAAACTGGAGCACCTGGAGCAAACCTACACAGATGCAGAGAATGCACAGGCTCCGCTCAGACAGTGCCTGAGGTGAAGATTGAACCTGGGTCTCTGGTGCTGAGATAGCAGCTCAACTAACTAAACCACTGTGCTCTCCCTACTTATCTCCAAGATGTGGTTTTGTAAAAAAAAATGGTTTTGGTCACGATTGTTCATTAGATTTAAGATTAAGGTTAAGTTGTAAGAGCAACAAAAATTTCTTCAAAGCACATATTTACTCAGGATAATTCGCTTATTTACTGCAGAGAGTTGTGGACACAGCTCAGCACATCACGGAAACCATCCTCCCCTCCATGGACTCTGTCTACACTTCTCGCTGCCTCAGTAAAGCAGCCAGCATTCTGTTATTGTTTTATCTTGTACTACCTCAATGCACTGTGTAATGAATTGATCTGTATAAACAGTATGCAAGACCTCGGTACATGTGACAATAGTAAACCAATTCCAATTCTTGTCACGTGCTGAGATACAGTGGAAAAACTTTGTTTTGCTTGGCATCCATACAGATCATTTCAAAGTATAAGTCATACAAGCGGAAAGCAATAACAGAATGCAGAATAAAGTGTTACAGTTACAGAGAGAGTGCAGTGCAGGTGGACAATAAGGTGCAAGGCCATAACGAGGTAGATTGTGAGATCAAGAGTCCATCTTTATCATGCACGAGGTCTATTCAAGAGTCTTGTAACAGCAGGATAGAAGCTGTCCTTGAGCCTGGTGGTACATACTTTAAGGCTTTTCTATTTTCTGCCCGATGGGAAGGGGGGAGAAGAGAGAATAACCGGGGTGGGCGGGGTCTTTGATTATGTTGGCTGCTTTCCCGAGGCAGCGGGAAGTGTGGACTGAGTCCATTGGGGGGGTGGGGGGGTGGGGAGCTGCTGCTTTGTGATGAATTGTAACATATGCATGTTCTAAAATGTATATTTAAGAAATGAATAAATTCAAATCCTCACCCCGCCTCCCCTGATCTCCTGCTTATCGAGCATCCACTTCCTGGCTGCCTTCCTCTCAGGCAGGCAGCCAACCTATCAATCTAGCTGGCTGATGGGCGGGAAATCTGGCAGAAAATGTAAACAATACAAGGCATCTGGGAACACTTGTATTTGCAGTTCCCACTGAGAAGCCATACCTCCTCCTTCAGAACCCCCCAGTCCTATCCAGGTACATTTTGCTGGCACAGCCCCCTTCTCTGGAGTTGCCGCCTGTGATTTCCAATGAGTCCATGCTTAATCAGTCCAGTCACGATCTTATTGTCCTCCGATGGTCTAGTGGTCTGGTGGCCTAGTGATGGGACCTTGGTGCTGTGAGGAAACTCTGTCTTCAAAATACCAATGAAACAACCAGAAAAGCACACCACCTTCCCCCAAGCTATTTCCACTGTCAGTTGTGTGGGTTTTAATTATGTTTAAATGTCTCTGACAATCAGATAGTTAAAATGATTAGGCAAGCGACTTTGCTTCTCCACATCACCCCACCGCAAATAACACAATATTATTGTTAAAGTCTTTTTATTAAAGTCTCTCATTTGCCTATAGTTGTAAAATGGAATGATTCACATCATGGTGCAGTGACTAGTGGATTTTGCTTGCTCCAGTAACCACTTACTGGACTATCTGATAATTTTGTCTGTGCATAAATGATTTGCCCGCACCACAGATTTTGTTTGCTTTGGTGACTTGCTGTACGTCTGAGCTACCGGATGATGTCAATCCTGCATTCATGGTGTATCTTGGATGAAATCGTTCACTTCTGATGCTGTTCTTGCTCCATCTATTAAATCCACAAAGGTCACACTGAGTCGCTTGTCTGTTTCGTGAGCCCTGCTTTGACTTGTATCATCTTTCAGCTCGTCATTGGTGCAGTGACGGTCAGGTCTCCAGATTAGTGGTTAACGTGTTTGCGATGGCAGCTCAGGACTGGAAAATTGCAAATATTACTTCGCTTTTAACCTGCAAAAAAAAAGGGCCTTGTATGATAAATGTCAGGTTCTAAATACCAGCAAGAAACAGGTTGATTATGAAAGAATCAGAGGAAGTGAGAATTAAAATGAGAGGCAAGGAGAGCAGACGAGAAAAGCTTAGCTGCTAACGTAAAAAAAATCCAAAGTGCTGTGTAGGCAAATAAATAATAAAAAGGGTATTACGTGGAAGAGGGGGGCCCATTAAGGACAAAAATGGGAACTTGCACATGCATACTGAGGGTACTGTTAAGGTACTAAATGAATATTCTGTTTGTCTTCACCAGGAAAGGCGGAGGAGGTGCTTCCAAAGTAATAAAGAAAGAAATAAGTTTTAACACATTGGATTATTAAAATTGATAGCAGAGAGAGATTAAACAATGTGGTTGAATGGATAAGTATGAGGTCACAATGGGATAACATCATCAGGACACTGAGTTGTCTTCCAATGCTCTTCGGATACAGGGGTACAAAACTGGAGAAGAGCAAATGTTGCTTTCCTATTGAAAAGGCAATAAGGATAAAGCCCAGCACCAACAAGCCAATCAGTTTAACCTCAATGGTGGGAAAAATGTTTAGAAACGTTTCTTTGGGACAGGATCTATAGTCAACTGGAGAAAAGTGGATTAAACAGCACAGGTTTGTTAAATGCTTAACATGTTTAATAAATTTGACAATGTTTTGATAAGGTAAAAGTTGAGGTTAATGCAGTTGATGTGGCATATGTGGACTTCTGGAAGGCTTTTGATAAGGTGGCACATAACATGCCTATCATCAAAGCTGAAGCATGTGGCATGAAGAAGACATTGATAGATAATTGGCCAGGTAACAGATTTCAGAGGTGAATGGTTATTTTTTGAACTGGAAGAAGGTGAATAGTATTGTGAACTGTGACAAGGATAGTGAGAAACAGGCTGGTGAAATGGGCAGGTACCTGTCTAATGGTTTTGCAGGGAAAGGTGAGGTGAAGCATTTTCCTAGGGAAAATGATACAGAATGGATGCAGTTGCTGAAGGACCTGGAGTTGAATCAGCAAAATCATTGGGACGGGTTGAAAAAGCAGGTAATAAGACATGTGCAATTTTGGGCTTTACCAATAATGGTATAGATCATAACAACAGGAAAGTTGTGCAGAATCTTCATAAAATGCTGACTTGGCCTCAACTAAAGTATTGTGTTCCATTTTGGTCCCTATGTTATAGGTAGCATGTGAAAGCATTGGTCCAGAAAAGATTTATAAGGTTCCTGGGATGAGGGACAGCAGTTATAAGGACAGATTAGTGATGTAGGGACTTCTCTTGGTGGTATTGGTATTGGTTTATTATTGTCACTTGTACTGAGGTACAGTGAAAAACTTGTCTTGCATACCGATCGTACAGGTCAATTCATTACACAGTGCAGTTACACTGAGTTAGTACAGAGTGCATTGAGGTAGTACAGGTTAAAAACAATAACAGTACAGAGTAAAGTGTCACAGCTACAGAGGAAATGCAGTGCAAGTAGACAATAAGGTCAAGGTCACAACAAGGTAGATTGTGAGGTTATGGGTCCATCTCATCATATAAGGGGATCGTTCAATAGTCTTATCACAGTGGGATAGAAGCTGTCCTTGAGCCTAGTGGTACATTCCCTCAGGCTCCTGTATCTTCTACCTGATGGAAGAGGAGAGAAGAGAGAATGACTCGGGTCTGTGGGGCCTTTGATTATGCTGGCTGCTTCGCCAAGGCAGCGAGAGGTAAAGACAGAGTCTGTGGAGAGTAGGCTGGCTTCTGTGATGCGCTGGGCTGTGTCCACAACTCTCTGCAGTTTCTTAAATGGATAAAGTGGAGAAACTGTAATTATTCTCCTTGGGACGGAGGAGATTGCAAGGGGATTTGATAGAGGTATTTAAAATCAGAAAGGAGATGGGCAGTGTAGATAGAGAGAAACTGTTCCCATATATGGTGGGTTCAAGAATTGGATGACGTCGAATGACGTTAATTGGCAAAAGAACCAAAAGTGATATAGGGAAAACTTTAATGCAGCCTGAAATGCACTGCCAGTGATAGTATGGGAAGAAGAGTCAATCATATTTTTCAAAAGGGAGCTGGATAATTAAAAGCATTTGTGGTTAACTTGGAGAAGGTTGGGATCAGCTAGATTGCAGTTGGAGCTGGTGGACTGCATGGCCTCCTTCAATGCTGTCACCAGTCTGATTCCATGAATTGGCAACGATACTATTACATGAATGAAGAAGCACGAACATCACATCTCCTTTTGTTTTTACTCTCTCTTCATTGCTGGCCTAACAAAATGCTAACATGGGCATTACTGATTATTTTTCAGGGGGAGGGGCAGCAAAGGAGAACATATTTGTTCTCGGTGTCTTGCAAGTTATAGATGGCTTTCCTTGCATGTAATTATCTGCAACTTAACTCTGGATTCTTTCCGTAAGTCTAACCACAGTCTATTCTGAACGGTGAACTGGTAAACGAGGCGAGCTACACAATGCCGCATGTTTTGGTCAAAATGCTGAGTGTCTGGTATCCACTTCCCTTTGGTGTCTGCAGTTCAACGTGCTTTTTTTTTTGTCCCTCTATTTATTCTCAGTGCTGTTATTTGTAAAGTTGTGGTGAGTTGGAGAAAACAAGCAGAGAATGTAAAACTTTTAAATATATGCAACTAAAAGTAAGTGACATGTCTGTGTACTTGCTGTCATGAAGTATTTGTGCACTCACTTTAATGACTTAAGATTGGACAGGAACAGAGCTGACTTTGGGCTCTTTAAGCAGAGACGAAAAGGCAATGTTTCACATTGGTCGGCTGGTACCACTTGATTGCCTCCCAGCTGTTCAAGATATTTGCATTACGATGCAATGTCAGGAGGAGAGAGTTATTTCTTGCCTTTTCATATGACTGTGGATGTAGGAAATCATCACAAATCTTTGTGCTGCACTCCATTCTAAATCTTTGCACAAATTTATAACAGACCTGATTCGAAAGAATGTATTGTGCTTTTGAATTCTTGTTTCTATGGAACTAAATCTGAAGCAAGACAAGAAATTGAAGCTCTGCAATGTGCAGTGACTTCACAAATGCATTGAGACGTGGCATATATAATATATCTCCAAAGAGGTACTGGCTTATTTGCATGACAGAACACTTAAACTATTTATATATTGAGACTTTTTAAGCTGGTAAACTGAATGTCTGTGACAATATTTCGTTGCTGCAAAGTCAGTTCACCACATGGCTCTTCTGTCCAATAGGATCATAATAGAAACATACAACATGTTATACAGGGAACAGCATGTTCATGCTTAAAGATGCACTGCATGATGCATTCATTTATACTTGTGCTGCAATTTTACATGCAGTGCTATCACAATACACAGCTCTTCCAAAGCAAACATTTCAACTTGCCCATTTGAGGGTCAAGTCTTCATTTTGGTTGTTAAATCTTGCTGAGCCCTGTGCATATTGATTGAAAAGTGGTGAAGGTTACATTATGCCCCAGAATGAATGGCACCCATACACCATCCCAGCTGCTTAACATCATTAGTCATAAAATATTACGCCTTGGAAGGAGGCCAATCAAGGCTCTGAGTCATCTTCAACACATTTGCAGAGTAGTCTAGTTAAACCCACCTTTTACACCCTTCCCCCCCCCCCCCCACTCCCTGCTATCAATCCCCAATACTCATTAATTCTCAATACTCATCAACTTCCTTTTTTTTGAGGACGATCCATAACCAAACCCTAAACAATTATTGTATAAATTTCCTCCTGTTTTTCTACCTTAAGGCTCACTATTTCTAAGACTTTATTTATCCAGCACAATAACAGGCCCTTCTGGCCCAACGAGCCTGCGCCACCCAATTACACCCATGTTGACCTACTAACCCGTACGTCTTTGGAATGTGGGAGGAAACCGGAGCACCCAGAGGAAACCCACGCAGTCACGGGGAGAACGTACAAACTCCTTACAGCAGCGGGAATTGAACCCCGATCACTGGCGCTGTAGTATTGTTAGGCTTGGCGCTGTAGTATTGTTAGGCTTACCGCTGTGCTACTGTGCTGCCTAATGCAGGCTAGTTTGGGATTTCATGCAGGTTTAATATGGCCATTGTATATTGTGCCTTTTTATTTAGAAGACCCATGCACTTCATTAACTTCATTTTTTTCCTTTAAATATTTATGCACAGACATCAAATAAAGGTCTCTGTTCAAGCACCCGCTTTTAAACTTAAACCATTTGCTACAGAATTGCATCTTTTCATTCCTGCTACAGAAATGCATCACTTATTCAACGCAGAAAAAAGTCTTCTGCCACATGTCTGTCCTTTCCACCAGCATATCAATGATCTTCCTCGCTGCTGGTTGCGATTCCAAGTTTTGTGTCAATTTGTTCGTTTTATAGTTGTGTTCTGTACCCCAAGCAAGCGGTACTAGTACACGTCCCACAAGGCTGGAAAAAATGGCCTGTATTCTTTTTAACCATAGCTCTATTTTCTGTCGCTTGGTTACTTTCGTATCACTGCTGAGATGGCTCCTGTACTTCTTATCCCACAGATTTCAGTTTTTCAGTGCAACATTGTAGTTCTGCTTTTTAGTCATTAGCTGGACTGCAGGATTTTAAACTTGAATGGGGTCTGAAGCCACTGTAGTTCTAGAAGAATTTGGTGCGATGGGAAATCTGGGACATGGTGCAAGACAGGATAAGATAAGATTTCTTTATTCGTCACATGTACATCAAAACACACAGTGAAATGCATCTTTTGCGTAGAGTGTTCTGGGGGCAGCCCGCAAGTTTCGCCTCTTCCTGCGCCAACATAGCATGCCCACGACTTCCTAACCCGTACGTCTTTGGAATGTGGAAGGAAACCGGAGCACCGGGAGGAAGCCCACGCAGACACGGGGAGAACGTACAAGCTCCTTACAGACAGTGGCTGGAATTGAACCCAGGTTGCTGGCGCTGTAATAGCGTTACTCTACCGTGCCTGCCCACAGTAGTGGAGTTCTGGACATTTGGGTTCATGATGGGTGGGGGAAGGAAGGCCAACAGGGAAGTGAAGTTGAATGTCATCTTTGAGTCAAGAGAGCTTGATTTCAGGGACAGAGCCAAAATTAACTGGAATCACGTTGTAAGTGAGGATGAAAGGTTAAAGTTAGATAATCGTCTTCAAAGGGTATCAGATTTTGGAGTATTTATAAGTAAAAGATTTATTATCACTGACATATGACGTGAAATTTATTGTTTTGTGGCAGCAGTACAGTGCAAAGACATACAAATCTATAAATTATAAAAATAGTGGAAAAAAAAGGAATGATGAGGTTAATTCTAGCCATTTTAGCTTCTAGAAAAAAAACTTCGTTATGAAACCTGATGGCCACTGATTACAGATTCATGTTACATCTTAGTTATAATGTACTAGTTAACATCGGCATGGAATTTGTATCCCACTGTTGGAAATGGGTAACTGAGGCCATGTTGCCTTTTTCGGGGATACATTAAAGATTTTGTTGCACTTGTGCAGAAGAGGAGAGAGTTCTCTTGATCATGCCCGAAACCCACCTGCAAATAGCCAATGCCACCATTTCAGACAACGGGAGGTAGGCAGTAAATGTGGAGAGATGCCTTTATGAAATTAAAAATAATTTTAAAAACCTGTACATTAATTTCATGGTTTTCATGGATATTGTGTGCAAAGTGTTTCCTGAACATTGACTACACTTCTAAGTAATGAATTTTATCTGGAGTATACTAGAATATTTATTTGCAATGTGGAAAGGCACTAAATAAATCTTGCATTTTGTTTGTATTTCCCCACCTCATAAGAAGCAAAAATTCCATGTGTTCCATCATTGTCTGCCTGTTTCTTTCCAGAAATCCAAAATTGTCATCTTAATAGCTTTATATTCCACCAGATTTTAATTCCACTTCAGTGGAATAATAGAATAAATAAGATACAGAGGGAGGTTGTTTGGCCCATCTCAATCAATCCCACTCCTTTGTTTTTTCCCCATGGTTCTGAACATTGTTCTCTCTCAAGTGTCTGTCCAATTCCCTTTTGAACTCTATCATTGATTCTTCTTCATACCACCTTTTACAGGCAGTGAATTTCACATCCTAAACTATTCTGTTGTTTTTTTAAAAGGAACCCCACACCCCCTAGTACCTTTTTGCCCAAACTTTTAAATCTGTGGCCCCTACTCCTTAATCCATCCACAAATGGAGAACAACTTGCCTGATACACTCTGTCTAGACCATGTATCTTCAGAAATTACTATGTCCTTTTCATAGATTACTTGAAGCTATTCAAGCATACTGTCAGGCATCTATGAAAAGTTATGTCATTTCAGTCACTTTACATAAATAAGTGAGCATGGTTTCTTTGCACTAAGGGCTAAGCTTGTACTTTAAATTAAACAACTCTGAATTCCCATAGGTTGATGTATTCTTTACCCATTTACCAATGATATTCCAGTAATTTAATTTATGTTCTTTTTAATGTGCTTGGCAAGCTTTGTTTTGTTTAGAAGGTAGGAAAAAAAAAATGTCCTTGGTGTGTATTCATGTGTTTGTAAATCAAAGAAAGAAAGGTTTTGCCAAATATTTTCTCTCTAAATGCAGTACCCTTTGAAGGTTTAAATTAGATTTCACTGGATTTAATAAGAGCCAATCAGACTCCTGAATCTAAAACCATACTAACGTGCATTCCTTGCACATTCACAGAAGGTGACTTATGAACTCACATTTTGAGGATGTGAAGGATCTTGAGCAAAGTTATGAGGTTAACTCAGCCAGTACTCTACACATTGAAAGCTTTGCACTTTCGAATAAGAGTGTCAACTTCGACTGACTTTCATACCTTTTTCTACTTTTCTGAAAATGCCTACCCGCACCTAATTTAGTCATTTCAAAAGTAGAGAAATTTAGTTTTGGAGTTTAGGTGCCATTATTAGAATTCTTGACATTTTTGGAAAAAGTACAAGACAATTTTAGGTTTAAGTGCTTGGTGAGTGGGTGGTGGGTGGAGTTTCCATTACACCCACCTGAAGGACTTGGTGTGGGGCTGTCCCACTCTTGTGGCTTGGATTTATTGATATTTTTGATCATCGAACAGTATAGCACAGAACAGGCCCTTCAGCCCACAATGTTGTGCCAACATAACTATTCCCTCCTACCTACAGAATGCCCATATGCCTCCATTTTCCTCTCATTCATGTGCCCATCCAAGCCCCTCTTAAAAGCCCCCAATGAATTTGCCTTCACCACTCTATCAGGCAACGCATTCCAGGCATCCACCACTCTCTCGGTTAAAAAAAACTTACCCCTCACATCTGTTCTGAACGTACCCCCTCTCACCTTAAATGCACATATGAGATGTTAACACTGGAAATGTAGTAGTTGGAAGCCAGAAAATGCTTTGAACATTGAGTCAGAACAATACAGCATGAATACAGGCCCTTCGGCCCAACCAGTCCATGCTGACCGCAGTATTGCAACTGGAAGGGCCTGGGAAGAGGAGTGGAGAAAAGTATTGGTTATTAGCAGAAGGCAGACACTTGGGACCAAGGATGTTACTTAAGAAACAATTTTATCTCCAAATCCATCAATGATTGATGTAAAACAAAATTGTCTGGTATGCATCCATTTGTTATGATTCCTTTAATGGACACCAGAAATGTCTGCCTCTTGAGTTCTGCAACAAATGAGTGAGCAAGTTATAGCAGTAAGTTGGTAGGGAGAGACCTATGTGGTATTAGGGTTATAACTATGGTGTTTGACTTCTTTCCAGCAGCACTTGAATCTCCAAGAATGAGACCCACCCAGAATTTGGAACAATCAGGACATGTACAGTAAATCTCATTTCAACCAGTCGTGCATTCTTTGTTTGCCAACCTATTTTGAAATACGTAAAAGAAAAACATGCCACACAGCACAGTCTCAAAGTGCTGAAATTGATTTTGTGCTAATTTAATTCTGACATGTATATTTGTCTTCCTACGGCATTATTACTGTTTAATTCATTTCTGCAGGCTTGACCATTAAGCACTTTTACATGTTGATTTTGTTTTGGAATGGTAGAATAATTAAAGAATACTCACTGTGTCTATGTTGGTAGAATAAACTGCTGTTCCTTTCTCCTAGTCTAACAAGGAACAGTATCTCTTTACCTGACCTAAACCTGTTATGATTTTGATCTCTGAAATCTCCTCTGTTTAACTTTTATCCCTGCTCTCTCCTTCAACCCCTGTCTTCTCCAGTCTAGCCTGGTAGCTGAAAGCCTTTCTTCCTGAAGTGTGGTGATCAAAATTGGTCACCGGACTCCAATTGTGGTCCAGCCAGTGTTTTGTCAAGATTTTCTCAAAGAAAATCTCTTATGACGACAACATTGCACCACCACACATGGACCGTCTACAGGTCTTTATTCCTCAGAACGTAGGAGAATAAGGGTGACCTTGCAGAAGTGTTTAAAATTGAGAGGCATCGATAAAGTGGACGGTAACGGTCTTTTCCCCAGGGTAGGGGAGTCCAAAACGAGGTGGCATAGGTTTAGAGTGAGAGGGGAAAGATTTAAAAGGGACCGGGGGCGGGGGGCAACTTTTTCAAGCAGAGGGTGGTGTGTATATGGAATGAGCTGCCAGAGGAAGTGGTTGAGGCAGGTACAATGGTATCATTTAAGAAGCACTTGGATAGGTACATGGAGGGGCAGGGCTTGGAGGGATAAGGGCCGAATGCAGGAAATTGGGACTAGCTGGGTGGGCACCATGGTCAGCGTGGACTGGTTGGGCCGAAGGGCCTGTATTCATGCTGTATTGTTCTGACTCAATGTTCAAAGCATTTTTGTAGCTGATCACGTAACGGTTTGTTATGACGTTGTCACTTTTTTTGTACCCTCCAAAGTAACCATCGAGTTTTAACCTTTAGTTTTGCCACATTGCTTTGTTTATGATGTGTGATAATTTAGACTAAAATTTTACTTAAGGTGGTTGCTAAATAAAAAGGTAATTTCCTTTGAATCATTTATAACAGACGTTTCCGTTACAAGGCATTTAGGTGAACTCACGCTTGCACACAGTCACACATCTCAGCAACATGAATGTATGTTATGTTGCATGTGTGGTTTTTCCTCTTGTAGTCAGCTGTGATGTTGATGACAAAAACTCAGCTATTCTAATAATAAGTAGACACAACCCGTCCAGTTTGTAACCCTCAGGCTATATTTTGTGGTTGTGAATAATGGGGGATTTAATTTGTTGTTATGGAGCCAGTTTTAAGGAGTCTGGGCATTGACCAGTCACTGCAATGTAAGAGAGGTGCTTTGTACGTGTTGTACTGAATTGAAAGAGAAAAATTCTATAGATGCTGGAAATCTGAAAAGAAAAGCCAAAAATACTGGGAACGCTCAGCAGGTCAGGCAGTATCTGTGGGAGATTGACCTGTAGTGTTAAAACATAGAAAGGTATAAAAGTATAGCATTGGAACAGGCCCTTTGGCCCACCATGTCTCTATGTCCACTCAGGAAACCACCCACAAACCGCCCCCCCGCCCCCCCCCCCCCCCGCAACCCACTAACACTACCCTCTGTCTTCCGTGACCAAGCCAATTTTGGATCCAGTTTACCAACTTGCCATGGATCCCACATGGCACAGTGTTCTGAACTAGACTACCATGAGGGACCTCGTCAAATGCTGTACTGAAGTCCATGGCCTACCCTCAGCAATGATCTTTGTCACTTTCTCAAAAAAAATTTTCGATCAAATTTATGAGACAGGACCTCCCCTGCACAGAGCCAAGCTGACTATCCTTAATAAGTCCTTGCTTTTCCAAATACAAGTAAATCCGGTCCCTAATAATCTTCAATAATTTCCCCACCACTGATGTAAGGCTCACTGGCCCATAACTCCTTGTTTGTCCCTATTGCCCTTGGAACAATATTGGCTATTCTCTGGACTTCTGGCATCTGCCACTAACACTTTCTTTCTCCACAGGTATTGCTTGACCTGCTGAATAAAAAGCATTTGTTTTGTCACTGAATTGGATGTAATTCATTAAGCATAATAAATTAAAAACAAAAATTTTTTTTATAGTTTTTATTTGAACAAAGTTCATATGGAAGCACATTGCTTTTAAAGGCATATCTCAATAAATGCACATCTACAGCTTCTATCCCGCTGTTGTAAGACTATTGTATGGTTCCCTAGTAAGATAAGATGGACCCTTGACCTCACAGTCTACCTCATTATGACCTTGCACCTTATTGTCTACCTGCACTGCACTTCTCTGTAACTGTAACACGTTATTCTGCATTCTGTTCTTGTTTTTACCTTGTACTACCTCAGTGCACTGTGTAATGAATTGATCTGTATGGACACTATGCAAGACAAGATTTTCACTGTACCTCAGTACATGTGACAATAATAAACCAATTTACCAATCTACAGGTAGATTTCAAGAAAAGAGCATGAATGGTGCACAAGGGTGAGATGGAGTTAGCAGCTCTTCAATTTTTCTCATTTTATTTTCTCAATTGATTTGCAGATTAGAAAGGACAACTTCACTTGCATTTTGCTGTTTAATCCTTTTTGATTTCTCCACCATCTAAAATACCATTCTCCATGTCATATTCTTTCTATCCACCTCTGGCCTCTTCTACATATGGTACTCTCTGTATTTTTTTCCACTAAAGGATATTGTATTAACTTCAATAGCTTCTCCACCTGCGCCTATGTGTAATTTCCATTGCTACCCCAGGGGTCATACATGATGCACTTCTCTTTATATTACCAGCCCTTGGGGATCTCACCCAGAAGCACAGATGTTAGCTTCCAACACATTTGCTGATGATGCCAAGCAATTCTTATTAGTTTCAGAATAATTGCTATTGACTTTGACTACATAGTCCAACCAACATTGAGTGGTAGTTTGTTCCACTTAAGAATTAAGGAAGAGGATAAAACTGGCACTTTGGCTTTGAGCATCATACAAGTGGTCTAAGTCTTGACTCCATCATTCTCCCTGATTGCTGCTTCATGCTAAGTCTAGAAGTGTGCGACTATGTATGTTATTTGTTCTGAACTCTGGTTTAATCCCCTTGTGAAATTATTAACAGGATCGTTTCTTCTTTTCTTCTCCTGAGTCTAAGTATTCCAGTACTCTCATTAATACTGCTTTCATTTATATCGTCTAGATTGCCTGCAAAGTGAATTTTATTGAAAAAGCCAGATCCTGTACTTCCATTACCAAATCCTTTTCAGATTCCTGTGCTACACTGTGTTTATGTCCTTTTCACAGTAATCTTCTCCATTTATACATTCCAGTGTGCATATTCTGCTTTGTCAGCATGGTTGCTCTCCACCGCAAGCATGGCAGCTCTCCTTCTGCCATTAGCCTCCTTCCTTCTTGCACTGCCTTCCTGAATGGCTGTTTCCAGACAACTCCCTCAAGATTCATTGATTGACGTTTGCTTTCACTTGTTCCTTCTTTCCCAGCTCCTAATCTTTCCATTTTCAATTTCTTATCCACCTCCTTCACCCTTCCTGGTTTGTGTTCATTTTGTCTTCTGCCTGGTAACATTCTTTGGAGTGTTTTCCTGTACAATTGAATGCTGCAACAATTTAAGCCAGTCACTGCTAATACTTGCAGTCACCTTACGGTGTTATAGTTTTGAAAGTCAGTCTGAATTCCATTTTCGTCACCTAGCTTTGCGATGGAGGACGGGGCGGGGAGGAAGGAAGGGTTTGTCTAACCTCAGCCAATTTACTCAGCAAAGCAGGAACATTAAGATGAGCTTTCTCCTGGCTGCCTATGAAATGTAGTGAATCATTTGTACAGGAAAACACTGCAAAGCATTTTACTAGGTGAATTAAATTGAATGTCATTGTTCCTGCTAATAAGTGTCTGTGATGAGTGTACTGGGTAAAGTTCAAGTTACAGCCTGTGCAGAAAGGATGACTTCAATTTATAGGACATTCAGTTCTAGGATATTAGTTAAGCAATCAAATGCAGGATTCTCTATCACGTGCTAATGCTGTATATAAGGTGCTTAAGTAAGGTATTACTTTGAAAATGCAAAAGGAATAGCTGTTTATAAGCAAAATTATTAACCTTGCAAACCATGATCTAATATTTCCCATAGGTTATGGAGTTGGGTGTGTTTCAGATTTCTATTCCAGGAAATCATTTCTTACATCTAAAAGCCACATTTCCTGAGTCAGAAGTGTGCTCAACATAATCAGACCTCTGCCAAACAAACATTTCATAGTAGAAAAATTTGAGTCTGAGCTATGGGAAGTTGCAGAGCATGAAGTCGGAGAAAGGATGTAGTTCTCCAGCAGTGCATTATTGACTGAATCTTCAGGAAGGGAACAGGCCATTTTGGCTGTTGAACATTTCTTTGCGATGGTGGCATTAACATTTCAATTTCAGTTCACTGCCCTTCCTTTCTTACCCACAACATTGGAAGCATGAGCCACAGAGCATTTTTCACCTGTTCCAAAGGATATTGTAATTTTTTTTGTGAAAAAGCATTGGCTTGAAGATATCCTCTCCCGCTAGGTGATGCACAGGAACTATAAAAGTCTGCAGGAACTGGATTTTAAGATGTATTTATGTGCCTAGGATTATTTTTGCATCTAGGATAATTTATTTTTAGTGTACCTTTTCTTTCTGCCATTGACTTATTCCTATTGCATTTAAATCAGGACTATTTTATGGTTTGGGATAATCTGAGGGATGTGACCTTTAAATCCTGAGAACTGAAGTTAAGAGTATATTAGCAGTAGCAGTAATTGAATGAGACCATGTACCAAACAAACCTCTTAACTATCTTCGTTATCAGCAAATGCATTGATTTTTGTTTAAATAACTATATCCCAAAGGGAACTTGTAATCTTGTTAAATGACAATTAAACATAAAGCATAGTTGTTGAAGAGCTGCAGTATCTCAAGGGTCATTTTGTTTTCTGGAACTAAATTCTGTATGGAAACCAGCCTGGATCTTTTGAGAAATACTGCCCCAATATCGACACTCAATGCTTGCATAAATGGGAAGCATGAATTGTTCGTTCACCCTCTGACCCAGCTGTATAAAATCTTGATGTGAGCAGATCAGAACCAGCTGGAGAATTAGCTGTGTTGTTGTGAAAGAAAGTAAAAAGAAACTGCTTGGTCTTGGGAAAAATTTGCATTCCAGTTATTCATTTGGATAAATAATACAGTGGTTGCCTTGCCCAACATTACCAAACAAAACTGTAATATAGTTGAATTCATTGTTTTGAAAGTTAAATTGGTCCCAACATGAGTAGACTGAAGAAGAAGCTCTGCCTTGATTTGGCCTGGTGGTTAGGCGGTGCCTCGAGCTTAAAGTGGACATGAAAGTGTGATGACCTGTGAGCCCATAATTGCCTGCACCGGACTGCTTTCACACTGTCCCTTGACGTTTGCACACCAAGTATTGGAAAAGCGATGTGGCTGAGAGTAGGTGGCACATGCCTGGTCTGAGCTATTCTATTCTAGGAGAAGGTGGTAGAATGTTAGGCATACAAGACTTTGAACACCTGCCACTTCTTGCATATAATGAGGCATTATGCTTTTAAGTATTATATTGCTTAGGACTATTGTCGATAAATTGAGATGCAATGCTCTGTTTTTGTCTGATCCTTCTAAATTTATCATCCTTTTTATTTCCTTTCTATGGATGTGATTTTGTTTGAGGTTTGAACTTATTGGCACACACCACAATAGTAATCAAATTATTTTAATAAACTATGGACACAAGGTTTCAAAGTCAAAGACCCTTATCTTAGCTTAATATTAATTTAAGATGGAACTATTTTAATCTAACAGTGCACTTGAAAGTCTGCCATGCCTATCAGGAAGAAATAAAAGTGCATTAATATAGTGCCAATGGGTGGTGTTTTATTAACTGTAAGTGAGCAAAGACAGACCTGCTGAAATATTTTCAAATTATTTTAGCAGTGGAATGTTTTCGTTGTGAACATAGTTGTATGTATAGATAAATGCACTGAAAGAAACTGAACCTCTTACACTGTTGTTCTCTTATCTGAGGAGTGTTGACATTTTAAAGATGTACAGAATCTTTGCAATCCACCTGGTGCATTCGCGTACTGGGAAAAAAAACCTTCACATGCTGAACATCTGCGATTTAAAAACAAAAATTACTCAAACGTTCAGCTGGTCAGACAGAAAGAGGAAAGGGGTTTAAAAACCTTTCATCGGAATTGGGAAAGTAAGAAAGCAGAGTGGATGGGGGAAGAAGTGGCTAGGTAACGGGTAATACCTTTGATAGGGTGAGACCAGGGTTGCTGAGGTGATTTTGCTGTGTGAGGAGCTGTCTGGTTAGATTGACGAGAGCAGTTTGTGAGAGAGAAAAACTAACAAAGGGACATGTTAAATGCAGATCAGGTTTCAGGTGTCACTGAAAACAGAAGGAGAATACATAAAATGCCCAGCACACAAGGCAAAGTCTGTGGAGAGAGAAAAACTGAGTTAATGTTACAGATGAACCAGTCAGTTCTCATAAAAACACGAAAAGCAAGTTATCCGAAGTCGCTAAATTTGATATTGGGTCCCGAAGCTGCAGCGTGCCCAGACAGATGATGAGGTGCTGCTCCTCGAGCTTAACTTGGGCCTTATTGGAACAGCACAGCGCATTGTACATAGACACATGTATCAGTGCCATTTCCTGCACTCGGGCAGAACCAAAGAATTCATTATTTTTGCTGCCAACTTCTACCCAGCTCAGTTTTTCTGCCTCCCACAGACACTGCCTGATCTACTGTGCATTTCCAGCATTCTCCTGTTGGTTTTAGTAACAACCTGCATTTCACAGCTTGATCTTGTCCCTTTGGTTTTTGGCTTACTCTCCATAACTGCCCTCATTAATCTTTTAATCAGGCAGCTTGTAGAGGTGGGTACCATTATAATTCTTAAAAGACATGGACATGGATAGGAAAGGTTTAGAGGGATATGGGCCAAATGCAGGCAAATGGCAGGCACGGTAGTGTAACGGTTAGCAAATGCTATTGCAGCGCCAGTGACCCAGGTTCAATTCCGGCCGCTGTCTGTAAGGAGTTTGTACGTTCTCCCCGTGACTGCGTGGGTTTCCTCCGGGTGCTCCGGTTTCCTCCCACATTCCGAAGATGTACGGGTTAGGAAGTTGACATGCTATGTTGGCACCGGAAACGTGGCGACACTTGCGGGCTGCCCCCAGAACACTTTCTGCAAAAAGATGCATTTCACTGTGTGTTTCGATGTGCATGTGACTAATAAAGATATCTTATAAATGGGACTAGTTCAGATTGGCAACTTGGTCAGCATGGATAAGTGGGCTGTTTCTGTACTGTACAACTGACTTTTTGTTTCCACATACCATCTACAGTTCATTCCAGCAATGAGTGTTTCACACTGCTAATTAGCAGTTTTGCAGCTCGGTCGCAGTGTGAGCATTTTGTTGTCACAAATTTGCATATAATGCACCCTTATCACTTCAATTCCCCTCCTCTTCCCTCAGTCCAGAGGCTTGAGTACAAGAGCAGATCCCTCTCTGTCAGTGTAATTGCCAACACTAATAGCTTGAATTGTGGTGCATAATTGGCTTCACAGTTCATTGCCTGACTCAGCTATGTGAAGTTCCACTGGATTTTGCTCTCCTCTGCTGAAACTGCTCATTACTGAGGAGTATTGCTTTGGGGGGAAGTTGGCTCCAGGTTCCTTACCCCAGCACTACCTGACTGCTTAAATCCCAGACACCCCACTGTTCTGGTGATGTCATTTTCCACTTCAGTATTTCTAATACATCTACTTTCTTAATCTGAGGATTCCCATCAATGCAATTATCATCTTCCTCAACAGTATTTGTTCCATTTCCCATATTTCTCCTCTCACTCCTTTTGCTTTCTCCTCCTCGCCCTCCACCTCAGCAGCTTCCACGCCTAAAGGATCTTCTTCCATCTTCTGTGTGCTTCAACAATATAGGCCATTGAAACCATATCCAGAATACTGTGATTGGTATTGGCCTCCTTATTTAAGGAAGGATGTAAATATGTTAGAAGCAGTTCAGAAAAGGTTAAATGAGTGGGTTGCCTTATGAGGAAAGATTGGACCACCTGGGATTGTATCCTCTGGAAGAGTGGAAGGCTATTTAGTTGAAATGCATAAAATTCTGACATGCATTTATATGATGGATATGCAGAGGATGTTTTACCTTGTGGAAGAATCAATAACTAGGGATCGATGCTAAAAAGGGAAAAAAAGAGAAGGCATAAAACAGCTTCAGAAAGGGAAGGTGTCCTGGAGGGGTTGCCTACCGAGTCAGTGTGGGTGGAGGTCAGAAACAGGAAGGGAGCAATCACTCTATTGGGAGTATTCTATAGATATCTTCCCCCCCCCCCCCCCCCCCCCCATAGCAACAAAGACACTGAGGAACAGATTGGGAGGCAGATTTTGGAAAGGTGCAAAAACAATAGGGTTGTTGTCATGGGTGATTTCAACATCTCAACTTCCCTAATATTGATTGGCACCTCCTTAGTACGAAAGGTTTGGATGGGGCAGAATTTGTCAGGTGTGTCCATGAAGGATTCCTGACACAATATGCAGACAGGCCGACTAGAGGAGAAGCCATTCTAGACCTGGTATTAGGTAATGAATCTGGTCTGGTGTCAGATCTCTTGGTGGTTGAGCATTTTGGAGACAGTGACCACAACTCCCTGACCTTTACCCTCCTCTTGGAGAGGGATAGAAGCAGACGGTATAGGAAAGTATTTAATTGGGGGAGGGGGAATTATGATACTATTAGGCAGGAATTTGGGAGTGTAAATTGGGAGCAGATGGACCTGGGGGAAATGCACAAAGGAAATATGGAGGTTGTTTAGAGATCACTTGCAGGGGGTTCTGAATAGTTTTGTCCCATGGAGGCAGGAAAAGGAGGGAAGGGTGAAGGAACCATGGTTGACAAGAGATGTGGAATATCTAGTGAAGAGGAAGAAGTAAGCTTACTTAAGGTTTAGGAAGCAAAGATCAGACAGGGCTCTGGAGAGTTGCAATGTAGCCAGGAGGCAGCTTAAGAATAGACTTAGGAGAGCTAGAAGGGGGCATGAGAAGTCCTGGGCGAGTAGGATCAAGGAAAACCCCAAAGTGTTCTACACATAGGTGAAGAATAGGATGATGACTAGAGTGAGGGTAGGACCGATTAGGGATAGAGGAGGAAATGTGCTTGGAGTTGGAGGAGGTAGGGGAGGTCCTTAATGAATACTCTGCTTCAGTATTCACCTGTGGGAGAGACCTTCATGTTTATGAGGACAGTGCAAAACAGGCTGATAAGCCAGAACATGTCGATGTTAAGATGGAGGATGTGCTGGAACTTTTGAAAAACATTAGGATAGATAAGTCCCCGGGGCGGACAGGATATATCCCAGGATACTACGGGAAGCTAAGAAAGAGATCTCTGAGCCCTGGCGATGACCTTTGTGTCTTCACTGGCCACAGGAGTAGTACCAGATGGTTGGAGGGTGGCAAATGTGACCAGTGAGTCTTACTTCAGTGGTGGACAAATTATTGGAAAAGATTCTTAGGGACAGGATATATGAGCATTTGGAGAAACACAGGCTGATTAGGGATATGTAGTATGAAAGCACGTGGCTGTCACATGACAGTGACTCCTCTGGTCGGGTGACACCATTGCTCATTGGGTCAGAAGTCACACCACTGTCAATCGAGGTTTAGCTCCACCCCACCCATGAGGTGTGGGCATAGGGATTGGCCTGGGAGAGCACCTTCGTTCCTGAACCTGCCTGACCATTGGCTTTGGCAGGCACCTTTGTCCTTGACCTCCAAGCCATTGGCCTGTCTAAATTACCTGGCCAGGCCTTCCAGCACTATGAAGAGTGTTGCAATCCCCTGGTCTGCCTCTTTCGACTGCCCCAGGAATAGTGAGACAACGCTGCAGAGACCACTGGTAAGAGTCTGCACTACCATGTGGTTTGGGAGTGTCTTAGTCAGATTCCAGGGAGTGTTAGGGCCAATGCTTGTTTGAGTCAAGGTATTCAGGCATTGAAGTGTTTATCCCTCGATAAGCTGTACCTTGTTTATTGTGTGTTTGTGAGTGTGTGTGTGTGTGTGCGTATCCTCGTTGCGATTCCCCTTCACGTTCACGTTTGTGGTCGCCTGTGTGTGTGTGTGTGAGTGTGCATCTGTTCCCATTCATTCTGTCCCCGCGTTTGTCTTTGTTAATAAACCATTTTTAAATTAAAAAGACTGTGTCCAGAGTTCCTCCACCTTTTAAGATTCCAAAAGAACCGTTTCACACAACAAGATAGTCAGCATGGCTTTGTGAGGGGCAGGTCATGCCTCATGAGCCTGATTGAATTCTTTGAGGATGTGACAAAACACATTGAGGGTATAGCAGTGGATGTGGTGTATATGGACTTTAGTAAGGCATTTGATAAAGTTCCCCATGATAGGCTTGTTCAGAAGGTCAGGAGGCATGGGACCTCGGGAAACTTGGCTGTGTGGATTTGGAATTAGCTTGCCCATAGAAGGCAGAGGGTGGTGGTAGATGGAGCACATTCTGCCGGGAGGTTGGTGACCAGTGGTGTTCTGCAAGGATCTGCTCTGGGACCCCTGCTTTTTGTGATTTTTTTTATAAATGACTTGGATGAGGAAGTGGAAGGGTGGGTTAGTAAGTTTGCAGATGACACGAAGGTTTGTTGTGTTGTGGATAGTGTAGAAGGTTGTCGAGGGTTACAACGGAACATTGATAAGATGCCAAGCTGGTCTGAGAAGTGGCAGATGGAGTTCAACCCGGAAAAGTGTGAAGAGTTTTACTTTGGGAGGTCAAATTTGAAGGCAGAATACATGGTTAATGGCAGGACTCTTAGCAGTGTGGAGGAACAGTGGGATCTTAGGGTCTAAGTCCATAGATACTTCAAAGTTGCTGTGAAAGTTGATAAGGTTGTTAGGAAGGCGAATGGTATGTTGGGGGATTGAGTTCAAGTGCCGTGAGGTAATGTTGCAGCTCTATAAAACCCTGGTTAGACCATACTTAGAATATTGTGTTCAGTTCTGGTCGCCTCATTACAGGAAGGATGTGAAGCTTTGGAGAGGGTGCAGAGGAGATTTACCAGGATGCTGCCTGGATTGGAGGGAATGTTTTATGAGGATAGGTTGAGTGAGCTAGGGCTTTTCTCTTTGGAGCAAAGGAGGATGAGAGATGACCTGATAGAGGTTTTCAAGGTGATAAGAGGCATAGATCGAGTGGGCAGCCAGGGACTTTTTCCCAGGGCAGAAATGGCTAACACAAGGGGACATAATTTTAAGGTGATTGGAGGAAGGTATAAGGGGGATGTCAGAGGTAAGTTTTTTTTTACTCAGTGGTGGGTGTGTGGAATGCCCTGTCAGGGGTGCTGGTAGAGGCAGATACATTAGGGACATTTAATAGACTCTTAGATGAGCACATAGATGACAGAAAAATGGAGGGCTATGTGGGAGGGAAGGGTTAGATAGATCTTAGAGTAGGTTAAATGGTCAGCACAACATCGTGGGCCAAAGGGCTATGTTCTAAAATAAGTAGTCACTTATTTAAGACACAGATGAAGCAGAATTTCTCTAGGGGTTGTGAATCTTGGGAACTCTGTTCCTGCAAAGGGTAGTGGGAAGCAGAGGCTTTGAACAATATTAAGGAGGGGTAGATGGATTCCTGATAATTGGGGTGAAAAGTTACCAGGGGCAGATGTGAATGCAGGATAGACGTTACAATCGGATCGACCCTGATTTTGGTGAACGTGTGAGCAGGCTTGGAGAGCTGAATTGCCCATTACTGATCCTAATTTGTACGTTTGTGTTAAACCTAACTGGTTATAATTTTGCTGAAATAGAAGGGAACTTTCAGATGACAATGCGGGACATTCCATACTTTTATCCTTTCGTTGGAAACATCAAAAATAGGAGCAGGAGTAGACCACTCAGCCCTCTAGCTTGACCCACCATTCAATATAAGCTGCCCCAGGCTGCTGCTTCTCTTCTCTGCTTGTTCCCTTTTGCTCTCAATTCTCTATCTTTCAAAAATGTATTAACTTCCTCTTTAAATACACTCAATCATCTACCATCCACAACCCGGTGAGACACAGAATTCTAGTGATTCACCACTGTCTGCAAGGAAAAGTTCCTCTGAACCTTCACTTTACCTCTGGTAGTTATGCCCCCTTGTTTGTGATCTTCCCACTAGATGAAACATCTCGACATGACCCTAGCATTCTCCCCTGAGGATCTTGTATGTTTCAATAAGATCACCCCTCATTCTTCTGAACTCCAAATACTCATTGGAGTCCAGAAAAATGAGAGGTGCTTATACTGAAATGTATCAGATTGAAGGTACTTGGGGAAAATCTAAAACTATGGTGCTTAGTTTAAGAATAAATGTTTGCCCCTCTAAGATGGAAATGAGTCTTTGGCATTTCCTATGCCAGAAAGCTGTGAATACTGAGTCAGTGCTTATATTGATGTAAACAGATTAATAGGACATTCGAGGGTTCTGAGGAATGGGCAGAACAATGCATTTGAGGCTAAGATCAGATCAGCTGTATCTTAGTGAATGATGGAGCAGCCTACTCCTGCTCCAACTCATCATGGACACAGCCCAGCGCATCATGGACACCAGCCTCCCTTCCTTGGACTCTTGTCTTTACCTCTCGCTGTCTTGGTGAAGCAGCCAGCATAATAAAAGACCCCACCCAGCCGGGACATTCTTTCTTCTCTCCTCTTCCATCAGGTAGAAGATACAGGAGCCTGAGGGCACGTACCAACAGACTTAAGGACAGCTTCTACCCAACTGTGATAAGACTATTGAATGGTTCCCTTGTATGATGAGATGGACTATGACCTCACGATCTACCTTGTGACCTTGCACCTTATTGCACTGCACTTTCTCTGTAGCTGTGACACTTTACTCTGTACTGTTATTGTTTTTACCCGTACTACATCAATGCACTCTGTACTAACCCAATGTAACTGCACTGTGTAATGAATTGACATGTATGATTGGCATGCAAGACAAGTTTTTCGCTGTACCTTGGTACAAGTGACAATAACGTACCAATACCAAACTTCTATTTTTCACCTGCTTCCCATCTCTTGCACTCTGTATGAGGTTAGTTTCCATGTGTGTCTGTTTATAGAAGAAAGGGGTTTCTATGGCAAACCAAACATCCATAAGAATGAAAGTTAGGTGGGTCCGGTAATGGTCGGGTGTCCTTGTCTGCCAATCTACTGCACGGGCAGTGAAAGTGAAAATTACTTTCAACCATTGTTTAAGGACTTGGAGAGGAAGCTGAACTTCAATGCACATGGGATGCAAGAAGATAGATTAATGAAAATGGATTTTATGTAAATGGATTTTATGCAAGTTGGGTTTAACATAGAATTGTGATCAGTTGATCCATTCTGTTCGTTACCACATTTTGATCTTTTTGTTGTAAAATTTAAGCTTTCGACATTTTAAATCCATTTTCCATGTGTACCTTTTTCTGTGGAATTGTATTAAAATAGGACAGTTAATGAATAACTATTCCAATTCTGGAGTGTATATGGTGCTTTTTTTCTTGATTCATAGTATTGCCACAGGTAACTGCTTGTTATCAGTTTTTCTCTGTGTGCACTGGTACCAAAGGTTGATTTTGTGCAGTCTTCAGCTTCCCTTGCATTGTCGCATGCTTCTCCTTTCAGCTGAGAAAAATGAAATAGTACATGAAAGTAAAGTGAAAGTAAGTCGAAAGATATTGAAACACTGCCAGAGATCTCAATTTTCCAAGTCTTCAGGAGATTGTTCTTTTCAGTTGATGGAGTAATCTAACGATAGAGTGCAAGCTAATCTAATAAGACTTTTTAAAATTTTTCAGTTTAATGACAGGTCCATTCTTCCCCCCCCCCCGCCCCCCCCCCGCCCCCACTCACTCTTGTCTCTGACATGCAAGGGATACAGATTAATAAAAATAAGATGTTGAATTCCAAAGCTGTGGTATTTAATCTGCAATTTGCTCTGAAAAAAACTGGGGTTGATGCACGATATTCCAAATGGCTAGTTAAAATTTTGCTGCCATTACCTAATTTAACTGTCTTTCTTCTTTCCATTCTTAATTTTCAGTGTGGAAGATCCTTTGCTATAATGCTACGGCTCCTGAGTGCATTTCTTAAAAAAAAGTTAATTATCCATTGTCATTATGACCAGCAGCAAAATATAAAAGCAAATATTGGAATTGACAATTAGTAATACTCAAGGAGCATGGTGCCTCAAGCTGTTACTTTTAGAGTAAGCTGGTTTTCTACTCGCATGTCTCCTTTTGTTGTTGTTCAAATATTTGATAGGTTGTTTGTTGTACAGAGAAGGTACATGAATTGATGGAGGCAGCAAAGCTGGCCAGGAGCTCTAAATTGAATAGGCTTGTCTATGAAAGATATTGTTGAATGGGAACACAGATGTATATTTCCATCCTGGGGGCACAAGCCACAAGACATTTGAATAAGAGTTGTAAATAAATGTACAAAGAAACATCATCGGCAACAACAAAAAGATATTGTAGGCAATATAATTTGGCCTACAACAAGATGTAGCTTGAATAAGCAGCAATAAGTCATGTAAGGAAAAGCCATTGAAAGCATAATCTCGAAGAATTAATTCTAAATCCAGCATTTTTTCCTTGCCTGATCCTCTGCTGCCTTGCTTAAGTGGGCATTCTTTATACATGAACTTTAATGTTGACTTTTTAAGATAAGATATCTTTATTAGTCACATGTACATCAAAACATGCAGTGAAAACCATCTTTTGCGTCGAGTGTTTTGGGGGCAGCCTGCAGGTGTCGCCACGCTTCTGGCGCCAACATAGCATGCCCACAACTTCCTAACCCATACGTCTTTGGAATGTGGGAGGAAACCCATGCAGACACAGGGAGAACGTACAAACTCCTTACAGATAGCAGCCAGAATTGAACCCGGGTCACTGGCACTGTAACAGTGTTACTCTAACAGCTACGCTATCGTGCCTGCCCTTTTGGGCATTAAACTGAATTTCTCATCCTTGCTAGGAGCCTATCAAGAGCAGAAACAAGATGCTTGTCCTCCCCAGTCTCTGACCATTGAAGGCAGTTGCATTGTTCACATTGCTGCCCTAGTAGAGATCATTTAACTCTGTCTAATTTTCTACTTGAGCCAGGAATCTTCCTGGTCATTTAGCTTTGATCTTACTCATCAAGGGAAGGAACACAACTACACATCGGTGAGACCAAACCTAGATGAGGTGAACGCTCTGCAGAATACCTATGCTGTGTCTGTAATGGCTAACTTGAGCTGCCAGGTGCATGCCATTTCAACTCCGCTTCCCATTCCCACACCTTCCTGTCTGTCCTTGGCCTTCTCCACTGCCAGGGTGAAGCCAAACGCAAACTAGAAGAACGCCTCGTGTTGTACTTGGGTAGCCTGCAGCCCAATGGCATGAACATTGAATTTTCCAATGTGGCCCTTTTACTCTCCTTCAGGTCCCACCCCTCCTCTTCTCCCTCCGCACCCCCCCCCCACCCCCGTCACCCAGTTTCGTTCCTCTCCCCCAACATGTTCCATCTGTCAATCATTCCTCTTTTATCTGATTCCACTTCACCTTCCTTACTAGATTCCAACATCTGCACCCTCTTGTGTTTCCACTTATCATTTTCTTACCTCCGTCCTCCCCTCCCAACCTGGCTCCATCTGCTTTTTTTTCCTCATCTGTAACCCACCAGCTATTGTCCGCCAACGCCACCTCTCGCCCTCATCCGTCTGCCTGGTTCCACCTATCACCTGTCAGCCCTTGCCTCACCCCGCCCTCTCACCTCTTTATTGTAGCCATCTCCCCCTCTACACTCTCAATGCTGATGTAGGGCCTCAACTCAACATCGAGTACGTCTTTACCTCCACAGCTGCTGCTTGACCCGTTGAGTTCCTCCAGCACTTTGCTCCAGATTCCAGCATTTGCAATCTCTCTTGTGCCTCCGCAACTATATGTGTATTAACTGTTATAAGTTAGAAAAGCTCAGCAAATGACTTTGGGTAACGTTTCTGGATGTAGTTGTAAATGTATGTGTTCTGTAATCGTGATGATGTGCAACGTATTTCATGTAAATTACCGCTAAGCCTTAGTATTTTGGAATGTTGAAGAAATGTGCCATGTTGCAGGTATAAATCTTGGGCAGCTTGTAACATTTTATATTTTACTATTGAGCTTTTATTTGAGAGGAAGATATCAGGACTTGTCTGGAGAAACTGTGAAAAGTCTTTTTTTCTAACAAGATACAGATCATGATGATGAATATAGATGTATTCTGAAAATATTGGATATTTCAAACTGAGTAAGTTTATTAAAAGGTTCTTGTATCAATAAATAGATTAGCTCAGAATTTTTCATGGAATGGTTAATCATCAAAGCCATTCTTAAACTTTGATAGTACTGTCAATAGTCTGAAAGTATTGTGCTGTCCTTGCCAAAGTTTTGCAAGGCTGGTCCCTTGCCCTTTCTGACCTGTGTGATAATCCAGACCTGCAACAAATGTGGGTGACTCCTGTTTTCACTGTTGGACTGCCCATTTCTGCTCTAAGTCATCCATCTGTGATGCTGACTGAGCTTCTCTCTCTCTTCATTAACATACCCTGGCCTGCTGGACTTGTCTCAAATCACTGCAATTTGCAACACATTACTCTGCTTTGTATGATCACCCTCCTAACTGTCCCACTAACCTATTCGAACAGAAGATTGTACAATTTATCTCCATGGCAACAGAGAAATTCCCTTTATATTCTCCACCTTCCTGACATTCTCTGCAGCTTGTCATCTTCTCTTTTCTAGTTCTGATGAAGGATTTTTAACCTGAAACATTTTTCACAGGTGCTGCCTGACCCTGTTGAGCTTTCAACATTTTCCTTTTTATTTCAGATTTCCAGCAGCTGCAATTTTTTTTCATTTGACTCTCATCTGCTCTCTGAAATGGTCTGGTAACCAGTTGTATCAAAACCATGTGAAAAGACATGTAGCACAAAATTGGACAGGCCACCCAGAATCAACTCGGGCATTCCGTTGGGACGTGGCAAAGGCACATCAGCCCAGTTGCCCCCTGTAAGTTCATCATTATGGACATCTTGAGCCACCCCAGAACTGGGAGAAACATCCTGCAGTCAAACGGCACTCTGACACAAAGACTCTAGTGGTTCAAGAAACCAGATCACCATACATTGTAGACAATACACATCCTTGTCAAATGCTGGAGATGTCACATTGAATCTAGTGGCAGGTGGCAGACATTTGGACTCTGCCTTGAATGAGCTTTTTTGAGTGTCTTTCTACTTGGAATTACAATAAACCTCCAATAATCCAGAATGCTAGTGATATAGGTGCCAGATTGGCAGACTTTCTGGACCATTAGATGATATCCCTGATACCTTTTTAATAACTTTCTTTGAGTTGTTAGATGGTATAATAAATTTTCCTGTGAACTAGATGAGTTGAATGGGAGCAGGGAACCAGGG
This sequence comes from Pristis pectinata, assembly GCF_009764475.1. Classification (NCBI taxonomy): domain Eukaryota; kingdom Metazoa; phylum Chordata; class Chondrichthyes; order Rhinopristiformes; family Pristidae; genus Pristis; species Pristis pectinata. The sequence continues at coordinate 109,012,939 of NC_067409.1, forward strand.
CTGCGGTGAGTGGTAAGGGGGCTTATAAACTGGGGCCCTGATCTGTTAGATGTCTCTATTAGAGAATGCATAAGGTTTAATAATGCAAATGTTGCTTGCTATAAGAAAAGATTATTAGTCACAGGTACATCGAAACGCACAGTGAAATGCATCTTTTGCGTAGAGTGCTTTGGGGGCAGCCCGCAAGTGTCGCCACGTTTCCGGTGCCAACGTAGCATGCCCACAACTTCCTAACCCGTACATCTTTGGAATGTGGGAGGAAACCAGAGTGTATCAAGGCAAGCAACTACTTTATTATGCAATGCCTTGAGAAAGAAGTAGAATTGTAGAACTGAGAGCAAGCAGTTTTATCGCTGATTTTTGCTGGAGGAAATGTTAACGTTGAAGTGGCTGAAAATGATTGAAGAGCCAGTCCAAGAAGTACATTTGCAGTGATGCCTGGGGCTGTAAAGATTGCTATGAACAACTATGAACATTGTGCCAGCATTGATCCTGTAAGAGAAAACTTTTCCATTTGTTGTTCACCTCTGTTGGCCCCAGTTGTACTCTGGCTCCTTAATATTATGCTGGGGACTAGCTTTCTGAAGGTCAGGGGCATCCAATTTCATGACTCATGACAATAACTGTGTACAATAAATCATTTGGTACTGTGTTGGTTGCGATAGAGAAAACAGTATTCGTGCATATTTAGAATATGTTGAACTTCATTGCATGATAAAATACAGTCTCAATACTGAAAATGTGCTCTTATTCTTTGTTTCTTTATAGGCATTTCTTTTATTCTTGTAAAAGTATAAAGTTCAAAGTAGAGTTAAGAAAGTCTGATAACTTATGCTGATCTTGAGTCTTGAATGTGCTTGTCATTTACCAGAATTTGGATCCCACCTAAATTGGATCCAATTAAAATTATAAAAAAATTACAGTATTGGTTTATTATTGTCACTTGTACCGAGGTACAGTGAAAAACTTGTCTTGCATACTGATCATACAGGTCAATTCATTACACAGTGCAGTTACATTGGGTTAGTACAGAGTGCATTGAGGCAGTACAGGTAAAAACAATAACAGTACAGAGTGTCACAGCTGCAGAGAGAGTGCAGTGCAATAAGGTGCAAGGTCACAACAAGGTAGATTGTGAGGTTATAGTCCATCTCATTGTATAAGGGAACCGTTCAATAGTCTTATCACAGTGGGGTAGAAGCTGTCCTTAAGTCTGGTGGTACGTGCCCTCAGGCTCCTGTATCTTCTACATGATGGAAGAGGAGAGAAGCATGGAAGTATTAAAGGCTATTCTCTTAGACAGACACATGAATGATAGAGAAATAGAGGGCTGTGTGGGAGGGAAGGGTTAGATAGATCTTAGAGCAGGATAAAATGTCGGCACAACATTGTGGGCCGAAGGGCCTGTACTGTGCTGTAGTGTTCTATGTTCATATCTGTAACATGATTATTAAACTTGAACATTCTTTTTATTAATTAACTTTCTTGAAATTTTCAGATGCAAAAGTAATCTGGGGTTTTTGTACAAGTCTTGAAACCTTGGGATTTGGGATACAATTACTGTTGATCAGGTGTGGTTATTGAGGGTTTGAACAAATACCAGCTTGATGTCTGCTGCAATGATCCAGTTTTAACAAATCATTTGCTTTTCCTTTTGTCTCCATTTCAGTCCCCACTGCATGTGTTCTGAAGCCGCAGTTTGATTCCGATGCACGGTTTCACCAAGGATGTTTGCTTTCCTGCTTCATATCCTAGTGGCAATTCTTCGTATGAGCACTTCCAGGCTAAATAGCCCTAAATTGATTTTCATATTTGGGCATGCATGTGCATATGTCCACAATTCTTCTTCTGTGTTCACTGCTAGGGACAGGCAAGTTAGTTGACACAGGACGCACGGTAGTGTAGCAGTTAGCATAACGCTATTACAGCGCCAGTGGCCTGGGTTCAATTCTGGCCGCTGCCTGTAAGGAGTTTGTACGTTCTCCCCGTGTCTGCGTGGGTTTTTTCCGGGTGCTCTGGTTTCCTCCCACATTCCAAAAAGACGTACGGGTTAGGAAGTTGTGGGCATGCTGTGTTGGCGCCGGAAGCGTGGCGACACTTGCGGGCTGTCCCCAGAACACTTTATACAAAGATGCATTTCACTGTGTGTTTCGATGTACGTGTGACTAATAAAGAAATCTTATCTTGTATTAGGACCTGCCAGACAAATCCACTAAGTTAATATCTTTATCCACGCTCATGGCCCAGCTGAAGGAGTGTTACGCCCCAGACCCATTGTTTAAAATAACCCACCTGAGATCTGTGCATTCCTCGCCACCAACACCAACCTCTGTATCAGCAATCTTTATGCTACAGTAATCCCATCGAGTTCTCCAAACAGTCTTCTCCTGATTTATCCAACAATCTTCCTGCCCCAAGAACTCCCTTCGCCCACACTCTGATCCATCAGTGAAGCCAACTCTCATATGTTTTGGCTTTGTAAAGCAGGTTTCTGTAACAGGCCTCTACTCTACCAGTTACTGTAGACTAGTATAGGACACAAAGGGAATCAAAGGGTTATAGGGATCATTAAGGAAAGTGGGTTTGAAAAACAAGGTCAGCCGTGATCTTACTTGTATGTTTAACAGCCTCACAGTTCCATACAGACTACTTCTGATATTCCTTATGTTCTATCTTCAGTGGGCTTCACACGGATCATTTATAACCCATTCATGTCTGATCAAAGATCTATAGTTCAAAGGTTGAAAAATAACATGTCATCACTGCATGTTGATACAAGTCTAAATCAATGCTTGCCAGCTGCAGTTGTGCAATTTTCAGTAAGTTCATGATGAGTAAGAAAGATGTAAATTTATTTAATATCTTTCATGGGTTTGAGGTATTCCAGAGGAAGGAAGTGGGCATAGTCACTTCTGTAAAGCAGGAAACACTGTAGCCAATTGGCACACAGCAAACTCTTTCAGACAGCATTGTGATAATAACCAGGTAATTTTTTCGTTAATGCTGAATGGGGAATGTGGCCGGCCACCAGGGATAAATCCCTGCTCTTCAAATTGGTGCAGTGGGATCTTTTCATCCAGTTTAACAAAGACAGCGCCCCCAACAATGCAAGAGCCCTTAGCTGCTGGATTGGAATGTCAACCTAGAATGTTGTGGTGAAGTCATTTAAGGTGGGAAAATCTTGGAGGTTGTGCTCTTGGTAGTGACTAACATCACCTTAGAGCCATAAGGAAATCCCAGGCTTTAGGACAGTAATGTTAATGGCTGGGTCTGTGTTGGGACTGCCTACGTCATCCTGAAGATTACTTGCTCAACAGTGATTGTACAGCTCTAGGACTTCACCCTGGTGCCCGGCATTTGTAAAGCACCAGGATGAAGGCTAATAGCAGTACAACCATCATTAAACATGGAATCTTCAGAATGACACCCACCAACCACCTTAAAATTCATTCCCTGCACTACAATGCTACATCCTAATATGTTTACTATTTACAAGAGTTACTGCAGCAACTCAGCATGCATTTTCCAAAGCACCATGATCTCTGCCACCTGAAAGGACAAGGGTAATGCATTTGATTCCCAACACCTCTATGTCCCCCTCCGAGACCCATAATATCTTGACTGCAATGGACTTCAGTTCCATCATTGTTGCTGGGACTCCCTGCTAGATATCTCTGGGACTATCTTCACCACATGGCTGTTATGATTTAAGAAGGTGGGTCATCATAAAGACCAATTTGGAATGGGCAATAAATCTATCTTTGCCAGAAAACCCCATGATCTTTGAAAGAGTTAAAGAGAATTGTTAGACTTTTCAGTGGCATTCATAGCCCAAGAAAGGAAAAAGCCCTTGGCTTTAGTTTTGTCCACCGCTACTTATTTCACCAAATAGCTTTGCATTTAATTTTTAGCATAACATTTTCAATATAAGTTCATTGTTCTGTTCAGCTTTGTCTATATTCTAGTTTTGTTTGTTTCATTATTTTTTTAATGATTGTTCCTTCAAAGACAGGTAGGTGTGATGTATGTATAGAACAATCTAACTGATTTTCTCTTTACTGTTTTACTGGATGACAAAATGCTTGAATTTATCAGTAAACATTCTCAAATTTATCAGTCAGCAGACAATGTTAAAATTGACTATGTCTTCTTCATTGTATTAATTGACATAAGACTGAACAGAATCTTTAGTTTATAAAACAAAACTAAACCACTGATTGAAATGTATAAAGTTTACAGCTCTGAGTATGAGTATCCAACGGCAGATGCAAGATTTTTTTTTCTCTTTGTACAGGATGTGGTTTGAGCTTACTGTACTGAAAAAGATCTACTTCGAACAATGTATTTTCCAAATTGGACACCTAAAGCAAATTAAAAGAATAACAGCACTTTCAAGCATGTAACCTAAGATTTGGTAATGTGACACAAATCAATCACTAAATGTCTGTTCACTGTAATATCCTGGTAGGTACTTAGAAGGCCACTACATCAGTACTCACTTTGAGGAACTCACCAGCTCTGGAAGAACATTCAATTTTCTGTGCTGTATTAAGTGAGTGAATGGATTTTCTTTATAAGCAATAGAAGTAGGTCATCAAACTCTAAAGCTTTTGCATAATTCTTTAAAATGAAATTCATATTCTAACTTCATATCTCAACACTTTTGACCATTGCTGTATTATTGTACCAATAGGATATCATACTAGTTTTATTTTAAATGATTTATGGAAAATATAGATTGTTCTTGATAATTAGAAATAATTAATTTATTAAAACCCTGCTTTTTAATCTACATAGTTTTTGTAAATACCAGATTTTCTTTATTCCCTTCTTAAAATAGGCAGGAAGGAGAATGCAAATGTCAGGAAATAGATAACAGTCTGGATTCTAAATAGAGGTGGGCGCAAATTAGATTCTTGTTGTTTGTAGTTTAAGTGATTCAGTATATTGCACTACCCCCAGGGATTCATTTAAAGAAAATGAAGCACATTACACTGCAGTTGCATTGAATTGCTTCTGTTGCTATGGGAAGTTATACACCAGCAAAGCTCTTGCATTAGCATGATGGCATTGTGATGAGACCACTTTAATCCACTTGCAGAAGTCGGAAGATTGAAAATGTATAACAATCCTGCAGATTAACACTAATGTCCCTGCAACAACACGCTTCTAATTTTGGGAAATCATTGAGTTATTAACTGATTTAATTCAAAAGCTTCTGCACACTTGTTTTTCCCCAAGTGAAATGTTACAGAATGGTTTTCTTTGTGAAATTCTCAAAAGCAGTAGAATTGTCTGTCTGAAGCTTGTGTTGATGCTGATTTTTTTACTGTTGCATGGCTTCAGAGATTAATGTCCTCTAAGTGATCAATGTTCACGTCCAAGTTAAATGATCTAGTTAACAGCTGACATTCCATTCATTTGTATTATAATCAACAGCAAAAATCTTGATTTAAAATCTTGTTAATGCCAAGGAGACTAACTCCAGTGATGTATGCCCCCACATCTGTGGAGATCAACTAACTGGTTGAAGTTCCAAACCAGGACTGTTGCAGTGTGTATGGTCAGTAGGTCATGGATATGCCAACTGATCAAACATTTTGGTGTCTTCAAGACTACTGTCATCTGCTGTGGAAAAACCTTCATTTGTGCCTTTCCACCTTTTGGATTTGGTTATGACATCCCAGGCCATCCTACCTTCTGTACATTTGAGGCCACCTAAAGTCTGTTGATGACAGAAGAGAGTCTCGATGCTGGAGTCTGGAGCAGTACACAAAAAGCTGGAGGAACTCGGTGGGTCAGGTTGGGGGGAGGGGGGAGGAATTAACAGTCGATGTTTTGGGTCAAGACCCTTCATCCGGACTCAGTCCAGATCAATCCTGAGCAACAGTCTCCTGGTAAACCTTCTTACCCTTGTTTTCACATTACTTCATGGCCTCTCCACTCTCTATTTTTGTATTTCTCCAGCCCTATAATCCTCTAAAACATTCAGTTCTGGCCTCCTTAACTTCCCAGACTTTAGTCACTCTACAGTTGGTTGAGGCACCTTTAGCTGTTGAGGCTTTAACTGGAATTCCACCCCACTCCCTCCCCCCTACCCCCCCCCCCCCCCCCCCCCCCCACCATCAAGCCACTTTTCCTATTGTGGCTTTTCTCTTGACCAAACCTTTGACTCTCTATACCGATGTCACCATATGCAGTTAAATGAGGACATTGTCCTCAATTCTCCCATGGTGCAATCTGATCAGCTTGTTCAGATCATCCTGCCCAGAAATGGTCTCAGTTCCCTGGAAATATGAATCCCTTCTTCTTGTCTAGCTGTATTTGTCCTGTTGCTTCAATACTTATTGGGCTCACCATGTGCTGATGTCATTGGTGGGAAAGAGACGGAATCTATTTGCATTTGGAAAGGCAAGGACTGATTTGGGACAGTTAGCATGGCTTTGTGCACATCGTGTCTCCCTAATTTGAATGAATTTTTTTTTGAAGAGGTGACCAAGGGGATTGACGAGGACAGATAGTAGACATTGTCTACGTGATCTTCAGCAAGGCTTTTGACAAGGTCCCACATGGTAGTCTGGTTTGGAAGGTTAGATCACATAGGATCACGAGTGAGCTAGCCAGTTGGATACAAAATTGGCAAGTTGGAGGGAGTCAGAGTAGGGTAGCGGAGGGTTGTTTTTCAGATTGGAGGCCTGTGAGCAGTGGTGTGTCACAGGGATCAGTTCACGGTCTCCTGTTTTTTGTCTTGCATATTAGCAATGTGGTTGAGAACGTAGGTGGCATGATTAGTAGGTTTGTGGATGACACCAAGATTGGTGGTGTAGTGGACAGTGAAGAAGGTTGTCTAAGGTTACAACACAATCTGGATCAACTGGAGAAAGTAGGCCAAGGAGTGGCAAATGGAATTCCACTCAGACATGTATGAAGTGATGCAACTTGGGAAGTTAAACCGGGGTTAGGACATGCACGGTGAATGAAAGTGGTCTGGGGAGTGCTGTAGAACAGAGAGACTTAGGGATACCAGTACATAGTTCCCTGAAAGTGGCCACACAGTAGACAAGGTGATGAAGAAGGCATATGGCACGCTTGCTTTCATTGGGCGGGGCATTGAGTACAAGAGTTGGGACGTCCCGTTATAGCTGTACAAGGTGTTGGTGAGACCGCACCTGGAATATTGCGTGCAGTCCTGGTTGCCATACGACAGCAAGGATGTGATTAAGTAGGAGAAGGTGCAGAAAAAATTCACAAGGATGTTGCTGGGACAGGAGGGGGTTTGAGTTGTATGGAGAGAGTCGATAGGCTGGGTATGTTTCCCCTGGAGTGAAGGCGGAGGTTTATAAAATTGTGAGGGGCATTGATTGATGGATAGTCACATCCATTGATGGATAGTCACAACCTTTTTCCCCCAGGGTAGAGAAGTCAAAAATAGAGGACATGGGTTTAAAATGAGAGGGGAAAGATTTAAAGGGTACTGAGAGGCAAAGTTTTTCCACACAGAGGATGGTGGGTATATGGAACAAGCTGGCAGAGGCAGTGCTATAGGCAGGTAAAATTACAATGTTTAAAAGGCATTTGGACAGGGCAGACACAGTAACGTAGATGGCAGGTAAGGTAGTGTAGCCGTTAGCTAATGTTATTACAGCGCCAGCCACCCGGGTTCAATTCTGGCTGCTGTCTATAAGGAGTTTGTACCTTCTCCCCGTGTCTGTGTGGATTTCCTCTGGTTGCTCCGGTTTCCTCCCACATTCCAAAGAAGTACGGGTTAGGAAGTTGTGGGCATGATATGTTGGTGCCGGAAGCGTGGAGACACTTGTCTGCTGCCCCCAGAACACCCTACGCAAAAGATGCATTTCACTGTGTGTTTTGGATGTACACGTGACTAATAAGGATATCTTATCTACTTGGATAGGAAAGGTTAAGAGGGACACAGGCCAAATGTAGGCATATGGGACTAGCTCAGGAAGACATCTTGGTCAGCATGGACAAGTTGGGCCGAAGGGCCTGACTCCATGACTCAGCTATAAAGAGAGGTTGGACAAACTTGTATTGTTTTTTGTGGAGCATTGGAGGCTGAGGGATGACCTGATAAAGTATATAGAATTATGAGAGGCACAGATAAGGCAGATAATCAGTTTTTTTTCCCCCAGGGTAGAATTCTGAAATACTAGAGGGCATAGCATTAAGGTGAGAGGGGGAAAGTTGAAAGGAGACTTATGTGGTAAGGTTTTTTAAAACACAGAGCATGGTAGGTGCCTGGAAAACGCTGTCAGGGGAGGTGGTGGATGCAGATATGATGGTAATATTTCGGAGGCATTTGGACAGGCAGTTGAACAGGCAGGGAATGGAAGGATATTGACTATGAGAAGGCAGAGTTGTTGGCATTAGTTTAAATTGGTATCATGGTTGGCAGTGACATCCTGGCTGAAGAGTTTGCTCCTGTGCTGTACTGTTCTGTGGCTCTATGGAATAATGTGGAGGTCATCATCTTCAAGCTCCTGTGCTGTTGTTTCTACACTGCCTTCTGAAAATATGTACAAAGGACCTCAACTATTTTCTTTTCCCATCACTGATTCGAGCATGGACCCTAACTTGTGGTGCTTCCCTTTTCTTTGTACACCCTCCAGATGTCTAGGGCTTTCGGGGATAAGAAATAAAAGCTAGATGAGCCAGCTGTGCCCACATCCTAGGAATGAATATATTTAAATAAACTGCTGATCTGTTGTAAAATGAGCATTTATCCTGCTGTTATACACAAGGACTTGATTAATACAGCATTTACTATGTTTGTTTGAATTCAATTTCACAAATTGAGAGGGATAAAACTCTTAAAATTCTTGTCTTGTTTAAGATTACTAGAGTGGAACTCATCAAACTGCAATTACGCAAGATATGCATTCTGCTCACACCCACTTTCTCTGCCTTTTATAAAAGCTCGATCTTGTTCCTTTAAAATCTCTTCTCTTAAGTATTTCAAAGAAGTTTCAGCAAGTTGTTCATAAAAGCTCAGAGACTAAGGCCCTGAATTATTGTTTTTATTTTGGGATTACCAATGCACAATTTTGTTGCAGCATAATTATCCAAAATGAAATTATAAAATATCTTGTGATACGACTAAGGTCTTCAGAATGCAAATAATTAATTTTAACTTTAACCAGATTTTCTTCAGACACACACCAGCTTGGTTACCATGTAACAAAAGACTTTCATCATGATATTCGGTCGCACCCAACTTCTTTGTGTGGACTGGATTTGTTCAGTATGTTTAATAATCTCACCTTTTCACCTTTATTGAAGCATTGCACATTTGAGTCTTGTTCTTCTAAATTATCTTGATTTAGAACTCAGAATTTAGAAGTGTCACAAACAGGAAGCGTGGTAAACTGGGAAAGGTACTGTCAGGACAATGGAACAGGAACAGACTATTCAGCTGCTGAAGTACATTCCGCCATTCAATAATCTGGGGGTTGATGTGTAGCCTAACCCTATGACCTCTCATTGCTCCATCTCTCTTGACGCATGAGCTAGAAATAATACTTTGTTCTCGGCTTCAAAAATGTCCAGTGAATCAAAAGTGCTTTTGTGGAGAGAATACAATACTTTAGTCATCTTCTGCTTGAACAAATGCTTCCTAATTTCATTCCTAACTCCATTTGTTAGTCTGTGTTCTATCGCTGAATGTTCCCCTACCAGCAGATTTAGTTTCCTTTTAATCTCCCCTAACCAGTTAGGAACATGGGAACAGTTGTGAGCTATTTGCTCCTTGAAGCCGTGCCAATATTTATTGGCATCGTGATTAATCTGTGGCCTAACTCCATTTAGCTACTTATTTTCTGAAATCCCTTCGTACTTTTGTTATTAAAATCCATCAGCCTCAGCTTGAAAATTCACAATTTGGGGAAGAGTTCCAAATTTCTACCACCTTCAATGTGTAAGGTATTTCCTAACTCCACTCCTGAATGGCCTGGTTCTAATTTTTGGACATTCACTTAATTGTCCAACCAATGGAAATGGTTTCTCTCTTTTTGAATTAGTTTCACTTACTTCAGTGAAATCACCTTTGAATTGTTTAAATTCTAGAGACGACAATCTTTAGATCGTCTTTTTGTATCTGGATATTAGATTTTAATTATCTGTGTGATACCAATACCTCTTTGGATCTCCACTGAGCATTTGCACCATTTTAAAAAAAAATTCACATTCATTTGATTTTGGTCTGGAATGGAGGATATCATACTTGTCTGCAGTGAAATCCATTGGAGACAATTTTGCCCACACATGTCTATCTTTGGCTGTTTATAACTTCATGCTTCGTCTGCATGATTAACTATGACACCAATCTTTATATTATCAGCTGACTTTGCTCTCCATTGTATTATATGTTATTTATAATTTAATAAATACATCTTCAATTCTTTCCAACCCAAGTAGATCTCCTTCTCCCTACTTTTACTAAAGCAGATCAATAATTTATCCTCAATATTTTGAGCTTTAATTTTAGCCAACATTTTCTTAGAGAAATCTTGCCTAACTACCTTCTGGAACTTGATATGAATCAACATCAGGAAACATTTATCTGTCTACTTGTTCAGGTGATTTCTTTTTATTAAAAAAACAATTGAATTGGCATAGAATTTGAAGACATGGGTAAGAAAATTGGAGAGATGTTCAGAGAAATTAAATAATAGGCAACAATGTAAATAGTACAATAGAAAGAAAGATTTAAGGTTACTGAGACACAAATCATTGTTTATCCATAGCTAGGAAATGGTTGTTTTCAATACCCTGCTCTCTGATGGATATCAAGGTATTGACATAAGGGAACAGTAGGCATTTGCCAAGATGATGGCAGGAATCTGGATCTTGTAGTTTTCAATGCAACTCTTTTCAGAGAAAAGTAAGTTTGGAAGAAATCTGTGCCAGGTGTTCAGAATTGCATGGTGTTTTGACAAATAAAAATATAAGCAAAATACTGCAGCTGCTGCAAACTTGAAGTAAAAACAGAAAAAGCAGGCCAGGCAGATCTGTGCAGAAAGAAATTGCAGTAACGTTGCCAGCTAATGAGCCGCCCCTCTCCACCAATGTTGCCTGACTTGTTGAGCATTCCTAAGTTGACGCATTTCTCCGTGGTGAATAAGTGAATTTTAAGATTGCCATCAAAAGAACAATTACACAAGTTTGGAGAAATGATTTTATCTTACTTTGTGGTTGCTATGATATGTGACTCCCTGCCAGAACTGCAGGAGGTGCATAATGTGTGTTTTTAAAACAGAATTCATAAATATTTAAAAAGGAGAGATCTCACAATGAGACCAAATGAAAGCCAGAGCAGGCAGCATGGGTTTTGCAGACTCCAACAGTGGAGTGATTTTAGAACACTACAGCACAGTACAGGCCCTTCGGCCCACAATGCTGGAAAGAAATGATCCTGAATGAATGAGCACAGTGGTGCACGAATTGAGGTATCTCACTTCGGAGATAATTTTGCCGATGCTGAAAACAAACATTCTTTTGAAATCTCTATCGCAATTTCATGAATTAAAGAACATGCATAAATTATGCGTTTGTACTGACGTAATGATCAATGACTTGCCAGCAATACAAGTGCATTAATCACTCTATCCCTGTAGATGTGATGTGTATTCAGCTGACGTGCAAAAATTATTTTCAAGGGACATTGTGTTTGTAGGATGCTCAGAGGGAAGGAATTGCCTAAGTTATGTCATGTTTTAATTAGTACAAAATAAGACTCATTGATTTCTTGAGTTTGCTGCAGGGCAATCCTCCCTTATTATTACATTTAGCGCCTTTAATGGGACTATCCTTTAGAAAAGTGTTATGTGTGATCACAAATTGCAATAACTTTCATAGTGTATTGTATCCAGCATTAGTGGAATGGACCTAAAATAATTTATTTTCTTATCATTTCCGTGTGAGGTTAATCCTCACTGCACTCTGGGATAAGTAATCACATTTGGTGTAAATGTAAACCAAATCATTCTGAATCATTTACTAATGTTTTCAACAGATTCAGAACTATAATTTTCTGTTAAGAAACCCAGAGAATGCTCCTTACTGTCTGTTGTGCTGCAAGAATATTTGACTTGCAGCAGGTTGTGCTAGCTTGGAAATCTAATTCATTTGGCACATTACTAAAATCCAGATTGACTCTGAATTGTATACAGGAGTAATATAATGGAAGGATTCTACTGATACAATTATATTTTATTATACCACTTCAGTGACAACATCGTAGGTTACTGGAGATGTAGAGGATTTTACAGAGAAAATTTGTGGTCAGCAATGAAACTAAAAAACAATTGTGTGTGCCCATTTATAAGATTACAGGCACAGGTATTTGCAGGGATGGAACCAATATGTCTCTGTCTATCAACATCATTTCTCAGTCCAAACAGTAAAGATTGGAAATTTACTGCATGGAGCAATCTTTTTATGCACCACATAATTAAATGAAAATAGATCAATAAAAGTGATTAGACTACCTGAACATGCTCAGCACTCCATGAGAAATTACATCCTCTATCTGTTGCATGCTGATGCATGGGAACTGAGGAGATGTTGCAGTGGTGTCATTTGGCATGCAATGCATGGTTGATGTCACTTTTGCAGAATGGTGGTGGCAAAAGACATGGCCATGACTTCAGGAACAGGTCTTAATGTAACCCCGCTGCCCAGTTCTGTTGGTGTGATTTCTGATCCACTGTTGGTGATGGATAGTGTCAGTGTCCATCTCCCATCTACCTCGTGAGAGCAAATTGGATCAAAGTAGCACCTCTACTTGAAGCACTACTTCAACACTTCAGAATGCCAGGGTTTTTAATTCTTACATGCATTGTGTGTTTAGAACATAGAACAGTACAGCACAGAGCAGGCCCTTCAGCCCACAATGTTGTGCTAACATAGCTATTCCCTCTACCTACAGAATGCCCATATCCCTCTATTTTCCTCTCATTCATGTGCCTGTCCAAGCCCCTAGATTGTCAAAGTCGAGTTTATTGTCATATGCACAAGTACATGTGTACACGGGTGCAATGAAAAACTTATTTACAGCAGCATCACAGGCACATAGCATCATATAAGCAGCATTCACAAGAAAAACATAATTTATGTTTAATTTATACACAATTTTTATAAGAAAGAACACAATTAGAACAAAAACAACTATTTTAGTGCAAAGTGATCGGAGTGGTCATGGTATTGCTCAACTTTCGTGGTGATTAGGGTTGTGCTGGTTGGTTCAAGAACCAAATGGTTGAAGGGAAGTAGCTGTTCTTGAACCTGGTGGTGTGGGACTTCAGGCTTCTGTACCTCCTGCCCGATGGTAGCTGCCAAAAGCCGCCTTGAGGCAGCGCCTCTTGTAGATACTACCAGTGTTGGGGAGGGATGTGTCCGTGATGTATTGGGCAGAGTCCACTGCTTCTGCAGCGTCTTACATTCCTGTGCATTAAAATTGCCGACCCAGACCATGATGTAATCAGTCAGGATACTTTCAACAGTCACTTTCTTGTGCCCTCAACTAAAGCTGCTGTGGGTCCTGTAAAAGTTTAAGGTTGGAGGAATTTCATCCTCCATGATTTACAGCCAACTGAGGAAATTTGCATCTATAAATCTGAACATGTGCAGTTAATCTTGTGTTTGCCATCTTTTTTAAAAAACAAGAAGGCGGGAAGGGCAAAAATTGAGGAGATTGGCAGAGTCCTAATTCCTTGATCATTTGGTGTTCATGCACCTGCTTCCAGACTGTTGCCTACCTGATGGTTGGGTAGTAAGGTGGCATGAATAGGAATTGAAGGAATCTTTGGATAGGTGCTTTGGAAAGGTGTAATGAACGGGGCAGGGGAAATCCATGGTAGGGAGGACCTGAATTCTCAAAGTGGGGTCCAGAAATTTTTTTTAAATTTTGAAGCCTCCTTATTTATTTTGAGGACCTCAGACCCTAACGACTTGACTGGGAGAAAGGCTTCTTGACCTGAGCCACGGATTAGAAATTGTTGTCAGGTCGTAATGATATCCGTCATCCACCAGTGAGAACAAGGGAGGCTGCTGATGTCTCAGCTAACTGATGTTTCAGGGCAGGTCCACCCTGTTCTGTGTTGCACGATGTAAAGTGGAGGTTGGTGCCTAGCCGTGAAATGTTTTAAAGATGTATTTTATCATGCAGAGGTTACTCTGTCTGACCAGAGCAAGGTAAGAAGTTTTTAAGCAGAAATAGGTCAAAGGAGGGGGTGTAGTTTCAGAAATTTGTCGATGCATGGAACTGGCCAGCACTTCAAAAACACCAGGCTTGTGAAATGCCAGGTTGCATTAATCAATTACTTGAACTACAATGAGTATGCACTGGGGTAAGTTTTTGATCTTGTTCATTCACTGGAAACGTGTTGAGATTTCAAAGTGCGGACACCACTTGTTTCTTTGTTTTTCTGTAAGCTGGTAGTTTTAACTTGTAGGTGGGGCTTACTGAAGTACTTCGAATCTCCTGTTTTTGGATGAGATGACCTGACTGGAGCATAGAATAGGAATTTACACTGTAAATTATGGAAGATAAAATGATGAATATTGTGGCCTGTAAATTCCATCTTGTAGTAGCAATGTCCATGTTTACTCTATAATTTGAATTTCTGTGGAAAATATTCAGTGCAGAAAATTGGTGATTTAATGCATGGATTGCAAAGTCTGCATTGTTTTCCTTTTGAGTCCTCTGTGCCTCCTGGATCCCTTGTTCGTTTGCATGATATTGTGTGAATCAGTTGTTGTGTTTGCCACAAAATAAGAAGAACTACTTCATTGGTTGAGAAACACAGTGGGATGTTCTGAGGCTATGAACAGCACAATGTAACTTCAAGTCTGTCCTTATTTTCTACTTCTGTGTCAAACTGAAGATTAATTCACACTTTTTCCTTTCCCCATTCTTCATGGGATTTCTGAATGGATTCTTTCACAAATTTTTTATCAATTAGCAGCATTGACATCTATTTAAGATTTTATTTTTTAAAAGTTTGCAAATTTATAGGAGCATTTATTGTGTATACCTAGCTACCATTTAAAATGACTTCTGGAAGCAGAGTTTTATTGTGGTAACTTTTATTCCTAAACATATTTAGTCTGCACAATTACAAATGGAATATTTTATTCAGCTGCACTTGTAAAATGATGCATACTGAAAAGCTGTAACATAATTCAAAAATGATTCTCTTTTCAATCCTTTAATATCTCTGCATCAAAAAATGAACACTTATTGAATTCAGTGACCAACACTTAAATATATTAAATATTGATGCATTTTATACATTCTTTTAACTCTGGATTTAAGTTTGTCCTCAGACGTGCATTAAATGCATGATCGTGTACATGTGCTGTACCTCGCTTCCAACATTCATTTCCATTTGAGTACACAAGTGCATGGTGCATTTCTGCTCCAGTGAGTCCATTTCTGAAGAATAATATTTTATCTGAAACTTGGCAGTTTTTGGTGACATGCCTGAAACAAAAATACCAAGATGATAATCTCAGAACTGGCAATGCAGCAATCATTCGGTGCATTTTTTAAAAACACATTCATTGCGCAATATAGTTTTCTGTTGATTATTGTATTGTGTGACTGGATCTCTAAACCTGCAAATGATATAATCCACAATTGTATGTTTCTTCCTAGCTGGTCTCTTGCATTACATTTATAAGGGATGATTAACTGGTAATGTCCTTGTGTAAATTGCTTCAGTTGTGTCTTTAGTTAGCTTGCTGTCGGCAAAACACTGTGTGCCTTCCTCTGTTTCATAGAGATAAATTACCTGTGGTACATAACTAGAGTATTCCATTTGTCAATTTCTTTCTCAACAAATGCTTAACTGACATTTAGCAGTGATCTCAACCATCAGCATTTAGTTTAGTGCTTTTGAGATAGCAGGAGAAAAGGGAAAATTGTCCTCTCAGGATGTAGCATGTACTCATCAATGGCACTACTAAAGCATGTTGAACAACAGGGCTGTGGGATGAGCAAGAGTTTACAGGTTGTAACATGACTGCAGGGAAATTGGGACTGGGAAAATGGTTGTAAAACAAAATGATTGAGTAATTATTTTTCAATGCGTTACGAGCAAAGGAGGTGCTAAATATGTGGAAGAGGAGCCGTCTTTTAAAGCAGTCGTTCTGAACTTGCATAAATTAGTCACTGTTAATATTTATTGAAGGGGCTGGATGCAGAGTAGGCAGAAAATTAGAATTGATCAAATCGAGAAGCATTGACATTTGTCAATTAATTACTTGGCTGAGATAGTAAAGACAGAGTTAATTATTGTCAGCTGATGATGAGATGGAGGTCTTGCCACGAGCAATGCCAAGTAGAACATCATCAGCATATAAATGGAGTTTTATCGGAGAAGATTTAAGACGACTGCTGAGAGGATTTGACAAGTCTATTGATCCTATGTTGGGGACGGAATGGAGGAGAGGTGGGAGGGCAGCTTGAAGCAGAATAAACCTGTCAGAATTGAATTCGATGTAGTCTCATATTTAAGATCTGACTTTGCATATAATGTTCTGAACACATTTTCTGGAATTCACAAATATTTGCTTTCAAAACCATATATACCGTGTTCTTGTGTTACTTTCCATCATTTGTGGTTCCAGTAAAACAATTTATTTCCCCCACCAAGTATTCTCAGAGCACATTTTTGTTGCTTTTATTTCCTTCAGTCTTCACATAATCTTCGCTGACAGAGCCAAGGCGAGTGACCTGTTTTCATGCTGGGATAATATAGCCTTTAGGATTATATACATGCCTTTTGTTTTCTTTATCACATGCTTTCCAGTTGTATCTCCCTCTCTCTTCCACACTCTTCCTCCCTCCTTCTACCTACTTCCATCCTTTGCACCGCCCCCCCCCCCCCCCCTTTAACTTCTGTATTTTTTTCCTTTTTGGGAATCTACAACTTGTTTTCCGCAGATGTCCAATGCTTTAAACAAGTAGTGGTTCTTTCTGTGTTATGTCAAGTAAGAAAGGCAGCAATGATGACTTTTATTTACACATTGCCATTTAAAACAATTGCAAGGCATTAAACCAGGGTGTGTATACTGGCAGACCAAGTCAATCATGCCTTGAGATATATCAACAAACACCTCAAAAGAATGCTAATTGTGATTTGGAGTACTGACTGTATACATTATTTCCTCCCACTTAAATGCACCACCAAAGATAATATAACACTGCAGTTCCTGGATGTAGTCCCAAATTCTTGACTATCGATTCAGAGACCAACTTTGAATGCCACAGCAGCAGCTAGAGAATTTTTTAAAATCCAAGTAATTACATAAATTTGGAATTAAAGTTGCTCTCTATTAAAATAACCATGAAACTTCTGAATTGCTTTAAATAAAGCCTATTTTGTTCACTGATCTCTTTTCAAGAAAGGAAATCTGCTGTACTTTGGTCAAGTCAATCAGCAGCTTAAGGCCCCCAATCACTGCTAACTGTCTTCACCTCCAACCGCAATTAATTTCATTTATTTTTCAAGGAGGCACAGTAGTGTAGTGGTTAGCGTAACACTATTACAGCGCCAGTGATCAGGGTTCAATTCCGGCCGCTGTCTGTAAGGAGTTTGTACGTTCTCCCCATGTCTGCGTGGATTTCCTCTGGGTGCTCCAGTTTCCTCCCAAATTCCAAAGATGTACGGGTTGGTTGGGCCAGAAGGGCCTGTTACCGTGTTGTATAAACAAAGTTTTCTCTGGGGCTGGATGGGATATATCCAAGGTTATTGCAGGAAGGGAGGGAAGAGATTGCTGTGCCTTTGGCAATGATCTTTACATCCTCACTGGCCACACGGGTAGTGCCAGATGATTGGAGGGTGGCAAATCTTGTTCCTTTGTTCAGGAAAGGAAGTAGGGATAATCCTGGATTACAGACCAGTGAGTCTTACTTCAGTGGTGGGCAAATTACTGGAGAAGATTCTTAGAGACGGGATTTATGGGCATTTGGAGAAGCATAGGCTTATTGGAGACAGTCAGCATAGTTCTGTGAGGGGCAGGTCGTGCCTCACGAGCCTGAATGAATTCTTTGAGGATGTGACAAAGCACATTGATGAAGGTAGATGTGGTGTACATGGATTTTAGTAAGGTGTTTGATAAGGTTCTTCATGGATGGCTCATTCAGAAAGTCGGGAGGCATGGGATCCAGGGAAACTTGGCTGTGTGGATTCAGAATTGGCTCATCCATAGAAGACAGAGGGTGGTGGTAGATGGAGCGTATCCTGCCTGGAGGTCGGTGACCCGTGGTGTTCCACAGGGATCTGTTCTGGGACCCTGGCTCTTTGTGATTTTTATAAATGACTTGGTTGAGGATGTGGAAGGGTGGGTTAGTAAGTTTGCAGATGACAGTAAGGTTGATGGTGTTGTGGGTAGTGTAGAAGGTTGTCGAGGGTTACAATGGGACATTGATAGGATGCAAAGCTGGGCTGAGAAATGGCAGATGGAGTTCAACCTGGAAAAGTGTGAAGTGATATACTTTGAAAGATCGAATTTGAAGGCAGAATACAAGGTTAATGACAGGACTCTTGGCAGTGTGGAGGAACAGAGGGATCTTGGGGTCCACGTCCATAGATCCCTCAAGGTTGCCACACAGGTTGATAGGGTTGTTTAGAAAGCATATGGTGTGTTGGCCTTCATTGGTCTGGGACTGAGTTTAAGAGCTGTGAGGTAATGTTGCAGCTCTATAAAACCCTGGTTAGACCATACTTAGAATATTGTGTTCAGTTCTGGTCGCCTCATTATAGAAGGATGTGGAAGCTTCAGAGAGGGTGCATAGGAGATTTACCAGGATGCTGCCTGGATTGGAAAGCATGTCTTATGAGGGTAGGTTGAATGAGCTAGGGCTTTTCTCTTTGGAGCGAAGGAGGATGAGAGGTGACTTGATAGAGGTGTACAAGATGATTAGAGGCATAGATCGAGTGGACATTTAGAGACTTTTTCCCAGGGTGATAATGCTAACACAAAGGGGCGTAATTTTAAGGTGATTGGAGGAAGGTATAAGGGGTATGTAAGGGGTAAGTTTTTTTTTACACAGTGTGGTGGATGCGTGGAACACACTGCCTGCAGAGGTGGTGGAGGCAGATATATTAGGGACATTTAAGAGACCCTTAGATAGCCACATGAATGATAGAGAAATGGAGGGCTATGTGGAAGGGAAGGGTTAGGTAGATCTTAGAGCAGGATAAAATGTCGGTACAACATCGTGGGCCAAAGGGCCTGTACTGTGCTATAATGTGCTATGTTCTAAGATATGGGCATTGCTGGCAAGGCCAACATTATTGCCCATTCCTAATTGCCCTTGAAAAGGTTGTAGCGAGCCACTTTCTTGCATGGCTGCCATCTTTCTGATGAAAATACTCCCACAGTGTTTTGGGGAAAGGAGTTCAAGAATTTCAACCTGGTAAAATATATTGCCATTTTAAAGGAATGGCAATATATTTCCAAGTCAGGATGGTGGGTGACTTGGAGGGGAAGGTTCCCATGTGGCTTCTGTCTTTTTCGTCCTTGGTGATAGCGATTCACTGGTTTGGGAGGTGCCGTTGGTATAGTTGAGAGAGTAACTGCATTGCACTTTGTTGATGGTACGCACTGCAATCATGGTATGCCAGAAGTGTTGGGAATGAAAACTTAAGGTGATGGATGAGGTGCTAGTCGTGTAGTGGCCTTTGTCCTATATGGTGTTGAGCTTCTTTATAGATAGAACCTCACTCCTCAAGGTAAGTGGAAAGTATTCTATCATACTTTTTATGGATGATGAAAAGGCATCAGGGTATCTGAAGGGCAGTGATTCATACACAAGGTACCCATTCTCTTACTTGCTCTTAGTGATAATATTTATGTGGTTGATCCAGTTGAGTTTTTGGTCAGTGGTGACCCCAAGTATCTTGATAGTTGGGTCTTAGTGATGGTAATGCTATCGAATGACAAGGTGAGGTGGTTGGACTCTCCCTTGTTGGAGGTGGTCATTGCCTTGCATGTTTGGTATAGTTTTTACTTGCCACTTCTAGCCCATGTTGTCCAGGTTTTGCTGCATGTAGGTATGGACTGAGTGAGGATTTGCAAATGGAAATAAACATTGTACGCTCCTCAGCGAAACCTCTCCACTTTTGACCTTATGATGGAAAGGAGGAGGAGCTGAAGATGGTTGGGCCCAGGACACTGCCCTGAGGAACTTGTGCAGTGATGTCCTGGAGTTGGGATGATTGACCTCCAAAAGCCCCAACCATTTTCTGTTGTGCAATGTGTGACATCAACCATTGGAATATTTTGCTCCTGATGTCTATTGACAAGTGTTTCCAGGCCCCCTCAGTGCTGCCTCTGGAATTCAGCTCTTTGCTCCGTGTTTGGACCAAGATTGTGAAGAGGTCTGGATCTATGTGGCCCCCAGAGAAACACAATCTGGGCATCGGTGAACAGATTATCTGCATGTAGGTGCCGCTTGATAGTGCTGTCGACAACACTTTCCATCTCTTTGCTGATGATTTGAGACTAATTGGACGGTAGTTAATTGAAGCCCAATGAAAACTGGAGGAACAGCACTATATGTTCCGTCTTGGTGATCCAGAACCCAATGGTAAAAATAATTCCAATTTCAGGTAACTCTTACCTTCTGTGTCTGTCTCTCGCTCCCTCCCGCGCCCCCCCTTTCTGATCCACCTCCAGCACTGACAGTCTTTGTGTTCCCACTTATCAATCTCCAGCAGCTGTCACCCAACTCCACTCTTCCCTAATCCTGCCCTTCAACCTTCACCCCTAACTGGTCCACCCATCACCTACATGCCCCTGTCTCACCCCTCCTCTCTCCTCGTTACACTGGCTATCTTCCCTCTCCACACTCGGTCTTGATCCGAAATGTGGACAATTCCTTTCCCACCACAGAAGCTGCTCGACCTGCTGAGTACCTCCAGCAGTTTGTTTTTACTCCAGATTCCAGCATCTGCAGAATCGTGTGTCTCTGTAGTTAACTGAATTAGATTTGTCCTGGTTTTTGTGAACAGGACATAGCCGGATAATTTTCCACATTGTCGGATAGATATTAGTGTTGTATCTTGTGCTGGAACAGTGTGGTTCGAGGTACAGCTAGTTCTGGAGCACAGATCTTCAGTACAACAGCTGAAATGCTGACTCTCCACTGCTTTTGCTGTATCTTCTGCCTTCAGCTGTTCCTTACCGCATAGACCAAATCGAATCGGCAGTTCCTGTGATAGTGCAGGTGAGACATAAATGCTGGCATTGCCAGCAAAGTCCTCATGTTGTGAATGGATAAATAAAATCATTTCTATCTTGGCTCAGATTATTACTCAAAAACTTGACCCATTCGTGCATTCCCTAATTGGTGTCCATTAGAATTACCAAGCCTGCAGGAAATGATACTACTATTACTTCAGGCTGTGAGATTTTCCCCTCTAGGGCTTTTTTCAATCTGCCAAACTCAGAAGTGGTTTAGATTTCACTTTTTTTTTCTCTTTTGTATCTCTAAGTTTGAAATTACTGTTCCACACTACTTTCATACTCAAAAGCACGAGTGTTCACGCACCTCTGCACTAATTCAGAGTTCTTGCTCTTGCTCATTCTTGCCTTCCTGCAAGTTTCATTTTGTTTTAAATAAACCTATGCTTGATGCAACCAGTTTTCTCGCTGTAAGTTCCAGATCTCTTCAATGTAGGAGATATCTTTGACTTTAATGTTGGTGTCTCAGTAATACTCTGCCTTGTATTTAAAGCAATTTACTAAACTTCTTGATATTTTTTGTGTATTTGTCTTCACTGCTAGATTTTTCACAAAGCACGTACTTCTGTTTTTTTTTATTCTTACCATTTAAACTCTTGCAGCACTGTTACTTGTTCCAAATTGAGAGCGGAAAAAAAATAACTGGGCATCTTTGCACCATTGCTTTTTCTTTGTTATTTAAGATTCATGTTTTTGGTAAACTCTGCGTGTTTTTTTTTTAAGAGGCTGTTTTCAGTTTCGAATTGAAAACTGTTCCTCAGAGTAAGGCATCATTGCTCTCCTGACGTGTATCTGAAATAATGGCAGGAATTGATGGACATTTACTGTGCTCCTGTCACTTAAATACCATTTGCTTTTTTTTCAGATTCAGACAATTTTCAGAAATTACAATCAACTTTTAAAGCAGAATTTCAAGGCAATTGGCTATTGAGACTATTTCCAAGCAATCTTAAAAGAAAATTGAGAACATAGATAGGAATTTTGAAAATAAATCAATAGTTATGAGGTAGCATTGTAGTTATTGGAAATATGCATATGAATTGGGAACAGGAGTAGGCTGCACGGCCTCTCAAATCTGCTCCAACATTTAATACGATTACCGCTGATCTGAATATTGCCTCACTTCCTGTCATCTCACAGTAAACTTTCATTCCCTTGTTCATCAAACATTATCCACTTCTGCCTTTCAATATTAAAAGACTTTGTTTCCACCATCCTTTGAGAACAAGAGTTTGAAAGATTCAGAAGCCTTGGAGTAGAGAAAAAAATCAGCCTTATCTCTGCCTTAAATAGGCAATCCCTTATTTTTAAACAGCGGCCCCTAGATCCTTTCACCAGAGAAAAAAACCTCTGCACGTGCACTCTGTCAAGTCTCCTTTGGATCTTGTATGTTTCAATCAAGTTGCCTCTTGTTCTTCTAACCTCAAATGATTACATGTCTCGTCTGCTCTACCTTAAGGCAATCACCTCCACTCCAGGTATTAGTCCAGTAACCTCCTTTGAACTGCTTCCAGTATATTAACATCTTCCTTTATATAAGGAGACCAAGTACTATAGATGATATTCCAGATGTAATCACTAATCCCCAATATAATGGAAGCTTAGTCTCCCTACTATTATATTCAATTCCCTTAACAATAAACAATCTCTTTCTTTCAGCTTTCCTGATTACTTGCTTTACTTTCATACTAAGCTATCGTGAATCTTGCAGTAGGATACTGGCATAAACTCCAATGCTCTTTGGATATGGACAGTGGTGCCTAAAGAGTGGAGAATAGCAAATGTTCCCTTGTAGAAAAAGGTGAGCAAGGATAAACTGAGCAACTGCAGGCCAGTTATTTTAACCTTGGATGGTGGGAAAGCTTTAAGAAACAATTACCTGGGACAGGATTAATAGTCACCTGGCAGGAAATGTTTTAATTAAGGCAAGCCAGCTCAAATTTGTTAAGAAAAAAATTGTGTTTAAAGAATTTTTTGATGAAGTAATAGAGAACATTAATGAGGGTAATGCAGTTGATGTGCTATGTATGAGCACTAAGAAGGCTTTTGATGAGGTTTATCAGAAAAGTTGAAGTGATCACAACTCTAAGTTTTCGGATGGATATGAATATGGATGAGACTGGATCTTGGGGGGACAAGTGCTAAACTGGGAGAAGGCTAATTACGACAGTATTAGACAAAAGCTGGGGAGTGTAGATTGGGAGCAGCTGTTATGTGAGTCCACATCTGACACTAAGTCAATTAAAGGCCAGCTGGTCAGAATTCAGGACCAACATGTTCCCGTGAGGAAGGAATACAAAGATGGCAAGGTTTGGGAACCTTGGGTGATAGAGGTTGCAAATTTAGTCAAAAAGGAAAAAAAGGCACAAGAGATTCCACAGATAATGGAATCTGAAGCAACGAGTTAGAGCGCTGACTGTTCATTTCTCTCCATAGATGCTGGCCTGACCTGCTGAGTCTCTGCCAGCATTGTGTGTGTGTTGGAAAAGGAGGCATGTGTTTAGTGTTGGGAAGCTGAAATTGGACAGAGCTAAACTTTTACTCTTCTATTCTTCATTCCAAAGGATAACCTCACATTTCCCCCCTGCATTATACCCCATATTTTTGCCCAATTATTAAATCTATCTATATCCCTCTGCCAGACTTTGTCCTCCTTGTAACTTAGTTTCCCACCTATTAGAAAACTTAGATACGTGGACCCCCCTTTTCCATGTCAACAATGTAGAGTGCAAATAGCTGAGGCCTCAGTACTGACCACCCTAGAGGAATCTAGATATTTACCTCTGGCTAACTTGAAAATACTCATCTGTACTCCATCTTTTCTGTATGATAGCCAATCCTCTATCCATGCTATTCCATAACTCTCAATCCTATGAGATCTTATTTTGGCACCTTATTCAATATCCTTTGGGAGTACATTGTATCTTAGATTGACAAGGTCAACAATTGCATGTGAACACCACCACATGCACAGTATTCAGTCCAGCAGCACAATATGCTGGCTTGAAAATGTACCACCATTTCTTCATTTATATCACTGGCTCAAGTTCTGCAGCTCCCTGACTAAGAGTACCCTTGCCAGTGATGACCACATTGCAAAATGGAGTAATAAGTTGAATTCTATAAATTAAAATACTGAAAGAGAAACAGCAGCACAATATAGGTTGATCAGCACCTGAGGGAGATAATATAACATTTCTGGTTAAACTCCGATGTCTTAGCTTATTTGCTCTTTGTTGTTTTAAAGCATATCAAGCAATTTTTCATTTTTGCTTTCAAATAACAGCCTTTTTCCTCCCTTAGTGTCAGTAATATAATCAGATGTAAATTACATCTGACTCTGCCCTTCTAGGCTGATCACACGAGACCAAGAAAATTGATGAGAGAAACTGTCTACTTAGCAGAAACTGATAAGTAATTAAGGGTCTCTCTTCATGGACTGTGAACAGCTCATCCCAGTTCAAGCTGTTCTGCTCCATAAACACATTTATTCAGTTCTAAAGAACTTAATTAAAATCACTCACTCACTAAAGTTCCAGTTTTTGAAGATATTTTGACTTCCCGTGAGGAATTGTTATTTTCAAAATTTACCCTATGTATTAGCATTTTACAAAACACCAATCTTTCAATGAGCACTCTGAAGCAATAACAATGCTGGTGATTGTAGATCAGTGATTAGCAATTCTGTAACCCTACAATAAATGTAGTACCTCTCCTAAAACGGCCTCTTCAATTACAGGCCAGTGGAGTAAGAACAGAGGACTTGGGCCAGTTGGAAAGCACTTCAAAGAACTGGCACAAATATGCTGGGCTGAATGCCTTCATCGCTCTATGTTTCTATGATTTTTGCAGATTTAGTCGGTATACATCAGCCGACCTCACTTTCTCTTTCCTTTGCCCATACAACGTGGACTGTCCAGTATCTGAAAATCAAAAGTACTGCAGGTGCTTAATATCTAAAACGAAAACTGAAAATGCTAGAATAGGTCGGGCCCACATCTGTCGGAACTGAAAAGGAGACAATAGAAGCTTGTAAAGTTGCAGGGAGAGTGGGGGAGGGCGATGTCTCCAATGGGGTAAAACCAGAGTGACCAAGGGGATAAACTGTGTAAACAAGGTTATCTGGTCAATGAATGAACAGGAGAAGTCCGAGGGTAAGAACATGGACAAAAGAATCTCGATAAAACAATGTGAGAGTTGCAAAATGCAGGGCAGGAGGACAAGACCAGAAGGTCAGGCTGGTATGTCCTCCACTCCCTGAGAAACGGGGGAAGAAAAGGAAGGAAACAAAAAAAAAGCGAGCTGAGCTAATATTTTCAGATAGAGGGCTGATCGAGACTGAGAAATCAAGTTACCTAAAGTTGTAGAATTCAATATCGAGTCCAGACAGCTGCAACGTGCGCAGACAGAGTGCTGTTCCCCAAGCTTGCATTGAGCCACATCGTGACAGTAAAGGAGGTCACAGACTAATCAGTCAGACCGGCAGTGGGATGAGGAGTTAAAGTGACAGGCAATGGGAAGCTGAGGAATGATGCTGCAAACTGAATACAGGTGCTCCGCAAAGCGATCACCCAACCTGCATTTGGTTTCTCCAATGTAGAAGAGACCAGATAACTTAATTTACAGGTATCTCTGTTGTCACCCCTATCGGGGGCAATCCCCTCCCCCCCCAACCCCCCCCCCCCACCGTCCCTCTTCCATCTCCCAAAATATGAGGCTGACTGTACTCGCACTGATGTTGAAAATAATTTCTATCAATAATGATGAGTGAAATAATTTTGGAGAGCTTTAACGAGCTGTGGATACATAGTATTTGCATCCAAAGAAACAATGACTTGAACAGAAATGCCATGTTAATACGGTCGGAAACTTTCATCTGAAGATTTGGGATAAATTGGGTGTGAATTTCCCTGCATGCATTGTAGTAGATTCAAAGGTTTTATAAAAGAATATTCATGAGACTGCTACATTTTACATGTTGAAAACCATCTTTATACCTGGACTGGTGTTGGAACAATGTCTAATCAATGAAGTACCTGACAATGGATCATTTGGTGTTATCACTGCAAATAAAAATTGGAATACATTCCATTCTTTATACCTGTGATTTTGATTGCAATTTATGTCAAAAAAAGGTAAAGCTCTTGTACTACATTATGCTAATCATCAAATTGTCATGCATTTTGCAAATTAAATTCAATATTTCATCTACCTGTTGAATCATTAATTTCCATTTTAAAGTGATTTCTATCAGACAAGGTGCCAGAAGTGATTCTCCTACTTCACAGGCTCCAAACAGATCCAAGGGGATAAAAGAATATCTCCACTGATCCCATTGGAGGGTATGAACCCACCCCCTCCCCCCACCAGTCATTTGAACTTCCTTTCACTTGTTGCAATCCTACTGCAATTATCACATCGGACAAATGAAGAATGAAGTACTTTCTTTCTTGATGCATTGGAAAATTGGTGCTGTGGTCACATGTTAGTGGGATGCAAGATGGATCTTGTATTACCCTGACGAACCCAAAACGTCGACTGTCCATTTCCCTCCATAGATGCTGCCTGACTTGCTGAGGTCCTCCAGCATTTTGTGTATTACTCCAGATTTCCAGCATCTGCAGTCTCTTGTCTCCCTCTCCTTCTGATGATGGGTCATTGACCTGAAACGTGAACTCTCTCTCTCCACTGACGATACCTTGACCTGTTGAGTATTTCCTGGATTTTCTGTTTCACTTGTTTCCAGTACTTGCAGTATTTTGCTTTTGGATTACCTTCCCTTTTAAAGATATCATCTCCCACTAATTTTCTACATTTTCAAGTCTTTTAACTTCAGAAAGCATCCTGTTTTAATTTCAGTAAAAATGCCAGTGGTCTATTTAACAACAAAATAAAGACTGCTTCTGTTCAAGGCATTTTGAAGATTGAAGGAAGCTTTGGGCAATTTTTGGTTATACATAGTCATCCTAAAGTTTTGAAGCATCTTTATTCCAGATAGAGTTTTAAATGTATAAAAACATGTTCAATTCCGGCTGTTGCCTGGAAGGAGTTTGTATGTTCTCCCTGTGTCTGCGTGGGTTTCCTCCAGGTGCTCCGGTTTCCTCCCACATTCCAAAGACGTACGGGTTAGGAAGTTGTGGGCATGCTATGTTGGCGCCGGAAGCGTGGCAACACTTGCGGGCTGCCCCCAGCGCACTCTACGCAAAAGATGCATTTCACTGTTTCGATTGTACATGTGACTAATAAAGATATCTTATTAAAAATATTAGGTTAAAAAGGAGGGCAAAACTGGATCCAGCAGGTGAGTTTTAAAGAGCTCCACTTGTGGGCTCGGAGAAACGGGCTTCCCTGGTCCCTCAAGCAAAGCGGCTGCTGTGATCAACTTGTAAGCACGGCTATCCCCTATGTTCGGTAAATTCCACCTCCCAGATGGTTGCTTTGACATATCAACACACCTACAGTCTTTATCGATTGTTGGGTTGGTCTCTAGTGACCTCCCAGCTGTGGCCTTCCACCACTGACGCTGCTACCTGGCAGCTGGCCAGTTTGTGATCTGTTTGTCTGCAAGCCAGGAAATGGAGTGAAAAAAGCAAAAATAGTAAGTCTTGTCATTACACTCATCAGGGCCTCCACGTCGACAGAATTTCTGCATTATAGCTAACCTCCAGCTTTGACACTTTCTCCTGCTCTGCTTAATCCATGTAAATATCAGGGCCCATGGGTCCGTGGGATCAAGGGATACTGCACCGAAATTTGAAAATGGGCAAAGGATAACATTCTGTAAGCCGAACATATCAAATATATTTACTGGAGACAAGTAAACTATTGCACAAGGAGGACTAACCAGTAACTATCTTCGAGTAGATGCCAGTAATTTTGAGAGGCTGTGGGAAGTCTATTTTTGCCGTGGTGCTCAACAAATGCAAGCAATAAAGAGCTATAGTTTAAACAATGCAGCTATAAATAATAGAGCATTAGCCTGCGAAAGTCGAGACCATACAGTGGAGGGTGTTGATTAGAATGTTCCTTGAGTAATGTCCTAATTCTAGAAATGGTGAAGTGACTGCCATCTGAAGTCTGCAAGCATTGCAAAGGAGCAATATGAAAACTCATCCGTATTGTTATGCAATGAAATTATAAGGCAAATACTCATCTCAAGCTTTCCAGCCTGGAAGATGGTGTCCAAGAGATAATATTGAGACGATCAAAGGTGTAATGCAGAAATAGTATTTACCAAACTACTCAAAATAATATTTATATTGATGTTATAGGGCAGGGATTGTGGGGCTAGGTGCATAAAACATATACTTTATAGATGTATGAAAGATGGATTTCACACAGTGATCTTGGAACTATATTTTGGAAAGAACTATGAAGGTGGAAACTCCATATTTAAGAATCAAACATTCAGTAATTGGAAGATTCTTGCTTCATTGGACTGGTGAATTAGGATCTTGTGAAATATATGAAATAAATGAGTAACTTGTTCAGAATGGCTACTTATAAGACTTGACTTTGAATGAAGTGTATATTTTGTTAAATATCTGTGGGAAGTAACTAGCTGCATTTCATTTGCACCAGTTAGCTTGCATTACTGTGCTGCAGTGAGTATGTGTACAATTAAGGTCCAGTTTTTCAAATGCATAAAAATACATTTTGACAGTCTATTTCCCAGGATAGGGGAACTAGCATAGGTGTATGGTGAGAGGTGAAAGATTTAAAAGGGATATGAGGGGGAGCTTCTTTTATGTGCATGTATGGAATGAGCTGCCAGAGGAAATGGTTGACACAAGTACTCTAATAACATATAAAAGACATTTGGATAAGTACATGGATAGGAAGGGTTTAGAGTGATATAGGCCAATCACAGGCAAATGGGACTAGCTTGGTGGGCACCATGGTCGGCATGGACAAGTTGGGCTGAAGGGCCTGTTTCCATGCTGCATTACTCTGTGACTGTGAACTAACTATGTAGAAACTATTGGCAAAGATGTATTTCTTGACAGTACATGGGAATGAGCATTTAGCTGCTCTCTTTCGGGGGTGGGGGTGGGGGGGCGGTGGTTCTGATTCAATTCTGCATCTTATATTTTTGTATATCCTATGTTTAAGGACAGGAGATAGGCCTGGACCAGCAAGCATATTCTGTGGATCAGATTCTGCATTTGTAATGTTGAAGAAACTCAGAATATTTTCCATTGTTACGGCATGAATCTAATGCCTAACTTCTGGGACACATATGTTTAGTTAAAAATGAAAATCCAGGAGTTGGCGTCAGTGATTCCCTGCTTCCCTGCAGGCTCTGTGGTTTGATATTCTTCCTTGGTGTTGCCAGAACTCAGTGATCTGTGTGAGAACTTCAAATATTTCTAAATTGTTCTTGCTGTAATGATAGCAAATGCCAACACTGTCATCATAATTAAAACTGCAAACTCCAGGCCATTGCTCTTCAGCTGAATAATCTTAAATGACTTTAAGAAAGATCAAATGGATTCTGCCACGAACATTAATATGCACTGTGGCAGTATGTTGTGGTTGAGTTACTTTATCCAGCACCCCTTGGGCTATAGGGCATACATTCAATTGTTGAGAACCTTCACAATCAATTAGTATTTTCATATGTCATTGAGCTGTTCAAATCTCTCAAATTAATCTGCTGATTTTGTGCTCTTGATTGGTTGAAAGATAAGCCTTTTGAAAGCCAATGCAAAAAGATGGTAAAATAAAAACAGAACAAAATAACTTTGTCTTAGAATGTGGAAATAACTTTTTTGTCTTAGAATGTGGAGTAGGTTAAAAAAATGAAATAGAGTCAAAAAAAGTAAAAATGAATAGGAATTAAAACAAAAATTTCAAAATTAGCTGCTGATAAAACAGAAAAAAAATAGAATGGTGATGACTGGGAGCGCATAAGTGAATGTGTATTTTCCAGTACTTTGAATTAATAGAATATTACTTCCTCATGTTTGTTGCCTTTTGATATTCATCCATATTTACTGCAGTGTAATAAATAATATGCATTTATTTTCAGTGTTACAGTAGGCTAAAAAAAAATCCCATATACTGAACACAAGGAGATAGAAGTGTCCAAAAGCAAAATACTATGGACGCATTAACAATAGAAAGTCCTGAAGATATATTGATACATTTGAGAGATATCAAATATATGAATGATACTGCTAAGTACATAATACATTGTACATTCCTGTATTTTCTGATTTCATTTGAGACTTTTTCCATTTAGATTAGTTTCAATTTGTAGATTGATAACGGGTTTCTAATTTAAATGGAAAAATATTTGATTCCTCTCTTCATGTCCCATGTGTTCAATCAGTTCAATTATTTTGTAAAATAATGGTAAAATAAATCTTTAGTAACTGTAGGAGGTTTTATGTTATCACAAGTATTATAAATGTAATATTTTTATTGGAGTACACATTTTGGATGCCTCTTTTATTTCTGCTGTTGGCTGGTTGAATTTTTGGTCACGTGATCTTTCCATCTTCTTTCATTGTTTTTAACTAAATAAGAAATGCAGAAATCTTGGAGGCAGTTACAAGTATTGACATAAGATTTTAGAATGGGTAAAAGTTGGTACCAACGTTTATCAGTTACAGTAAAGTAGGATGTAAGTGTTGAGAGGAATTCTGCAGAGATGTAAACATTTTAATACATTTTAAAATGATCATATGTACTAGAAGTGCAATGAAGGTGAGTTGTAGCCACAACTTCATGTTAAAGCGTCTTAAGGTCTACCAGTATATAAAAAAACTTATTTTAGTACCTGTTGATGTGAAATGTTTTTCACATACATTCTGCAACTTGCATTAATTCTTTAATTTATTTTCCTTTAAGAAATGTGTGAACATTGGAATGTCTGTTTTTGATATTTTCAACCTTTACCTGTAGTTAACTTTTCCTTATTTGTACCAAATAAGTACATACAAATTGTAAGTATAGTGTTAGAATCATACAGCATGGGAACAGGTCTTTAGCCCATCGAGTCATGTCACCTCATGCAACCATTTTTACTGGATCATTTGGAATACTAAAGACTGCATTCACTAACCACTAGAATCCTGTTAGCCTACATTCCATCTAGCAATGCACCTAAGTTCCACGAGTTTCATGTTATGTTTACATATGAATGTCCTAAGCTGATTGCAAGCAAAAGAAAAATTACACTCACGCTCCACTTTATTGGACCTTTGGCCCCACCAAACACATAGTTTTATTATATTTTAACTGAAAGGTAGACTATATGCTGTAAATCCTTGTCAGGCTGGTTGATGCCCTTTCTGATGCTGCCTGATATGATGACTACCTCCAGTGTTTTCTGGTTTTATTTCAGATTTCCAACGCCTGTAATTTATTGCTTTTTTATTTATAATGGTAACGTTGTTTTAAACCAAAATAATTTGGTACTCTAGAGGTACAAGAAATGGAATTTATCAAAAACTGACATTTTCCCTAATTGATTTGTACTATGTGGAACATTGCCGCAAACTTTAAGAACAGATGGGCTAAAGAGACGTAAGAAACAGCTTGAAGGCAAAACAAAATTCCAGCTTCATTCTGAGTTCTGAGGAAAGAAATGTGATTTAGATTATGATAACACACCAATCTCCAAAACTAAATGAAATGCAACTGCTGGAGAAGACGTGAGACAAAGATGAGGCATTGTAACACAGATTGATCATGTTCCAAATTTCCGAATGGTTCCTTTTCTGAACAGAAACTGTACTCTGTAATATGTAGCTGTTTTTACTACAGGGAGGCACTTGTGGTACTCCCAAAGGACAGAGTAAACTGCAGTTAAGTTTTGACATTCAAATTTGGTGCACACCTGGAATCCTGTCAAATATCAACTTCTGATCAGAAGGAACTGTGCACTCACGGACTTGGAACTGAACAGCCCTGTGGAATATAAATGTAATGCTTAAATATTGCTTAAACTGCATCTTCAAAGATTATCAATCCAGAGAATGGGAGTGAAGGAAATAGTCTAAGTGATTTATTCCTTCTATTACATAAGAGATTAACTCTTAGCATGTTATAACATAATTGTGTGTTATTTACAAGTTTGATTTATTTTCTGATAAGTCTGATTTCATCTTTAGAACAATTTAATTTTGCTACATATAATCAATAATAGAATAGCATATTAAACAATTATGGTGGATGACATTAATTCACTTTGTTGATGATGTGTAAAATCAGTGTTCCATATTTTCTTTACAATACTTTTATTAAATCCATGAAAAATGATAGAGTACATGCATCAAAAGAGAGAGTAAGAATACTACTAAATACGTTGTGTTAAATCATACTTAAGGTCACAATACTCTAAATTAATAATCACATATAATAGTTAATAAGGAAAAAAATTGAAATATTTTACTATATTATAAAAAAAAATCTACTCCCACTACCAAAAACCGAAGCTGTTAGATGGAAAAAAACCACAAGGAAAAACCCTTAAAAACGTAACAGTGTCAGCCAATATCTGAGTTTTAGTCACCAAGTCAGAGATTTTGAAGATAATTCAAAAAAGGTCCCCACAAGGTTTGAAAGACTAAGTTAGATTCAAAACCTGAAAAACGAATCTTCTCTAGATTCAGGTATGACATAACATCCCGTAACCATTGAGGCGGAGTAACTTCCTTCCATTTAAGCAATACATTTGTTCCATATTTTGATGAAGGTCTTTGATAGCTATATGAAATATACAAATGACATGTATAAATCTGAAGAAAATGTATAATCCTAACAATTGTTTTTTTTAATTTTCTAGATGCTGAGGAGTATCAGCCACCAATATGGAAATCCTACTGTAAGTTTACAAATTGACTGTGTATGATGTTCTGTGGTACTGTACACAAGTGAACTGCATTGGTGTGATTCCAAATGAACAAGGGCACCAAACATCTTTTCTCTCCATTTAATGTCAGACCAAAAATGTAGATTTAAAGTTTTTTAAAATTAAGTCCATAAGGACAAATTAATGGATGTAGTTGACAGTAAAAAAAAAACATTAATTCATCTAATATGTTGATTTTGGTAATGTAGTGGCCCATTTACAAAGCAGGTGTATTTGTAATGAAGGCTACTGCTGCTCTCATTACTTTATACTTCCATCAGAGGGCATTCAAGGAGTACTGGCAGTTAAACATTAAAACAAGTGAAATTAGCACCTAACTTCAATTTTACTTCATCCTTTATTGTCTCCACCCTGTCATCACCCTGGGTACCTGTGGCCTTATCAATCCTATGACAACGTTACCCGGTGACTAAGGTGTTTAAACACCTCCTTTTAATTTGCCTGAATGACATGACGCAGCAATGCAAGATTACATGCGCAATTTTCCGAAAAAAAAAGGTCACAATTCAGTTTTTGCTCTTATGGCCAATGGATCACTTGTCATGTGTGCAGGTGAGAAATAGGATCAATGTGGGAATTCAACCTATCCAGATAATGA
This sequence comes from Pristis pectinata, assembly GCF_009764475.1. Taxonomy (NCBI): domain Eukaryota; kingdom Metazoa; phylum Chordata; class Chondrichthyes; order Rhinopristiformes; family Pristidae; genus Pristis; species Pristis pectinata. The sequence goes on from NC_067409.1 coordinate 109,046,688, forward strand.
AAGCTAGCAGCAGACAACACTGTGACTACTTCCATTGCCAGAGAAGGCTGTTCCAATTTCCAATAAAACTATTTCTTGGAGGCTCCTACAATTCCTTGCTAATATGGGAACTTTGGCCAACTGCACAACAACTTTAAGAAAATTTCAGACTTGTTCCCTTTGTAGCCTTGTATCTGCTGTACTTCTGCAATGCACAATCCATAGTTCAGACTCTGGTTTATTTTGCTCACCTACATCTAAATTTGTGGCAGAGTTCTTTGCCATTTCTTGCCCAAAGTCATCGCTGTCAAATAACCTGTTATATGCCTGCAAATTTTCTCCATTTCCTGCATAAGGTTGTCTAAATCCACTCTAAGTTGTTTCTGGATCATTTATTACATGAAACGCCCCATGCAAATACAAGTAGTTTTCTTCATTGGGGGATCCAAATTCAGTTGCCATTAATCATCTTTAAAATGGCAGATGCAAAACATCTGGGAACTAGATGATTATAGATCCCAATCTATCATTTTTGGCCCATTTCCAGTTGATGCCAGATGTTATTTGGCTGGCTCTAATGGATCTATGAAAAATGTTTTTGGGAATACTCAATCCTACATTACTTGGGAATGGGTCTCAGTGTAAATTCAGCCCTGATTTAAGACTAATTGCAGTGCAATTTACAAGTTTTGGGTCGGCACTAGACATTCACTTAAGTTCAAATTACTGGGAGCCTTGTACCCTTGCTAATCATCCATTTATCTGGTTCTACCTGATTATAGTTATGTAATGGTAACCCAAAGGGTGCTGCAGTGAAATCTACCAGTCACTGTAATCTTGCCCTGATGTCCTCAAGCATTTCTCTCTTCCAGAAGGCAAACTTGAAGATACTAGTGGCAAAAGTACAACTGCAAAGAAACTGGTTTAACAAACAGGGATGTGAAATCCTGTCTGCAACTTTTCTTGCAGCATGGGAAGTAATAAAGGCGACGTCATCATTAATGGGCTAAATTCATTTTTCCATGTTGCCATCCATGAAACGACATGGCATCAATCTTGTGAAGAGAATTCCCTCAACTTTATCGTGAACATTATTCTCATTCCTGATGTTTTATTATTTTCTTTGTCTGCCTGCGGTTATATGGCGAGTACTCTATTCACTGCATGTACTTGGACCTCCTGCCAACAATGCATGACTGGCAAATTTTTTCCTCTCGCCATGGCCACATTACATACCTTCCAGCGATTTAACTGAGAAATGGGCAACCTGTTCAACTTGCCCAGTGAAGCAAAACATCTGTTAATGCTGGCATTTTAGCTCATTGCCCTTCTAAGCTGGGAGTCCACTGCTGTTCATATTATAGGGGTCAGGTGACTGGAACAGCTGTTTATATGAACCAATTAAAGTGGCAATTTTTAGTGGGAGTGGGGTAGGAATATTTGCTTACATAATTATTATAAATAAGACTCTACTTCAGAATTAACCGAAGTTTTAAATATGACACGGGCCAGCCAGGGAGTGTGGGATCGCAATCTCATGGAAGATGGAGAGCAGATATTGCTCAGTAATGTTCTAATTATTTGGGTTGGAATAGAAAATAGTTTTATTATTGTCAAGCTTTCAGAATTCTCCACGAAATTATATGCAAAACTTTTCACTTAACTGCATATTGTTCTTGGAGCTTTATATAATGGAACATATCCATGTTGAAATGCCCCAAGCCAGTGTACTTGCTATCGTGGTTGGAGATTAAAGCTCGTGTGAAATGTTTCCCTGAGAATGGAAAAGAAAAATCAGAGAATTGGTGATTGGTTTATTACTGTCACATGTACCGAGATGCAGTGGAAAAACTTTGTTTTGCATGCCATCCATACAGATCATTTCAAAACATAAGTACGTCAAAGTAGTACAATTCCGCTAACCGTATGATTGCCTTTGTTACATTAATGGCCAAATGATCCATTTTGCTTAAATGGAAGGATCCAATACCCCCTACTACTGTTCAATAGTTTTCTCAAACTATATCATGTTTAAACTTGGAAAAAATTAGGAGTGGTACTGTTGATCCTTCGCTTAAATTTGAAGATATTTGGAGTCCATTTATTCAATATTTTCACATGATGTAGATCCCCTTTCAATAACTTTCCAACTTGGAGGAATGGACTTGACATAATGTTGCTCTGTTTCTACTGAGAAATTTTAGTCCAGTTTTTTTTTCTTTTTTCTGTTGTTTGTTTTTTTTAAAAAAGTTTTTTTGTTTAGTTTATATTGTTTATAATTTTTTTTATTGATTTGGGTTTTTTTTACATTTATATAATAAATCTTTTTCTTTCTTTTATACTATATTCATTTACTAAGAGATCATTGGATCTACAGATTTTTTTTATATTTTGTTGTTCTTTATGATTATCTATGCTATGATTGTTATCCTGATCTCTTTGTATTACATGTAGAAATATTGATGCTATATATCAATCTGTATTAATTTGAAAACTAATAAAAAGATTGAAAAAGAAAGTAGTACAAAGGGAAAAGTAATAACAGAATGCAGAATATAGTGTTACAGTCCCAGTTACAGAAAAAGTGCAATGCAGGTAGACAATTAGGTGCAAAGGCCACGATGTGGTAGATTGGGAGGTCAAGAGTTCATCTTTATCACACAAGAGATCCATTCAAGAGTCTTATATCAGTGGGGTAGAAGTTGTCCTTAAGCCTGGTGGTGTGTGTTTTCAAGCTTTTGTATCTTCTGCCTGGGGGAGAAGAAGGGATGACCGGGGTGGGTGGGGTCTTTGATTACTCTGGCCGCTTTACTGAGGCAGCGAGAGGTGTAGACAGAGTCCATAGAGGGGAGGCTGCTTTTCGTGATAGGCTAAGCTGTGTCTACAACTCTCTGCAAGGTGCTTTCTATGGTGCATCTATATTGTGTGCGTGTGTGCGTGCGTGTGTGTGTGTGTGTGTATATCCCGCTCTCTCGCTCTCGAACATACCAAATGTCCTTAGCCTTCTGAGGAAGTAGAGGCGCTGGTGTGCTTTCTTAGCCATAGTGTGTACTTGGTTGGACCAGGACAAGCTATTTGGTGATATTTTGACACACAGGAATTCCCAAGTGTAGAATTGGCTGATGACAGTGACAGAATTGATGGAGCAAAAAGAATATGAAATTGGAAAACTTATTTACATAGTTACTTTCATCTAATTATTTTAATCTAAAAAAAGATTAAAATGAGCTAACTATAATTTATTAATGTTAACCTCAAGGGCCAGCATTGAATGAGAAAAAGTAATTACCACAGGATACGGCTGTAACATTTTTAAGCACATTTGACTCATTAAGTCTTTGTGACTGGTCTCTTATTCATAATTTATTGAGTTTTCCTTAAACTTCTGACAATTATACCAGGTGTCACCTAGATTGTTAAAGCTAAATGAGAAAAAAAATTACAAACATTTGCAAAAATAAGTAATTTGAGTCCTGGTAATGCACACTTTCATGAATATAATTAGTTGTACAGGTATTACAGTTGCAAGGTGGCTGCCTACTACATGTATTCATTTAGTTGCAACAATGAGATCTGTTTGGAGTTTGAGATCTGTTTGGATTGGCCAACACCACTTTCACTCTGTGAAAGTAGTCAACATTAAAAAAAACACCAGAATCTGAAATGCTGCACAAAACTATTTGTTTTTCCATTATTTGTCTTGCCATTTTTCAGTGTTTTGTTTTAAGTCATAGAAGATTTGACAACTTTAAAATGATGGGGGGCGGGGGGGAGGTGGGGATGGTTTAATCTGTTCATTATCTACAGTAGAAGTGTTCTTCATATCTGTTCACAATTTCACTGTAAATAGAAAGCAGAGGGAATATTTTCCAGTGATTTATTTTTTTCCCTTTATAAATTCATCTTCCTCTCTCTCTAGTGACAACCAATCTATAGTCCCAGTGAGAGGTGTAGACTGCGCTGCCTTTGGTGTATGGAACTAGGTATAATGGTGTATGGTGGATAATTTATTGTCTGCCTGCATTTATTTATGTGGTTCATCCTTTTGTTGTGGAAACAATAGCTTGACTTTGTTTAACTAATAGGTGTCAGTGATTTATACTATTAGTTACAGGAAATTAGCTTAGCTTCAGTGTACTGTGTTAGTAGGTCTTATGAATATATTGTCTGTTGATTGATCTTTTGAGGGTCAAGTAACAAGCATTAATCTGTCTTTGCCTTTTGGATGCTGATTGGTCCACTCAGCATTTCTAACATATTCTATTCTTTTTTGAGAGTTAGATTCTAAAAATTTTATATCAGAAGTGACCTTTAAAACTATTTCAAAAGTTATATCCTGGCACCTTGCATTATCATACATCAAAAGATTGTGAACAGTTGATTTGAAAACCTTCACTCCATTTATTTCTACAAGCAGGGAAAAAAAATTACTGAGGAAAGAAGAATGTTTTCACTCCAAAACACGCGCTTGGTTGGTATCTCACCACAAAGCATTTGTTTTAGTTTTTGTGCTATTATTTCTTGCAGCGGTTTTTCAACCTCATTCCAATTGGCATGGTAAGGTTTGATATCTGTGTAACTTTGGAATAAAAATATCGAGAAAAATATTGGATTCTAGCTATTTAACCCCTGTAGTATGTTGGATTTTGTAATGTGTTGCTGTCTTTAATGTTAACATTGCTCACACTTCATTCTGTTTTCGAACAGTGTATCAGTTACAGCAGGAAGCTCCACGTCCAAAGAGAATGACTTGCCCCCGAGAGGTCAGTTACAAACCAAACTTGAATAATGTGGTAACGTATTTTTCAACTTGGTTCAGTGCTTTTCAGAAACTTTTCATTATTATTAATGGAGAGGGACGTTCCTTTCTTGGTGGGTGGCACCAGTTAGGATCGACATGATAAGTTCTCTTGCTATCCGCACCTGATGGAATCTGTGATATGGTTACTGCAACTGTGATTTGGTGTTGAAAACCTATGGCTCCTACAGTGCTTCGTGCATCTCATCGACCATTATTGCAGTATTTAATAATGTGAAAGATTTCATTTTGTCCCCAAGTGAAAATGTAACTGAGTGTCATTCTGTGTGCTTAGTTAACAGACTAACAAGCTGAGCCAGCTGTATAAAACAGGAAAATAAAAGGAGGTCCTTAAATTAGCATTGTATTGGGAACGCAAATATCTAATAGAATGCTGATTCATTTCACTAAGAATGAAAAGTTTTGTAAAACATCTTTTTTGGCATATATACATACAAGGTATGTGGTTAGTTTGATTCTGCTGAAGACATGTATATATGACAATAAAAGATGTTTCACAAAACTTTTCATTCTTAGTGAAATGAATCAGCATTCTATTAAATATTTGCATTCCCAATACAATGCTAATTTAAGTGCCTCCTTTTATTTTCCAGTGTTATACAGCTGCCTTAGCTTGTTAGCACTGTATCTGGTTTAATGCTGTGGGATTAGATAGATTTGAAGCAATTGTGTGTGACTCCATTGATGCTGTCCGCATTCTCAATAGCCAAACATCAATTGTGTAAAATTGCAAAAAGAGCAAAGTGAGAAATTCAATAACAGCACATTTTCATACAGATTCCTTTCTTGCTGTGAGACTTTTAACAAGGCTGTGGAAATTCAGTTGCTTTTTTATTTGCGATCTTGACACTCACTGTAATGATAATCAAAATAACTACAGATACTGGAAACCTGAAATAATTCCAGAAAATGCTGGAAACACTCAGCAGATCAGGCAGTGTTTGTGGAAAGAGAAACTATTAACATCATGTGGTACTTTCCCAATGCATTGCATTCAGTCTTCGCAATGTGGCCTCCTCTGTTAGAGGAACCAAACCCGGTTTGGGTGATTGCTCTGCGGAGCACTGTGCTCAGTGCTGGAGTGGCCCTGAGCTCTCAGTTGCCTGCCGCCTTACTCGCCCAACCCACTCCCACTCGGGCCTTCCTGCCCGTGGCCTCCTGCACTGTTACAATGAGACCCAACATGAGCTTTAGGAGCAACACACCCTCTTCTGTCTGGGCACTGCAGACTGCAGGACTCAATATCAAATTCTCCAATTTTAGATAACTTTATTTCTCTTTGTATCATAACTGGCCATTTTTGCTTGTCATCATTTTGGCTTGGCTTTCCTGATTTTTTGTGTGTATATATGTATATATATATGTGTGTGTGTGTGTATGTATATATGCCACTGTCTGTAAGGAGTTTGTACATTCTCCCCGTGTCTGCGTGGGTTTCCTCCGGGTGCTCCGGTTTCCTCCCACATTCCAAAGACGTATGGGTTAGGAAGTTGTGGGCATGCTATGTTGGCGCTGGAAGCGTGGCGACACTTGCGGGCTGCCCCCAGAACACTACGCAAAAAGACGCATTTCACTGTGTGTTTCGATGTACATGTGACTAATAAAGATGTCTTATCATATCTTATTAGATCATTTTAGCTCACCCTGTCAGAGGTGCTCCCTTTTATTCCACCCATACCTCTCTCCCACCTTCCCTGTTACCAAAAGCTAACCTGGTTCTCTCTCTGACAGTTCTGATGAAACGTTCACCATTTCTTTTTCCACTGATGGCCCCTGACCTGCTGATTGCTATCAGTCTTCCCTTTTCGCAACTTCGAAGTTGCCTGGAAAACCCCAAGAGACATGCCTGTCGTGGTGGCGTTGGTTTGCCAAGCCAATTCCAAAGGCAAGAGTTTTAATAGAAGTGGAAAAGTGATTTAAAATTTGTCCTTAGCCTAATCATTTTCCTTTCCTCAATCATTCCACTCTTCAGCCTTTCAAATATAAAACAAACTTCTGGTTATTGTACGGGGCTAGCTCCTGAAGTGGACTTTGACCACCTAGCATTGACTGGCAAAGTCGCTCCCGGCTGGGTCAACCTTGTAAAGTCTTCTTCACGAACATCTGGGGCTGATGTCTAAATTGGGAGAGCTCTCCCACAGATTGGTATAGTCCTGTCCCACTGGCAAGACAGACCCACCAAGGAGGTGGCACAGTGGTATGCTGGTGGTAGGGAGCAGCCTTGGAGTCTTCGACGTGACTCCAGATCCCAGGAATTCTCGTGGCATCAGGTCAGACAGAGGCAAGGAAACCTTCCCATCGTTACCACCATTGTTCTGTCTCAGCTGATGGTCAGTGGTCCTCTGGAACAGCATTTGAAAGAAGCACTGGGAATAGCAAAGAAACAGACCAGAGGGAGGTTGGAGACTTCAATGTCTAGCACCACAGCTGGGTTGGCGGCACCACCTTAGATCAAGCTGGCCAATCCCAAAGGATATCGCTGGGAACATCATGGGTGCCAGCTGAGTGAAGCAGCGGCATAGCACAGCATGTGTGCTAAACAGCAAGCAATAGACTGAGCTGAGCACATGATCGAAGTTCTGCCATCCTGCCACATCTGGTTCTGAATGTTAGAGGATATTTAATCAGCCAGTGGGTGGAAGAGGTTACAAGAACATTCCCATCCTCTGGCAGGACCCAGTGAGTCCTGAAGACAAGGCTAAGCCGTTGTATCTGTGTTCAGCCAGAAGTTACAAATAGATGATCCACCTCAATGTCCTCCTCAGGTCTCCAACACCACAAGCCAGTCTCCACCAATCTGATGCACTGTATACATCCAAGGCTACAGGACCGGACCGCACATGGACTGCAATGCTGAAGACCTGCGGTCTAGAACCCGCTACGTCTCCAGACGAGCTCTGTCTGTACAATGACAACGCTGGCAACTATCCAGCAATGCAGAAAATAGTTGTGGTGTGTCCTGCTCACATAGAGGGACAAATCCAATTCGGCTAATGACTGCCCAATCAGTCGACTCTCAATCATCTACGAAGTGATGGAAGCTGTTGGCAACAGTGCCATCAAACAGCTCGTGCCAGTCCATCGTGCCTTCCTTCCATCACGTGATTAGAAATGGGGATGTTTACTGAAGATTGCACGATGCTATATTGTATTTGCAACTTGTCAGCCAATGTCACAGTCCATTCCTGCCTAAAGAGCATAGAACAGTACAGCATTGGACAGACCATTCAGCCCACAATGTTGTGCCTATCTGGATGCCAATTTATACTCAATGTGCTCTTCCTGTGTATCATCCACATCCCTCCTTTCCCTTCATATCCGTGTGTCTATCTAAAAGCCTCTTAAACTCCACAAAACTGCCTGCTTCCACTGTTACCCTGGTAACCCATTCCAGGTACCCACCACTCCCCATGTTGTAAAAAGAAAACACATCAGCTTTAAACCTTTAAATTCCCCTCTTCCACTCCCCTCCCCCAACCTTAAAAGCTTGTCCTCTGGTATTTGACATTTCTACCCTGGGGAAAAAGATTCTGTCTGCCCCATCTATACCTCTCATAATTTTAAAAACCTCCTATCAGGTCTCCTCTCAGCCTCCACTCTTGGGAGAACAACCCAAGTTTGTCCAGCCTTTCCTTCTAGCTCGTACCCTCTAATCCAAACAGCATTCTGGTAACAAAAAAACCTCTCTTTCACCCTTTCCACAGTCACCACATCCTTCCCACAATGGGGGACCAGAACTGCACACAATACTCCAAATGTGGCCTGATTAAAGTTTTGTACAGCTGCAGCATGACTTCCTTCTATACTCAACACCCCTCCCAATGAAGGCAGGCATGCCATACGCCACCTTTACCACCTTATGCACTCGCATCGCCACTTCCAGTGAACTGTGGAATTGGACCCCTCTGTGCCTTAATGCTATTAAGGGCCCTACCATTAACTGTATACGTTCTCCTTTCATTTGACATCCCAAAGTGCAACATCTCACACTTGCCCAGATTAAACTCCATCTGCCTCTTTGCCCATATCGGTAACTGATCTATGTCCTGCCATTTTCTTTGCTAGTCCTTTACACTGCCCACAGCTCCACCAATCTTGGTGTCATCCACAAACTTGCTAATCCACCCATCTACATTTTCATCCAAGTCATTGTAATACATCACAAACAACAGAGATCCCAGCACCGATCCTTGTGGAACACCACTGGTCACGGACTTCCAGCCAGAATGACAGCATTCCCCCCACCTCCCCCGCCCTGTCTTCTATGGGCAAGGCAGTTCCGAATCCAAACTTGCAATTCCCATGCATCTTTATCTTCCGAATCAACCTACCATGAGGGACCTTATCAAACACCTCCCTAAAGTCCATGTAGATAATGTCCACTGCCTTGTCTTCATCAAGCACCTTTGCCACCTCTTCAAAACAAAAATCAATCAAGTTTGTAAGGCATGACCTGCCCTGCACAAAGCCATGCTGACTGTCCCCAAGCAGGCCATGCCTTTCCAAATGCGCATTAATCCTGTCACTGAGTGTCCTCTCTAACAGCAAGGCTAATAAGTGAAGAGGTAAGATCCACACCACATACGTGCCAGACAATGACCAGCTTCAACAAGGGAGAACTTAACCACCTACCCTTGAGGCTCGATGGCATGACTGTTGCAGAGTTGCCACCATCAACATGCTTGTGATGACCACTGACCAGAAACTTAAATAGACCAAACACAAAAACACCATGGTCACAAGAGTAGGTCAGCAGCTGGGTATTCTGTAGCGAACGACTCGCCTCCAGATACCCCAAAGCCTTTCCAACATCTACAAGACCCAAGTTAGGAGTGTGGTAGAATTACTCTCCATTTACCTGGATGAGTGACACCATCCAAAACAAAGCAGACCAGTTGACTGGCACTCCACCCAACACATGACACCTCATTTCCCCCCACTGCTGGCACTGCAGTTACTTGCCTGTGTTATCCAACAACTGCTCCCAAATCCACCAGAGAGAACAAGTGAAATAGACACATGGGAAAACCGCTACCTGCAGGTTACCCTTCAAGTTGTACATCATTCTGATTTGGAAATGCATCACTGATCTTTTATTATCACTGATCTTTCATTACCCTGGAACTCCCTATCCAGTGGCACTGTGGGAGGGACCTTACCATCAGTTCAAAAAGACAACTTGCAAAGGCATTAAGGGAAGGTCAATAATTGCAAACCTTGCCAACAAAGCCCAGAATCCATAACCTGAGAAACATTTTAAAAGAGACAGCTGGTTTTAACCTGAGAACTAATTCAAATATTTAGGTTTCATATGAGTGAGCAATTTTTTTAGGGGGTAGATTTTGGTGAGTGTACTGTTGCTCTGGAGGATTGAATATTTACTTTTTGTTTGAGGATAATTTGTGCAGTTCATTTATTTCCACCAAAGTAGTGAGTATGGAAATTCTTTTTAAGAGTTCCAGCAGAACCTCCAACTTGTTCAGAACTCTGTTCCATTTCATCCCTCCATGCTGACATACAATGGCTTCAATACTTCAAGTTTAGAATCATCTTTTTAAACACCTCCATAAGTAGAGATTTGCTTCGGTTTAAAATTAAAACCCAACCCAAACATGAATACTTGTAATTTTCTTCCACATTGAACCAGACTCTGCCCAGCCTTTGCTGTTAGTATAATTTCTGGCATGTGATTGGTCTGTTTGAAGTGGAAAAACCATGTCATGTACTGTTCGAGCACAGAGGACATCAGCAGTAACACTAAATTATCCTGATTCAGACAGAGTGCAGAGCTGGAATGACGTGACCCAGCCCATCTCGAACCTGAAATTGTTCTTCAGAATGTCCATGCAACCCAACCCCAAGCATGTGTTCTGGTCCCACTGAGCTTGCGTTGGATAGCCAGGTTCTACTTCATTGTTTTAAGTCATTCCATCTCTGCAGACTGATCAACTCAACAACACTACTGTGACTGAAAAGCAGAAAATTCTAGAAATATTTAACAGGTCAGAAGCATCTGTGGAGCAGGAAGCAGATTAAAGTTTCAATTTCAGGTGGTAGGGAATCAACTCTTTTTAACTCTTTCACTTACCACAGATTCTCCCTGACCTGTTGAGTATTTCTAGAATCTTGTTTTAATTTCAGATTTCCAGCATCCGCAGCTTATTTGCTTTTCAAACATGCTTCTGGTCTCGAAGTGTGATTCATGCCTTGACCTTAGTCTTCTCTTTATCACGTCATGTATGACAAAGCTTTCCGTCATCTTTTTTGGAAATCACTGTAGAATCACTGAACCTCTGACTCCCACTCCGCACTTCAAAAGCCAATGTTTAAGTAAGTTGTTTTTGTCGTCAATTCTAACTCTTCCACCATGGATCAGTGATGTACGTTCCTTTCTGATCTGTTCCTCTCTCTCCATTGTCCTTGCAGTTCCCCATTTAAGCCCCTTTGCCATGTGTTGTTGTGGATGGTAATTACTGGCTTTCATATTTAGATTGCAGTATCAATGATTTCAAACAGTATCGATCAGAACTTGGATACCCAGCTCTGATTACCTTAGCTCTGTTTAGCTAGTTACCAATGTCACGATAAAACCTTTTGATAGAAGTGTGTTTGTTGCCACCTGGTGGATCCTCTGCCATATTGCACTTGTACTTCCGAATATGGTAAATTAAGTTTAAGAACTTAAGAAAAAGGAGGAGGAGAAGGTCATCTGGGGCTTCCAGTAGCTGACCTACAACACCCCATGCCTGCACTATCCTCGTATCACTTGATTCCATAGCCCTCCAGGGCAGAGAACTCCAAATTTACCATCCTCTGCATGAAGAAATTTATTCTTGTCTCTGTTGTAAGTGACTTATCCTCAAATCTAAGACTGCGATCCTAGTCCTTAGCCTGGGTCTCTTTGTTTTTATGTAATATTAAAATTCAGAAGTTGTGGACTCAAATGTTTCTTCTAACACTTCGGTGGATTGCTCCAGGTTTATGATGTGCATTGTCAAAAAGTATGACTTTAAAATAGCAACACCTTTGGGTGACTTCATTTTATATAATTTCTCTTTCCAAGGCCTGGCATGTATATTGGTAACTAGAGGGCGCAATTCTCAAGGGGGTTGAAGAACAGGGAAACGTAGATTTAAGAGTCAGGGCAGATTGAGAAGATGCAGGATGCTCGGTTTAATGAGTAGAGGCAAAGAGTGCAAAAGCAAGGAAGTCATGAAGATTATTTATAAAACACTAGTATGGCCGTAAATGAAGTCTTCTGTCCATTGCCAGGCCTTGTTTTTTAGGAAAGATATAAAGTTTTAAAGAGGATGCAGGAAATTTACTGAACTGATTCCAGGGATGAGGAACTTCAGTTACATGGATAATCTGGCACTGTTCTCTACAGAACTGAAGGAATTGGGAGAGGTTCTAATGTATGTAAAATCATGAAGGGAGGATAAAGAGAAGCTATTTCTAATAGCAGAGAGGGCAGGACATCAATGCACATATAGTGTAGGTGTTGGGTAAAAGCATCAAAACTAATGTGAGGAGAAGCTTTCTTCAGTGAGTGGTACACTAACGGGTAGTAGTTGAGGCAAATTTGATAATGATGTTCAAAATTACCTGGAGGGGCGGGATTGAAAATCTTTTGGGAAAGGGTAGAGGAGTGACACCAGCTAGATTATTCTTACAAAGAGCAGGTTGGACTTGATAGGCTGAGTGGTCTTCCATTTGTAACCTTTCTTTGATTCTGCTTGCAGGTTGAAAACAGGCCAAAGTACTATGGAAGAGAGTATGTAAACCATTTTCTGTTTTGTTTATTTAACTCTTCTACTTTTGGAAATGACTTGTAAAAATAGTTTCCTATTAGTTGGAAGCTAAACTACAAATCGCATAGATGCTGACCAAATAGTTTTACAGCACAGTAATTTATTTTCTTGAAGCATGATTGATAATGCTTTCATTCACTGATCTATTGTAATTTGCAGCGACGTTTGATGTCTAACCTGTTGATTTTCACTAAAATGCCGTTTTTTTTTAACCATGCATCTCCCATGCCAACATCGCAGAAGGGACTGATTCTGTACTAAGGCACAGAAACAGTTCTGCACAAATGCAAAATTAAACTGAGATAGAAGTATTGAATTATTGGAAAAGTGTTCATTTTGCAGAACAGCATCTATTTCTTTGCATTACTATTTTATTTTACAATCAAAGACAAGAACTGGTATTTAATGATATTAATTATTTCATGAATACAGTAATTGGGACTAGTTAACAATGTGGATTTGTGGATTTTTATGTCCAGTGTTAACTGGCTCTTAACTAATTTAAATAAAAAGTGGTCTTGCAAAGATTGGTTGAAAATGTTTAAATTTCCCAGGAGATTAAAATTTGCTGACATTAATCTTTTGAAAGGTCTATATTATTTATCTTTTAAATCACTTTTTTTCTAATGCAACACACAAAATGCTGGAGGAACTCAACGGGTCAGGCAGCATCTGTGGAGGGAAATGGACAGCTGATGTTTTGATACTCTTTATCAGGACTGTCATTTTTTTTCTAATCTTTGCATAGGGTTTTTTTTGCATAGGGTTAGGAAGAGCCCTATACCTTTGAGCTTTTTGCAGACTTGTAAACCTTTTGCAGGCTGAGGCAATGTCAAGTGCACACATGGAGCTCTGGAGGTATTGGGGGATAAATAGGTGCCTTTCCATCTGCTGGAACCCACCATTTGTTTTACTTAAACCTCAGTAATTTTCATAATTTGCTGGTGATTTTGAATCAGATCAAGAGAGTTCCAAGACCATAATGATTGTTACACTTTGCCTCCCTTGAGTTTTTATTTTTAATAGTATGAACATAGAACACTACAGCACAGTACAGGCCCTTCGGCCCACAATGTTGTGCCGACATCTTATCCTGCTCTAATATCTATCTAACCCTTCCCGCCCACGTAGCCCCTTATTTTTCTATCATTCATGTGTCCATCTAAGAGTCTCTTAAATGTCCCTAATCTATCTGCCACCACAACCTCTGCCGGCAGTGCGTTCCATGCAGCCACCACTGTGTAAAAAAAAACTTATCCCTGACATCCCCCTCATATCTTCCTTCAATCACCTTAAAATTATGTCTTCTCGTGTTAGCCATTGTCGCTCTGGGAAAGTCTCTGACTGTCCACTCGATCTATGCCTCTTATCATGTACACCTCTATCAAGTCACCTCTCATCCTCCTCTCCAAAGAGAAAAACCCTAGCTTGCTCAATCTATCCTCATAAGACATGCTCTCCATTCCAGGCAGCATCCTGGTAAATCTCCTCTGCACCCTCTCTAGAGCTTCCACATCCTTCCTATAATGAGGCGTCCAGAACTGAACACAATACTCCAAGTGTGGTCTGACCAGAGTTCTATAGAGCTGCAACATTACCTCGCAGCTCTTGAACTCAATACAGTGACTAATGAAAGCCAACATTCCATACGCCACCTTAACCACCCTATCGACCTGTGTGGCAACCTTGAGGGATCTATGGACATCGATCCTATGATCCCTCTGTTCCTCCACACTGCTAAGTGTCCTGCCATTAACCTTGTATTCTGCCTTCAAATTCGATCTCCTGAAGTGAATCACTTCACATTTATCCAGGTTGAACTCCATCTGCCACTTCTCAGCCCAGCTCTGCATTCTATCAATATCCTGTTGTGATCTACAGCAACCTTCTACACTATCCACAACACCACCAACCTTTGTATCATCAGCAAACTTACTAACCCACCCTTCCACATCCTCATCCAAGTCATTTATAAAGGTCACAAAGAGCAAGGGTCCCAGAACAGATCCCTGCGGAACACCACTGGTCACTGACCTCCAGGCAGAATACACTCCATCTACCACCACCCTCTGTCTTCTACAGGCGAGCCAATTCTGAATCCACACAGCCAAGTTTCCTTGAATCCATGCCTCCTGACTTTCTGAATGAGCCTTCCATGAGGAACCTTATCAAACGCCTTACTAAAATCCATGTACACCACTGTATGAGTAAAATATTTGCAAAACTTCTCACGTTCTGAAGAGCCAAATTAATTGAAAAGTGCTGTCACTGTTCCTTGAAGCAAAACTATTTGATATTGAATGAATGCTGCAATCCTGCTAACTCTATTCTTGGGTTTACATGAACAAATGAGATCTAAATTTTTAAGAACGTTCACTTGGCATACTCTGTGTTCCGATTTGAGAGCACATAATATGCACCACATTCTTTCCTTTTTTATTACATGACCAACACTGAGCCCACTACTCAGTTGACTACATCAAGGCTTGAAGAATGCTCAGTTGTTTTTGGTCATCTTGGAGGATGCTGCAAACAGGGCCAATCAATTTACAAAAAAGCAGAAATTTAATGAAATAGATTGCTCTTAGCTCCCAAAATATATAGATAATAAGTTCTAATTCAAGTATCAAGATGTGTGGTATATTAATTATGATTTGAAATGCCTTTAAGTGGATCATGATGTCTGATTCTGTGAAACTTTGTACAAAATGACCAATGCTGTTGTAATTTTCAAAATATTTTGAGTGTTTTCTCCTTTCAGGTTCCATGGGATGATATCTCGTGAGCAGGCTGATGAACAGCTTGGTGGAGTTGAGGGTGCTTACCTCATCAGAGAGAGTCAACGTCAGCCGGGTAGCAACACTTTGGCTCTGAGGTGAGTTTATTTCCTAATGCCAAAAACTTGCTATTTTCTATTTTTAAAATAAAGAGAAATGATCTGTTGCATATTTTGATTTCTTTGTCTTCCTGGTTCTAGATGTTTATGATTTACACTCTTATAGTTGACCTGCACCTTCTATGGATAGAAACAATCCAAGTTCCATGTTTTTTTTCCCTTCTCGGCTACTTCTCTTCCTAAGTGTGTTACATCCCATCTCAGTGATGGGTAGACTTATCAGCAGTGGAGGTGCAGTTTTAGACTACATCCCTGGAAGTGACTCCAGAGTTCACGGAATTTCCTGCCTTCAGGTGAAGACAAGCCCAAAGAGCCCTCCTGCTGATTGCCAGCTACTGACAACTCTGTCGACTTGCAGTTTACCAACAACTTGTATCTAATACCTCCTAGTAACATTTGTTAGCAGGGAAACTGCAGGACTCATTTTCGGTGGAAAGTTCCAGCACCCCTTATAAGATAAGATATTTTTATTAGTCATACGTACATCGAAATACACAGTGAAATACATCTTTTGCATAGTGTTCTGGGGGCAGCCCGCAAGTGTCGCTACGCTTCTGGCGCCAACATAGCATGCCCACACCTTCCTAACTTGTATGTCTTTGGAATGTGGGAGGAAACCGGAGCACCCGAAGGAAACCCACACAGACACAGGGGGAACGTACAAACTCCTTACAGACAGTGGCCAGAATTGAACCCCGGTCACTGGTGCTGCAAAGCGTTACGCTAACCGCTACACTACTGTGCCTGCCAACTGAGATGTACAATTCCTGAAGGCTGCACGTACCAGAACACATTTGCACCAGGTGGTGTCTTGTCAATGTCAGGCTACCTAATATAAGAAAGCATTTAAGGCAATAACCACTGCATGGTCATTCTGAAGAGAAAACCTTTTCAAGAGGAAGGCACAATTTGTCCCGTAATGTGGCACAACTTGTGTTTGAGGTGAGGCAAGATAAAGCAGCTCAAAAATGGGCATCCATGAGGCTCTGAACCAGCACAATTTCTAAAGTCATTGGTTGGCACATCCCTTGGTCCTCTAACACCAAAACACAAATTCTGTCTCTTTGGAGAACGTAGAGGGAAATAGAAGAATCAGACAGTAACTTGGTGTAACTGCAAAACAGAGCTACATACTAAACAATGCAAGTGCTTATCTATGTACAGAGTTAAGTTTTCACAAAAGCAGTGAATTGAGTTAATGAGAAGAGACGACTTGACTATCCGCACCTTAACCAATGCTGCATCAGAGCGTTGTTGACCTTTGGAAATAGTAGTAGTTCGTATTCCTCTGTCCATGTATATGGTTTTCTTTCTCCCCAATAGGACCATTTGAATTATTATGTATCTCTACCAAATGACTCCGCGTCTATATACCCCCAAATAAATGCACTGTATGCCAATAACCTAGGGTTGTTTGAGCTGGAAGTCATCTCTGTAGCTGTGCTGAGAATAATTTTGGGACCCTCATTACCCACTATGTAAGAATATCAGTGCTCAGTACAGTATTTTGAAGTGGTCAGTTCTAAAGCTTGCCAAAGTATTTACAAATAAATCATCTGCAGCACTGCAAACAGTCAATAGAAGATGTTTAACTTCAATGCAGTAGAACCTGGAGAATAGGGATATATGAAACCAAGGAAAGAGGGTGAAGACAGAAGAGAATAGAGACTGTGGAGCTACAACTGTGTAACTAACTCAGCAGGGCGAGTAAATGAAGGCAAACCCGTTTCTACTGAGTCAGGGAGTGCCTCTCATCTTGATGAGTAGGAGCTCAGTGAGTAGATTCTTAACTGCTCTTTGAGCCAACCTTTTAAGTTTTCTCAAACTGCTTAAAAGAATAACTTCAAAAAAAATTGAATAGCCCACTCAACTGTGGCCCTAGGTCTTGAATCAAGATAACGTTACTGTGCACACACCACAAACAATTGTTTATCTCAGCAGGCCAGGCAGCATCCGTGGAGAAAAGCAGGCAGTCAACATTTCGGGTCGGGACCCTTCTTCAGGACTGAAGATAGGAAAAGGGGAAGCCCAATATATAGGAGGGAAAAGCAGAGCAGTGATAGGTGGACAAAAGCGGGGAGGTGGGGGGTGGGCACAAGGTGGTGATAGGTAGATGCAGGTAAGAGACAGTGATAGGCAGGTGCGGGGGAGGAGGGGAGAGCAGATCCACTGGGGGATGGGTCAAAGGTAAGGAGGGAAAAAGGTGGGTAGAAGAAAGAGAAAGAGGCTAGGAAAAGAAAGAAAGGAAAACACATGGTTGTGGGTGGGTGTGAGGAGGGGTGGGGGACAGTGTGGGGATTACTTAAAGTGGGAGAATTCAATGTTCATGCCTGAAGAAGGGTCCTATTTTTCATCTAGATTCCAGCATCTGCAGTCTTTTGTTTCTCAAACATTTGTTTATTATTTACTCATTAATGCCTAGGTTCCAAAGTTAAGAGGCAGGCCTGGATTGATCAAATAAAGAACAGGCTAATATTAATACGCACAGTATTACTCAACCAATATCCCTCACTATCCATAGATATGTTCTATCCCACTGGCAAGACGTCCATCAAAATTGAAGTTGTAGTGGTTTACACAGGGGGTAGTTATAACAATGAACTGGGAATCCTTAACTCTAATTCCAGACATCATGAAGTCTCATACGTTCAAGTTAAGAAAACCTCTTGCTGATTACTATCATTACTCAGTCAATGAGCTGTTAGAGAAAGCACTGACTGTTTAGCCTGAAAGGAGTTGATTAAGTCTTGAAGAACTCAGCTGCCAGACTCGATTTATGATGGGTGGTAAGGGAACCAACACGAGAATAACCTACAGCGTCGTCTCCTCACTAGTCCTTCTACTGTTGCTGGGTCTGTCCATGAGGATATTGCTAGAAATGACAACGTATTAAGTGTCCATGTGGAGACCATGTCCCTGTTCACATTGAGGACAGCATGGCACAGCTTACTGAATAGATTAATGGCAGGTTTCAGTAGTGAAAATTTAGGGATTCCTGATGTGCAATGGACTTCTAATAGCAGCAACATTATATACCTATCTCTATATCTTTTATGGCCTTGGAAATTCCCTACAACTATCAAACCCTATGAGCAGCTTTGATGCAGTGAGGAGTGTAGAAGTGTGTGCCACGGAACACCACTAGGTGTATCTGAAACTAAGTGTTAGCCTGGTGAAGGTGACACACAGGACTACATGAATGCTAAGTAGCAGAAATGATGTACTATATGCAAAACTCTGTCATCCCCTTGGTTGGTGGATCAAATCCAAGCACTACTATGTTCAATGAAGAGCAGTGGCTGACAATTGAGTATCTAACAGGAGGATCATCTTCAACATTGGCACAGCCAGCATTGAATGCAGAAATCAAATATGAACCATTTACATTGAACTTTATTCAGAAATGCTGGGTGGATGATTCATCTCGGCTTCCTGCTGAGATCTTGACCTTTACAGTTGCTGGTGTTCAGGTTCTTTGTGATTTTCTCAGGAATCTTGTTTCTGAATGTTCTCTTTCATTCCTCTTTGTAGATTTGGCTACCAGACATTAAACTACAGATTATTCTATGATGGAAAGCACTTTGTAGGAGAGAAGCGATTTGAGTCAATCCATGATCTCGTGACAGATGGCTTGATAACCCTTTACATAGAAACAAAAGCATCTGAGTATATTTCAAAGATGACTACCAATCCCATCTATGAGCACATCGGATATGCCACATTGTTGAGAGAGCAAACCTCAAAGAGACTGATCAAGACAAAGCGTGACAGTAGGAAGGTGTCTTTCATGAATGATGAAAACAGTTCAGTTGAAAAGGTAAGAATTTCAATTTATATTTACTTGGTTGTCAAAGGCAAGGTTCTGCAACAATTTTTGTGTGCAGCAGCTTCTAACATGCAGTCTTGTAGGTGTCATGTATCACTAGTAGATCTCCCATTTGTTCTGAACACTTCTTCATCATGTTAACTCTGTCATGCCTGACTGCAATGTGAATTTAGGGGAGTAATACTGCTGTGCTGCCCTCTCACCCTCATTGGTACTATTAAAGCAGCAAGTCTGAGGTGAGGCACTAAGGAGTGTTGATGAGCAGAGGTACCTTGGGGTCCGTACTTACCTGAAAATAGCATCTGGTGAGACCAGACGGAGTAGTGTGCACTTTTGGTCACCAGACTATAGGAAGGATGTGCAGAGGAGATTCACCAGGATGTTGCCTGGAATGGAAGACTTCATTTATGGGGAGAGATTGGATAAGCTGGGCTTGTTTTCCCCGGAATGGAGGAGGCAGAGAGGTGGCCTGATAACAGGTATATAAAATTATAAGAGACATAGATGGGGTCGATAGTCAGAATCAGAGAGCACGGGTTTAAGGTGAGAGGAAGGAGTTTTAAAGGAGATTTGAGGGGAGACCTTTTATACACAGAATGGTTGATATCTGGAACCAGCTGCCAGAGGCTTTGGTGGAGCCAGATAAAATCACTACATTGAAGAGCTATTTGAACACTTGAATAGGCAAGGCATAGAAGGATATCGACCTTGTATGGGTAAGTGTAGATTGGCAGAAAGGTTAGCATGGAGTTGGTAGGCCAAAGGGTCTGTTTCTGTGCTGTATGATCCTATGACTGTGAGTCATATTTGTAATAATGCCATTTTAATTACGTTTCTTTGTTGCTTCAGTCATGCTGTTCATTTTCCACTGTATTTATTGTAAATGTCACTTTGAGTGAGACCGGGCATGCACTTAAATGGACAAAGGATACACAAGTCTGTTCTTCATAACCAGCTAGCACTGCAAACAAGTGTGATTGATGGTAAAATGGAAAATCAGATCATGCAGTCAGTGCATTATGTGAGCTCCTTGTTCAGTCGTAGAAATGAAGTACTTTTTGAGATCTCTTAATTTGAAATATTTGTAACAAGCTGGCAGGGCAAATTATAGAAAATAAGAATAAAGTTGTTTTTGAACAATAGCAACAAGAAAAAATGAAGTTAGTGGAATAGAAAATTTCAAATCAAGCAGTTTCCAGTGAGGAAAAATATGTTCCCCGAAAGGATGATCAATTCAATAAGGAGTCACGTTAAAAAGTTACTGCACATCGATCGTGTTATCTTAACCAGGACAGAGATCTGGGTAAGTAACAGAAAACGCTGTTGGAATAAATGGGGCATTCTCAGGTTGGCAGGATTTAATGAGCAGGATGGAATTGGGATTAGTATCAAGGCCTGGTGTATACAGGTCTTGGGTGTCCTCGTACATGAAAAGTTAACATGCAGATGCAGCAAGTAATTAGGTAGGCAAAGAGGGTATTTGCCTTGAATGATAAGGAGATGTAGAATATAAGTAAAGCTGTTTTGCTGCAACTGTAAAGGGTGTTTGGGAGGCAACATCTGGAGTCCTATGTTCAATCTGGGTTTCCTATCTGGGCGGCGCAGTAGTGTAGCGGTTAGCGTAACGCTGTTACAGCGCCAGCGACCCGGGTTCAATTCCCGCCGCTGTCTGTAAGGAGTTTGTACATTCTCCCCGTGTCTGCGTGGGTTTCCTCCGGGTGCTCCGGTTTCCTCCCACATTCCAAAGACGTACGGGTTAGGAATTGTGGGCATGCTATGTTGGCGCCGGAAGAGTGGCGACACTTGCGGGCTGCCCCCAGCACATTCTCAGTAATGCAAAAAGACACATTTCACTGTGTGTGTTTCGATGTACATGTGACTAATAAATAAATATTTAATTATCTATCTAAATATCCTACTTTAAAGAGGCGATACTTTGGATGCAGTTCAAATAAGCTTCACTGGGTTGATTCCTGGAACGAAGAGGTTTTCTTATGAGGAAAGGTTGAGCTCATATTCTTTGAAGTTCAGAAGAATATAGGTTTCCTTACAGAACCATGAAAGATTCTGAGGGAACTTGAACAGGGTAGCCATAGATGGATGTATTTAAAACTACAGGTCATGATTTCAGAAAAAAAGGGTGGCCTATTTAAGATGGGGATGCAGAGGAATTTCTTCTTTTGAAGTGTCCCGAG
This sequence comes from Pristis pectinata, assembly GCF_009764475.1. NCBI lineage: Eukaryota > Metazoa > Chordata > Chondrichthyes > Rhinopristiformes > Pristidae > Pristis > Pristis pectinata. The sequence continues at coordinate 109,068,214 of NC_067409.1, forward strand.
TCTTTGGAACTTGCTGCCCCAGAGAGCTGTTGAGAATGAGTTGTTGAACGTACTCGAGGCTCTCGGACGGATATTTGGACCAGAGGGAGTCGAACCTTTATGGGACAGGCAGGAAAGTGAGAACAAGGCAAAGAGCAAATCTTACTGAATGGTGCAGCAGACACTCACAGAAAGAACATGCAAATTGAAACAAGTGGAAGATAAGATATCTTTATTAGTCACACGTACATCGAAACACGCAGTGAAATGCATCTTCTGCATAGTGTGTTCTGGGGGCAGCCCGCAAGTGTCGCTGCACTTCCGGCGCCAACATAGCACGCCCACAACTTCCTAACCCGTACGTCTTTGGAATGTGGGAGGAAACCCATGCAGACACGGGGAGAACATACAAACTCCTTACAGACAGCGGCGGGAATTGAACCCGGGTCACTGGCACTGTAATAGTGTTACGCTAACCGCTACACTGTTTAATGATAAAAGGTTACCCATTTGAGATGGATGAGGTGATTTTTCTTTTCTCCAAGGCTCGTAGGCCTTTGCTTTGTTTTTCCTCAATGGACGATGAAAGCTGAACCTTTAAATATTTTCAAAGCCAGAGGGGTGAAAGGTAAATGTGAAATCAGAGTTGAGCTTACCATCAGTTTATCAATGATCTCACTAAATAGTGGAGCAGACTTAAGGAGCCAACTGTCCCATCCGTATTCCCAATTCCTCTGCTTATGTGTTCATTCAGTTGAGCATGAATCTTATTCCAAGTACTAGTAAATACCCGATTCATCAATCGCTCACATCTCTGATGTTTGTTTGAAATTTTAATCCTTTTTGTACTTGAAAGTAACATTAAAAAATGTCCAATCATAGAACATCTGTCAGGAATGCTGAACTAAGTGTAGTTTGTAATATGTCTTTCACTATGTTCATCCACCTTTGTAGGATAGTATTTTTAAATGTAGAGAATTAGTAGACCAAAGGTTTAAGCACATTTATGTAATTCAGAAATGGGCATTTAACATTTAACAAAAAAAGTATGTTGTACTTTTATTTTCCTATGTGTTTCATTTTAATTTAATAATTCAGTTTCTCTCTCAAAATATTGCAGCTTCTCCCCCTCTCTCTCCCCGAGCTCCTGTTTGGTACATGCAAGTCATGCCTGCATGCATTTCTGTCGATAATTGCAGCCTTTTGTTAGCTTGTCCTTGTTGTTGCTGTTCAGAATGAGAACCTGGACATGAAGTGTTCAACCAAGGATCATACTGCCAGGTCCAATCCTGTCCTTAATTAGCGCCTGGACTGGTATAATTCTAACAGGAATAATTGGCAAAAATTCAAAATGACAGCACTGGCCTTGTTTCCATCATCACTTGCCGAGGAGTTTGAAGGACGTCTTTACATTACACAAATGCTACGATAAAAGAACTCTTCCTTTGCAGGAACACAGCAATGTAAAAGGAACAGGACAGCTGCTTTTGGACAGCATCAAGAAACATCTTGCTGGCAGCCCATTAACCTGGGTTGGCTGTTATCTTTGCCATGTTTTACATCTTTTTCCAGAGTACACGGGCCACTGTTATAGACCTCCTCCAGCTGGTTTACACAGTAGGACACCCAAAAATTAAACCACCTGCACGTGATCTGCAATTATTTGTCACCACTAATTCTGTTGGGATTTCTGCTGTCTATGAAGTGACCTCTTCAGAAAATAAGGCAAATCTGACTTCTAAGACCGTATTGTAAATGATGAGATAATGCAGCATAGAAGCTATGGATGCCAGTATTTTCTTGTGAGGTTTAGTTTTCCAACAAGGCAATCCACATTAAAAGAACAATTTCTGACTATTCTGGTTCCATGGTTCTAGTTAATTGTCTTCATTTAGAATTCAAGGTCAAAGTCAAGTTTATTGTCATATGCACAAGTCCATATGTGCACAGGTGCAGTGAAAAACTTACTTGCAGCAGCATCACAGGTGCATAGCATCATATAAGAAGCATTCACAAGAAAAACATAAATTTTACACAATTTTTACAAGAACAAAAAGGTCTACTTTAGTGCAAGGTGGTCATAGTGTTTGTTGCTCCAAACACTCAAATAAAGCAACGTTAGTGACTGGGGAATAATTGGACCTTAGCAGAGGTTTGGGTTTTGGAGGAAGAACGGGTCAGCACAGGGGCACAGCAGGTCGTGCTGCTGCCTCATGGCTTCAGGATTCAATCCTGACCTCTGGTGCTGTCTGCGTGGAGTTTGCACGTTCTCCCTGTCACCATGTGGGTTTCTTCAGGGGGCTCTGACTTCCTCCCACATTTCAAAGACTTCTTGTTGGGTTAATTGGCTGCTGTAAATTACTCCTACTGAAGTTCAAGGTAGAATTAATGGGCACTTGAGAAGGAATAGGTTACAGGGAATAAGTGAGGGAATTTGTTCTGAAAGCCAGCATGGACACAATGGGCCAAATGGACTCCTTCAACGTCAGAAGAACATATGAGAGATGGAAGGTTAAGAATGGGTGAATAAGGAGTAATAAAGGAAAGAACGTGGGCAAACTACACTATTGAGTCAGGTTTCTACCTACCAAAGAACACAGGACTTTGCGTAGTTCAGTGCATTTCATTTGTGAAGGTTCAACAAAATGCAATTTGGAACAGGATGTTTTACATTTCTGTATTTAGCATTTTCCCTTGCCTAAAACTACTTTTGTATTTGTGCACAGATTGCAGCAAGTGGCTTCAAAGTTACCAAGAGTGAATTATGGTCTATAGTTTTATTTTTAATGCAATCCTGAATAAAGAAGTGGAAACATTGATGAATTAGCAAGGTCATTATGATTTTTTTAAAAACTTTTTTTCAATAATTCTTGAGGTACTGAATGCTGGGAATTTGAAGGACTGTTGTCCAGCTTCAACTTTTCTTAATTTCTATTAGAGTTTTAAAGATTTAGGTTCCATCCATCAGAGACCCGAATTCAGAAATGAAGAACCTTGATTCATTCTTTCAACAAGATCATAATAGGCAACCTCAAGCTTTTCAAGTTAAATATGTTTTCACGTCACTGAATGATTATGTGCAAATTACAACAACATTTTAGCAGCTGTATAACAAAAGCATCATTCTGAAAATATTCCAGAAATCAACAAAGTAAAACAAAATATAGCATCATGGAATCACTTTCAGCATACACATTCCAAATAGAAACAGTTTCCCCTCCAATCCAGTTCCAGAATTATACAACTAACTTCCAACTCTATTCCAGAATGGTGCAACCAGTGACCAGTCAGACCTTAGAGAGCAACATCTATTGTGGAATTTCAGATTAGTTCAGTCGTAAACATCAGATGTAAATTCAAAATGCAAAAGCAGCATGGTGAGAATGGAACTTGTGACTTCTTGTTGGAGATGCATCTCATTCACATCCAGGTTTCAGAACTACTTTAGTGCAGTTGACTCTAAACTCTGAAATGGCTTTGCAAGTCACTCTGTTCAAGGACATTGGGGATGGACAATAAATGCTGACTTGTTTTGTGACACCCACCTCCCAATAAGTGAAAGGAATAACACAATTATTTAGAAATAAGTTGCATTCATTCAAATAATGAATGACTAATGATTATTAAACCAGAGTACAACACCAATAGATACCACACAAAGTGCATTACATTAACTATAATCAATCTAGAGAGCACACAGTCATAACTAGCTGTAGTCTTGGGCCTGGCCTTGCACTCCTTTTCAATAATCTCCAATGTCCAATTAACCTGGCCTCAGCTGACAACTCGTGTATGCAGTGGAGCAAGATGACCAATAGCTTAAGCTTTTGTTACAGTAAAATAACATCATTATAGCAGCCACAGAATCTTGGAGCCAAATATCCCCAGGGGATTTGAGAAGAAAAAGAGAGAATAAGGGGCACATAAATAAAGAGATGTAAACAGAAAGGAAGTATGTGGCAGGAATGAGTACTGTACTCAAATAAAATTATTCCAGTAGTGTGTAGAATGAATAGGAGCCGTATAGAAAAGACAAACACAAGGAGATAATTACACAAGAAAAACAAGAGAATGACTCGGGTATATCTTACAACAGACAGGAAAATCATAGCAAGTTACTGAGAGTCATGGGAAGGCAATAGAAGGAGTGATAAAAATAACCTGCAGCATACTCAACATCTATCTTTGTTGCAGCACCATTTGCTTCCACTGATATAAAAATGTAATTCAATTCAGATATCATCGCAGATAAAATTTAAATTGCATTCTGGTGATTCTCGTATCTACCTGTAGAGCTGCATTTATCAAAAAAATTTCAACTAATATTGAGAAAACCAATATTATTTCATTACCATGAAAATACCAATACCAATGAGCAGTACAGATATTTAACTGCAATGATATGCTGAGCTTTTGCTTTTAAGCACCATCAGTAAGATTATGGCAATTAAATACTTATGTAATTTCAGTGCCTTTGACTTCTTAATAGTGAGATTTTGGATTAAAAACTTAATCCCCATTCTATAAAATAGGGGATAGTTATTTTATGTCCATTGTTTTGGACTTTGTGCATCTACAGAACTGAAGATAAATTGCCTGTAATTAGCTTTGATAGACTTGTCAATGCTAATGATTTTTTTAATGCAATCTGTGCCTTTCAAAAATCCAGAATCTGTGGCACAGGCGCAAATTATATTTATGAAATAGCCTGAATTTATAAATAATGACCATCACTTGAAATGAGTTGTGACGGCTCATATTGCACGTTTCCTCATTTGTCACTCATAAGATCACAATGTTGAGTTATTTTTGTACCTTGACGTTAGATTATGGTACTGAAACAGTCCATTGTGATCCCCATGCACCATTTTTCTGTTTATATAATGATGTATCATTATTTTTGTAACATGCTTGGGAAAGTTTAAAGTTTTCTTTCTTGAATGCTTTAATCTTAAGTACTACAATTATTTGGGTTTAATTAGAAATTGATATTTATTAAAACCTTTTCAAAATAAAATCAGAAACAAAGATAACAGCTACAGCATTGTGCAAAGAATCTTAAGATTCTTCTGTTTAGCTATAAAGTATAAGGAGGACTATATATAATTGCCCTTTGCCTGCCACGAAATAATATGAGCACCTGACATGCAAACTATGCATTTCTTCAATTATCAGTGGAGCGTGAATGTAGCAGTGGGTCATTGTTGGAGACAACCAATATCCCTGTGAATAATGTACAGTATTCTGCTCATCGCTACACTCATCCTTGTGTGAGCTCTAGTAAAAAGAAATGTGACCTCAGAATAAATGCATTCAATTCTCCAACCAAAATAAAATAAATTTACTATAGTAATATTTAAAACTACTTCCAGTTAAATTACACTCTGTGATGATACCTGGAGCAATCAGTTAACAGTTCAGTTAACTATCAAAAATACCCAGTCAACAATAGATTTATCCTGCAGGTCATGATTGCTTTGAAAGTGATTCCTTTACTATTAGCATACATTATTAGTTAACACCGGTCTTATTTTTGGTTCCAACCTAAAAATTGTAAACATTAATTTACACTGTTACAAAATTACAAAATGCTTTTGAAATTGTATCTCTGGCTCAGTAAGTAATTGTTGAATGTACATTTCAGGTTACGTAACATTTTTCAGGAAACTAGTAAGATGTATTGAACAAGATGCAGAGGAACCACATAGTTAAAGTATTATCAGTGTTTTGATTTTCACTTGGCAGATGTGTAAGATCTGCCGACAAATCTGCATTGATGTTGGAGGTTTGAACCATAGTCACTGGAGTGTAAATTAAAATTTGCAGCTTAAGGTGCAATTTACAAGAGAAGATATCCACTAATGAGTTATTTGGTAGTAAAATTGTAAAACACATTAAGTCCAAGCATCTCATTTCACGAGAAATTGCAAGCAATAGAAATCCTCTCTTTAGAATCTGGCAAAGATTAATATGGCTTTTACTTGCAGTAAGCTATTTCATGAAAACATTGATGTGACTAGAATTTAAAGGTTATTCATCTCTGATATTATGTAAAGTTCATTATTTTGTGGAGCATGTTACCAGCATGCACTTTGTACTAAATGTTTAGGCTAAAATTTGGGATGGAGAGCTTCATATATATTCATCATGTACAGCAGCTTGCTCGAAATCCTAAATAACTGTTGATTAGGTGGATTATAAAATTATATTGGTAGCTTAAATGTTAATAAAACATACTTGCATTAAGATGCATTCTTTTATGTTACTGTGTCTTCTACATTATATTTTCAACATAAGTGTTTCAATTGACCATCTCTTTAATTCTTCCTAGTGTAAATATGCAAGTGTGAAATGAACTTGCATGTGTCAGTAAAATGTTAGAAGATGTGCCCGTCATTTGTGATGCATATATTTTGTCTATTTTAAAATTGCCTCTGTTTCTAGCTGAATAGTTGCATCATTATATTAATGCACACTTACTGGATTAAGTTACTATCCTCATGAGTACTAGAAGTTTAAGCATTTTAGATTCATATTTTAAGATAAGATATCTTTATTAGTCACACGTACATCGAAACACACAGTGAAATGCATCTTTTGCGTAGTGTTCTGGGGGCAGCCCGCAAGTGTCACCACACTTCCAGCGCCAACATAGCATGCCCACAACTTCCTAACCCATACATCTTTGGAATGTGGGAAGAGACTGGAGCACCCGGAGGAAACCCACCCAGTCACGGGGAGAACGTACAAACTTCTTACAGACGGCAGCCGGAATTGAACCTGGTCGCTGGCGCTGTAAAGTGTTATGCTAACCACTACACTACCATGCCTATCTTTTTCCCCTATTTCCCTGAAATTTCAACAAGTCGATAATAATATCACTTAATTTCATTTCTATGGTTACTATCTAATACTTTGCAGGCACGGTAGCATAGTGGTTAGCATAATGCTTTACAGCGCCAGAGACCTGGGTTCAAATCCGGCCACTGACTGTAAGGAGTTTGTATGTTCTCCCCGTGTCTGTGTGGGTTTCCTCCGGGTGCTCCGGTTTCCTCCCACATTCCAAAGACATACAGGTTAGGAAGTTGTGGGCATGCTATGTTGGCGCCGGAAGCGTGCCGACACTTGCGGGCTGCCCCCCAAAATAACTACGCAAAAGATGTATTTCACTGTGTGTTTCGATGTACATGTGACTAATAAAAATCTTATCTTATCCCAAGAATGAAAATTGGTCAAGAAAATATAATTCTTGAATTTTATAAATAATAAACAATGATATTTCCACATGGTTGAGATATAATTACGTATGTCAGAAAATGAATAACGTTGCTTAGACCACAACGCACACCAGTAATGGCGGTTACAACTTAAATATCTATCGGGCCTTCAACAAAGTAAAATTTTTCTCGAAGTGCTTTGCAGGATGGTTATCAAAAATGATGTAGTGCTGTGCATAGAAAGTGATGTTGGAGTAGACGACCAAACGCTTGGCCAAGGAGAGAGGTTTTAAGTGGCGTTTTGAAAGGGGGAAGGACAGCTTTAGGGAAGGAACTCTAAAGTTAAGGGTCTTAGCGGCTGAAGACACAATTGCCAGTGGCGGAGCTGTTAATTCGGGGATGCTCGAGACATTAAAAGTGAAGGAATGCAGATATTCATAAAGCTTTTGGGGTTGGAGGACAGAGTAAAGGAGGGGTGAAACCACTGAGGTATTTGAAAACCATGCTGGGATTTTGTTTTTGAATGTGATGTTGTTAACTGGGGGCCAATGTACATAAGCTGGCTGGAGGATTTTGCAGAGCAAATTTCTGTCAGCCAGACATGCACACAGTGCAGCACCTGCTGCAGAACATCTGAGATCTGTGGGAATGGGGAAAACAACAGCATTTGCCTAGAAATTCATCCCTGTTCTGGAGCAGTTATCACTTCATACAGTTGTACTTGAAGTATTGTGTGCAGTTCTGGTCGCTGCACTGCAGGAAAGGTGTGATTAAGTTAGAGGAGGTGCAGAAAAGATTCACCAGAATGTTGCCTGCATTGGAAGGCTTGAGTTGTAAAGAGAGCTTGGATAGGCTAGGTCGGTTTTCCCTGGGAGGTGACAAGATAGAGGTATATAAAGTTACGAAAGGCATAGATAGGGTAGATAGCCAGAGTGTGTTTCCCGAGGTAGGGGCGCCTGAAACTAGACAGCATAGATTTAATGTGAGAGGGAAGAGATTTTTCACACGAAGGTTAGTTGGAATCTGGAATGAGCTGCGAGAGGAGTTGGTGGAGGCAGGAACAGTAACAACATTGAAGAGGTTGTTACTGGTACATGGGTACTTCAATGAGCAGGGCATAGAGGAATATGGAATTGATGCAGGCAACTGGGATTAGAATAGATAGGTATGATAGTTGGCATAGATGCTGTGGACTGACGGATCTGCTTCTGTGCTGTACAACTCTGTGACTCTAGCAGTGCACTGAGTTATGTCTCTGAAATTCATTGCAATTGAAGCCAATGGAAGAAGTTGGTTGTCAGAGTATCTGGATGTGCTTACTCACAATGTGCTTACCAACTGGAGATTAATTTCTAGCTGTTTCTTTGTCAATAATCAAATGCTAAAGGAATTAGGTTATGCTCTGTTGAAAGTTAATTCTTAGTGTGAGAGATTGATTTGCATTATGAATATACATTGATAAGTAGTGACTTGGATTCAAACAGACAAGTCCTAATTTTGTGTGGCTAATTTAGTCTATATTTACTTTAATGAAACAATTTCACAGTGTTCAGTACATTTGAATCAGGAACTAGGTAATGAGATGTAATTTCACACGGTTTATGAAGAAGCAAATGCCTTGTGCAGGGATATCCCCATTCTCACACTTTAACACCAATTATGAACTTGTCTCTCAATTTCCTCAACAGAATCCAATGTTCAAATGCCAATGAAACAAAAAAACTCTAAAGAAACTTTAGCAGGGAATAGGGCAAATCTTGTTTGACCATTGGATGATATTGTTCTCACATATTATTTGTAGCCATAGGCAAATAGGTCATCAACTATAAACCATATATTAGCCAACCACAGAAGATCTATCATTTTAAAATCTGCATACTTACTCTCTGAGGTGAAGCACAAGTTGAAATGCAGTTGTATACCACGCATGATTAGTTGTCCTGATAAATCTCCTTGGAAATCACTGTGTTCCATTTACTGATCTTTCTGCAAATCCCAGCTACAGGGTGTACTTTGTTGCTGCTTGTTCTGTTCTGCAATTAAAATTCCTTGTTTAGTTCTTGCCTGCATACAAAGAGTCTCATCTTGGAACAAAGCAATAAAATCAGAAGTAGCTGTTCCAGAATGGCAGCAAGGAGTAGGGAAAATACTGTAGTATTATACTTTTATTTACTTTTCTGGATTAAGATGTTTCTGGCAAGGTCAGCTTTATGTTTCCTGTTCCTGATTGTCTTTGAGATAGCAGTGGAGAATTGTTCCCTTAAACTGCTGCAGCCATTCTGATTACAATTGAAAATTCTGCACCTGTTCAACCCTGACTTTCTGGTTGTGACTTTTACAGAGGTGGCAACAGTGCATGAACCCACTTGCCAAGTGGTGCACATAGAAAAGGGAGAGCAAGGCCCAGCGGGAAACATCTATGAGTTGCATGTGAGCCGATGTAGTGTTTGGCCAGTGGGTGAGAACAAATGTTTCCAGAGAAGGTTGTAGCCAGGAGCAGAGGAGCTCTTCCTCCTCAGCAAGTGGGTGGGGTGGGGGGTGGTTGGTGTGGCAGGGTGGGGGGGGGGGGGGGGGAGAGGTTGGTGGTGCCGGGTGGGAATGCTCCAATTGTATGGCACTGGGGGCATCAACATGGAGCAGAGTCAGGCTTTACTATCACCGTATGTCATGAGAAATGTTGTTTTGCAGCAGCAGTACAGTGCATGATGTAAAGACAAAAATTACTTTAAGTTTTAAAGAAATAAATAGTGCAAAAGAGAAATAACGAGGTTGTGTTCATGGGTTCGTGGACCGTTCAGAAATCTGATGGTGGAGGGGAAGAAGCTGTTCCTGAAACGTTGAGTGTGGGTCTTCAGGCTCCTGTACCCCCCCCCCCCCAATGGTAGTAATGTGAAGAGGGCATGTCCCGGGTGGTGAGGGTCCTTAGTGATGGATGCCACCTTGAGGCACTGCCTCTTGAAGATGTCTGCAATGGCAGGGAGGATTGTGCCCGTGATGGAGCTGTGATCAAGGTGGTGTTCAGTGACTCCCTGCAAGGCGTGGGGAAGTGTACCTCCTGATCCACAGGAGGACCAAAAGGGGTTTTTCTTTTTAAAAGCTTACTTTGGTTTTGTCTGGGATTGACTCCTCCCACTGTGTTCCTTCTGCCATGTAGCAGGTAGTGTGGGAATCGCCCTGTGGAGCTGTTAACATTACACAATACCCTGCATTTGGTTTTCTTTCATAAGTTTATTTGTTTTCAATAGGAGCAGCACTGTTGTCCTGAAGCACCACTGTTAATATGCAGTGGACAGGAAAATGGTGTTTCAGAGACAGGATTTTGATTTCAACCCGTTGCCTCGCCTTTATTTTAACCCATTGGGGTTTAAAATCAAGACTGTTGATTTGCTGCATTTACGTTAGAAACCAAGAAGGATGAACTCTGCTAGTTGGTAGAGGACTTTGAGAGATACACTCTGGTTGTATCAGTCAATGATTTTTCTTTTCGGGAGGTTGTGAGGAAAAGCACAATAAAGTTAATTTCTCACAGAAGGAAAAGCATTACGTCATCTCCCTTTGCCCACGAAATGGCCACCACCCATCCTTGCCCAAGGTTTTATCAATTATTGCAGTCAATAAACATATTTAACTCATGTTATAATTGTGCAGTCGGTTCCCAGTTAGGCCAACAAGTCAGTGTATATAATCTTTAAATACGGTGAACCAGAAACAAAAAGTAAATTCCAAACAGCAAAAATGATTGACAAGCTGATAGAATGGGAAGGAAACCTTGTAACACTTGTGAAAAATAAACTGCAGATAGATTTATTGTATGTCTGCAGATAGATATGTTATATATGATGCTCATTGCACTCTGAATTGTAGGTGGTTAAAGGTTCATGTAAAACCGGATTATCTTAAACTATAAAGCCTCGCTAGGTATCCTGAAGCAAATTTACTTATCTACTTATTTCCATTTACCTGACTTTCTATTTAAAGGTTTCAATTATTTAGGGAAACTTAGGAATATTTTTTTTGAAAGACCAAAGGCAGAATTTAACAGCAGTATATCACTTTAAGTTGCTGTGTGTGTACAAGTACCAGGCTTCCTCCTGTTTACAGAACGTGGGGGGGGGGGGGGGGGGGGGGGGGTGCAGAGATCACTGGGAGAGGCAAGTAAAGCAATAACAACTCTTCACGGGCTGCAAGCAGTTGTGGTTTATTAACTGTACTCTGATCCACAAATACTGCCCAGTACACTCTCTCTGAAAGCTACGGAGGTTATATTTGTGATGAGTTCTACACATTGTAATTAATTAAAGTGAAATTTTGGGAATCCTGTTAACAATTAAAATAAAATGAGGCTTAATGTACTTAAGCAAATAATTGAACAGTCACAATTTACTCATATGTTAATAAACGGGTCTTTGTACAATTAATTTTAATCCCTTTGATTAGAGTAAACCTAGATTTCATCTCACTAACTGCATAATTTTATACAAATTAGTTGCCTTTTTACTGACACAATAGAATGTATTGTAGAAGGGAGAGAACACAGCCAACTCGCATGTTGGTGAAATTTGCACTTAAGAGTCTTTATATTGCTTGGTGCGAGATGTCTTTTAGTTTGTATGCTACTTTTTTTCTTAATTTCTCCCAGCACTTATTCTGTTTTTTTTGATATATTGGAAAAGGTGAATTCATTCAACATTAAAAGAAAGCTATTTGTACAATGTTATCAGTAGATTTTTTTAAATTATTAAATTGGTGCTAAGTTATTAACCTGCTAGTTGGGTTAAAGAGCATCGAATCATTTTTAAAATGCAATTGAATCTAAGCTTTCATTAGTAAAATAGAATACATCCAACATATACTTGTATTTAAAAAAAAATCCGGAAATTCATCTGAGTTATTGAAGGATCGTGCTGTTTTGGAAACAGTTCACGATAAATATCTTGCATATATTACACAGCCTGCAGAACTATTTAGCCACAGAGCAGAGGGACAGAGCTTTGGTGTAGAGCTACAGCAGGGCACTGGACATCCATGTTCAGAGAGAACTGGAATGAAGTGTGAGCAAAACAATGGATCTTCAATCGCTGGGCTATAATCAAGCTGAAAAGATAACACGCCCTTTGTACAACTTGTCTGATGTTCATTCAACTAATTCTTGGGGTGGGAGGAACTGTTGCCATAGTTGCTGTGGAAGTTTATGGCTCAGTATTTAATATTTGTCATTAGTGTAATCCTAGAAATGGAAATAGCAGTATTGAGGAAAGAAAGAGTAAGAGGTGGACCAGATTAAGACGAGAAAAAGGGGACATTTGATGCTAAGTCATTGACATTTCCAATTTTACCAAGAGAGGTAGAAACTGCACCAACATTTATCAGTGAATTGGAAAATAAGGTGAAATTGGATGCTTGAGAAGATTGGGAACCCAGAATAAAACAGAAAATAAAAACAGGGAAGGTGCTACATGTGGAGAGAATGCCTCTACAAATTAGAGGTTGTTTTGATAAACAGCGAAGCATCATCATCCCTAAATTTAGTATCAAAGTGTTAGACCTGAGTGAACGGATTGCTGCACTCAGGCTGGGGCAAATGTGATAAATTCATGCAGAACTGGAAATTATTGAGGTCTGGGTGTGTTTAAAACAAAAGCCTTTGGGACTTAGCTTTTTTAAATTTAAAAATTAAAAAAAAATTAAATTTAAATTTAATATTACAAAGGGGAAGGTTAGAGGGATAATATAAAGACAGCAATGAATGAGATTGGCAGGAAAGATCACATCAGAAGAGTGAAGAGTTTAAATTTGGTATATTAGGATATTTAAAGGATGAGATAGGAAACACCTAAATTTCATATTTAACATCTGATTATTTTAATTGACATCCACCTGTGACTGAGACTGTAAAAGCAAATATTTGTCAGGTACATTACTCACCACAGGGTGGGTAGAGTAGATATTCTTGACAGGTGGAACCAGTATTAGATTATACTTAAGTTCCCAACTGTGTTCTTCCAGGTATAAACCTACATGGCTAACAACAATTGTGTGAAGCCCATGGACTTTTGCAGAACTAATTGAAAATGCTTCCTTTCCTTCTCAAGGTGTTTGTGATTAACCAATTATGTATTTGCTGTTAGAGCAGTTTTCTTTCGAGGTAGAGCACAGTTGTTTTCAAAAGTCACTTACAAGACAAGTATTGGTTGGTTTGTCACACCCATATGAGGAATGAAACATTGTTTGGTATTAGAATAATTTGATCAAAATCTCTGGGATTTAGCTGTCTTGGGGGATGAAGGGATAATTTCCTCTTTTTTTATTGATTGAGAATTTATTTCAATCCAGAGCAATATGAAAGATATCCACATAATAATGTACTACACTTCATAAATTATAGAAGCTGTCATCTCTTTAATGAATTGTAATTACCCTCAGTGCAGTATTAATGCAAATTAGGCTAATTGGGATGTCATTGGCTCTGCATTGTTTATTCTCTCACTGCACCTGGAAGTAAAATACTTGTATTCTAAATGTTATTTATTTCCAATCTGATTTTTTGTTCTTTAATGCTTCTCAAATTGTTTGAGCTGCTATCCGTCCATCCTGTCTTTTTACTGTCTGGCCATCTGAAAAATCCATGATGATCCAATAGTTAAAATCAATAGGCCAGTTCAGATTTAAAGGCATTATTTTGTCCTGTAAACTCCTATTGATATTTAAGGCTATTTAGTATAAACAAACACCTGTATTCAAATTCATACCTGAAGAAAACTCTTGTTTTGAGGCTTCCATTCATTATCTCAGACTGCAAGCATTTTGTCTGCTGTCGCAAAATACCTTGTATGTGTGTATAGATAATGGTGGTGGAAATACTGTACAGGTAGGTCGTGAGCATATAGTCTATTAATTACCTTGGCTTATTAAACAATGTTGATATGATTCTTTGAAGATGGTGTTAAGATTGATGCAGGTCTTTATTGGGGCTTAAAGGCAAGTCAGTCAAAACCTGGTTGGATAGGGACCTGACTGTAAATTTAAGCTGCACATAGAAGGCTAAATGTGGCAAGTGATGAGAATTCATCAGCCATTATCCATTGATCTTCTTAAAATATGCCAAGTCTTTGTTCTACGTGATTATTGAGCAGTGTTTAAGTTCTAATGTATACCTGAGAAATGGCTGCTATCAATTTTGGATAGCTAAAATTTTTGTTCTAAGTCATCTTAAAGCTGTCAGTGAGCAGTAATAGATTCCTCTACAAGTAAAATGTGGTGCTTTTCTACGACGTGTCTCTTTAGAGTTTTCAGAATTATTTTTTCCCTCAAAGGCTATAGCAAGATTTGAACTGATATATTCCTTGTTAACAGTATATTCTTTTCTTTGTACAATAGATTATTTTAACCTTGACTTGAATTGGCTGGCATGGTAGTGTAGGGGCTGGCATAGTAGTGTAGCGGTTAGTGTAATGCTATTACAGCGCCAGCGACCCGGGTTCAATTCCAGCCACTGTCTGTAAGGAGCTTGTACATTCTTCCTGTGACTGCGTGGGCTTCCTCCAGGTGCTCCCAGTTTCCTCCCACATTTCACAGACGTACGAGTTAGGAAGTTGTGGGCATGCTATGTTAGTGCCGGAAGCATGGCGACACTTGCAGGCTGCCCTCAGAACACTCGATGCAAAAGATGCATTTCACTGTGTGTTTTGATGTACATGTGACTAATAAAGAGATCTTATCTTAATTACATTTCTATTTATTACATGTTTTGTTTTGGCTTTTCCTCATCACTTAAATTTATTTTTACTCAAATGGCCTGACCATTATATTTTGAAAAAGATGTGGAAGTTGTAAAGGGATAGTCTTGGGATCCGAGTCAATAGCTCCCTGAAAGTGGCTACGCAGATTGATAGGGTGTTAAAGAAGGCCTATGGCAAGCTTGCCTTTATTAGTAGAGGCACTGAGTTCAAGAGTCAGGAAGTTATGTTACAGCTTCATTAAAACTCTAGTTAGGCCACCTCTAGAGTATTGCATTCAATACTGGTCACCCCATTATAGGAAGGATATGGAAGCTTTGGAGAGGGTGCAGAAGTGGTTTACCAAGATGCTGCCTGGATTAGAGGACATGTGCTGTAAGGAGAGAGGCTGGACAAAACTAGGGTTGTTTTCTCTGGAGCAACAGAGGCTCAGGGGAGACCTGATAGAGGTTTATAAGATTATGAGAGGCATGGATAGAGTAGACTGCCGGTATTTTTTCTTCACGGTTGAAATGCCTAATACCAGAGGGCGTGCATTTAAGGTGAGAAGGGGTAAGTTCAGAGGAGATGTGTGGGGCATGATCTTTACACAGAGTGGTGGGTGCCTGGAATGCGCTGCCAGGGGGTGGTGGTGGAGGCAGATATGATAGAGGCGTTTAAGAGGCTCTTAGGTAGGCACGTGAACGTGTAGGAAATGGAAGGATGTGGACATTGAGTCGGCAGAAGGGATTTGTTTAGCTGGGCATTTGATTACTAATTTAAATAGTTCGGCACAACATTGTGGGCCGAAGGGCCTGTTCCTGTGCTGTACTGTTCTATGTGCATAGCGTGTTCTTCACTTAAACTAGTGATGGTAGTAATCTTGTACCACTGTACCTCTGTCATTCTTTTGTTGATTAAGATTGCTACAGGACTATAGATGTTTGTTAAATGTACAATAATGTTGTACATGCCACCCCAATATTCCAGATTTTACATTTATCATTGAATTTGTGTGAAAAGCAATGAGATTAAAAGTGCAGACTTAGTATTTGACATAAAGTGGATTGATTTTCAAAAAGACTAAGGTTGAAATCAATGCATTTTCACTCCTGACGATTCTGTTGCATTTTTATCATTCCTTTAGTAGCATTCATTGCTTATCAAGTAGAGGTTTCGATTGAAATCTATATTTCTGTTGATTTATTCTGTCATAATGCATTGACTTTATTGCATTTATATGGTTTCGTCAAACCTGGTAATAAATGATGTTCCTAGAATTGAAACACTTTCCCCAATTTGGTTGCCATCAACACTGACATAAAATTAGTATTTCTAGCAAAATTTAATTAAGTGTAATAACTAAAAGCTAGAAGCCATGGATGAATGAAAAGCTATTCTTGTTCGGAATGATTAAGCAATAATCTTCCTTTGGCCTGGAGCACATGAAGCTCTGGAGTATTTTTCACTTTGGCTCAATGCCAAGACAAAGCCAAGGTAATGAACAGATGTTCATGTTAATTCGACAAAATATTATACAATTTATTATTGCTATTACTTTATATTTTTTTTAAAAAGGAAACGTGTAAAGGAATGGCACTGTAAACAAATAAAATCTTTGTGTAGAAGCTAAACTGCATAACTTTGCTTTTCCTCATTTATGTACCTAGAATTGATTTTATTTTAAATTCCAGAGTAAAACACAACAAAGACTATTTCTGGGTCAATTCAACTCACAGCAGAAGGTTGATTGAGCACCAACTTGACAAAGCACAATTGACCAATTTGACAATGTAATAGTGCACGGTAGCAAAATGGGCAATATTAGTTGGAATTGGTCAGGAGCAAACGACCTAAGCGTATATCTCCAGTTAGAATTGGAGCAAGGAAAATTGGTAAAAAGTCAAAATTGAAGTCTTTTATCTGGAATCTGTAACAAGATAGATGAATCAACAGCACAAATAAACATTAAATCTGTATGAGCTAATAACCACCACAGAAACAAGGACACTATAGATTCAGTTTCCAAATATTATTTCCCAGCAATTTTGAAGGACAGGTGTAGGGTGATTAATGAGTGAAATTAAATTAGCATTAATTTAAAAAGTAGAATTGGAGATATTAATTGGACTGAAAACTGATAAATCCCTGGGACTAAGTGATCTACCTCTCAAGGTGGTGATTGTGAATGTCATCTTCCAAAACTCCATAGATCTTGGGATGATTCCAACAGATTGAAAGGTTGCAAGTCCATTATTGAAATAAGGAAAACGTTGGGAAATGGGGAATTATCGACCAATTGGCCTGATGTCAGTAATGGGAAATTGCTGGAAGTTAGAAATTAGTAGCAGGGCACTTTGAATCTGACAATTCTGTTATTTTCTATGAGAAGTCATTTTTGAAATGTCTGTTAGTTTCTTGAAGTTCTGACTCACAAAATAGATAAGGGGAAACCAGTGGATTTGGACTTTCAGAAGGCCTGTGATAACTTGAGGCACGAGTGAATCTGTACAACAGCCTATGCCTCAATTTACCAACACTCAACATTGTCTGACCCCAGTATTCTTTTTGTAACAGATTCCACTGCTAAACCTTAGCTCTCCATTACTACTGAACCATAATTTTTCTTGAGTTTTTAAATTAAAAATAAATTAATGTGAAAATATTCCAATTATGTTGTCTATGCAGTGGACAGTCTTGCTTGCTGGATCATTTATTTACATGGCTAACAAGAATGGTAACATAGCCACCAATGCAACAAATTTAATCTTTGCTGGGCATAGAAGATGAAACTTTTTCTACCTGGGAATATACATTAAATGCAGAGTATTGAGTGGTTTGAAGGAACATCAGAACCTAGGAGTGGGCGCTGACAAATCCTTAATGGTAGCAGGATGGGTAAATGAGGTAGCTAATAAAAGGTACATGGAATGCTTTCCTTTTTTAATTGGCAGAGATAAGAGCAGGGAGATTGTGCTAGAAACTGTATGCATACTAATTAGGCCACAAACTAAGAATTGTACACAGTTCTGCTCGGGTTACAGGAAAGATATGATTTCACTTGAGAGGATTGGATTAGCTAGCGTAGTTTTCTTTGGAACAGAGGAGGCTGAGTGGGGACATAATTAAGGTGTGTAAAACTGAGGGATCCAGACAAAATAAATAGGAAGGACCTGTTTCCCTTGGCAGAGTGGTCCAAAAAACTGGGGACATCGATTTAAAGTAATTAGGAAAAAGATTAGAGGGGAGATGAGGAAGGTTTTTTTCCCCACACCTGGAGACTGATAGAGGCAGAAACCCTCATCACATTTAGCGGTATATGTGAAGAGCTTGTCTTGCAGGGCTGCTGCTGTGGTACAGATATGCCCAACTCGATGGCCTCCTATGCCATAAATTTTCTACGATTCTTCTTCTAGCTAATTTCAAACAATTTGCTGCATAAAGATATATAACATATTAGCATTTCGTTAATGTATTGGTTTATTATTGTCACTTGTACTGAAGTACAGTGAAAAACGTGTCTTGCATACCGATCGTACAGATCAATTCATTACACAGTGCAGTTACATTGGGTTAGTACAGAGTGCATTGATGTAGTACAGGTAAAAACAATAACAGTACAGAGAAAGTGCAGTGCAATAAGGTGTAAGGTCACAACAAGGTGGATCGTGAGGTCAGAGTCCATCTTATCGTATAAGGGAACCGTTCAATAGTCTTATCGCAGTGGGATAGAAGCTGTCCTTAAGTCTGATGGTACGTGCCCTCAGGATCCTTTATCTTCTACCATGGAAGAGGTGAGAAGAGAGAATGACCCGGGTGGGTGGGGTCTTTGATTATGCCAGCTGCTTCAAGATAGCGAGAGGTAAAGACGGAGTCCAAGATAATGTACATATAAGGCCCACCATTACATAAATGTTACAGCACTTGCTCTGCTGTTCATTATTCAAACTTTGCAGGAAACGCCAACGTGCTCTCGTTCAACTGCAGAGTGATGCAGCAGGTGGTTCTGCTGCCCTGACAGTTCCAGTGACCCAGGTTGGATCCTCAGGTCTATGATTGTCTGTGGATGTACTCCCTGTGATCATGTGATTTCCCCCGTGTGTTTCAGATTCCTCCCATGTTCCAATGATCTGCTGGTTGATGGTTAATTTGCTACTGTTGCATCCTCCTGATGTAGTTGGATGGTAGGAGAACTAGGGGAGAGTGAAGAGCATTTAAGAGAGAAGAGGTCACAGAAAAATTAAGTGGATGAATGGGATTCCTGGGATTCTTCGGAGAGCCAGCCTGGAACCAGTGTGTTGAATAGCCTCGTACTATGTCTTAAGGATAGAGAAAGTAATATGGAATATATGAGAACTTGAATATTTTGCCTCGCCCAATTCCTTCAATGCTTGTCCTTAAACTTTTTCATTGGTTAAAATGTCAGCAGAAAATTACAATTAAAAACCTATTTTACCAACTGCTTATATTGAAAGTAAACTTGTATTATTGAGGTGCAAACAAGGACTTTCAAACACTCTATGATACAGATATCGCAGCTGAGAGATTTGACTGTGTAGGTAAAAAGCAACAGAATTGTACTGATTTTTAGAATGTACAGAAAATTGTTTTTACTGAATCATAAAATCAGTAAAATTGTTATTTGGAAGCTGAATAGTTCTTTGTTTGCGAACAGATGTCCTAAACTCCATTGATGAAGGAACACACAAATCTTTTTTCCTCTGAGATGTTTATTTTTCCTGTTAACATTTATAATTGAGCTTCGGACAATGCAGCACAGTCTGATGCCTGGCAAGTTCACACTATCAGCAAAAACTAAGGAACTCTCATAGCAATCCATGTGGAAGTAGCATGACAAGGTGTATATGGTCCCATTGAACAGTAGAACCCTCATGATGCCTTTGTGATCATGACCTTCAGTGAACTGAAATAAAGTGCATGTCCTCACTTCCCAGTGCAAGAGGGATAAAACAATTACATGTCTGTAAGCAGGCTGCCTCTTGAGTCCAGATGAAGGGTCTCAACCTGAAAATTTGACTGTCCATTTCCCTCCACAGATGCTGCCTGACCCGCTGAGTTCCTCCAGTTGTTTTTTAGTCCATCTTTCAGCATTTGTTGTCTCTTGTGTCTGCCTCTTGTGTTTGTTGTTTGGTTACCTTTGTTGCCGAGCCATGGTAGAGGAGGTCTAAATGTTGGGGTTGTAGGGAGAGGGAAACATTGCTGATAACTCTCTGATATTTAGGGAACTGTACTCCAACATGAAGTCAGAGGCCTCGAGGGAAAAGAATTGAGACTGAAAAAGACAATGCAACCTGAGTTATTCCTTGGTAAAGCAGGGATATTTGGTTGACAAATGAACTTTACTGACCTCTTTAGCTCATTGTTTATCTGTAGTATTTAAAATAAAACTTAATTACTAATTGAGAAAGCACTCTCAGCACAGAATGCTGTATGCAACCTAACTCTATATGTTTCTTCTCTGCATCAGTGACCATATGGCTCAATCTCCATAAGTTTTTAATATTTCCCCTTTTTCCAAATTGTTTGTCCAGGTTTAGAGGTGAGCTGTGAGCAAATGATGCCAGCATTATTATATTTACGGTTGTCCCAAGATGCTGTGGTCTTTTGTACTGGAGAATAGCACACCTACTAAAGGGATCTCGGACTCATTGTAACTAGTCTCCTGAGCCTGTCAAACGGCAAAATCCTAACCGTGGCACGTTTACTAAATCTGGAACTATAAGTTAGAATAGTTATGCTACATTACCAAGTTATGTTAATGAGTCATGAAGGCATGGGCAGGCACAGTAGTGTAGCAGTTAGCGTAACGCTATTACAGTGCCAGCGAACCGGGTTCAATTCCAGCCGCTGTCTGTAAGGAGTTTGTACGTTCTCTCCATGTCTGCGTGGGTTTCCTCCGGGTGCTCCGGTTTCCTCCCACATTCCAAAGACGTATGGGTTAGGAAGTTGTGGGCATGCTATGTTGACGACGGAAGTGTGGCAACACCTGTAGCCTTCCCCAGAACATTCTCCACAAAGGTGCATTTCACTGTGTGTTTCAATGTACATGTGACTAATAAAGATACCTACCTACCTACCTACCTACCTACCTACCTACCTGAAGAGGCAGCACATAGAAGGATATCAGAATCAGGTTTATTATCATTGAGTTGTATGTTGTGAAATTTATTATTTTGTGGCAGCAGTACAGTGCAAAAATGATAGTGTAGCGGTTAGCGTAACCCTATTACAGCGCCAGCGACCCGGGTTCAATTCTAGCCGCTGTCTGTAAGGAGTTTGTACGTTCTCCCCGTGTTTGTGTGGGTTTCCTCCGGGTGCTCTGGTTTCCTCCCACGTTCCAAAGACGTACGGGTTAGGAAGTTGTGGGCATGCTATGTTGGCGCCGGAAGAGTGGTGACACTTGCGGGCTGCCCCCAGAACACTCTCAGACTGTGGTTGTTAACGCAAAAAGACGAATTTCACTGTGTGTTTCGATATACATGTGACTAATAAATAAATATTATTATAATATAAAAGTTATGAAAAATTACAAAATAAATAGTGCAGAGTAAAGGAATAACAAGGTAGTGTTCATGGGTTCATGGACCGTTCAGAAATCTGATAGCGGAGGGGAAGAAGCTGTTCCTGAAACATTGAGTGTGGGTCTTCAGGCTCCTGTACCTCATCCCCATACAGGATACAGAACTCATGCAGGCAAATGGGATGTGTGTAGGTGGACACGGATAGGGGCCATTTTGACCCTGCAATGCATGTTCATGTACAGAAATTGAGGAAAAAAGATGGCAAGAAATAGAGAATGAAGACAAAACAACTACAACGGCATACATATAGTGCATTTAAAAATCCACCAACTTGCACGGACAAGCCCCAATTCCTCGTGTTTTCTGGATATCAATCAAGCGATCTCTACTCTTCAATCCATGCCAATTGTTTGAATACTGTATTACGATGCGTCCACTATAAAAAAAAAGAGCAATACTCTGGAAGAGTAGTACAGCTCCATCAGTAATTCTTCATTTCTGCATTTAACTGTACATGGGTCGTCGTCATAAGCTGCTGTGTCATTTACACTAATGATGCTGACTTCAGTTAGCCCTTTGATTCCTTTCACCACAAATGCAGATCAATCATCTAATCATTTTATATTTAAAATAAAAAAAACTTGCCTATATTTTACAATTGATTGTAATACAGATTTACTCATTCTAATTATCTCTTTTTCAAAGGGATTTTTCTCAGACATTCCTCAATTAATTTTCAATAATTCAAGTCAGTGAAGTTTTATGGTTGGTAACAATAACCTATCAGTTCACTCTACCAATACCACCCATTTTCAAAATACAGAGGAATGTTTGAAGTAGAGCGGTTGATTATTTTTGATATGCTGTTGCTGGACAACTGCAGACATTAGTGCTGAATACCATTCTGTGCCAGAAATCTCAATTACTCTGATTTTCTCATTTTGAAGCAGCACAAACCACAGTTGTTTCTGAAATGCAAAGCCTTATCGGTAAGAAAGTAGGTGGGAATTTAAAGACATCGTTTTGTTTTCTGTGAGAAACTATCAAGTCCAATTAAGCTTGTGTAAAATCTGAACATTACCTGCAAAATTTATCTTGGGATTGTGCCTAGATCTTACCTTAGTATGAAGTAATGGTTTGGGAACTATTGATGTACTTAACAACTCTGGTATTTTGGTCATTTTTGGACTTCAGAAGAATCTGATGGTTGTGCAGTCTTCGTGTTTCATGTTTAATGATCCTCAATATCCATCCATGGACTACTTAACACTGAAGGAAGTCATAATTTGGATTCAGAAATTTGGAAATGAAGGATGTCAAATAAAATCTGATTCAGAATTTGGTTTTATTACCATGTTTATCCCAGTATTAGTACCAATCTTATCAATATATTTAGACCAATATGTTCTAGAAAAGACGATTAGACATGACACAAGTTATATCCATAGGAAATTTTCTATTTACCCTTCCTATATCCATTATTGTTCTGAATATTTAGACTTGGGAGAAAACACCACAGAACAATTGACAGCAACAATTGTTTGATTTTATACAAAATCTTCTCTTAGTGTCAAATTTTGTAAATTAAATTTTAATGATTTCATACCACCATGTATTAACATGTAAAACTGCATGTTTAAACTGGGAGATGATTTAAAAGGTATTGTAGAGCTTTGTTAATCCTCTAATATGGTGTTTTATAAGAGATTAATTTCCCAAGGATATCAGAAAGGATTTGCATATAGTAAGATTACCTTGAGTGGATCTTTTTTTATGCACTTTAATCTCTTGCTTTGGTTAGAAGACCTTACAACTCCTGGGCCTGATTTGCTGTGTAATTGGATGCAGTGTCTGACCAGTGCTGTCTGAGCTAGTTTCTTTAATGTGGTACCATGCAGAACGGATCAGCTCTTTGAAATCTGCCGTGGTCTAAGGGTGCAGAGCTACCACCCCCTGCCTAAAGTTTCTTCAACGTCTGTCTGGAAACCGTTGCCAAGGTTTTGCAGGGTTCATGAATGTGAGCTTTTGTCTGCAGCACACGTCTGCCTTGAGTGTTCACACAGACCTTTAGCAAAGGCTCTTTCAGATGCAGAAGCCCCTTCCATCACACAAGACAGCCCATTCAAGTCACATGCCTGAGGTCTCGGCAGAATGGAGTGCAGCTGCTGCCACTTTGGTTACTAACATTAGCGGCTGCTTGGCAAACTTGAGGACGTTTTAAAAACTTCACTGCTCAGAGGATAGAGAACGTTGTTGGGACCCTAACACCATGCCATCTCAGAAACTCTGGTTGGAGAGTGAACAGACACATCCCTCTATTGCACACAAAACTAAAAAGGACAAGAGACATCAAGAGCTACTGGCTGTAGGATTAGGGATGAAAATGGGTAGAAAGAATACAGTGTTGTGGCAACCTCTGAAACTTTTTGCCTATTCACAGATCACCTCACTTGTCAGAAGAGCTGCCTTGAAACAAAGTGAGAACAACTTCAATTATGAGAAAGCTCACAATTTTAAGGTAAGGTTGTTTTTATTTATATCGGTTTTGGTTTTTAAAATGCTGAATGCAGTGACAGCTGGCATTTAAAATTAGCAAACGCCCCGTGCTGGACTTTATTGCTGCTAATGTATGTCCTGATTAGAAGTTGTGCAAAATTGCTATCAATGCAATAGCAGTGTTTTATAAAACAATAAGGGAGACAACTGTACTTCGAAGCAAGGCATATTTGGTATTTTAAACATGTTTATGCTTAAAACTTTAAATATGTTTCTTTATTTTATTTCAGATTGAGCACCAGTTTTCATGTTTGCTTCCTTTTTTTAAAAAAAAAGGTCTTTAATTGTATTTAATTAAAAATGGTTTGAAAGTGAAACTTCATATGATCAAGAATGTTTCTGTAACAAAGGTGTAAAGCAATGGTACATACGCTAGCATGTGGTGGAAGTTTGCACAACCACAGCAGCTGCCACCTCTTACTGCTCACTTCTATAGATAATGGACTTTCTCAGAGCTGTGTGATAACGAAACTGGAAATTCAAGTAGGCAAGGAACTTTGGACTACAGTTTATTTTTAGCACACCTTGGCGCTCATTTGGTGCTTCAAAGTATCATGCTGTTTTACTGTTCTTTTAAAACAATCAACTAAATTGTAAAGTTTATCTTGTAACCAATCACATTTCCAGTTGGCAGTTCATGATTAGTCATTCTTGGAAGTAACATGAATTGTGAAACATATTCAAACTGTAATATTCTGCAAAATCACAAAAGGGATGGCCAATTGACCTATTCGGTCTGCACTGACCTTTAATGCTGCACAGCTAATTAGACCTGCAGTCTTGCACCAAAGATATCAGTGTGGAATAAAACTATTATTCACTCAGTCTCCTTGGATAGTAAGTAATGGGCATTCCTTGAATGTAAATTTTAAATGGGAATTGTTCTTGAATTGTGGATATCAAATTCTTTATACTTGATTTAGCTCATCTCTCGTGATCGCTAATTTGCTAATTTGTCATTGCAATGGTTTTGCATCCATGTAAGCATTTAATATGGCAATGAGAAGAGCTGGCATTGTGATTGGAGAATAAAAAAAATCCTTGGTAGATTCTTTGAAAAACAATTGCTCTGGTTCTTTGAGTGATTAATTATAATGAATCCGGCATGACTGTCCTCTTGTATGTGCAATTATGATGCATATGTAAAATCTAGCTTTTGGTTTTGCTCACATTATGTACACCACCAAAATTTTGAATTTTTTTGAATTGTTCAATCAATGCTAAACCTGTCTTGGTAAAGAATCAAAATATTTCACTCTTGCCGTGCTGTTTGTAAAGTATAGAAATATTGTGACTTGGTCTATATTTTTTTAGCAGTCACAGTGGCAATGGAGCCTTGAAACGAAATAACATACCCTGTATAATCCTGACGCAGTGTTTCGAGTCAAAGCTTCAACAGTTCCTTTCCCCAACAAATGTTGCTTGACCCGCTGAGTTCCTCCAGCAGATTGTTTGTTGCTCCAGATTCCAGCGTCTGCAGTCACATGTGTCTAAAATTAAGTATTGTTGTTTTACAGAGAACTTTGGAAATGAATGTTGAATTCCTGCCTTTAAGTATAATTAATCAAAAATTATCTGAAAATATGTCTTCATATCTTCCTTGCAGCCTGTTACTCTGACTTTATTACATTGTTGATAATTTGATAACCTCGAGCTCAGCACAGATAAAAAAGGAACTTTGCTTCCTTGAAGCTTTATCTCCATAAACCTTAATGCCCGCAATTTATGCCGTTTATCGGTGTGTTGTGCAACATGCCTGCTGCATTTAATGACGTTCTCTTGTTACCTGTGATAGTGTCAATTAATATTTTCAGAACATTAATGGAATTTTGTAGATCATTAATGTTTTGCTATTAATACTAAAATAAACATTTTCACACCATGCTATATTTTAAAATAATTGCAGTTAATAATGAGCATGGTATATTTATTCCGATAAAGACGTATCCTGCCTTGCTGAATGGTTTCTGCTTCAAAGTTTAAGGTCATAAATGAAGCTACAAATGTAAAATATTATGCAGCAAGATTCAATGATACAGTAGACCCAGTTAAAATTTATCATCCTTTTTAGGTTTTGGTGACCATTCTAACAGAGAAAAATTTTCCAACTCTTTCCTTAATCATTTCTGTTCTTCACTTCTGAAGAAATTAAGTAGGATTAGACGCTGCAAAGCTTTAAAAGGCTGTTTGTTATGGCCCAGAATTTGCTGCCACCAGTAGGGCATGCAAGTTCACCACTGACCCATCCATGCACTTTTGTGGATCGCTGGGGTCCACTTACTCCCAAGTGCCACCCTAATCTTAAATGATGGAAGTCCTGCTTTGTGGCAGGGCCTTGGGTGCCATAGTTCTGCCTTGTAAATAACGGCATGTCCAGAAGAAGCCCTTCTTATTAAACTGCTAAAAATATCTGAGTGCTGGCTAAGTAAGTCTAGGCCCATCCCCATCTTGGTCATGTCTTAAACCTGTCAGGGGTTCCGAATAATCTTTTTAAAAAGCCATTATAAATCTATGAAACAATGATTCTAAAAAATATATTGATTAATTAAAATACAAAAGAACTTTAGCTTTTAAATAGGAACGTTTAAGTAAAATCAAAATTAAAAGTGTAAGTTCCTCTCCATTGATGCAACAGGATTTGCTGTTCTTGGACCAGATCTAACCTGGTGCAGGTTCAGGTGCAGATCTCCCAGCATAAGTTCTGGGGAAACTCCAGCAAGTGGTTGGTGCATGGAATGCGCTGCCTGGGGTGGTGGTGGAGGCTGATACATTGGTCAATTTCAAGAGACTGTTAGATAAGCATATGGAGGAATTTAAAATAGGGGGATATGTGGAAGGAAGGGGTTAGATAGTCTTAGGCGTGGTTTAAAGGTCGGCACAACATGGTGGGCTGAAGGGCCTGCATTGTGCTGTATTGTTCTATGGTTCTAGGGTAAGTCAAGTCCAATGCTGGAATGCAGTAAAGGAATTAAAAATGAATCACAGCCAACAGGTTTACACTGCAGTGCTTTAGTGGGAAAGCTGAGGTTTCAGGACCTGCATGGAAAAATGATGGTAGTTCAACATGGAACTGCTGGCATTTCCCAGCATGTTCTGCCCTATTAAAACAAGCATGAAACCAGACTGTATATCAGGAAAAGATTAGCAAAGGTAAAGTGAGTCCACTAGAGACTGATATAGGAAAAATTATATCGGGAATAAAGAAATCAAAGTCAAGTTTATTGTCATGTGCACAAGTACATGTGTGCACAGGTGCAGTGAAAAACTTACTTGCAGCAGTATCACAGGCACTGAGCATAAAGTAGCATTCACAAGAAAGACATAAATTAAACAAATTGTACATAATTTTACAAGAAAGAACACAATTAGAACAAAAAAAAGGGCAGCAAAATAAAATATATTTGGGTCTGCCTTTACGGAAGGCTCAGAAAATGGAAACAGTAGAGAGACACTGGTCCTGGAAAGGAGGAGAAGAAAGACACAGGTTACAATGTGCGCTATTTTAGTTAGGAGGGGTTGTGTTCCTGGAAAACGTGCCGTATCGTGATTTTCCATAACGTGAAGTCACATTATCTGCACAGGTGTCAAGAAACAAATTGAAATTAAATTTTGTGTTGATTTATGTTTTTTTTCATCCATGGGAGTGAATTTTATTGTGTGTCTCAAATTTCTTGGGCAGTGATTTGTGAATTCTGAAGGGTGAATTTCCATAACCTGAATGTCTATAACATGGGGGTCGCTTGTATTAATGATAGATTTCATAAAAATTAAAGAAATTAATGGAGTGAAAAGCCCAATCATTCCCCAGCATCCTAAGGTTCTGTTGGAGATGCAGTAGTGAGAGTGGCCATCTTCTAAAGTTCCATGGATTCTAAACTCTAGAATAGTTTAGTGGGGTAGCTGCAAAGATCATTGCTGAGACTCGGCTGTCCAGAATCTATGTCAATCATTTGGATGAGGGGATCGAGAATGATATTATACAAGTTTACTTATGTTACTATGCTGGGTGGTGGTGGGGGTAGTAAGGATGATGCAAAGGGGCTTCAAGGGGGATATGGACAGCCTAAGTGAATGGGTGAAGACATGGCAGATACAATGTGAATGGAAAAAATTATTGTCATCCTCTTTGATAAGAAAAGCGGGCATTTTTATTTTAAATGAAAAGGGGGTTGTGTTCAGAGGGACCTTACACGTGAATCACTGAAAGTTAATGTGCACTTCAGATAGCAAATCGGAAGGTATTACAATATGTTGCCATTTACTGCAAGAGAACTTGCATATAAGATTAAAGATGTCCTACTCCAATTGCGTTGGGCCTGAGATTGCACCTTGAATTTGCGTACAGATCACCTCTCCATTCCTAAGGAAAAATAAATTTGGAATCATGGGAATGCGAAGAAGTTTCTCCAGTTTAAATCCTGGGATGGGTGAGTTTCTCCTGTGAGGAGAGATTAAGCAGGCTGGGTCCTTAACTCGAAGCTAAGAACGACAGCCTGCTGAACTACCACAGCATTTAGAAGAATGAGGAACATACAAAGTTCTTACAAGGCTTGAGAGGGTAGATGAAGACATGATGTTTCCCATGGCAGGAATGTCAAGAATCAGTGACACGCCATCAAAATAAGGCGAAGGCCATTCAAGAGTGGAAATTTCTTCCCCCAGAGTTCTCTATCCAAGAGAACTGCAGAGGCTTAGTCACAGTCTATATTCAGGACAGAGATCAATAGGTTTTGAATACTAAGGGAATCCAAGCAAGGTCGGATTAGTGCAGGAAAGTGACACTGACGTTAAAGATCAGCCATGAATGGTAGAGCCGGTATGAGGGGCTGAATGGCCTATTTTCGCCTCTATTTCTTATGAATATAGTTCTAAGCGAGTGCAGCATTGTCAAAGATTGATGGCAAATTTTGTGTGTTAGTATTCAAAATGATCATGGAAATTTTCCTTTTCATGTCGCTCGCTCACTTTCTCTCTTCCCCCCCCTCATCGATTCTCTCTCCATTCTGTCCCTACCTCCACCTCCCTCTGTCTCCTTCCCCCCACCACCTCCACCTCTCTCTGTCTCCTTCTCCCCCCCCCCACCCACCACCACCACCTCCTTTCAAATGCTCCCCTCCATACTCTCCCACCTCTCTCAGCCCCACCTCGCCTGCTCCACCTCCTGCCCCCTCCTCAGCTTGTGATATAAATTGGCATATCTTAGATATACTGAGGCAGCCACGTCATTCCTGGTGCCATCTATTAGATAAAATTTAAAACTAGGTCTTGTCTGCCTCTTGGAGCAGTTGCAAGAAAACCGCTGATGATAATCCATTGTTATTTATGGGACTTTGCTGTTCACAAATTAACTGCTGCAGTTAACGTCATAATTTCATATCAAATAATTAATTGTCTTTAAAGCACTTTGTGATGTCCTGAGGAAGTGAAAGTGCCTCATATAAATACATTTATTCTTTCAGTCATGAAACAGTTATGCATTTAGAGTTCATTTGTAGAATGTCCATAGTATGAAAATGTTTGTATTTTCAAAGGCCCACGAGGTTAGCCTTCATAGAGTTAAAATAGTAGCTTGATAAATGGTATTTTACAATGAATGCCCTGATTTTCAAAATTATTTAATTGACTTACCATGAATAGCTGCATCTCTCTCCTGTTACTGCCTGAACCCAAAAACAAAACCGGAAAAATATAAATGACAATGATCTTCTGTACAGATTCTTAACATAGTTAGCATTTAATGTAATTTAGTCAGTGAACATTATTGTTATCTTCCTGCTGAGTTTTTTGCTTCTGGCTCTGACCCGCTTTGACTGGTATAACAAGGGACAAGAGTAATTAATAAATATAGGATACAATTAGAAGCAGGACTAGGTTGTTCAACGCCTTCAACCAGCTCTACAGTTCAATAAAATCGTGACCTATCTGATTGTAAACTCAACGCCACATTAGCATGTACCCACAGTAACCTTTCACTCATTGCTTATCAAATATCAATCTACCTCTGCCTTAAAAATATTCAAAGACTCTGCTTCCACTGTCCTTTCATGAAGATGAACCTCCTGGGGGGGTGGGGGGGGGGTGGTGAAGTTGCCTTATCTCTAAAATGAGGGACTGCTTACTTTTTTTTAAAGTAGTGACCTCTAGTTCTAGATTCTCCCATATGAGGGGACATCCTCACTGCACCCACTCTGTCAAGACCCCTTAGGACCTTGCATGTTTCTACCAAGTCCCCTCTCTTCTAAACTCCAGTTGGGTGCAAGCGTAGCCTGTCCAACCTTTCCTCATAAGACAGCTCACCCTTTCCTCAGAAGACAACCTGCCCATTCCAGACATCAACTTTCTCCAAGTTGCTTCCAATGCATTTATATCCTTTAATAAAGAGTCCAGTACTATACACAGTACTCTGCATACAGTAAATACTACCCTATTTAACTGAAGCACAACTTCCCTGCTTTCGAATTCAATCTCCTTCACAATTACCCGTTCTGTTAGCCTTCTCAACTACTCGCTGTACCTGCATACTTACCTTCTGCGAGTCATGCACAAATACACCTAGTTCCCTCTGCATGTTACAACACTGCAATATTTCAACACTTAAACAATAATCCTTCTCAATTCCCCTGCAAGATGGACAATTTTGCCTTTTCCCACATTACTCCATTCGCCAAAAACTTTGCTGACTCACTTAACAATTTATATCCCTTATATAAATTGTTTAAGAATTTGGGACATTTGGTCCAATTACAGTATTTAAGAAATTAGAAGCAAAAAAGGCTTTTGTTCTTTTTACATCAAAATTACAAGCTTATTACAAAATTAATGTGGCCAGAATTTCCTCTTCATGTTAGGGTTAGGAAATTCACATGTTAGTGGGAGGAAATCTAGACAAAACAGCCATCAAACAACTGCTCAAGCCAAGGATTTTGCCACATTAGCTTTTCTTCTTCCTGAAGATCAGCCACCACATCCTCATAACTGACATGGAAATGACAGACATGGCAGTTTATCCCGCAGGAACAGAAGTGGCTTAGAGTTTCATGGTGTGTAAGAAAGAAATAGATAAACTTTTGATGCTAAAGATGAAATGTATTGTATTGGTTTATTATTGTCACTTGTACTGAGATACAGTGAAAAACTTGTCTTGCATACAAATCGTACAGGTCAATTCATTACATAGTGCAGTTACATTGAGTTAGTACAGAGTGCATTGAGGTAGTACAGATAAACACAATAACAGTACAGAGTAAAGTGTCACAGCTTCAGAGAAAGTGCAGTGCAATAAGGTGCAAGGTCACAACAAGGTAGATCGTGAGGTCAGAGTCCATCTCATTGTATAAGGGAACCGTTCAATAGCTATGCATGGTGACCATAATTACTCTCAAAATTTCTATTATTGGAAATCTAAAACAACAGAGCAACTCGGGAACATTCAGCACGTTAACCAACTTGAAGGATTAGACCTAAAGTATTAACATTTTTTCCTTACTTTACAGACTCTGGCTGACTTATTGAATAGTTACAACAGTTTATACTTGTGTTTCTGTGGGATAAACATACTGAGCCTAACACTGTACTGTTAATTCCAGTGTTTCCTTTAAGTGCTCGACATCACAACATTGCCCAGTCTCTGCATATCCTGGTACGTAAGTGAAAAACACGATGATGCTGGAGGAACTCAGCAGGCCAGGCAGCATCTGGTGACCGTTTTGCAGAACACCTGCTCTCTGTCCGTAACCACGATCTGCATCTCCACGTTGCCAGTCACTTCAACTCCCCCTCCCACACTATCTGTGATATGACAGTCTTCGGCCTCACCCACTGCCAGGAGAATTCCAATCGCAAACTGGAGGAACAGCACCTCATTTTCCGTCTTGGAACCTTGCAGCCTAACAGCATGGACATTGAATTCTCCCACTTTACGTAATCCCCCCCCCCCCCCCCCCCCATGCTTCTTCTCTTCTTCCCTTTCCTAGCCTCTTTTTTCCTACCTTTTTACTTCCTTTCTCTCCATACCTTTGACCCATCCCCCGGTGGATCTGCTCTCCCCTCCTCCCCTGCACCTGCCTATCACTGTCTCTTACCTGCATCTACCTATCACCACCTTGTGCCCACCCTGCCTCCCCTCTTTTGTCCACCTATCACTGCTCTGCTTCCCCCCCCCCCCACCCCCCATATATCGGGCTTCCCCTTTTCCTATCTTCAGTCCTGAAGAAGGGTCCTGACCCGAAATATTGACCGCCTGCTTTTCTCCACGGACGCTGCCTGACCTGCTGAGTTCCTCCAGCATCATCGTGTTTATCATCTAGATTCCAGCATCTGCAGTCCTTTGTTTCTCCTGGTACATAAATACTGATAAGAAATTAATGCAAATAAACAATTTAGCATTAAAGCATACAGAAATTTCATATTGATGTAAC
Organism: Pristis pectinata; assembly: GCF_009764475.1. NCBI lineage: Eukaryota > Metazoa > Chordata > Chondrichthyes > Rhinopristiformes > Pristidae > Pristis > Pristis pectinata. The sequence goes on from NC_067409.1 coordinate 109,100,640, forward strand.
GTTACAGGTACAAGCATAGCCCACTGTGACGTTGCCACTGTTTGCTTCTGTTAGACTCCAGATTTGCTACACCTCTTGCTTCCAATCCTTATTGCCTAACATCAGTTAGGCCACACATAATGCTCTGACTGGGCAGAGCATCAGCAGCCAACTGGGTCAGTTTGATACAGTTTTGATGGCTAATTTTTACACGGTTCAAAACAGGTGTAATACTGTACTGTAGTTATTGACATTATTGATTTTGACATTAGCCCTACACGGAAATTTTCTTTTTCCCAACTTCAGAAAACAGTGTATCGGGCAGCCAGTGGAATACTGATCATTCCCACCAATGTTGTATGGTTTTAACCCACTGTTCATATTATAGTTTTAGTTGGACAATTCCAAGGAGATCTCTCTCACTCGTAGGATCCCCACAGGAAGCAGGCTGAACAAAGTCTACAAAGCCACCATAGCATGGCGCCTTGCTCAGTTCTCAAGATGCATTCCCAGGAATGAGAATGCATATGAAAAGAGCACTAAAAGGGGTTTTGTGATGTTATGTATAGAGACGGATGAATTACTAACAGTGCACCAGGAACCTGATGCAAACTCCTGCCTTCCCTACTGCTGCACACTGCTGTGCCAGGAACCCAGTGAGAATCCAGCAATGTATCGAGACACAGCTTGGCTGCAGAGGCTGCCTGTGAAGCCAGGCCAAGGCAAGTGGTATGGCAGCTCGCTGCTGAGACGTGGGTCTCTGGGCTGTACCCTGACCAGCACAGTGAGTGTGGCCATTAGAGAGGGCTTGCAACACCTGCCCCATGTGTTGAAAGGCAGCTTGAATCCCGGAGTATCCTACACCGCCTCCTGTTGAATGCGATGGAGGTTGGGGTTTTATTTCCCTCTCTCTTTGCTTGGCCAGACACCCCTCCATAGCCCAGAGACTCCTTTCAGATTACAAGCTGAACAGTGGTCACTGGCCATTTTTAAAGCATTGTCAGATACGTAACTGTGAGTGTTTGGAGTGCAGAGCCAAAAACGTTGTGATGTATCAGCACTTTGTGAGATAGTGCTAGACGGAGTTCCAGTGTGTTGCTCTTTCTCGTCTGTTCATTTTTCAGGATGTGGGCTTCACTGTATGAATTAATCCTTCCCCTTTTTGTTTCCACTTTAGAAAGTGGTTGAACCGCATTCCTGACCCACAGCAGCCCTTCTAGTAAAGATGCTTCCTACATTGCCGAGGGGAGGGAGGTCTGCAGGTGCTGATGTCCCAGTGCACTTGTAGACCTCACTCCCCTTGGCAACGTAAGGAGCACCTTTAACAGAAGGTCCTTGGAGGGAGAGGTCAGGGGTTTTAGGTGATGCTTTCAGAGTAGCCTGGGCAGGTAACTCCAGTGCATTTTGTAGATAGTACACTGCAGCCAGGGGGAGAGGGTGGTGGCTGGGGTGTCAATCAGCCTTTGTTCCAAATTGTCTTGAGTGTCTTGAGTTGGTGCTTCACTCATCTAGGAAAGTATTCCATCACCATCCTGACGTGTCTTGTAGATGCTGGAAAGACATTAAGGTATGAGGAAGTGAGTCACCCCAATTTCCGACCTGCTTTTGCAGCCACAGTGTTTATGTGGCTGGTCCAGATGAGTATCTGGTCATTGGTTCCCCAATAATCACTTCCTCCAGTTGTTGATGGTGGGAAACTCACTGAAGGTAATGACATTGAATATCCTGGGAGGCTGGTTAAACTCTCTTATTGGAAACAGTCATTGCATTCCTTGGGAACTTCTTCCAATCTGGTGTACTACCCTCGGTATTCACAATGTGGTCTCCTCTACGTTGGAGAAACCAAACATAGATTGAGTGACCACTTTGCGGAGCACCTACATTCAGTCTGCAGGGTGTCCCTGAGCATCCTGTTGCCTGTCACTTTAATCCACCATCCACTCCCACTCTGATCTGCCAGTCTGTGGCCTTCTGCACTGTCACAATGAGGCCCAAGGCAAGCTTGAGGAACTGCCCCTTATCTTCCATCTGGGCACAATGCAGCCTTCCTAACTTGATATTGAATTCTACAACTTAAGATAACCTAATTCCTCCGTCTTCAACGTAAAACATTGACTCTTTCTCTTCTCACAGATGTGGCCTGACCTGATTTGTTTCCAGCATTTTCTGTTTTTATTTTAGGTTTACAGCAACCGCAGTTTTTTTTGGATCTTCTTTAAGTTGGTAACTTGTTAGTGCTAGTGATGCTCTTCAACATGTGAATGGAAACGTACAGAGCAGTATTTTGTAATATCACGAAACTAATTGAATCTGCCGTTTATTCTCTCTGCCTTTTCAGCTACCATCTTTGAATTACCTCTGTATAAATGGTTGAGTATTGCACAAAGAATTTATAATGGAATACTGTTGTTCCCCAGCAAAGGTTAACTTTGGGTGTGAATTCAAATCCCGACATTGCAAGTTGTTGAAGTGAATTCAATAAATCTGATTCAATCTCACCAGGAAAAAAAATAGTGTAACGTCTAGCAGGTTAAATTCCTGACCAGGGCAATCTGGTTGACTCTTAGTGGCATCATCAGGAAGAGGAAGATTGTTTCATCTTTCATTGAAGCTAAATGATGCATAGGCAGGCAAAGGTCACAAAGTAGACTTGTCACTGCCTGGATGATCTTCCAGAAATTTTTCTATTGCTTAATGAAGAGTATGTTCAATCTTTCTTGTAAGTGGGAAAGTTTATTTTGCTGATTCTTACAAACCTTGTCTGTGATTAATCTAAAACACGGTGCTGGTTTAAATTAAAAATGAATTGTGAGACACACAAGTAACACTGTTGTTAAATAGAAAAAAAAACTTGTAACTCTTGGAGCCAGCTGTGAAGAAATGTGTATAAAGAACTTTGTTCTATAAAGATGGTTTCATGTGTCGGTCCCTGCTGTGTGCTTTGTGACCTGTGCTTTTGTACGTTCCATCTGTCACGCCATCTGGCTCCAGCCTTCAATTTTATCCACCTTTGTTTTACAGGTCCATACATTCCGAGGTCCTCACTGGTGTGAATACTGTGCCAACTTTATGTGGGGCCTGATAGCGCAGGGAGTGAGGTGTTCAGGTACCATCCAATTTTCCTTCCTATATTTTCATTTCCTTTAGCCCCATTCAAAAAGAAAGTACTTGACAATCATTAAATAAAATGTTAATTAAAGTATATATTAAGTCTGTGGTGAAAAATTGCTATTGTCATGAAAGCATATTTTTAATTAGCTATTGGAGGTACTTCTGAGTAAACTGAACTTTACTTATGCAAATGTAATTGTTCAAAGGCATTACTTGGTATACAATTAAAAAACAATTACAGTATTTTAAGCTTCCTAGTTCACATCACTATTTGTATGCTGTGCTTAAGCAAACAAAACCAGGGCCTTTTGCATGTGTGTTATCTTTTTTTTATCCAAAGTTTTAAGAACTCCATGGCAATGTTTAATTTATTATTATTTTCCCATACTGATGTGCTTTTAAATATTTACTATTAAGGGAAGTAAGCATATAGATTTCAGTTTGTGCTGATGTAAGTGAGAACCTCTTCTATAGCTAAAAAAGCAAGCATGCTCACCAGGTGTAGGGTATTAACTGTTGTGACCAGTAGCATTATAACTAGTTATCTTTATTGCTGGTCAGTTTGATGTCCACGTCAAATAAAATTGCTGATTTTTTTTTTCTGCACAACCATCAATGCAAATCCACTGAACTAGCTGAACGAAGGTGAGAGATGTATGTGGATTAAACCCTCTTCCCTTTTGATAATCCAGTAAATTATTAAACAGCTAGAACAAAAGTCTTTAATTTTCTTGCATCTTAGCCTTATTCATTGGAAATATAGGCCTAAGTAAAATGAATAAACTGTTTTCTCTGCAACCATAAAGGGCCACTCTTGTTTAAAAAAAACAAATACATCATTCACAATTTGTAGAGAAAAAGAAAGTCTGCTTCATGTTATTAGTATTACATACAGTAGAAGATAGTATTGATATAACTGATAGCTGACAAATGCAGGACAGGAACAAATCCAGAATAGCCTGTGAGTACTTAGCCTATGTCGCACAGGTTGGTTCAACCTCGAGTGCCTGGATGTGCTGACATCTGCTACAATGGTTGTAAATACACCTTTGGCCTCAGTGCATCCAAACTGGGAAGGAAAAATACTCACAAGTTCACTCTCCAAATTGCTATTCAGTGGCCCCTTTGAAAATGCACCTGTGAACTTTGGGTGGGAAGACTATTATGCTCAATTATGTTCTTCCCCTCATTAAGTTTTCTTGCTAGAGCTTACTGTCAAGCTCAAAAATAAGTAATGCCTGCTGGATAAGATTACCGGAGGGCAAGCAATGCTGCAGGAACCATAGAACCATACAGCACAAAACAGTCCCTTCAGCCCACCATGTTGTGCCGTAAGGAATTCATGCTCACAAAAACTGTGATTATATTAGCAAGGATGATAAAGTTGCATGCATAAAGGTAACATTTTTCAACAGTTTTGGCAGTGGTTATAACTTGAAGAGTGTCCAGGATAATTGACTTAAATTACATTAGAGGGCGTATCACACAGAAGTAATTGAGGTGTGGAATAACTGGTTCAGTAATATGTCAACCCGAACAGTATTTCCATTACAAAGCAGCTTGAGTGTCTTACTCTCTATAACTTATGTAAGTGCAGTAATAATTTAGGTGGAAATTCATCCTTGGTCACTAGTGCCAAACTTGCATTATCAAACAACACTGAGTATCACTAACAAAATTCAGCTATATTGAAGACCATGGTATTAAGTTCTTGGAGACGTACGTTTTGGTAAAACATCCCAGAGTTTGGTGCAATTGACTGCTTATTTGATTTGGCCTGCTGATCAATATCAAGGGTTGGATGTTCACTATTATAGTTGGAGTATCTGGGAATAATGCACATTAGAATGTAACGAGCAGATCGGCATGCAAGGGGTAGGGAGATTTCAAACCAGGTGGAAGTTAACTAACTTGCAATCATGAGGTTCAATTTAAGCTGTTGAACTATTGACCAGGTCAGTGCACGTGGCAGGAAAGACCTGTTGAAGCCTCAGCAGATAAGGACAATGCTTCATTCTGTCCACGTTGACCAAATGTGACGAGTTTATTGCCACACTATCTTGCTGAAGGAATCACTTCTATCTCATGATGTCTCGCCTGTTGGTTTTGCTTTTGATTCCATGCATAAAGGAAAGCTTCTGTAGGACAGGTAACATTGAGTACAGCCTCTGCCCGTGACGTGGTTTGTGCCTCAATGACCGCTCTACCCATGAGGAGGAGAATTATCATGGTTAGATGCTGCATTTGAGAGGTCCTCCCTCCTCCTCTTAGCCTGGGTGAAGCAGCTGAAAGACGCTGGAACAAAGCTTTTGTTTCATTATTTCACACTGGGAAGTCTAACTTCTGTGGAGTTAGGGAGTTGGGATTGTTGAGGGATAGAACGTTACTGGTGGGGTGGAGTATTAAACGTGATCTCCTTCCAGATTTGCGATGCAGAACTTGTCCACCTGGATTTGATCTTCACTGCATGATGCATCCAAGAAAAACATAGAGGGATGGGCATCTCCCAACCTGCCCCCAGCATACAACCCTGCATCCTGGCGATAAAGCTCCATGCTGGACCCTTGGAAAGTCTGAATGACTTTCCATTTCTGCCCTCCGCGTCAGCAAAGACCAGGATCAGTAACAATACACATAGTCGTCACAGGAGTATGGCACTAACTCGCCCCTCTCACCTGAACTCACCTATCCCCTGCCTGCGTGTGCTCCTGCTCCTCGCCCATCTTCTTATTCTGTCTTCTGCCTTCTTCCTATTCCTTATGCCTGTGGCTCCCTTTCCCTGCCTTGGTGACCTGCCCATCTCCTCTCCTCCCCTCCCCATCTTTTATTCCATGGTCCACTGCCCTCTCCTACCGGATTCCTCCTCCTTCAGCCCTTTGCCTCTTCTACCGATCGGCTTATTACATCTCCCCCTCCCCCACCCACTACCTTCCCCCCTCACCAGCACTTGCCTCTCACCTGAACTCACCCATCCCCTGCCTGCGTGTGTTCCTCCCCCTCCTCCCACCTTCTTATTCTGGCTTTTACCCTCTTCCTTTCCGGTCCTGATGAAGGGTCTCGGCCTGAAACGTCAACTGTTTATTTCCCTCCATGGATGCTGCCTGACCTGCTGAGCTCCTCCAGATTCCAGCATCTGCAGAATTTCTTGTGTCGCCAGTATCAGGAATGTCTCCAGTGCACCAGCACAAGCTTTGGCCCTCTGAAAAATGGATATTTGAAGATCAGACCCGGCCCAAGCTCATAGACTGTGGGTCAGCAGTTACCCTGCCCACCTCTACAACTCAAAGATACGGGCGACCTACAGGTACGCACCAAGGCACAGGAGACAACACAAGAACGTAGGAGCAGCAGTTGGCCACCAGGTCCGGCAGGACAGCCCCACCATTTAATATGATGATGGCTGATGTCTGCTGGCCTCAACTCCTCTTCTGTGCCATTTCTCTGTAGCCCTCTATTCCTCCATCTATCAAATATTTAACCACCTCCACTTCTAAAGATCCAACTTCCACCATCTGCCAGGGAGGGAATTCCCAAGGTTCACCACCTCTGCAAGAAGAAGTTTCTACGTACCTCCAGTTTTAAATGACCAGCCCCTTATCTCGTAATTATGTCCCCTTGTTCAAGACTCTTCCCCGAGTGAAAACATCCAAAAGCTACCCTGTCGAGTCCCCTTCGGATCTTACGTTTGATTGAGGTCACCCTTTATTCTTCTAAGCTCCAAGGAATATAGGCCCAAACTGTTTAGTCTCTCTTAATAGGACAACCCTCTCATCCCAGGAATTAGCTTGGTGAACTTCCTTTGTACCTCTCCAATGCCACTATTTTGTTTTAGGTTTGTAAGCAGTGCTCCAGGTGAGGCCTCACCAACACCCTGTACAATTGCATCAAAACCTCCCTATTTTTAAACTCCTTTCTAATGAAGGCCAAAATGCCATTTGCCTTCTTAACTACTTGTTGGACCTGTCTGCTAGCTTTTTGTGATTCATGCACTAGAACACCTGAATCCGTCTGTACTTCACTCACTTATAGATCCTCTCCATTTATATAATAATCTGCCTTTTGGTATTGGTAAATTGGTTTATTATTGTCACTTGTATTGAGGTACAGTGAAAAGCTTGTCTTGCATGCCGTTCGTACAGAGCAATTCATTACACAGTGCATCGAGGTAGTACAGGGTAAAAGCAATAACAGAATACAGAGTAAAGTGTCACAGCTACAGGGAAGCGCATTGCAGGTAGACAATAAGGTTGAAGGTCATAACAAGGTAGATTGTGAGGTCAAGAGTCCATCTCATCGTTTCAGGGGATCAGTGGCATCAAGGCCAATTAAACCAATGGTGTGACAATGGAGGGTGGCACATTGGAGATGTCAAAGTGGGGTGGATTGGCACTAGCAGTATGGGGCGTGGAGTGTATCAGATTGGAGGATTCGGGATGGTTGGTGGCGGGTGGACCTGCTGTTGAGTGGTTTTGTGTGGGGCGTGGGAGACTGTGGGGGTGGAAGAGGAAGTTAGGCATTCCCGGGGTGGGTTGGCGAGGAAGGGTAGTTGGGAGGAAGGGGAGGTGGGTTGAAAGAACAGCTCTTTCAATGGTGGCGGCATGTGGACACTGAACTCCATTTGCCAGTCTTCTGTCAACTCACTCAATCTACCTATATCCTGTTGCAGAATTACAGTGTTCTTACCATTTGTCTTTCACCTACTTCTGTGTCACCGATCATTAATGTAAACAGTGAACAATTGCAGGCTAAGGACTGATCCCTACGGTACTCCAGTAGTTACCTCCTTCCAGTCTGAAAAGGATCCATTTATTCCAACTCTCTTTTCTATGAGACAGCCAGTTTTCAATCCATTCTAACACTCCTCCGCCGATACCATGGGCTTTAAATTTATGCTCTTGCCTCCCATGTGTCACCTTGTAAAAATGCCTTTTGGAAATCTAGGTACACTAAATCTGCAGGTTCCCCTCTATCAACCCTTCCTGTTACATCCTCAAAAACTTTGAGCAAATTTGTCAAACATGATTTACCTTTCTTAAAACCATACAGTATAATGGCTAGGGTTTAATTATGTTCAAGTTTCCTAACTGATTAGCTAATTTCCCCTTTGATAATTGACTTGAGCATCTTAAGATAAGATAAGATTTCTTTATTAGTCACATGTACATCAAAACACACAGTGAAATGCATCTTTTGCATAGAGTGTTCTGGGGGCAGCCCGCAAGTGTCGCCACACTTCGGGCACCAACATAGCATGCCCACAACTTCCTAACCCGTACATCTTTGGAATGTGGGAGGAAACCGGAGCACCCGGAGGAAACCCACGCGGACACGGGGAGAACGTACAAACTCCTTACAGACAGTGGCTGGAATTGAACCTGGGTCGCTGGCGCTGTAAAGCGTTATGCTAACCACTACACTACCATGACATCTTGCCAATAATAGCTGTTAAAACAACTGGCCTCTAGTTCCCTGCCTTCTGCTCTTCTACTTTATTGAACAAGGGAGTCACATTGGTTGTTTGCTAATCTTCTGGTACCCTCTTGGACTTTAGCAGGTTATGAAAATGTTCAACCAATGGGTCCACTCTCTCTGCTGGCACTTCCTTTAAAACCCCAGCATACAGCATACCATTGGGTCCTGGTGACTTATCTGCCTTTAACCCCCTGAGTTTCTCCAATATTTTGGGATATTTTGTGAATTCTACCATGTTGTTTGAAATTAGCCCATCTGATACCTTGGGTATATTAGCAATGTCTTCCACGGAAAAGACTGATGCAAAATATTTATTCAACGTATCTGCCATTTCTTTGTTTGCTGTTGTTAATTCACTAGCCTCGTTCTCTAGAGCTCTCAAATTTACCTCAGCTGCCCACTTCCTATCCACAGGAACTTTTACTGTTTGTTTTTCTAAGACATGCAAGTTTTGTCTCAAAATTCATTTTGCCCTTATTATGAGCTTTTTAGTCTTCTGCTGCTGGATCCTAAAACCTTCCCAGTCCTCTAGTCTACCACCAGCCCTTGCCACTTTATATACCCTGGTTTTCAATTTAACATTATCCTTTACCACCTTTGTTAACCATGGATAATCCACTTTCTCGTGGAATCCCTCTTTTTAATTGGGATAATCTCTTCCTGAACATTATAGACCTGCTGTTTGAATATCTGCCACTGTTCCTCTACTGACCTGTCCCTTAGCCTGTTGACCCAGACCACCTTCGACACTCCTCCCTTATATAAGGTAAGACATCTTTATTAGTCACGTATACTTCAAAACACACAGTGAAATGCATCCTTTGCGTAGAGTGTTCTGAGGGCAGCCCGCAAGTGTCGCCACGCTTCCGGCGCCAACATAGCATGTCCACAACTTCCTAACCTGTATGTCTTTGGAATGCGGGAGGAAACCGGAGCACCCGGAGGAAACCCACGCAGACACGGGGAGAACGTACAAACTCCTTACAGACAGCGGCGGGAATTGAACCCAGGTCACTGGTGCTGTAATAGCGTTACACTAACCGCTACACTACCGTAATACTATTCATTTACCAAAACAATGGTTGATGAATTTGCCAGAGTAAACTTGGATTTGTTTTCTTTAAAAAAAAGTATATTGAAAATGACTTAGGATGAAGGAAAAAAAAGTCATGCAATCCGAGCAGTTTTGAACATAGAACATAGAGCATTACAGCACAGAACAGGCCCTTTGGCCCACAATGTTGTGCCAACAGAGCTAATCCCCCCTACCTACTGAATGCCCTATTTTCCTCTCATTCATGTGCCCATCCAAGACCCTCTTAAAAGCCCCCAATGAATTTGCCTCCATCACCCTATCAGGCAACGCATTCCAGGCATCCACCACTCTCTGAGTAAAAACACATACCCCTCACGTCTCCTCTGAACCTACCGCCCCTCACCTTAAATGCATGCCCTCTGGTATTGGATCGCTCAATAATGGGGAAAAGATACTGCTTGTTCACCTTATCTATGCCCCTCATAATGGAGGAATTAATTGTAATGCTTTGAAAATTGATGCTGGAAAAGATTTGGAAGGTTTCTTAATCTGTGGGCCCAAATTTAAATCCTGTTCCTTATGCTGGATGTGAATTGTAAATGTGTAGGATATAATTCACTATTGTCATTGGAATTGTAGGACCATGTTAGCTTGTACTTCTGATTTAACAGAAATTAAACTTAAGATTGTTTAATCAAAATATATATCTGGATCTAAGGGGCAAGTTTTCCCCACAGAGGGTGGTGGGTATATGGAAAGAGCTGCCAGAGGAGGTGGGAGAGGCAGATACAATTAAAATGTTTTTAAAAAAAAAGATTTTGTCAGATACATCGATAGGAAAGGTTTAGAAGGATATGGACCAAATGTGGGCAAATAGGATTAGCATCGATGGGCATCTTGGTCAGCATGGACATGTTGGACTGTAAGGCCTATTACCATGCTGTGTTACTCTATGAATCTCTATTTTCAGCACTTCATTTCAGTTCCTTTTTCAAAATAAATTTTCTGCTAAACTTAATAGTTTAAAATGTTACTTGTATTTTCTTAGATTGAAATGAGGATGTATTCTGCAAAAGTGGACTTCAGTAGACCCCTCTTTCCATAGAACCACAGAACAGTACAGCACAATACAGGCCCTTCGGCCCACAATATTTCCCAGGGCAGCGATGTTCAATACAAGAGGGCATGGCTTTGAAGTAATGGGTGGAAAGTTCAAGGGAGATATCAGAGGAAGGTTTTTTTACCCAGAGTGTGGATGGGGCATGGAATGCGCTGCCTGGGGTGGTGGTGGAGGCAGGTACATTGGTCAAATTCAAGAGATTAATAGATAGGCATAGGGGGGAATTTAAAATAGAGGGATATGTGGGAGGAAGGGGTTAGATAGTCTTAAACGAGGTGTAAAGGTCAACACAACGTTGTGGGCCTAAGGGACTGTATTGTTCTGTACTGTTCTATGTTCAGTAGGATTCACGGAACGCAATCAGAAGGAAACTTCACCCAGTCCCAATTAATAGTTTTCCAAAGATTTGTCAGCTCCAACGTGACCAGACATTGGCACTGGAAATGCAATTAACATTTAGTTTACAGGAACTACCTATAATTTACATTGAGGCACACACAAGCATTTAAAATTGGCAAATTAAACTGATAGAGTTTGAAAGATGGCTTTGTAAGCTCAATTTGAGGAGATTAGTTCTCTCAATTTCAGGGTCCAAAAACGTCCTCTGAACAGTAATTTAAAGGATGTGGACAGTAATGGTGCTGGCTTTTTCCATCTTATTCTGAAAGACATATTTCAATAGCCTTGAAGAAAACTATTTATCATCTTAGAAATGGATTTCATTTTACCAAAAATCTTGTCTAGGATTTTAGAAAACATGAAATGGGATATTCATATTATGATACTGTCTAAATCAGTGCTTGATTACAACAGGTCAAACAAGTTTTTATTTGGATTATATTTGGACAGTAAAGACAATATGGGGAGTAGTCCTAAAATCTACATCAATAGCATTTGAAATGGGGAAGTATAACGATGTGAAAGGAGCCACAATCAAAACCAACAACGCACTGTTGCATTACTGTGTTCTACTGTGTAGCAGAGGAATGTCACTCAAGTCTGGTGAGGTGAGGGTGCATGGAAAGAGCAAGGGAAACGTCACAGAATGAAATAAAAACTCAAAATGGTCAGTAAGTCAAGCTGTCCTTGTGGAGGAGGAAACTGGGTAATCGTTTCAGGTTGATGACTTTTCATCAGAACTGAAGTGGAACACAGTTGTTAAAATGTACCATTAGAGAAATGAAAACCAGATGGAAGATATTTTTTTAAACTAGAGGACCAGAATTGCTAATTTGTTCATCTGCATATGAGATGTTAACAAATAAATTCTGTTTCAGGGATGGAGGCGGAACACAAAAACATTTCTCAGTTCATTGTTTTAGGGGCACTGGAATTGTAATATTCAGTAACCTGTGAGATCACCACTCTGTTGCTAAATAATCAACAATTGTGCAGAACTATGATCAGAACATACGTTTTTTTACGATTAGATTAAGTTGAAAGATAATCCTTTTATTTTGGATTTCCACAATTTATAGCTATTGTCAGCAGCAGCTGCAAAATGCTAAGTTAGTTTTCATTTATTTGGTGCGAGAGGTATTGGGATGTTGCCACATTATAGAATTGAAAAGAGAAATATAATGGTACAGAAGTTACAAGAACAACTGGGAAAGAACATTCTGTTAATTGGACACGAAATAATAGATGGGGAATTTTGAGCTTTTCAGCATAGGCCTAGAAACTTTTCTAAAAAGCTAAGCACAAAACCATCCAGTGGCTTGGTTGTTTATTCTTAGCATGGTGGACCTGCATGGCTGGAACCCATAATAAGAAGGAATGCAGAATGTTAAGTGGTTACTAAAACAAGTATAAGATCAAGTCAGGTATTGCAGAGTAGAAATATAGGTAGGGTTTTTAAATGGATGCAGGAAGATGAAGTTATTCATCAGCAAACCATTGAGTATTAATGTTATTAAATTATTACAGCTGTCTAAAGATTCTAATATTATTTGAATGCCAGATACTGTACAAAAATATTTTTAATAATTTGTACAAAGACTGCCTCCCAGTTCGCCTCATCTGCTGCTGAAGAATAACCCATAAGTTTGTTACCTCTTCTCGTATTTCATTATGACATAAGAGTCTACCTTTAACCCATCGAGTCTGTGCTGGCTCTACAGAGCAATTTCATTCTCCCATTAGTTTCCTCTACAACCCATTCTCCTCACATTCCCAACAACTCCTTTCCACCCCCCCCCCCCCCCCCCCCCCCCCCCACCGTATCCACCACTTCCACATTGGGGTGATGTACAGTGACCAACACATCTTTGGCATATAAGAGGAAACCAAAGCACCCGGGAGAAACCATGCATTCATGGAGAAAGTACAACTCTACACAAACAGCACCAGAGGTCAGGATTGAACCCGAGTCCCTGGTGCTGTGAGGTAGCAGTTCTGTTACCTCCACCACTGGGTTGTCCAATAACCTGACGATTACAATGCATTTCTAGCCAGACACCCATCTTCCACACTCAATAAGTTTGCCCTGATCCAAAACTCTGCCACCTTTATCTCAACTTGCTCCACTCAACTTATCTTAACTTGCCTTATCAACACTGCTTGATGAGGTGCCATGTTCAAGCAATGCCTTGATTTTAAAATTTTCACCCTTTCTGGAGACCTTTCCATAGCTTTGCCCACTGTTACATCATCTTTCATTTCTTCAGACTTCCAATGTATCTGCACTCCTTTAATCCCGGCCTCTTGATCGTCCCCAAATATAATTGCTCAAGCATAGTTGGCCTTCCTTTCAGTTGCTGATGTTGTAACCTCGTGAGTTCTCTCCCTCAGCCCCACTTCCCTTTCAAGATATTGTTTAAAATCTACCTCTTCATCTACATGTAGCATTGTATCAAATTTTAATTGTAGGAAGGGGGTAAACAGAGGAGGTGGCACAACCCAGGAATAACTTACATATCTTTTGCCAGATTAAATAGTCATAGAGTTGTACAGCACAGGAACAGGCCCTCCTGTCTAACCCGTCCGAGCCAAACAGGATGCCCACAGGGTAGTCCCATTTGCCCGCGTTTGGCCCATATCCCTCTAAACCTTTCCTATCCATGTACTTATCCAAATGTCTTTTAAATTCTGTTACTGTACCTGCCTCAACCACTTCCTCTGGCAGCTCGTTCCACATACGCACCACCCCCTGTGTGAAGAAGTTGCCCCGAAGGTCCCTTGTTAAGCCTTTCACCTCTCACCTTAAACCTATGCCCTCAAGTTTTAAATTCCCCTTCCCTGGGAAAAAGACTCTGTGTTTTCACCCTATCTATACACCTCATGATTTTATACACTTCAATAATTTCACCCCTCAGTCTCCTATGTTCCAAGGAATAAAGTCCTAGCCTGCTCAACCTCTCCCTATAGCTCAGGTCCTGGCAGCATCCCGGTGAATCTTCTCTGTACTCTTTCCAGTTTAATGATGTCTTTCCTATCACAGGACGACCACAGCTGTGCACAATACTCCCAAGTGTGGTCTCACCAACATCTTGTACAACAGTGACATAATGTCCAAACTCCTATACTCGACGCCCTGACTGATGGAGGCCAGCCTGCCTTCACCACCCTACCTGTGATGCCACTTTCAGCGAACCATATACTTGTACTCCAAGGTCCCTCTATTCCACAACACTCCCCAGGGTGCTACGGTTCACTGTATAAATCCTACCCTGGTTTGACTTCCCAAATATAACACTTTGCACTTATGAAGTATCTTAAGACCATTACCATATTAGAGACATGACGTAAAATCCAAGACATCTTGTTAAGACGCATGGGATCCAGTTAAACATTTGCCACAATATCTGCCATTGAAATTATGCTACCACCCATACCCCAGTGGCTCGAAACCCTGGGTTATGTTATGTTATTTGTGCTGAAATGCACCAGAAGCTGGGCAGCAGGTCCATAGAGAATCAGTGGACAGCTGCAATGCACATGGCACTTCAGAATGAAAGTAGGGTTCGTGCTGGATGTCAAAGACATGTACACCTGATCTCTGGCTCTATGTTCAGTTAATTATTGACCCAAGGGGCTAGATACCCTTGATTCTGACTCCTCAGCTTTATCACAGCCAGAGCTGCCTCATCTTGTGCCATTTGAATGGATCTGCTCAGGAGATTTACCAGGATGCTGCCTGGATTGGAGAGCATGTCTCATGAGGATAGGTTGAGTGAACTAGGGCTCTTCTCTTTGGAGAGGAGGAGGATGAGAAGTGACTTAATAGAGGTGTACAAGATGATAAGAGGCATAGATCGAGTGGGCGGTCAGAGACTTTTTCCCAGGGCGAGGGGACATAATTTTAAGGTGATTAGAGGAAGGTATAAGGGGGATGTCAGAGGTAAGTTGAAAAACTTTAAAAAAAAATTAAAGCACATGAAGCTGCTGTTAATTGATTAAAAACATTAAAATGCATTGAAACGAGGGAAATTAAACAAAAAAATCCCTAAATTCACCTTTCACACAGAGTGGTGGGTGTGTGGAACGCACTGTCGGCAGAGGTGGTGGGGGCAGATACATTAGGGACATTTAAAAGACTCAGACAGCCACATGAATGATAAAGAAATGGAGAGCTATGTGGGAGGGAAGGGTTAGATAGATCTTAGAGCAAGATAAAATGTCGGCACAACATTGTGGGCTGAAGGGCCTGTACCGTGCTATAATGTTCTATGTTCAATGCTGACCTTCATTTGCAAGGTGAATTTAGGGAGTTTTTGTTTTGTTTAATTTCCCTCATTTCGATGTGTTTTAATGTTTTTAGTCAATTACCAGCAGTTTCACATGCTTTAATTTTTAAAATGTTTCAACTGACTGATCATCAGAGACATTTGGAAACTATGTAGGTGCCTACTGGCAGCAGGAGCTGCCTTCAGGTCTGTCCATCGTGCGGTGCCTTACTTTGCCTCATGGAGCCCAATAGTTACGTGCACCCCGGTGGTGATACCGCCGAGGATTGGGAACTGAATGGCTGCAAAAAATGTTAGTTTGTCTGTGCGTCTTGTGTGGGCAAGTGACCACGGTGCAACTGCTGGGGTTGGCATGATCCCGCCTATTGAGATCCAGTCCGATATTGATGAAGTGAGGTGCAAGGTGACCCAAGAATGATGCAAGAATTCAGGCTGCAATCATCATGACTGTTGCATTTGTAGCTTTCTTGCTGGATTCCCTCTCTTCTGTCTACCTCTTCCTCATTTTAGGAATTGTTAGCTCTGTTTGAAGCAAACCCTTGCTGTTGATTCTGAACTCTGGCTTCATCCTATTTTCCTGGCCCCTCAGATGTGTGTGATCATGTTGTCATTACATGCATGGAGCTCATAACATATGATTGATTTGAATTTCCATTCCTTTTCATTCTCCATGTGTTAAAGTTTCAAACCTAGTTTTCCAAGGTTTGGTAAAATTCATGTACGAGGAGAAGTGTTTGAATTTCTCATAATTGTCTGTTTAAGCAGTTATGTATCCCTATTTTCATTGGATGCCATTTGTATTTTTCACAAGGAGTATTCTATCAGACTGCCCGCAGAACTGCTTTTCATGCCAAGTGAAACTTGTCTGAAATGGAAATTTTATTGTACAAACTAGTGAAACTTGAAAATTGAGGAATGCCCACAATTGTTTCTATTAGGAGCCAAAAAAAAGTTAACATTTCTAGGTTAATGTGTCATACATCACTGGTTAGAAACAAAACACAATTTAAACTCCAGAATACTTTTTCATTCCCCTTGTACATTCGGAATGCTTCACTTTTGCTGCTGATTCATGAAGATATGAACTGCACAGGAGATTCTTTCTCTTAACAAAAATAATATTGTATTAAAATGTGGCATAAGTCTCAACCTATCTATCTATTATAATCCTTTTTACACTGAGTTTAGTATTGTCTTTAAAGTGTGCTGGATTACATTCCACATGTATTATAACAAAGTTAGAATAAAGGCCTGCTGATTGGTCGGTAGTTTTTTGTTTAAAAACTGTAATACTCATCCTAAACTATAAGAAATAATTGCTTGAAACACAATTTTAAATCGTGAAAATAAATTGATCTCGCCTTTCTCCCCTGTAGTGCACCTTCCTTTTATCTAAATTTAACTCTTATTTTCCAGCTAGACATGCAAAGCTGATCTGTTTCCGTAGCAAACACAGTGGTGCAGCAGTTAGTACTGTTGCCTCAGAGCTCCAAAAACCGAGGTTCAATTCTGACCTCAAGCACAGTCAGGCTGGAGTTTGTTCTCCCTGTGACCAGGTGGTTTCCTCCAGGTCTCCAATTTTCTCCCAATTCTTCTCAAAGACATGCTGGTAGATGATTTTGGCCTCTGTAAATTGCCCTTGGTGCAGGTGAGTGGCAGAAAAATTAGTGGTCGTTTGTGGGGTAAGTGAATGAGAATGGGTTGTAGAAAAATGAGTGGGGGTGAAAGAGCTTCATGGGATTGCTCTGAGAGTCATGTTAGTCTTGATGGGCCAAATGGCCTCCTACTACATTGTCAGAAAATATGAAAAGTAGTTATGAAAAACATGAATCGTAAATAGTTTCCAATACAGTTGAACTCCGATGTCTGACTGGAAATCCTGATGGTTCAGCATCTGGCTCACCAGGTAACATTTGCCGCATTCTCTTTCCACTGGGGCCTCTGCTCTGGCGCTCCCTTCAAAGTCAACCCAAAGTAGAGTTTATTGCCATATGTACAAGTCCATGTGTGCACAGGTGCAATGAAAAACTTACTTGCAGCAGCATCACAGGTGCATGCCATCATATAAGCAGCATTCACAAGAAAAACAGAAGTTAAACAAATTATACACAATTTTTATAAGAAAGAACAGAAAAAAAAAGAGTCCATTTTAGTGCAAAGTGATCATAGGGTTGCTAAACTGTAGTGATTAGGGTTTCGCTGGTTGGTTCAAGGACCAAATGTTGAAGAGAAATCGCTGTTCTTGAACCTGGTGGTGTGGGACTTCAGGCTTCTGTACCTCCTGCCCAGTGGTAGCTGTGAGAAGATGGCATGGCCTGGCCTGGATGGTGGGGATCTTTGATGATAGATGTTGCCTCCTTGATACTACTGATGGTGGGGAGGGATATGCCCGTAATGTATTGGGCAGAGTCCACTACCTTCTGCAGCTTCTTGCATTGCGTCCACTTACGGGGACTCGGTTCCCAAGCTCCCTTTCCACTCTCCTGGATTACTGGAAATTTTATTCTCATACTGTGCTACAACTTTGTGGGGGGAAAAGGGTGATTTGAAAATCATTATCAATAGAAATAACTTCCAATAGTCTGCCAGTCTAGTCCTCCCAAAGTTTTGAGTGTCAGACATTTGCTCTATTTCCTTCTTTCTGAAATTTATTTAGAAGTTGAAAGCATTTTACACAAAATTGTTTTGATGTGCGGCACGGTAGTGTAGCGGTTAGTGTAACTCTATTACAGCGTCAGCAGCCCGGGTTCAATTCCTGCCGCTGTCTGTAAGGAACTTGTACGTTCTCCCCGTGTCTGCGTGGGTTTCCTCCAGGTGCTCCGGTTTCCTCCCACATTCCAAAGAAGTGCGGGTTAGGAGCTGTGGGCATGTTATGTTGGCACCGGAAGAGTGGCGATACTTGTGAGCTGCCCCCAGCACATTCTCAGTAACACAAAAAGATGCATGTCACTGTGTTTCGTTGTCCATGTGACTAATAAATAAATATCTATATATCTTAATTTGCTGATGTGCTAAGTTGCTAATTTGTTAAGTGTTTCTGGGTCTCATGATAAAATTCCATGCAATTATACCTGCATTTATTTTTGTTTCAGATTGCGGTTTGAATGTACATAAGCAGTGTTCAAAATTTGTACCCAATGACTGTCAGCCTGACCTCAAGAGAATCAAGAAGGTGTACAGCTGTGACCTGACAACACTGGTAAAAGCACACAATACACAGAGACCAATGGTGGTGGACATGTGCATTCGGGAGATTGAAGCACGAGGTTTGGACACTCTTTGTAAAGTTGTAAAACATCATTTTGATTTAACGTTTGTTTGTTTATGCTGCACCCACTGGGAGTAGGTGTATTTCGCTATAGCTGGTTTGCATTCTCCAGAAAAATAGTCCTGATGCACTTCAACACATATAGGGTGAAATTCTTTTGGTCATGTAAATCTGTCCTCTGCCCTTACTCCCTCTACTAATAGAAACATTTCTCTCTCTTTATCATTGGAATTGGTTTATTATTGTCACTTGTACCGAGGTACAGTGAAAAACTTGTCTTGATTTAGACTTATGGTTATTCATACTTCTGTGTGGTGAAGACTCGTTTATTGTCCATCATTGTTTGATCCCCCTCTCCTCTGTTCCCACTCTTCCTCTTCAGTGAAAACTAATGACCCTTCACTGCCCTCTTTCAGCCAACAGCACCCTCCTCTCTCTCCCACCCTCTCTCCCACCCAGGATGTTGCCTGGGATGGAGCAGTTCGGTTATGAGGAGAGACCGGAGAGGTTAGTTCTCCCTGGAGTGGTGGTGGTGTGGAGGGGCATGATAAAGATGTATAGAATTGTGAGGAGTGTAGATTAGGTGGGTAGTCACAGTATTTTACCTAGGGTAGGGGAGTCCAAAACCAGAGGGCATAGATTTAAGGTGAGAGGGGAAAGATTTGAAAGGGAATTGAGGGGCAACTTTTTCACACAAAGGATGGTGGGTATATGGAACGAGCTGCCAGAGGACGGTGTAGTAATGGGTACAGTTACAATGTCTAAAAGATATTTAGACAGGTGAATGGATAGAAAAGGTTTAGAGGGATATGGGCCAAATGCAGGCAAATGGGACTCGCTCAGATGGACATCTTGGTTGACGTCGACGAGTTGGACCGCAGGAGCTTTGTTCTGTGCTATATAACTCTGAGAGGTGTAGGTAGAGGACTGGAGGAAGCTTTTCCCCATATTAGAGGCGGATAAAACTAGAGGACGCACATTTATGATGAGGGCGAAAAGATTCAGAGGGGATATTAGGAAGACCTTCTCTGCTCTGAGAGTGGTAAGTACCTGCAGTGCACTGTCTGAGAGAGAGGTTGAAGCTGGGTCCCTGCCAGCATTTAAGAAGTGTCTAAATGAGCACTTGAATTATTTAGACATAGGGGTCTATGGACCAAGTGCTGGACAATGGGGCTAATACAGAAGCGTGCCTACTGTTCGGGTTGGACAAGTTGAGCTAAATGTCCAGTTTTCATGCTGCATGATTCCATGATAAATTTTACCAAGATTTTGATGAACTCAGTCAAAAGTGCCCTTTAATTTCTCTGCTCCTCTTTCAGACTTTCCATTAAACTTCTGGGCTCTGTTAAAAAAGAAACTTCCTCTTCTCCTGTCTTTCCACAAAATTGTTTCCTTCCTTCCTTCCATGCGTGTAACTTTCCTCTTCAGTGGTTCTGAAGACTTGGCATCTTTAATAAGGGGAGGTGCACAGTGCTTCAGCTGAAACCTACCCTGCTCTCGATAAGCATCTAGCAACACACCCCCACATTTGTATTCTTCAAGTACAATGAATCCGATATGCTTTTTGTTTTTGTAGCCTTATCAAATTGTCCTTCCACCTGTGTACATACACAAAAGATCTCTCTGTTCCCGTACCCTTATTCAATTTGTACTTCCTTCACTCAGTAGTGAATCTCTGCAGGAGGCTCAGTCATTGATTGTATTCAAAACCGAGATCAACAGATTTCTCGGCATTATAGGAATCAGGGAATATGGGGTTGGGTAAGAAAAGTTGGAAGATCAGCCATGATCTCGTTGAATGATTAAAGGATTGAATGGCCTACTCCTGATCCAATTTTTGTTTGCATGTCCTAACCCTGACTGTGGGAGAGAAAACTACACTCTTCCAGTCTAAAGACAAATTCTGCTTTAATCTATTTTGTATTAAATTTGTTTCTGCTCCTTTTAATCTGTTTGATATTAAATGTGTTTAAATCTGTCATGTGATAATTGTATCAATACTTTCTGAATATCCATATTCACAACAGCTGCAGCATTATGCTGTTGTTTCTTCAAAGAGTTTGATCATCATACATATTTTCCATGCAACTTTATCCTGATTAGTTTCTCTCTGAGAGTTTTGTCTGTCACTAACATCGAGAGGATTGGACTGAAATGGACAAGTTTCTCCCTCACCCTTTCTTCTGAATAAGGTGTTACATTCACACTCCTTCAGTCTTCTGGCACAACTCTGTTATCCAAGAAAGTTGTGGCCAGAGCTTGCACAATTTCTGCCATTGCCCTAGTGTGCACCCTGCATAGACCAGCACTGAGCCTCTACATATTTTTATCCTATGTAATTCCTCCCTATTTCCTCCTCTTTTGCTGTGAAGTTGGGGGCATTATCTCTATTGACTCCTACACTTTGACTATTCATAATATTCGTGTACTTACAAATAATTCTGTTTCCTTTTTATGTTATGGATTTCCATTCACTTGTGTTGTCCCCTACTGCTTTCCTTCAGTTCTCCTTGTGATTGTTGACATCTGCATGGTTTTTTTAGTGAATTATGAGTTCAATGTTTACCCTTAACCATCATGCACTGCATTTTAAGCTGACTTTAGTCATCCAAGTAACACTGACTCTGGATGCTCATGAATGAGACTTCACGGGAATGGTCTCCTCTGCACCAAATGTGCTGCTTTAATTCTCAATTTGTTCATGGGCATTGCTTATTCCTTCAGTTGAATACTTTCACATAACTGCATAATATCTCCTCTCTTGTTCCTTAACTTTAACCAAATAGATTCCATCTCTGGACTCTCTACACATAATCACTCCCTCTGCTCTAACAGCACGTTCAGTCAAGACAAACCAGCATCTCATTTTCTTCCCGATTTTTCCAAAAAAAACTGTTAATTATATTAATATTTTCCAAAATGCATTTCAATATTAAATGGCCAATCCTTCATTTATGGGCCAGATCTTTGTGAATGCCATTGCAGCAGAACTCCAGGTGATTATTTGTGCCTGCAGTTCACTGATGATATTTACCCCACTACAACCAGCACACCTGGGCATTTCTACCTCATCTTAGTCTGTTTTAGATTTCCCCTCCTGTTTCTGAGCTACTCTTTCTTTAGATAGTCTTTTTGTCTTTTCCAGTCATAATTGCATGTTTTATCACCTCACTAATGATTCATCCCAATTAAAACCATTCCTTGTGAGGGCACTAATTGAAATTAGGATTGATTTATTATTGTCGCGTGTACCAAGGTACAGTGGAAAAACTTGTCTTGCAAACCGTTCATACAGATCAATTCATTACAACAATACATCAAGGTAGCACAAGGTAAAACAATAACACAATGCAGAATATAGTGTTACAGTTACAGAGAAAGTACAGTGCAGGCAGACAATAAGGTGCAAGGTCATAACAAGGTAGATTGTGAGGTCAAAAGTCCAACTTTTTGTACTAAGTACTTTTTGTACTAAACTTTTTGTACTTTGAATACTTTTTGTATTCAATAGCCTTATAACAGTGGGATAGAAGCTGTCCTTGTGTGTGGAGGTACGTGCTTTCAGGCTTTTGTATCTTCCGCCCGATGGGAGGGGGGAAGAAGAGAGAATGTCCGGGGTGGTTGGGGTCTTTGATTATGCTGACTGCTTTACCAAGGCAGCGAGAAGTGTAGACAGAGTCCAAGGAGGGGAGGCTGGTGTCCGTGATGCGCTGGGCTGTGTCCGTAACTCTCTGCAGTTTCTTGCGGTACGGGGAAGAGCAGTTGCCACACCAAGCCGTGATGCACCCAGATAGGATGCTTTCTAGGTGCTAATCCGAGTGCTGTTGAAAATAGTCATAGAGTTGTACAGCACAGAAACGGGCTGCTCCGCCCCCACATCCATGCTGACCTTTTTGCCTATCTACACAAATTCCATTTGCCTGTATTGGGTCTGTGTCCTTCTACGCCTTGTCTATTCAAACACCAGTCTAAATGCACGTAATGTAGTGGTTAGAGTAATGCTATTACAGCACCAGCGACCCGTGTTCAATTCCCGCCGCTGTCTGTAAGGAATTTGTACATTCTCCCCATGTCTGCGTAGGTTTCTTTCAGGTGCTCTGGTTTCCTCCCACATTCCAAAGACGTTTGGGTTAGGAGCTGTGGGCGTGCTATGTTGGTGCCGGGAGAGTGGCAACACTTGCGGGCTGCCCCCAGCATATTCTCAGCAACGCAAAAAGACACATTCCGCTGTGTGTCTCGATGTACATGTGACTAATAAATAAATATCTTAAATTGTAAAAGTAGTTCTTGGATCGATTCCACCAATACCTCTGGCAGCACATTCCAGATATCAGCCATTCTGTCTAATAAAAAAATACTTTCCGCTCAGATTCCCTTTCCTCTCACATTAAACTTGTTTTTGATACCCCTACCATGGGAAAAATATTCTGACTATCTACCCTATCTATGCCTCTTATAATCTTATATACCTCCTATCAAGTTACCCCGTGGCCTCCCTCACTCCAGGCAAGACCAGCCTAGCCTGTTCAATCTCTCCCCATTACCAAGGTCTTCTAATCCAGGCTATGTCTAGGTGAATCTCCTCTGCACAAATGACCTAGGGTTTTATTTTCTATTAGATAAAGTAACCACCCATGATGCATAAGGAACATTCAGTTTAGTGGTAATCTGACATTTTTTTTCTCCTTTAACTCTGCGGAAACTCTGCAGATCTTATGAATAGTATAAATAGTTGCATTTATTTTGGAGCTCATCTCAAACTTGGGGAGGAAAAAGCACTTCTTCAAATAATTATCAAAAGCAATGAATCACTTTTTTTTGTTGTTCTTACAACTTTAAAAATGTAAGTCAGAGACACGAGAGTCTGCAGATGCTGGAAGTCTGGAGCAACACGAAATGCTGGAGGAACTCATTGGGTCAGGCAGCATCTGTGGAGGGAAATGGACAGTCAACCTGTCCTGATGAAGGGTCTTGACCCGAAACGTCGACTGTCCCTTTACCTCCACAGATGCTGCCTGACCCACCGAGTTCCTCCAGCGTTTTGTGTGTTGCTTGAAAAATATAAGTTGCTGTTTTGGCAAGAGAAACTAAAAGTCAGCTGAACAGACTTTGAGGGTGGTAACCCTGGAAGCTGAGTTAGTAGCATGAATCTTAGAACTGTACTGCAGAGATCATCGGTAATACATAGAAAATCTTCTGCATTATATTTTAATAGAAGAGCTATCTAATGTTATCAGAAAATGTTAAATTAGCCAATGGGTTAAATAGGCAAAATAACATCAGTGCAAATAATAAGCATTGTGCATTATGGATTCCTCTTTTTCTGTTTATTCCATTAATAAGTCAATTTAAAATAGAAATACAAGTGAGACAGACGTGCAGCAGATCAGAATTTTTGGCCCTTGGCTGAACCTTACACAAACAATTGCTGTTGTCATTATCATGGCTGTATTTGTGATCAACACTTCAGATTTTCTATTGCTGTTGGGTTGCAAGAGGGTTGTTGTATCACATGAATATTGTTGCCTTACAAATGCACTAGGATGAATATTTGCTTACCTGACAACAAACGGTTTGTAAGGCTTTATAAACACTTTGCAGAGATGAAGGTAATAGATTCCACTGCAAGCTTCATTTTCAAGAGATGGAAGAGGGATCTATGTAGACCTTCACTTTCCCCATTAAAGCCAGTAAGGATATTCATGCACAGTTCACTTATTGTGAAATATTTCAGAGCTTGGATAGACACATTATCCCCAATATGAGGGGAAAAAATTCTTAAACTGCATTAACTATCACTTAGTTGAATAACAGTTTCTATTTGTTTAATAGGATTGAAATCCGAGGGGCTTTACAGAGTGTCTGGATTTAGTGAGCACATAGAAGATGTTAAAATGGCATTTGACCGAGGTGAGTAGAACATTTTATCTGTTTCTTTTCGTTACAAAACAAAATAGGTATTTCAAATCACTGGGTTTCGCAAATTTTCCCATTGTCAAACAATGGACAGAATTGTGGGCCAAAATTCTTTTTTCTTTGTCTACAAGAGGAGGGTAATGATGAATCTATATGGATATTTATTTAGTTACAATTGTATTAATGTGCATGACTTTGAACATTCAGTGATAGAAACCATGGACCTGTGTGATCTAGATTAAGATGAAACCAGGAATAAACTGGCATAATGTTCTGAGAATCTAGGAATTTAAGTAGAAGAGCAGAGAATATAAAATTGGAGGACTAATTGAATTATTTCTTCTACTTGTAACAACATGCATTTAAGGTGAGAGTGGGTAGGTTCAGAACAGACGTGAGGGGTACGTTTTTTTACTGAGAGAGTGGTGGATGCCTGGAATGCGTTGCCTGATAGAGCGGTGGAGGCAAACTCATTGGGGGCTTTCAAGAGGGGCTTGGATGGGCACATGAATGAGAGGAAAATGGAGGGATATGGGCATTCTGTAGGTAGGAGGGATTAGCTATTTCAGCACAACATTGTGGGCCGAAGGGCCTGTTCTGTGCTGTACTGTTCGATGTTCTAATACACAATGGAATCAGTCTTTCAGATCCGTACTGGCTCCCAGAGCAACAATCTCATTATTTCTTATTTCCTATACCCTGCAACTTATTTTCTCTTGTACATGCCCTTCAACTCCTCTTTGAGTCTTTTGCCAGTGGCGTACACTAAAGGGTAATTTACAGTAGCCAGTGAACCTGCCAGTGCATTTTTGGAATGCGGGACGAAACCAGAGCATCTGAAAGAAAGTCGTACGGTCACAGAGAGAATCTGCCACTGACAGCACCCAAGGTCAGGATTGCACCTGGGTCCCAGAGAGGCAGAAACGTCAGCTTCTGCACCACATTGTCACCCAAATGCAAGGGATTACGACAGTACATAATGAAAGACTAATGGTGAATTGCTGTGAGTAAATGTAAAATGGAGTCATTACTCCATTTAAAGCAAACTATTATGCTATTTTTATGCATGATACAGACCCACTATAATTCACTTGCAGTGGGGTATCCTGGGTTTGAGCCACAATTTTGTCTGGGTTCTGTAGACAAATAGTTACAAACCCTGTCTTGTGTATGAGTTGCCAAATAATTGCACTATCAGTGGAAGTCATTTATTTTTAAATATATTATGCAGGGATGAGACTGTTTCATGCTACACTGCTGAATCATACAGAACGTCATTTCCCCACTTTCCCATTAACTCCCCCCTACAGTTTCTACCACTCACCTACACTAGGGCAATTTACAGTGGCCAATTAACATACTAACCTGCATGCCTTTGGATGTGGGAGGTAACCAGAGCACCCGGGGATACCTAAACAGTCATAGAGAGAACATGCAAACTCCACACAGATAGCACTGGAGGTCAAGATTAAAACCAGATGACTGGCATCAGTCCCAGCGCATGCTGCCCCCAGGTCGCCCACCTTTTTGCGGGCTGTGGGTTTGCGAGGAGGGTGTGGCGAAAGATGCAAGGGTCCTTGTCACGTTTCATCCCCAGCAGCTGCGTAACAGAGGATTCTCTGATCTACGGGCTGTTCCCGGGGACACACATAAGAGACGGACATCAACTGCTGCTGGAAGGTCATCAACTCGGTGAAAGACGCCCTTTGGTCTGCCCGAAACTTGTTGGTCTCCCAGCACTGCGAGATGTCCGTAGGGGAATGCTGCCGGCTGGCACATTCCAGGCTGCAGGAGTACGTGCCGAGGGACGCACTGAAGCTGGGTGCAGCCAACGCAAGGGCTCGGCGGGGAAGGACGACAGTTTAGGGTTCTTCTGCCACAGGAGAAGGAGGGGTGGGGTCAGGCAAAGAGGCCCCTTAAATATTGTAAATATGGGATTGGGGTATCACCCCAGGGAGCCACACTAGTGGCATCGGTGCTGTGGTTCTTTATAAAAAGGTAACACTAATGATTGATCCGTACACAAATGTAAAGGTTTGCACTGTTTTATTGTTGTATATAGTTTTTTTATGATGAATAAAGTTTATTTTAGAATAAAAAAGATGACTAGAGCAGTGTTTCCACTAAGCCGCCCCACTGTGTTTCCCTGTCTCTGTAAATTATCTTGGGATATTTTTCCTGCATTAGATTATAAATGCAATTTTTTCCCCCACACTGACTGTAGTGTCTAGTTACTACCTCCGCCTTTGCTGTTGCTAGGATTTGGACTGTGGCCAGCTGCTCCATTGTAACACTTCGTCGGCTTGTTAAAGTTCGTCGTAGATTTAAGATGATTGTTGGCAGGGTTGAAGGGAAAATGGGGGTAGATGTCTGGACCTGCCCCCGAAAGGGTGACACAGGCAGAAACCTTCATCACATTGAAGCATTACCTAGGTTTATATTTAAGGAGCAGTGATCTGCAGAGATACAGACTATGAGATTGTAGATGAGATTAGACTGGGTAGCTCTTTTTCGACCAGCAAGAATAGAGTGCACAGAATTGCGGCTTCTTTGTGTTGTAAATTTTCTGTGACAATGTGTACCCTCAAAGTCTCACCTCTTCAAAAAAAAACGTTTCCTTTATCATCGTTCTTAGTTCCACAAATGTTCTCTCATTTTAGGAGTTTGTGTACTTTTGGTATCATTGGTGAGGGTTTCTGTTTAGTTCCTTGCTTTAATGGCATTATTTATGTGCAAATCTTTACAGTAAATTTTAGTCAGATAATCTAACAAGCGAGGTCAAAATCAAACCACGTCAGCCATTATTGGAAGCAGAGAACTGGAAGAAAAATGTTGGTGAGAAAGAAAAAACCGAAGATGCTGGACCTGCCCATCTCCTCTCCTCCCCTCCCCCATCCTTTATTCCATGGTCCACTGCCCTCTCCTACCAGATTCCTCCTCCTTCAGCCCTTGGCCTCTTCTACCTATCATCTCTCAGCTTCTTACATCTTCTCACCCTCCCCCACCCACTACCTTCCCCCCCCTGACCTGGACTCACCTGTCCCCTGCCTGCGTGTGCTCCTCCCCCCAACTTCTTATTCTGGCTTCTGCCCTCTTCCTTTCCAGGCCTGATGAAGGGCCTCGGCCCAAAACCTCGACTGTTTATTTCCCTCCAGAGATGCTGCCTGTCCTGCTGAGTTCTTCCAGCACGTTTTTTGTGTTGTAACAGTAGATGTGGTTCATGTTTATTTATCTGTGTGATCAGCAAGAGTAATATACTCAGGCAGCTAGCTCACGTTCTTCATTAAGGCAATGTGTAACTTCTGTGAAACCATTCGTTCTTTTACTTTGATGTTTCTTATCATCTTTCCAGATGGTGACAAAGCTGACATCTCTGCCACCATGTATGCAGATGTCAACATTATTGCTGGTGCCCTTAAGCTGTATTTTAGGGATTTGCCAATTCCTGTCATTACTTATGATTCATATCAAAAGTTCATTGAATCAGCCAGTAAGTATCCTCTCAATTTTGTGATTTCATCTAACTTTCAACAGTGTGGGGGGGATAAAACTGATTTTGTGAATAATTGGAAAAGGAATGAGTTGGGCTCAGTAATGCTATTTATTCAACTAGTGCATGCAGTTTGCAGTCTTTCAAAATATTTTCCGATAATGCTGTGGATGAAGATGAGCGTGATGTTTTTTTTCTCTCTCTACCGCTCTTATCAAATTCCTCATCTCACCTGTAAGGTTAGATTCTTAAGTGAGCAGTGGTGCTGGAGTCGCAGATGTTTCTTGATAGATTAAATGGTCACCCTCTACATTTAAGCCTGAATAGTAAGTTTTGCCAGTCAATTCAGCTGTAGTGGGGATTTGTGGCTTAGTCAGTTCCTGGTCTTAGTATAGTGTACACACCAGCAGAGACTTTAATCACTTTTCCTATATCAATTAAAGTGATACAAGACATACCTCAATTGCCAAAAACCTACAGAACACTCTCAAGGCTAATGTATATTCAATGGCTACTGGAGTGAGGTATCAGAGGACACCTGTACACTCTACAACTGTATCTCCACAGTCAGTATCACTGAGAGGAGAGGGAAAGGGTAGAGTAAAGTTGGGAGAAAAACTAATAACACAAGGAAACTATGTTTAATGTTATGTCAGTGTTGTGTTCAGAGTTCATTAAAGAGTGAATATTTCTGATATAGTTCTAAGGGAGGTGGATAAATTAGTGCAAATTAACACTTGTTCTGTGAGTAATGTATATCTGTTTTTAATCAGAAATTACTAACCCAGATGACAGGCTGGAGGCTATCCATGAATCTTTAATGTTACTACCTCCTGCACATTATGAAACATTGCGACATTTGATGACTCATCTGAAAAAGTAAGTTACACTTTGATGATTTGTGCATTCATCTGAAAAGTATTAACATGCAAATAGACGATATTCATAAATTAAGATAATTTTCAGTAAAATATCAGTATTTAAACCTATTAACATCTTTGGAATTCATCCAGACAGATTTATAAAGTTATCAGTGTTGCATTCCAGAAAGTTCCCTATCCATGAGTCATTCTCGATTGATGGCTCCTATTCAACATCATTTTTCCTGGATGTCCCTCCATTTTTTTTGTAAACACTTCATCTAATCTAGCACACAGCTACATATATATCCTTCAGTCCATCAAGCAATTACATATGCACATTGCCCCAAACCCCACACGTTATTCATGCAGACATAAACCACTGGCTTTCACTTTCAGAAGTCAGCTCACATTGAGTACATAAATGTGGGAATAGTATCCTGATACTTCCAGTCAAATCAAAGGTAAAGCACTGTGAGGTCTTTCATTCTTCCCTTTATGTAATTAAGCTTTAAAACCACCATTTAGAGAAAATGTGAATATAGATGTACTGTGGAGGGTTTCTCCTGCTGTGACAACATGAATGAGGGTTTCTACCTGCATCATGATAGCTTGCATTTATGCAGCACTTCCATGGAAAGAATCATTATAAGGTCTTTGCATCTGGGTGTGAGCTCAGAGTCCACTCGAAGTTCTGATGCCAACTTGAATTGTTAATTGTTTCTCTCTCCACAGATGGTACTTGACCTGCTGAGTATTTCCAACGTGTTTTTAGTTCCCAGTTATTATTAATTTGGCTCACAATGTTAACTGCAAAAGATCCATGCCTCTAACCAGCCATGTCAAAGCAACGGCCAAGTGCATGATTAAAAACCAGTGAACACGTGCAAATATTATGATGCCATTGTCCTGTTCACCGACCACCCCTGGGTTTGCTGGCCCAAGTTGGCTCCTGGTCCAGCAATTCTTTGATTTTTTTTAAAAAAGATTCTTATCTTTGTATTCAGATCTCTCTGTGGCTTTATCCATTCCTTTCTCTCAACTCTTCCCCGGCTCTTCATCTTCATTCTCTCCATGTACCTCCCCTACTGGCCTCTTGTACATTCCTACTTTCTTTCAGTCCCACTTGACAGCTGTGATTTCAGCTGTCCAGGTCTTAAGCTCTGAAATGCCCTCCATAAACCTTTCCATCTGTCTTTTTTTTAAAAAAAATGTGCCCCTTTCACCAAGCTGTAAACTGACTTTGTGTCTAGGTGTCAAGTTTTAGCTGTTAATGCACCAGTGAAGTACTTCTGGCCGTTTTACTACACTAAAGGCACCATTTAACGGAGGCTGTTCTTGCGTCTTCATTGATGACCATTGTTATTCTGTGGCAGTAGAATGGAGGTGGAAATCAAATAGCATGCATAATTAATCTATCATATGAATTGGTGAATACTGCAAAACAAGATGTCAGTGCATGTTTGTTAGAAGTAAACTTAGATTTGCTTAATCTCTGAGGTTACAAAACTTGCCATATCAGTTGTTAATTATCTCATGGGACTTTTTTTAATATATTACCATGTCCTGTGTAAGTTAGCTTGTCTCTGGTATAATGAACTTGCTGGAGCAAGGTTTGATTACGTAATTTGACTTTGTCTTTGCAGTAGTGCCAATGAGACTCGTGATCAAGTAATTCAACAGAAAGACATTTTATTAAACTGTTTATGAAATTGTTGCCTTGCTATTCAGTGGTACTAATTATTTTACCTTCAAAATTTTGACTTGATTGCCATAATGTTTTTATGATAAAGCTGTAGCATTTGTGAGTGCATGTGTAGGCGGGGGGGGGGGGGGTGCAGTGGGGGGGTCGGGGGGGTCTTGTCATTAATACCCCTATGACAGCTGCATGTGCCACTCCAAAGATATTTCCATCCAATAAGCTGCTATTTTATATTCTGGAAGAGGAAAATGCAACCAGACAAAAACATGTTCCCAATTCTCTCAAGATGGTATCAGTGATGAGGGTTTAACCTTCAGCCACATTAATCAGAAGCATAAGCTTTTCTACTTGGCTGAGGGATCCCTAAATTAAAACTATTGAATACTTTCTGCAACCTCCTGAGTTCATTTTCCTTTTAGTGTTGTATTATTTTGTTTGCTATTTACTATCGGGCAATAAGTCTGATCTACAGTTCTAATTCAGTAATGAAAACTTCCTCACATTCTTGAATGTTGTGTCTGTCATTAACGTTACCCAATAGATCTATAAACACATCTAGTGGGTAATGTCGATGATGGCATTACCAGTATGAGTTTTTTTTCCTGTGCCAATTGAAAACTCATTCGTGTGTTGATTTGCAAGGCTAGTAGAACTAATCTGAATGACTTTCCACAGTGTTTACCACTTGCCTATCTAGTATTATTATTGTAAAAATAAAATCAATCTCCCAACAGACAGCGCGTTATTGTCCGAGATCTCACGGTAAAGCAGGTGCTTCATTGTTGTTTTCACAATAAACACTTCAAGTCAGTGTGCTGATATTAGTGTTAGGATTGCTGAAATCATTAGAAAGCATGCCACACACTTAAGGACATGCATAACTATGTGGAAATTTGACCAATTCAATGAAGTTCTAATTCAGTAACAAAAATTTTTTTTTCCATTTTTGAATGGTGGTTCTTGTTTAAATAGGGTTACCAAACAAGTCATTACTTTTGCTATGACTAGTCTTGATCTGACAGAATTATATTGTTAACTATCTTCTGTATTCCAGCCCCTGTGAGAGAACTGGCTATATTTAGATAATTCCATTGCTGACTATTGAAACTGGAAGTTCATTTTCAAAATTCCTTAAATTGGATTGTTCTGGTTTCATGTGACATTATATGTCCTCTATAGTTTTCATTACCTCTTGTGCTCCATTGCTATGAAGTTATTTACTCATGTTGGAGATAATGGTTTAGGTTTATGATTACAAGTATCTGCCTAGCTTAAACCTCGAAGTATAAAACAGAACATAAAAATTGAAAAGTATTGGAGGGCTGTACAATACCAAAGCTCACCTGGCAGTCTGATCTGATTCTTTATAGGGTCACTTTGCTCGAAAAGGAAAATTTGATGAATGCGGAAAACCTTGGAATTGTTTTTGGGCCAACGTTGATGCGACCCCCTGAGCAAAATACACTGGCAACTTTGAATGACATACGATACCAGAGACTGATTGTCCAGCTCTTGATTGAAAATGAAGATGTTTTGTTCTGAGAAAGGAGAGCAGTATGAAGTAAAACCAACACTGTAGTTACAATTTGTGACTGAGTTGCAAAGGCACTATTGCAGTCCTTGTAGGTTGGCTGTGTGGATGAAGAAGTCTGTGATGATTCAGATGGATACCACAACATTCCTTGTAGTCCTTTCTTTTAGGAAGTATATGTTTAATTAAGAGAGCTGAGGTAGGTAAAAAAAAATCCTATTACCTTATATGCTTTTGAACATCATTAGGACAGAGTTATATTAGGAAAAACAAAGCAAAAGTTGTGTACAATTCCCACAAGCTGCAGAGTTGTTTTTCATTGTTCCTTTTTTAAAAATATATATAAGGCATATATGCTCAATCAAAAAAGCCAATAATCAAGATTCCACTCCAAAGTTAGCCTGGTGCGAAATGAGTGTATTTTTATTTGTAATGATAGTATTTACCTGTTTTGTATTTGAATTATATCACAGAATTTTGAATTGCACTAAGTGTCTCTACAAATTGGTATATCAACTAATTTATACCTTTACGTTTTTTCAAGGTTCATTAACTTAAATAGAGATTTGTGCTACATATAACAAATTATTGAGCTAATATACTACAATTGATCAATTTTATAATAATTGTGGGAGATCTATGCCATCCACGTGCAGCAGTAAAGGATGGCATTCGAATCGTAATATTCTTAATCTGTAATTATAATTTTTTTCTCTTCTGCTCAGAACTCCCCTTCCGTTTACTGAGTGCTCAGTGAGAACTGGATTAATTGTCACATTACTGAATTTAGGACTGGTGCCTATTGACTCATGGAAGGCATTTAATTGTGTATATGTATAAAGCTGTACTTAGTTATCAGTTTGGTAAAGATAGCAGAAAGTCACCAAAGTTATGAGTGTAGAAGGAAGGATCTTCTGTAGTTCTTCGATTTTATTGTGAACATTTGTTATGTTCATTGTTATGATTCCTAAATGGGCTGCATTTGAAAACTGTCAAACATAGTATCTTCACGGTAAACTTCTTTGATCCATCACTTTAGATAAAAACACATGTGAAATCATTTCTGTATTGGAATAGCAACATACGAGACTGCAACAGTGGTCCCTTCATTGTTTGGAAATGCATGTATACAAACTAGATCAAAAAAATCCTGAAGTATTCTGTGGATATCAATTTGATAGTTTTCAAATATGAATATGGTTTATGTATAAATCAAATGCTGCAGTTGTTTAAAAGACCACTTTTTTGATTCCTTTCTCAGATGTAAATTTTGATTGTTTTGTTGAACTTGCCATAGTCACTGGTACCTACATATGAAATGTCTTCCTTTGAAAGCTTTGGCTATTTTTTTTCTCCTCTAGTAATGTGCAAACAATGCCAGATATATGTTGTAAATTAAACAATGTACTGTGAAGATTTTATTAAATGTGCCATTAAATTCAAATGCAGAAACTTCCTGGTTTTATCAACTAGGGTAAGTTTTTTCTTTTTACTTCAGAATCAAAATGGATCAATATTGAGTAATCCTCAATAATCTAATGCAAATATTTTTAAAGATGCTGTTAACGAATAGAGATGAATTAAAATATTCTGCAGCATCCCCATACTGCAGAGCAGCTTGTTTTATTTCCCACTGTAGTAACCTGAACACAATTTTGGCTGGCAGTTCAGGTAATATTGCGCTGTCTTAAAGATGAATCTTTGAACTTGATTGCTTAAGTCCTTCTCAGGTTGATGTAACCGATGATACTTTGAAAAACATTGAAGTTCTTCCTGTGTCCTTACCAACATTTATCTCTGAACAAATGCAGATTACCGAGTTACTTAGCTCATTGCTGCCCAATGGTTGCCTTGTTTTCCCACATTCTGATAGTTAATGTACATAAATTAGAAATAAATAATGGTGCAACAATTTGTGAGCTTTTAAGGACATAATCTTGAATGAAATTGCTGGTGGTAGCTGCAAATAATTCCATTAAAATTTTTGAATATAATAGAATTACTTCTCCTTTGTGCCAAAATAGTTTATTTCACTAAATTGGAAATAAAGGGGACCAAAATTAGATCCTCCAGCCCCCATATATTAGACATTCAACACTCAATGGTGTGTACACGCACTGTTGACAGGAAGATGCACCCCGGTAAAGGGTTGCAGGCACGTATCCAACACTCGCCAGGAACATACAGGGCAGCCATTCATTTTTTTAACTCTGGAAGAATGGAGAACAAGCCGGTCGACACAGGGAGTGGATGATGGGAGAAAAGGACATGCAACAGGAGGAAACTAAGGCCCTATGCAGACTTTCAACCACAACTGGTAAGGAGCACCTTTAACACTGATGCATCCTGAGACACTTCACAAACGTAGCAGGGAAAGGTCAAGAAAAACTGAAGGGAAGGTATGGAATTGACGAGCAGAGACTGAGATCGGGCTGGAATCAGAAGTCAGATTTTCTTTTTGAAAAAGGATGGATAAATATTTGAGAAAGAAGCGTAAGAAAAAGTTGGGAGCAGGTTGACATGTCGTATCCTTTTTGGGAAAACCTGACACACATGTCGTGGGTCAAAAATGCTGTAAAATTCTAACCTCTCACTCTCTGGCTGAGTTGCACTGAGCTCTGACCTGTCATCCAAGTTTTGCATTACATTTGTAAATTCTGTTTGGCTGTTGGAATTAGTCAACCAAAAACAATGTTGGTTGAATTTTGGAAAAAGTCCCACTAGTTTTCATTTCCCCTTCCTGGGAACAGGCTTATTTCTTAGCGGATCAAGCAGTCAGACTATCTATCGGGTTTAGCCCATGCTGGTCTAATCAGTTATTAGTAAATGTAAGCATTGCCTCATGATTTAGTTTAGCTTGCTCTGTAGCTACAGCTTACCTGTAATACCAGAGAAACAGGCTAGGTGACTGTTTCGCAGAACACCTGTGCTCTGTCCGTAACTGCGACCTGTATTTCCCCGTTGCCAGTCACTTCAACTCCCCCTCCCACACTATCACTGATATGTCAGTCCTCAGTCTCCTCCACTGCCAGGAGAATTCCAAGCGCAAACTGGAGGAACAGCACCTCATTTTTCCGTCTTGGAACCTTGCAGCCTAACAACATGAACATTGAATTCTCCCACTTTAGGTAATCCCTACCCCACTTCCCCACAATTCCACCCCCCCCCCCAATGTGCTTCTTCTCTTCTTCCCTTTCCTAGCCTTCTCTTCTTACCTTTGACCCATCTCCCGGTGGATCTGCTCTCCCCTCCTCCCCCACACCTGCCTATCACTGTCTCTTACCTGCATCTACCTATCACCACCCTCTGCCCACCCCGCCTCCCCTCTTTTGTCCACCTATCACTGCTCTGCTTTTCCCTCCTATATATTGGGCTTCCCCTTTTCCTATCTTCAGTCTTGAAGAAGGGTCCTGACCCAAAACGTTGACCGCCTGTTTTTCTCCACGGATGCTGCCTGGCCTGCTGAGTTCCTCCAGCATCATCGTGTTTTTCAGTTAACCTGTAAAGCATTTTATAGCAGTCAACTAAAACTGGATAGGAATAGATATCTATGGCTAGAAATCTCAGTCCTGCTGTTACTTTTTATGAAGCTCCTGCTTTATCAGGACAAGTCAGAACAAACTGGGAGTAACATGGCGAAGGGCCAGCACAGGCCATACTCCAGGTTATTAAACAGGGATGCATGAAAGAGAATTGGTTCTGATCTGTTAATGTGTGGATATGGTGAGCAGAATGTCCAGATCAGACTTAATTTGAATGAAGAGTTTGTATCCATTTAACCTCAAGAATGGGCCCATTGACATGGGGTTGTTGCCGAGACCACAGGCAGTCCCTGGCCATGTTACTCCGGCAGTCCATGCTTGGTTCACGTGCTTAATAAATATAAAAATAAAACCAGTCAAAGGAAAACTAGCTAACAAAGGACTTCATTTATTGATTACAAATGTGGGTTTAAAATTTCAATGAGGACACAAGAGATGGCTGATGTGGTAATCTTGAGCATCTCGTTGGATGTCAAATTCCAATGATATCCAACAATCAGTGAAAATGGCACTCTGACACTCCAGAATAATTGGTTATTTAATTGGTACTGGACACTCCATTGTCACTTTGTGTGGATCCACATGACTGTGTGAATCTAAAGTCATTAATTCACACTCAGTCCTTCCGTTAATTTTATTTGGGTGCGGAGCTATAATTACTGTGGTGTATGTAATGGCTTGTTCCTCATACCTGGACCATCTGTGCAAATCTTATGGTGTACAGGGTAGATGCATCTCTCCTTTAGCACAGATTTTCAGCAAATTCTGGCCCAAAATAATTGTTTTCATTTAATCCTAATTACATTTCAAAGTATAGCATCACTTTACCTAACTTGACTCAGAGCCTCATTCTAATCTATCCAAATCCTCCTCTGGCCTACAAGTAATTGGTAAATTTAAATTGGTTTATTATTGTCACATGTACCGAGCTACAGTGAAAAACTTGTATATCCTTCACACAGATCAATTCATTACACAGTGCATTGAGGTAGCACAAGGTAAAACAGTAACAGAATGCAGAATATAGTGTTACAGTTACTGAGAAAGTGCCGTGCAGGTAGACAATAAGGTGCAAGGTCATAACGAGGTAGATTGTGAGGGCAAGAGTCCATTTTTTTGTACTAGGGACCCAATCAATAGTCTTATAACAGTGAGATAGAAGCTGTCCTTGAGCTGGTGGTACGTGCTTTCAGGCTTTTTGTATCTTCTGCTCGATGGGAGGGGGGAGAAGAGAGAATTCAACACCCTGCACATGCTGAAACCCCTGTTTTTCTCTCTTCAGCAACAGTGTATTCAGTAGTCAAGATCTTTCCTAAACCACACTGCAAATCCAGTTCCTCTTTCTCTGTGGACAAGTTTTTAAGTATCGATAGTATTATCTCTTCATTAGCTTGGTGTTAGATTTTTGCCTGGTTAAATTTATGTGCATTTGTTTAAAATATTTTGTCTACATAATACTACATTGGGAAAAAGAAACAACATGCATACAGCCTAATGCACCTTGCTTCTGCTTTCTCATGCAAAGTCTTCAATGAAATAATTTTCCATAACCAAGTGTGGGTTTTAACCCTATATGTAGTGTGACAGATGGAAGGAAAACATACAATGTCATTACACTTTATTAATTTTTAATACAATTCTTTCCTTGGGGTATTCTCCTTTTAACGAAGGGTCATAATGAATCGTGGAACAACAAAACATTCTTTCCCACTCATGTAGGTCTTAAAGCAAGAGTCTTTAATTATTCATTTATTTAACCTGTTGATAGATCTCTACTCTCAAAGCGAGGCTGCTGATGCCAAAGTTAATACATAGACAGTAAGTTTTATTGTTATTTAAGGCATGACATGCTGCGATGAAACCTTCATATTCTACAGTTACATTTACCACTAGTAACATTCAAATGTGAAGAAGGAACATATTTAAAAAAAAACAAATCCATACAGTGTTAATTCTGCTGACAGTCATTTTTATATAACTTTTATTTGGAAAATAATATCCTCTGATTTTTCTTGACTTATCAATTTTATCACTGTTTCCAGTTTTCTACTTTTTATCTAGGTTAAATAGTTATCTGTTCTAATCAACATTTTAAAATTCAGGATTATGACATGTCTTAATTATTTTTACTACACTGAAAAAGATAATATTTTCTGCCTCTGGCCCCAAGATTACTTTCTCTCAATTTCTGCTGGTATAAGCTAGTAACTTTAGAATCTGTATTCTATTTAGTCAATTAACAAGCTGTTAGCTATAAGATTAGCTGGGGAATGCTGAATTTAATCCCACCAGATGCTCTTGAATTACTACTCGTATGATAGCCGACAGGATCTTTTCAATTGTTGATGTCAAATTAATTAATTAGAACTTCCAGGATAACAATGTTAATGATCCATAAGCAGCTATAAAAATTAGTTACCGAGGTTAGTGACATCTATCATTATGTATGCACAAGTGCTGCAGCTTGTCTTTCTATCTGATTTACCGTTGAATTCATCCACTCAAACTTGCACTTCGTCCAAAGTCCTTGCAATATTGACTCCACAACCCTTCAAACTGAATTGGCTGAGGTGAATAGCAGTGGCTTGTCACACTTGGTTTCCCTGAAGGTGGCATTATCAGCTTGAACTTTAACTTATGTCTGAACAGCAGGATGGCTCACTACAGCTAATCATGGAGCAGTATTTCTTAAATACAACAGCCATCTCCTGCTCCTCTGTATTTTTTATCCAATTATTTATTCAAAAACCACCAGCTAACTCATTTTTTTTTGTATTCTTGAATGCATTCTATCTTGATCTTCAGGAAACCTGTGACTATCATGAAAACTTATCAATTATTTACAACACTTAGTTTCTTTTTCCTACCATTTCTTACATTGGTCGGTTTTGCTCTTTCCTCTTTTTTCTTATCCATTAAGTTTTGCCTGACAGCAGATTTGAATAGTATTTGAAATGTTTGCCTCAGGATCACTGGAGCTGGGGTTGGCAACTGTCAGGCTGTAGGAGCATAAAGTGACACCAGTCATGAGAGGGAGGTAAGTCTCCCAGACAATAAGGCAAGCAGCCATAGCTCAGCAGTGGAACTAAGAGTTTATGTTCCTGCTGTCCACCCACTTTTGAATGCAATGGATCAGTATAGAGACCCTCAATATCTTGACAAGGAGAGATGTTTGGTTTACAGAATTTCATGTCTCTAAGGAAGGTGAATGCGGTTTGGAAAATCAGTTGCTGAAATCGAGCAACCGATTTTGTAGTTGCCATATTTACTAATGTGGAATTTTAAGGCTATGCACTGTAGCCATGTGCTTGCCTCAAAAAATTGTGTCATTAATTAAGTTATATCCTTCATGATCTTCCAACTTTGAACTCGTTTCTACCTGCAGACTTGTCTTTGCAGTTTTGCTCTGAAAACAATTAAAATCTAGTGGTTAATTATTAGAAGTCACTTGTGACTTTGAACTTTTCCCCAAATTTCTTCAGACATTTTGGGTTTTATCACAGTCCACACACCAAGTCTCCCACAAGTGCCTTTGCACATGTCTGCATGAGAACCAGTCTTTGCTCAAGATGCAGCTCTAGAAACACTTAACCAGAATCTAATGTGAAGGGTTAAACATAGAACATTGTAACAGAAGGAATGGGAGGAGTAGTCCATAAAGGCTCTCATGCCTGGTACAACAGCTGAACTTCCACATCAGCTCTACATTCCTGCTCAACATCTTAACTCTTGATTACTTTAGTACCAGAAGTTTATTGACCTCACTCTTAAATGGACGCATCAATTTACTATCCACCCAGTTATAGTTGGGCTGTCACATTACAGTTGTACAAAACATTGGTTAGGCCACACTTGGAGTATTGTGTGCAGTTTTGGATGCCCACAGTATAGGAAGGACGTGATTAAGGTTTCAGAAAAGATTCACAAAGATGTTGCCTCGGATAGGCTGGGTCTTTTGATCCTGGAGTGAAGAAGGCTGAAAGGTGACATGATAATGGTATGTAAAATTATGAGGCAGAGATCGAGTGGACAGTCAGAGACTTTTTACCAGGGCGACAATGGCTAACACGAGGGGACATAATTTTAAGGTGATTGGAGGAAGGTATAAGGGGGATGCCAGGGGTAAGTTTTTTTTACACACACAGAGTGGTGGGTACATGGAACACACTGCCTGCAGAGGTTGTGGGGGCAGATACATTAGGGACGTTTAAGAGACTCTTAAACACATGAATGACAGAGAAATGTGGGGCTATGTGGGAGGGAAAGGTTAGGTAGATCTTAGAGCAGGATAAAATGTCGCCACAACATTGTGGGCGAAAGGGCCTGTACTGTGCT
The DNA here is from genome assembly GCF_009764475.1 of Pristis pectinata. Taxonomy (NCBI): domain Eukaryota; kingdom Metazoa; phylum Chordata; class Chondrichthyes; order Rhinopristiformes; family Pristidae; genus Pristis; species Pristis pectinata. The sequence goes on from NC_067409.1 coordinate 109,140,687, forward strand.
GTAATGTGCTATGTTCTATAGAGAGGGCAGCTAGCCAGTGTCTGTTTCCCATAGTAGGGGTGACTAAAACTAGAGAGTATCGGCTTAAGATGAGAGGGAGGAGGTTTAACAAAGTTCTGAGGGGTACATTTTTCACACCGAGTAATTGGTATCAGGAATGAGCTGCCAGAGGACATGGTGGAGGCAGGAACAGTGACGACATTTAACAGGCATCTGGACAAGTACTTGAGGAAGCAGGGCATAGAGGGATATGGAATTAATGCAGGCGTTGGGTTAGTATAGATAGACATAATGGTTAGCATTAGTCACATTGGGCTGAAGGGCCTGTTTCTATTGCTGTACAATTCTAAGACACCATCCTCTGGGATGGAGACTAAAGTTTATGAGTTCGTCTTAGCCCTACAAATGGCCATCCTCTTATTCTGAGATGACCCCCAATTTCTAGTATCTACAGCCACAGAAAGTAACCAGTCAATATCTACACCGATAGACCTTCGAAAATTCTATTTGGATAAAAACATGTTGCTGGCAGTCCAGAGAGAAGCACCATTGAGGTTCTTGTGAATCAGCATGTTCCTGACTCTTGCACATATGCGTTGAGGTCAGGATCAAACTGGAGGTGAGATGCCAATGTATCACATCTTGTTCCTCCCCCAGACTTCCCAACCCTGAATTCATTCTGAGCTCAGAGAGTGGGAACACATTGTATAGTAACATTCCGATAATCCCACACCCCAGGGACGTGGTGCTGGATTGGCAGGTTTTCCAGACTATTGGATTTTACTACTATTAATACCCCAATATGTATTCACCTTCTTTTAGATGTTACACAGGAGTACATTAAATTTTCCGGTGAAAAGGGAGTAGGGGAACAAAATCTAGTAAATTTAAAGGAAGCCTGGGAACCTGGGCCATGGTGAGTTTACAGAGAATGGGGACCTGAGTCCCATTGTGTATAACGGAAGTGTGGGAGTGGAATCCTGGTGAGCCAAAAGCCAAATCATTAGCATTTCCAAACAATGAAACAGTGAATTATCAGAGTTTTGTTGTATCTGGTCCTTTTAGCTTTATGCCAGCCATGGCTGGTATATGTAGCATAGGCCCATTCATTTAAATAGAGTCACCAAACTGGATCAATAAGGTATATGCAAGTTTTTTTTGATATTTTAATTAATGTTAATTTTTTCCAATTAATTTGTATTGGGTAAATATGTTTTAAATGTTATTCTCTTTGTAAATATTATTTTTTAAAAATTATATAAATGTATTTCAACTGTTTTTTAAATGTCTCTGACTATCAGTTGAAAAGACCTTGGACAGCACATGCCGACAGTGTGTTCTGGGAGCAGGGTCTCAGGGTTGCCACAGGAGGCATGACTGTCAGTCACAGACCAGGCCCACACATAGGAATGCTGTACCAGTGGGGCCTGGAGCTTGAATAGATCCACAGGTCTGATAAAAGGTTAGTGCAGCTGCGGGGAATGTGAAGCTCGGTTTAGATTTACACACAATCCAGACCGAAATCCCAATGAGATAACCTCGCATATTTATAAACTCCAAGGCCTAAAACCCAGCCTGCTCAGTCATTCTTCAGTTCTCTTATCCCACAAATTAATCCAGTAAATCCTTGTTGAAAACCTTCCAAGGCAAATATACCTGTTCTTTAGTAAAGGGACAAAATCTCCATAAAGTACTCCAGGGTGATCTCTCGTAAATCCTGCATAGTTACAGAATGAATTCTTTGCTCCTCTACTTTGAGCACCTTACAACAAGTGCTAATTTACCATTTGATTTCCTAGTTCTTTGCTTCACCTGCATATTTATTTCTGTGAATTGTATGGAGGGCATGCAGGTTTCTCTGAAACTTGACATTTATTAGTCTATCCCCTCTCAAAAACATTGCCTCGACAAGCTTCCTACCAATTCCTACGTTAAACTTCATCTAACACCTCCGTGTCCATTTCCTCAACTTGTCCATATCTTACAGCATCTTTATGTCCTCCCTTTGCCACTTTTCCTTGTGTTATGACAAGCTTAGATATGATACAAAAACAGAAAATGCTGGAAATAAAGAACAGGCCACACCTGTGGAGATGGAGACGAATGATAAAATTTCAGATTAAGGACCTTTCAGTTGAACCTAGTTTTCATCAAACTTTTCATCAAAACATTAGCTTTTGTTTCTCATTCCACATATGCTGTCTGACTTGCTGAGTATGTGCCATATTTTCTGTTCTTATTTCAGTTTTACAGCATCTGGACGGTTTTTACTTTTGGATGTGATAAATTTGACCCACTTATCAACCTGACTGATACAGATCGCAAAAGACAGAGACCAAATAATGATCTTTGTTCCTTGTCATTTGCAAGAATCTTCTGTGAATGCCTGCTCTCTGTTTTCTATTCATTTTTAACTCTGTGCCTTATTGTTATTCCCAATCCCATGACATCCAATCTTGCATCAGGATATCTTCTGTAGCACCTTTTCGAATGACTTGTGGGTATCCAAATATAGCACATTACTGTGACGTCTTATCTATCCTGCTACTTATCTCTACAAAAAAGTTGTCTAACATGATTTGCATTTCCTAAAGTAGATTGACTTAACCAAATCACAAAGTGATTTTTCCAAATGCTACTATGGTATTGGTTTATTATTGTCACTTGTACTGAGGTACAGTGAAAAACTTGTCTTGCATACCGATCGTACAGATCAATTCATTACACAGTGCAGTTACATTGGGTTAGTACAGAGTGCATTGATGTAGTACAGGTAAAAACAATAACAGTACAGAGTAAGGTGTCACAGCTACAGAGAAAGTGCAGTGCAATAAGGTGCAAGGTCACAACAAGGTACATTGTGAGGTCAGAGTCCATCTCATCGTATAAGGGAACCGTTCAATAGTCTTATCACAGTGGGGTAGAAGCTTTCATTATAGATCCCAGCACTTTCCCTGATACTGGACCCAGGCTGATATTAGTCCACTGCCTCTGGATCGCTGTTTTTTTTTCACTCTCTCTCCTTTTTGGAACTATTGTCATTAATCCTAAAACACAGGGTAATCTGGAAGTGTTGCTTTAAAAGAGTAAGGTGTACACGAGTGTCTAGAGTTGCCAATGAAGAGCCAGTATAAACTGTATCACTCAATCTGCACTGACAAAGTAGTTGAATATTATCTGGCGGTGCTTTGCTGTCTTTGGATGAGGGAGTTGGTACTTAGTGCCATTGTATCTCCCTCTAGGTGGCACAAGTATTTTTATTGGATTACTCTGGGGATACCTTGATCTTGACCTCGATGCTCCCCTGCCTTTTTCTTTAGGGAGGGGTTAAACATCTCAACTGGTGAAGTTTTCCACCCTTCATTTCTGGCTGTTGTCAGTCCCTGTTGGCCCTCTGGGTCTAGATGTCAATTGCTTAATCATAATTCAATCAAAGTATAATAACAAGTTGATAAGACATAGTGATTATGTGGAAAAGCAAAACTTCCAACCTCTGCTCCTCTTTGCCTTGTCATCCTCCAGTCTGCAGAGAGCAATTTGCACAGTCTGCAGAGCTGTTTTGTTTAAAGATCTGCACAGGAATTTCAATACCTTATCCACATTTTAAGCCAATCTCTGCGCAGAGAATCCAAATGACCAAACCCAGGACACCCTCAGATAGCTCCCCCTATAGGCCACTGGTAATAGCAAGTATCATTCAGAAGGAATCAAATCAAAGTCAGAGTTTATTGTCATATGCAATAAACGTGTGCACAGGTGCAATAAAAAACCTACCTGCAGCAGCATCACAGGCACATAGCATCATATAAGCAGGATTCACAAGAAAAACATAAATTATACACAATTTTTACAAGAAAAAAAACAAAAAAATCAAAGTCCATTTTAGTGCAAAGTGATCAGAGTGGTCATAGTGTTGCTAAACTGTAGCAGTGATTAGGATTTTGCCATTTGGTTCAAGAACCAAATGGCTGAAGGGAAGTAGCAGTTCTTGAACCTGGTGGTGTGGGACTTCAGGCTTCTGTACCTCCTGCCCGATGGTAGCTGTGAGAAGATGGCATGGCCCGTGATGTATTGGACAGAGTCCACTACTCTCTGCAGTTTCTTACGTTCCTGTGCATTCGAATTGTCGTACCAGACCATGATGTAACCAGTCAGGATACTTTCAATAGTACTCATTTGAGGTAGTTCTAGCTCTGTGAGTTTGGAAAATTAGTAATGCACTTATTCAAAGAAAAAATCTTTGTGAACTATTGAGTTAAAAGTGTTAGACTGCTTGCCTGAAAATAGATTCATTCAATTGTTATTATTCTCTCCATCTTAGCTAGAGGCAGCAACCAAAAGATTATTTGTATTATAATTTTGATAACTGGTTTATATTTAAATTAGACACCTTTTGCCATTTTACCAGAGTGGTTAAAACTGGTTCCTTTGACCTATTAAAAAGCAATTATTGGAAAAAATTATGAAAAATAAATTTTAGTTAATGAACTTTATCTACCAAGACACATACATTTTGTTTGACAATTATATGAAATAACTCTTCTTCCATCAGGTAGAAGATACAGGAGCCTGAGGGCACGTACCACCAGACTTAAGGACAGCTTCTACCCCACTGTGATAAGACTATTGAACAGTTCCCTTATACGATAAGATGGACTCTGACCTTACAATCTACCTTGTTGTGACCTTGCACCTTATTGCACTGCACTTTCTCTGTAGCTGTGACACCTTACTCTGTACTGTTATTGTTTTTACCTGTACTACATCAATGCACTCTGTACTAACCCAATGTAACTGCACTGTGTAATGAATTGACCTATACGATTGGACAAGTTTTTCACTGTACCTCGGTACAAATGACAATAATAAACCAATAACAATACCAATACCAAACTGTATTCATTTGTATTAATGTCCAACTGAGCTTGAAAAAATAGATACTGAACTTCCCATGATTTTTCAGCAAAGGTGAAAAAGAGACAAAATATGAGGACTTTCTGAACTGTGAAAAAGAATTGGAGAGTACGGACTGTGGCAAGTTGGATCTCTGATCTTATCTAATTTGGGCAGTGGTCATGTTTTACTCATCAATGATATCTTGTGCTTTCATTGCTGAAAGAATAGTCTTGTGCAATCAGTTCCTCCAACTGCCAGTTAATTGCTGACAATTTGCATGCCACTACGTCAAGCTAGCCACTCTAACGTGTAAAGCTCTATTCCAAGAATGATATAGTGCTCTGCCTGTTTCAATTGTTTTAGTAACCACAGTTACCAAAACTGCGACAGCCAAATGCTCGAGGGCATTTTGTTGGATGAGTGTGTTTGTTTTATGAGTTTCCATGAAAGAATGCAGAATTTATTTGGAAAGTGCAAACTGTGCGCATTATAAAGAGGTATAAACAGTTTTGTGTTTAAATAACAGCAAAGATAATTATGCTCCATATTCAACCTTACCCCCCAGGGGTCCAATATATTTGTCATGTAGATTAACTACATGGCTTAGTTTGCAGTCTCACTTACAAATCACAGGATTTTATCAGACGCCAGTGATTGGGGTTCGATTCCCGTCGCTGTCTGTAAGGAGTTTGTACGCTCTCCCATGTCTGCGTGGGTTTCCTCCGGGTGCTCCAGTTCCCCCCCACATTGCAAAGACGCACGGGTAGGTTAACTGGGTTTAAAATGGGCGGCGCGGACTCATTGGGCCGGAAGGACCTGTTACCATGCTGTAAATAAAATTTTTTAAAAAAATTTAATAACACTGGATTAAGAACTTGCCTGTTACGTGTAAGGACACTGTAAATGTGTCTTTGCAGATTTCCTTGATTTAGAAATTTTAAAATGTTAAAGTGCAATCTAAGATGATGCTTTATGATTTTAACCAAATGCAAATCAGGGGAAATCTTCACATATAACTTTCTTCACATATCATCTGGAGGAAATTGTTCCCCATTGTTATTATGGCAACTTAAAAGGAAGATTTACATTAATATGGCACTTAACTTCATTCAGAGCTGTGTTATTTCACTCAAAGTTCTTTACATAATATAACTGCTGTTATTTTGCAAAAATTACAGCAAATTTGTGCATTTCAAGACTCTACATTGATGAAATCAAAATTCTATTGGTTTTGAGTAACATGTTGGACGTGATGCCAGTCAATCAATTTTTAACTTTTAAAGTTATCACGGGATTATTAACATTGGCCTGAATAGACAAATGTGGTTGAGTTTAATTTCAGATCTATGGTGTTTCCAGCAATGCAAAACTCAGTATTGCACTGGAATGTCAAACCAGATTATGAGCTCAAGCATTGCAATTAACAATCACTATTCACTGTACTGATCAACTTTACTACCTGCCTACATGAAAGTCATTTAAATTAATTGCCTACATAAGTTGAAGGTAAAATTGATCCATTAACAGGGACAACGTAGATCAATTTTTGGACCAATATCTTTGTTTCAATGTGTACCTAATCTTTAGCTGATATCTGAAAATCCAGAGAAACTGCAAACACTGGAAATCTGAAATAAGAACAGAAAGTGCTTGGAAAGCTCAGGAGGTCAGGAAGTATCAGTGGAAAGAGAAACATTTAACATTGGGACCCTTCATCAGAACTGAGAAAGAGGTCATCTTCCTGGTAAAGGGGCCTTTGCAATTATCTCGACATCGCACCTCGAATTGTTAGTGTATATGTTAATGAAAGACCCTGGTTAAGGACACGTTTGGAAAATTGAGGTGTTCTGAATGGGACAGACATTTGGAAAGAGCCGTTCAGGTCTTCATGTCCACATTTATACCTTCATCATCGTTCTATAAATAAATGTGAGAGAAAATTACAAAATACCAAGTCTTTTTGGCACACTTTCCTTTGTTAATCAAAGCACAAGCTACAAGAGCAGAGATGTCGTCCTGGGATTGTATGTAATGTTAGGCTTCAGTTTAGACACAATGTACGTACAGTTCTGATTGCACTCCAGATGAGACTTATAAGAATGCTGATAGAACTAAAAAATTGTAACTATGAGGAAAGATTGGATAGGCTGGGCTTGTTTTCCCTGGAACAGAGGAGGCTGAGAAGAAACTTCATTGAGGAATTTTAAATTTTCATGGATTTAGGTCACATCAATAAAAAGGAATCATTTTCCTTAACTAAGGAGTTGAAAACCAGAGGGGCTTAGATTTAACTTAATTGTCTTCATCTAGTGTCTGGTGGGGGAAGAGCCCATTCTCTTCTGAAGTCAGCTGAGCCTGCAGACGTGGTGGCTTGACCCTCTCGCCTCATGCCACTGGCAGAGTTTGTATGTCACCTCCTCCAGTGCGAGTGTGTTAATGAATATTTTAGTATGCTGTTCCTGCCAAAAATGCAAGTGTAAGGAGATAAGAGAGAAGTTCAAAGTGAGTAAGAGTGTTGATTGCTGGATGAATAATAAACCTGGAGCAAAGCATGACTTTCGTGTACGTTGGTTGGCACATGGGTTTGTTGTTTCTTCCATTGCCGAAGGGGACACACTATTGGAACGACGTTCTGGGACCTAACTGTGGTCTGTGTTCAATGTGCAATGATGTAGGAGAACATCTGAAGTTTGGGTATGATTTGTAGAGATCCTTGGAGATCAAGCAACTTGGATGAAGTGAGTAGTATCCAAAGCTGTTAGTGAATTTAGTAAAATATTGCATTTTAAGGTGCTTTCTCTGACCTAATATAATTGAGGTAATTGAATTTCTTGTGGTAAGCTCCTCAGAGCTATCCTCCCGGCACTGACTTCCAGAGTTATGTGCTCTTATTGCTTCCTGCCTCTATCTCCCTGCCTTGGTATAGCACTGTAGTGTAGAGGTTAGCGTAATACTATTACAGCACCAGCGACCCGGGTTCAATTCCAGCCGCTGCCTGTAAGGAGTTTGTACGTTCTCCCTGTGTCTGCGTGGGTTTCCTCCGGGTGCTCTGGTTTCCTCCCACATTCCAAAGACGTCTGGGTTAGGAAGTTGTGGGCATGCTATGTTGGCACCAGATACGTGGCGACACTTGCAGGCTGCCCTCAGAACACTCTATGCAAAAGATGCACTTCACTGTGTGTTTCAATGTACATGTGACTAATAAAGAAATCTTACCTTATCTTATACTGTGGATAACAATTTTGTGGGTTTTTTGGAAAGAGTGCGCCACCTCACAAGCTACCCATCTGGCTACACCATCAGACACATCCTGCCCAATCTGCGGAAAAACCTGACATTCCCACATTGTCAGAATCAGAATCAGATCTATTATAACTGACATATGATGTGAAGTGTGTTGTTTTGCGGCAGCGGTACAGTGCAAAGACATAAAAATCTATAAATTACCAAAATAAATAAATAGTGCAAAAGAGGAATGATGAGGTAGTGTTCACGGGTTCATGGACCGTTCAGAAATCGGATGGCAGAGGGGAAGAAGCTGTTCCTGAATTGTTGAGTGTGGGTCTTCAGGCTCCTGTACCTCCTCCCTGATGGTAGTAACATGAAGAGGGCATGTCCCAGATAGTGAAGGTCCTTAATGGTAGGTGCTGCCTTCTTGAGGCACCAACTCTTGAAGATGTCCTCGATAGTGGGGGGAGTTGTGCCCGTGATGGAGCTGGCCGAGTCTACAACTCTCTGCAGCCTATGGCGATCGTGTACATTGGAACCTCCACACCAGGCTGTGATGCAACCAGTCAGAATGCTCTACACCTTGCATCTATTGTCACAAAACTAGTGGAACCAAGTCATTCTCAATCCTAAGAGCCTGCCTAAGAAGGAAAAGATATCTCCTGGAGAGACTTGGCCCGAGACGTTGACTGTCAATTTCCCTCCATAGATGCTGCCTGACCCGCTGAGTTCTTCCAGTATTTTGTGTTTGATGCTAAAGGTATCTCCTGTTCCTGTTTTCTCCACCAAGGCCTCTGGTACTGCATCTGAAAGCCTTGGAAACCATTCTCTACCATCTCGCGCGGCTCTCTGTCATTTGCCAGGTTATCTTCACTTCTCGTTGCCTGCCAGCACCTGCCCTTTAACCCATAAATTAGCCCTAGTCATGCTATGACTAGGGCTAACCACACAAGATATTGCCCCTTCCCCTTTCCAAAATGTACAGCTAATGAATAGCATGATTAGTGCTAACTGGATGGGGCCATCCTTATAATTAAGAAGCAAAACAAAATTACCTGTAGCACATTGAATGAGTGTGAGTTATCATGCATGATCTGTCTACTTATTTTCAAATTAATCTTTGTGTGTGTTCCACTCTGACATTCCATTCTGTTTTATTGTCTTGAGCAGTTTCCATTTCTCCACCTGAACAATGGGAAATACTCAACCCATTGAACTGAAGTAGTGTTTCTGGATTTACTCTAAAGGATGAACTTTGAATCTGATGGGTGTGCCGATGTTTGCTTTTCACCCTGTAGTATTGACTCTTCTGCTGACAGCAATGACTGTTGCTGGGGCAGATATTTCTATGGCAGCACTCCAGTACCTATCCCAAGTAGCCATTCCTTACAAATGAGCCTGAATAATTGATCCTAGGTTTCAAAATGCATGCTGATTCACACAGTGGTACCAATGAGATAAGAGAAGAGGGTGTTATTATCTTTGCCCTAATAGTTTGGTTGTCGTAAGACTTAACCTTCTCTGAGCTGTGGTCACAGGTCTCAATGGCAGCAGTCTAAACACAACATCCTTATGGCACAATGATTTGTGACCTGGATCCAATGGAATCCTTTATGTGTCAGGTTGAGATTGGATTGGGTGCACTGGAGTTCAGGTTTATTGGCTTATTATTTTTCATGTGTGTTCTCTATTCTTGATCAACTTTTGGTGCTTCATCCTCAAACATAGCAAAAGTGTGATTGAGATTGTGTGTGTGTGTGTGTGTGTGAGAGAGAGAGAGAGAGAGAGAAAGAGAAAGGGAGTGGTGGGCATGCTGAATTATCTACAGCGGTTTTGGGAAGTGAGGACAGTTGGCAAGCTGGTGGGTCTTTTTCCCAGGACTAGATCAGGCTTAAACTCCCCCAACTCGTGAGAGAGGGCAAAGCAGAACCAGCCAGACCGCTCACTCCCCAGTGGGGCCTTTGGAAGAAAGTCGAAGTTGAGTTTATTGCCATATGCACAAGTACATGTGTGCACAAGTGCAATGAAAAACTTACTTGCAGTAGCATCACAGGCACATAGCATCAGATACACAACAGTCACAGGAGAAACATAAACTATACAAAATTATACAAGAATAGTTGTTCATGGCTGAGGAAGGACAGCGGCTGACTGTTAACAAGCAATACAATAGCATTATAGGCAGGTACAACATGTTCCCCAAAAGTATAAAAAATTGTGTAACTTCCCCCCCCCCCCCAGGAAACAAATATGCCTACTGACTAAATATGTCTGAATACGTCTCAAATATGCCTACTGACTTTTAATAAGTTCCCGTTGCAATAAAAAATCTCATTTTTCCACAATGTTTCATGTCTTATCCACAACACAGTGGCAATCTGTTTGAAGTTCATCTTGCAATTTAAGCAGACTCTTATCCACCAGCATTTGTAAATTATAAATTCATCCAATTAAAATGGTGGAGACAATCTGCATTCCAGAGACTGACTGAGGGGTACCCGTGCATTCCACACTCTATAAATAACTTGTTTCAAAAAGCAGGAGCTATAATTTTTCTAACCTTTAAGCCAAGAGGATCTTCTAACTTAGTTTGACCTAGATAAGATAAGATATCTTTATTAGTCACATGCACATCAAAGTGCATAGTGAAATGCATCTTTTTGCGTAGTGTTCTGCAGGCAGCCCGCAAGTGTCGCCACGCTTCCGGTGCCAGCATAGCGTGCCCACAACTTCCTAACCCGTATGTGTTTGGAATGTGGGAGGAAACTGGAGCACCCGGAAGAAACCCACGCAGTCACGGGGAGAACGCACAAACTCCTTACAGACAGCGGCTGGAATTGAACCCAGGTCGCTGGCGCTGTAAAGCATTACGCTAACCGCTACACTACCGTGGCTGCTAATAGGATTATGAAATTTTTTTATCATTGAGTCACAAAGCAATACAGCATGGATACAGTCCCTTTGGCCTAACCTGTCCATGCTGACCACAGTGCTCACCCAGCTAGTCCCAATTTCCTGCGTTCGGCCGATATCCCTCTAAGCCCGGCCCCTCCATGTACCTATCCAAGTGCTTCTTAAGTGATACTATTGTACCTGCCTCACCCACTTCCTCCGGCAGCTCGTTCCATATACGCACCACCCTCTGCATGAAAAAGTTGCCCCTCGGGTCCCTTTTAAATCTTTCCCCTCTCACCCTAAATCTATGCCCCTTAGTTTTGGACTCCCCTATCCCGGAGGAAAGACTGCTACCATCCACCTTTTGTGGTATTGAGTGAGGTATTTCCTTCTGTCTTAGCTGTATCTTTCCACTGTTCCTGGGCATGTGCTTTTTGAACTGTCTGACCTTGTTTTAAATGCCTACCTTCCACTGTCTCTCACACACTTTGTGCCTTTGTAGAGGAATTTTTTTAGTAATAAATATTCAGCCCCTAATATAAGTTTTCAATGTGCTAAACTGTAAAGATGTAGGTATTTAATCCCTGCATTCTTTAGTAAGAAAGCCATTGAAATGCTTGGGGCTTTTCCTGCACATCTTAAGTAAGATGACAATAGAAACACAGGTAGGGATACGTCCACTGCAGGTAGATAGAAATCTGGGCTATTATATTTTCAAAAAGCATACAATTGGAATATTTGGCCTTTTTCATAATAGGTTATTTATCTGAATATTAGTCCAAGTTGTAGCCCCAATTGGTGTTTGCACAGATTCATTGAATAACAATAGTTGGGAATCTCAGCAGTTTAATCCTTTTAGCTACAAAGTGGTGAGGTGAGTTATATCAGAATTGCTTTCAGTATCTTAGCACAATTTAAAACAATTGTTTTCCAATAGCTTATTTTAAGTTTAATAATTTTACAACACATAAGCGGATGTGTCACTGCATTCCTATTTTTGTTATTGGAAGGATTTATTATAGGACTAGCAAGTCACACCCTTTTCTGAGGTTTACATTACTGAACTGTTTGTATCTACTTCAATGTTGTGGAGTAGTCATAGAAGCAACAATTGCTTATTGGTTGGAACATGAATGTGAGTGTGGAAAGGCAAAGGGTTTGTCAAAGACAGAAGACAAAAGGAAAAGGGACCTGATATTTTATTGAAATAAAGCCACCCCGTTCACTGGAAGCAGCCATTTACATTTTTTAAAGAGCAGGCTAACTCAGCACAGTATCACATACAGCTGCAAACAAATTTAGCAACAGTAGTCGTTCAGAATTTATTCAATACAGTAACATACAACAGAAAGGAAAACTAAATAACTTGCACAACAACATCCTCTATTTAAGTCAATGGAATTAGAAAGGAAAGCCTTGAAATTTGATTGCGTAGAACCTGTTTTGAATTAAAATTGGGCACTGCAGGAGCAGTATTGTATTTACTGTAAATTCATTCGTCTATAATGGAAACGGCCGCACATCATCTAAGTTGGAATACATTGTCGAGGTAGAGGTTTGTGCCCAGAATGGGTATTATATCCATTGCTTAACAAATTGTGTTGCTCAAATGTGTGTTGTGTTGGTCCCTGATTGACTGCAGCCAGGTCAGTTTCCTCAGTCAGTCCCTCAGGATGCAACGGGGGCAGTGGTTGCAGTGGCAGGAGTATGGGAGCGATGACTAGTTCAGACTTTGGGGTTTGAATGTGCATTCAGGTGGAACACTCCAATTCAAGTACAGGTAAACTTATTTTAAGTGCTTATTTCATAGGCTGCTGTCCGCAGCTATTTTATGGAATACATCAGAGACCAAAAGGCTGGCTGAGTTTGAGGCAACACGAGGAGGAGAGACTAGGCCCCTTGATTATGCAAATATATTTCTGGTCTGAGTCCTAGACGATTATTTTTGTCTGCACTTCCAACACACAAAAAACATTTACTCCTTACTCACCTGTGCCCACCCCGCCTCCCCTCTTTTGTCCACCTATCACTGCTCTGCTTTTCCCTCCCATATATTGGGCTTCCCCTTTTCTATCTTCAGTCGTGACCTGAAACGTTGACCGCCTGCTTTTCTCCACGGATGCTGCCTGGCCTGCTGAGTTCCTCCAGCATCATCATGTTATGTCACCGTGTAGCAGGCCCTGAACGAACTGGCACACGGAAATGCTCTGACAGCTAGTTAGGTCACACCTCCAGGTTTAATCAACTATTAAATCAATCAATGAAATAGTGTTCACAACCATTATAAACTACTAAAAATTCGTTACTATTAAATTGTTTTAAATTAAATGTAAACACTATAAAAACCTGAAAACTACTAAAAATTGCCACCTACTTTTAACTTAACAGAAAAGGCAAATAATCTAAAATGTACCTTCACCTTGTTGTAGAGTGAACATAGTTATGAGAGATAATTCTCTGTCAAAATATTTCTGTGGGCTGGCTCATTCAGGCCACGCTACATAGGTGACCATAAAGCCCCATATGTCACCAGGCCTCCAGTGACAGAGCAGGGTCGGTGAACCTGAGATGCATTGGACCTGTGCTGGATCAGCAGACAGATTTCAACAATGAGGCTGAAGGACGTTGGTGCTCCAGTGCTTGACTCCATGATAAATCCTATGGAGGACTGCATTGGAATGACAGAAGCAAAGATCTCTTGGATAGTTCAATACTTCCATGTCAACATAGTAGTCCTGAGCTTCCTGTCAGCTATGCATGAAATGTCCACAGTTCCACATAGAAATCCCGTTATATATCAGGAAAATCTGGTTTCTATTAGTGAATGTTTTGTTCTGCATATCAAAGGGATATTGTTTTAACTTTTCTCATGCACAACGTTGGTTTCAAGCTGATTGGTTTGGAGTGGGGGAGGCTGAGGGGCGATCTGTTGGAAGTGTATAAAATTATGAGGGGCATAAATAGGGTGGACAAGCAATATCTTTTTCCCATTATTGAGAGATCCATTACCAGAGGGCATGCATTTAAGGTGAGAGGGGGTAGGTTCAGAACAGATGTGAGGGGTACGTTTTTTACTGAGAGAGTGGTGGATGCCTGGAATGCGTTGCCTGATAGGGTGGTGGAGGCAAATTCATTGGGGGCTTTTAAGAGGGGCTTGGATGGGCACATGAATGAGAGGAAAATAGAGGGATATGGGCATTCTGTAGGTAGGAGGCAATAGCTATGTCGGCACAACATCGTGGGCCGAAGGGCCTGTTCTGTGTTGTACTGTTCTATGTTCTATGTTCTAATGATTGTTGGTTCCGACCACAAAAGTGGGCAACAATGTCAGCTTTTACTCTTGCAGATTTTTTATGTAAAATATAAAAATATGCTGTTGTCAAATACCCAGCTGTGCACAAACATCGAGAAACATCCAAAGTCTATATTTTCTTAAATGTTTCTAAAGTGAAAGACGTTATTTCTGTTGCTGCATGTCTCTGCTTGTTAAGTGTACCACATTCAGATGCAGACTATAGCTCACATATCCCACCCGTCAACACGCATTAGCTTAAACTCCTGAGGAGAAGGTCTACTGCATTAAGTTTTTTTAAAAAAAAATTTAAAATTTTATTTACAGCGTGGTAACAGGCCCTTCCGGCCCAACGAGTCCGCGCCGCCCATTTTGAACCCAAATTAACCTACCCGTACGTCGTTGCAATGTGGGAGGAAACCGGAGCACCCGGAGGAAACCCACGCAGACACGGGAGAACGTACAAACTCCTTACAGACAGCGACGGGAATCGAACCCTGATCACTGGCGCTGTAATAGCGTTGCGCTAACCGCTATGCTATTACATATTATACCCCAAGTATACCATAGTTACGGGCAATGTTGACGAGCAAATAGTTTGAGACTCCACATTGTCATGTAAGGCTCTTGAATGTAGTATGAAGACCATCAGCCCATCAATTTAAGGTTAATTGGGATTCAGAACTAACAGGTAGAAGGCTAGTGTTTGACCAACTGTGTCATCTCTATCTTCATAAATGTTTCTTTTCAATTTTTATGTAAATGCAAGGAAATTGAGTTTTTATTCATACATATGCATTGCTGCAGAATTTTGCAATCTTATTAATATTGTAACTTAATTAAATGTCTTGTATGCAGCTGACAATTGATGTTGCAACAATAGTGGAACAGGTGTGATATTAATGCATTATCAGTTCTATTCTGTGTGACTTCTTTGGTACAACCTAATTTTAACACACATTTTAAAAATTTGCAATAGGTACAACATTTTCCACAATACGAACCTAACACTCCAGCAACATTAATTTTTTGTTGTGTGAACTATTTCAGGAATAGGAGCATTTAAAATGCTACAGCAGCAGCCAATTCAAATGCCGTATGGTGTGTTTCAACAAAGCTAATTTCCTCTCTTGGGCACCCATTTGTAGGATTGACAGGAACATAGCAATCAAAAGTGAAGTTAACAAGAATTGAAATTAATTCCTGCTATTAAAAACATAAAATCGTAGGAACACATTTTTTTTAGACTTAGCTCTTCCACACATATGGGGCCAACTTGTGTTTGATCGCCATGGCTACTCTAACCTTTTGCAGTGCTGCAGATCCAGTCAAGCTGCAGACCTCATTGTCAGAGCTGTCCTGTGAAATCCAGCAGCCTACAGGGTCTTAGGCAGTGAGTCTGGAGCCCCCACCCCCAACCCCCAACCCCAGATTGCCCTAATGACCCATTGACAGCAAATCTCTTTCCAACTATCTCTGAATAACAGAATGGTTATACATTCTGTCCTTCGAATCCAGTTTTACAGGGTATTGGTGAGGCTACATCTGGAAAAATATGCACTGTTTTGTTCCCTGTACCTAAAAAAAGGATATTGTAGCATCGGAGACAGCTCCAAAGTGAATCACCAGACTAATTCCTGGGATGAGAAGAGTGACCTACCGAGAGGTGTTGGACAGTTTGGGTCTGTTTTCCCTGGAGTTTAGAACAATGAGAGGTGATATGCTTACAAAATAAGGGACTGGTCATTTAACACTGAGGTGTGGAGAAATTGCTTCTCTCTGAGGGTAGTGAATCTCTGAGATTCTCTGCCCTAGGGCATGGCGGAGGCCAGGTCATTAGATATATTTCAAAGTCAAAGTCGAGTTTATTGTCATTTGCACAAGTACATGTGTGCACAGGTGCAATGAAAAACTTACTTGCAGCAGCATCACAGGCACAAAGCATCATATAAGCAGCATTCACAAGAAAAACATAAATTAAAAATAAGTTATACACAATTTTTACAAGAAAGAACACAATTAGAACAGAAAAAAATGCCATTTTAGTGCAAAGTGATCATAGTGTTGCTAAACTGTAGTGATTAGGGTTTTGTCGGTTGGTTCAAGAACCAAATGGTTGAAGGGAAGTCGCTGTTCCCGAACCTGGTGGTATGGGACTTCAGGTTTCTGTACCTCCTGCCCAATGGAAGCTGTGAGAAGGTGGCATGGCCCAGATGGTGGCGAGCTTTGATGACGGATGTTGCCTTATTGAGGCAGCGCCTCCTGCAGATACTACCGATGGTGGGGAGGGATGTGCCCGTGATGTATTGGGCAGAGTCCACTAGTCTCTGCAGCTTCTTACATTCCTGTGCACTCGAATTGCTGTACCAGATCATGATAAGATAAGATAAGGTATTTATTTATTAGTCACGTCTACACCGAAACACACAGTGAGATGTGTCTTTTTGCGTGACTGAGAACGTGCTGGGGGCAGCCCGCAAATGTCACCACTTTTGCAGCACCAACATATCATGCCCACAGCTTCTTAACCCATATGACTTTGGAATGTGGGAGGAAACCGGAGCATCCGGAGGAAACCCACGCAGACAACATACAAACTCCTTACAAGCAGCAGCGGGAATTGAACCCGGGTTGTTGGCGCTGTAATAGCGTCATGCTAACTGCTACACTACCGTGCCACCATACAACCAGTCAGGACACTTTCAACATATTTAAGGTAAAGACATATAAATATTTGAGAGATTGAGAAACTGGGGTTATGGGGAACTTGCACAGGAGTCGAGGCCAGGATAGATCATACTGAATGTCGAGGAAAGCTTGAGGGATCTTCTTTGCATCAATTTTCTTGTCCTCTGGTGCTCCAATAATCAGAGACATTTAAAAGCAGTTGAAATTGATTTAAACATTAAAAAAGTAAAAAAGTATTTATTTATGAACTCATTTAACAAATACAAGTTAACAAAAATATTAATATTAATTAAAATAAACAGCTTTACTTTCCTTTTCCATCCATGTCAGTGACTCTATTCAAGTGAATGGAGGCCACACTAGATATAATAGTCACATGTACATTGAAACACACAGTGAACTACATCTATTGCGTAGAGTGTTCTGGGGGCAGCCCGCAATCTTCCGGCACCAACGTAGCATGCCCACAACTTCCTAACCCGTACGTCTTTGGAATGTGGGAGGAAACCGGAGCACCCGGGGGAAACCCACGCAATCACATGGGGAGAACATACAAACTCCTTACAGACAGCGGCCAGATTTGAACCCGGGTCGCTGGTGCTGTAAAGCATTACGCTAACCGCTACACTGCCGTGCCTGCTCTAGATATGATAGCAGTGACTAAAGTGAAGCTAAGGGGCCAAATACAAAAGGTAACTCACCCCTCAGGACAATTGTGCTCTGTACCTTCTCGCAGTACTCAGCCCAGCACCGGTGTCTGACCACCAGACCATTCCATACTGTACATGCTGCTCCAGGAATCAGGAACATGCTCTCCCACAAATAAATATTTTATTCTTGTTTATTGTAATTATTTTATTATTATTATCCACTGTTATAAGACTATTGAACGGTTCCCTTATACGATGAGATGGACTCTGACCTCACGATCTACCTTGTTGTTGTGACCTTGCACCTTATTGCACTGCACTTTCTCTGTCGCTGTGACACTTTACTCTGTACTGTTATTGTTTTTACCTGTACTACATCAATGCACTCTGTACTAACTCAATGTAAGTGCACTGTGTAATGAATTGACCTGTACGATCGGTAGGCAAGACAAGTTTTTCACTGCACCTCGGTACAAGTGACAATAATAAACCAATACCAATACCAATGTACCAAGATACAGTGAAAAGCTTTTGTTTACATGCCATCCAGATAGATCATTCCACACAGCAGTACATTGAGGCAGTGCAAAAGGAAAAAAAACAGAATGCAGAATATTATCTTATCTTATTGTGTTACAGTTACAGAGAAAGTTCAGTGCAGGTAGACAAATAAGGTGCAAGGGCCATGATGAGGTAGATTGAGAGAGTTCATCTTTATTGTACAGGAGGTCCATTGAAAAATCTTATAACAGTGGGATAGAAGCTGTCCTTGAGCCTGATGGTACCTGTTCTCAGGCTTTTGTATCCTCTACCCGATGGGAGGGGGGAGAAGAGAGAATGACCGGGGTGGGAGGGGTCTTTGATTATGCCGGCTGTTTTCCTGAAGCAGCGGGAAGTGCAGACAGAGTCAATGAAGGGGAGGTCGGTTTTCATGATAGACTGGGCTGCGTTCACAACTCTCTGCAATTTCTTGTGGTCTTGGGCAGACCAAGACGAGATCAGGCAAAGTGGGTACAATAGATTTAGCTTAACTAAAATTAAAACAGTTTAATTATTGGTGAATTCTTTGATATATGCTATTTCAGAAAAAGTTGCAAGTTGAAACACAAGGTTTAAGAAACTTGAGCTAATATTGTGTTTAACTTTAATTTAATAAGAAGAAATGTATTATAGTTATAGAAAATTTGCAAGTTGATGGTTACTGCATTGAATATGAACTGATAGTCAATTGTTTTTGAGCACAATGGATGTAACTTTATACATCGTGCATACATGAACTTTGTAACAATGACCAGTGGCAGTTTATAATGTAACTGTGTAATTAAGTATTTCCAGATTCCAGAATTGAGAAGGATAAGATTGAATTTAATTCAAGAATAATTTGTTACTGACTATAGATTAACGGAGTCTTAGTTTTATCAAGTAATTATTAAAGATACTAAAATCATCAACACCATGCTCCCCATGTTCAAAAAAGATTTATTCTCCAATTCCAGGTGAATTGGTTCTTGACAAATGGACTGGTTAGGTTGATGGGACATGATGATGTGAATTTATGACAGTTTATTTCACTTTCAGTAAAACGATTAAATATTGGTGCAAGGAATTAAGGTGGAACATGAAATATCATTAACTTTAAAAATAATATTTTAATCCATAAAATTTGCAAAGGTTACTCAAAGAAATGATAATCCATGGACATAAAATTAGTTCTTCTGAAGCCAAAGAGGCTATTCAGCGGTAATAGTGTCTTAAAATGCAGACAAAGCTCAGGTAAACTTCACTAAACAAGAATCAATACCTCCAGTGGTGTTTACAACGAGAAATGTTCAAAAAAAGACTTCAACAGTGCACACGATGGTGAGCAAAGTGTCAACAGCAGCTGCAGCTTGTGAAAAGCAAAAATACTGCAGATGCCGGTTCTGGGGAACGTTCTTCAACCTGACATGTTAGCCTTGTGGTGTGATCTGCTGAGTATTTCCAGCAATTTTTGTTTTTATTTTAGCAGCTCCAGCTTCCGAGAATCTGGATGGTTCAGCAGAATAACTGCAGATTACTTTGATCTGTCAAGATGGTGGTGATTGTTCTTTAACAGCTTCAAAGTCAAAGTTGAGTTTACTGCCATTTGCACAAGTACATGTATGCACAGGTGCAATTAAAAACAGCTTTTCTCCTTCCTTATATTTTAACCCAATGCTACTTGAGATGTCATTTACAATCAATATTTTCTTCATAAAATGCTGTTAAAATGAAATCAATATTTGGATTTGTCAAACAGATTTTTCAATACCATTAATTTTTATAAAGTATATTTTTGAGATATTTAGATGTTCCAGGAAATTTTACTATTTTCCTTCAGTTTTTAATCATACTCAACTTGTGGTCCACTTCGACATCTTCAAGAGGCGGTGCCTCAAGAAGGTGGCATCCATCACTAAGGACCCTCACCATCCAGGACATGCCCTCTTCTCGTTACTACCATCAGGGAGGAGGTACAGGAGCCTGAAGACCCACACTCAATGATCTAGGAACAGCTACTTCCCCTCCGCCGTCAGATTTCTGAACGGTCCATGAACATTACCTCGTTATTCCTTTTTTTTGCACTATTTATTTATTTTGTAATTTAAAGTAATTTTTACGTCTTTGCACTGTACTGCTGTCGAAAAACAACAAATTTCACGTCATATAAGTCAGTGATAATAAACCTGATTCTGATTGTCTTTCTGCTGGAAATGTTGGTTCAGGCTGTATATTCAAGCTCCATTTTGATATTTTGGCATAGACTTCAGGCTGAAACTCCAAAGCAATGATGAAGGAATGCAGCAAATTATTAAACCATTCCTTCAGGTGAGATATTGAAGCAAAATCATGCTCCTGATGATATGAAAGATCCTGTGGGAGTATTGGAAGTGCAAGAAAATCTCCCTGTCAAGAATGTTCCCATTTGTGGGATGTTGGTGTGCATTAAATAGTGACCACATTCACCAAGGCTAATTCTGGCTTAAAGTGATCATGTAACATCAGCAGTAATTATTCAACACTCACTATATATCATATTGGGGGAAATACACATCACTGAATCAATGCTGTTGGGGAATTGAACTCCGCTGCATTACAAAACTGATATCTAGTGTCTTGAGATAGTTGAGAGAAGTGATAAATATTAGTCTCTCTTTACTGCGTGAACCGTTTTCTTTGTAATAAGTTACCTTTCAAAAGGTAAAGGAAATACAGACCAAAAAAAAAAGCGCAAAAGCAGCACATTCGTATTGCAGGCGGAGAAGCGTCTCACAGCTCCAGAGTTTGGGTTCAATCCTGACTTCTGGTGCTCTCTTTGCGATGGCTGTGTGTCCTCCCTGTGACCGCATAGGTTTCCCCCGGGTGCTCTGATTTCGTCTTACATCGCAAAGACGCGTTAAATGGCTGCTGTAAACTGTCCCTGCTGTTGGAGGCTTGTAAGGGAATGAAGGGAGGGAGGGACATTGGGCTTGTGTAAGAGAAAAGATCACAGGGAGACAAGAGGGGGGATTGGGATGCTTTAAGGGCCACAATATACTCGATTGGCTGAATGGCCTCCGATCTCATAAGGAAATATGAAAAATGAAAAGTTCTCTAGCACTGAAACTAATGCAGTCGCCATTTGAACAATACAAAACCCTAACCGTTCACCCTCAACTATCCTATTAAACAAAGTACTGCAGACGCTTAAGCCTTAATAGGAAAAAATAAATAAATTAGCTTTATTAAACAACTTAGCTTCGTGCATATCTTCATTTGCTCTCAGCACTTTCCTAGATAATAATTTCTAATCTTCTATGAACTTCCTCATTGCCAGTTTTGTTGATAAGCGGTTCAGGTTTTGCCTTATCTCTGTCAACAGAGAGATTTTAAACGCATCGTATCCTGTTGACCAGGGAAGAAAAAAAGTAGTTTCCATCCTAACTGCGAAGTCACCTGCAAAATCCTTGATATACACGCCATAATTACGCCATGAGGCATAAGTTAGAGCGGAAACATCAAGATATTTTCTCAAAACAGCATAAATCTTTGCCCGGGTTGAGTTGGAGACTGGACTTCGGACTCACCTGAGGTACAGGCGCCCTTTGATTGACAGGAGGCCCGGGATGCCCGGGAGTGGGGGTGGAGCCTCGCCGCTCTACCTGTGCCAGCGCACGGAGCTGGGGGGAGAGAAAGGTCGCAGCGGTACTGCGACTGCTGCGCACCGCAAATCCTCCGCACTCTTTCTGGGGGAGAGATTAAAACAAAACGCATGGATTTTACGGGCAGCGTGGATTAAACGAGGCAGCAATTGGAACGACTCCGTGGCGCTGGGACCCTGTGCAGAGCACCGGAGAGGCGAACAGGTGAGCCGGTGCTTTGGAGAGGATGGTGTGCAGTTCATCAACAAGTGGCCTGGATGGTTTGGCGGTCTCTGGTTGACTCGAGAGTGCGGTGTGGCGAGGTTTGACGTTGCAGGTGGCATTGTCGGTGCGTGGCTGCGGGGAGAGGCCACTCGCGGTTCCTCCCGCTCTCATACTCTCCGTCCTTCAAAGCAGGTCTAAGAGGGCGGAGTGGCCGCGAAATGGCCGACGGCGGGAAGACCAGCTGGTGGAAGTCGATGACCATGAAGAAGAAGCCGAAGGAGCTGACGGACAAGGGGGCGGGGCAGGAGAACGGACAGTTCTCCACAGACAAAACATCGGTCCGGGAAAGTAAACATTCCCATCCGATGGAGGAGAAAGAATATTTGGAGCCCAAACTGGAGAATGGCTTCAGCGAGAAGAACACGCGAAGGAACCTGAAGATCTCCCGGTCGGGACGGTTCAAGGAAAAGCGCCGGGTCCGGGCCACCCTGCCCGAGAGCCCCAAGTTTTTTGAAGGCAATGGGAAGGCGAACGATGAAAATTAATGCACAAGCCCTCTTCTGGGGCATCAGCTGCTTCACAGACTTGTCAACAGACACTAGTGGCAGAGCTTACAGCCCTTAATTTAACAGTGATAAAGAAAAAGCTGAAATTAAAGTGTCAATTTATATTACTTGAATATTTCATGAATGATGCGTTAAATATTTATTTGTGTAATCTGGATACCTATTGTAGATTGATTTTTTTACGGGTTCCTAGAATGCTTTTCCCATCAGGGTGGCCAGGTCTGGCGGTCAAATCCATTGCAGCTTCGAATTGCGGAGTTCTGATTCAGAACTTTATTTCTGGTGGGTCGTAGCGGGGAGGGAGATGATTCACGTTGTAGTTGATATTGAAAATATTCTTCGGCAAACATTTTGTTTGGTGGCCTTGATAAGCAAGGTCAGCTCCTGATCCAAGCACTTGTTCAAATTTAAGAGAAGTTGAGCATTTTTTTTAAATAAAAAGAATTATTTTCAGAAAAAAATCATGCCTGCTTATTCTAACTTCAAAGGTTCGGAGATTTCTCTCTCTCTCTCGCAGCCTATTTTAAAAGTTAATCATTTGTGAAAATGTAGCGTTAAACTCGAAGTGCAACACACCCAGTAATCCGACACGTAGGAACTCTGAAAGGATACTGTGTTTGGAGCTTTGCCACAGCATTTTGTGTGCGTTTTTATACTGTTTACTTTGGGGATATTGCTATTATTTTGAACAATTATCAAGAATAACTAAGTAAGCAATTTTCAGGAGGTTTTTCAGGAGACCATAGGGTTAGGGAAGGCGAGTGGATGATTCATAAAAGACGGTGTATATTATTTGATAAATACGTGGACGGCTGGTGTCAGGCCCTGATTCCAGCCACACTTGTTCCACCAGGTTCGCTGTCCAAGTGGTTTAGCGGCGAAGTTTAAACAGAATGTCTTCCCTTTGCCATTCTGCGCCCGGTGAACGTGGTTTCTCTTACGTGTACATTACATAACTATTTACATTATTTTGATATTTCATTGCTGCCACAGACCGGAAGATTAAAGAATATGAACAAAAAGCAGGGGGAAAAAAAACTTTAAGATGCAAATCTTCGGTTCTGTCCTGTTTTCTCTCCATGTTATCGCGCATGAAAAGTTAATTTATATTTCCGATAACTGCTTCGAACCTCCCACCGACAGTGTAAGACACGGGTGAAGTATTCCTCTACATAAAACGATTGATATCTAGCTGTAATACTGCTCAATGACATTTCCGGGATAACTCGAATTACATTTTTTTCTGAACTTGATCTTGTTTCCGAAACATGGTGCAGACATGAGCTTCATACGAGAATCCTGCTATGATGTGTAATTTTTTTACCTATCCTAATTTTTTGCAGAGAACAAGATTTCATGGTATTTCCTTTCTGGCAAAGAAGAGCTATTATATAACGTTCAATGTTATTTGAACAGCCTACAAAGGTCATCTTTTTTATTGTACCCAAACTGGCAATTTCTCCTTTGGGTGGAAATCATTGCAGCAAGAACACCTTTTTAAGGTACATAATATTTTATAGATCATTTTCTTCAGAATTTTCAAAATGAATCAAATATAGGATATCACTATTTATTAGATACTAGCTTTCATAAAAGCAACGTGAGATTGTACGATTCGTGTGATTATGACAATCTTGTATGTGATAGCTCATGATATTTTGGTGCTATCACTTGAAGCAGGCAATATCACTCTATTACAGATTGCAGCAAATGAGAAAGTTGAATACATTCCTTATATTAAAACAATTCCAGAAAGAGAATCCAATGCTGGCATAATGAAGAGTTTATTTTAGTATTAAATTGCTCATTATACGGCCACATTATGAAAAAATTGAATTTAAAAGAGCTCCGAGCTGAAGGATAGTCAATCCATTGGCATTCTGGAAATATTGTAAATTACATTTCTGTTACAGATAAGTAGAATAGATGGTTTATACTACAAAGGAGGAATATGGCAGAGAATATACATTGATTCAATTTTATGAATCCTGTTTTTGATGAGGGTGAATTTGAAAAGCCTTACAAACTGAAATGCTATTCAACCCAGCCATTCTCTTTACAATAACACTTTTCAGAAGGTGGCAACAAAGGAGGATTATTAAAATGTTGGTATGCTAATACAAGTGATTTTATTCCTATTGCATTTCATCAAATGTATATTTTTTCCATTTAAGCAGAGCTAACTAAAACTGTTATAATAATTGAGCATGTTATCAATGTGTCATTTGACAGTGAAACCAAATCTTGTAATAGACCAAGTGTTTTAATCAACAGGCCAGTACTCAATGTTTTATTCTGCAATCATAAACCTACTGAGGTGAGAAAAATATTTGCACAACTTTCTGACTAATAGTAGTCTATTGTCTGAGAAAGTTGGACTTTATGCACAGATTCTGTAGAAGTTTTGAATTCATTCAGATTTACTGGAATACGCCTCACTTCTGCACCTGTATTAAATTTATTACAATCATCAAGAAGCTAAATAGTAATTTAATAATTATAGCAAATAAAACGTATTCAATCTAAGTTAGCAAAATAAAATGTCCAATGATTTATAAAGTATACAAAAGCCTGGGTTTATCTGTGAATGCTAGATCTGCACGAATATTGGCCAATTGTTCATTTGATAATTTTCACACTGAGGACAAACATCTGGAGGTGACTGCACTAGAGAGCCAATACTCCCACACCTGTGGCATATTTTGTGAACCACAATAATTTTACCCCCTTGAATCCTGCAATAATAATTTGCACTTATATAGTTTTATATTTTAAAGTAGTGCAACATCCTAGGAGTGTTAGCAGACAAAATTTTGAATAGTATCCCACATTTGTTGATCTTAAGAGTAGATAATCAAGATAAGAAGCCCTTAAGGAAAGAGAGAGAGAGGAGAGATGGAAAGAGAGAGAGAGAGAGAACAGCAGCAGGTTTCAAAGTAGAGTTGAGGAGACATGAATCCAACTGCATGGGGCTTTGGCAGCTGAAGATGCTGCTGGCATTGGCCAAGCGTTTAAAAATCAGGGAAGCTCACAACACTGGAATTGGAGGAGCACAAATATCTTCTTATAGGATAGGACAGATCGAGATGGGGGCAGATGAAACCACTAAAGGATTTGAAAGCAAGGAATCGAGCCTCTTCTCAGTGGGGAATTTGTGTGTAAGTTAGGATATGAACAGTAGAACTTTGGGTTGCCTGCAGATTATAGAAGGTAGAATAGTTGAAACTGTATAGGTGTCCTTTGGAATAATGGAGTCCAGAAGTAGTAAGGGTACAAATGAATAGAACAGCAGCTGAGGAAGGGATAGTGTTCATATTGTTGTGGACATGGGAGATTGGTGATATCTGTGATGCCAGGCATGTGGTTGGAAAGCTCATTCCAGGCTCAAATATGACATCACAAAGGAATTTGTTCAACCTTTAATTGTTGCTAAGGGCAAAGATGACTAGGGCACAGCGTTTGTGGTGGAGATCAAAGGCGTTGGTTTTGGGCATCCTTGTAATTTAAAGCAAATTTTTGCTCACTTAGGATTGGATGTTAGTCAAGCCTCATGATCCATAGGCAGCAGGATTGAGAGAACAGAGTATTTTCAATAAGTGCATAGAACTACATGCATTTTGGATTGCATCATTCAAATCCCCCACTGAGAAGAGGCTTGATTCCTTGCTTTCAAATCCTTTAATGGCTTCACCCGCCTCCACCTCTGATCTGTTCCAATCCACAAGAAGACATTTTGCTCCTCCAATTTCAGTGCCAAGGGAACTGAGAAACTGGATTAGGTCCTTACGGAACACCAGAAAATGCGGGAAGTGAAGCCATTGAGACGATTCTCCATGTATGAGTGTACAGATGAGAAAGGAACTCGGCAAGTGCCGTCAGCCTATTGTAGGACAGTGGAAAAGAGCTGGAGGAGGTTAATGTAGTCAAGCACTTCAATGACAATAACAAAAGGAGGGATAGTTTACTGCTCTCAGTCACATTGTGTTTTGATAAGAGCTGCTGCAGGAAAGGTAAACATTCTAATTGGAGTGATTCGAGGATAGATTAGGTGGAGGATTTAAGAGGTGGTAGCATGTCAAAGATTTTAAGAGCCAAAAGAAGTTGGAAATTGGGCTGTAGTTTGCAAGGCTCGGTGGTCATTTTCTATTGAGGAGAGAAACTTAGGTGGCAGACTTGAAGGAGAAGGAGAAGTTACCTGAGGAGGGAAGACTGTGTTAATTATTTCACCTAGGTGGGAACCAGAAATGGAAGGTGGGAATTAACAATGCAGTGGGCAAGGGTAAGAACATAACCTGGGGACATAAGGAATGGAAACAGGATCGGCCATTAAGCTCCTAGTGCCTTCTCCACCATTCGATAGCACGTCTGACCTCCACTTTCCTGTACTAACCTCATTTTCCTTGTTGGGGCTTCGTGTGGGTGAGATAAACTTTTAGAGAGGATGAGATGAGATTGGAGACAAACTGAAGAAAGAAGAGCTGAGTGCTGTGTCAGGTTGGAGGGTGTGTGGGAGGGTTGGCAGGGAATATTGAGCCTGATGAGCAAAGAAAAAGGAAAGAAATGCCAGAGGTAGATTATAGAATGTCAGGGTGGAGTTAATAATGTGGAGATGGGAAATTAGTGACCTCTATGATACCGTGAATGTGGTTGGAAAACTCATTCTAGGCTCAAGTATGACACCACGGAGGAATTCGGACTGTTGCCAAGGGCAAAGATGGAATCGATGACTCGGGCACAGGGTTTGTGGTAGAGTTCAAAGATGTTAGTTTTGGGCATCCCTGTAATTTCCCATCTCTATGAAGTTACTGACTCCACCTCTCCCTGAGCTGCTGTGATACTTCTTGCTATTTCATTGTAACTTGGGTGGAGGAACCAGGGAGAAGAATTTAAGAAGATAATTTTCAGCAGAGAAAAGAAGCCAGGGCTTGCATTTGCATTGCTGAATGATCTTGGAGTAGTGAGGTCTGTGAAGAGAATAATAGCACTCAATAGTAGCCCGGCCAGGTACAGTGGTGAATAGCTAAACCTATTGCTTACCTTGTCCAAATTGACTTGTATTCCCTCACCTGAGGAGAAGGAGATGTGAACCATACCTGGTGAAATGGTCAAACAAAGGTAATGTTTTTAAAGTGGGACAGGAATCAAAGGAGGAGGTAGAGGTGTGCCTAAGAACTACCAGTGGAATACCAAGGTGAATGAAGAGATAGTTCAAACTTTGAAATTACAGTTGAACGTGAAGAGGGAAACATTGTGAGAGATCCTGAGGTGACCTGTCTTTGCCTATGTTCGAGTTTGTTTATTCATTTGGGTACTGCACAGACGAGATTTATTTAGGGAGAATTACACACCAGGTTTTCCATTCACACAAAACTACTTGTAACTCCCAAAGCCCTTTTCCCATCTGCAAGGTTGAAGTCAGTATTGAAGTAGAACACTCTCCATTTGTCTGGAAGAGTGCTGCTTCAACGACACTTGAACTTCCTTGTTGTCCAACACAAAACAACCTCCTGGCACCATGTAGACTTCCCTGAATTTTAACTCCCTTCTCCTGAGCACAATGCCTCAGTGAGTATCACATACAAAACATGTTCCACTAAATCAACAGTACCTACCTAGCTCATGACCTGTACTGACTAGAAAAACAGGCACAGCAGGCACAGACAAACATTATGACTGGAAAGTTCCCATCTCATTAATGCATCATTTTAACTTCTAATTATATACCAATAACTTCATCATTGCAGTGTCTTAGAATTCCCTTCATTGAATCACCTTCTCAGCGGCAGTTAAAGGATGTTCGTTAAATATGGTCTTCTAGTGAAACCCCACATTTCACAAATGAATTTCTTTAAAAAATGAAAAGAAGGGAAATTGGCTGAGAAACCAGTTGTTTTAGTTTCTTTTATGCATCTTATCCAGTATGTTCTGATGAAGTATCCTCAGCCTGAAACGTTGACTCTTTTTCTCCTTCCACAGTTGCTGCCTGACCTTCTGAGTGTTTCCAGTATATTGCACTTTTATTTCAGATTTCTAACCTCAGGAGTTTTTGATTTTTCATTATTCAGTGTGTTCATTTGCAGGAACATCAAAATCTTTCCCCATGTTTTTCTAACTTAAAGTAACACATCCTCAAAGAGCTCTATAGATACTCACTCCTTGATCACAATATATCCAGCTGGATCTGTGAATCACATTGTAATTGGTCGAAGCTGTAAAGATACAGGTGTAAACATCACACATTTGTTATTGAATGGTAACAGGACTTGTTTACTTGCAATGACAATGTAACGATTATCTCAGAGATACTGTATCACAACAGTGAAAATTGCAAAAAAGGATTACACATAAAGGGACAACACACACAAAATGCTGGAGGAACTCTGCAGGTCAGGCAGCATCTATGGAGGGAAATAAACAGTCGATGTTTTGGGTCGAGACCCTTCATCAGGACTGGAAAGTAAGGGGGCAGAAGCCAGAATAAAAGGGGAGGGGGAGGACCACAAGGTGGTGGGGGATAAGTGAGTCCAGGGGAGAGGGGGAAGGTTGGTGGGTGGGGGGGGGTGAAAGGGAGTGATATAAGAAGCTGAGAGATGATAGGTGGAGGGGGTAAAGGGCTGAAGAAGACAGAATTTGGTGGGAGAGGACAGTAGACCATGGAATTTTTATTCTGGCTTCTGTCCTCTTCCTTTCCAGTCCTGATGAAGGATCCTGACCCAATATGTCGACTGTTTATTTCCCTCCATAGACGCTGCCCGACTTGCTGAGTTCCTCCAGCATTTTGTGTGTGTTGCTGCAGATTCCAGCATCTGCAGAGTTTCTTGTGTCTCTTGTGAGACATAAAGGGACGATGTCTGGTGTTCAAAATACAAAAAAAACGTAGATCTTAGAAAACTGAAATAAACGCAGGAAATCCTGTAAATGTTCAAGTTAAGCAGACCTGTTTAGAGGAACAAAGTTAGCATTTCCTGTCAATGACCATTAATCAGAATTGGAAAGTTGTGATGGATTTTAAGCCTGTTAAGGCAGGCAATGAGAGGAGGGAGAAAGAGAAGAAGAAGAACTGTGACAGAGCGGAGGACAGATGGGATTTAGTGACAAAATAGTTGATGCAAGATGGACTTAGAGCAAATATAATTGGGAGGAACAGAATCATTACAACACCTCTGCTTAAGAGAAAAAAAATGTGGGTACACTTATGATCTAGAACTGTTGAACTCCATCACTTTTCTGATTTATGCCTTGTAAACATGGGAAGCCGCAGGACAACAGGTGAGTCACTCACTGCAGGATACCCAGCCTTCAACCCACTCTTGTGGGTGCAGTATTTATAAGATTGATCTAGCTGAGTTTCCAGCCAATGGTGACTCCAGCATATTGATGGTCGGCAAGTAGGCAATGATGAGTCATTGAATCTCAGAGCTATGCATTCAGAGATGGTTACAGAGAGAGTAGTCCAGGCATGATGATACCTGGTGCTTTTCCTGTGGCATTTCATGTGATAACAATCTCAGGGAAACCTGGCATTTTCATCAGAGATGTCGAGGTGGGCTATGGCATCTCTGTAGAGTCTCTGGGTTTAGGCTGTTCGTTCTGTCCTGAGGTCCCTGATCTGCCTTGAGTAGCCAGTCATGGCTATAATGATGCCTTTTGTAATGGAATGCTGCCCCTGATACCAGGGATATCAATACTTTGAGTGAACAGTTCAGCAGCCAGTTACTGGAGAAAAAACTCAAGTGGTAATTTCGGCACACCCTGCGGGCTTTGGAGGTGTTGGAGCAGCCTGCAGTCAGCTCTAAAGATGTCGAGTCAGTTGTCCTGATGTCAGTGGAATATCCGTCAAAGTTGCTGGAAAAGGACCAAACACGGGAAGTACTCTTCGTGGTACTGAGACTATTCCATGATGGTTGTACTTGCAGTTTTTGGCAGGAAAGCCAGAAACAAGTGTTACCCAGAGGGTGACATCATTACTTTTACATCTGAAGCTGGGAAATGTCCAAGCCATCAGCATGAACAGTGCAGAGAAATAACCCTGTTCAGTTTCGTGAAGGGCATCACTTCACACAGAAATGATAGCTCCTATGACATACTCCACATAAAACATATCTTTGCATGATGGGATCCTAAAAAAATGGATGCTATTTGATGAAATTTCTAAGCTTTTACACTCCTTATGATTAACTTCTGTTAAGGCTAGAAACAAGCAATTCTTTTTCTAATTTGTGTAAAAAAAACATTTTTTGATTGGTTTATGACAAAGCTTAGAGCAAAATGGAAAAAAAAATCCATCATGTCTTTTTGTCAATCTTGCTGCTTTTGACTTTTATCACTTTTTTTGTACAGAGTGGTGCCATAAGGCAAGTTCATTGTCAGCACCAGAAAGCCTTCCTTGAAGAGAAGGAGGTATAAAGAGTTAAAATTATAATATTGGAGCTCTACCTCGATATTATATTCCCTTCAAGTTCACTTCCGCTCTGTAAGCACTGGAATGCTGAATTTACATTCTATATGTCATGAGTTCCCTTTGTATCTTGAAGGTTACCTGGTAGTGCAGTTTAACTGCACATGAACAAAATAAATGTGCATAACAAACAGTTTGACAGGGCAGAACCGTCCAGTCTGTATCCAGTTTCTGGTAATTCAAAACTGCAGGTAGGGCACATGACATCATGGACAATACCGTGTACGGATCAAGGTGAAGAGACATTTTAAAATGAAAAATGTGGTGAAACAATAATGAAACCAATAATAACTCAGAGTTAATGGGAGTGAAATAACTATTCTGGTAGGTTTCTGTGTACATGATCTGTGTGTTTAATTTAAATAATTTACTTCTGTTGGTATTGGTATTGGTTTATTATTGTCACTTGTACCGAGGTACAGTGAAAAACCTGTCTTGCATACTGATCGTACAGGTCAATTCATCACACAGTGCAGTTACATTGGGTTAGTACAGAGTGTATTGAGGTAGTACAGAGTGCATTGATGCAGTACAGGTAAAAACAATAACAGTACAAAGTGTCACAGCTACAAAGAAAGTGAAGTGCAATAAGGTGCAAGGTCACAACAAGGTAGATTGTGAGGTCAAAGTCCATCTCATCGTATAAGGGAACTGTTCAGTAGTCTTATCACGGTGGGGTAGAAGCTGCCCTTAAGTCTGGTGGTATGTGCCCTCAGGCCCCTGTATCTTCTACCTGATGGAAGAGGAGAGAAGAGAGAATGACCTGGGTGGGGGTGGGGTGGTCTTTGATTATGCTGGCTGCTTCACCCAGACAGTGAGAGGTAAAGACAGAGTCCAACGAGGGGAGGCTGGTGTCCGTGAAATGCTGGGCTGTGTCCACAGCTCTCTGCAGTTTCTTGTGGTCCTGGACAGAGCAGTTGCCGTACCAAGCCGTGATACATCCAGATAGGATGCTTTCTATGGTGCCTCGATAAAAGTTGGTAAGAGTCAAAGGGAACAAACCAAATTCCTTTAGGAATATTCCTGTTAATTTCCATGGAGGACCAATTGCTGTTATGTACATCATGACACTGATCTTTTAAACTTGCAGCTCACCATTACTACTTGTGTCAAACTGGATTTTTGAAGATGATTTTTGAAAATCATTTAAGCTTGATTACTGAATCAAGATCTTCATTTATTCTTATACAGCCTGAGAGGCAGCAAACAATTATCTTGTGTTCTTGCAGAGTCAAACCCCTTATCTCTGCTCTGATATTGCTACATCATTGGAGTCCAATTGCAGGTTTTTCAGATTCGGTTGACTATAAGACCATAAAAGCATTGAGTCTGCTCCACCATTCAGTCATGGCTGATTATTTTCCTCTCAACCCCATTCTCCCGCCTCCTCCTCATAACCCTTAACCCTCTTACCAATAAAGAACCTATCAATCTCTGCTTTAAATACACCCAATGACTTGGCCTCCACAGTCCTCCATGGCAATGAATTTCACAGATTCACCACCATCAGACTGAGGAAATTCCTCCTCATCTCAGTTCTCAAGGGACACCCCTTTATTCTGAGGCTGTGCCCTTGGATCCTAGACTCTCCTACTAATGGAAACATCCTCTCCACAACCACTCTATCCAGGCCTTTCAGTATCCAGTAGTTTACAATGAGATCCCCCCTCATCCTCCTGAACTCCATCGAGTATAGGCCCAGAGCCATCAAACGCTCCTCATATGTGAAATCTTTCATTCCCGGGATCATTCTGGCGAAGCTCCTCTGGAGCCTCTCCAGGGCCAGCACATCCTTCCTTCGAAATGGGGCCCAGAATTGCTCACAATATTCCAAATGCAGCCTGACTAATGCCTTATAAATGCTAACATTGCTTTTGTCTTCCTTACTACCAGCTCAACCTGCAAGTTAACCTTAAGGGAATCCTGAACTAGGTCTCCCAAGTCCCTTTGCAACTCTGATTTCTGAATTCTCTCCCCATTTAGAAAATAGATTACACCTTCATTCTTCCTACCAAATTGCATAACCACACACTTCCCTTTGCTGTGTTCCATCTGCCACTTCATTGCCCGCTCTCCCAACCTGTCCAAGTGCTTCTGCAGATTCCCTGCCTCCACAACACTACCTGTCCCTCTACCTATCTCGGTATCATCTGCAAACTTAACCACAATGCCATCAGTTCCTTCATCCGGATCATTAATGTATGAAGTGAAAAGTTGCGGTCCCAACACTGACCCCTGCGGAGCACCACTAGTCACCGGCAGCCAACCAGAAACAGCTCCCTTTATTCCCACTCTCTGACTTCTGCCAGTCAGCTAATCTTCTATCCATGCTAGTATCCTGCCTCTAACACCACAGGCTTGTTTAGCAGCCTTGTGTGCAGCACCTTGTCGAAGGCCTTCTGAAAATCCAAGTAAATAATGTCCACTGATTCTCCTTTGTCAGTGTTTACTTTGTTACCTCCTCAAAGAATTCTAATAGATTTATCAGGCAAGATCACTGCTTAATGAAACCATGCTGGCTTTGCTCTATTTTATCATGCACTTCCAAGAAATCTGAAATTTCATCCTTAATAATGGACTCTAAAATCTTACCAACCACTGAGGTCAGGCTAACCAACCCATAATCTCCTGTCTTTTGCCTCTCTCCCTTCTTAAACAGGGGTGTTATATCTGCAATTTTCCAGTCCACTGGCACCCTGCTTGACTCCAGTGATTCTTGAAAGATCACTACTAATGCCTCCACAATCTCCTCAGCTATTTCTTTCAGAATCCTGGGGTGTAGTCCATCTGGTCCAGGTGATTTATCCACCTTCAGGTCTTTCAGCTTCCCCAGCACCATCTCCTTAGTGATGGCCACTACACTCACCACTGCTCCCTGACTCTCTTGAACCTCTGGCATGTTACTGGTGTCTTCCATGGTAAAGACTGACGCAAAGTACCTATTCAGTTCCTCTGCCATTTCTTTTTTCCCTGATTACTTCTTCTCCAGCATCATTTTCCAGCAGTCCAATATCCATTCTCGCCTCTCTCTTATGCTCTATGTATCTACAAAGCAAAGTTGCAACAGAAAGGAAACATTTTTTCCCTTTTAAAAAAATAATAATATGGCTTTTAGTGATTTGAAATTTTACCAAATTGTTTATATAATTTTATAAATATGTGACTGATGTGGGTGTGAATCAAGTGTAAAAGAGGAAACATTTTCCCTTCTATGCTACAGGACATCTTTAATTCACAAGCCTAATGCTCGTATGTGGTGAATGGAAATATCACTGGTGGAAAACAAACTGCTTAGGACTAATAAATAACTTCATGAATAAATAACTTTCAGAATTTTCACACAGTTTAGAGAGATGGAGGAATTAAGTTAAGGAAATTAAATTAGTGAGATTAAGTTCATGGTTGGATAGACCATACCCAGATGATTAGGCTAAATAGCTTTCCTGCTCTAAGTGTGAGTTGTCAATGGTGAGTAATGCAACCTCTGTCTACACAAGCAAACGCAGAAGTATGGGAAAATGTAAAGTAAGACTTTCTTTGGTCTGTGACAAAAATGACTGAAAGTAGACCAATTGCACCTAAACATTTTATTTCACATTTCTCATAGAAATTATTTTTCTGGCTTTTGCAAATCTGAATTTAATTTTCCACAGTGAAAATGCAGTCCTTCAGGATCAAGGATGGCTTGCTTCCATTCCAATTTTATGGACTCTAAGGTGACTGATGAGACCAAGTGGGAACTGTAGATTCTTCCATGGTTGGGACAGGAGATGCCTGACAGGGCATGTGGGTAGGCACTGTGTGAGGTGCTGCCCTCTATCATTTACGTTGATCTTCTGTGTGCTGCTGACGCATGAACTCAAGGTTCTCAGTGCCACCCCGAATGTTTCTTCTCCATTTTGAGCAGTCATGGGTCAGGGATTTCCAGCAGTCAATGGGATGTTTTATGCTTTTTGAAGAGAAAATTAAAATCACAATAAATGGTAAGAGAGTGGGATTTCTGCAACAATCAGTTTTGAACTGCCTACATGATTTCTACTGGAGGAGTAGAATCAAAATCACCCCTTTGACTTTAAGTGAATCAAAGTCTGGTAATTTGTTCATTTGATGATTCACTGAATACTGGCAAGTTCTTCAGCCAGGCCTGATTCATTTGCCAGCCAACAGTAGCACACACATCAGTTCATCTTCTTTTCCTGTTTAGGCAGATCTTCAAGACTGAGGATGACTTGCTCCAAGTCTGGTTCTGTGGGTTTGGAGATGATTGACGACAACTATGTGGGACTCATACCACAGGTGGGGCAGGGGGTGCCTGACAGGACAGATGGCTGGGTACTTTGTGAGGTGGTGCAGTCTACCTGCCATCTTCCAAGTGCTTCTGACACATGGACTCGAGATTGTCAGTACCACTCCAAATGCTCCTTTTCTACTTTCATGGGCCAGGGATTCTTAGGAGTTAATGGGAATGTTGATTTTTTTTTCATGTAGGCTTTGAGAGCATCCATGAATTTGTTTCTCTGTCAAAATGATAATCTCTTCCCATCATAGAACTCTGATAGTTCTGTTTTGGGAGTCTGGAATTGGACCTGAGACGGTGTGGCCTAATTCATGGAACCAAATAAATGGAATTAGATGGCCAATGCTATTGATGTTAGACATGGAGAGGCCACTGACATTGGTTTGCTTACCCACCCAATTCATTTGGAATATTTTGCAGAGCCAGCATTGTTTCAGGTTGAGAACCCTTCATCTGGACTTAAATTCACCTGGATCCATTCCTACATTTCACTTGAGTCCAGATGAAGGGTCTCCACCCTAACTGTCCACTGTCCATTTCCCTCTGTAAATGTTGACTGACCCACTGTGTTCTTCCAGCTTTTTGTGTGTTGCTCCAGATTTCAGCATCTGCAGTTTATTGTGTCTTCCTCGTGAGTTAACCCTGGAATCAGCACCCGGGGACCAGATGCCAAACCATTGGGATTCCTGAACAATCAAATTCCAGATTATCAGAGTTTTACCATGCCAAGTGACCAATTGTACAGTTGCCTGTATAAAATGCCAAATATATAAAATATACAGTTTTTGAAACCTTTGGCATCTTTAATCTTTCCTATACCAGAATCTGCATTAAAGTTCTTACATCCATGCATCTATGCTTTACATTACCTCCTCCCTTAATAAAGAGGCGATATTGGGTCAGTAAACAAGTACCCTTAATTGACTCTAAATAATGCCTTCATTCTCAAAAGAAAATGTTTTACATTCTTTTCATAACTTCAAGATCAACTCAGGTGATGTAAATATTAGCGTATGTACACTCTGTACGCGTTTTAGTAGGTAAATTTGTAAACTACAAATATTTAATAAGAAATCTGCTTGGTTACAGGTGGAGGGGGGTGATTAGAGGCTGATACCTGATTTTCAGTTGCTACAAGTGCCTCTACAGTTCCTGTCAAAGTACTGAATCAGTACTTACCAAAGGACCAAATTATAACCTATGTGACCATAGTGAAGAAAAACACTCTTCCTGATTCTTCCCAATATCTATAGTCTATGACACAATTGATTATATTATCTTCCTACATTTCTTTACCTCCATATCCAGCTAGTTGGCATTCACTTGGATCCATTCCTACGTTTCACTTGTAGCCAAGGAAGCACATTCTCTTTTCTCTCCGATTCCATCAGGTAGTAGATACAGGAGCCTGAGGGCATGTACCACCAGGCTTAAAGACAGCTTCTACCCCACTGTGATAAGACTATTGAACGGTTCCAATGAGATGGACCCTGACCTCACGATCTACCTTGTTGTGACCTTGCACCTTATTGCACTGCACTTTCTCTGTAGCTGTGACACTTTACCCTGTAATGTTATTGTTTTTACCTGTACTACCTCAGTGCACTCTGTACTAACTCAATGTAACTGCACTGTGTAATGAATTGACCTGTACGATCGGTATGCAAGACAAGTTTTTCACTGTACCTCGGTACAAGTGACAATAATAAACCAATACCAATACCAATACCAACAACTTCCCTTCCCGTTCACACACTATTACTTCTGTGCTCCCCACAATGATTTGACTTTGGCCCATTTTACTTGCATCTGCTGCTAACTGATGTAAAGTTCCCGGGTAAGCCTGTGAGCCTAACACTATCACCGCCACCTCTTCCACCCCTCCAGTGCGTCTGACTTGTCATGCTGCAGTTAAGCATTGGATAAGTAGAAATTCTTGCATTACATGCAGAGAAGACGGAAGCCATTGTCCTAGCTCCTGCCATGAACTCCATGGGATCCAGCTTCATTTCCTTCCCGTGGTAGACGGTGAACCATATTATTTGCAATCTTGGCATTCTTTTTGACTGACCTGAGTTTCCAAACCAGGTCCTGTCCATCATGAAGACCACCTGCTTCCGCCTCTAACGTTGTCTGAAACTGCTCCTACCTCTGCCCATGTGCTGCTGAAGCCTTATAGACTTAACTCTGCCAGTTCAGCCCTGACCTGTTCATTTTCCACACTCAATAAACATCCAAGACTCTGATGCTGGAATCTTACCTCACGCCGTTCCATTTTTCCATGGTGATGTGCACTTGTCTGTTGACCAGCAATGCCTCTACTTAAAGTTCTCATCCAAATCTGCAATCTCGGGAAACTTTTCCAGCCTTACAGACCCTCCTACTTCTTTATGCTACTCCAAATCTTGCGATTTGTGCATCCTCAGTTTTAATTGCTGCACTGCTAAAGCTTTTAGCTACCTGGGCACTTTTCCCTCCATTATTATCTCTCTACCCCTTTCAAATACTCTGTAAAATCTCCCTGTCCTAATAGCTCCTCAAGTGGATTACCATCAAATTTTGTTTAATAATACTCCTGCTAAGTCCCTTTGGTTGTTTTGCCATGTTAAAGTTACTTGATAAATCCAAATTATTATTGTTTTTGTGATCATCTCTTTCAAGCTCAGGTTTTCATTCTCATTAGTTTTCAGAGCCTTAATAGTTGATAAAACTCCTGACTTCATTGTTAATTTCTTGCAAAGTGTCTTGAGGTAGCTTGAGAAGAAGTTAGGCAGTGCTTTTGGCAGCTATTTCACCAGTCAGATTGGGCAGTGAACATAATGGCTGGAAATATCCTAAAACACCCTTTTCTTTAATGGTTGTCGATTGTACCATGGGAACTTTGTTATTCTGAGAAACAAGAAATGTGATCTTAGCTAAGATAAGCAATTTACAAATTACCTTTCTGCACTGCCTCATCTAAAGTATTGTCCTCTTCCAAAAATTCTCCAATCCTTTGCATGGTAGGCAACATTTCCTATTCAACTGAATATTACACTCAATTTTGGTGTCCCATTATAAGGAAGGATGTGGAGACTTTGGAGAGGGTGCAGAAGAGGTTTACCAGGAAGGGAGAGAAGCTTGTATGAAGACATATGGGCACATATATGTTTTCCCTCATTTGAGATCATGCACTTTGTGACGATCATATTGTCATCTGCGTCACATTCTTTGACGGCTCGTGGCATTCTTTTGTGAGAAAGGTTCACGTTTAGGTGAGTCAAGTATAATTGAAGACAAGCTGTAGCCCTTGTGACAGATGAGTTGAAGAGTGTGACTTTGACTAAAGTATTTGCAGACGTTTCTCATTTCAGAAATGTGTTCCAAATACTGATAAGGGAAGATCAGGACCTGTAAGAAGGTGAGTGAAGGTTTTTTTCAGTGAAGACATGAAGAGCACCTTGACTTACTTTAGCTGTCCTGAAGTCACTGAATTTCTTTTGCTCGCCTGTGACAATTCATCTGCCAATGACTTCCAGACAGCTCTCATCATTTCCTTGTGAGAATTCTGCCTCATTGCAAAAAAGTCTTAACATTCTCTCCTTGAGCTTTGGCAAGATAAAATTCTGAGGTACATCTGAGATTTAGGAGCCCTTCCAGCTGCTGAAAGACTTGAGACACCTGTTGCTAAAAGCACTACTGCATCCTTTTAAAATGGACACCAGTATTGTACTTTTTGTTGGCAGGCGTGGTGTTATTAATGCAAACCCACATTGCATAAGAAATGAGAGCCCTCGAAGGAAATTAGAGAGGATATACAGTGGATTCACATTGGCGGATGTTTTTCTTCACCACTAGCCTGCTAGCAAGAGAGATTTAAAGGCTTATAGCAAGATTTTGTCAAGCTACAACTGACTACAAATAATTTTGATTTTACAAGCTGCCCTAACCACAGTTGAACTTATATGAAGATTAAAATCATGGGTAGGGCTTGAGGATTTTATTTCAAATCAAAAGATTGGTCTCTTTCTTTATTTAAGTGAACAATCTGTCCTGAGCTTTTATGTAGTTATATGAAAATAAAATTAACAATAACCTCAATAGATCATATGAACAGAAATTTTAACATGAGCACTTAAGACATTTACAAGAAAAGGAGATGTGTGGGTCAAGGGAACAATGACTTCACACAGCACAATAAACTCTGCTGCAAATCATTTAGTAACCTTTCACAGACTCAGTCGGCTTGTATTGCTTTTGAATGACCTTTGCATGCTGTGTTTTACCGAGATATTATTATCCTTTACCTGCTCTACCTGATTGTTTTGTTTGACTTTTAGTTCTCATCCATTGTCCCAGTCAATACATTATGTGGAACTGCACAGGGTGACTACAGAACCTGGGATCAGATTTCAGTGCAGCCAGTTCAATGGCAGAATATCAATTTTAGACTGTTTATTTTTGAGAGCAAGAAAATGAATGATGCACAGGGAAGAAAATAATTAAGCTGATTTTATTTGCCTTTCTTCTAAATATAGACTGCAATAATAAAAGGTAAACAATTCTCAACAGGTGGGGAGAGTTAAAATCGTAATGATCCAGGTCAGTGGGTTCTTAGCATGGTTCTTCCTGCCTTGGTCATGGACTCATATCTTTCTCTAGGTTCTTACCAATTCTCTCTCAGAGCTGACCTTGGCCAGTAGACCCAATTCCTGTTCCTTCCATTATGATTTCACAAAATTACTGAACGTGCAGTTCCTGTTTCTGCTCTTACAGTCATTGACCTCTTCAAATTTCCCTATACCACTCCCTTCCTCAAAACCCCGACCCTTGACTCT
The DNA here is from genome assembly GCF_009764475.1 of Pristis pectinata. Lineage (NCBI taxonomy): Eukaryota > Metazoa > Chordata > Chondrichthyes > Rhinopristiformes > Pristidae > Pristis > Pristis pectinata. The sequence goes on from NC_067409.1 coordinate 109,180,838, forward strand.
TCAGACCTTGAAGACCACTGGCCAATCTCTAAACATTTCCCCTCATGAGTCTCTAAATGTGTTACTATTTCCCAAATACCCTCCCATCTCTCTGTGACCCCAAGTTTGAATCAATCAGATCTCTGCCACCACCACAGCAGACACAGCAGAGTCAAAAGCCATGTCTCTGCTTCATATCACTACATGTCACCATGCCAGCAGCTCTACTTCATTAGGAGTTTGAGGCGATTTGATACGTCACCAAAGACGCTTGTAAATTTCTACAGATGTACGATAGAGAGCATTCTGACTGGTTGCAGCACTGCCTGGTATCGAGGCTCCAATGTGCAGCATCGAAAGAGGTTGTGGAGGGTTGTAGACTCAGCCGGCTCCATCATGGGCACAACCCTCCCCACCATCGAGGACATCTTCAAGAGGCGGTGCCTCAAGAAGGCGGCATCCATCATTAAGGACTCTCACCATCTGGGACATGCCCTCTTCTCGTTACTACCATCAGGGAGGAGGTACAGGAGCCTGAAGACCCACAGTCAATGTTTTAGGAACAGCTTCTTCCCTTCCGCCATCAGATTTATGAAAGGTCCATAAACTCATGAACACTACCTTGTTGTTCCTCGTTCTGCACTATTTATTTATCTTGTAACATTTTTAAGTCCTGCACTGCAATGCTGCCGCAAAACAACATATTTCACGATATATGTCAGTGATAATAAACCTGATCCTGATTCTGATTCTGAGTATCTTTATTCTTCTCTACATGACTGCACCTTGGATTTAGTTGACCACACCATCCTCCTCTATTGCCTCTTGATGATTGTCCGGCTCTTAACTGGTTCCATTTTGAAACACCATTCATTTTGTCCATCAATATACATTGTTATTGGTGCATTCACCACATCAGGTTCCTCCTCTTTGGCATTTTCTGAAGAGGTTTTTTTTTCTCTGCATTCTGTGCTTTTGGAGTTTCAAAGTATCATCCATAACACTCCACTGTCACTGTGGTGAGCCCGGCCTGAGTATAGAGGAGGAAGCATCCAGATTATCTAAGCATCTGAAATGCATCTTCATGCTAATAACTTGCTCATTGACACATCAGGCATGGTAGTGGGGGGCAGGCACGGTAGTGTAGCGGTTAGCGTAATGCTATTACCTCGCCAGCGACCCGGGTTCAATTCCAGCTACTGTCTGTAAGGAGTTTGTACGTTCTCCCCATGTCTGCGTGGGTTTCGTCCGGGTGCTCTGGTTTCTTCCCACATTCCAAAGACGTATGGGTTCGGAAGTTGTGGGCATGTTATGTTGACGCCGGAAGCGTGGCGACACTTGCGGGCTGCCCCCAGAACGCTCTACGCAAAAGATGTGTTTCGATGTACATGTGACTAATAAATTTATCTTATCTTATCCGATTGCCTGATTGGCTTTTTTGTTGCATTCTCTGAGCCTCGTCAGTTGAGTTCATGGGTATCCTCGGTGAAGTTTTGGTGGAATATCCATTGTCTCCATCTAACATTTATGTCTGCATTGAGGTGCAAATAGATCAGAAAGGCTGGACTAAAACAGGCGCAAGGCATCAAAGCAGCAACCCAAAGAAGCTTTTGCATACCCCACCTCACCCTCTAGAACCTAATGTACAGGCGAACTACTGGCTCACTGAAATGTATCCACAGATTAGATTTGAACTTACCCCATACAAGCACATGCTTTGTCCACTGAACCAGGTGAAATAGATTATCAAGGTTGTGGTTATCCAGTGGCTTTAGAAACCCTAAAGGAGGAAGCAGGCAGATCTTTTTGAGAAAGAAGTATCAAGTTGTATACCAGCTATAGAACTTGGGGAATCTGGAACACCTTTTGTCATAATGTGCAGTCAATGGCAAATTGCAACTGAGGCAAACTGACCAGAGTCTTACACCCAAGTCCCTTACTCTGATGGTGAAAATGTTGTCAAAGTTCATTTAATTACTCGTCAATTCATCAGTCACAGGCTTAATACTTATAAGCCTGCAAGATCCAACTTCCAAGTATCATTCATGAAGCTCACACTTCTTAGAAGAGCTACCATGGATGCACCAAATTCCATATGAGCCAGTGACATAAAACAGTGAGCACACAGTTCTGACTCTATCTTGTCATAATGATGTTTGTCTTAACGGGGGTACATGGAGGATCCACAGCTAACAAAGAAAAACAATTTTATTTTGAAGGCAACAGAAACTTGGCAAGAGCGAGGTCTTCAGCATTTTTCAGGGCTTCTGGCAATCTCTTACTGAATTAGTTATGTCTTTATTCAGAAACTTGCTGCCTGCAGAAGGAGATTATGTTACAGGTAAGAGAGACCAAATAAATAAGTTTCCGTTAACCCTGTAGGCATCTGATTGACATCCAGCATGGAGCTGATACTGTCCATTATCAAGTTCAACTCTAGATATAATTCCAATATGATCTGATGACTTCATTGTGTCATTTTAAACAAGTGTGTTAGGTCTATGTTTTTAATTGTATTATTTTCTGATAAACAAGTATTATTCACATTTACGTCCTAGTTTTGCAAGATTCCACGCCTGCAGTGGAGGCGTTGGGGGATGCAGTTTGTATATGCAGCACTAAGTAATCCCAAAACAGCCAACTGAAACTGCATATCAGAGAATCAAAGGACTGCAGATGCTGGAATCTAGATGAAACACGATGATGCTGGAGGAACTTAGCAGGCCAGGCAGTGCCTGTGGAGAAAAGCAAACAGTTAACGTAGAAGGGTCCTGACCTGAAATGTTGACCGCCTGCTTTTCTCTATGGATGCTGCCTGCCCTGCTGAGTTCCTCCAGCATCATCGTGAAACAGCATATCCCTCATTGTATCTGAACTTGAGAAGCAACAAAAGCCAAACTGATTCTGCAAGATGTGAATATTTCTTAGCTATGATGTCCTACAGGCAGTACTAATCTTAACTGCAATGGTATATGCATCGAGAATGTTGACTTATTTAAGACAGATAGGGGCTGCCATCTATAGCACTAAACCCATGATAAGATGAGATTCAATGTAGGGAAATCTTAACTGCAATGGTATATGCATCGAGAATGTTGACTTATTTAAGAAAGATAGGGGCTGCCATCTATAGCACTAAACCCATTGGCAGATGAGATTCAATGTAGGGAAATATGCAGTTGTACACTTTGGAAGCAGAAATAAGTGGGCAGATTATTATCTAGGAGGAGAGAAAATCCAAAGCACAGAAGTACAAAGGGACTTGGGGGTACTCGTGCAGGATACCTTAAGGGTTAACCACCAGGTCAGATCGGTGGTAAAGAAAGCGAATGCTATGTTGGCATTCATTTCGAGAAGTATAGTGTATAAAAGTAAGGAAGTGTTAATGAGGCTCTACGGGGCACTAGTGAGGCCTCATTTGGAATATTGTGCGCCGTTTTGGGCCCCACATCTTAGTAAGGATGTGTTGACGTTGGAGAGGGTTCAGGGGAGATTTACGAGGATGATTCCAGGAATGAAAGGGCTTACGTATGAGGAGCGTTTGTCGGCTCTTGGACTGTACTCGCTGGAGTACAGAAGAATGAGAGGGGACCTCATAGCGACATTTAAAATATTGATAGGAAAGGACAGAGTAAATGAGGCTAGGCTGTTTCCCTTGGTGGGTGAGTCCAGGACCAGAGGGCACAATCTTAGAATTAGAGGGTACAGTTTCAAAACAGAGATGAGGAAAAATTTCTTTAGCCAGAGGGTGGTGAATTTGTGGAACTTCTTGCCACGTACAGCAGTGGAAGCCAGATCAGTGGGGGCGTTCAAGGAGGAGATAGATAGATATCTAAATAGTCAGGATATCAAGGGATATGGGGATAAGGCTGGTAATTGGGATTAGAATAGTTTTTTTTTCTTCTTCTTCCCCCATTCCCCATTTCTCATTTCTATTTCCCTTTCCTTGGAGCAGACTCGATGGGCCGAATGGCCTGCTTCTGCTCCCTTGTCTTGTGATCTTGTGATAAGATCCTTCATAATGAAGGCAAATTATCACATAATGATGCAAAAGTAAAATAATGATTACAGTTAACTATGAAAGGCTTCAATAATTAATTCATAAAATATTTACTCAGAACTTTGTGGTTTTTTTATTATGTAGGTGAAAGATATAAATATTGTTGGGACAGTTTATTTGCAGACAGCCATAAATAGATGAATAATTATGGTCAATGTACCAATGATCTACCACAATCGACAGATAATGTGTGGGTTCTGGCTGGTAGTCTGTACCACAGCATGAGACATAGCAATAATGTTATTCAAAATCTCGCTCAACAGATCTACACAATTCAATATTCCAATTAGAATTGATCAAAATGTTATCTAAACATGACTTAATCTGACAGGCTTATCTTTCACTTCACTTATTATGCACCTGTCAATGCAATGTGATAGGTAAATGAATAATTTGTGATGTTCATGACCCCTTTTTGTGATCTGAAGATTGTGTGAAGCAATATAATGACTTCTAAATGAAAAGTAACATTCCATAAATATCCTTTTTGATGGGGGCATCTAATATTAGAATTAATATTCAGAAGAAAGAGTCATTTATGAGGCTCATTCACATAACATGCAGAGGATTAAAATCTTAAGAAGGAAGTTGGTCTCTTTTATAACTTTAGTGTAAACCTGATTATTCTGAATCAGCAGAGATATCATTTTAGAAACAGAAAGATTATAAGTTTCGGAGGGATGTTTCAACAAATGTTGCTGCTAAGGCACTCTGGGCATCTTCCACTCTTTGTACTGTAATCAAAATTTCTATTGCATCTGATTATCAACAGATATCAGAATATTGTACGTATAATAAATATTATTTTCCTTTATTTTTATCAAATTCTTTCCAGTGATAACTAGTAACATTTGTTAAGATTATTCTTTTTGCCCTTCTCTGTCACAATAGCATTTAGGTCGCAATGCCTGGTTGTAACTGTGAATTTCTCAAAGTAACCTATCATGTGTATTTATGTACTCGGGGGAATGGGGTAAAATGAGGCTTTATTTTCATCCCTCGTTGATGGGTGCTGACTATACTTGAACTTTGAGGATTGTATCATTGGAATATCCCAATTGTAACCGCTGACAATGATCTGCCCTCTGCCAGGTCCTTGTGACCAGACAGAGGGGCAGGAACGCAAGTGCAGGTCTCACAACCTAGTTGCTGATCTTGCTTACTGTTGTAATCCAGTGGTCAGGAGGTCTCTGGACTCAAGATCCACGGGTGGTTAGAACATAAGAACAGTACAGCACAGGAACAGGCCCTTCGGCCCACAATGCTGATCTAATTAAACTAGTAGTTAAATGGCTAACTAAACTAGTCCCTTCTGCCTACACAATTTCCATATCCCTCTATTCTCTGCACATTCATCTGCCTGTCTAAGAGCCTCTTAAACACCTCCACCTCGGGAAGTTGTGTTACAGCTTTATAAAGCTCTGGTTAGTCCACACCTGGAGTATTGCATTCAATTCTGGCCGCCCCATTATAGGAAGGATGTGTATTCACCTCCACCACCACCATTCCTGGCAGCACATTCCAGGCACCCACCACTCTCTATATAAAAATCTTGCCCCGCGCATCTCCTTTGAACTTACCCCCTCTCACCTTGAATGCATGTTCTCTAGTATTAGACATTTCGACCCTAGAAAAAGATACCGGCTGTCTACACTCTCTCTGTTTCTCATTATCTTATAAACTTCTGTCAGGTTTCCCTTCAGCCTCCACTGCTCCAGAGAAAACAACCCAAGTTTGTCCAACCTCTCCTTATAGCATATCCACTCTCCTAATAATCCAGGCAGTATCCTGGTAAACCTCTTCTGCCAAAGCCTCTTTATACAGAGAGTGGTGGGTGCCTGGAATGTGCTGCCAGGAATGGTGGTGGTGGAGGTGAATACACATCCTTCCTATAATGGGGCGGCCAGAATTGAATGCAATACTCCAGGTGTGGACTAACCAGAGTTTTATAAAGCTGTAACATAACTTCCCAACTCTTGAACTCAATGCCTCAACTAATAAGGACAAGCATGCCATATGCTTTCTTTACCACCCTAATCAACCTGTGCAGCCACTTTCAGGGAGCTGTGGACTTGGACCCCAAGATCCCTCTGTATATCAACACTGTTAATGGTCTTGCCATTAACTGTTTACTGTCCCTTTATATTTGATCTCCCAAAGTGCAACACCTCACATTTGGCCAGATTAAACTCCATCTACCATTTCTCCACCCATATCTGCAACTGAGCTATATCCCGCTGTATCCTTTGGCAATCTTCTACACTATCCACAACACCATCAATTTTTGTATTTTCTGCAAACTTACTAACCCACCCATCCACATCTTCATCCAGATCATTTATATATCTCACAAACAGCAGAGATCCCAGTACGGATCCCTGCGGAACACCACTAGTCACGGACCTCCAGCCAGAATAAGTCCCATCAACCATTACCCTCTGTCTTCTACAGGCAAGCCAATTCTGAATCCAAACAGCCAAGTCACTGTGCATCTTAATCTTCTGAATGAGGCTCCCATGAGGGACCTTGTCAAACACCTTACTCAAATCCATGTAGACAACATCCACAGGTCTACCTTCATCAATCACCTTCGTCACGTCCTTGAAAAACTCAATCAAGTTAGTAAGACATGACTTGCCCCTAACAAAGCCATGTTGACTTTCCCCCAATTAGGACAAGGTTTTCCAAATGCACATAAATCCTATCTCTAGGAATCCTCTCCAAAGGCTTCACTATCACTGATGTGAGACTCACTAGTCTACAGTTTCCAGGATTATCCCTATCTCATTTCTTCAATAACAGAACAACATTAGCAACTCGCCAGTCCTCTAGGACCTTGCCTGTGGCTAAAGAGGACATGAAGATCTTGGTCAAGGCCCCAGCAATCTTATTTCTTCCCTCTCTCAATAACCTGCAGTACATCCGATCAGGCCCTGGGGACTTATCCACCTTAAATGTTCTTTAAGGCTCCCAATACCACCTCTTTCTTTATCTCAAAATGCTCTATCATATTAGCACCCTCCACACTGATCTCACTACCCTCCACATCCTCCTTGGTAAATATCGACACAAAATACTCATTTAGCACCTTGCCCACATTCTCCAAGCACATGTTCTCTACTTTATCCTTTGAATGGTTCTACCCTCTCCCTAGTTGTTCTCTTGCTCTTGATGTATGTATAGAATGCCTTAGGCTTCTCTTTAATCCCACTTGCCAAGAACTTTATGGCCCCTCCTGGCTCTCCTAATTCCCTTCTTGAGTTCTTTTCTTGCTTCTTTATAATCCTCAAGGGTTCCATTTGATTTTAGCCTCCTAAACCTTACATACACTTCCTTTTCCTTCTTGACTAAGTTCACCACCTCTCTCGACAAACAAGGTTCCTTTACTTTGCCAACCTTGTCCTTCCTTCTTATTGGAACACACCTGTCCTGTACTCTGTGCAGTTGGTCTTTAAACACCCTCCACATGTCAGATGCAGAGTTGCCCAAAACCAGCTGTTCCCGATTAACTCTCCCTAGTTCCTGCCTAATAATCTTGTAATTTGTCCTGCTCCAACTTAGTACTCTCCTGCAAGATTCATAATTATCCTTATCTATAGCTATCTTAAAACTTAAAGAGTTGTGGTCAATGTTCCCTAAATGTTCTCCCACTGAAAGGTTAGTCACCACCAGGTAAAGTATGGCCCCTCCTCCTGTTAGACTATCTACATACTGATTTAAGAAACCCTCCTGGATGCACCTACCAAATTCTGCCCCATCTAAACCTCTAGCACTAAGGAAGTTGAAGACACCCATGACAACAACCCTGTTGTTTTTACACCTTTCCCTAATCTGCCTGCACATCTGTTCTTCAGTGTCCCGGTGGCTATCGGGGCATCTGTAAGTATAATCCCATCAGAGCACCTTTCTTATTTTTGAGTTCTACCCATTGCGTCTCCCGTCCCCTTTTACCTCCCTCTCTGTCTTTTCTAAAATATCGAAACCCTGGAACATGAAGCATCAAATCCAGCCCTCTCTCACCAAGTCTCTGCAATGGCCACAACATCAGAGTTCCATGTACTGATCCATGCTCTGAGTTCATTACCCTGATCCTTCCTACTCCTAGCATTAAAATAAACACACTTCAACCTGTCCGTCTCATCGTGCCTATTAAGTTGCTCCTGCCTGTTCTTCCTTACGGACATACTGATCATGACATCTACCTATCTCTCAATTCTTCTACTTTCTGACCCAGTGCTCTGGTTCCCATCCCCCTGCCAAACTAGTTCAAACCCTCCTGAGCAGCACCAGCGAACCTCCTGGCTAGGATATTGGTTCCCCACCAGTTGAGGTGCAACCCGTCCCTCTTGTACAGGTCACCCCTGTCCCAGAAGAGATCCAAGAATCTGAAACCCTGCCCCTGCACCAGTTCCTCAGCCATACATTCATCTGTTCCGTCTTCTTATTCCTACCCTGACTAGCACGTGGCATTGGGAGTAATCCAGAGATTACTACCTTCAAGGTTCTGCTTTTCAGCCTCTTTCCTAACTCCTATACACACTGCACAGGACCTCTTCCCCCTTTCTACCTAAGTCATTGGTCCCAGTGTGCAGAACGACTTCTGACTGCTCACCCTCCCCCTTGAGAATGTTCTGCAGCTGCTCTGAGACATCCTTGACCCTGGCACCAGGGAGGCAACACACCATCCTGGCGTCTCTTTTGCAGCCTATCTGTTCCCCCTAGCTATCGAGTCTACTATCACCATTGCTCTGCCTGACTTTACCCTTCCCTGCTGAGCCTCAGAGCCGGCCACAGTGCCACTGACCTGGACACTGCTGCTGTGTCCTGATAGGTCATCCCGCCAGCGGTATCCAAATGGGCATACTTGTTGCCGAGAGGAATGGCCACAGGGGATCTCTGCACGACCTGCCTGCTCGCTCCACCTTATAGATGAGAAAGGTAAGGCCAATCCCACAAAAACAAAATATTTAAGATGCTGGAAATCTGAAATCAAAATAGAAAATGCTAGAAATGTTCAACATTCCAGGCAGCACCTGTGGAGAGAAGAAACAAAGCTATATTTCAGGTTGATGACCTTTCACCAGACCATCTTTCTCAGGGCACCCCTTGTCTTTTGTTTCACCCCTTCAGATCCTTGACGGAGATCCAGTCCCCTGGTTTGTTGGTTATGTCTGAAGATCCCCACTGCCAAACCTTAAAGAAAATGTGGTTAGAAAACTGCATCGTTCTTCCAACATCATGACAATGCTTCTCCAACAACTGGTATAGACTCATAAAATCTTTCCCATCAAGGGAAGTTCCAGACACTTCCAAAATTGGGGTAAAATGAGGGCACATACCACCAGGCTCAAGGACAGCTTCTATCCCATGGTGATAAGACTATTGAACGGTTCCCTTATACGATGAGATGGACTCTTGGCCTCACAATCTACCTTGTTTGACCTTGCACCTTATTGTCTACCTGCAATGCACTTCCCTGTAGCTGTGACACTTTACTCGGTATTCTGTTATTGTTTTTACCCTGTACTACCTCAGTGGACTCTGTACTACCTCAATGCACTGTGTAATGAATTGATCTGTATGATCACCATGCAAGACAAGTTTTTCACTGTACCTCGGTACAAGTGACAATAATAAACCAATACCAATACAAAACCTCAAATCATTTCCCTATGCTTTTCCCCTGACATATAACAGGAAAATCACTCATAAGTCTGCAATTATTTATCTTTAAATAAATAAACATTCAATACACCCAACCCGTTTATTTACAATTCTATCATATAATGGCATTCAGTGTTTAAATTACAGAGTTTGGGTTCACCTTCTCTTCTCTGAGTGCTCTACCTATTCTCCTTTTTGTTCTTGGAGACATTACTAGTATTGTGGGAGTGTAGAACGGGCTGCCATCTGATGTAGTAAATGCGGGCTCACTCTTAGGTTTTAAGAATAAATTGGATAGATACATGGATGGGAGAGGTCTGGAGGGTTATGGACTGGGTGCAGGTCAATGGGACTAGCAGAATAACGTTTCGGCACAGACTAGAAGGGCCGAATGGCCTGTTTTCTGTGCTGTAGTGTTCTATGTTCTATGGTTCTATGACTGCACAGAACACTCCTGTACACCAACTGATTACCTAAGTAGAGGGGATGGGAAAGATGAAATAGTACATGTTAAGAATGTTGCAATGGGTTTTAGGTATTAGCTATTAAACTGAAGGTCATAGTGACTGGCAATGTATTACAAATGGACAGTTAAAAAGGAAAGAGACAGTTGAACTGGCTGTGCCTCCAATAAGCTATTGTCACATGAGGTTGTTGGAGACTCTAAGTACTCCTTTCTTCCAAGTTAAATGACAGTTGAACTCTTGACCTGCCGTTTGGCTGTGCAATCCATTAATAGGTTGAAGTCCAGCCTTGCTGTACTCATTCCAGAGTGTGGACTTCCAGCTCCACCATGACATTGTGATAGAGGTGTACAGTATAATTATTCTGTGTTAAGCAAAAGTGCAAGTAAGTTGTGGATCTTGAATGACAATTTTTTTTCCATCAACTGTCCAAAACGGCTCACAACTTTTGTTCGTTATTTTGAATATTCATCTGTAATCCTTTATATTAGAAATATTTGTTGGGTATATTTCTCCTGGCTAAACATTTCTGAATATTGCTAATGATGATTACTGGTTGTACTTTCTACATGTACTTTATAATTGCAAGCCCAGCCTGCCTCAGCTACCATATATCCAATGTCTGTCACACATCATTGACAGCAATAAACAATCTGCTGGAGGAACTCAGCGGGTCGAGCAGCATCTGTAGGGAGAAAAGGACTTGTCGACCTTTCAGAACCCAATGCAAGGTTTCGACCTGAAACGTCAACAATTCCTTTCCTGCCCACGGATGCTGCCCGACCCGCTGAGTTGCTCCAGCAGATTGTTTGTTGCTTCAGATTCCAGCGTCTGCTGTCTCTTGTGTCAACACATTATGGACATCCTGACAATGTAAAAATGTTCTGTGGTGACGCAGTGTCACTGTATGCTGTACAATGCGAATGAAGTGACAGTGAGTTGATCATGCAAAAGTGATATCCTGCATTATTTTTGTTTCAAGTATATCCTTTATTTGTAAAATATGTAGAAATGTTGCAGTGCAATTTGAATGTCAAAGTTCAGATGGTGTAGAACAGATAAATAGATTGAAAATCATGTGTGGTATTCCAGAGTTCATCCCTCCACTTGCAATGCACATTACACTGAAGTTTATTAAGATTTTCAGTTGTAGGTAACTTGAAGCATTTTACTCTGGCTTCTGCCCTCTTCCTTTCCAGTCCTGATGAAGGGTCTCAGCCCGAAACGTCGACTGTTTATTTCCCTCCATGGATGCTGCCTGACCCGCTGATTTCCTCCAGCACTTTTTGTGTATTGCTCCAGATACATCCAGCATCTGCAGAATTTCTTGTGCCTGCATTTTACTCTGAGGTTTTCAGCCCCTTGATCGACAGAAATGGGATCGGCCTAAACTGAGGCCTTTCCCCATTGAGCCTTGGTTGCACCGAGCCAAGTGATTCGCTCATCCATTGTCCTGGAGCTTGAAGTGTCTCAGTCTTTGAACTTTACCACCAGTAGATTTTGGGCTGACTATTGAGTCTTTCACCAGGTTGATAATTCACCCAGCAGCAGCTTGCTGCGTGTTTCCCTGGAGTACAGCCATAGAGTAATGCAGCACGGAAACAGGCCCTTTGGCCCAAGTTGCTCAAGCCGACCAAGATGCCTATCTAAGCTAGTCCTATTTTTTCCGCGTTTGACCCATTCAGTGTTTTGTAGCTGCCCAGGACAAACTTTGACAAAAACTGCCATTATTTCTTGATGCTTTTTGCATACAATTCCAAAGGAGATATTTATTGAGATATTTATTCATTAGTCACATGTACATCGGAACACACAGTGAAATGAATCTTTTTGCGTTACTGAGAATGTGCTTGGGGCAGTCGGCAAGTTTTGTCACTCTTCCGGCGCCAACATAGCATGCCCACAGCTCCTAACCTGTACGTCATTGGAATAGATGATGCCTACTTCCCCGCCACAACACCCAATGGCGTCAGAATGATGGGTTTATGTAAAAGATCTGAGGGAGGACTGTTCTCACCAAGGTTTAAGCTGCATATTTGGTGGTCATTGTAGGTTCTAATTTGGTACATTCTGCCAATGACAGAGAAACTGCTTAGGGAATCACTTGACAAGGTCCATGATTTCTTCTTCACGTAGGAAGCCCACGGATCGCTCTGCTTGATTGATTTATAGTCAAATCTGCTGTTATGCACAATTTGAATCAGCACACTTGAATCAAATGTAATGGTCTGTAGTACACCAGGAACTGACAGAAGTTCAGTGTTGGGGTTTGCGAAGAGCTTTTGTGCAGCCTCATGAGGCCCAATAATTGGGCAGCAGCAGCAAAGATGGGTGTCCGGTTGAAGGCGATGTTCGGTACGATTCCAGACCCCTCACATTTCTGCATCTTTTCCTTCGCATGGATACACATGACCTACATGGTAGGATGCGCCGCAGGTTTTATTGTTTCAAGAACGCTGACTCCAGGTTTACAAAGTTCATCTTGTATATAATTTGCTGCAAGAGTGATGGAAGGTGGAGTCAATGATATTTGTGAATTTTATTTTTCTATTTTTTATTTATAATTTTAAAAAATTATTTTATATAATTTTAATTATATAACAAACAAATAAATAAATAAATTTGTAAGTTGGCAGATAAACAGATTTTTTAATAAATGTATTAAAAATCCATCTATTTATTTATCTATCTATTTATTTATAAATGAAATTATATAAAATAAATTTTGGAAACTATAAATCAAAATTTTAAAAAATAAAATTCACACAGATTATTGATCCTCTGCACTTCTGTCACTCTCGCAGCAAGTTCCACATCACTACCACTCACTGTATCAAAGAATTCTCACCCACTGTTCTCTTGCCTTGAATCTTAAATCAACATCCCCTAGACATTGTATGTTGGCAAAAGAGAACACCTTTTCATTTTCCTCCTTATCTAAATCTGTTTTAACCTTGTACACCTCTATTAAATCTTACGTTAACCTCTTTTTTAAAAATTTGTCCAGTAATTCTGACATTTTGTGCATTTATTAAAGTTGCTTTATTACAGGAGAGGCAGTAACTCCATGGGACTGGAGTGCCCACTGGCATTTTACTTGTCCAGAGGTCTCAAAACACCCCAGTACAGGATGTGTGGCATGTGTTACGGACTCAGTGAAAGTCCCTTTAAGATAGAGAGTGTGTGTGTTTGTGTGTGTGGGGTGTGCTTACGTCGATAAAAGATAAAGGACGTAATGACGTTGTTGAAGAGGTCAGAAGAAGGAGAGAGAGAGAGAGAGAGAAGGGAGAGAGACACCAGCCTGCTAGTTTTCTCTATCGATGGATGAGAAACTATAACTGTGTCTGCCACTGAAATCCATGTATGGAAGTTGGAAGTAATCCAGTGGAGTTCACTTTGTTGCTGACCTGTAGAAGGAAACAGGTATTTGTGTGTGGACAACCACGATTCGGATGCTTTTCGGGGTGAGGAAGTCACTACCGAGTCAACACTGAAGTGTTGTTTGGGTTCCATCGTGGAACATGTGGATTTCGTAATTACTCTCTCTATGTTTCTCTACGTCTACGTCTTACCTTCAGACAACGGTGGTTGTTGAAGAAGCCCTTGCTCATGTTTCACCTTATGGCTTGCGGAACTGAACTTTAAGAACCATTCCTGAACTTGGAGTTTGGGACTTTGCCACACACACACACAAAAAGAGTTTAGTTTTTGGGGTTAACGTTCAAAGTTTAACATTTTTGAATTCTAACATACTAACATTTTTACTTTTATTTTACGTATTATCATAAGTGGTGATTAATAAAATAGTTTTTAACACTGAATCATGCTCAGTGTGTTTCTTTTGTTGCTGGTTCGTGACACATGTATTGTATGGGCATCGAGCTCTGGTTTGCCAGGTCAGCAAATGACACATACCCAGTCATATAATTCAGTTCAATCACATTACTCTAAGTAGCTTTGATCCAAACATGTGCCTGTGATACAAAAAAGGCCCAAAGGAAATTAAAATAGAAAATAATGAATCATGCAGTGAGGAAGCAGTAATTGATTTCCCCACCTTTTCATTAAAAGCTTTTGGACTCCACAACTGAAACATGAGAAAAATTCCAATTAATGGGATAACATTCGAAATTATGTGTTCTTTGGATAAGAATGTGCAATTATGTCGTAGGATCTAATGAATTTCCCAATATCCGCGATAGATGAGGTATCTAAAAATGCCTGAAGTATCCATGAGAGGGCACTGCTGCTTCAAATACAGCTCTGGAATAGTATTCAAAGCAAACCTGTTAAATAGCAACAGAAAGCACTTTTGAACAACATCAACCTGTACTTACATATCATCTCTATCAAATTAAACATCCTGAGATTGTTTCCAAGCACTAAGCCGCATAATATAATGGGATAGATGGCCAAGGCACGGTAGTGTAGCAGTTAGTGTAACGCTATTACAGCACCAGCGGCCTGGGTTCAATTCCGGCCGCTGTCTGTAAGGAGTTTGTACGTTCTCCCCGTGTCTGCGTGGGTTTCCTCCGGGTGCTCCGGTTTCCTCCCACATTCCAAAGACGTATGGGTTAGGAAGTTGCGGGCGTGCTATGTTGGCGCCGGAAGCGTGGCGGCACTTGCGGGCTGCCCCCCAGAACACTCTACGCAAAAGATGCATTTCACTGTGTGTCGCGACATACATGTGACTAATAAAGATATCTTAAAAATGTGCTCAAGAGGATGCTTTAATAAACATCATAGGGTTGGAGGGGCAGGGAAGGTGAAGGGTTGAAGAGGCTCATAGAGCAAATTCAAGAGACTAGAGGTCAGCCTGATAAAGTGATATTTACTCAACTGGAATGCTTTGATTGCACAAGAGTCTTGAGGGAGGATTATTGGGTGGAGGAGGTTATAGAAGTAGGGAGGGGCAAGGCCATGAATGGGTTTAATAATAGAGGGTGTGTTTTTGTGCTGTATGACTCTATGATATCTATGAGAATTTTAAACCTAAGGCACTAGTATTCAGATCAGCAAGCACAGATGTAATGATGTAGGGAACTTGATGTGAGTTAGGATACAGCGAGCAGTGTTTTGGATGAGTTCATGTTTAATGGAACTGGAAAGTAGAAAGCTGGGTGAACATTGGAAAAGTCAAGTCTAGTAGTGACAACAGATGAAGGTTTCAGCAGCAGATGTGCTAAGGCGGGAACAGATGAGGGTAGCGGTGGAGAGATGTAAATCATTGTGAAGGAGTTGGCCACGAAAGCTGGGAATGCTCTCGGTCTGTCTCAGCCAAAGAACAGGGAGAGGGACAGAGCCGGGGTGCAGAAATGGGGATTTGTCATTAGGGCATCGAAGGAAACCACTCAGCCCATCAAGTCCACACCAGTTTTGTGTGGAAGAGTCCAGTCAGTCCCATTTCTCCACTCTATTCCTTTTCCTTTCCAATCATTGATCCTCTCCACTTCTGTCACTCTCGCAGCAAGTTCCACACCCCTACCACTCACTGTATGAAAGAGTTCTCACCCACTGTTCTCTTGCCCTGAACCTTAAATCAACATCCCCAAGACCTTGTATGTTGGTGAAAGAGAACACCTTTTCATTTTCTTCCTTATCTAAATCTGTCATAAACTTGTACACCTCTACTAAATCTTATGTTAACCTTCTTTGCTCCAAGGAGAAGAACTGGTTTGGTACTTCGGAAAATATTTTCTTAAAATCCATACAGCCAACACCCACTGCATTCCCTTCATCTTACTTCTTGATTACTTCATCAAAAATTCAATTAACGATGTCAACCATGATCTGCCTTTCACAGAGCTATGCTTACACATCTCTCTGAATGCTTGTTAATTTTTTTTCCCTCTGGTCACTGTTTCTAAAGCCTTATCCAACGCTGATGTTGAACTTACCAGCCTGTAGTCACTCAGAATGTCTTTACCTCCTTACACAAATAAGGGTGGCACATTTGTCAACACACACAAAATGCTGGAGAATCTCAGCAGGTCAGGCAGCATCTCTGGAGGGAAATAAACAGTCGATGTTTTGCGTTGAAACCCTTCATCAGGATTGGAAAGGTAGAGGGCAGAAGCCAGAATAAGAAGATAAGGGGAAGGGGAGGAGCACAGGCTGGCAGGTGATAGGTGCGTCCAGGTGAGAGGGGAAGGTAAGTGGGTTGGGAGGGGGGGTGAAAGGGAGTGATGAGAGAAGCTGAGGGGTGATGGGTGGAAGAGGCAAAGGGCTGACGAAGAAGGAATCCGGTAGGAGAGGGCAGTGGACTGTGGAATAAAGGGAAGGAGGTGGGCAATAGATGGGCAGGTCATGAGGGCGGGGAGGGGAAAGAGAAGGGGGAGGGGGCCACAGGAATAAGGGAAAACAAATGGGGGGAATGGGAGGGGTTACTGGAAGTTGGAGAAATCGATGTTGAGGCCGTCAGGTTGGAGACTCCCAAGGCGGAATATGAAGTGTTGTTCCTCCAACCTGCGTCTGCCCTCAACGTGGCAGTAGAGGAGGCCGTGGATAGACATGTCAGTGTGGGAGTAGGATGTGGAATTGAAGTGGATGGCCACCGGAAGGTCCTTGTTTTTGCGGCGGACGGAGTGAAGCTTCTTGACGAAGCGGTCACCCAACCTGCGTCAGGTCTCACCGATGCAGAGGAGGCCGCACCGGGAGCACCGGATGCAATAAATGACCCCCTAGGACTCGCAGGTGAAGCGCTGCCTCACCTGGAAGGACTGTCTGGGACGCTGAATGGTAGTGAGGGAGGAGGTGTAGGGACACAGGTGCAGCACTTGGTGCGGTTGCAGGGATAAGTGTCAGGAGGGTCATCAGTGGGGAGGGATGAGTGGACAAGGGAGTCGTGGAGAGAGCGGTCCCTGCAGAAAGCAGTGGGGGGGGGGGAGTGGGAGAACATGATGTGGTGGATGCGGAAGCTCGTTGGCTGGTAGGTGAGGACAAGGAGAACCCTGTCCATGTTATGTTGCGGGCAGGGGGATAGGGTGAGGGAGATGTGCAGGAAATGATGCAGCTGAGGGCAGCATTGATGGTGGTGGAAGGGAAACCCTGTTTACATATCAGATGTCCTGGTGTGGAAAGCCTCATCATGGGAACGGATGCAGCGGTGGCAGAGGAACTGGGATAAGGGGGTGGCATCCTTGCAAGTGACAAGGTGGGACCCCCTTTGGTTCCCCACCTCCTTCCCCTTATTCCATGGTCTACTGTCCTTTCCTATCAGACCCATTCTTCAGCCCTTTGCCTCTTCTACCTATCACCTCCCTGCTTCTTACATCACCCCCCTCCTTCACCCACCTACCTTCCCCCCCCTCACCTGGACTCACCTATCACGTGCCAGCCTGTGCTCCTCCCCTTTCCCTAACCTTCTTATCCTGGCTTCTGCCCTCTTCCTTTCCAGTCCTGATGAAGGGTCTCAACCCAAAATGTCGACTGTTTATTTCCTTCCGCAGATGCTGCCTGACCTGCTGAGTTCCTCCAGCATTTTGTGTGTGTTGCTCCAGATTCCAGTATCTCCAGAATCTCTTGTGTCTCTGTTTTCCCCTTCACTTCTCCTCTCAGTTTATTGTATTTAGATTGGTTCTTGCTTGAAGAATTTATCTGATGTGCACCATTCTCTATCTCACTAATCACCATGGATCCTTGCTCTGATTCCCTTCCCTTTCCTGTATCTAGCCCGTACCTGAAGCACCTCCTTAAAGATTTTCCACTGCTCTGCTGTTTCCTCTGAGGTGGAGACCAAGGTCTATGAGAAAGAAACTGTGATCATTAGTGTGTGGACTGGGGGGGGGGGGTTAGAGAGGGATTGCAACTCATTGTCTTAGGATTCAAGATGTCATCTACTGTGCATACACACACTGGTGGGGCAACCATTGCTGGAGAATACACAGGTAGTGATGCCTGTTCTTCCATAAAGCCTCTTCTGTGAAACCTGCCACCTCGTGCAGCAATGACTGCAACCTCAAGACCTCTAGAGTGCAGCAAGAACTATATTATCTGCCCCCGTGAAGTTGACTGAAGCTTTGAGCTTGAATCTTTCCAGGAGGAAAATGTGATGCTTCTATGATATTGTAGCTTGCCATTGACTACTGCATAAAGAAAGTCAAAGAGTTCAGAGACAGTTGCCTACATTTCCTTCTTTCTTCAAGCAGACGAAGAAAGCATCCAGCATTGCTAGAAACCGCAGTCTTCTCCATGATGCAGTAAGCAATGACTTTGCAGGCACCATTTGTCAGTTCTGCCCCAGAAGGACACAAAGGTGATTCAGTTCCTTCAGTGTGGAACTACTGCATGATCACAGACAGTAAGTCATGCAGGTTTGCGCATGGCATCAGTCGTGGCGCCTTCATTCTGAGGCAGTTTTCTGCAGCAGCTGCATTTGAGCCACAGCAAATTGGAGAAGGGGTAGCGGATGGCAGGGGCGAAGTGCAGACGACTCAGCTGATGTCACTGATGTGCGACTGCACAAACTCTGATAGAAGAGGTCGCAGACATGGTGAAACAATACTTCCGAAGCCTGGACCACCCAGGTGGAGCCCTGTAATACTGGCAGCATGGATGCCGGGATTCATGTTGAGTAGCTGTACGCTGCCCAATCTCATTATCCTGAGGGCAGCAAGCAGTAAGCAGCTGGATCAGGAGGAGGACAGATGCTAACGCCCCACAAAGCCACTGTCACAGTGTCAGGGCAGAGCCTCAGCCTTCCAAATAATCTGCTGAAAGGCAGAGTACTGAACTGCTGTGACACCCTCAATACCTTTTACACCCAGTAAGTCATAGCCGTTGTGGCAAAAAACTAAGTTTGCCTAGCGGTGTATAAACTTTGCATGTTAAAAGTGTCTGCTCTTGCACTCAGATACTGAATGACTACAACTTGTGCTGGATCGGAAACTGGAACAGCCACCCAGCACATATTGTGCGTGGGTTTGGGAGTGTCTGTACAGAGTTGGCTCTGTGGAAAAATAGGTTTCAATTCCTGGGCCAGATCGGTGCCAGAATCGTCCCCTGCTTCTTGGCATTGAGGATGGCTTTGTGGGAAACTTCCTAATCCAACAACATTTCAACCCATCTGTGTTGTTCTGTAAATTGTCCATTCAAAGTCTTCTGCAGCGGAATTCACATGTAAACTCACCTATTGCCAAGTTGGCAAGTGTACCATCCCCTGCCCCTCCACGGCTGCAGGTTTCTCTTGCCTGGTAGTTCAACATGGACAGATTGCACCTCTTTGCTTTCCTGTAAGTTTGTGCAGGTTTCGGTGTCTGAGCTGCTGGCTGCAATTCCAAAGCCTCTTCACCTTACCACCTTCTTCCTCTTTCTGTGCTGATTAGGAAAGCTCAAGTGTTTTGCATATCTCAATTGAATGTGGGATAACATTACATTTGTGATGTGAGGAGGACACATCTGTAGTCTTTAAATTGAAAGGAAGTGTGAATTGAAGAGATGATAATACATGAGAAGGAAGATTAAGTATGGGGATATCATAATTTTAGTTGGTTTCAAACTGGTCTCAGCGATGGACAATAATGGCAAGCACTGTATTCTCTGTGAAACTTAGGGACTGCAAACATGTCTGTCTCCCTCCATTTGGTTCTTGCTGCCGTTGGCTGAGTGTCATCTTGACCTGCAAAAGAGAGAGGAGTTTCTTAGCGAGCACCATACAATGCGATGTGGCTGTCATACGTAAATAAGAGGCAGTGAGTCCAAGCTCTAACTGTGCAGCAATCCAAAGTGCCCAGGGGTGAGCTGAAGCATGTGAATGCCAGGTATGACTCTTCATTGCAGAGATTGTTGCTAGGTGAGTGCTGGGGCTGTGGTGAATTGAGCAATGTCTCAGTCTAGCAGTTAATTGGGTAGAATATAGCATTTGAAATGCACTGCACCTTCTCTGTACTGTAACACTTTATTCTGCACTCTGCTATTGTTTTTACCTTGTACTACCTCAATACACTGTGTAATGAATTGATCTGTATGGACACTATGCAAGACAAGTTTTTCACTGTACCTCACTACATGTGACAATAATAAACCAATTTACCAGTTTACCAATTTTAACATGTGCCACTTGATTGCAAACGGCAAACCAACTTCATGCTACCAGCTCATTTTAATAATTTCAGTGACGAGTTTCACCGTGACCACTTGTGTGACGTTCTTGAACTATTTGGATCCTCACCACTTGCCTCCTGGCATTGATTTCCAGGCTTTCTGCCTCATTGCCTTCTGTGGACAAAGATATGTCTCTGAGTTAACTCCACTCCCAACCAGTCTCTGAACCTCATGCAGCCTGTACTGGTCTTCAGTATTTCTCAACACAGATTCAATTCCTGCACGAATGCCAACACCTCGTCCAGCCACACTTCACCTGCTCCTTACGCAGTGTGGCTGGCTGTAACAGGGGCTACTTTCTCATGGCGTGCTTCTTTCTGATGCACCTAGCCAATCAACAGCCTGGTTAGCAGAAACTAGTCACCGAAATTATTAAAATGAGCTGGTAGCATGAAGTTGGTTTGCTGTCTACATTGCAATCAAGTGGCACAGGTTAACATTGGTAAAATGGTAAATTGGTTTATTATTGTCACATATATTGAGGTACAGTGAAAAACTTGTCTTGCATACCATCCACACAGATCAATTAATTACACAAGTGCATTGAGGTAGTACAAGGTAAAAACAATAACAGAATGCAGAATAAATTGTTACAGTACAGAGAAAATGCAGTGCAGGTAGACAATAAGGTGCAAGGTCTCAACGAGGTAGATTGTGAGGTCAAGAGTCCATTTTATCGTACTAGGGAATCATTATTTAATTGCACATTGTGTTTAATTGCACATTGTAATCCTGTGCTCATTTTCAGACATTATTCTCAGTGATTCTGGTTTTCCCGACATTTAGCTGAAGAAAGTTTCTGATCGTCCAGAACTGGGTATGAGGCAATCAACATCCAGAATCTGAGGCAATGGAAGAATCCAGTAAATAGTGATGGGGAAGCAAAGCTTGGCTTCATCCGTACACATGGAGCCTGATGTTATGTTTAAACTGGTGTCATCTAGGGGAAGCAAGTAGATGACGGGAGCTCGGGGCAGATCCTTAGGAGGCTTCAGATATAACGGCGTGGGAGCAGGAAGAAAAGTCATGAGGTGATTCTGTGGCTCAAATATGGAGGTTAAGAATGGAGGCAGATGAGAACAGTCCTCCCCAGCTAAAGGAAGGGGTGGTCCATTGGAGGAGGAAGCAGCTAACAAGCTAACACCTTTTATTCCTGAAACATCTGATAACTGAGTAACAGGGAAGGAATAATTCATAGACCAATTATTGATTATGGAAAAATTATTGAAATTGATTAAAATGAGGGTTAAAATTTAATGATCCTTTAAAAAGTGGGGTGAATGATGCAAGGAACACAATACTTTGAGGTCCCACCATTGTGGCACAAATTCAGCATGAGTTGTAGGAGTAAAAAACACACAGTGATCAGAATTTGGTTAATCTCGGGTTGTAGGACCAGAGGAGTCTGCAGGTAAGGACATTATGAATCAACCAGTTGGCAGTTTGCAAGATCATAGGTGAGTTGAACTTAGTGAGGTGCTGTCCACTGATGTTGCAGTTCTGGATGTGAGTCTGTGCTGATTTAAGTTCAACATTGATGAGAAAAATATCAGCAAAACTGGAGTTTTGAGGTGGCAAATCCGCATTGTGTTTCTTTTAAGTTCAGCTTGGGGTCAAAAGGAATATCAAGGCTGAATGAAAACCCAGAAACGTTGGATATACACAGGCAGTATCTGTGGACAGCAAGAAAGTTACTGGTTAAAATCAATGACCTTCTTTTTCAGAATTGACAACATTACCCGTTGTCACAACTAGCCAGAGAATGCTTTAGGGTAAAAAAAAGTGAGAAGAAGTTAATGTGTATAATTTGAACAATGTTCAATCTTGTCAATAGTTAGGAAGGAAATAGGTAATGTGATGTTGAGCAGGTAGTTAGACAGCATGGTAACGACATTAGTTACTGAGCTGGTGATGAAGCTATAAAGCTGGGCGTTGTCTATATATGTATAGATATCAATCCAGAAATATAATTAGGAGCTGCCAAGCCAGTGTAAACAGGTTAGGTGGGTAAGAAAATAAAATTAGTGAGCAATTCTTCTGGGTCCAGATCATTTGACACCACCTCCAGGTATTTTATGCCAGGGGTGATGTTGGTGTATTATGCATTCAAGAAAATTGTGGAACTTTTTTATGCAAAGCTTCAGGCTCTGCTTATTGGGAAGGAAAATGAGGCTAGAGAATGCATGGTCAATGGACCTGTGTGCTCACTGGTACCTTTGTTTTTGCATTTCTCAGGGTAGCTCCTAACCTTCATCATCTCTACACATAATGAATGAGGTCTTCAAGTCAGCCAACACCTGATCTGCAGCATGCCGGTATCTGTGCCATCTCCATGCACACTGAGAGTGGCCTTCAGGATTGAGAGCTTCAAGTTCCTAGGAGTGAACACCACCAATAGCCTGTCATGGTCCAACCATGTAGACGCCACGGCCAAGAAAACTCACCAGCGCCCCTACTTCCTTGGGAGGCTAAAGAAATTTGGCATGTCCCCTTTGACCCTCACCAATTTTTATCGATGCACCATCGAAAGCATCCTATCTGGAAGCATCACGGCTTGGTATGGCAACTGCTCTGCCCGTGACCGCAAGAGAGTTGTGGACATAGCCCAGCACATTACAAAAACCAGCCTCCCCTCCGTGGACTCAACTCTGTCTACACTTCTCGTTGCCTTGGTAAAGCAGCCAGTATAATCAAGGACCCCCCCCCCCCCCCCAGACATTCTCTTCTCCCCCCCCCCCCATCGGGCAGAAGATACAAAAACCTGAAAGCGCGTACCACCAGACTCAAGGACAGCTTCTATAAGACTATTGAATGGTCCCCTAGTATGATAAGATGGACTCTTGACCTCACAGTCTACCTCGTTATGATCTTGCACCTTATTGTCTGCCTGCACTGCACTTTCTCTCTAACTGTAACACTTTATTCTGCACTCTGTATTGTTTTACTTTGTACTACCTCAATGCACTGTGTAATGAATTGATCTGTATGAAGAGTATGCAAGACAAGTTTTTCACTGTACTTCGGTACATGTGACAATAATAAACCAATTTACCAGTCCACTCTGGACCATCTTGCTCACAGTGGTTGTAGCCTAAGATTTTCACTCAACATCAAGAAGACAGAGATGATCTTCCAGCCTGGCTATAGCCTTTCACATGACCTTGCACAGATCACTGTCAAAAGACAGACCTTGGAGACAGTTGAGTACTGCTGTTACCTTTAGAGTTACCTCTTCCAGTATGCCAATGACTGTGAGATTTGGTACACCTTTCAGTACACATGTGTGTCCTCTAAGAAAATACCCTGAAACATTTTCAATGATTGCAACCTACAAATGGATGCTAAGATTCAGGTCCACCGTTCACTTACTATCCTTACAACCCTCAATCGATGTGAAACCTTGGTGACTTACTGACAACACCTCAGGAGTCTGGAGAGGTACCACCAACGACGTTTCCAGTCGATTACTTGGAAGATTACTGCATCATCACCAGCACACCCAGAAGCCAATGTCAGCAGCATTAAGGTAATGAACCTCATAGCAAGTTCCGCTGGACTGGACGTCAAGTGTGGCTGCCGTAATCTCTTTTCTCCACAGAACCTGTTGCTGCTCAAAACAACACAATCAAGACAGGCATCATGTAAACAGATGTGGACATCAAAAGGTAGGAAGAATAAGTGATCAGTTGGTCTCAGTGGCCTCAGAACTATGGGAGTCATAGATATGAAACATTAACTCTGTTTCTCTTCCCACAGTCGCTGCCTGACCAGCTGTATATTCCCTGCTTTTTCTGTTTTTATTTTAAAACTATCAATTTGGGATGACATGTGATCAAGGCAAAAGAATGGGAGTCTAAACCGGTTAGTTCTTTATCTGAATGTACGCTGGCCTGATGATCCTTCACTGAATATGTCAAAGAAAACAGAAGCTACTGGTGAGGTCGAAAAGGGAAAGTCTCACTTGCTGTTTTGTCATCTGGTCAGGTAGTCAGTTTGCCTGTTAACAAGTCATGCATCTGCCTACTGTCCATCAGTAAAGGTGAAGCCAAAATTCATACGAAGAGAATGCTGGTCAGTCACTTGAACTCTAACACAATAAACTGGGTTTGTTTTCATTCATACAGAAGCTATTGAGATGTGATCTGGTGACGGTGATTCCAGTTATAAAGGGGTCATGTACGATAGACAGAAACAGATTGCATCCAGTAGGTGAGGTGTCTGCAACAAGCGAACATAGAACTGTATAGTGCAAGAACAGGCCCTTCGGCCCATGATGTCTGTGCTGACCATGCCAATCTAACTAATCCCATCACGAAGTCCATATCCTCCTATTCCCTGCCTGCCTGTGCACCTTTCCAACTGCCTCCTAAACATTACTATCATATCTGCTTCCACCACCCCTGGCAGTGTGTTCCAGGCACCCGCCACTCTCTGTGTAAAAAATTTGCCCTGCACATCTCCTTTAAACTTTCCCCCTCTCACCTCAAAACTGTGCCCTCTAGTACTTGATATTTCCACCCTGGGAAAGAGACTCTGACAGCACAAGGAAAGATCCCACAGTGAGTTGTTAGGTTAAACCATTTGACTATTGATGCGGAGATGATATCAACCATGAAGCCTTGGTTCTATCGGTGGTTAATAGAAACGTTGACGGAAGAGTAGGTCCTTCAGTGGGAAAAACTGGGATCCTGCTCGACAGGAGAGTCACATGGAGCATCTTCGTTGTAGCAATGAAGGGGGCTCAGGTTTAAGGTGAGGGGAAGAAGCTTTAATGGGGATTTGGAGGGTAAAGTGTTTTACACAGAGTGGTTAATATCTGGAACTCGCTGCCAGGGACAGTTATGAGATCAAATGCAACTACTGTGTTGAAGAGACATTTAGACAGACACTCAAACTGGCAAGGCATGGAAGGATAGCGACCTAATGCAAGCAAATGGGATTAGTGTAGATGGGAAAGAAGGTCAGCACGGATGTGATGGGATGAAGGGCCTGATTTTGTGTTGTACAAGTCTATGGCGTCTAAGACACAGTCTATTTACCTCAAAAGAGGCAGCAGTTTATTTGCAAGGCAGAACGCCTAATCTCTGCACAGGTTAAGTCTTCAGCCTTTGGCTACAGACATAGCGTCTTGGTAATAGCACAATAAATTGGGTTTGTTTTCATTAATACAGAAGCCATTGTGATGTGATAAACCAATACCAATACGTCTGTAGCTGAAGCCTAAAGACTTAACCTGTGCAGAGATTAAGTGTTCTGCCTTGCAAATCAATTGCTGCTTCTTTTGAGGTAAATAAACTGCCTTAAAATAGTGGTGAAAACATTACAAGTTGGTGTGGAGGACATTGAGGGATATGAATGATTCGCACTTGACATGATTTAGATGAATTTGTGGCACCGAAACTAAATGTTTGCAATGCTTGCCTGCAACTATTCACATATAATCTGGAAGAGTAGGTAAGTTGCAGTACAGCTTTATAAGACATTGACAATGCCATATGTGGAATACTGTGTGCAGTTCAGTTACCTAAGTATAGAGAGGACGTGACTGGTCTGGAGACATTGCAGAGAAGATTCTCCAGGATGTTGACTGAGATGATGTGTCTCAATTATGAGGAGAGACTGGAGAGGCTGGGTTTGGTTTCCTTGAAGCAGAGAAGGCTGAGAGGTGATCTGACAGAGGTGTACAAAATTATGAGGGGCATAGATACGGTAAACAGTGGTAAACTTCTCCACATGGCAGAGGTGCCTATAACCAGAGGGCAGAGGTTCCTATAACCAGAGGGCATAGGTGTTAGGTAAGGAGTAAGACATTCTTAGGGAATATAAGGAAGAATTTTTTCATCCAAAGGGTGGTTAGAGTTTGGAATGTTTTTATGGTGTGGGTGGTGGAGATAGAGATTCTCACAACATTATCTAGATGAACACTTGAATCACCAAGGAATAGTTGGCCATGGACCAAGTGCTAGTAAATGAGATTAGTATACGTAGGTGTTTGGTGGTTGGCTTGACTGAAGGGTTATTTCTGTGCTGTATGGCACTATGACATGTTTATTTAATGACTCCGTGTGCACTAAAGTGCTTAATACAGCAAGCTATGGTAGCCATAAACTGTAACTTGACTTATTGCTGGATTATTGCAAATACTAATCTAGCTGTGTCGTTATTAAACAGGGACAACATGGCTAGCCCAACTGTCTTTATTGGGAGCCTTGGCATGCATGACCGAGCTTATAAACCATTCAGCTTGTACATCAAATGAATGGACACATTCTTGTTTTTTGGGGGAATTCAAGGAGAAAACAATATAATGAGAAGCAAAAATGATGTGGTATGTGAGTGTGAAAAAGTAAAACCCCTGATGGAGATTGGGAAGATACAGCATGCTGACAAATATTTTCATACGGTGTAACCCAAAATGTGTGGCTTGTGCAAACATTTCAAGAGCCATTAGAAGCAGTTTGGGTCATGCCTCCAAGTTTGGGACAAGGAGCCAGAAACAGGGTGAGACAATTAATGAGAATGTTGCTGAATTTATGATATTTCAGAGGCTTTTTCCATCGTGCTTACCTGATAGGTTTGTGTGCGGATGGATAGATGAACAAATTCAGTCAAAGCTATTGAGCTAGCAAAACCTGACTTTTGAATGTTTGTGTAAAGTTGCTGTGTCTGTTGAAATGCCCTTGAAGAATGTGACAGAATTTTGTCCACTACACGCGCTGATAGAACAGCAGTCCGCACTTAGAAAGTATAACAAAGTCAAAGGGTACAGAACTGAGTCCCAAATATACTAGTGAGACCAACTCAGTCACGGTAGTGTAGCAGTTAGTGTAACACTTTACAGCGCCAGTGACCCGGGTTCAATTCCGGCCACTGTCTGTAAGGAGTTTGTACGTTCTCCCCGTGTCTGCGTGGGTTTCCTCCGGGTGCTCCGGTTTTCTCCCACATTCCAAAGACGTACAGGTTAGGAAGTTGTGGGCATGCTATGTTGGCGCCAGCAGCATGGCGACACTTGCTGGCTGAGTTGGGGCAAACCAGAGGCGATGCAGAAAAAATGTGCAGCAGATGATAAGGCAAATGAGTAAGTGCCTTAATATCGCTCATAGGTGCAAATGTTTCCAGCTTTGCTTCAGTGGCAGGCAGTTGTTCCCTGAAGGCTGCGTAGACAGATGCTGGGAAGACCAGTGTTGGAGGAAGGAGTGATGAGTAGGGTGTCAATCAAACCTGCAGAATTGGCCAGGATGCTGTTGAACTACCTTAAGGTTGTTGGAGCTACAGTCATCCATGCAAGTAGAGAATCTAACACACTCCTGAATGACGTCACATAGATGGTGGGTGTCAGGTGTTGTCACTCACAGCAGGGTACTCGCTCTGACCTGCTATTGTAGTCAAAGTCTTAACTGGGCTGGACCAGTTGTGTTTCCAGTCAATGTCGACCTCAGGAAGTTGCCAGTAGGAGCCCAATGATGTCATTCCAATTAATTGATTTTATGTTATAAAGTAAATCGATGCCATCGAAGAAAGCTTTGGTCAAAAGAATGGAGAAGGTAGAAGAGAGTCTGGCACTGGGGTGGACTGCTGGGGGTGGGGGTGGTGGCGCCATGCCTTGGTAGCTCATGAAGAAAGTAGTTGGTATATGAAATGTAGAGAGGGCGCAGGCAGCAATGGCCAAGAGAGAGGTAAGTAAAGGCTAGAGCTTATGGAATGGATGGAGTAAAAGAAAGTGTTCTGATGATTGAAGGAGGTTTAAATGTATGACGGGTTGTAACCCTGGAGAGACTTAAACACAAAGATGGGAAATTGAAATGATAGCGTGTGATGTTCTGATCAATATTTCCCCTCAAGCAAAATACCGAAAACATCCTATTTGTTCTTCTCATTGCAGTTTGCTGGATCTTGCTGCGCATAAAATAATGCTGTTTTGTTCACATCATAGTCAGAATACTCCAAAGTAATTAATTAAAAAATATTTTGAATCATTCTCAAGAGACATGATACACTGCAAAATGCATGATAGATTTTCTTTTAGTGTTCTCTGTGCTAGGGAGGAGAATATCATTGAGGGTCACAGCTCTGGACGATTGCCTCATGCTGGATGCTGGGAAGTGTGTGTTTGATCGATTAGGGGCAAGAACATTTTTAACAATTAAATATCCTGCTAACACTCAGTGCCTTGTCACTCATGAGTGGCAAAATGAACAATGATTCAGATATCAATGGAGCCATTCTCAGAGAGATATGATACACTTATCAGTTTGTCCTACATATATCTGCCCATAGTCAGTAATCCAGGTTAACGGAGATAAATCAATTGCAATATTGATTTTGACAAAGCACTGACGACACTGTGTAGTGCTGGAGCATGAATGAGGCTAGGGGAAAATTAAAATTTTCTCTTGTATCCTCAATCCGATTTAAGTAATTTTTGTGATTATGGAGCGAACACAGATGAAAGTCTGAAAGCAGGTGTCCTTGGTGTAGTTGCACATAGTTCTTAGTTCACACAATGAAGAAACAAAAGTATGGTTTCGACATATTGTATTTTATTCCCAAGGTTATAGGAGATGGAAGTGAAAATTAGAATGCACAAGATTCTATAATTTCCAAGTACACGTTCAAATACCTAATCGGCAGCAGAGGTTGTGGTTCACATCTGCAACAGCAGCTGCCCGTAACGGTACTTTTTGTATTCATTCACAGGTTATTGGTGATGTATAATTGAAATGATAGCATGTGACATTCTGATCAATATTTCACTTCAAGCAAGATACCAAAAATATATATTCATTCTTCTCAGTGCAGTTTGTGGGATTTTGCTGTGCACAAAATTGTTGTTCTTTTAGAACATAGAACAATGTAGCACAGGACAGGCCCTTCAGCCCACGATGTTGTACTAAACTAATTAAACTAGCAATTAAATGCCCAACAAAATTAATCCCTTCTGCCATATTCCTCCATTCTCTGCACATTCATGTGCCTCCACCACCACCCTGGCAGTGCATTTCAGACACCCACCACTCTATGTGCCCCGCACATCTCCTTTGAATTTACCCCCTCTCACCTGAAATGCATGCCCTCTAGTATTTGACATTTTGACCCTGGGAAAAAGATAACGGCTGTCTATCTCTGCCTCTCATAATCTTATAAACTTCTATCAGGTTTCCCCTCAGCCTCCGCTGCTCCAGAGAAAACAACCCAAGTTTGTCCGACCTCTCCTTATAGCACATGCCAGTTTTGTTCAGACCATAGTCAGAATATTCCAAAATAATTAAATGAAAAATATTTTGAGGCATTTTCAAGTGATACGATACAATGCAAAATACGCAATAGATTTTCTTTCAGTGTTCTCTGCACTAGGGAGAAGAATATCATTGAAGGTCACTTCTCTGGACTATTACTCAATCCTAGTTGCTGGAAAGTTACAGCCAGAGATTGAGAGACCTCAATGGAAATTCATTCAGTCCGGTTTTTATCTTTTGGCAATTCACCCTTTTTCAGAAGACCTTCTCCATTTTGGTCAGCTTTACAAATATGACCCACATCTCCATCCTATTGTCTTTCAAACTGAGGGCAACTCTAAATGAGTCCATAAACTTAGAACATAGAACATAGAACACTACAGCACACTACAGGCCCTTCGGCCCACAATGTTGTGCCGACATTTTATCCTGCTCTAAGATCTACCTAACCCTTCCCTCCCACATACTCTCCATTTATCTATCATTCATGTGCCTATCTAAGAGTCTCTTAAGTGTCCCTAATGTATCTGCCCCCACAATCTCTGCTGGCAGTGCATTCCACACACCCACCACTCTCTGTGTAAAATCTTACCCCTGACATCCCCCTTATATCTTCCTCCAATCACCTTAAAATTATATCCCCTCATGTTAGCCATTGTCACCCTGGGAAAAAGTCTCTGACTGTCCACTCGATCTATGCCTCTTATCATCCTGTACACCTCTATCAAGTCACCTCTCATCCTCCTTCTCTCCAAAGAGGAAAGCCCTAGCTTGCTCAACCTATCCTCATAAGACTTAAAACAGAGTTAAGAGAAACCCAGTGAGAAAATGTACGTCGTCCACTGTGTTAGGAAAAATGAGAAAGAAAGCACAATGGCTAACTGGTGAGATGTTGCAAAGCTCTGAAATGCAGAGGGAAGTGAGTGTCCTGGTTACTGATTTGCAAAAGGCCGGTATGCAGCGATAGCAAGTAATTAGGAAAGCTAACAGTATGTTAGGGCAGGCACAGTAGTGTAGCAGTTAGCGCAATGCTATTACAGCGCCAGCGACTGGGTTCAATTCCCACCGCTGTCTATAAGGAGTTTGTACGTTCTCCCCTTGTCTGTGTGGGTTTCCTCCGGGTGCCCTTTTCATCAAAGGGCAGCGGAAGCAGAGTCTTTGAATATTTTTAAGGCAGATGTAAATTGATTCTTATGAAACAAGGTTACTGGGGGTAAACAGGAATGTTGGGGAGTTGAGGTTAAAATTGGATCAGGCATGATATTACTGAATGGTGATGTTAACTCAAGGGGCTGACTCGCCTGTAACTGCTACTAAAAGGTATGTTTTGTATGTATGAGATGTCTCTGCATGAAGACAATATACTGCAGATACTAAGAACTTTGAGATAGAGCCAGAAAATGCTGCAAAACAATCTGTAGGTCAGGCAGGCTCTGTGGGGAAAGAAACTGATTTAGTGTTTTTGGTTGATTGTCTTCCAGCAGGAAGGTTTCTGTACGCAATTGGCATTTCTGAATTTGATGCATGAAAACTGAGATAAACCTCATACTTCACCACAAATATCCCCACCGCTGTTAGACTGGTTGTTGTATTATCTGTTACAGAGGATTTCATTCATGGAGTGTCAATGTTGACTGCAGTGTTTGGTCATCTCTCTTGTCTTATGTTGGCATGGAATACAACCATTCAGTGTTCTCTGGTGGTTGATGGGGCTTACACTAAACATCTAGCTATTTAGTGTAAGGTCCATCAAACACCAGACCCAGTCCGACCCAGTAATCTGACCAGCGCCTCCCTCTACCCTACCCCTGAACTCCCAGCACGTCTTAGAAGTCACTTAGCAGGCATGGTAGTGTAGCGGTTAGAGTAACGCTTTACAGCGCCAGCAACCTGGGTTCAATTCTGGCTACTGTCTGTAAGGAGTTTGTACGTTCTCCCCATGTCTGCGTGGGTTTCCTCCGGGTGCTCTGGTTTCCTCCCACATTCCAAAAGACATACAGGTTAGGAAGTTGTGGGCATGCTATGTTGGTGCCGGAAGCGTGGCGACACTTGCGGGTTGCCCCCAGAACACCCTACACAAGAAAGATGCATTTCACTGTGTGTTTCGATGTACATGTGATTAATAAAGGTATCTTATCTTATCTCATCTTACTTCTGGGCAAAGGTAGAATCCTCAGCATCACTTCTGGTGTGCCAGCGCAGCCTCTGATTGAGGGAAGGACTGTTCAAAGAACCAGACCACAGGCTCAACACACAGGTCATGGTCTGTCGTGCTGCAGTGATTTCTTCCCACCTGTACACTTTGGAGACATGGACAACTTCTTCCTTTGCTCAAAGGCAGTGGAGAAATACCACCAATACTGTCTTCATAATATCCACCAAATGGATTGGCTGCGATAGGCAAATCAGTGTCGGTGGCCTCACCGTGGAGGCTCTGGTTACAGATGGTGAGCCACGTCATCTGCAGGCCAAGCACCAGGCTCCAGAAATAAGCACTTTACTCCAAGCTTCATCATGGCAAGAGATAAGATTTCTTTATTAGTCACACAGTGAAATGCATCTTTTGCATAGGATTTTCTGGGGGCAGCCCGCAAGTGTCGCCACTCTTCCGGCGCCAACGTAGCATGCCCATAACTTCCTAACCCATACGTCTTTGGAATGTGGGAGGAAACCGGAACACCCAGAGGAAACCCACGCAGGATGGAGAAAATGCTCCAAGGATATTCTCAAAGCTTCCTTGAAAAAATGTAACATCCCCAACAACTCATGGGAATCCCCAGTCCATGAGCAGTCATGAAGATGTTGAGCTCCTCCAACTTCCATGTCAGGAGCACGCAGAGGTCATGGACAAACCGTGCCCCACTTCCCAAACTACCCCCACCCCTACCCTCTCAACCGCCACCTGCCCCACTCCTGTGGGAGAGGCTACGGATTCACACAAGCCCCCATCAACCTCCTGAGAGCCCACAGAACAGGTCAGCGAGGATCCATAGAACCATAGAAAACCACAGCACAGAAAGCAGGCCATTCAGCCCTTCTAGTCTGTGCTGAAACATTATTCTGCTAGTCCCATTTACCCCAGCCCATACCCCTCCAGACCTCTCTCGTCCATGTATCTATCCAATTTACTCTTAAAAGTTAAGAGCGAGCCTGCATTTACCACATCAGATGGCAGCCCATTCCACACTCCCACCACTCTCTGAGTGAAGAAGTTCCTTCTAATGTTCCCCCTAAACCTTTCCCCTTTCACCCTAAAGCCATGTCCTCTCGTCCTTATCTCTCCTAATCTAGGTGGAAAGAGCCTACTTGCATTAACCCTGTCTATGCCCCTCATCATTTTATAAACCTCTATCATATCTCCCCTCATTCTTCTCCGCTCCAAGGAATAAAGTCAATCTTTCCTTATAACTCAACTCCTGAAGACCCGGCAACATTCTTGTAAATCTCCTCCGCACTCTTTCAATCTTACTGACATCCTTCCTGTAGTTTGGTGACCAGAACTGCACACAATATTCTAAATTTGGTCTCACCAATGACTTATACAACCTCACCAAAACATTCCAACTCCTATACTCAATACTTTGATTTAACAATGCCAGGATGCCAAAAGCCTTTTTTACAACCCCGTCTACCTGTGACTCTACTTTCAAGGAATTATGTATCTGAACTTCCAGATCCCTTTGTTCCTCTGCACTCCTCAGTGCCCCACCATTTACTGTGTACGTCCTACCTTGATTTGTCCTTCCTGGGACCTGTCTCACAAGGAGCAATGGGCAGCTGAGGGGAGGCGGTGCCATGCAGTTGATCCACCCACTTGGCTTGATTGGCAGCTGGGGTGGGCGGTGCCACGCGGCGGATCCACCCACTTGGCTTGATTGGCAGCTGAGGGTGGGCGGCTCACATGCGTGATTGACAGTTGCGGCTGCACTGGGGATTACGTGGGGAGCTGGAAGAAGGTCGTTCGGCTTCTCAGCCGCAAGTAACTCCGTGTTTTAAGCCGATCTGCTTTATTTCCACCTGCCAGAATCAGCAGGGACGTGTTTAATGATCGTAAACACGACAGGCGGCGAGGCAGACTTCTCCTACCCGGTGGGTGCACTTATGTGTCAGTTTATTAATTGTTAATGCAAGCAGGTTTTGTGTTATATGTTTGCTTTTAATTTCTTATTGCAGCAGGTGCTGCAGTTGAACATGTTGCGCGTTTTAGGCAGGTCGGTCGTGCTTCTCAATCCGTTTCTTGCTTCAGCATTTTTTGGAAAGTTGGGAGGGTATATTTCACTGAACGTAAATGGCAGGAGCTGCAGGGGAGTTCGGTCTGTAGGGACTGAGGCAGAGGCCGTGCCGAGGGCGGGGAGCTCAACACCCCCATCAGCTCCCGTTATTCACACACTCGGCATTGCTACCTAATACTTTGAATGGCTGATTTGTTGGAAGGTTCTTTGAGTGCGGGGAAATCTTAGAAAACTTTACCCTCTTTTTCTGATTTAAATGTACATTCTGTGCATAATTATTATGTTTGATCTTAGCATCAGGCAAAATAGAACATTATTTCCCTTGCCAAGTAATGCTTCAAGTGCTAATCAGGTTCCAGTTGTGAACCCAAGCAACTTGTGTTGCGATTTTATTACGAGACTGGGAAATAACCACCTTTGCTTTTGTTTCGAATAGTGGAGTTCGCGGTCGTTCCATTTGTCCCAGTAACTGTGGCGAAAAATCCATGGAAGGCTAGCGTTCCTTGCCATTTCTCAGGGTTTCAGCGGCCTTTCCTCCATTATCTTGGACCCAGGGGAAGTCTGATACTGTGAGTGAGCTGAGTCTTCTACCCTTGCCAGTTTAAGGGTCCAGCAGATAGGCGTGTGTAATTTTAGTATTCTAGTAACACGGCATCACAGTTAAATCTGGACATTGCCTATTAACGTACGAGCTTGTTCTTTATACTGTATGTGAACTTAATGTGATGGTCTGCATATCTGCTGTCTGTCAAACTGATCAGCTCAAATAATCATTTGTGAAAAAGGTAACACATTAACTTAGTAAAGAATAAGTAACTTATCACGAAATAATAAAATGCAAACTATGAAGTTATTAAAGAAGATAATAGTTACCAACATTGTCAACAATACCTATCAATAAAAATGAAATATTTTTGATATGTTAAACTTTCCCTGGCTGGGATAAACATTCCTTCAAATAAGTGTTGCAACATAAAGAATTTAAAAATGACACAGTATATATATATATAGATATATACACACACACACAAAAAAAAGGTGATTACAACAGTTTACTTAAGATGTGTCCAAATAATCAGTTCTGTCTAATTGGCCTTGAGCTTGTGTTCATGACAACAGCTGAAAAAGATTTGCAGAACCTGCTCACAACTGCCAACATTCCACAGTGTGTAGAATGGACAGAGCTCTGAGTGTGGATCAGTGAAACAATCTGTTTAATTCCTGGGGTAGCCGTCAGAGATGAATGTTTCCTTTATACACCTCAACAACAAATTGATCTGAGGTAAATTGGCGGAAAAGATGATTACAAGGATCTGTAACTGAATGGGAGCTAAATTGTGTACCGACTGAAAGTCCTAGGACTTGTCACAATGCTGTACTTTACAATGAAAAGATGCTAAAATTGAAGTACTTGTTTTTAGTAAAGATGTAAACTTTTCGATATTTGCTCATTGACATCCTTGGAAAGAATTTTTGATTGTATTAAAATGTTGCTTTGCACATACTGTAAGTAACAAACCGAATCTCAAACAATCTGCATCTAAAAGGAGAATATTTATACATTGTGTTTATGTGATTTGAAGATGTTGAGTTTTCAGAAACAATTTTCCATGAAATGGATTTATTTTAAAAGCTCTGCTATTTATTTCTGGAATTATCTACTTTCAGTATGACAAAACAAATTTCAAAGAAAGCATCCTTTTCAGCGATTTCTAGTAGCTTCTAAATTTTCATTGAAGACCTTCCATCATTCACTACAGATAGGGACAGATATTGACCACAGTAAAACATGAGATGTGTTGAATACTTAGCTACATGGAGTAGACCATTTGGCCTCTCAAGTCTTTCCTATCATTCCATGAGATCATGACAAATAAGTGACCTAACACCAAATATTCTTCTCTTTTAGAACATAGAACAGTACAGGTCCTTCGGCCCACGATGTTGTGCCAGCACTTTATCCTGCTCTAAGATCTATCTAACCCTTCCCTCCCATGTTGCCCTCCATTTCTCTATCATTCATGTGGCATAGAATATTACAGCACAGTACAGGCCCTTTGGATTTTCCTAATACTTCATCAATTCGGATTTTCCTTATACGTTGAGATGGACTCTTGACCTCACAATCTACCTTGTTGTGACCTTGCACCTTACTGTCTATCTGCAGTGCATTTCCCTGTAGCTGTGACACTTTACTCTGTACTGTTATTTTTTTTACCTGTACTACCTCAATGCACTCTGTTGTGACCTTGCACCTTACTGTCTGTCTGCAATGCACTTCCCTGTAGCTGTGACACTTTACTCTGTACTGTTATTGTTTTTTTTACCTGTACTACCTCAATGCACTCCGTACTAACTCAATGTATCTGCACTGTGTAATGAATTGACCTGTATGATTGGTATGCAAGACAAGTTTTTCACTGTACCTTGGTACAAGTGAAAATAATAAACCAATACCAAAAAGAATTGCAGATTTAGAATTATCACTTTCTGTTTATAGAATCTCCTTATGTTGAGTGCTGAAGTGGTTCCGAGCTTTGAACCTGAAAGGTAATAGAACATGGAAACAGGCCCTTTGGCCCAACTGGTCCATGCTGCCCAAGGTGCCCATCTAAGCTAGTCCCATTTGCCTGTGTTTGGCTCTCTAAACTTTTCCTATCCGTGTACCTGTCTAAGTATCTTTTAACTGTTGTTAATGTACCTGCCTCAATCACTTCCTCATTCCATACGTGGACCACCCTCTGGGTGAAAAAGTTGCCCCTTGGGTTCCTAATAAATTTCTCCCCTCTCACTCTAAACGTGTGCCCTCAAGTTCTTGATTTCTCCAACCTTTCCTACACTCCAGTGACTAAAGTCCAAGCCTGCTCCATCTCTATATTACCTCAGTCCCTTGAGTCCTGGCAACATCCTTGAAGATCTTTTCTGCACTCTTTCCAGCTTAATGGCATCTTTCCTAGAGCAGGCTGACCAAAACTGAACACAATGCAGCCTCTCCAACGTCTTGTACAACTGCAGCAGAACATCCCAACTTCTATACTCAGTGCCCTGGCTGATGAAGGCCAACATGCCAAAGGCCTTCTTCACCACTCTGTCTACCTGTGACCACCATGTACTTGTACTCCTAGGTCCCTCTGTTTTACAACTCTCCCTAGGACCCTACCCTGACTTGTCTTCTCAAAATGCATCACCTCGCACTTATCTGAATTAATCTCCATTTACCATTCCTCAGCCCACTTGCCCAGCTGATCAAGATCCCACTGTAATTTTTGATAACCATCTTCACTATGATGCCATCTATTTTACTGTCATCTGCAAACATACGAACCATGTCATGTACGTTCTCATCCAAGTCATTGATCTGCATTGAAGACTTAGACTTGGTCCCCTCCTTCCAGACTCACCAAAATTACTTTTGCTTCCTATACTCTGCCATTTCCTCTTATCACCAAGGTGCCTTTTAATCTTCTAAATGCCAGAAATACAGCCCTAATTGTGTGATATCTTATAAATTAAACCTTTGGCCAAATGCATGTGTTACTTCATCAATCACTGAATGTTAATCCAGGACCTCTGTACCCAACTTCACACTGGGCGTATTTTCAAGAGGACTGACATGGTTAAAGAAGGAGGTTCACCATCAGCTTCTCTAAAGTGTTTAGGGATAGGCAATAAATGGCGGACGTCCTGTAAGTATAAAAGAACCTGCTAAATCTACAGTGCACCGTCTCCAAGAGGACTAACACACAGTGCCCAGAAATGCTCGCTGTATTGCAGATACGACGAATGACAGTTTTGATCTAACTTCTATCTCCTTTGTTCTAGTCATCCACATTCTCAGATCTCAAGATTTTATTGTTTATTATTGTCATGTGTACTGAGGTATAGTGAAAAACATGTCTTGCATACCGTTCATACAGATCAATTCATTAAAATGGTGCATTGAGGTATTACAGGGTAAAACAATAGCAATGCAGAATCAAGTGTCACAGCTACAGAGAAAGTGCAGTGCAGGTAGACGGTAAGGTGCAAGGTCACAATGAGGTAGCTTGTGAGGTCAAGATTCCACCTTATCGTACTAGGGAACCATTCAATAGTCTTAGAACAGCAGGATAGAAGCTGTCCCTGAGTCTGGTGGTACGAGCTTTCAGGCTTTTGTATCTTCTGCCTGATGGGAGAGGGGAGAAGAGAGACTGTCCGGGGTGGTTGGGGTCTTTGATTATGCTGGCTGCTTTACCGAGGCAGTGAGAAGTATGGACAGAGTCCGCGGAGGGAAGGCTGGTTTCTGTGATGTGCTGAGCTGTGTCCACAACTCTCTGCGGTTTCTTGCGGTCTGCGGTTAAGTAAGTTTGCAAATAATATGAAGATCGGTGGTGTCATAGATAGCGACGAAGGCGATGGCATGATATAGATCAGTTGGTAAGAGCAATGGAAAATGGACAAGTCTGAGGTGATGCTTTTTGGGAGGTTAAACAAGGATAGGACGTACACAGTAAATGGTGGGCTCCAAGGGAGTGTTGATAAACAGAGCGGCCTTGGGGTACACATTTGTAGGTCCTTGGAGGTGGCAGCACAGGTGGATAAAGTGGTGAAGAACACATGGGGTGCTTGCATTAATTGGCCGTGAATATAAGACTAGGGACGTCATGTTACAGTGTTATAGAACATTGGTTGGTCAGTATAAAAGAACCTGCTAAATCTACATTGCACCCACTGCAAGAGGACTAAGACACAGTGCCGAGAAGTATTGTATGCATTTTTGGTCATCATCTAAAGGAAGGAGGTGATTGTGCTGGAGAGGGTGCAGAGGAGATTCACCAGGATGTTGCCTGATTTGAAGCATTTCAGTTATAAGGAGAGGATGGATAAGGTGTGTTTGTTTTCTCTGGAGCGGAGGAGGCTGAGGCATGATTTGACAGAAGTGTATAAGATTGAGGGCGATAGATAGTAAAACTCGTTTTCCCAAGCTGAGGTGTCCAAGGCCGAGGTTTAAACTGAGGATGGAGGTTTAGAGGGGGAGATTTTCCACATGGGATGGTTGGAATGTCCTATCTGAGCAGGTGGTGGCAGCAGATACACTCAGGACATTTCAGAAGAATCTAGACAAGTACTTGAATTGCCAAACCATAGAGGGCTATAGACTTAATGCGGGTAAATGGGATTAATATAGATAAATACAGCGGTCAACATGGACATGGTAGGCCAAGGGGCCTGTTTCTATGCTGTATGACTCAATAATTTAGATCCTCTGACAATGAAGGAACGGCAATATGTTCCCAAGTCAAGATGATGTGTGACTGCGAGCTCAAACTTTGCTTTCTATACCTGCTTTGATATTCTCGCAGACACGTCTGGTTCAGGCTCTGTGTTCTCATTAAAAAAAATTCTTCCACCTGCTTCATTAGGGAAATGCAAAATTGCTTCACAATGGGCCGAGCAGGACAGCAGAGTCCTGTGATATTTGGAATGATGACTGAGAGAAACTTCTGTGCAAAACCTCAGTGAGAAATTCAAAGGGAAAATGTCCTTTTGTTGCTGGAATTAAATGCACTACAGAAACAGCATATTAATGGACCCAGGCACCCAATTTTAAAACTACTCATGGTTGGTCCCAACTTAAGATTACAAAGTGAAAGTCAGAGTTTATTGTCATCTGCACAGTGCAATGAAAAACTTACTTGCAGCATCACAGGCACATAGCATCAGATAAGCGGCATTCACAAGAAAAACACAAACGTTAAATTATACACTATTTTTTACAACAAAAAAACACTATTAGAACAAAGTCAATTTTAGTGCAAAGTGGTCAGTGGTCATAGTGTTGCTAAACTGTATTGATTAGGACTTTGCCAGTTGGTTCAAGAACCGAATGGTTGAAGGGAAGCAGCTGTTCTTGAACCTGGTGGTGTGGGACTTCAGGCTCCTGCACCTCCTGCCCGATGGTAGCTGCAAGAAGATGGCATGGCCCAGATGGTGGGGATCTTTGATGATGGATGTTGCCTTCTTGAGGCAGCGCCTCCTGTAGGTACTACTGATGGTGGGGAGGGATGTGCCTGTGATGTATTGGGCAGAGTCCACTACTCTCTGCAGCTTCTTGCGTTCCTATGTACCAGAAGGTGAATTAGTATGGGGCAGACTAAACCTGAATGGTGCTGTTCTGTAGCTGAGTTTGCTGCATATTGTTAGGTAGAACTTTAATCTTCAACTATCTAGTCACTAGATCAGATTGGACCCAGCCTGTGGCTTGCAGCTGCCCTCCCAACCCCAATAGTGTATTGCAGCAGCATGTCTCTCAATGACAGAAGCCTGACATTGCAAGCACCTTGAACTTGGGTTGTGCCCACAAACCAGCATTCTTTCCAAATGTGTGTGATAAAACATAGAACAGTGCAGCACAGAACAGGCCCTTCGGCCCTCAATGTTGTGCTGACATCGCTAATCCCTCCTACCTACCCCTGCCCATATCCCTCCATTTTCCTCTCATTCATGTGCCCATCCAAGACCCTCTTAAAAGCCCCCAATGAATTTGCCTCCATCACCCTATCAGGTAATGCATTCCAGGCAACCACCACTGAGTTAAAAAAAACTTACCCCTCACGTCTGATCTGGGACATTTAGAAACAGTTGAAAAATACTTAAATAATAACAAATCACTAATCTACTCAGCAAATTAACTGACATCCATACTAATTAAAATGGCCTATTTTTTAAAGGGGCAGGGAGCAAATCACTTCAGTTTAAAAGAAGCTCAGCCTCATTCAGGTGAATTGGAGCATGCTAGATGTGCCAGTGAGGGACTGGATACAGTGTCTGGACACTTGGGTCATTACAGTTCATGCCTGGACTCTGGTGAGTCTAGGGACTGAGCTGCAGTTAACTGGTGATTCTCAATGGAGCTGTCAGCTGGCTGTTGGCACGATCCAGCCCTTTTTTTTAGGGTCCTGCTTGATGTTGACATGGATCCCAACAATGACATTTCTTGATGAGTACAAACTTTTGTTATTTCACCATTTAACTAGGACATCAGGAAGCTTTCTGAACATTGTCTATTGATAAATAACAAAAAAAAACAATTTGTAAAATAAAAATACCAAATTTACAAACTATTATATTGTCTGAATAGAGTCCCAAAATTTAATCCTTCCCCCACATTCCGAATAAATAGATCTGAGGTGAATATTCAAAGTGTTAAAAGTAGGGTTGGATTTTGCTGTCGCATGAATGCTGCTGTTTATGACACTGGCTGGTGGTTATATCCAAAGTGCACAAGTAGCTTAATGATGTCAAGGGACGGACAGATAAACAGCTCCAGCTATCAAAGCTCCATCGTAATGTGTAGGAAAATGGTATCTCGCTATCTGCCTCTCAGTAAAACCTGTGTTGATCCCTATGCTGATGAAGGAACAGCAATATGTTTCCAAGTCAAGAAGCTGTGTGAGGTGAAGGAGAACTTGCAGTTGGTGGTGTTCATAAGGTTATGCTGCCTTCATGCATTTGTGAGGTGTTGTCAAAGAAATTTTGATGAGGTATTCCAGTGCTTTTTGTAAATAGTGCAGAGTGCATTGGTGGTATGGTTTTGAATGCTGAGGTTAGTGAATGACAACCAGTTAACTGGAGCAATACACAAAAAGTGCTGGAGGAACTCAGCAGGTCAGGCAGCATCCATGGAGGGGAAATAAACAGTCGACGTTTCGGGCTGAGACCCTTCATCGGGACTGGAAAGGAAGAGGGCAGAAGCCAGAATAAGAAGGCCACCTATCCCCTGCCTGCGTGTACTCCTCCCCTTTCCCCCCACCACCTTATTCTGGCTTCTGCCCTGTTCCTTTCCAGTCCCGATGAAGGGTCTCGACCCGAAACATTGACTGTTTATTTCCCTCCATGGATGCTGTCTGACCTGCTGAGTTCCTCCAGGACTTTTTGTGTATTCCTCCAGATTCCAGCATCTGCAGAATTTCTTGTGTACCAGTTAACTGGTTGCTTTGATCCAAAGGGTGTTAAGCTGCTTGAGCGTTGTTGGAACAGCAAATCCAGGCAAGCGGAGAGTATTCCATCAAGCTCTTATCCAGGACTTTGTAAATGGTGGAAGGGCTTTGGGGAAAATGCCCAACGTCTGATCCATCTGGTATCTGCAGTATTCATGTGGCAGGACTGTTTGTGTTTACTTGCATTATTTCCATTCAAGATTGCTAGCTTGAACGTAAACTATTTCAAATGTGGAGTTTAATTTCTTTAGGTTGATGAAGGTTTTAAAAAGAATATATTTTGGAAAAAAATTCCTTATTTTGTACTTCTCTCTCCATTTCTCTCTTTATTTGATTTGATCATTGAAGTCATCCATTTCAATTTGCACCTTCTTCTCAGCCTTGCAGAACTTGTACCTCAGTACTTCAATCTGACTCATTTGGCTGATTAACAGTTGTCCAGTTTCAGGTGCTCAGTTCACTATTATTAACTTTCAGTTTCAAAAACTTGCCATATTTTAAAAACTAAATTTGCAAGGACAAGTCTAACTAATGGTAGATGTTGTGAGATGAACTGTTGCACCAAAATTCAGCATGTTACTTTCTGAAGGATGAAGAAAATTCATCCTTTTTGGAAAAGGGGCAGTATTTAAAATAAACCATCTGTCCAAATACTTTATTGAAATATGGCCTTGTAGATGTTGTTACATATAGGAACATTTACACTAGTAATGAATGGTGTATGGTATAAGCATCTCCTCAGTGAGAAAGAAGGTGGTGAGAAAATCAGATCTTTGTGAACAATGCATCTTTTTGTTTATCCTGAATGGCTTTATGAAGAAGCTGCTCACTGTATGGTCTTAAATCCAGCCAAGGAAACAAAACAGTTTTTGTCCATTTTATGTTTTTTTTTCTGCAGGGTTTACAATTAAGTGCCACCAATGGACTGAGTGAAAACGTTCAACTTGCTGTAGTAGAACAATTGCCCCGCACCAGATTTCAGTGGGAGTAGGAAGCAGAGGGTCCACTTGTTTCGACAATAGGAATATGAATATTGTTTGTCCAGCAGAGCTGGTTCTTTTGTACTCTTATGTGCCAAATGTTAATTGAAAAATATTTTTAGTCTCATAGAGTAATACAGCACAGATGTAGGCCCTTTGGCCCAACTGGTCCATGCCATCCAAGATGTCCATATCCCTCTGAATCTTTCCTATCCATGTCCCTGTCCAAATGTATTTTAAATGTTGTTACTGTACCTGCCTCAACTAATTTCTCTGGCAGCTCGTCCCATATACAAACACACTGAATGAAAAAGTTGCATTTCAGGTCCCTTATAAATCTTGCCCCTTTCACCTTAAACCTATGTCCTCTAGGTTTTGGTTCCCTTTCCCTGGGAAAAAGACTATGCGCATTCACTCTATCTATGCTCCTAATGATTTTATACACCTCCATAAGGTCGCCCTACTCAGTCTCCTACGCTCCAAGGAATAAAGTCCGAATCTACACAACCTCTCCCTATGACTCAGGCCCTCGCGTCCTGGCAACATTCTCAAGTCTTCTTTGCACTCTTTCCAGTTTACTGACATCTTTCCTATAATAGCGTGACCAAAACTGTACACAGTACTCCAAGTGCAGCCTCGCCGACGTCTTGTACAAGTGCAACATAACATCGCAACTCCTGTACTCAGTGCCCTGACTGATGAAGGCCAGCGTGCCAAATGCCTTCTTCACCACCCAGTCTACCTCTTTATTGAGTTTCATGAACTGTTGATTAAGTGTTTCAGGGATTGTAACTTGCTCGGATGCTGAACCATTTTTATTTTGTATCAAAACCTGGCCCAGTGGACAGGAGACAGAATGTGGAATAACACTTGTTCATGATTACAAGTGCCAGGAAGGGGTATTTTAAGGCTGTCTTGGTTACTTTGCAGGTTTATAATGGAGGTAACAATTCCTAAATATTCATTAAAGCTCAATATAACATGGAACACAAAATGCTGT
The DNA here is from genome assembly GCF_009764475.1 of Pristis pectinata. Classification (NCBI taxonomy): domain Eukaryota; kingdom Metazoa; phylum Chordata; class Chondrichthyes; order Rhinopristiformes; family Pristidae; genus Pristis; species Pristis pectinata. The sequence continues at coordinate 109,224,533 of NC_067409.1, forward strand.
AATTGTTTTAACTCGTTTTGAAGATTTCTCTCTATCACGTGACAGCAAGATAATATCTCCCCTTTTGTCAATCCCAGTCTTTTAACAGCATGTTAAGTGTTCAAGGAAAATATAGTAAACTTGCTCTTCCGAAAAGACTTTTGCCCTTTACCTGTGTGGAGAAATAACTATTGGTCAAAATTCCACTGGAGTGAAATGAATGCGTGTTGAATTCAACTGTACACTGTTTAAAGGGAGCTTCTGTATTGACACACAAAGGAAATTTGGAATCCACTTTACATATGAAAGTGTGCCTGAAATTGGGAAGTTACTGATGGATGATGATCATGAACAATTGCTGGTATCTCAGAGGTTTGTCGGTTTAAGTTCCACTCGTGCAGCTTACCTGGGCCTTCTCGATTTACCTGAGGGACTACTTTCTTCTCTGCCCCCTTCTGTTCCATGCTGTAAAGCTTAAAAAAAATAGAACTGGAGGTACCATAACTAGAGTGAGGTGAAAATGTGTCGATTCAAGGTCAATGCAGTTGTTTGGCCAAATTAAGGTTGATTTCCTGGGAGTCAGGAACTGAGGTCTCAGCTTTGACCAACGTACTGCTGAAACTGTGCTCCTGGAATGTCCTGACAGTTCTTGCCGGGAAACTAGGCTGTAGTTAGAGACTCCCCTTCTGCCGCACCCTGGCAGACATTTTGATATTCAGGGATGTTGAGTAAAAGTGCTGTGAACAATTAAATTATTATTAATAAATCCTTAAAATTAGAGCCTCCTATAAACACTAAGTGATTGAAAAGATTAAAACATAATAACTCTACTTCACACCTTATGACAGCAGAAGTAAAATATTCAAATATGACGTTTCATTTACAACTATACTCATCTCTAGATTCAGTGATTGTAACAGTATAATTATTGAGGCTCAATGCAAGAGGAAAACATTGTACTATAATCAGTGGCCTCGCTGCCTCAGTAAAGCAGCCAGCTTAATCAAAGACCCCACCCACCCCAGACATTCTGTCTTCTCCCCTCTCCCATCGGGCAGAAGATACAAAAGCCTGAAAGCACGTACCACCAGGCTCAAGGACAGCTTCTATCCTGCTGTTATAAGACTATTGAACGGTTCCCTAGTACGATAAAATGGACTCTTGACCTCACAATCTACTTCATTATGACCTTGCACCTTATTGTCCACCTGCACTGCACTTTCTCTGTAGCTGTTACACTTTATTCTGCTTTGCTTTACCTTGTACTAGCTCAATGCACTGTGTAATGATCTGTATGAATGGTATGCAAGACAAGTTTTTCATTGTACCTCGGTACGTGACAATAATATTCCAATTCATAATGCTCTCTGTAACCATGAGCTTTACAAATCTCTTCTGTCCACTTCTAATTCACACTGAGTATTTTTCATTCATCAAACCTTTACTTGCCGACTTGCATTTGCTTCTGAATGAACAACAAGTTTTTGTTTATGTTTTCAAGTTCCTCCAGTGACACACCTCTCCCTCTTTCTATAATTTTCTCCAGCATGATTACCTTCCGTGGTATCCCTGCCCATCTAAACCACACCTCTCAGATTTAATCAATCCACTGTTGGCATTTGTGCTTTTAGCTGCCAAAGTCATAAGCTCTGAAATCTCCTCCCAATGCCTTTCTGCTATTAAAATGCATGTTATTGTTACCTACTGCATAATTTCAGCATCTTCTGTCTATTTACTAGTGAGGCAGGGAGTGACTTTGAGTAAACATGGTGGACTGGTACACCTTGGACAGCATCTTCTTGGCATTGCAAAAGCAGACATAATTAACCATCGAAAGAAGCAAGGCCTTTGACAAGGTCCCACATGGTAGGCAGATCCAGGGTGATCTAGCTAATTGGATACAGAATTGGCTTGGTGGGAGCGGAAGGTTGATTTTCAGGTTGGAGGCTTGTGGCCAGTGCTGTGCAGCAGGGATCAGCGCTGGGTCCCCTGTTGTTTGTCATGTTTATCAATGATTCGGATGAGAATGTAGGTGACATGATTCGCAACTTTGCAGATGCCACCAAAATTGGTGGTGTAGTGAAGATGGCTGTCTAAGGTGACAACCAAGAAGGTGAGTGCAGGAATGGGAGGTGGAAGTTAACCCAGACAAATGTGAAGTGATGTATTTTAGGAAGTTACAGCAGAGTGGGACTTGTGCAGTGAATGGCAGGGCCCTGGTAAATTGGTTTATTATTGTCACATGTACCGAGGTACAGTGAAAAACTTGCATACCGTTCACATAGATCAATTCATTACACAGTGCATTGAGGTAGTACAAGGGAAAACAATAACAGGATGCAGAATAAAGTGTTACAGTTACAGAGAAAGTGCAGTGCAGGTAGACAATAAGGTGCAAGGCCATAACGAGGTAGATTGTGAGGTCAAGAGTCCATCTTATTGTATTGGGGGACTGTCCAGTAGTCTTATAACAGCGGAATAGAAGCTGTCGTCGAGCCTGGTGGTACGTGCTTTCAGGCTTTTGTATCTTCTGCCCGATGGGAGGGGGAGAAGAGAGAATGTCCGGGGTGGGTGGGGTCTTTGATTATGTTGGCTGCTTTACCGAGGCAGTGAGAAGTGTAGACAGAGTCCATGGAGGGGAGGCTGGTTTGCATGATGTGCTGAGCTGTGTCCACAACTCTCTACAGTTTGTTGTGATCACGGGTAGAGCAGTTACCATTACCAGAAAGATTGGATAGGCTGAGACTGTTTTCCGTGGAGTGAAGGAGGCTGAGGGGTAATTCTGTGGAGCTTTATAAAATAGGTAGGGTAGATGGTCTTTCTTCCAGGGTAGGGGAGTCTAAAACTAAAGGGCATAGGTTTAAGGTGAGAGGGGAAAGATTTAAAGGGGACCTGAGGGGCAAGTTTTTCCACAGAGGGTGTTGGGTATATGGAAAGACCTGCCAGAGGAAGTGGTACAGTTACAAAGTTTGGACTGGTACATGGATAGAAAAGGTTTGAATAGATAAGGGTCAAATGCAGACAAAAGGGACTAACTTAAATAGACATCTTGGTCATCATGGATGAATTGTATGACTCTGTGACATTGGGGCTGAAATTATAGGTTGGAGCAATCTCTTTTCTGGTTCTTTTTAAAATGCCCAATTTATCATTCAGTTCTTTTAACAAATTTAAAAATTGGTGCATGAGGGATCAGACATACCTGAATAATATTTGAAACAGTTCCTCCTGTTATAACGTGCTTCAATAACTCACTCCAAGGATTCCTGACCCTCTTTCCAAGTGCTAGGCCTGTCTTTAAGACTTTCCATTTGTATCTTTACAGATACATTTTGCAACTTTTTTTTTACCCTTTTCTTGTTTTTGTCTGCCTTTTTTGTTCCTTGATGTAGTTGACTTTATGCGATAGCACGGTTTGATGGGTGCTGGCTGGGTACAAGTATCCCATCTGGGTGGCTGTTCTTGTATGAAACAGTGGTTTTTGATTGGCTATTGTCCTAATAGGGCATTGCAGTAAAATTCACTCAGCATTTTCTAGCTGGAATCTACAAGTGTAGTGATTGGCAGTGGAAATCATGCGTTTCCTCTCCTCATCTTGGAACATTTTGGTGAAATGTAAAGCTGGTGAGCTGGCTGAGGACAGCAAAGTACGGGCAAGTTTAATCAGAGTTGGTTTTCATTACCCGTACAGCTTGATGATTCATCAAGCAACTGAAACTCTGGGAAGGATGGAACAAATTTACTTCTGACATTTTTTTTTAAATCTCTTCCTCCCCTGCCTCCATCTGTACCTCTTGCAGCTTTGCCTGAGATTTCAAGTGAAGCTAGGTGATAACATTGAAATCTTTTTATGTTTAAGAATTGGAAATGGAGCAAGAGGAATGTGGGTTGATGAATGCTCCAAATTTCCTTTCTCTTCAGGTAGGTCTGTCCTCCAACCCCATCCAAACCTGCACATCATTTCGAACCCGTACATTGTGCTTGATCCATAGCGTTTGGACAGTATTGGTAGCTGTTGTGGTGAACTGGAAATCTTGACTCTTCATTTGGCAAAATAATCCCCTCATAATTTTGCTTTCACCATTTTATAAATGCCATACAAGCAACATGTGTTACATAAATCCAGACTCATACTGCAGTAGATTGAATTTACAGTTGTGGTCATTGTTGACAATTAAAAAGGTTTTTCACTTTCATAAGGAACTTTCTGGGACATAACTATTTCTTATGTAACAGTATTCAAAATTTATCATTGGCGCAAAATATATCTCTACGCATCAGTCATAAAACTGTGTGTATGGTCCTTGCAACTCTCAAAAATGGAGAGAACCTTTACTACCCAATATCTGCTTGAATGATACTGTGACAATAAGTGAGCTAAAAGGATAGCCAGAACCACATCACCATTCAGTTCCATGGTTAAATGGTCATCAGTTGTAGTTAAACTGTAGTATTTTAACTACTGTAACATGGTAGATAGGCGCAATAACAGTTGTGGAGCACAGATCTTCAGTACTGTAGTGGGGAAGGCCTTTTGCATCCTTTATAGCTAAGTTGAAAACATACTTGTTACTTGCTTGAAGTAGTAAATATGATTGTGTTCTGCCATCACTATACATTCATTGGTATGTATTTCTAGATTTACAGTCTTTACACATAAATAGCCCCAGTAAATTTCTTACTACTAAAACAAAATGCTGGTTAAACAACACAAATAGTTTTCAGTTCCATAATATTTATCTGTATCAGCCATCCCCAGCTTATGAATGCTGACTTGCAGACTCCCATACATGAGAGCGAGCTCCCATAATATTATTTAATTCAAAAGTCCAAGGAATATAATTGCGTTCGTTTAAGAACAGCAGGACTACTTTGCTCGCGCTCTCTCCACTTTCAGCAATTGTTTTTTCTTATTAGTTTTGTGTGTTTTTGATACCATTCATTACAATACTGTGGAGATACGGTTACCATACTGAGTGGTATTTGTGTACTTCCCAACTTATGGACAAAATCGACTTAAGGACATTTGTTAAAATGGAACCTGTTCATTACCCAAAGACAGCCTGTACTGATATATATTGTGTACTTTACCTTCTAACTCGATGAACCTAATTCAGTAAGCCACACAAGAATCCAATCATAAATATGAATAAAATGTATTATTACTACTGTCATCCTCTTCCATTGGGCAGAAGATACAAAAGTCTGAAAGCACGTACCACTAGGCTCAAAGTTTCTATTGCCGTTGTTGTAAGACAAGTAAAGGGTCCCCTAGTACAATAGGATGGAGTCACGAGAAATTCTGCAGATGCTGGAATCTGGAGCAATACAAAAAAGTGCTGGAGGAACTCAGCAGCTCAGGCAGCATCCATGGAGGGAAATAAACAGTTGACATTTATTTCCCCCCATAGATGCTGCCTGACCTGCTGAGTTCCTCCAGCACTTCTGTTTTTTTTTTACAATAGGATGGACTCCTGACCTCTCAATCTACCTTGTGATGACCTTGCACTTTATTGTCTGCCTGCACTGCCCTTTCTCTGTAACTGTAACACTTTATTCTGCATTCTGTTGTTGTTTTTCCTTGTACTACCTCAACGCACTGATATGATGAAATGATCTGTGCGGATGGCATGGAAAACAGTTTTTTTTCACTTTGCCTCAGTACAGGTGACAATAGTGAACCAATTTACCAATTCTAGTTGTTGCTCAGTGGTAGCATACTTGTTTCCTCTCCTCCGTCCTATCACTACCTCTAACTGTTCACCTTTGAAGTTTTCTGTCATTCACTTAGCTTAAAATTGTGTGTACTAAGCAACAGCAGTGCGTAATTTTTTTTTTGTAAGTTGGAATTTCAAAATAATTACCACTTACTGATTTTCCTACATCTGAACATAATAGAACATAGAACAGTACAGCACAGAACAGTCCCTTCGGCCCACAATGTTGTGCTGACATAATTAATCCCTCTGACCGACAGAATGTCCATATCCCTCTATGGCAGATATGAGCCTCTATTTGAGGCCCATATCTGCCTCAAACGAAAGTGAAAGCCCTAGTTCTCTCAAGCCCTCACTCTTGCCTTGAACTCTCCCATTTTTTATCCCCTCATGTTATGTTAAAATGCATTACCACCTCCATTGAACCAGAGTGTCTCAACTTGGCTGGATGCTATAACTGGTTTCACTTCAGGCACTGCCTGTTATCTTTTCATAATCACTGACATCACCCAAAAATCCAGCCTTCTCTCTGCTGAAAACTGTTCACTGCTCAGCTGCAAATCCCTTTTCTCCAAAATCACTGAATGTGTTGTCATCTTCTAAATCGTTCCTCTTTACTTTTCCTATCAGTTTTTTCTCCTTCTACACTGAGTAGTCTTAACTTAAGCTACAATGCTGACCGATCCTTAGAAGATGCTGATGTTGGCTTAATTGACGAGACCCTGATGTGGTCTTGCCTGGGTGAATGAGGGGAGGGTGTTTCCTCGTGGGGGAATCTGGAACTAGGGGTAACATCTGTTTAAAAAAAAAATTATTTTGCCCATTTAAGACAGAAATGAAGCAAAATAATTTTCACGAGGAGGGTCGTGAGTCTATGCAACTCCCTTCCTCAAAGGGCAGTTTGGTCTTTAAATATTTTTCAGGCAGAGATGGATTCTTGATTGATAAAGGAATGACAAGTTATCATTGGGAGACAGAAGTACAGGTTGTATTAAATGGCAGGTTCAAAACCCAGTGGTTACTCCTCCTAGTTCTTGCATCTGAGAAAAGGATGACGTTTTCCTGGTGCTCCTTGACCCCACTGTAGCCTTTGGGCCACACTATCCACTTCCGCTCTGTGTTTTGTTCTGCGGACCTACTTGTGCGTGATCCACCCTCGACCTCTGGAGTCTGTCAGCTGTCAATACTTGATTCCCTCTCATCCCTATTTCCAGGCTTCCTTTGTCCACTGAATAGTGACTGGACTTTGTGCTCTGTAACATCTCAGGAGCCTGTCACATGACAGACTTGTACAGCATGGAGATGCAGATCGCGGTTACGGACAGAGCGCAGGTGTTCTGCGAAGTGGTCACCTAGTCTGCGTTTGGTCTCACCAATGCAGAGGAGGCCACACCTGGAGCACCGAATGCAGTCGGTGATATTCGGGGAGGTGCAGGTGAATCTCTGTCTCACCTGAGAGGACTGTTTGGGTCCCTGGATGGAGGTGGTGTAGGGGCAGGTGTTGCATCTATGGCAGGGGCAGTGGAAAGTTCCCGGGGTGGGAGCGGGATGGGCGGGGGAGGGAAGGAGTGAACTAAGGAGTCACGGAGAGAGCGGTCCCTGCGAAAGGCTGAAAGGGGTGGGGAGGGGAAGATAGGCTTGGTGTGGGGTCCTGTTGAAGATGGCAGAAATGGTGGAGAATGATATGTTGGATATGTAGGCTGGTGGGATGAAATGTGAGGACAAGGGTGACCCTATCCCTGTTGGGTCTGGGAGGGGTGGAGGTGAGAGCAGAGGTGTGGGAAATGGTGGAGATACGGGTGTGAGCTCTTGACCACAGTCAGGGGAAGCCACAGTTAGACGTCTTGGATGTCCTGGAGTGGAAAGCCTCATCATGGGAGCAAATGAGGCGGACAAATTGAGAAAAAGGGATTGCGTCCTTGCAAGAGACGGGGTGGGAGGAGCTGTAATCGAGGTAGCTGTGGATATCAGTGGGTTTGTAGAAGATGTCGGTAGATAAGGAATCTCCTGAGATGAAGATGGAAAGATTGAGGAAGGAGAGAGAGTCCAAGTGAATTGGAGAGTGGCGTGAAAATTTGTGGCAAAATTTATGAAACTGTCGAGTTCCGCACGGGTACAAGAAGTGGCACCAATACAGTTGTCGATATAGCAGAGAAAGATTTGAGGAATGGGGCCGGAGTAGCCTTGGAACAGAGACTGTTTAATGTAGCCAACGAAGAGGCAGGCATAGCTGGGGCCCACGTGAGTGCCCATGGCTACTCCCTTGGTCTGTAGAAAGTGAGAGGAATCGAAGGTGAAGTTGTTTAGGGTGAGGACAAGTTCAGCCAGGCGGGGGAGAGTGTTAGTGGAAGGGGACTGATACTGTTTCTGGTCAAGAAAGAAGCAGAGGGCGGTGAGGCCGTCATGATGGGGAATGGAGGTATATAGGGACTGGATGTCCATGGTGAAGATGAGGTTGTGCATGCTGAAGAAGTTAAATCTATGGAGGAGTTGAAGAGCGTGTGATGGATGTAGGTGGGAAGGGATTGGACTGGGGGGACAGGATAATGTCGAGGTACGAGGATATGAGCTCCGTGGGGCAGGAGCATGCAGAGACAATAGGTCTGCTGGGACAGTCCCTCTTGTGGATTTTGGGCGGGAGATAGAAATGGGCAGTCCTAGGTTGTGGGACTATCATGTTGGTAGCTGTAGGTGGGGGGGGAGATCTCCTGAGGTGATGAGGACAGTGATGGTGCGGGAGATAATGTCCTGGTGGTCCTCGGTGGGGCCATGGTTCAGGGGTAGGTAGGAGGAAGTGTCCGAGAGTTGTCGTCTGGCCTCTGCAAGGCAGAGGTTCCAAGAGTTGGCATTCTGAGAGTTCAGTGTACATGAGGCACTTTTGAGTAGTTTGTCTGGAGTTTCACCAGGAGCTCCAGAAATACAAATTCAAGTCTTTCTATTGAAGAAGGATGCAGCCTGTGGTGGTCTTTCACTATTCCCTTCCTATTTATATACAGTTTACTTATTGTTGGTACAAATGCCTTTTTAAAATAAAACAACAGATTTTATTGACATAATGTGCCTTAAACAATTGTGTCTGGTGGAGTAGACAGGAAAACCAGAACTAATTGCACTGCTAAACTCAGAAATGTCAGTTTGGCTCGGATCTCACAAGACTGATATCAAATTGACGTTGAGTGCTTGCATGGCTGTTCGAAGACGTCCCTGATGATGGCAAGATAAGTTACAACACTGTAGTGCAAACGCCCTGTCATTAAAATGTCTTTTCTATTTTACAAGTATTTCTATATTTCAGGAATTCCATATACTGTTAGGTAGCATCAAAGGTCACTGACATCAGTGTGAAAAATTGTTCAAAACTGAAAGCCCAAAACTAGGGGGCATAGATTTAGGGTGAGAAAGGAAATTTTTTCCACACAGAGGGTGGTGAATATATGGAATGAGCTGCCAGAGGAAGTGGTTGAAGCAGGTACAATAGTATCATCTGAGAAGCACTTGGATAGGTACATGCAGGGGCAGGGCTTAGAGGGATATGGGCTGAACACAGGAAACTGGTACTAGCTAGGAGGACAACATGGTTGACATGGGTTCGTTGGGCCAAAGGGCCTGTATCTGTGCTGTATTACTCTATGATTCTATGTTGGCAAACCTGAATGAACAAAAAAAAACAAGCCAGAATTATTACCACCAGAAAGTCTATAATCAAGCAGCAAATGTTCCCTGTAGTGTAGCGGTTAGGGTAATGCTATTACAGTGCCAGTGACCCGGGTTCAATTCTGGCCGCTGTCTGTAAGGAGTTTATGTTCTCCCCGTGTCTGTGTGGGTTTCCTCCGGGTGCTCCAGTTTCCTCCCACATTCCAAAGACGTACGGCTTAGGAGCTGTGGGCATGCTATGTTGGCGCCGGAAACGTGGCGACACTTGCGGGCTGCCCCCCAGAGCACTGTACACAAAAGATGCATTTCACTGTGTGTTTCGATGCACGTGACTAATAAAGAAATCTTATAAAAACAGTGAGATACAATTCAAATATCTAATTTGGGGACATTGCTTGTCAGCCCATTTAACAAATTACAGTACATTTGTTGTACTATGGCCATATACATGGTGCTTTTCATTGCAAGGCTTGTATAACAATCCAAACACAAATTATTCATAAATATTGAATAACGGGTATAGTTTGATTGACGAGGTCATGTTCAGAAAATTGTATCCACTTTACGATGGATTTATTATAAAGGGAATTCCAAAGCAAGGGGAGCATCTATCAGTGCTAACATTAATGGTAGGGAAGTTATTGTTAAAAGTTCTCAGGGACAGGATTACTTGGAGAAGCAGGGATTAATCGAGGATCATCAGCATGCCTTTGTTAAGAAGAGATCCTGTCTGGATAATTTAATTGAATTTTTCAAGGAAGAACAAAGTATATTGCTGAAGGTTGTTAATACTGTCAGTGGACTTCAGTAGGAAGGATGTGATTGCAGGATGAATGAGGAGGAGGAGTGTCTGGGATAAAATATTTCCACTCTGAGGAGAGACTTGAAAGACTGGTTTTGTTTTCATTGAAGCAGAGAAAGTCATGTGGAAATCTGATTGAGATGTACAAAATTGAGAGGCATAGATAGGGTAGATGGTGAGAAACCTTTCCCCTCATCAGAGCTGTCAGTAACCATAGTGCATAGATTTAAGGTAAGGGATAGGAAACTTTGCGTCTTGAAGATTTTTTGTTCACCCAGATGCTGGCTGAGAACTGGAACACACTGCCTGAAGATGGTGGAGGCAGGTACTCACTAGACATGTAATAAGTATTGGTTTATTATTGTCACTTGTACCGAGGTACAGTGAAAAACTTGTCTTGCATACCGATTGTACAGGTCAATTCATCACACAGTGCAGTTACATCGAGTTAGTACAGAGTGCATTGAGGTAGTACAGGTAAAAACAATAACAGTGCAGAGTAAAGTATTTGGATGAGCATCTGAAATATTATCTCACAGAAGAATACAGGTCAAGTGCTGGAAAATGGGATCAGTATAGATAAGTACTTGATGGCCAGCACAGACGCAGTAGGCTAAAGAAGCTGTTCCTGCATCCTGATGAAGGGTGTTGACCTGAAAGGCCAACTGTTTATTTCCCTCCACAGTTGCTACCTAACTCGCTGAGTTCCTCCAGCGTTTTGTGTGTGTTGTCCAAGAACAAAAGGCTTTTGTTGTGAGGAAGTAGTGGGTCACTTGTCACCAGAACAAGGTGGTTAAGAAATCTGGAGGATTTTGAAGAGGTAAAACTATTTCCATTTGTTAGCATCAATCACAAAGTCAAAGTCAAGTTTATTGTCATCTGGACAAGTCCACGTGTGCACAGGTGCAATGAAAAACTTACTTGCAGCAGCATCACAGGTACAGAGCATCAGATAAGCAGCATTTACAAGAAAAACATCAATTAAACATAAATTATACACAATGTTTAGAAGAAAACGCAATTAGAACAAGAAAGTCCATTTTAGTGCAAAGTGGTCACAGTGTTGCTAAACGCTAGTGATTAAGATCTTGCCAGTTTATTGCTAAAAGAATCGCTGGACTTAATGGTTTCCGATGCTGATTATTTGTTTTATTATTCCTTCTCTGCAATTCTTCACTAAGTTATTTTGGTTCAACAGTCTTAACAACTTATTGCGTGATTCCTTTAACCTTCATAGACATTGAAGTCAGTAATTTGTATCACACAGATCTTGTTCAGGGCCGACCAGTCATAATTTAACACCTTACCTAGTCCTCACCTTTCACCCTGCGAGCATTCGCATCCGGCACATCATCCTTCGTCATTTCCGCCAGCTCCGACAAGATCCCACCACCAGCCACGGCTTCTTCCTACACTTCCCGCCTTCTGCAAGGACCACTCCCTCCGTCACTCGCTGATCCCTTCATCCCTCCCTGACCCCTGGCACTTTCCCCTGCCCTCGCCGTCGATGTAACACTTGTCCTTGCGCCTCCTCCCTCACCGTAACAGTCCTTCCAGGTGAGGCAAAGGTTGACGTGCACCTCCCCCAACCCCGTCTACTGCATTTGGTGCTCCTGATGTGGCCTCCTCTACGTTGGCGAGACCGCACGCGGATCGGGTGACCATTTCGCAGAACATCTGCGCTCAGTCCACAATGGCCATCCCGAACTCCCACTTCATTTCAGCTCCCCTTCCCGTTCCTACACTGACCTGTCAGTCGTCTGCCTCCTCCGCTGCCAGGATGAGGCCCAACGCAAACTGGAGGGACAACACCTCACATTCCGCCTGAGTAGTCTACAACCCAATGGCGTGAGCATTGAGTTTTCCAATTGTAGGTAACCTTCCCCTCTGGGTTCTTTCCCCCTTTTTCCAACCCCCTGCTTCCCCCCCCCCCCAATCCTCTCTGGTCTTCCCATTTTTGTCCCCTTTCCCTCAAACTGCCCCGTCACCCATCTATATTTCCTTCCCCCTTCTGGTTCCATCCACCACTACACACACACTGCTCCTGATGTGGCCTCCTCTACGTTGGCAAGACCGAGCGTGGACTGGGCGACCATTGAACAGAACACCCATGCTCCTCCCACCTGTTCTGGTTCTATCTGCCATTCACCTCTCCCCTAATGGTTCCCATTATACATCAGATTCCAGCACTGGTAACCCTTCGTGTTCCTTCACACTCCCCTCCCCCCAGCTCATCAGCTTCTCATTTTCCCCTCCCCCTCCCCCTATCATTCACCGGTCACTCTCTCCCAACTCCACCCCTGCTCCCCTCCCCTACCTGGCACTCACTACCTGCCTGTCATCTCACACCCCTCCTCAGTCCACCAATCACCTCGGAGTCCTGTCTCACCACTCCCCTTCTCTTTATACCGGCCACATCGCCTCTCCACTCTCGACCTGAAACGCCGACATTCCTCTCCCCCCTGCAGATGCTGCTCAACCCGCTGAGTTCCTCAGTAGATAGTTTGTTGCTCCAGATTCCAGTATCTGCAGTCTCCTGTGTCTGAATTTGAAACGTTACTTCTGCGTAGCACATCACCTTGGGTAGCAGGACTTTGCATGGGTGCAAGAAAACAAAGCCTACTGATTTTATAATAATTTTCATGAGTGCAAGATATCCCAAAGCATTTTACGGATAGAGATATCTGATGTGCAGTCATTGTTGTGATCTTGAAAATGTGGTAGCTAAATGACACGCAGCTGTCTTCTGCAAACAGTACTGTTATGATTTCCCTCATTCAATTGTCCAGCTTGTTTTAAAAGTTATTAGACTGAATTGTTTATTCAAAAAGAAATCAATTGTGAATCATAATAGGTAGCTTATAATTTATCTCATATAACAAAAAGCTTAGTTTTTGTGTGCGTGTCACATACATATGCCCAAAACTTGCAGAGCATGCAAAGGAGCAATCAGACATCATGCAAAGCATGTTTTCCAGCCAAATTTGCACTTGTGATGGTGAGATACACTGTTGGTTGCCCATGGGAAATTGGTTCCTGAATGGCTAGAAAAGCCTGTTTAAAGGACCACTGTTTACTTGCAGGTTTGTTGGGGATTCAATGGGGGGAGAATAGAGAGTCAGGGCAATACAGCACGGATACAGGCCCTTCGGCCTAACCAATCCATTACCAACCATGGTGTCCACTCAGCTGGTCCCAATTTCCTGCATTTGGCCCATATCCCTCTAAGTCCCGCCCCTCCATGTACCTATCCAGGTGTTTCTTAAATGATACTGTTGTACTTGCCTCACCCACTTCCTCTGGCAGCTTGTTCCATATACTCACCACCCTCTGTGTGAAAAAGTTGCCCCTCAGGTCCCTTTAAATCCTTCCCCCTCACCCTAAATCCATGCCCCCCTAGTTTTGGACTCCCCTACCCTGGGGAAAAGACTGTTACCGTCCACCTTATCTATGCCTCTCATAATTTTAAACACCTCTATAAGGTCACCCCTCATTCTCCTATGCTCCAAGGAATAAAGACCTAGCCTGACCAACCTCTCCCTATAACTCTAGTCCTGGCAACATCCTTATAAATCTTTTCTGCACTCTTTCCAGTTTAACCACGTCTTTCCTATAACAGGGTGACCAAAACTGTACACAGTACTCCAAGTGTGACCTCACCAACAACTTATACAACTGCAATATAATGTCCCAACTCTTGTACTCGATGCCCTGACTGATGAAGGCCAACGTGCTAAATGCCTTTTTCACCACCCTGTCTAGTTGTGACGCTGCTTTCAATGAACTATGCACTTGCACGCCAAGGTTCCTCTGTTCCATTACACTCCCCAGAGCCCTACCATTCATAGTATAAGCCCTACGCTGGTTTGATTTTCCAACATGCATCACCGCACAGTAATCTGTATTGAAATCCACTTGCCACTTCCCTAACTGATCAGGATCCCCCTGTGATCTACGATAACCTTCTTCACTATCAACAACACCCCCTAATTTCGTGTCATCTGCAAACTTACTGATCAAGCCTTGTATATTCCCATCCAATTCATTTATATAAATAATGAATAACAAGAGTTGCAGCACTAAACCCTGCGGCACACCACTCACCATCCTCCATTCCGAGAAACAACCTTCAACCACCACCCTCTGCTTCCTACCTCCGAGCCAACTTTGAGTCCACCTAACCAGCTCTCCCTGGATTCGATGGGACCTAACCTTCCAGACCAGCCTGTCATGCGGGACCTTGTCGAAGGCCTTGCTAAAGTCCAAATAGACAACATCCACTGCCCTACCCTCATCTACCCTTTTGGTTACCTCTTCCAAAAAAAAACTCTAAAAGGTTTGTCAAACACGACTTCCCACGCACAAAGCCATTGCTGACTCCTCCTAATCAGACTCTATCGACCCAAGTGCTGGTAATTCCTGTCCCTCAGAATTCCCTCCAGCAACTTCCCCACCACTGATGTCAGGCTGACCAGCCTGTAGTTCCCTGGCTTGTTCTTGCTGGTGAAGGGAAATGCTGGGTTTGGACACACTGATTTGTCTAGATTGCATGCTTCCCAATGGCTCGAGAGACCAGAGAATGCCTACATGATGCTTGGGGGGGAGGGGACAGATGAACCAGAACCCTCTGGCAATCAAAAATGCTATTCCCTAAAGTTTAAAGCTGGATTCTTGAGCACGAATCTTTCCAGTGGATCCTGTAGCCATTATCCTGTCCTGTCTATGTGCTGGGGTTCCAAATGATGGCTGACTTTACAAAGATCAATTCAATGCTAGTAAATTAATTTATAACTTAAAAAATATTGGAAACAGGTACATACACACACTCTTCACTGTTGCAGTGACAGATGAGAAAAAAAAAAAATCTTTTTCTTCTTCTAGAATCAACTTTTCCAATGTTCTTCTGGCTAGCCACACAACTTCCACTCTCTCGATCTTGAGCTTGTCCTAAAGTTTCACGCCCTTGACCAAGTTCTGTTCACCCTTTGCCTGCTGATCTATACTGCCTACTGCCTGCCCACTTGATCTATGCCTCTTATCTTGTACACCTCTATCAAGTCACCTCTCATCCTCCTCCTCTCCAAACAGAAAAGCTGTAGCCCACTCAACCTATCCTCATAAGACATACTCTCCAAACCAGGCAGCATCCTGGTAAATCTCCTCTGCACCCTCTCTAAAGCTTCCACATCCTTTCTATAATGAGGCAACCAGAACTGAACACAATACTCCAAATATGGTCTAACCAGAGTTCTATAGAGCTGCAACATTACCTCATGGCTCTTGTGGTCACCATTACTAAAACTAGTTATTAACTGAATTTAAATTCCACAGCTGCTATAGATTGTTAGTCCAACAATTTTGCCATCACTGTATTCCCTGATCTTTTTTCTAAGCAGACAAATTGACAAAGACCAGTTGCTTCCTTCCTTTCTACCAATACTGCAGCTGCTGAAACAATTAGAATTGCTACCATTTTAGTCAAAATCCTGCGATACTAGACAAAAATCAAATCTACGAGAAAAGAAAACAAAATCTCTGCTGGTTAATCTATATTAAGATGGACGGCCTATTCCAAAAATATTCGCTTGGCAAAAAGTGGATGGGAGCAACTCCATGGGAAGCTCTGTAGAGAGGCAACAGCAGGACGTTTGGCATGCAATGTAGGTTTTTTTAAAACAACTGTGTGTGTGTGTGTATTATGAGAAAATAAAGTAGCAATTTAAGCATTAACGTAATGGATCACTTAAATCAATTAGAAGCAAAACCATCGGCAGAAAGCAGCTGTTTATCAGCTGTGCCAACTCCAGTTGGTGTTTGTGTAAAACTACACTAAGAACAGCAGGTGCACTTCAGAATTTCAGTCTGTCAGGCTATTCATCTTCAATTCTTCAAAAAAAAAATATTTTCACTTTGACTTTTCGTCCTTGTTTTCCCACATCTGCAATTTGTTAGTATTCTAAGGACAATTAGAGCTGATGTTAACAATTATTTAAAATGGATTGCAATATCAACACATTAAACAACATTCACTGTATGTACAGCTTCTGTCTGCGATTCTGATTAGAGGAAGTCCTGAAGGTTTTATCACATGAAATGACTGCATGAAGAGAGATTATACCATGCCTGATCATGTGCCATCTGGTCACATGTACAAATAATTTTGCATGTGCGTTAATGTTTTCATCACTGGTGTGAGTATTTTTGCCCATGGTTTTTACCTCCAGCTGTTTTGCAGCAAGTTTCAAGAATCGGGAATATTACCTCTCAGCAGGAGAAACTGAGAACAGAAGGGGGGGAAATGTAGGAACTGCCAACCCCGCCCCACATGCCAGAACCTCCCCCTCTATATCGTGATTCTCTCACCCGCTGATTGAAAGATGTCAACAGGCTGAAGGCGGCCAGTGACATCACAGAGCAAAGGTTGGAGGAATGCTGAGGAATTGTTGGTGCTGGAAGCAAAGCTCTGGAAGAAATCAGGAAAGCTACACAGATCGTGGAAACTAACAAAGGCCAATTTAGCAGCCAGAAATCATTTAATAAAATAGCATCCATTGGATTCTTAATGATATGACTATTTTGATTCATATCTCCTTTATTTGCAGCTTTGAACCTGTGCTTAGATGGAAAGTAGGGCAAGCAAAGCACAGGCATGTCTTTGCTGATTTTGAATCTATATCCACCAAAAGATACAAGGCCGTACTCGAGGGATGCATCGGCTGTTTTTTGGACAGCACCATAAATGCTTAATTTCATTTGAAATCCTTCTGTTGTTTTAGAGTTGCCATTAACCCATTTAGTTTAAATCAGTTAATGCTCTTACTAAAGTGACAGAAAGATCATCACAAAGTTTTAACATTATTAGACTGGTATTGATGACAAATGAAGATAATTAAGTTTTAATTCCAGAAGAAAGCCTCAATCTACCTTGCATCTTAATGGTCAGATTATCATGGATTTACAATTTAAAGGAAACAGGATTACTGGACACAGTTCGTATTGAATCATCATGACTTCCATTGATATTCTGCTTTTAATTTCCTTTCTGATGTGTCCAATCGCATTACTAAGGTCAATAATATAACCTCTGGAGAATTTTTAAATCATTATCAATAGAAATGAACAGACGTTTGGTGTTAAGGTTAATCAGTTTTGCAACTATTTGCATTCTACAGTACAGTTCTGTCTTGAGGAATAAGGTTGTATACACAATTTTGGAAGAATGGGTGTTTAAAATAAAATCCTCAGTGGATGAAAGCAGAACATTCAGACATGGCACAGTGATGTGTGAATCACAGTATTGAGCTCCCTCGCAGCAGAACCACTCTGGAGAGGAATGTGATGCCACAGGGAGGGCAAGTAAATCTGAAAGCCTCACCTTGTGGTCTCACGTTTGTATTCGCGGGGTCCTAAGCCCAAGGATAGACAACGTATAGAGTACAAGTAAAAGAAAATTGAAAAAGACCTGCGGGATCAGACAAACTCAACAGCTGTAAAGTAAAAGCTCCATCTCTTTTCAGGCAAAGGTATGCCAGTACCACCACCACCGCCACCACCTCCGCCTCCTCCTCAGCCCGGGGCACCTCCGCTGCCGTCTTCATTTGCTGTAAGTCAGAAATATCTTACTTGGAATATAGTAAATGAACTTTAAGAAGTTTGAATGTTTGTTGTTATGCAGAGATGTAATCAACAAGAATATACAACAGTACATCTAAGGAATTTTGTCATTTAGCTGGTGGCCCACGTTTAATTTTCCAGTTAAGTAACTTTTATTAGTTCTAAACAAGCTAAGAAATTAATGGTGCATGCACATTTGCTTATTCATTTCTATTTTTGGCTATCATACTTGTGATGTTGGTACTGAAAATCTCCCAGATTTGCTCTGCTACTATAATCGAGATAGATCGAGTGGACAGAGACTTTTTCCCAGGGCGAAAATAGCTAACACGAGGGGGGAGTAATTTTAAGGTGATTGGAGGAGGATATAAGGGGGATGTCAGAGGTACGTTTGTTACACAGAGTGGTGGGTGCGTGGAACGCACTGCCGGCAGAGGTTGTGGGGGCAGATACATTAGGGACATTTAAGAGACTCTTAGATAGACACATGAATGATAGAGAAATGGAGGGCTATGTGGGAGGGAAGGGTGAGATAGATCTTAGAGCAGGATAAAATGTCAGCACAACATTGTGGGCCGAAGGGCCTGTACTGTGCTGTTATGTTTTATGTATAGTAAAAGTAGAAAGGGACTTCCACTGACTGGATGGTTCTCAGTCAGGAATATTATGGGTGTTTTTAATAATTCAAGTGAGAACCCAATCCATGTGCCCAGCACACAGTCTATGGGATGGATGAACCCTCTTCTGATGGAGAGCCAAGTGAAACAACTAAAAACTTAAAACTTTCAAAAACACTTAAATAATAACTCAGGTTTTCCACACAGTCATCAGTCATTCCAGTGTTGGAAAACCCAGCTTTTGAATTTTTATGGTTTCAATTAAACCTTGACTATCTCGAACAACTGCTGTTTAAAATCATTTCAAGAAATGAATCAATTCATAATAAATTATAGATAAAAGCATGGAAATTATTGAATAACATTCTTATTCAAGCAATTAACTTCCCAGCATAAAGCTCTTTCCACTTATTTTCAAAGGGTTGACGCATTAATTCTAGTTGGATGATTAAATAGCCATTTATGTAATATTGCTTGCAGTAATTTTGAGCCTAAATTTCCAGAACGCAGATTTTCCTTCAATTGTAACCATCACTTTTTAATGTAAAAAGTCCTTGCAACAATGATATATTGATGATGGTTTCATTCTTTAGACTGTAATATTGTCTACAAAGAAAGGAAGATAAACTGGTGACATGAGGGACTGCAGATGCTGGAATCTGGAGCAAAAACCCGCTGGAGGAATTCAGTGGGTCGGGCAGCGTCTGTGGAGGCAGAGGGATGGTCGACATTTTGGGTCAAGACTCTGCATTAGGATTGAGGGTGTAGAGGGGAGATAGCCAGTATAAAGAGGTGTGGAGGGAGATGATGGGCAGAGAGAGTCAGGAGGGGGGAGGTCGTGGGATTAGGAGACAGCAGCCGATTACAGAGTCCAGCATCTGCAGCCTTGTGTGTTTCCACATCACCTTCCAGCCTCTGTCTCTCCTCCACCCTCCCCTTCCCAACTTGCTTTATTTTATCTCTCTCCTCATCTGTCTCTATCACCCACTATCTGCTTATCCTGTGTTACAGCAGGCACGGTAGTGTAGTGGTTAGCATAACGCTATTACGGCGCCAGGAACCCAGGTTCAATTCCCGCCGCTGTCTGTAAGGAGTTTGTATATTCTTCCCGTGTCTGCGTGGGTTTCCTCCCACATTCCAAAGGCGTACAAGTTAGGAAGACGTGGTCATGCTATGCTGGCGCCGGAAGCGTGGCGACACTTGCGGGCTGCCCCCGGAACACTCTATGCAAAAGATGCATTTCACTGTGTGTTTCGATGTACATGTGACTAATAAAGAGATCTTATCTTGAGCAGTCACCCATGTTCTATATCTTTTCTGCGCTAACTCACCACTGTAGATACTTGTCCTAAACTAGCCTCACGTCTGTGTCAGATCATTATCCAAAACTGTGCTTGTGAAAAGTCATTGCGTGATGCTATGTCCTCTAATGGTAGCTTTCCATGAGGATTCCACAGCTGAAGTTAATGGCAGGACTCTTAACAGTCTGGAGGAAGAGAGGGATCTTGGGGTCCACGTCCATAGATCCCTCAAGGTTGCCACGCAGGTCGATAGGGTGGTTAAGAAGGCGTATGGAGTGTTGGCCTTCATTAGTTGGGGTATTGAGTTCAAGAGCCGCGAGGTGATGTTGCAGCTCTATAGAACTCTGGTCAGACCACACTTGGAGTATTGTGTTTGGTTCTGGTCGCCTCACTATAGAAAGGATGTGGAAGCTTTAGAGAGGGTGCAGAGGAGATTTACCAGGATGTTGCCTGGATTGGAGAGCATGTCTTATGAGGATAGGTTGAGTGAGCTGGGGCTTTTCTCTTTAGAGAGGAGGAGGATGACTTGATGGAGGCGTACAAGATGATAAGAGGCATAGATCCAGTGGACAGTCAGAGACTTTTTCCCAGGGCGACAATGGCTAACACGAGGGGACATAATTTTAAGATGATTGGAGGAGGTATAAGGGGGATGTCAGGGGTAAGTTTTTTTACACAGTGGTGGGTGCATGGAACATACTGCCAGCAGAGGTTGTGGGGGCAGATACATTAGGGACATTTACGAGTCTCTTAAATGACACATGAATGATAGAAAAATAGGGGGCTATGTGGGAGGGAAGGGTTAGATAGATCTTAGAGCAGGATAAAATGTCAGCACAACATTGTGGGCTGAAGGGCCTGTACTGTGCTGTAGTGTTCTATGAAGTACTGACATCCCAAGATAGCAATCAGTCGAGTGGAAGTTGTGGACGTTTGCTCAAGAGTCCCGAACTTCTGTGCAGTTATGCAACTGAATTTGGAGTTCTCTGCCCCCGAGGGTGGTGGATGCCAGGTCATTAGACATATTGAAAGTGGAGATGGATAAATATTTGATGGGCTGAGGAACTGAGGGTTATGGGGAACTGGCACAGAAGAGGAGTTGAGGCCATGATCATACTGAATAGCAGGGAAGGCTTGAGGGGTCCTGGTGGATTACTCCTGCTCCAATTTTCTTGTGTTCTAAAGTCTGGCAGTTTAACTAGATCTGCAGCTTTTAATTGGAAGACCTGGACCATTGCAATTATCACAAATATTACTTTTGCAACAAATTCAAATAAGAAAGCAAAAAAAAACAGTATTTTTTACTAAAAGTGTTTTATAAAATGCTTCACAGGATGTTACTGTACAACTTGTGCATTTAGAAATTCAACAAATGCAGACTGTCAAGTTTAAGTGTGTGGGCCACAGGTAAGTGGTGGTTTTGTCATGCCAGCACGATGTCTGAGTGAAGTAATACCAATTATTGTTCAGTAAAGATAATGATTAAAGCATGAAGTGCAGGTATTGCTCATCTGTTCACTGTATAATCTTACTGAATCACTATGATAGCCTTCTGCTCTTATTTCATCCATATTAGTTTCAGGCGCATTACACTTGCCCTGGACGTCTCTCTCCCCTGCTTGGGGAGGGAAGAAACACAGCTGTTTCAGTGACGGTGCTGTGCACTAACCTCTGCTAGAAATTGTGTGGGAGCTTATGGCGTACAGATCTGAAAACACCACTGTTTCAGTCTTGCCAGTGTCAGTAACAGGGATAATGAAAATGTTAAATAGCAGATTTATTATTGTAACATAGTGCAGGTTGATCAGATGAACAAATTGATACTAAGCTGAGAGGAGTTTCTGTGAGTGGTAGCCAAATGATCTGGTCACTACTCACAGGGTGAAGGAAGTCAAGATTCAGATTAGAACTTGAGGAATGGAGTTTAAGATTTAAGACATCTTTATTAGTCACATGTACATCGAAACACACAGTGAAATGCATCTTTTCGTGTAGAGCGTTCTGGGGGCAGCCCGCAGGTGTCGCCACGCTTCTGGCGCCAACATAGCATGCCCACAGCTTCCTAACCCGTATGTCTTTGGAATGTGGGAGGAAACCAGAGCACCCGGAGGAAACCCACGCAGACACGGGGAGAATGTACAAACTCCTTACAGACAGCGGCCGGAATTGAACCCGGGTCGCTGGCGCTGTATTAGCATTATGCTAACCGCTACACCACCATGCCTGTCCCTACAGTACCGTGCTGTTCTGCCCTCAGAATCTATGGTCTTCCGCAGGGAAGCTGGCAGCAGCTGATTTCCTCTAGCAGAAATGGGGAGGGGTGAGGTGAAGGATGGATTTGAAACTGGAGGATGTGGTTCACTGTCTGCAGATGTAGAAGCACTGTGCGACTTGTACAGCGGTTCTGGATGAACTTAAATGTACAGATATAGTGGAAGAGGGAAAACCAATCAAGAGGGAACTGAGAGCATCAATCTCATCCGCACTGCCAAATGTGGGGGGTGTAATTTACAACCAACACTCTTAAATACACTCCCACTAACTCTTGGATGACTGTGCCTGTCTGTGGAGGATTACGGGCTGTGGTCAGCCCACTTGAGGGTTAATGGGGAAATAAGCTAAATTTGGGAGAGTTGTGAATTCCTTGTGATTAAATATTTAAAAGTTTCAATTTTATCTAGTATTCTAAGAAAGTATTCCTGTGCCAAATTTCTATCCCGTATGCCATCCATTTTCTTTAGGAAAGCCAAAACAGCAATAAGGTGACATACCAGGAGTAGTTTCACAAGTTCACACTCCAGCTGTAGAGCCTTCTCCCTCCAACAGTATTTGTGAATCCAGATGTAGACCAGACATTGATGAGAAAGAAGCAAATTCTCAATGTGCACTTGTAAATAAGGATAAAGATGTAAAACTTGCAGGTATTTTTTTAAACAAACATTAGATACTACTTCAGCTGATATTGCAGTCATAGACAAATAATGTAATGTATGTTCTAACAATTTGATTAGCTGGAGTATGATGATGAGGCTTACTCAGACCTTGCTGTCACACATTTGGACAAAGGCTTTTCTGAACTAGATTTTGTTCTGCTTTACATCAGCTACATGTGCCATTTTAAAAGAAGAATGATTAGATGCTAATTACATTTAAGTTAATGCAGCAGTATTACCACTGTTGTGATAATCTATCATGAAATCCAAAATGACCCAAGTTGAGTTTTTGAAGGGAAGCATCCTACCCGTCTTTAGTGTAAACCAGAAATATTCATTGTCTGGGATTTGAATTCTCTCTATGAAGCTGCAGTGCCACCATGAGGCAGTTTCTTAGTTCAACAGTCAATACATAGAAATCAGTGGTCCCCATGTTTCTCTGAGGAATCTATACCCCTTGTAGAGCATGCCTCGACTGCCTCAACAGGTAAAGTGAGATGCTGTCTTAAACTACATGAAAAGGTGGTTCTTGAACTAAAAAAAAAACAAAAAAAATCCTTTCTGGGAGAAAAAAGCTGGTAATAGTCGGTGGATCACTCGCATTAAATCATCGGTCACCCAGCACTCAATTACATTCCTTGAATAAAAATGTGGAGGTCTTGTAAGGTCCTCAGCTGAATTTGCTTTCCCACGAAGTCTTGCAACTGAAATAACTTGGAAAGCACCCGAATTTTCTCATTTGATGTTGAGGATCTGCAAACCCCCCTCCCTGTTAAAATTAATGATAAAGATGAACGTGACCAAGCTGCTCCACTTAAACAGGTTTAGATTCTGGGAACACGGATAGCAATATTATTTTGTAAAATGGTTGACTGCTGATTAGAAACGAAATAAATTGAAGAGGTAAAAAGGGCTACTAGCTTACTTTCACTATTTTCATGAATTACTCTTGATGTTTCTTTTCTATGCATACTATTTAAGGAAGCCTAAGTCCAAAGACCCTTTAATTGTAATAAGGGCTGATTAGTGTTTTTACAAATTATCATTCATTTACCATTTGCCCAAACTCTGCTATAAATGTGCATTTTGACAGTCACAACCTGCCATCCATTGATATACAGAATTAATAATTCAGATTAAGTGTGAATATGAGTGCAAGTCTTTGAATTGTGATAATGAACTATGTATCCAATGAAATGTCAGTGAGCAGTAATTTAGACAAGTATTTTACTGAAGAATGGAGTATTGTCGACACAGTAAAGCTAGACTTACTGGCAAAATCCTGGGTGTATACTACAGAAATAACTGCAGGAGAAAAGGAAATTTTATGGGACAAATCTTTCCCACCATTTCCACCTGCACCTCTGTACCAGCAGGAATTGAGTGACTGCATTTACAATTGTGGTGAGAGCAGCTCACACAAGTTGACAAGATAAAGGAGAAAAAAAGTCAGGCATGACGATATCTGGTAAGGTAAGCCAATAATGCCAGGTGTTAGGCATCATATGTTCCTATTATGAGTAGACATTCAAGTAAGGCAGCTCTGCCAACATTTTAATCATTTCACTCGGAAGCAGCAATGTGGTATGAGGAGATTATCTAGCTGCAGATTTGGCACAATAGCATCTTTGTAAACAATACTTCAAATGAATGGTAAAATTAAGGTGTCATAATGAAGTACAGATCTGCATTGTGGGATGGAGTTAGACATTGGACAGTGCGATTATACAATTTGTTTTTTTTTAATCCCAAATTATTCATCTCTCATTCAGCCCCATCTGCAAGCATTCTCTTCCTGTGACTCAGACAACCCTTTCAATCCAATGTCTGAATAAATAAGTACTACTGTATTCCAGCAGTTGAATATAAAATCTCTTGATTTACACTAGCTCACCTGCCTCCTCAAACAATCTTTTTCCAACTTCAGAAATGATCAAGTAAATGTGATTACACCAAAGTTTAGGCTATAAAATGGACAATGTTAGCATGATAAATATGTACAAATTGGATAGAGTAATGCATTCATTGTACATTTACAACAGATACAGACATCTTCATTCTAACTAAGATTTGTATCACATGCTTTAAATTGCAGTGTGGACTTGACAAAGGATCCCAGAATGTTTGATATTACTTGTCAAAATAGCAGCAAGGCTGGAAGTGTTCACTTTATGCAGAAATGTTACAGGTATACCAGCCACGGAGCTGATGTATGATTAAACTTGAGTATCCAAAGTAGAGTGTTCTGAGGGCAGCCCGCAAGTGTCTCCCGGTGCCAACACATGGCATGCCCACAACTTCCTAACCCGTGTGTGTTTGGAATGTGGGAGGAAACCAGAGCACCTGGAGGAAACCCATGCAGACACGGGGAGTACATACAAGCTCCTACAGACAGCGGTGGGAATTGAACCCGGGTTGCTGGGGCTGTAATGGTGGTACACTAACCGCTACGCTACTGTGCTTGCCCAACTAAAGACAACTCTGGTAAAGGTGTAAGGTTACATAATGGTTGAATTCTTCCACTGATGTGCAGAGACCAGGATTATGTCGCCAATGTGCCAGATGATGTGGATTTGTGAGTTTCAATCTCACTATGGCAGCTGGAGAATTTAAATTAAATAAATGTGGAACTTGAAAAAGAAAATCTGTAGAAGTGATCCAGCAATTACTGCAGCAACACACAAAATGCTGGAGGAACGCAGCAGGTCAGGCAGCATCTGTGGAGGGGAAATAAACAGTCGACATTTCGGGTGGTCTCGACCGGAAACATCGGCTGTTTATTTCCCTCCATAGATGCTGCCTGACCTGCTGGGTTGCTCCAGCATTTTGTGTGTGTTGCTCCAGATTCCAGCATCTGCAGAATCTCTTGTGTCTCCAGCAATTACTGGACAGTTATAAAAACCGATTGGGTTCTCTAATATATTTTCAGGGAAGGAAATCTATCATAATTATCTGTTGCTGACTACAAAGTGATTCCAATTCCAGCAGGTATGTGATACTTCACTGCCTCGGGAATAGACTTTGGGGGTGGGGAAGGGGGATGGGAGAGAAGCTGGGATGGGAAATACATGTTGGCCTTGTGAATGAATAAATTAGTGACCCCAGTATTAGTCTTGTATTTTCTAAACGTTGTTTGTAATGCAGGGACTCTGTAGTTTTAATAACTTTAAGATTCAAAAGCCTAACTTCTTGTTTCTGAATTTTGGATGTCTTTTAATTTTTATATTGTGAACTTTTAAAAGAATCGTGATGGATTATATATTTCCTTCAGGTTCACGAGGAGCTTCCCAAACACCACAAGGATGAAGCACAAGGGAAATCTGCACTGTTAGAAGATATCCGCAAAGGAAAACGGTTGAAAAAGGTGACACAGGTCAATGACAGAAGTGCCCCAATCGTTGATAGTAAGTGCTACACCAGTTCTGTAAGTTGTCATACACAAATCTGCTTCTGTACACTTAAAAGAAAAATCAGCTTAAAACTCTCTGGGTATATGTGGTTACAAGTAAAATGAAAAGATTGTAGTGTTTTACATAAATAGTTTGATTATTTTAGTAGGAAAATTCATTTGAGGTACATTTATCTATCATTGGGGTATAAATGAATCAATAATTTTGTTGATTTCAGTCAAATATAAATCGTAGTTTTATATGCTCATATTCCCAGTGGAGAGGATCTCCAGGTGAGTGTTTATCAGAAATTTTTGAATATTTTACATTTTTAAATTCAGATAATGGTTAGGAAATCTGGTGAAATTTTCTCTATAAATACATCAAGTTTTAAGGAACTGATTTGGGAATGTATTTCTATGATGCTGGAGGAACTCAGCAGGCCAGGCAGCATCCGTGGAGAAAAGCAGGCGGTGAACGTTTCGGGTCAGGACCCTTCTTCAGGACTGAAGATAGGAAAAGGGGAAGCCCAATATATAGGAGGGAAAAGCAGAGCAGTGATAGGTGCTATCACCACCTTGTGCCCATCCCGCCTCCCCTCTTTTGTCCACCTATCACTGCTCTGCTTTTCCCTACTATATATTGGGCTTCCCCTTTTCCTATCCTCGGTCCTGACCTGAAACATTGACTGCCTGGCCTGCAATCTGCAGTCCTTTGTTTCTCCTGTATTTCTACAAAACTGATACAACCAGGAAGGAATTTCTGACAGGTGTGTCTGTTATAAAATAATTTATTAACTATATTTTATTTTTATGCATTTATTTGTATTTTCCTATAGAACCAAAGGGTAGAAATGGTACAGAAACAGGGGATGGAGCAGCGCTGCCAACTGCTATGGGTGGCTTGTTTCAAGGAGGATTTCCTGTTCTCAGACCTACTGGACAGAGAGATACTTCAGGTAGTCCTGTAGGATACTATGTTTGGGATAATTTTATGGAATGGTGTGGAAACTCACTTGCCAGGAACACATTAAGATAATTTGAGCATTTGCCAGAATTATCTGTTCCTAAATCTGTTGGCTAGAGCTAAGAGAAATGAATTTTGCTGAAAGCAATCCATGGACCCGGAGTGTATCCTCCTGTTCAGAAGAGATGTATAACTTCTCCATATCAACGATCCACTGATCTCACTGAAATGTCCCCTTTGCTGCCAAATTCAAGGCAGTTCAGTGGAATTTCTTAAAACAGATATAGGAACTTATACGGTAAATGGCAAAAGAGGTTGCTGTTCAGCAGATCTGCATGGTGGTGTAGCGGTTAGCGTAATGCTATTACAGCGCCAGCGACCTGGGTTCAATTCCGGCCGCTGTCTGTAGGGAGTTTGTACGTTCTCCCAGTGTCTGCGTGGGTTTCCTCTGGGTGCTCTGGTTTCCTCCCACATTCCAAAGACGTACGGGTTAGGAAGTTGTGGGCATGCTAATGTTGGCGCCGGAAGCGTGGCGACACTTGTGGGCTGCCCCCCAGAACACTCTACGCAAAAGATGTACATTGAAACACGGTGAAATATATGTGACTAATAAAGAAGTCTTTTATCTAAGTTGAGGGCTGATGTATTTAAGAAACTGCAAAACCCATTTTGTTCAGTAACTGATTTAGGACAAAAGACAAGATCGGAACGCACATATTAAGATAAAATTTTGGTAAAGTAAATGTATATAAAAACTGAAGTTACCAAATTTCCTTAAAGTTGTCAATGGACCTTGAATTGCAATTCAGATTACATTTTATTTTCTTTAGAGTCAGAATTTCGAGTGAAATGAAAAACAGTCGTCACAAAGTTTGTGTAAATCTTTAGGCATTTTTCACCCTATCTTGCATTGAAACTATAATTATAAAGTAATCAGTTTTACATTTATTAAAAAATAAATGATTATGATTTCAAAACACTCACACCTGATTGTTAATTTCAGAAAGAGTTTCCAAACCAGCTCTTCCACGTGTTGGAATGAAAACACAAGCACCAAGATATCTGGTCCAGAATAACAGTGGCAGAAATGATAGAAGTACATCTAACCAATCTAATTGTCCAGAACCAACTGAGGTATCTAAAGTTCAGAGGGCACTTCAAGGGCGACTCAATGTGTCCGCCCTTGCGCCCCCTCCCCTTCCTCTCACGCCTCCAAGTCCGGGTAAATCTCCATTGCTGTGTCCTTCTCCAATACCTGCTCAATCTTTCAACAAGCCGACAAAACCAACATCGCAAGGCCCTCCTCCTCCACCACCTCCACCTCAAAGTGTTAAACCATCTAAATTTCAATACATACAGCCACCACCATCACCTCCACTGCCACCACCTCCACCTTCCCATAATTTCCAAGATCAAACTTCAGATTTCTTGTTTCCTGCCCCACCTCCCCCTTTATTTTGCACAGATGACTGTACAGAATTTCCTCCCCCTCCACCTCCATTACCTCCATCTCCCTCCAGTATTCCTCATGGGAAAGCTGAAAGCCCTCTGCCGCCGCCACCACCACCACCTTTATTGAGCAATCCAGAAGTTCCTCCACCTCTGCCTCCAAAATTACCAAACTTCTCCAACAGACCAAGTACAAATCCTATGTCTCCTCTTCCTCCTCAACTTCCATCCATCCTTCCCTATGGTCATCCAGCCTCATCTTCTGGCCAAACGTCATACACAACCCAACTACCTGCAAGGGAAGCCCCATCTAGATCTGGAGGTAAGAACTGGTAGGTTATATTGTATATTAAGTCATAATTCAATCTGTAATAGCTACAATTTGGTTAATGCAACTAAGAGCAGATTTACTTAATGGATTAGGTACAGCAGTTAACATCACAGAAAACAATGATTCTATTTTTATGCATATGGGATAGTCCTTTTAAACTCCAGGGCCCAACAGCTATCAATGCAGGGTATTACAGGACATTAGCAAATTGATGTTTAGTCATGATCTTCTGAAATGCTCTTAATCCAGGAATTTTCCTTGGATTGGAGAAGAGCCAAAAATGCCAATGTCATGTCACTGTTTGAAGGGCTGGAGAGAGTGAAATGTGGGTCTGTCAGCCCAGCACTAATTGTGGGAAAGTTACTAGATTCAACTGAGTTGTGCCAGAGCAACTGAATATTTATTCGAGTGTAAACTGTTCACAGGTTTGCAAAGGTTAATTGAATTATTGAGGAGATAACCAATATGATAGATAAGGGAGTACCTGCATGCTACTTTTATGCACTTCAGGTTCATCAAGGTTCCACATCAGAGACTTGAAGGAACAGAGAGCCAGATGCCTTTGTTTGCTGAAAATACTAAGCAAATAATTGAGATGGGAGTGAAAAGTTACGAAGATGTCAAAGATGTTAATGGATTAAGTCAAGGGACAAAACTGTTGGAGATGAAATTCAATGTGGGCCACTCACCTTGGAGTTGAGCTCAAAAAAATTCTCTAAATGGCAAGGTTAGGAACTGTGTAGAGAGGTTTAGGGGTCGAAATACAGAATGTGCTAAAAACTAGTGGTTAATTGGAAAAATAATCTAAAGAGCTGTTGGACCATTGTCCTTTATCTCAAGGTGGCTGGAAAATAAAGGAGTGGAGGTGATACAATTGCATCGGGCTGCGGTCATACCTCATCTGAAGTATCTCCAGAAGGACGTGTGAGCCTTGGAGGGTTGTGGCAGATATTTAGCAAAATGACATCAGGGTTAAAATATTTAATTAAAAGCAGGTTGCAGATACTAGGTTCATAGTCTTTTGGACATAGAAGATTAAGGGAATGATGTAATTGTAGTGCTTGGAATAATTAATGTAGTTGATTCTTCAAGAGAAACTAGCTCCTTTGCTGCGATAGTCCAGTTACGTAAGATTAAAATTAGAAGAAAACCATTCAGTGGTGAAGATGAAAAGCAGTGTTTTTTTTAAAGAAACACACTGAAGGATAACATATCTCAAACTTGCTTCTGCAAAATGCTATGGAGGCAAGCAGGCAAATTGAAAACGTAAACCATTGGTAGTTTGGTTGGTTTAGTAATATTCTAATAATAATTGAGTAGCCAAGTTAAGATGCAGATCTACAATGGTCTAAGTAACAGATAGTACAGGGTTAAGGCCTTCACCTGTTAAATTATTTTCACATTTTTCGATGACTAAAACTGATTCTATTTCTCTGCATAAATATGCTGTACAGATATACTCTTGAACGCAAGAGTCATTTTTCTCCAATGATATAGATCCCTACTGAAACCACATTGGAGAGGAAGGATAGACTTGTGATGGAGGGAGTACGGCAAAGGCTCACCAGATTGATTCCTGGGAGAGCAGGTTTGTCGCATGAGGACAGATTATGTAGACTGGATCTACAACTTCAATCAAAATAGAAATCTCATTGAAACGCAGAGAATTCTTAGAGCTTGACGGTGTATATGTGGGGATTTTGTTTCTTGTGTGTCAAACACCAGGGCTCACAGTCTCAAAATAAGGAGTTAGCCAATCAGGACAGAGTAGAAGAAACCATTTCACCAAGCATTTTCTACTCAAGGGAGCTAATGGCAGCTCAGTCAGTATGTTCAAGATAGAGATCAATACATTTTTAGATATTAAGTGGGGAATATGGGGCAGAGTAGGAAAGTAGCAATGAATTAAAAGATCAGCAGAGCAAACATGAACAAAGGAACTCCAGTTATTGTATGTGTAGACTGTAACGACTATTATCAATTCTGCTGTGTTATATTGGTCTTGCAGTTAAGTTAAAGTGCAACTAATTCTATTTCCTAGTGCATAATGGTGGTGGAAAACTGGCATCACCTCCTCTTCCACCATTCAGGTCATCCAGTACAGAGGTTACAAGCAGAAACCAGCATTCACCCAGCTCGATTCGGACACCAACGCAGACACCCTCTATGCTGCCACCACCCCCTCCGCCCCCACCACCGTTACCACTGAAAAATCGGCAAGGACTCGCCAGCGCGCAGCCACCAGTGTACGGTAATTGTCAAAAATGCGTGTCTTTAAGTGTTATGAGCCTCAAGTTTCTGCTCACCCATGTAACAACTAAAGACAGTCTTCCAACATTGCACTAGAGGCTCCAAGGGGATTACATGTGTACATTCTTGAAGCAAAACTTTAAGTATCATTAGAATCAGGTTTATTATCCCTGTTGTATATGATGTAAAATTTGTTGTTTTGCAACAGCAGTACAGTGCAAGACATAAAATTACTAGAAATTATTAAAAAAAGAATAATGAGGTAGTGTTCATGGACCGTTCAGAAATCTGATGGTGGAGGGGAAGAAGCTGTTCCTGAATTGTTGAGTGTGGGTCTTCGGGCTCCTGTACCTCCTCCCCGATGGTAGTAACGAGAAGAGGGCATGTCCTGGATGGTTAAGACTGTTACCACTAAATTAAACCTGAGAGTAGGGTTAGGATTTAGTTAGCTGATGGACGTTCCAAACAAATTAATGGTTTGTTTGAGAATTAATTTGAAGCACTGGTCCTGTGCTCTAGATCTTGTGCATCAAATGTAAATTGAGCTCATTTAAAATGGTTAATCATTATGAACATAGAACAGTAGAGGCCCTTCAGCCCACAATGTTGTGCCAACCTATATAGACACCTACTCCCTGATCAAACTAACCCTTCCCTCCTACACAGCCCATAACACTCCCTTTTACTTATGCTCAAGGACTGGTTTCCTTTTCCCTTACCAGTGTCTTTCTGGTCATGACACATCTTGTGAAAAATGTCTTTTAAGGTTGTCTTTGAGTGTTTGTACTTAGCAATTCAGAGCGAGTTCATTAATGACCACCCATTTCAAATTTTACTCTAAGTAACTTTCTAATCCCCTAAAGTAAACTCCTTGCAGCCCAAATTCCTGTTTGACATTATGGCTGGGTTTTGCACCAGCAATACGAACTAAAGGGCGGCATGGTAGCGTAGCAGTTAGCATGACACTATTACAGCGCCAGCGATTGGGGTTCAATTCCAGCCACTGTCTGTAAGGAGTTTGTACGTTCTCCCCGTGTCTGCGTGGCTTTCCTCCGGGTGCTCCGGTTTCCTCCCACATTGCAAAGACATACGGGTAGGTTAATTTGGGTTTAAAATGGGCGGTGCAGACTCGTTGGGCTGGCAGGGCCTGTTACCATGCTGTAAATAAAATTTTAAAAAAATTTTAAAAATTTAAACTATTAATGTTTGTAGTCATTGGATCATGAAACCCAGCAGCTTTAGGATTTGCAATTCAAAAGAAATTTGATAAAAACAAACCTCAATTTTCGTCAATGATTCATGGACGTCTGTAAGCTGCACTGTTTGCAGTCTTCTCAATTGGAAGATGGGTAAATATGCTTAAATTCTCCCATCAATATCCTGAAAACTCTCACCTCTATTAAGTTTTTAATGGGGTGCTAGGCATAGTCAGCAATTATCTTTGTGCAAACTCTCTGGCCTTTACTGTATGCTGTAATTCCTTCACATTTCAAGGTATAGAGGTTTTGAATGACTTTGAGAGCTTAATTATGATATTTTAGCTCCAAATGTAATTGTATGTATTCTAACCTTAATACCTCAATGTTTGAAAGAAATTACAAATTGTGCATTTTGCTTCCTGGTATACTGTCTGTGAGAATTTTCTTAAAGTAATTGGCTGCTCTTTCAGTTTGACTTCAGAGCTTCAGGGTATCTAACAGTAGCAGGACTGAAAACAAGGGAAGTTATTGCCACAGAAATTCCTAGATTCTTGAAGGGAATCAAGGTGAGCAGCGAGTGATTTTCCTCCTTTGCTGACTGCAGGTTATGGGTCTAATTCTACTCACCTGATTGAGAAAATGGGAAGCAAACAGAATATTTCTGTTAGTCAGGTCAAAGACAACCACAGTTAATCTAAGTCCAATTTGAATTTCTCAAAGGATAAAAAGAAGTTTTAGAATTTAATTAGAATAGGAGAACACGGCAAAAGTAGAAATTTATTTTCTAATAATATTTCTTCCGAGTTCAATATGAAAATGTCAACTCCACTTTATACAGGAGATGGCTCAGTTCTCTGTATTTGGCTCAATTATCCTTGCTATGCTTATTTTAAGTAGAAAATTATAAATATGACAATTTCAAAAATGACAATTTTTTTTCTGAAATACTATCCTTACACATCTGGTTAACATTGAAGAATATGGAATGATCATGTGGATAGATGGGCAATATTAACTAAAAATAAATAGTACTGTTGGTTATTCTCTCCCCCCCCCCCCCCCCCCCCCCAAAGAGATGATGGTTTGGGTACTTTACCATCTCTGGGGCTTTATAAACTCCACTGAAGTTACTGGAGCTGATTGGAAAACCTTGGAGATATAACTAATAGTTAGCATCATGCATATTTCATAACTTGAACTAACCTTTAACAGAAGTGGTATCTGAAAAAATTACTTACTAAAATACGAATGAGTTGGATTGTTTCCTCTATAGTGCCTAATATTTAATTGTTTATATTTTAGTTGATGACTTCGAGTCCAAGTATAATTTTCATTCAGTTGAAGACCTTCCACCTCCAGATGAATACAAATCATTTCCCAGAACATATCCCAGTAAGCAACCCAGAGGTGAGCCTTTTGTCTGTTACTTTTAATCAATCAGACTTGTCGGAAAGATACGTAATCATAAAAATTAAATTGGTGGTAAAACCAGGTGGTGTATATTGGATTACTTCTCTTTCCAATGAGCTACACTTTCCACTCTCATTACTAACTCGAAAATTAGTTCTGATTCCAGAGAAAGACTGATGCTGGAAGTGAAAAGTGGAAAGCAAGAATATATCCTTAAACAACAACGATGTAAGATGAAGACCAGTGCTTCTGCTTCAAGCATTGGGTATAGGGCCTGCTGTGGGGTGCCAATTTTTTAAGCAACCCTGGTTGTGATTGGGCTTGGTAAAGAACAGTCCTGTGAACATAGAGCATGGAAACAGGCCTTTCGGCCCAACTGGTCCATGTCAACTGTGCTGCTTGCGAGCTAGTCCCCTCTGCCTGTGTTTGGCCCATAGCCCTCTAAACCTCTCCTGTCCATGTCCTTATCTAAATGGCTTTTAAGTGTTGCTAATGTGCCCACCTCAACCACTATTTCTGGAAGCTCATTCCAAATACGCACCACCCTTTGCGTGAAGAAGCTTCCCCTGATGTCCCTTTTAAATCTCTCGCCTCTGATCTTAAACCTATGCCCTCTTGCTTTTAGCACCACCTCCCTGGGAAAAAGACTATGTGCTTTCACCCTGTCTATACCCCTCATGATCTTATATACCTCTGTCAGGTCACCCCTCAATCTACTTTCTGGGGAATAAAGTCCTCGTCTATGCAATCTCTCCTTGTAACTCAGGCCCCCAAGTCCAGGCAACATCCCGGTAAACCTTTTCTGCACTCTTAGTTTAATAACATCCTTCCTATAACAGGGTGACCAAAACTGTACATAATCCTCCACAAGCAGCCTCTCCAACATCTTGCATAACTTCCCAACTCCTATCCTCAATGCCCTGACTGATGAAGGCCAGCGTACCAAACGCCGCCTTCACCATCCTATCTACCTATGACACCGCTTTCAGTGAACTCTGTACTTGCACTCCTCGGTCCCTCTGTTCCATAACACTCCCCAGGGCCCTACCATTCACTGTATAAGCCCTACCTTGGTTTGATCTCCCAAAATGCAACAACCTCATATTTATCTGGATTGAAAGCCATTTGCCAATCCTCAGCCCACATACCCAGCTGATCAAGATCCCCCTGTAATTTTTCATAACCTTCTACACTATCTATTTTACTTACTAACCATGCCTTGTACATTCATATCAAGATTGTTTAACAAATAACAAAGGTCCCAGTACTGACCCCTGTGGCACACCACTAGACACAGGCCTCCAGTCTGAGAAACAACCCTTGACCATCACCCTCTGCTTCCTACCACTGAGCCAATTATGAGTCCAATCCACTGTCTTCCGTGGATCCCATGCGATCTAATCTTCCAGGCTAGCCTGGCACGAGGGACCTTGTCAAAGGCCTTGCTAAAGTACATATAGACCACATCCACTAACCTCCCATCATCTACCGTCTTGGTTACTTCCTCAAAGAAATGCAAGAGATTTGACAGACACGACTTCCCATGCACAAAGCTTGTGCTGACTGTTCTGGATCAGGCCTTGGCTCTCCAAATGTTGGTAGATCATGTCCCTCAGAATCCCCTCCAGCAATTTACCCACCACTGATGTCAGTCCCACTGGCCTGTAGTTTCCTGGCTTGTTTTTGCTACCCCTTTTAAACGACAGTACCACATTAGCTACTCTGCAGTCCTCCAGAATCTCGCCTGTCGTCAGAGATGAAGCAAAAATCTCAGCAAGGCCTGGCCTCCTCCATTTCTTCTCCAGCTTCCCACAAGGTCCAAGAATGCACCAGGTCAGGCCCTGGGGATTTATCCGCCTTAATGCACTTTAAGGCCTCCAATACTTCCTCCCTGCTGATTTGTACGTTACTACTCATTTCCCTTATTTCCTTAGCTTCCATTTGCTTTCTCCACAGTAAAAACTGAAGAGAAATATTCATTAAACATCTCTTTCATTTCCTTTGGTTCCATACACAGACGGCCATGCTGATCTTTAAGGGACCTATTCTCTCCCTAACCTCCCTTTTACTCTTGATATAACTGTTGAATCTCTTGGGATTTTGCCTCACCTTGCCTGCCAGAACCTTCTCAGATCCTCTTTTTGTCCTCCTAAGTGCACTCCTATGCTGCTTGTAGTCATCAAGAGATTCACTGGTTTCCAGCTGCTTAAACGCAGTGTATGCCTCCCTCTTTTTCTTAACCAGAGCC
This sequence comes from Pristis pectinata, assembly GCF_009764475.1. Taxonomy (NCBI): domain Eukaryota; kingdom Metazoa; phylum Chordata; class Chondrichthyes; order Rhinopristiformes; family Pristidae; genus Pristis; species Pristis pectinata. Next base: position 109,260,392 of record NC_067409.1, read on the forward strand.
TCAATATCTCTCCATCAGCCAGGGTTCCTGAAACCTGCCAGCCTTGCCCTTCACCATAACAGGAACATGCAGGCCCTGAACTCTTGACATCACACATTTAAAGGCCTCCCAGTTGGCAGACACTCCTTTCCCTGCAAACAATCTCAACCAATCAACCTCTGCAAGATCCCATCTGATGGCTCCAGAATTTGCTGTGCCCCAGTTCAGGACCTTAACCTGTGAACTTGTCGTCCTTAATTTTCTCCAATAACTATCTTAAAACTAATAGAATTATGGTCATTGGACCTAAAGTGCTCGCCGACAGACACTTCTGTCACTTGCCCTGCCTCATTCCCCAGCAGGAGGTCCGGTCTTGCACCCTTTCCAGTAGGTCCCTCTATATATTGATAAAGGAAGCTTTCTTGGACACATTTCACAAATTCCACTCCATCCAATCCTTTTACCCTATGGTTGGCCCAGTCAATCTTAGGGAAGTTAAAATCTCTCACTAATACTACCTTATTATGTTGACAACTAGCTGCAATCTCTCTGCATATCTGCTCCTCCAATTCCTGCTGACTATTGGGGGTGGGGTGGCGAGTGATAATACAATTCCATCAGAGAGACCCATCCCCTCCTTGCCTTTAAGTTCTACCCATATGGCCTTGGGGGATGATCCCCCAAGAATATCCTCTAAGGACCGTTATGTCCTTTTTCATCAAGGTGGCAACTCCTCCTCTCTTACCTGTACCATCTGTATCCTGGAACATTGAGCTGCCAGTCGTGCCCATCCACGCCTTAACAGTTTAAACCAACGGTCTTTCCTCTCCCTTTACTGTGCTGCTGTCTATCTGACGACTAAACTTGTTCTCATTGGCTACGGTATTATCCCCCCATTCCTCAACAGCCACTCTACTGCTCGGGGGGCCCCCCCACCCCCACCCCGCCACTCTAGTCTAAACCCTCCCGAGTCACTCACTAACACACAGCTGCATTGACCAGTCCCTAATGGAATAATGATTTCCAGAGTAAACTTTTCTTTATTTAACAACGCTAAAACTACATGCTGGTTTCAAGCCTACTTTTACCCTTCTCCACGCCAACCCCAAATCGGTCGGTACGAGTGAGTGTAGGTTCAAATCCTCAGTGCTCTCATTGCCTTTGGGGTTGTTTTGGGATAGTCACATTTTTGAGTGAATTTGTTTACTCGCCAAGGAAGGTTGATGCTGTGAAATTTGGTAATTTAAGCATCTTCCTTCTTGGCCCCTCTCAGTCTTTCAATAGGCATGTCCTTAAGTCTGGTGGTATGTCCTGAGGGCACGTACCACCAGACTTTAAGGACAGCTTCTACCCCACTGTGATAAGACTATTGAACGATTCCCTTATACGATGAGCTGGACTCTGACCTCACGATCTACCTTGAGTGACCTTGCACCTTATTGCACTGCACTTTCTCTGTAGCTGTGACACCTTACTCTGCACTGTTATTGTTTTTACCTGTACCACCTTAATGCACTCTGTACCAACTCAACGTAACTGCACTGTGTAATGAATTGACCTGTACGATCGGTTTGCGAGACAAGTTTTTCACTGTACCTCGGTACAAGTGACAATAATAAACCAATACCAATAAATAGGAATTTATCTATCTTGCCACTTGAAGAAAAAGGGAAAAGGAACTCTATTTCTAACTACTGTCTTTTTCCCCCCCGTCAGCTAGCCAAAAAGGTCATCGGACTACAACTCTATCAAGATGAGTTGTTCATTGTATAATATGATTCTGGGTCCACCTCTACAATCAGGTTGAAGATGGCCTGTGACAGCAACGGAGGAAGAGTTTTAATTTTCATCCTTATTTAGAATAAAGCTTTCTCAGATGCTCAAATATTTCCTTCTTAACAAAGTGGCAAAGTTGTTATATTGTTGATTAACTTTCACTTTTTTTCCTGACAGTAGCTTACCTAGGCATGATATTTTGAAATTACCTACTACGTAAATGTGTAATTTCAATTCTTTCACAGTTGAGTGCTGTTTGGAAAGGATAGCTTTGCAGATTTATCAAATGTGTTCACTTGCCTTTAAGTTAAACAGCAGGCTGGGAAGTCTGAATACTTGCCATTGAAAAGAAAGTGTGGAAAATTTAAGGTGTCTCTATAGATAAAGCATTTTGCTTGCATTACACATTATTTCACTGTTAGTAATTATCATGCAAGCATTTAAATGTCGTTTGGTTTCAGCCCAAACAAGGTTAAACAATCCCTTCAATTTAAATGAGCTCTGACTCACAATTATAATATGCCTGTATCTTCTCTGATGCCTTTATTTATTTATCTTGCATATTAATCTATATTGCATTTATAAGGGATATTTGAGATTATCTGTGTATACTAGCATCACTATTATACCATGATTGTACCAGAATTAAATACAACTGTAGAACTTCTTGCATCAGATTGTGATCTGGTAAAGGGGAGTAAAAACCACTTAGTTTCTTATAATCTTTGACTTTAAATCATTAAATGTTGATCATGGTATTCTGTTCGCTATTCTGTGTTAAATATTACCAAGTAACTGAAGGATGCAAGGGGCACAGCATATCATTGGTGATAGAAAACTTGCTCACTGTGTCTCTGAACCATGGTATAGACTCTTTGCAAGCTGAAATTGTGCCTGCAATTCTTCCATTTTATTGAAAGGATGCATGTCCTTAAGTTCTAATAATTTAACAGAAAAAAACAGAATGAGCACAGGTTATTTCTTGTAATGACACTTACAAAGGATGTTGTCTATTTCCACCTGACCTGCCCCCCACACCCCCTTCCCCTGCACTAAAATAACAATCAGGATTCTGGTTCTCCTTTTGACAGATTTATACGTGTTTTAACCCACAGCAAATAATAAAGTTTCTTCATAAACCTACAAGAATGGCATGGTGCAGAGATAGCTGACCTCCAGCAACCATAACCACCTTCCTAAGTCACCCCCTCCCCCCACCATTAACCTGGAAATTTGGCGTGTCCCCGTCGACCCTGACCAATTTTTATCAATGCACCATAGAAAGCATCTTATCTGGATGCATCACGGCTGGTAAAGCAACTGCTCTGCCCATGACTGCAACAAACTGCAGGAAGTTGTGGACACAGCTCAGCACATCACAGAAACCAGCCTCCCCTTCATGAACTCTGTCTACACTTCTCACTGCCTCAGTAAAGCAGCCAGCGTAATCAAAGACCCCACCCACCCCAGACATTGTCTCTTCTCCTCCTCCTACTGGGCAGAAGACACAAAAGCCTGAAAGCACATACCACCAGGCTCAAGGACAGCTTCTATCCCACTGTTATAAGACTATTGAATGGTTCCCTAAAACGATAAGATGGATTCTTGACCTCACAATCTACCTCGTTATTACCTTGCACCTTATTGTCTACCTGCACTGCACTTTCTCTAGAGCTGTTATACTTTATTCTGCATTCTGTTTTTATCTTGTACTACCTCAATGCACTGTGTAATGAATTGATCTGTATGAACAGTATATAAGACAAGCTTTTCACTGTACCTCAGTACATGTGACAATAGTAAACCAATTTCCCCACCCCCTCCAAAATCTAATGACTTTAATTCTCACCTGGAATTCAAGAAACAAAACTAAAATAAGATCTGCAACCTGGTGGTCCTGCCCAAACCAATTGACAGTACAATCAAGGCTGAAAGAGCAGTAATTGGAGGAAATGGGTAACTGTTTCTTTGTGAATCTTGGAACATTTACAAGGACCCCGTGGCCCATTGTGTCCATGGCATTCAAAACAGCGCCACACAACCTCAACCCTTCTATTCCAACATGTGGTCTGCAGCCCTGAAGGTACACACCTATGGTCCGTGTTCCTGGTCCCTACCACCCTCTGGTGAAAACAGTTTTCCTCATCTCCCTTCTAATCCTTTCACCAATCACTTTAAATCGATCCTGTGGGTTTCTAACCCCTTTGCTAAAGGAACAAATTTCTTTCTATTTATTTTATGTAGACTCATTACACATCAATTAAAGATCATTTCCACCATTGAAATCTCTAGCTTCTCTCATTTCTCCTCATTGCTACAATTTTCTAGTCATAGCAACAACTTTGCAAATCTCCTCTGCACCCTATGATGTGTTGACCAAAACTGCACAAAATATTATTGATGTGACATAACTGGTATTGTACACAGTTCTAGCATAACCTAACTGCTCATACTATGTTCCTGGGCTAATGAGGGAAAGTATTCTGCACACCTTTTTAATTAACTTGTCGTGCTATCTTTAAGGATCTTTGGGCATGCACTCCAACATCCCTCTGTTCCTCTACGTCACTAAAAATGCATAATCTCTCATTCCTCCAAACTGAATTCCATTTGCCATATTCTTCCACCAAATTGACCAGTCCATCATTAACCTCCTGCAGTCTGCAGCATTCTCTGCACTGTCAATCACAAGGCTAATTTCTGTAACATCTGCAAATTTCTTAAATGTAGAGAGCACAATAAAGTCTAAATCATTAACATACATTTACTATAAACAACAAAGGACCAAATACTGAAACTTGTTGAACCCCATTTGTGACAGTTCCCCCTTTGCAAAATTGCAGATCAACTATCATTCTTTGCTTTCTGTCAGTGAACTAACTTTAGAACTAATTTGCCTCCCTCCCTTCGATCACACAGGCTTTTATTTTAGTTTTGGCCATCCTGCCGTGTTAAATTTTAGCAAGGCTAATGACAAGATCGATGTTGACTAAATCAAATCTCTTTGTGTCTCGTCACCTCAAGATATTCAGTAGATTTAATCAGACACGTCTTTCCCTTAACAAATCCATGCTGACTTCTTTGATTAATCTGACTGGCCTTCATGAAGGAATATATCTTTTAACATTGATGTAGCTGCCCCCTTCCCATTTGTTGTTTAGTTGTCCATCGTACTTCATAATTGGAGGTGGCAGGATTACAAAATTATTGTCTGTCTGTTGATTGATGACTCACGTGCTTCTCTGTAGTTATGGTATTTCCATTGCCTATTGCACATGTGGATTGTAACTTAACTAGTTGGACACTTCTTAGCTAAAACTGGTATCATTTCTGACCCTGGCATTCACCTCCACTCTCCTCAATGAACCACAGTTATTTGCTCAGTTTGATAGCAGTGGTAGAGCGAGGAAGGTGCACGAGTCACACACTGCAGAAAAATACCCCTCACCTGCAGCTGATAGCCCATCTGAATCCAGTTCTGGGCTGCTAGAGTTGTTCTGAATCTATTGTATTTACTGTCAATATTGCCACACAACACTGGACAGTGTTTTTAAGCCTACTTTAGTTTCTTGTGAATGTCATGTAAAACTTTTTGGAAAACAAAGTACTTTGCTCATTCTGTAATGTTAGAAATGGAGAAGAACTGAATGCCCATTTACTTTTATGACTGGAATATTCAGTGCAGAACTTTAAATAGAAATTATTCAGTGCATTCCTTAGCTTAAACTGCACAATTATCACGTGAATCAATTCATCATGTTAAAAGTGCAAACATTGTAACTTTAAGAAACATTTGAAAGATGTTCATATACCCAAAGCCAACACCCATTCTGCAGCAGCAGCATTTGACAAGATTCCTCACAGGGAGATCAACAAAACAGTGATGTGGTAGACCCTTAACTGCTCTCTGAACTGACCTCAAAAGCCGATCAGTGGTTCAAGCTGGCACCTCGCCATCACCTTCAAGGGCATGATCTGGAATACGTGCTCAAAATGGTAAATCTTCTGAATGATTACCTCATCTGACAAAAACTACCAGTAACACCAATCTCCTGTGATTGGATTTAAAGTGGCTAGCTGTGGCACAATTATTGAGAAATCGTAATCATGCAAGATAATTGGCAGGAAAATGACTGAACTACTTTCTCTTACCTGTTAATGTGTTCTAAACATTTCTTCAGTCTGAGAATTTACTTCTGTACAGAAGAGAAAATATACAAATGAGTTAGTATCTTGATAAATGCTGAATGTCATTCTGTGGAATGTCACTCAAAACTCCACAAACTTTTAAGCAGATGTGGTGGAGGCAGATCTTGGAACAGGACCAATTAGGCCAAATTTCTGCATTTTTGATATGATACTGGAGTGTTCCGTTGTGAAAAAGCCAGCATCTATTCCTTGCAATCTGATGACGTGCATGGTAATGGGATCTGCCAGGATGGTGTCACTTGCTAGAATTCTCACAAGTACCCTACACTAATATGCTTAGCCCAATTCACTCCATAGTGTTTGCCCCACAAGACAATGTAAGAAATAGGAGGAGGAGTATGTCATTCTGTTCCTTGAGCCATGTAAGTATAATCAACAGCATCACTTTCTTGCATTAACACTTGATTCAATACTCTTTATTTCCTTAATATCTAATAATCTATCAATCTCGCTAAAAGATATCCAGCTTCTGAGCCTCCACAGCTCTAGAAAAAGAATTCCAAAGATTCATCACCCCAGGATGATCTTGAAATGCACAAAGGTGGATAAATCCTCATGGCCTGGCCAAGTGTATCGTACAATGTTATGGAAAACAAGGAAGGCAATTGCTCAGGCTCTGAGAGAGATTTCTGTAACTTTGTGAGCCACAGGTGAGATACCAGAATATTGAATCATAGCTAATGTTGTGCCTTTATTCAAGAAGGGCAGCAGGGATAAGCCAGGGAACTATACCCAAGTGTGGTGGAAAAGTTATTGGAAGGGATTCTGAGAGGCAGGAATTATTTGCATTTGGAAAGGCAAGGTCTGATTGGGGATATTCAGCATGGCTCTGTGCATGGAAACCATGCCTCATGAATTTGATTTTTTGAAGAGGTGACTAAGAGGATTGATGAGGGCAGGGCAGTAGATGTTATCTACATGGACTTGAGCGAGAGCTTTGACAGGGTCCCAGATGGTAGGCTGGTCCAGAGGGTTAGAACACATGCGATCCAGGGTGAGCGAGCCAATTGGATACAAAATTGGTGTGGCGGTAGGAGGCAGATGGTGGTGGTGAAGGGTTGTTTTTCAGATTGGAGGCTTTTGACGCGGGGATCAGTGCTGTACCCTCAGTTGTTTATCATATAATTTGGATGAGAATGTAGGAGGCATGATTAGTAAGTTTGCAGATAACACCAAAATTGGCAGTACAGTGTACAATGAAGGAGGTTGTCTAAGATTACAACAGGATATAGATCAACTGGGAAAGTGGGCAAAGGAACGGCAGCTGGAATTTAACTCAGACACATGCAAAGTGATGCATTTTGGTAAGTTAAATCAGGACAGGACACACAGTGAATGGCAGGGCCCTGGGGAATGTTGTTGAACAGAGAGACCTTGGGGTACATAGAACACTACAGCACAGTGCAGGCCCTTCGGCCCACAATGTTGTGCTGACATTTTATCCTGCTCTAAGATCTATCTAACCCTTCCCTCCCACATAGCCCCCCCATTTCTCTATCATTCATGTGTCTATCTAAGAGTCTCTTAAATGTCCCTAATGTATCTGCCCCCACAACCTCTGCCAGCAATGCGTTCCACGCACCCACCACTCTCTGTGTAAAAAACTTACCCGACATCCCCCTTATACCTTCCTCCAATCACCTTAAAATTATGTCCCCTCGTGTTAGCCATTGTCGCGCTGGGAAAACGTCTCTGACTGTCCACTTGATCTATGCCTCTTATCATCTTGTACACCTCTATCATCACCTCTCGTCCTCCTCCTCTCCAAAGAGAAAAGCCCTAGCTCACTCAACCTATCCTCATAAGACATGCTCTCCAATCCAGGCAGCATCCTGGTAAATCTCCTCTGCACCCTCTCTAAAGCTTCCACATCCTTCCTATAATGAGGCGACCAGAACTGAACTCAATACTCCAAGTGTGGTCTAACCAGAGTTCGATAGAGCTGCAACATTACCTCGCGGGTCTTAAACTCAGTCCCTCGACTAACGAAGGCCAGCACACCATACGCCTTCTTAACAACCCTATTGATCTGTGCAGAAACCTTGAGGGATCTATGGACTTGGACCCCAAGATCCCTCTGTTCCTCCACACTGCTAAGAGTCCTGCCATTAACCTTGTATTCTACCTTCAAATTCGATCTCCCGAAGTGTATCACTTCACACTTTTCCAGGTTGAACTCCATCTGCCACTTCTCAGCCCAGGTCTGCATTCTATCCATATCCTGTTGTAATCTATAGCAACCTTCTACACTATCCACAACACCACCAACCTTTGTATCATCAGCAAACTTACTAACCCAGCCTTCCACATCCTCATCCAAGTCATTTATAAAAATCACAAAGAGCAGGGGTCCCAGAACAGATCCCTGCAGAACACCACTGCTCACCAACCAACAGGCAGTCCATCTACCACCACCCTCTGTCTTCTATGAGCGAGCCAATTCTGAATCCACACAGCCAAATTTCCCTGGATCCCATGCCTCCTGACTTTCTGAATGAGACTTCCATGAGGAACCTTATCAAATGCCTTACTAAAATCCATGTACACCACATCCACTGCTCTACCTTCATCAATGTGCTTTGTCACATCCTCAAAGAATTCAATCAGGCCTCGTGAGGCATGACCTGCCCCTCATAAAGCCATGCTGACTGTCCCTAATCAGCCTATGCTTCTCCGAATGCCTATAAATCCTGTCTCCAAGAATCTTCTCCAGTAATTTGCCCACCACTGAAGTAAGACTCACGGGTCTGTAATTCCAAGGGTTATCCCTACTCCCTTTCTTGAACAAAGGAACAACATTTGCCACCCTCCGATCATCTGGCGCTACTCCTGTGGCCAGTGAGGACGCAAAGATCATCGCCAAAGGCGCAGCGATCTCTTCCCTCGCTTCCCGTAATAACCTTGGATATATCCCGTCCGGCCCTGGTGACTTATCTATCCTAATGTTTTTCAAAAGTTCCAGCACATCCTCTTTCCTCATGTCGACATGCCCCAGCATATCAGCCTGTCCTACGCCATCCTCACAAATGTCAAGGTTTCTCTCTCTGGTGAATACCAAAGCAAAGTATTCATTAAAGACCTTCCCTACCTCTTCCGACTCCAGGCACATGTTTCCTCTTATAACCCTGATCGGTCCTACCCTCACTCTAGTCATCCTCCTATTCTTCACATACGTGTAGAACACCCTGGGGTTTTCCATGATCCTACTCGCCAAGGACTTCTCATGCCCCCTTCTAGCTCTCTATTAAGTCCATTCTTAAGCTCCCTTCTGGCTACCTTGTAACTCTCCAGAGCCCTGTCTGATCCATGCTTTCTAAACCTCAGGTAAGCTTCTTTCTTCCTCTTGACAAGATATTCTACATCTCTTGTCAAGTACGGTTCCTTCACTCTACCATCCTTACCCTGCCTCAATGGGACAAACCTATCCAGAACCCCATGAAAGTACTCCCTAAACAACCTCCACATTTTCACTGTGCACTTCCCCAATTTACCAATTCTGTTCCCAATTTATGCTCCCAAGTTCCTGCCTAATAGCATCATAATTCCCTCTCCCCTAGTTAAATACTTTCCCATATTGTCTGCTCCTATCCCTCTCCAAGGCCATGGTAAAGGTCAAGGAGTTATGGTCAATGTCTCTAAAATGCTCTCCCATCGAGAGATCTGAAACCTGATCAGGCTCATTGCCTAGTACCAGGTCCAGTATGGCCTCTCCTCTAGTCGGCCTGTCCACATACTGTGTCAGGAATCCTTCCTGGACACACCTAACAAACTCTGCCCCATCTATCCCCTTTACACTAAGGAGGTACCAATCAATATTAGGGAAGTTGAAATCACCCATGACAACAACCCTGTTATTTTTGCACCTCTCCAAAATCTGCCTCCCAATCTGCTCCTTAGCATCTCTGCTGCTGTTGGGGGGGGGGGGGGGGGGGGGGGTCTGTGAAATACTCCCAATACATAGTGAAAATACATGTACAAATACATAGTTCCATGAAAGTGACAACACAGAAAGAGTGGTGAAGAAGGCTTATGGTACGCTCTCCTTCATTGGCCAAGGCACAGAGTACAAGGGTTGGGATGCCATGTTACAGTTGTATAAAACGTTGGCTAAGCTGTACCTGGAATATTGTGTGCACTTCTGGTTGCCACATTACAGGATGGATGTGATTAAATTGGATAGATGCAGAAAAGGTTCACAAGCATATTGCCCATCTTGAAGGGCTTGAGTTATAAGAAGAGATTGTAATAGACTGGGTATGTTTTCCCTGGAGCAAAGGATGCTGATGGAGGTTTATAAATCTATGAGAGGCATACATAGATTGGGTAGATAGCCAGTGTCTGTATCCTACGGTAGGTGGTGTCTAAACATAGACGGCGGAAGTTTAAGGTGAGAGGGAGGAGGTTTAAAGGGAATCTGAGGGGTAAGTTTTTCACTCAAAGGGTAGTTGGTATCTGGAATGAGCTGCCAGAGGAGGTGGTGGAGGCAGGAACAGTAACAACATTTAAGGGGCGTCTGGACAGGTGCTTGAATGAGCAGGGCAGAGAGGGATAGGGAACTAATGTAGGCAAGTGGGATTGGTAGAGATGGGCATGATGGTTGGCATAAATGCGGTGAGCTGAGGCTCCTGTTTCTATATTGTATGACTCCACGGATAAAGAAAATTCATCCCACGTCTGTCCTGAATGGGGAAACCCATTATTCTAAAATTATAACCTTTGGTTTTAGAAACACCAGCCAGGGAAACATAAACTCCAGCTACCTTATCAAGCCCTAGAAGACCTGCATATGTTTTAATGAGATTACCACAACTCAAGCAGACACGATCTCTACTCTGATCAATGTGATGAATCATCACTGCAGTCAGTCCATTGCAAGTATTTCCTCCAGGAAGGGGGACCAGATCCATACCCAATATTCCAGGTATGGTTTTACCAGAGCCTGTATAATGGGAGCAAGACTCTAGTTCTCAAATCCTCTTGCAAAAAATACCAATGTACATGGACATTCAATAAATGAAAACATAATGGTAGGTCTCTGGACCTTTCATCTTTATACCTTCATTTGCATGCAAAGTTCTACTACAATATGGAGCTTCCAAATTATTTCCCTTAGATTAGTTCTTGAGCTATTAAATTTCCTTCCCTGCTAAAATGGAGCCAATAACCTGGAAGATGAACTCAAAATGTCAAATCCAGTCAATGAACTGACTGTATTGCACTAGACTCACCAACTTTTAAGTCAATATTCAGTTTGTTCCAAAGTTTCAGGTAACCACATCTAGTTATTATTTTCAAGAATAATTACTAGATGGACAAAAACAATTCACATCACTATATTAGAGGCTAACAGAACTGAGCCCTGAAAGTGGATTATCAACATTATCATAGTCAAATGCACCTTTCTAAAGGATGGTCTTGTATTTGCAATTATAGCCACATAACCCAACGCTAACAGGTTTCACTGATTCTCTCAACTAATGGTGAAGGAACTGACTGGACTGTTTGAAGACTGAAGTGCAATGCAAAGCCATTTTATTTTAATCTATATTAAAATTGCCCTAAAAATGCTTTCTCAGCTAACGACACGTCATAGCTTAAACAGCGATTAAAATCAACATGGATGATATGATCTTTACATTGTCTGTGGGATATTACATTGCAGTTATTCTTTAACTCACTAACATTAAAAACAAAAAGAAAGTACCTTCAAGTCTTTTAGAGTCTCTACAATCTCTGTTGAATTAATTCCTTTTAATAATACTCTAACAGAAATACATCAATTCATGTTGTACAAAGTAGTCTGAGAGTGGTGGTAACTGAAAACGATCTGTTACCACACCTGCATGAATTCAGATAGCCTTCAGAATGATGTTTGATTCCAAAAAAATCCAAAGGTGTTCTATGCATAAACCAAGGTATGAAAAAATTTAAAATTTACAGGTGTCAAAACAAATGTGCAAAAAATAGTAGATGACTCTATTAGCTATAAGACCTGCATGACTATCTTGTGATTTCTAAGGATAGAGACTATTTTGATGAGAATAAACCTGTTACAAGGATGTGAATTTTCCCCCATTTTACAAGAAATTGAATTTTTTTTAAACATGATTTTCCTGTACTAATAATTAATTACATCAGCAGAGCCTTTGGCCTTCTGAGAAAGAGAGTATGAAAATCAAGACCTCAAACCTGGCACAGAGCTTGTAGTCTTCAGCCCTCGTTGCCCACCATTCTGAATGCCTCTGAGACATGGACTACCTCAAAGCACTAGATAGGTATCACCAACAATGTCTCTGCAATGTCCTCCAAGTCCTCTAGTAGGATAAGTAAACCAACATCAGTGTCCTCTCCCCGGCCTAATTACGCTCAGCTTAGCTCCAATGGCTGGGTCACGTCGTTAACCTGCTTGACATTAGACTCCAGAAACAGACACTCTACTCCAAACTCTGTCACAGCAAGAGATTGCCACAAGGATAGAAGAGACAATTCAAGGGTGTCTTCAAAACCTCTTTGATGAAGTGTTGCATTCCAGCCAACCTCTGTGAATCCCTGGTCTGTGATCACTCTTGAAGCAGCAGCATTTGGGATTGCACCAACAACCTCCACACCTTCAGCAGGATCGCTTGGAACCCCAGCGAGAAAAGTGCACCACCTCCCATCTGACCACCTCACCACCACCCTACCCAGTACTTACTGCCCACACTGTGGCAGAGACTGTGGATCCCACAGTGGCCCGTCAGCCACCTCAGAAACAGAGTGGAAGCAAGTCATCCACGATCCAGGAGGACTCAGTAATGAACACCGTAGAGACATTGTGTTGTACAGCTTGGAAATAGGCCCTTTGGCCCAACTCGTCCAATGCCAACCGAGGAGCCTATCAACGCTAATCCCATTTTCCTGCATTTGCCCATATCCCTCTAAACCTTCCCAAACTATGTCCCCGTCCAAATGCTTCTTTTTAAACAGAAGTACTGGGATTGTACCCATCTCCACCATCTCCTCTGGCAGCTTTTTCCATACAGCCACACCCTCTTTGAAAAAAAAACTTGCCCCTCAGATTTCCTTCAAATATTTCCTCTTTCATCTTAAACCAAGGTCCTCCAAGTTTTAGATTCCCCTGCCCTTGAAAACTCTGTGACCAACTACCCTGTCTAAGCTCCTTATAACTTAATAAATTTCCATGAGATCATCCCTCAGCCTTCTGAGTTCCAGTGAGAACAATCCCAACTTATCCAGCATCACTATTCCAAGCAACATCCTGGTGAATCTCTTCTGCATTCTTTCTGGTGCTACCACTTCCTTTCTATAGTGTGGTTACCAGAACTGCACACAATATTCCAAGTGTAGCCTAACCAATATCTTGGAGAGCTGCAATATATCCCAACTCATATACTTTCTAACCCTGCCCATGAAAGCAAGCAAGCTGAATGACCTCCTCACTACCCTATCCACCTGTGTCACTATTTACAAGGAGTTATGAATGAGCACCCCAAGGCTCCTCTGTACAGCAACGCTAAGGTCCCTGCCATTTACTGTATATACCCAGCCAGTATTAGATGACCCAAAATGCATTATCTCATACTTATCTGGATTAAATTGTATCTGCCACCACTCTGCCCAACTGTCCAGCTAATTTATGTCTCTCTGTATCCATAGGTAACCATCCTCACTATTTGCAACTGCACAATCTTCATGATGTCAGCAAACTTATTTATTAGACCACAGACATTCTCATCCGTCAAGAAGATTTACATTAAGGTCCCAGCACTGATCCCTTTGCTAAACACCTTGGACCCCTTGTGCTCTAACATTCTGGACCAGCCTACATGCAGGATCACGCCCAAAGCCTTGTTAAAATCCACGTATGGCACGTCTACTGCCTTGTCTTCATCAATTGTCTTAGTAATCTCCTAAAGAAACTCTGGATTTGTGAGGCAGGATTTCCCATGCACAAAACAATGCTGATTCCACCACCAATCAGTCCCTGCCTTTCCAAGTGATCATAAATCCTATCCCTAAGAAATGTTTCCAATATTTTCCCAATCACTGACACAAGACTTACCTGCCTGTAGTTCCCTGGCTTATCCCTACTGCCCTTCTTGAATATGGGAACAACATTAGCTACCCTCCAGTCTTCCAGTACACACTCGTGGCTAAGGATGATGCAAAAATTTCTGTCAGAGTACCCGCAATGTCCTCCCTTGCTTCCTGTAACACCCTAGGTTAGATTTCATCAGGCTCTGGAGATATGTCCACCTTAATGTGGTCAATATTTTTAGCACCTCCTCTTTCCTGATGCACACACGTCCCAGACAACCAGAGTACATAACCTTCAAGTCTCCATCCTTCGACCTGGTGAATACTGACATGTTCATTCAGGACACCACACATATCCCCTGCTCCACACAAAGACTTCCCTTTTAGTCCCCAAGGGGACTTACTCTCTGTCCTAGCTATTCTCTTGCTTCAATATATTTATAAATAAAGTTCATTAAAAATTTATCTACTTCAACGCATCCAAGTCTGCATACTTACCAGCTTGGTTTGAGAGGTCACCAGTACTTCCCTGAAGCGTGGCAATATTCACAGCAACTTGGTCTTCCTCTATGATAGATATTTAATCAGCAAAAATAGGGAAAAACAGTAATTTATTAATTAGTAGGCAAATATGTTAGGCCAGATTAACTATTTACAATAAGGATGCTTAGCTCAACAAATTCCAGAACTCCTAGAATCTTGCAAGTTGGTTACAAATTGCATCCATGTGCTTTGGATGCAGAGATCCAGCAAGATCTCTTGAAAGCACAACAAACTCCAAGTAAATGTACCACTTAGGGACTAAAATGTAAAATTTTACATAACAGTAATTTAAGACAAAACTATTTGGGACATTGATCACACTTACCAAAAGTGGGAGGTGGGAAGAAGGTGCAGAAATCAATAGAATAATCATCTTTTCATGAAGAAATCTTTAAAGAGTACCTTAAGAACCAGGTGGCCGGCAAGGGTTGCACAGATTGGTGGGCTGTGTGGTGCTCAAAATATTCAGCTTCAAGTTGTCTGCCATACATGAGAACAGAGTTCAGGAATTCAAGGATGGAACAGAAAACAGAGATTATTTGCAGTAAAACTGCATTTGATGCTCCAGATGACTAAAAAAAATTAAAATGGCACTTAGAATTAAAAGATTTGAACCAACCACTGGGTCTGACAACATCTGTAAAGAGACAAAAAAGGACTTTCAACTGGCTGGTTGAGGAATTGGTCATGAAAATATTAAAAATCAACTTATCTGGTTGAATGCTTAAATGAAATGGAACATGGACTCTGGGAAATATCCCTTCCTCATTTCCTGTACACAATCCAGCCAAAGGGATTACTTTAAATCAGGATAGCCTACATTAAACAATGTAAATGGAAGGTAGGATTTCAGTTGGACAGAGAGAAAACATTCTGTTTTCAAGTACAGCTAACAGAAGTTACATACATTGTATGAACAATTCACTATCAATATTCTTAACATTAAGCCGTTTAATTAAGATGCAAGTGAACAATCAAATGTTTTTGTTTTGCTCACAATGCCTGGATGGAACATGGATTTGGTATTACCCTTCAATCAAAATACATTGATAAATCTTGTGGTAGCAAAAGAATATTCAAAATCAGATTCTATGTTAAATATCTCATCTACATTTTCATGTTACACATAGAAAAAGAGTTTAGTCTTGTAAAGGAAATAAGTAATTGTGAATAAGTGAGCTGTCAAATAAATGAATCTTCTGACTCAATGCTGACCTAGATTAACACATGTACCTTAACACAATGATATTGCAACATGATTCAATACCAAAACAACAGATGGCTGGAGCTGAGAATTTAAGACAAAACGCAAACTTGATTCAGAGAGAGTAAAAAAAAATGCCCTCATTAAACAAGCTACCAACTAAATTAAGACAAGCTATTTTAGAAGAATTTTTAACCCCAAGTTATATATCATCTCAAGTGCTGGGGGCAAGAAAGATTTCCTACCACCATGGATTTAAAATCCTGTACTTTTAAAGCTTAAGGCACTTTTTAAACTCTTTTAATCTGGATATCTCAATTTCACTTCCTATGACTTGCCACTAGATGGTGCACAACAGCAGCCTTAGGTCCTTGAGTGTTTTTGACTATTAAAGTTGAGCTGCTTTAGCTCACTTGATGCCTTCCCATGATAGCAGTGCTCAGTTTGCTGTACTTACATGATAAATCTCAAAGTACTAACCTGGTTACTACCACCCTATGATGTAGTGCTCCAATAGGACCTCTAAGCCATAGGCTGCCACACTATTAACCAAGGACAATTAACCCTAATCCCGATGAAGGGTCTCGTCCTGAAATGTCGACTGTTTATTTCTCTCCATAGATGCTGTTTGATCTGCTGAGTTCCTCCCGCATTTCGTGTGCGTTGCTCCAGATTCCAGCATCTGCAGGATTTCTTGTGTTAACCATGTTTAATAGTATTCGTTCAAACACTTTAATGATCCACTGGAGATATTGAATGCCTTGTGAGTGAGAATGGGGATGGTGACCTGTATGGTACAGCTGATTTTGTTTGTAATTGAAATGAAATGATAGAAAGGAACATTCAAATTTCTCAAGGTATGTTGACACGAGAAGGAAGATTATCTAACATTTGTGGAATTTTGATGCCAAATATGTAATATTGTCAAGTTTATTTTTGTAATAAATGCCAGCAACATTTGGCCCTAAATGTTCACTTACATATCGCAAGGATTAAGTCCCAAATTTTGTAGCTAGTTTTGGATTATAGTTGCACAAAAACTTAAGAAAAAAAGCAAAAAAGCTTCATCCTGTAATAGTGTCCAACTATCAATTGATCCGGACTACATACTTATGCACAGGTGTTAAGCAAAACACAGATTTTAATTAGTTTATTATAACATTGTTCCCTGTACATCACTTCTGCCAGAGGAAAATACCAAATCCATATCATGGTTGTAAATACACAGAACATGATTCTAACATCAGTTTTAGTTCAATCCTGAACTTTCCACCATAATGATAGATTCCAATAGTTAATGAGTTGTCACAAAGCTAATATGACTAAGGAAATCAAAAATAAAACTTGTCATTGCCATGTTCAAAGGGAGTCTGCCACACAACGCTCACTCTTTAGTTTGTTGAATATGTGAAGCACAGGACTCAAGGAATATTTCTTGACCTGCAACAATGAGCAGATACTAATCAGGTGATTAGTAAGAAGTGACAGTAGCCAGTTACAATTCAGGTTAGATGGTCAGCAATGTCAGTCAATAATCATTTCAGAAGAGTTGACCATTTAAGGGAAGCAAACGTAAGCACGTAACATCATTGCATGGAGATGTTAGTTAATGATCAAGTCAGTAATAGCTTGCTGCATGATGATCACGATCATGGGCTTTAACTGGATTCAAATCATAAAATGCTTAAGTAATCGAAACTGAACTTGGAATAATAATATTTCAAAAGATGCAGGTAACTTTTATTATGATTTAACAGCAATGGTGCTGATGTATTTACTTAAGAGTAATTACGGTAAAATGATCTAATTCCACGAGACTGGTTGACCATCAGGCATTAAAAAGTCAATGTTGGCCAAATCTTTAACCAAGGAAAATGAGAGCTAGTGTTTTTAAATAAGCTAGACTAGGAACTAAATACATATTTCTTGAGGAACAAGACAAAAATAAAAACACATGTCAGATACACAGCTAACACAAAGATCAATGTGCAAATAACAAGGGCTAAGCAGTAAATTAATGACAAAAATAAACTGAATGCCTTACTTTTTTATCCCCCCTAAGATCTTCATCCTTTATTATAAAGAGCACATGCTCCAGGTTGGGGAAAACACTTAAACTAAACTGCAACAAAAGGGAAAAGGGTACGTGAGATTGAAATAAAAACAGAATGCTGGAAATACTCAGCAGGTCAGGAAGTATCTGTGGAGAGAGAAGTACAGCTTACATTTCATGGTGATGGCCTTTCGTCAGAATTACTGTATTTCCAGTGTTTTCTGTTTTTATCTTTCCAGCATCTGGAATTTTTTTTGCGTTTTGATCATTTGAAAGTAACATTCAAAAATGTATTGAAGAATGATATAAATGACAAGAGCAAAGCTTAAACAATTTACAAAAGCAAAGTCCATATCCATGGGTGGCCTTTAGCCTATTCCTTTATCACAATCCATGATGAAAAGATTTATTATATTACAATTTGTGCTGTCTTCCTGCCACCAAAGTTCTGGAGATTTTGTTCATTTTCTGTGGCAGCAAGCATTTACCGAGGGACATTAAATTCAACAAAAATGCCTTCATTCATTGTGAAGAAGATATTCCACAGTATATATTACAGCATATTAAACCCAATCATGTAAGGTAACCAAGGACAGTGATATCGTACATGGCTCTGTGCATGTTATGTCATGATTCTCCTTAGCCTGTCATTTGGTTATTATTTGTCATTATTATTTACTCAATGAATCTTTGTGAAGAATGTAATTGCCACCATCACAAATAAAGCATTTAAAACAACCTGCTTTACATCAACCTGCATGCACACACTTAATAACCAACCACTGGCTGTTTCCTACCACTAGACACAAAAGTTAGACAAAGCACAAATGGATGTATGAAGCTTGTACTTCAGTGAGTAGTTAAAGCACTTGGAAACAGAGACCAACTAAGGAAGAGTAATTTTCATTCTTTTGTTGTATTTGAGTTGAAGAGGCAATCCTCTGCAGTTTCTTCAATAAGGAACTCTCTCACCCTTTTTCTGGGAAAGCGCGTGAAGACTCTTCGATAGCTGCTCCCAGCTGCAGAAGAAACAAAATTATTTCACAATTCATCTTCATGTTCGTTTGGCTCATTCAATCGCATCACTTTACTGCATTAAACTTCAATAACGACAGAACTGAACAACCACTATATTTTAATTCCAGCATCTTTCTCATTATAGTCATCCTCATATGTGGCATGAATTTACTTTTCACTAATTTCCATCTTGTATCTCATGGCCATACTACCTTAGAATGCATTTATCTTACATTGTGTACATGCATACTAAATTCTGATTTGAGGATCTTTTTGAATTCAAAAATTAGAGCAAGGAGTGATAAAATCTGGAAAAGTTTCCACATTGACATGGTGAGGTGCCTGCAACCTATGGTCCGTGTCCTTCTGGTTGATATAGGTCCCAGCACTAAGAGGTGCTGTCAAACCACAAACCATAAAGCCAGAACTTCAACAGTCTGGGCTGCTTTGATGTAGAACACACCTTTAGCTCCCCATATCATATATGGACAAATGTACAAAACTTTCTGAGTGACTAAGGGTTCTGTAGCTACTGATGAAAGGCAACATTACATTTGTTGTAATGCATATAGTAAATAACCAAATACATAGAGTATTTGGACGAAAAACAAAGTAACTTCCTTAGTAAAGCTACTTGGACAGTGCCAGCGACCAGGGTTCAATTCTGACCGCCATGTGCAAGAAGTTTGTACATTCTCCCCGAGTCTGCATGGGTTTCCTCCGGGTGCTCTGGTTTCTTCCCACATTCCAAAGACGTATGGGTTAGGAAGTTGTGGGCGTGCTACATTGGCGCCGGAAGTGTGGCGACACTTGCGGGCTGCCCGCAGAACACTCTACGCAAAAAGATGCATTTCACTGTGTGTTTCCATGTACACGTGACTAATCTTATCTGTATTGGTTTCTGATTAGTAACAGTGTTTTGAAAAACTGAAAATATTGCATTTGACCTCAGATAATTTAAAGTAGGAAGGTATTTTGTCCCTGATATTCTTAGCTAAACTCATCCTCAGAAGTCACTTTGGAAGCAATATATTTGAGGCCATCTTTCATAACTAAATATTGCTTATTGGCAAAAAGGAAGTTTGCACCTACGTCATTTGTAGAATTTTATTTCCGTGTCCACACAATCATAGAAGAGGTCTGCTACTTCCGAAGGGTTGATGGGCTCATCACACTTCAATATATCTTGCATGGCCTCCAGACCTTGTTTTTCCAGACCCAGTATAGCTTGCAAAAGCTTTTGCCCAGGCCCCTATTAAGAGAAATAGCAACTATAAAATGTTGAATATATTTTATAACCCATTATGAGTTGTATCTACTGGTGTCACTAAAGCAACGTGAAATAGACTATACTTTACAATGTTTGCAAAAGGTCTGTTTCACAATCCAAATGAACAAAATTACAACTGCAAAAACTATGCAACTAACAAGCAGAGTAACAAAATTACATTCCTCACTGGAAAAAAGACTAACTTTTTCTTCTTTTAAGCTATAGTTATCCACTGACAGTAACTGATACAAGTATGTTTAGGAATCCTTGATTCTGTTGGAAGTATAGAATGTCCCAGTACAGAAATTAGCTGTCAATGGTTTCTCCAAGAGTCTAATTCCACACTCCTTTCCGCTGCACTTTCATTTATTGGCAGGTTGTGGACATCACTGGAAGGCCAAATATTAATCTCTATTCCAAAATGCCTTTGTGAAAGTTGCAGTGAATCATCTTCAATCCATGTGAATGTATTGACACTGTGCTGTTGGGTAAGAAATTGCAGTATTTCAACCCAGTGCTGATTAAGGAACAGCATACACTTCCAAGACACGAGATTCTGCAGATAGAACATAGAACACTACAGCACGGTACAGGCCTTTCGGCCCACAATGCCGTGCCAACATTTTATCCTGCTCTAAAATCCATCTAACCCTTCCCTCCCACATAGCCCTCCATTTCTCTATCATTCATGTGTCTATCTAAGAGTCTCTTAAATGTCCCTAACGTATCTACCCCCACAACCTCTGCCGGCAGTGCGTTCCACGTACTCACCATTCTCTGTGTAAAAAACTTACCTCTGACATCCCCCACTATAGCTTCCTCCAATCAGCATAAAATTATGCCCCCTCATGTTAGCCATTGTCGCCCTGGGAAAAAGTCTCAGACTGTCCACTCAATCTATGCCTCTTATCATCTTGTGCTGGAACAACACACAAAATGCTGGAGGAACTCAGGTCAGGTGGCACCTACGGTGGGAAATAAACAGTCGATGTTTCGGGTTGAGACCCTCCATCAGGACTGGATTCCATGTGTGGCTTGTATGCAACTTAGGAGTACTTGCGCGTGATAGCAAAACCACACATTTGCTGCCCTTGTTTTTTTTCTGGGGGGTGCAGGTCACAGCTCTGGGAGATGTTATCAGAGACATTGTGGGCAGTTCCTGCAGTGGATACCATGGTTGGTACACAATGTAGCCACGGTGGATGGTGGGAGAGGGAGTGATGTTTAGGATATTGGGCAAAGTGCCATTCAGGCGGATTGCCGTGTTCATCAGTTTGTCTCCACAGATGCTGCCTGATCTGCCGAGTTCTTCCGGCAGTTTGTTTTTTGATCCAGATTCTAGTACCTGCAGTTTCTTGTGTCTCTAGGCAGATTGCTGTGTTCTGGATCGTGTTAAGCTTTTTTTTTGAGCCTTGTTGCAGCTGCACTTATCCAAGCAAGTGGAGAGTTTTCCCATCACATGCCTGACACGAGGCAATGTAAATGAGTCATTCACCCTGCCTCTGTCCCGTGGTAGCTACAGAATCTGTAGCTGGTCCTGTGGTTTTTTTTGTTATTTATTCATTCATGGACGTGAGAATTGCTGGTGATCCTAGCACTTGTTTTCCATCAGGACAATCGAGAAGTAAGGGGACTGAAGGGGCAGTGAAGAGTCTGTAACATATATAGGCCAAATGTGCTAACAGCAGCAGACTTCCGCCCATGACGGGTATCAGTGAACCTGATAAAATTAATGATAACCCCATGGTTTCATGGTTACAGTTGCTAAGACCAGCCTTTTATAAACTCGAGATTAATTACTTGAATTGAAATTTCCCAGCGTCCATGGTGGTACTTGAATTCCTGTCCCAGAATCAACGGTTCAGAAAACCAGCTGCTCATCCACTTCCAAACCCTGTGCTACCATACTGCTGTTTTGTAGTCAGTGATAAAACCACGATAGGAACCCAGAGGAAGTAAACGCCATTGAATTTCAAATGGAGATGGTCAATGCCTGGCAGTCGTCTGCCACTTGTCAGCCAATTCCTAAATGCTGTTGTTGGATTTGACTGTTTTAAGTAGTTTTTTTAGACATGTACAGTGTTTAATACACCTCAAGTGGCTGCACAAGGAATGGCCGCTTCCTAGCTTATTGGTTCGTCCATCAGGTGAATACGTGTTTTCTCGTTGGTTGGTTTTGCCACAGGTATCTAATATATTTTCTGATTGGGCTATTGTTAGCTAAGGAATACCTCTTATCTCAGGTATAAAAGGTGTTTTTTTTTGTTAATTTCTCTCTTGCTCCCACTCCCACTCCCCGCCACCGGTCCTAGCTCATCTTTGGTTCCTTTTGTCTCGGCTCATCTCCCAGTAGTAAAGCTAGTGCCATGTGCTCTGTGACTGTTTCTTTGTTTTAAACTTTTCCAATAAAACTTTGTGAAGCACCAAGCTGTTTTCAACTCGTTCCTGGACTCCTGAAAGAAGCTGCGGATTCGAAAATAACTGGATCCGACAATTTTGGCGTAGTCGGCAGGATGGTTATGAAAAACAGAGTTTGAAAATTCCTCAGACAAAGACAGAAGGTAAGAGCATCTTCCACTTCTGAACTGTTGGGGAAATCATCAGATTCTGCTTCAGTACACCATCTGAAGGAAGTTTAAGAGTGAGAAGAAAATTCTATTTTACCTTGCTATTTGAAATATCTCGGGTTGAAACTCTATTGATAACCGTGGCCAAACCAACCAATGAGAAAACACGTATTCACCTGATGGACGAACCAATAAGCTAGGAAGCAGCCATTCCTTATGCAGCCATTTAAGGTGTATTAAACACTATACATGTTAAAAACTAATTAAAACAGATGAATCCAACATGCAATCATGGCCTTCTTCATTAACCAAGGAGTCATAAATGGAACTGGGCATTGTACGATCATAAGCAAGCATCTCCACCACTGGCAAGAAGGACAAAGGATTACTGATGAAGCAGTTGATGATAGGTGGATCTTGGTATTTGGCCTGAGAAACTCCTGCAGCAATGTCTAGGAAGTGGGATGACTGGTCTCTGACAACTTCAATCTTCTTTATTTGATCTATGTTTGGTTCCAACCAATGGAGGCTTTTCCTTTCCTCGATAACTTCAGTTTTACCAAGGTTTTTCACTGCCACGCTCAATCAAATGCTGCCTTGATATCAAGAGCAGTCAGACAGTCTCATTTCACCTCTGAAATTCAGTTCACTTGTCCATACTTGGAACAAGTTCGGAATAAGATCTAAAGCTAAAAGACATCTGGGAACTGGTTCTTGGTAAATGTAACTTGATAGGATTTCAATGCCTTCCATCATTCTGCTTACTATTGAGAGAAGATTGATGGGCATAATTAAGCAGACTGTGTGGACAAGGTGTACCTAGGAAAAGCTCCACTTTCTTGGATGGATGTCTGTGTTGGAGTTGTACTGGAACAGCTTGGCCAAGGGAGGGGCTTACTCTACAGCACAATCCTTCATCACCACAGCCTGAACACTGTTAGGACCCCAGGCCTTTTGGTGCCCAATGCACTCACTGTTGCTCGATATCCTGAGGAGGATTGTTAAAACTGGTTTCTGTAATGGTGGGGACTTCAGGAAGAGCCTGTAGGATATTCATGGATCAGGTATGTTTATAACTTACCACTGATCCTTGGAAATTATGTACACCTTGGCTAATTAATAAAAAAAAATTGTGTTCGGCTTCTTACCTTCACTCATCCAGAGCTGATAATGAGCTCTTTAAGCTTGTGTCTTCCACCATGCAAGTTATTACAAATCCTTCACCAAATGAGAGCCAAGTTCATTGACGTTATTTAAAAATCCTTGACATTAAAGCTGTTCCCCCAACTGCTCCACACTCCTCTGATATCAGATTACTTCCATTAACATCACCATTTCCAAGCATCATCTCCTCTCTCCACCACTGTCCTGGAATTCAAAATGCCTTCATAAATTGCCTCCCTTCAGAATACTTCCCTCTATCCAGGCTTTGGTTCTTCCAGCTCAGCCAACTTAATTTTCTTCTAATCTTCCAGCTCACTTTCTACTTCATTAGGCACTCAGATATTTTCTTTCAGAGAAGGGTTACACACTGTTTGCTTGCATCAGCAATTTGAATCTAGCAAGTCAAAACCCCTATGACAACGACTCAGAACTAGCAGTCTGTAGGATAGATTACCTGGGTCATCAGTGATGAGCCCTTTAATCACGCATCTTAAAACAGACTTATCCAACATTATAAAGAGCATCCTACAAATATACTGATTCTTTGAGATTTCAGTCACATTGTCCAAGGGCTTGGTTTCCATCCAGTTCCCTTGGTGATAGAACCACATTCATAAGCTTCTGAACAGATCACTGTTCTAGGTTAGAATACTGATCACACAAAAAAGTGCTTTCGTTAGCACTAAAGATTCACAGTTGGCTCAAAGACAATGTTTCTCCTCATCAAAAATCACAATTCCACTCCAATCTGCAAACTGCATAACACTGCATATGATATTTTTGCAGGTTTTTGGTGTGTGTGTCTCAAATAATAGCATGTGGCGTTATGAAAAGAAGCACTTTCTGCTGTTCACCGAGATGACAGGATTCACTCAAGTCCAAAGGAAGTGTCTGCCTCGTGGTTTTATATTTTTAGAAGTGCACATCAGTGAAGGGGATTATTGTCCTTAGTCAATGTTAATAAAGCCTACTATCTTAGAACATAGAACATCACAGCACATGTACAGGCCCTTCAGCCCACGATGTTATGTCAACATTTTATCCTGCTCTAAGATCTAGCTAACCCTTCCCTCCCACATAGCCCCCCTTGTCTCTATCATTCATGCGTCTATCTAAAAGTCTCTTAGATGTCCCTAATGTATCTGCCCCCACAATCTCTGCCGGCTGTATGTTCCACGCACCCACCACTCTCTGTGTAACAAACTCACCCCTGACATCGTCCCTATACCTTCCTCCAATCACCTTAAAATTATGCCCCCTCGTGTTAGCCATTGTCGCCCTGGGAAAAAGCGCGACTCATCACCTTGTACACCTCTATCAAGTCGCCTCTCATCCTGCTTCACTCCAAAGAGAAAAGCCCCACCTCGCTCAACCCATCCTCATAAGACATGCTCTCCAATCCAGGCAGCATCCTGGTAAATCTCCTCTGCACCTTCTCTGGAGCTTCCACATCCTTCCTATAATGAGGCAACCAGAACTGAACACAATACTCCAAGTGTGGTCTAACCAGAGTTTTATAGAGCTACAACATTACCAGGCAGCTCTTGAACTCAATCCCCCGACTAATGAAGGCCAACACACCATACGCCTTCTTAACAACCCTATCGACCTGTGCGGCAACCTTGAGGGATCTGTGGATGTGGACTCCAAGATCCCTCTGTTCCTCCACACAGTTTAGAGTCCTGCCATTAACCTTGTATTCTGCCTTCAGATTCAATCTTCCAAAGTTTATCACTTCACACTTTTCTAGGTTGAACTCCATTTGCCACTTCTCAGCCCAGCTCTGCCATCTTGTCATCATAATGTTGTTCACAGGAACTTGCAGTGCACAAAATGCCCAACGTGCTTCCTATTTTAGAATAGTGACTTTACCTCAAAAATCAGGAGAAGTACTAACCATGTCCAAGTATTTTTTTTAATTACTTGCAGGTATGCATCACATCAGTACCTCAATCAGGTGACTATTTTGCATGCAATTCTCAACAGTGAGCACTGGGCACCAATGGAAGCTTTTATTCCGTCACTAAGTTCAAGGTCTCATGTCGCATCAACAGACATGGCCCTTACAGCTAAAATCCCTCATCACCATGCACGGACAGATTCTCTGGTTAATTTTCTTTCACAGGTCTGAACCCACCTCCTATAAAAAATGTGATCACACGCTTACCGCCATCTGGATGAACGTCAACCAACAGCACAAATGAGGCACCGAACACAAAAAAACCTCCCCACTCAATAGAAGGTTCAGTTAATCTTTGCCTAAACTTTGCAAGATGACGGTAGTCAGAAGAAACAATAGTGCAGTGTTGTTTTATATGATTTAACCAAAGTAACTGTCAGGTAGACATTGGAAAAACAAAGCAAAGTAAAACAGGAGAAAGGATTAAATATTGCACAATTAGATACAAGTAAAGCAGAGAGGGCTTTGCTGGAAACAGTTTAAGAACCTGTAAGTTTATATCAAATAAATTGAGACTGATTTTGTTAATCAAAAATATAATTTCAATACCAAAGAAAAATTTAGAACCCACGCTTTATCTGTTACAAGAAGCAACATCTACCCCTGCATTATTTATAATGCTCAAAATAAATTATGAATGAGATTTGCTGTTCCTTTAACAGTAACACAAGAATCACTGTGAAATCTAATTAAAGGCTCATCAATATAAAACGTGAGGAAATGTGAGATTCAGGAGCATCGTGGTGTAAAGCAACATCAGGAAGTCTCCTACCTCTTCAGTTTCCATGACTGACCTGGCACATTCATGTGCCCGATACAGCTCGTGTCTACGATCAGGTCTGCTCTGGAAACGTGGTTGCTGCTTTGCTGGATCTTCATCACCAAAGCTCGGAGACTGTGTTTTAGGGACTGGCTTAACGTTATCTACAAAGATGAAAGGTTTGAAGATGGACCTAAAACAAATTGAAATTTTTTCTACCATTAGTGATTGCCAAAGGTCTTCTTTCAAACAACTGCACAACTCTAAGAAACACTAGAATTGCAAAATGTGTGAAGATCCCTGTTAAAAATATTGTCTGAAGCATTTTTATATTGCAGAATCATTTCTTCAACAATGTGCTTAACCTTGTGGCGCCTGGAACTTGCCCACTGGTGTTGAAGGGGAGAATCAGGATACCAGTAGCAGAGCTGCTTGTGTTATTTTTCCTGATGTAATTGTTCCAAGTGCTGCAATTACAATTTTGAAAGTTTCTGTCTAGCAACCTTTCATACAACTATGGGACTAGGAATGCAAATACGATACTGCAGTTGTGATCACTGACCAACAGCACGATTCACAACAGTCAATAAAGATTGGGAGCTACAGGCACTAGAAAACAAGCCATTAAAATTTCATCCTTGTGACCTGTATAACTGTAAAAACATCAGAAGCATACCTTGGGAAGTGATGTTGGAGGATATTAAAGATGCCTGAGTCATGCTGATACAGTGGTGAGCATAACTGCTTTTCCAAGTTGTTGATCCACGTTTAATTCTTAATTATTACAGTTCAATGCCTTTGGTGCGTGTCAGTTGGCATGGACTGATGAGCAAAATGGCTTATTGTTATGCAGATCTATAAATGGTACATTACATACACCACCCATTTCTCTTCTGGACAAAATCAAGTTCCTTTCCCTCCCACGGAACTGAGAAACTAAATCATGCTTACATCATTCCAATTTCATTTATTAATTCAATTAAGAGATCTTAGTTTTATGTATGGTCAAATAGTGCACTATATTTTCACCTCATCTTATTTTATTCTCAAAACTTTGGTGCAACCTGTTCAGTTGAATACATCACACTTCAACAGCTTAATGGAGCACTAGGTTTGGAATTCAACTAAGTGAGGACTGATGGAAAAAAACAGGTAGTCTTTCCAATTTTCTCAACAAAAGGCAGAGTGTGCATGAGAGAATACAGCAACCTAGAGTGGCCCAGCAAAGGCCAAAATATTCTGCAGACAGCAAACAATTTAATTTAGCTTCTGAAAAACAATGCACTGATAGGTAACGAGATCTGCAGTTCTGTTTAGGTCTGTGAACACCTCAATAATTTCAATCTCGAATTAAGGAGGGAGCAGAGCAGGGGGGTGGGGTAGTATTTAATAATTTACAACAGGGGGATGTCAGGGTCAAGTTTTTTTTTTACACAGAAAGTGGTGGGTGCGTGGAACGTACTGCCGGCAGAGGTTGTGGGGGCAGATACATTAGGGACATTTAAGAGACTCTTAGATAGACACATGAATGATAGAGAAATGGAAGGCTATGTAGAGCAGGATAAAATGTTGGCACAACATTGTGGGCCGAAGGGCCTGTACTGTGCTATAATGTTCTAGAACATTATCTGAATTCATCTAATCTATTGGTCCTATTTTTGCTGTTTAATGTTGGGTTCATAAAATGGTAGTTGGCAATTGCCAGGAATAAAATCCTAAACAAAATTCTGCAGAATATTTTAGAATCTGGATAAGAAAGTATGAGAAAGCAATGCCAGAGCTGAAGACAGCAAATCTTGCAAGTTAACAATGAACAAAGATGTTTCTATTGAGCAGAATGTAGTGATGGTGGTGGATGGGGAGTGGGATGGGGGGCAGGGAGGAGAGAGAGCGAGAGCGAGAGAACAGCTTGAGAGGAGCAGCAATGCTGGAGACATTCCCACTGGGCCTTTCTTGCACAGATCCAAACAGTTATCAAAATGTCGAATCAATAAAGGCTCTGATGAAATGTTGACCTTGTTTCTCTTTCCATATTTGCTGGCATTTATTTGCATCTTTTCCGCCCATATTACCATGTAGAATGAATTGTTGCAAAGAAAGATCCAAAAAGAGAAGTTGGCAAAGTGGACTTGTCAATCTGTTACTGTAATTTCTGCTCCTTGAATGAAATGTATCCATCACATTTCGTGGGAACATTCATTAGGATTATATTTTCTGGGAAAATCTGAAGATTGACAATGCAGATGAAAATATCCTGATACTGATTCAGTGGTGTTGGTTTTATGAATGTCCGGGATTGATTTCACTGTATCAGTTAGCATGTTTAGCTGTATGAAAGCCATCTTCCACTCCTCAGAAATGGAGTGGAGAAAAGTTGTCTTCAAGCCCAGGGGGCTCTTAAAGAGGAAGAAGAAAGCTAAATAAATGAAAAAAAAGCAGGCTGGCTAGAAAAAGACAGCACTTCTGCAAATACAAAAAAAACCTTGCGTAGAGACTATCAGGACTGATGCAGGGACTCGACCAGAAACATTGACAATTCTTCTCCCCTCACAGATGCGGATGGGCTCGCTGACTTCCTCCAGCAGTTTATTTCTTGCTCCAGGTTCCGGCATCTTGTGTCTTTGTTATACTCCTCAGTAACTATTTTGGGGACCACACTATCGTGGGCCGAAGGGCCTGTTCCTGTGCTGTACTGTTATATCTCTTACTGTCTATGGTCCTTTTACCGATGTTCCATGGCAGGACGCCTGACTGGAGTACAGGATAGAACCAACCGTGAGAAAGATGAAGGATCCTTCAGGACAACAACTGACAGCCCAGGGAGATGGATAGAAACCACTCACTGTCAGCTGAGTGAGAGTTGCTCCAACCAAGGGATCTTAGTTTTCATAGCCAGCGTAGCATACTATATATATGGCTTATGTGTAGGTTGGTAGGTTAATTGGTCACTGTAAATTGCCCCTTGTTTGTAGATAACTGGTGGAATCTGTGTGTGGGGTGCAGTTAATGGCAATATAGGAAAAATAAAATGGATTAGTTTAAAATGGGTGTGAGCTGGTCGAAGCAGACTCAGAGGGCCAAGGGGCCTGTATCCATGATGTATCCACTCTCTGAGTCAATTTAATATCAACGTTCAAAGTCATGAATGATCATGGCTGTAAATAAACTATTCCCTGTTGCAGAAGTGTTAGTCGCTAGAGGACAATAGTTCAAATCATTAAGATAACTGCCTAGAAAACAGGGGTTGGATCCTGAAAGGAGGAAGGGATCAGATTCATTCAAAAGGATTTGAAGTGGACAGATAAATACTCCAAATCAAAACAATCTAGGGCTTATGGGCAAACAGCATGGGGGTGTGATTAATTAGATAGCTCGACCAAAGAGCTTGCACAGGCATGATGAACCAAATGGCTTCCTCAGTTTTGTATCATTATGTTTCCCTGTAGGAACGATGTTAAATACAAGCAAGTTGTCAGAGAAACAGAACAAA
Organism: Pristis pectinata; assembly: GCF_009764475.1. Lineage (NCBI taxonomy): Eukaryota > Metazoa > Chordata > Chondrichthyes > Rhinopristiformes > Pristidae > Pristis > Pristis pectinata. Next base: position 109,290,421 of record NC_067409.1, read on the forward strand.
ATTCCTGGAACTCATGAGCAAGTGCAAAGTTTGAATAACTAATTTATTCAAGTTCTCAGCATCGGGTTGTAGGAATGTTTGTTCAGTTACTGCAGAATGAGCAAACATGCTTTTGACTTAGCATGCTTACCTTCTGTGCACATCCAAATGATATATGTGACCGTTAGTTATGGAACCATTTCCTGATGCCAAAACAAATTCAGTGAGTTGTGATGTGGTTACATTTTATACAATATTCAGCTGGCAGTAATTCGCAGGCTACTGACCTTCTACAACATTTAAAACCTTGGGCTGACGTCAACGTAGGCATGTCGTTCAAGCCAGGGATACTTTCAGTTTGCCACTCATTGCTTTGTATGAGTCAGTGTCAAAGATGCAAGGCTTTACAATCACAGCGCAGCTGGGGATCAGTGCAGCAATATCAAATTTCACTTTACACCAAGGGTCTTTGCATCCCACTGCTCGTCTTTGACTACTTCATTTGGGTTGTATGGGGGTATCCAGCGAGGAGAGAAGTAGTTAAAGGTGTTGCCATACAAATTAAAGTGCCTGTCATTACTACAGTTGTGAACAAATGTGCTGAATAGAGCACAGTAGTGTATTTTCAAAGTGTTTGTTGGCAACAGTGACACTTCATGCATCTGGAAAATGAAACAAGACCTGACCACCTGGATGAAATGCATGATATTCTCTCTGTCTGATTTAACCTACACATCTCGACTAATCGTTGTGAACCTCCATGGATAAGGTCTGCATGAGGATCTTTGCAGGGTAGAAGATCTCCGGCAATTGCAAAAGTTGTAGGGGTTTATTATAAAACTCATCTGAAACTTTGTTTAAAGCTTCTCAGCAAGACTCTAACATTAAACATGATTAAAATTTCCACATGATTTCTACCAGAAAGCAACAGAGTCTGGGTGGCATTCAAATGAATAACAAAAAAAAAGTATTTGAATAGGATTATTGATGCTTTATGTTCAAATTTTGGAATGTATTTATTCTCTTTAAAAAGTCTGTTCACCCGTAGCAATCTTTTCCAAAGGCAGAACTGCACATTGGCAACAGAGTCTGATACCATGTAAAATGCACAGAAGAAGGAAGCTAAGACACCTGGGAGGAGGTGCTAAAACGTTCCTTGTCTTGCACCCTGAAACTTTCACTCAGTCATTTTAATGACCACAGAGGTAGATACCAGCAATCATTAAAGCCTCACTCAGGTCTATTCTAATACTGAAGCGATAATTATTTTAAAAATAGATTAAAGGAATTCAGTCACTTGATCTGCTTTCCACTGAAGAGACTGATTGGTAGGTTTCATTAGCTGCAGTGATCTCTGGAACCCACTTTAAGTCTGAATTCAGTAATCAGAGGTACCAAACCCCAGGTTCCAGTCACCTTTTAGTTAAATTGCAAGATGAACTTCAAAAACAAAATTGCAGCCGTGTCACAGATAAAATGGACAAAATGGATTTACTTTCTACCAGTTGAGTGATTCTGAGTGTCAGGGAGAGGCCAGCTGGGGGCCCCATGGAGCAGCTGAGGAGGAGGTTGCATGCCTCAGGATGGGGCAGGCACGGTAGTGTAGCGGTTAGTGTAATGCTATTACAGCGCCCAGCGACCCGGGTTCAATTCCGGCCGCTGTCTGTAAGGAGTTTGTACGTTCTCCCCGTGTTTGCGTGGGTTTCCTCCAGGTGCTCTGGTTTCCTCCCACATTCCAAAGGCATAGGGGTTAGGAAGTTGTGGGCATTGCTATGTTGGTGCCAGAAGCGTGGCGACACTTGCGGGCTGCCCCCAGACACACTCTACACAAAAGATGCACTTCACTGTGTGTTTTGATGTACACGTGACTAATAAAGATATCTTATCTTAAAGTTATTTGCCCATTGCACTTGATTTGGTTTGATAATGTAGAACCAACCTTGCAGGGTCAGGAGTGGCAGTGAAGAAATGGATACAAGTTGAGTTGCTGCCCTGAGGAAGAACGGACACCATGCTTCCTGTGATGAGGAAGGAATCCTGATCCACGCAGTCCTCGCCACGTAGCACATCAAGCATTGTTTGCAAGGTGATGCTTCCTGGGGAGAAACAAAAACACTGAGCTTTACCACGACAATTCGGGAAACATCTGAACCTCCAAATACTACATTGTTAGAAATGTATTGATTTGTCCTGAAACCCTCTGCCTCAGCTGAGCTGCTGCCAAAACCGTCATCCGATGCCTTTGTTTCTTTGAAATTCCTGGCTGGTGTCCCATATTAGGAAGTTGTGGGCATGCTCTGTTGGCGCCAGAAGCGTGGCGACACTTGTGGGCTGCCCCCAGAACACTCTACGCGAAAGATGCATTTCACTGCGTGTTTCGAAGTACATGTGACTAATAAAGAAATCTTATCTTATATTCCATAAACTTAAGGTGATCACAAATTCTGCTCCACTTTTCTCATGTTCCTTTTATTTAATAACGTTCATCCAATTCCTGTTAGGTAATACCCAATTTCAAAGTGCACATACTTTTCAAATCCTTCCATGGCCTTGCCCTCATGTCCATGAACTCCTTGAGCTTTACAACTGTTGGAGATCTCGGTGCTCCTCCAATTCTGGCCTCTTGACCATCTCTGCTTTAGAAACAAAATCACCCCACTGTTGACACCTGGGGTTTTACCTGCCAGAACACCAAGGTGAGGAATGGTGCATTGGGACAAACCTTACTCTGAAGTAGTGGCATTTCACCTCAAATGTCAGCAGGCTTGGGATTCCCATGCAAAAATAGATGCCTCCAAATTGCTGGCTGTTCTTTGCCAGTAATTTCCTGACTGCCCTCAGGTGTGGAGCAGTGCAGGAACAGTGACTTCATTCTCTTGGAGAGAAGAATGGCTGTGGGGAGAAAGGTATTAAATAATTTACGACTTAATTAAATGAGTTTAGTTATTTGTTTCTCACCCTCTTAAAATTGTTTTGAATTGTTTAAATCTTTTTCTAATGTCTTATAATTTTTACTATTTATATGTTTGATTTTCTAAATGATTTTAATGCTGTTAAATATTTCAGAATGTCAGCTCCAATATTCTAACCCTCATCAACTCTCACACACACACTATTAACTACACTGGCTCCAAGTCTATAAAATCTCGACTAAAATGCACATTTGGTCAAATCCCTCTATGGCTTCTCCCTAATCACTTTGACATCGCTAATCATTTCAACCCTATAACCTTTGATTTTTGCACTACTTCCCCCCAGACGTAGCCTCCTGACTATTCCTAATTTTAATCCCATTACGATTAGTAAACTGCAGCTGCCTGGCTTCCTAGACTCTGGGAATTTCTCCTGAAGTCACTCAGTTTCTTTGTTCTCAAAAGATTCATCAATTCTAATTTCTGCTTATGCAGTTGTGTCAAACTTGATCGATATTTTTCTTCTACAAAGTACTTGTTATGGGGCCTTTAATTATTAATTTGCCTCCAGCAACACCAAATGATGCTTGAGTACTAATGATACCAAGGCAACAGCCATTCTGCACCCAACAGAATCAGATCAGATTCAGGTTTATTATCACTGATATATGACGTGAAATGTGTTGTTTTGTGGCAGCAGTACAGTGCAAAGACACAAAAATCTATAAATTACAAAAATAATTAGTGCACAACAAAAAGGAATAATGAGGTAGTGTTCATGGATTCATGGACCATTCAGTAATCTGATGGTGGAGGGGAAGAAGCTGCTCCTGAATCATTGAGTGTGGGTCTTCAGGCTCCTGTACCTCCTCCCCAATCGTAGTAATGAGAAGAGGGCATGTCCCGGATGGTGAGGGTGCTTAATGATGAATGCTGCCTTCTTGAGGCATCGCTTCTTGAAGACATCCGCGATGGCGGGGAGGGTTGTGCCTGTGATGGAGCTGGCTGAGTCTACAACCCTCTGCAGCCTCTTGCGATCCTGTGCATTGGATCCTCCATACAAGACTGTGATGCAATCAGTCAGAATTCTCTCCACCGTATATCTATAGAAATTTGTAAGAGTCTTTGGTGACATACCAAATCTCCTCAAACTCCTAACAGAAGTAGAGCCGCTGGCATGCCTTCTTCATGATTGCATCGATGTGTTGGGCCCAGGATAGATGCTCTGAGATGTTGATGCCCAGGAACTTGAAGCTGCTCACCCTTTCCACCACTGACCCCTCAATGAGGACTGGTGTGTGTTCTCCTGACTTCCCCTTCCTGAAGTCCACAATCAGTTCCTTGATCTTGCTGATGTTGAGTGCGAGGTTGTTGTTGTGGCACCACTGAACCAGCCGATCTACTGCACTACTGTATGCCTCCACATCGTCATCCGAAAGTCTACCAACAACAGTGGTGTCATCGGCGAATTTATAGATGGGGTTTGAGCTGTGCTTAGCCATACAGTCATGACTGTAGAAAGAGTAGAGCAGTGGGCTAAGCATGCATCCTTGAGGTGTGCCTGTGTTGATTGTCAGTGAGGAGGAGATGTTATTATCGATCCGCACTGACTGTGGTCTCCCGATAAGGAAGTCGAGGATCCAGTTGCAGAGGGAGGTACAGAGGCCCAAGTTTTGAAGCTTGGTTCATGCCATACCATGAAGATAACAATATAGGCTTAAGAATATAAAGTAAAGAAAGGTAGTAGGAACTCCCAGATCAGCCCATGGGTAAATACTTTGGCCAATGGATTAAAACAACAGCGATTTAAAAATGGAGATTGTTCTCCAAGTTCGAACATGAGAGTCAGATGATTTTGCAACCACATAATTCAGACAATAACATTAGATAGAGGGGTATTTTGAAATAGTTTTAAAGTATATTCAGCAAATTCTAGTAACACAGTATTTGATAATATGCTACCCGTAAAGAAATCTGGTAAGGAATCTAGAAAATGTTACTCTTACACAGAAAGCAACTTGTCTCACATGCATACACACACATCTTGCAAAGCTAGGTTTGTTGCACTTAAGAGCAGTTACTCAAAGATAATAAAATGATGTAGATCAGGAACCATCCAACCTTACTCATTTTATGTAAAGTAGGCATTAGCAGCGAGACAGCCATTAATTGCCCCCATGTCAATTGTCCTTCAGGAAGTGGTTGTGAGCCATTTTCTTGCATCAATGTAAAATGTCTGGTGAAGGTGCCTCCACAGTTCTGTAATCATAAGGGTTTTTGTTTGGTGGGGGGGGGGGGGGGGGTGGAGTTATAACTCCCCCCTCTGATAATGAACAACAGTATATTTGCAAGGCAGCATGCTGGGTGACATGGAAAGGAACTTGCAGCTGGTTTCATTACTTGATTTGTACTGAAGTTAATTGCCCAAGGCACAGCAATGCATTAATTGCGAGTGAGTCTCAGTCCCTGCCTTGAAATATTGGTTATGATTCCTGCTCTTACTGACCCCCATTGAACTTTGTCTATTTAAATGAGGTTAGCCCTCTGGATTAAATGTTTTAGCTGAAGTCCAATCTTATCTTCCTCACCTGCTGTAACTACAATCAGAAGGAAGGAGTTGCTTAATTCAGAGCTGCACTGGTGTTGTCTCTTGTCTAAACTTGAGAGTTGCCATTATACTGTAGGTGAGCTCCTTGTATCGAAAGTGACTCCAGAGAGAAGTGAAAGTTTCTACTGATGCAGGAATCAAGGGTAAGGGATGTACATTCCCCAGTGTCACTGACCTGCATTAATGCTATTTGGAATGCCTCATTTGTATCCTCTCGTGCACAGGATGGATGTTAGGGATTGCAAGACACTTCGGGACAGATGACTTTATTATACCATGATACTCTGCATCTCTCCACCAGTCTTTTCATAAAGGATTCACAATCCAATTGACACGCAGCTAGTGCGTTGCCATAGGAATTTGTGTAGAGGCCTCAGCTATGTGCACTCCGTATTAGTGACTTCGACAGAGACCAAATGCAACATTTGCTGCCAAGACCAGGGTGTAGGTCCAAAAGCAGAATACGAGGAGGGGCTCAACGTGTCTGTAAGGTGAGGGGGCAGAATGACAGTAAAATGGGATGTTATCAACTTTAATTGGAAGAATAGGGAAAATAAATGATTTCGCATATTTCACTTATATATTGGAATTGAATGGTGCTATATCTGTTTTTTTTAAACTTTACACTACTGAATGTAACAACCATGAATGTTAAGGTTTTGTTTTTGCACTGTTTCTTCCTTTCTAGATATCTTTTATTATGAATAAAGTTTTTTTTGGCGGGGGGGGGGGGGGAAATTTTCAATTAAATATTGGAATTGAGAAAGACCTCAGTATCCTTGTAGAAGAAACACAAAGTAAGTGTGCCAGGGCTGAGTAATTAGGAAGGTAAATGGAACTCTGCCCTTCTTTGCAAACGGATATTGCTACAACTGTACACCTACAGTTCCGACCTTCTGACTGGAGCAAAGGTTCACAGGATTGACTCCCGGGATGAAGGGGTCATCTTTTGAGGAAAGATTGAGTGGAATGAACCCACATTCTTATTTATTTAAAAGACTGATGCATGATCTTTGATGGGGCCTGACAGGGTAGAAGTGACAAGGACACTTCCTCTGTTGGGGGTGTCCAGAACTAAGGGACATAGTATTGGAATAAGGGTTCATCACTTAAGACTGAATTAGGGAAAAAATTCTTTTGAGGGGTGTGGATACTTGGCATGCTTTACTCCAGAGAGCTGTGAATGCTGAATCATTAAGAATACACAAGATTGATTAAACTATTGAACAATAGGGGGCTCAGGGATGATGGGATACGAGCTGGGAAATGGACTTGGAGGCCAATGATAAGATAAGATTTCTTTATTAGTCACATGTACATCGAAACACACAGTGAAATGCATCTTTTGCGTAGAGTGTTCTGGGGGCAGCCCGCTAGTGTCGCCATGCTTCCAGCGCCAACGGTCACATTAACCATGATCTTAATGGGTCAAAGGACTTAATAAAATACTGCTCTTACTTATTGCGTTTTTTGCTCATCTTCTTTACTGGACAATCTACAAACCCAAGTAACACTTAAATCTTTATTATTCTATAAATGCAATCCCCGATCCAAAAGACCCACTGCAACCTCTCACTCACCTGCTTGTTCCCTCAGAATGTCTTTCCCAGAACAGTGGTGATCCAACGTTTCATCTGGTGGTGAGAACACCGCACTGAAGTTGAATTCCTCCTCTCCATTCCACCAACCTTTACTTTGGGCATAACTTCTCAGCTCAGGATGTTCTGCTTCAATGTTGGTAGTTATAGATAGTCGGTTACAAATGCTCCTCACGCCCTCTGTGAACAAAACAGATAATTGATAAATTAATTCCAAAAACATTATTCTAATACTGGTTCTTGTAATAAGAAAGCAACATTAATTTTAAAGCATTAATTACACTGCAGATTTATAACTTTTACTGTTTATCCAAGCTTCTACAGGAGGTGCTGCCTTAAGAAGGCAACATCCATCATCAAAGATCCCCACCATCCGGGCCATGCCATCTTCTTGCAGCTACCATCGGGCAGGAGGTACGGAAGCCTGAAGTTCCAACACCACCTGGTTCAAGAACAAATACTTCCCTTCAACCATTCGGTTCTTGAACCAACCAGCACAACCCTAATCACTACAGTTTAGCAACACTATGACCACTTTGATCACTTTGCACTAAAATGGGCTGTTTTTTTTCTGTTCTAATTGTGTTCTTTCTTGTAAAAAGTGTGTATAATTTATGTTTAATTTCTATTTTTCTTGTGAATGCTGATTGTATGATGCTACGTGCCTTTGATGCGGCTGCAAGTAAGTTTTTCATTGCATCTGTGCACACATGTACTTGTGCATAGGGCAATAAACTCGATTTTGACTTGTTAGAAATATCTTAACATACATTTCAACTTCCCAAATTTTAAACTATTGTTAAAGACCAAGGAAACCTCAGGCTCAATTCCAGCCTGCAGTTATTCCATCTTCTCCAGGCTAATCGCAGAAATATACAGTAGAAGAGGTTAATCAACTCATTTTGACTGTGCCTGTGACTTAAGAAGAGCCATTCAATTAATCCCACTCCATTGCTCCTTTGACCTAGTCACGAAAAGATTTTCCTTTCACATTATATCCTCCTCATCTTGTTCCACTCACCTCTCTGGCAATGCATCCTGACTGCATTTGTTTTTGGTATCCAACTTAATCCTCTGCACAACTTGTAGAATTTGCATGTTCTCCCAGCGACAGTGAATTTCCTCTGGTTGCTCCAGTTTCCTCGGATATCCCAAAGGCACAGATGTTGGTAGGTTAATTGGTCACTATACATTGCCCCCAGCGTGCAGGTATGTGGTAAAATTCGGGGAGTGTTGATGGGAACATGGGGACATTAGACTGAGAATAGTTTACGACTGCTGTAAGTGAATGCTTGATGAACCTGGTGGTCCTTTCCCAAGTCTATAATAACTCTGGCTCTACTTGTCAACTTCATGCAAAAGGGGTACGAAAGAAAATAGAGCAGAGGCCCTGCTGCAGCCAGCTCCATCACAAACACAACTCTCCCCACTATTGAGGACATCTTCAAGAAGCAGTGCCTCAAGAAGGCAGTATTTAGAAGGACCCTCACCACCCGGGACATGCCCTCTTCTCATTGCTACCATCAGGGAGGAGGTACAGGAGCCTGAAGACCCACACTCAACGATTCAGGAACATCTTCTTCCCCTCCGCCATCAGATTTCTGAACGGTTCATGAACACTACCTCATTATTCCTTTTTTGTTTTGCACTATTTATTTATTTTTGTAATTTATAGATTTTATGTCTTTGCACTGTACTGGGCAGGCACGGTAGTATAGCAGTTAGCATAATGCTATTACAGCACCAGTGACCCGGGTTCAATTCCGGCCGCTGTCTGTAAGGAGTTTGTACGTTCTCCCCGTGTCTGCATGGGTTTCCTCCGGGTGCTCCGGTTTCCTCCCACATTCCAAAGACATACAGGTTAGGAATTTGTGGGCATGCTATGTTGGCGCCGGAAGCGTGGCAACACTTGCGGGCTGCCCCCAGAACACTCTATGCAAAAGATGTATTTCACTGTGTGTTTTGATGTACATGTGACTAATAAAGAGATCTTATCTACTGCTGCTGTAAAACAACAAATCTCACATCATATGTCAGTAATAATAAATCTGATTCTTCTGAGGTTTCAGATGGAAGTGAACATGGTTTTCAATTTCAAAAGCAAAATTTGCAGTACCTGGTGTGAAAAATTATCTTAAGTATATCCAACTTCATGAGTTGGCTTAGCAGAACAGTACACAGAGTGGTAGCTGCCTGAAATCTGCTGGGGAAGTGGTAGAAGCAGATACAATAGTACCGTTTAAGAGGCATTTAGACAGACACATGACCAGGCAGGGAATGGAGGGATATGGACCATATGCAGACAGATGGGAGTAGTTTAGATTGGCATCATGGTTGGTGCAGACTTGGTGGGCTGAAGGGTCTATCTTGCTGCTGTACTTTTCTGTTCTATTCTAACGTGTACACAACTTGGAACGGAAATTCAGTTTGCATTAAACTGCAGTTGTTTGTCCGAGATCGGCAGATTTCGGGTTTCAGCCAGGCTCCAGACAACTTGGACACTAAAATACCAACTTGACGCTGGATGAGAATTCTATTTCTCTTTGATGTCACGTTCCCTGTTCCAGGGCCAATAATCTATGTGTGATATTACTTGAGTACATATATGTATTCTACTGTGGGACCATCATTAACAGTTCACGTCATTAAGCCTGGTCTCAGAAGGATGCTGCTTTAATGCTGAAGGACAGAGGATATAATTTAATTCAATTGTATTCTATTAATTTTTGGCACCAAAATATTCAAATGATGAAAAAACCTCCTACAGGATATTGGTACTGTTAGGGTTCTAATTACTGGCATCACAGCGATACTCCACAAATATCATACAGTATGCATGTACATTCCATGCACAAGTCTTGTCTTTTTATGACAGCTAACTTTGATACAAGATAAAAGTAATTTAAGGTACAAGATTCAGTGAAATAAGAGGACTCGTAAGTACACCTATGGTACTCAGAACGCAGAGATTTGAAGGTGAAAAAGTGAAATTAATCCCAGCATGAACGTCATACTTGTTTGAGGTTATGAGTTTAACAATTTAACAGTTTTTAGTAAGTTAGTAAGTTTGCAGATGACATGAAGGTTGGGGGTGTTGTGGATAGCTTGGAGGGCTGTCAGAGGTTACAGAGGGACATAGATAGGATGCAGAGTTGGGCTGAGAAGTGGCAGATGCAGTCCAACCCAGATAAGTGTGAAGTGGTTCATTCTGGTAGGTCAAATATGTTGGCGGAATATAGTATTAATGGTGTTACGGACTCGGTGAATGTCCCTTTAAGATAGAGTTAGTTTGTGTGTGTGTGTGTGTGTGTGTGTGTGTGGCGTGCTTACGTCAACAAAACATAAAGGACGTAATGACGTTGTTGAAGAAGTCAGTGAGAGAGCGAGAGAGCAAGAGAGCGAGAGAGAAAGGAGAGAGACACCAGCCTGCTAGTTTCTCTATCGATGGATGAGAAACAATAACTGTGTCTGTCACTGCAATCCACGTATGGAAATTGGAAGAGATCCGGTGGAGTTCACTTTGTTGCTGACCTGTAGAAGGAAACAGGTATTTGTGTGGACAGCCACAATTCGGATGCTTTTCGGGGTGAGGAAGTCACTACCGAGTAAACACAGAGGTGTCGTTTGGGTTCCATTGTGGAACATTTGGATTTCGTAATTACTCTCTATGTTCTCTACATCTACGTTTTATCATCAGACAACGGTGGTTGTTGAAGAAGCCTTTGCTCATGTTTTACCTTATGGCTTGCTGAACTGAACTTTAAGAACCATTCCTGGACTTGGAGTTTGGGACTTTGCCACACACACACACACGAAGAGTTTAGTTTTGGGGTTAATGTTCAAGGTTTAACATTTTTTACTTCTAACATACTAACATTTTTACTTTTATTTTTCTTATTATCATAAGTAGTGATTAATAAAATAGTTTTTAACACTGAATCATGATTCAGTGTGTTTCTTTTGTTGCTGGTTCGTGACAATGGTAGGACTCTTGACAGTGTGGAGGATCAGAGGGATCTTGGGGTCCGAGTCCATAGGACACTCAAAGCAGCTGCGCAGGTTGACTCTGTGGTTAAGAAGGCATATGGTGTATTGTCCTTCATCAATCGGGGAATTGAATTTAGGAGCCGAGAGGTATTGTTGCAGCTGTATAGGTCCCTGGTCAGACCCCACTTGGAGTTTTTCTCGTCAACTGGAAAATTTACATTTTCCCTCAAATAGTTACAGCCCAGTATGGTAATATTTGTAGTTTAAACTGCATGATTGGACAGCTTCTTATGGAATTGTTCTACACAATATTTCCATCAAATATTCAGTGGAAAATAGAGACTGAGCTTCTTGAAGTCACAACATTATGTTGGTCATTAACCCTTATGCAAATTACCAACCTGTGATTTTCTCAGCAGCCCAATATTTGCCAGCAGTTTCCAAGACCCAGACTTCGGTTCTGTCCACAATGAGAAAGCTACTGTGGAACAGATGAAGCATCTCTCCATCTTCAAAATTATTCCCACCTTGTCCATGCGCTCCCAGAAGGGACACTATGACATCCAAAGACTCTTTGGCTGTGGTACCTCTTTCCAAACCAAGTCTGAGAGAAAAAAATCCAGATATAATAAAGAACAATCAGATATGGTATGCTCTTAGTGTTTAAACTAGCAATTGTTGTTATAGCTGTTTCAGAGTGGAAATTCTTAATCTCTTAGTCATTGTCTCGTCGTTGTACGTGACCAAGCACATCCTGCACATTTTGTTTGAAGAGGAAACATGAATGACATTGATGCATTGTAAAGAGAATGTATTGATTTGATGGCACAAGAGAGGCATGTACCAATTGTATTCTATTTCCTATATATACATTCTTATGAATAAAGTATATTTTGAAATAAAGAACGGTGTTTATAGTTGGTAGGCACCCACAGCTGCAACAATACATTCTCTGTAGCAATGCTACTACTTGCAGAGTGGTATTTTCAATTGATCTTAATTTGTTCTTCCATTTCACAATATATGTCAGTGACAATAAACCTGATTTTGATTCAAGGTATTTTAAACATATAGTCACCATGTTCTAGTTAAGGATATTTAAATGATTACAATTCCCTACATTGGGAAATGAAATCTTTCCTAAATCAGGACAAAATGCTCTTCCACCCAACAAACACAGCACAATGATCTAGTTTTGAAATATGTGGGTAGAAAAAAATCCATTTTTAGTTTTAATTTTGCGGAAGTCATAGCAAAAAAAACACAACAGCAAACAGAACCAGATATCATCATTCCAGTAACCTCACTCTGTGCTCCAAACATAAGTCACCTAGCTAGCTGTGATAAACTAAAATACACGGAGATAACTTAACAGAGGAGATCGGGCACAGCATGACAAATCCTTGGCAGGAAAGAAATAACATACCCATGTTATAGAAAGTGATTTGAATCATCAAAGCAATAGAACAACAAGCTCCTCATTTAACATAGACTTTTAACCTTCTGGGAGAAAGACAATCCTTGCTGTTAAATCATTCCATTCAAGTCTTAAGCATGATTAACTAAAACCCAACAGGAGGTAGGGTAGTATTTGTTTTACACAAATACAGTAAAGAACTAGGATCACACACAAATGCAAACACTATTTAAAGGCGAGTGCAACTGCAAAGAGAAAAGTGGCAAGACAGAGAGAAAAAAATACCTGTATGCTATTGTAAACGTTTTCCCTCATTGGTATCACACAACAGAAGTCAACATAATGAATACAAAACCAAGAATGTGCACAAAATATGCTGTGAGAGTCTCATAATCAACTAGGTTAGCTTCATAAAAGCTCACATATAAATTCTGTACGCCATTGTTGTAATGCCATTGAAAATCGTATTCTCCTTATAGGTAACAGATAGAGAAATCTTGGAACAAGCAACATAAGGGGCCAAAACATATTTGCCCTTTTGCCAAGTTAAGGCAAAGCCTCCTGATGGGTTCATTCCTCTTCAGCTTGAGAGATGAATTGTCACTGTAGAGTGGAGATCGGATGCTGCACCATCAGATCGGATCTCCCCACCACCACCACCCACTCCCCATCTCCTCCAACTCCCCTCCCACCCACTCCCCTCCCCCACCACCCACTTCCTTCCCCCACCACCACCCATCACCCCACCCCACCACCACCCACTCCCCTTCCCCACCACCACCACCCACTCTCCTCCCCCCACCCCACCACCACCCACTCCCCTCCCGCCCACCATATGGATTCAGCACAGAGTGTGTAGCAGAATAATGTTCCTTGAATGGCCTCACAGTCATTGATTGAAAAGCTAAGTGAAGGAATTGGTTTGTTCATTTTATTTTACATGGTCATTATATTTTTAATTAGTTTCTACTAGTTTACAATGCTTAAATAATTTAATTTTAATAATTCTTGCTTTGATTTTAGGAAGTATTTAAACTGCTTTGTAAAAGTAAAATTGTTTCTGATTATCAAAGAGATTTCAGAACAGGGAGACGGTGAAATGGCCAAAGCATTCAATGGATGGGGCTTCATGATCCATTGCCCGAGGCCAATGCTGCTCTTGGCCTGCTGCACCTCACATGAAGACCAGCCAGGTCTTCAGCTTAAACAGTGCTGTAGGACTACAAAAAATGGAATCATAGGAAAAGCTCAGGGATGGACGGGTGTGATTTGACCCAATATATCATGTTGGGTCAAAGTATGGAGTTTAACCCAGATAAATGTGATGTGCAGCACCTTGGGATGTCAAGAGGCAGTACACTCTTAAGGGCAAGACCCTTAACAATGTTGAAGAGCAGAGAGACTTTGGGGTGCATAATTTATCACAATTTGATGAAATTTTGAAGGGTTTTGATAAGTGTGGATGCAGAGAATGAGGGAAAAAGCATAACTTGAGACCACCACTATAAAATAGATCTCAAGAAATCCCACGGGGAATTCAAACCAAACTTCCTCATCCAAAGAATGGCAGCAAATTGACACAGGTAGCAAAGCTGCTGCCTCACAGCTCCATGACCTGGGGTTCGATCCTGACCTCCGGTGCTATCTGTGTGGAATTTGCCCGGTCCTCCTGTAACTGTGTGGGTTGCTTCCAAGTGCTCCGGTTTCCTCCTACATCCCAAAGATGTGCAGGTTGGTAGAATAAATGGCCACTGTAAGTAGAGCAGGTGAGTGGCAGAATCTGGGCAGAGTTGCTGGGAAATATGGGGAAAATATAGCAGGGTTAGTGTAAGTGGGTGGTTGTTGTGGACTCAGTGATTCTATGAGTAACGAGAATGTGGGAACTCTCTACTGTGTAGAGTCACAGTAGTGAATGGTATTGATACATCCAATGGGAAACCGGGCAAGCACATGGGGAAGAAAGGAATAGAGATCATGAGGTAGATAAGGAAAAGGTCTCCAGTAGAGCATAAAACCCACTATAGACAGGCTGAGTCAAGTAGCCTGTTTCTCTCTAATGTCACTGTATGTGACTTTGTTGGCCACTCCTTTCCCATTCTCAGTATTTAAATCTGTAAACTGTAAATTAACTTTACAAATAAGTTTGACAATTTTTCAACACCAAAACTGGTCTCAAAAAAAAGTTCTCCATATCTATGAAATGTATTATCAAACTAAGTAGTACTACTTCTGTAGTTAAAACAAAAAATGAACTTGCACTCGTGTGGTACGTCTCACATTCTTAGAATATTCCAAAATACTTCGTAACAATTTAAGTAAATTTGAAGTGAAATCATTTGCGTAGGTAGGAACTTAAAAACAACCGAGAAGGCCGTTTAATTCAGCATAGATCAAGGTTAAATGGTGGATTGGGTTTGAGGCCCTACTCCTACTACTTTTTTTAAGATTAGATTAGATTATTGTCATATACACCAGGGTGCAATGCAATTCCTTGCTTGCATGAGCTCACAGAGTAAACATTACACATGGTAATAATCAATGCAATGGACGAGCATGAAACAGCAGAATGGTGCAAAGACTGTAGTGCAAAAAATACTAATGTGACAATGGTGGAATAACCAAGAGAGGTAGACGTAAAAGTATATGGTAGGACCACCAGGGAAGGGGATGTGAAAGGGGTGGTTGGTTCAGAAGTCTGACAGCAGTGGGGAAGAAGCTGTTCTTAAGTCTGGATGTCCAGACTGTATCTTCTCCCAGAAGGTAGAAGAGAGAGAAG
Source organism: Pristis pectinata (assembly GCF_009764475.1). Lineage (NCBI taxonomy): Eukaryota > Metazoa > Chordata > Chondrichthyes > Rhinopristiformes > Pristidae > Pristis > Pristis pectinata. The sequence continues at coordinate 109,305,698 of NC_067409.1, forward strand.
GGAATGGCCAGAGTGTCAGGCATCCTTGACAATACTAGTAGAACATAGAACAGTACAGCACAATACAGGCCCTTTGGCCCACAATGTTGTGCCGACCTTTAAACCTCACCTAAGACTTTCTTACCTCTTCCTCCCACATATCCCTCTATTTTAAATTCCTCCATATGCTTATCTAGCAATCTCTTGAATTTGACCAATGTACCTGCCTCCACCACTGCCCCCGGCAGCACATTCCACTCTCTGGGTAGAAAACCTTCCTCTGATATCTCTATTGAACTTCCCACCCATTACCTTAAAGCCTTCTTGATAACTATAATTCTTCAGCTCCAACAATATCCTTGTAAATTTTATCTGCACCCTCTCAAATGTTATTTCCTGTGTTGTGATGACCAGAACTGTACACAATACCCTATGACCTAGCTGATAATTTATACAGTTTTAGCATGGTCTACTGGAGGAACTCAGCGGGTCGAAGAGCATCATGCTGCTCAACCTGCTGAGTTCCTCCATCAGATTGATTGCTGTTCCAGATTCCAGCATCTACAGTCTCGTGTCTCCTTAGCATAACCTCAATGCTCTTAAATTCTATGCCTCTACCAATAAAGGCAAGCTTCCTGGATGCCACCTGAGGCATTTTATCTACCCATCCTGCTACCTTCAGGGAAACATTGACATGCAATCCAAGATTCCCCTGTTCTTCTGCAGTCCTTAGCATCTTTTCAATTATCTTCGATACTATCTTGTTTACCCTCCTTGTTTGCATTAGCTCACATTTCTTCAGACTGCACTCTATTTGCTAATCTGTACTCATCCAACCAGCCCACAGGTACCTCCCTGTAGCTGAAAACTTTGTCTGGCATCATCAGCATGCTCCTTAATCATGACCACAACATTTAAATTGAGGTTATTAATATACATCACAAGCAACAACAGACTGGTACCCAGTCACCTTCCAGTCATAAACCCCAATTGGCCATTATCATTGACTTTCCCCCACTGAGTCGGTGGCACTTTTTCCTGGATCTCGTGGGCTTCCCTGGTTAATTAAAATGCAGGAATGCAGAAGTCAACTAAAAGGCACGGTAGCGTAGCGGTTAGCATGACGCTATTACAGCGCCAGCGACCTGTGTTCAATTCTGGCCACCGTCTGTGAAGAGCTTGTACGTTCTCCCCGTGTCTGCGTGGGTTTCCTCCGGGTGCTCCGGTTTCCTCCCACATTCCAAAGACATATGGGTTAGGAAGTTGTGGGCATGCTATGTTGGTGCCGGAAGCGTGGCGACATTTATGGGCTGCCTCCAGAACACTCTACGCAAAAGGTGCATTTCACTGTGTGTTTTGATGTACATGTGACTAATAAAGATACCTTTTAAAAGAGAAACTGTCAAGGCCTTTCAAGAGCAGGGCCAACCACTTACACTCAAAGGCCCCACCCTGTGCGGTACTTAGTCAAACAGCTGCCTGTTGGGAGAATGCACCACAGCACACTGGATGTAGCAGAATACTTCCAATGGTGTGCTAACCAGTCAGTCATTGGAAGATCTGCCCCAAATATCTATGGAGGGACCAGTTAGATGACTCCAACACCTTCAATTGGAGTTCTCTATTTAATCATAGAACAGAACAGTACAGCACAGAACAGGCCCTTCGGCCCACAATGTTGTGCCGACATAGCTAATCCCTCCTACCTACAGAATGCCCATATCCCTCCATTTTCCTCTTTTTCATGTGCCCATCCAAGCCCCTCTTAAAAGCCCCCAATGAATATTTGCCTCCACCAGCCTATCAGGCAACGCATTCCAGGCGTCCACCACTCTCTCAGTAAAAAACGTACCCCTCACGTCTGTTCTGAACCTACCCCCTCTCACCTTAAATGCATGCCCTCATCTTGCAAATCATCTTGCAAACTGACAACTTTGCCATTGAAAACAAAAAAAAAGAGAAAGAGAATTTTTGGAAAGATTACTGCTGAACAGTGGTTTCACCAGTTTTTTTTATCCCCACAGGTGTGTTAAACTAATTTATACAGACCACAAACGAGGATCAAATGCTTGACGTAAAATCAATTTTTACAACATTTTTTCTCCCATTGATTTCTATCTCCAAATGAGTGTTCCAACCACCAATTTTTTCCAAATGCCATCAATTGTGAACATTTTCCTTTCAACGTTTAATTACCTGACAAGATCCATCCCTAGTAGTGCTTCAGTCTCTGCAGCTGTCTCTCTGGTCATTACAGCTCCATTACCAATGCACACTCCATGCTCATTTGCTCCCATTTCTGCTCCCCACATCCAGGACGATTTGCTTAGTATTACTGCGTGTGTCCTCTCTTCTTGATCAATAGTGATGTAGGTGCACTGCCAAATCAAACAAATAATTAGTCTGAGCACAAAATAACCTCACATATTATCTGACCTCAAATTATCAAAATGCAATGATTATGCATGTCACTGATTGGTTGCTGAAGGAAAAAGGTTCAACCTGAGGAGATAATCTTACCATCGTTCCTGGATATGGCAATGATATCAGAGACCGTAAATGGTAGGTCCTTACTTAAAAAGTGTGCAGGGAGATAGAATCAAGAACAGCCCAGTCAGCATAAAATTGGTGGTGGGGAAAACCCTGAGACAATAATTCAGGGCAAAGTTTAATAACATTTGGGAAAGTAATAGATGAATAAATGGAAGTGTGAATTTGTCAAAAGGTAAATTAGTTGCACCAACTTGAGATTTTTGACGAAGTAATGGAGAGAGTGTTGAAGCATATACAGATGTTGAAAACACATTTGACAACATGTGATTGTAGATGGTGGAGGCAAGTACTTGCACAACCTTTAAGAAAAGCACTTGAATCGCCAGGACGTAGAAGGCTACGGATCGAGTGCTGGTAAATGACTCTCTTTTAGGCTATTTAGCAAAATTAAAGTCCTTGGAATTAAAGGAAAAGTGGGTTCAAAATTACCAAGGAAGATATAGACTGGTAAAATGGCCAGACGAATAACATACAGACGTGTTGTGAAATGATGTATTTTTGCAAAATAATGAGGCAACATAAACAAAATGATACAACTTTAAAGTCCGTACAAACAAAAAATGAGGCTGGCAGTGCATACGTGCACACAAAAGTTAAAAGGGTGCAGGTCAAGTTGAGAAGGCAGTTAAAAAAAGGATGTGACAATCTGTGGATATATTATTAGTCAAACAATTGAAAAATCAATTAAGCTATGCTAAACCTTTCAAACAAAACATTCCGCCTCAGCTGGAGCTGATTTCATCCTGGGAACCACAATTTAAAAAGGATGTCAAAAATTTAGCATGTACCAGGGTTGAAAGTCTTCACGTATGTAGACAGACTGAAGAATCAGATAAATAGTAAAGGATTAGAGCTGAGAAGGTAAAGAAATATTTGATAAATGATTGGTTTTGATAAAGTAAATAAGGAGAACCCCTTTTGTGCCAGAGGCCATGAACAAAAAATATTTAACTGACAAGCAAAAAAATTACTGGCAAGACGGGTCAACGTGACGTGGAATGGACTGCCTGAAAAGGTGATGGAAGCAGATTCACCAGTAATTAAAAAAAATAGGTGGGTAAGTTATTCAAGGGAAAATGAAGGTTGCAGAGTTGTGGGGAAAGAGTAGGGGATTAGAATTGGGATAATGCTACCAAAAAGCTAGCACATGCAAGACCAGCCTTTCTTCATGCTCTATAATTCTATGATTCTTTACACACACAAGCAATCAGCATTTCTGCAAATTTAAAACAAATCATTTATTTTCAGTTTTAAATACTCACTATGTACTATTGCTGCAACTGTTTCCTAGATCAAATCAAAGGAATATCTCAAATCTGTTGCACAATACAAAGATGTTTGGCAAACTTTATACTCCAGATTAAATGAGCCAACGAGATGATCTTGAGTTACTGATCTGACTTTTAAATGGCTTATTAGTGAAAGGAACATTTTACCTCTTACGTATTGAAATGTCCTTTAACAGTTTCAAAACCATCAACATTGTAAAAAAGGGAATATTGATTTTGTTTTAAAAATAACCTTCTAACTGTTTGATCACTACAAACTCTCTCAGTGTCCTCTTCCTTCCAAAGCTTCCACATTTTAGTAATTGACTTTGGAATTTCAAATTAACCATCCAGCTTTTGTCATACTCTGATTTTAATCGAATATAACAGACAATACTGGAAATATTCACAAAACCAGGAGGGAGAGCAAGTTAACATTTCAGTTCCATGTTGTTGATCTGAAATAAATGCACAGGCTTCTTCACCTGAGTATTTCCAGCATTTTCCATTTTTTAATTTCAGAATTTCAACATCTGCAGTATTTTCCCCTTCACTTTTGGGTGAGCAAACTATATCTACATTCAAAGTGAACGTATTATCTAATTCATAAAATTTAAACAATTTGCAGTTAGATAATTCTGCTTTACTTTCTTGCTGGTCATAAAATTACAATCAATATTTGTATTAACCTATATTGTTCAGTCCTACTAACACAGATGATTGTCACAAAACCTATCCAAGAACAAATCCTCTGATAGTTATTAGCTTTACCACAGATTCACAATCTCTGCTCCTAGACCAAACAGAGTTTGTGTATCATTAGATTTCCAATTTGTTTTCATACATTATCTGACAAAGCTTCTGTTGCATGTGACAAATAGGTTTTCTACAGTGATGGAAAGTTTCTTTTGAGATGCTTTCTTTGAGAAGTCTCAGCACTGAAAGATCTTCAGCAAGAAATACATGGGAAAGGGAGAAGTCAGGGTGCTCATCATGAGGGAGGCAATATCAAAATACATTTAGGTGTTTGGCTCTAACGATTTTAATTCAAAGAAGCTGACTGAAGAGTCTTCAGTAGAATCAGATAATGTCCAGGAGGGAAATGAAGGATTTATTGGATTTACTGGATGGTATTCACCAGGTTAATGTCTCACAAGGAACAAATGTGCAGGACTGATTAACTGTCAGTCATTAGCCTTGGCATTACTCAGTGTTCTCAACACATATCCTGATAAACATCAACTTCCTGCAATGAAAAGTTGTTCAAAACAGCTAAAGCAGATCAATACAATTATCAAAACTTAGTTCGAGAATCCTTTGAATAATAGACTAGCAGAGTGCAGAATTTAAAAAAAACATTTTTTTGAATTCACAAGATAAACATGAATTAAGTATAAATTCTTTGTGATACCTTCAGAGAAGACTGGAGCTGCATCTGTTATTGAACAATACAATAGTTATGTTTCAGTCAGTAAAGTGGGGTTGAGTCAGCAACTGTGTGCAATGTGATAAAAAGCACCATTGTGTACCATGGTAGACTCATAGGCTAAGAGCTTTTGTAAATTTACAACAGGTTTTCATTAGTGCAATACAGGCAAAGTATGCCAAACTAAAACAAAAATAAAATTGAAAATAGAAAATGTCAGTAATTCCCAGCAAGTCAGGCAGCATTTTGGAAAGAGAATTAACCTTTCAGGCAAAACGTTAATCACCACAGTTTAGCAATACTATGACTACTTTTTTTGTTCTAATTGTGTTTTGTCTTGTAAAAATTGTGTATAATTTACATGATGCTATGTGCCTGTGATGCTACTGCAAGTAAGGTTTTCTTGCAAGTGACAATAAACTCGACTTTGACCTGAGCTTTCATCAGAAATGGGAACAAGAAGCACAAGTTCGTTTAGTTACATTTCCAAAAGAAAAAGAGCATATATTTTTTTTAAATCATGTTTGGTCAAACAGAACATTTCGTTTCTACGACCTTTACCGTTGCTTCAAGTTGAACTAGAAGATGTCCTGCCCAGAAAAGTGACCACATCCCCAGAATGAAATGTGCATCACTTTCAGCAAGAAGGCTCTTCAAATTGAACTCATTTCTCACTGACGCTCCTTCTGAATATTTAAAAATACTTAAATTATTAATACACTTCTTATACACCAATCAAATTATTAAATAGTTCAGTGCCATCCTGCATATTTTAAACCATATCACTCATAGGTACAGCAGTGGATGCTTTTCTTGAAGGTTCAGTACTGAAACCCTTGTTGGATTTGATTTTCATGGAGCTGTACATGGGGGTTCTATGGACTTAAATGGGCATTTTATGCTGATAGACACAAAATGCCCATTGACTTATAGATGGCTTACAAATGGCTCTGGAAGTGAACGGTAGGGCATCCACATTGGAAGTTCTGTTGGAGAAGCTCAAGAGGAGGAGACGTGTCCCAAGAGAGGTGGTCTATCTTGTCCTCGTGCCTCTTCCACAGGACGTGTTGCTATCTTGTTTGGCCTCAAGTCCACCTCCTACACCTCCTCCAGACCAAGAGGTTTCTCAGCAAGCTGCCAGTGATCTCCTTTTCTTCCATAATCCCCTATTGTTAGATAAGCATATGGAGGAATTTAAAATAGGGGGATATGTGGGAGGAAGAGGTTAGATAGTCTTAGGCATGGTTTAAAGGTCGGCACAACGTGGTGGGCCGAAGGGCCTGTATTGTGCTATATTGTTCTATGGTTTTATTCTATGGTTCTATGATGTGCATAGCACAATATTCATGCTTTTTTTTGGGTGATGTCATTAGAGAACTAAGATTTATCTAAGATTACAACAGGATCTTGATTGATTGGGTCAGTGGGCTGAGGAATGGCAGATGGAATTTAACTTGGACGTATGAAGTGATTCATTTTGGTAAGTTAAACTAGGGCAGCAGGATGTGATCGTTGGGACTTATTCTGGCTGGAGGTCCGTGACCAGTGGTGTTCTGCAGGGACCTGTATTGGGACCTCTGCTGTTTGTGATATATATAGATGGCCTGGATGAAAATGTGGATGGGTAGGTAAGTAAGTTTGCAGACAACACAAAGTTTGGTGGAACTAGAGAAACTAGCATTCTGAAGAAGGGTCTGGACCTGAGGTGTTGACCACCTGCTTTTCTCCACAGATGCTGCCTGGCCTGCTGAGTTCCTCCAGCATCATAGTGTTTTTCATCAAAGGTTGGTGGTGTTGTGGATCGCGTAGTAGATTGCCAAAGGATACAGTGGGGTATAGATCAGTTGCAGATATGGGCAGGGAAATGGCAGATGGAGTTTAATCCGGACAAGTGGGAGGTGTTGCACTTTGGGAGATCAAATGTAAAGGGAAGGTACACAATTAATGCAGGACCCTTAACAGTGTTGATGTACAGAGGGACCTTGGGGTCCAAGTCCATAGCTCCCTGAAAGTGGCTGCACAGGTTTATAGGGTGGTAAAGGCAGCGTATGGCATGCTTGCCTTTATTAGTCGAGGCAGAGTTCAAGAGTTGGGAAGTTATGTTGCAGCTTTATAAAACTCTAGTTAGCTGCATCTAGAGTATTGCATTCAATTCTGGCTGCCCCTTTATAGGAAGGATGTGGAGGCTTTGGAGAAGGTGCAGAAGAGGTTTACCAGGATGCTGCCTGGATTAGAGGGCATGAGCTATAAGGAGAGGTTGGACAAACTTGGGTTGTTTTCTCTGGAGCGGAGGAGGCTGAGGGGAGACCTGATGGAAGTTTATGAGAGGCATAGAGTAGACAGCTGGTATCTTTTTCCCAGGGTCTAATACTAGAGGGTGTGCATTTAAGATACCGAGAGTGGTAGGTGCTTGGAATGCACTGCTAGGGGTGGTCGTGGAGGCAAATACGATAGAGGTGTTTAAGAGGCTCTTAGACACGTGTTGTGACTGTGAACTGAGTCACCGGAGGCACTGAAGCTAGTTGATATAAATGGTCTTTATTCATCATGACAAGCAGGCATTCTCCGGGAAACCCTCTCCGTAGAGTCTCCCAAACCCAAAATACATCGTTTTTATACTCTTTAGAACAAAAGGTAACAGCAGGTGATTCAATACAATTTCAATAGCTACAACAACATTGCTTACTTCAATATTGAGTCTGACAATGCTTTCAATCAGTTACGTACCTACACTGGGAGACACCTCAATGTTCAAACACCTTGACTGGGACAAAATAATTCACATGGATGGTCTAAAAGCTTCTAAGGACAGAGAACTCAAACACCCAAAATTGTTTTGAGGGCTGACTCTGAGTACACAGGCATCCCAACTATTGATTGATCAAATATGTCTGTGACCACGCTTGATGTGCTAAGTGACAATACCAGTTTGGTCTGGAAGCTTTCCTTGAACTTGGTCACAATGGTGCACCCCACCACCCGGGTCATTCTCTCTTCTCTCCTCTTCCATCAGGTAGATACAGGAGCCTGAGGGCACGTACCACCAGGCTTAAGGACAGCATCTATCCCACTGTGATAAGACTATTGAATGGTTCCCTTATACGATGAGATGGACTTTAACCTCACGATCTACCTTGTTGTGACCTTGCACCTTATTGCACTGTACTTTCTCTGTAGCTGTGACGATTTACTCTGTACTGTTATTCTTTTTACCTGTACTACCTCAATGCACTCTGTACTAACCCAATGTAACTGCACTGTGTAATGATTGACCTGTACGATCGGTATGCAAGACAAGTTTTTCACTGTACCTCGGTACAAGTGACAATAATAAACCAATACCAGAATGACATAGCTAGTGTTTGCTTTGTTTACTTCAGGCTAATTAATATAACCTCATTGTCTTACGCTTGGCTAATGAGAACGTCTCATGGTCACTTCACTTTGTAAACCAGATCTCTTGAGGAGCCAGCCCCCTGCTGTGGGGCAGTAGCCTGTGCCCTGTAGACAGTACAGTTTGTTTACAGAGCTGTCCTTTTAATTTCAAACTGATTACTGCTTGCAATTTACATTGAAAACTGAAGACTGATTCTTGTTTGAGTTAGTGTCCGCTATATTCACATAATTCCATAACTCCTGAATCCCTAATGTATACACCCCAGTGGAATGCACTGCCAGGGGTGGTAGTGGAGGCAAATATGACAGGAGCGTTTAAGAGGCTCTTAGATAGGCACATGAATGGACAAAGAATGGAAAGTTATGGACATTGTGGGTATGGACAGAGGGATGGTGTTCATTCTGCTAAGTGTGCCAGGCCATCAACACCAACAATTACCTGAACAAACTCCTCCATCCCCTACAGCCATTAAACATTTCAGTTACAACTTGGATTCAGTTTCCATCAGAAGGCTACTGTTCCTTGGTCACGTGAAAGGTGCGTGGCAGCTCTTCCCCATCAATCACTTCCTTCTGGCTTACCAACAGCTCGGGTTCCACATGGGACTGTGGATGATGAACAGAGTATGCTACAAGCTTTAAAATAAAAGCCTTTAACTGTCTGCAACCTTTGATCTTTTCTGAACAGCTTATTTTAAGTTTCTTCTTACCTCAGGCTGTAATTTTCAGCTTAGTTCGAGAATCAGCTTTGTCTTTTATATCAATCCCCATTTTTATTTTGTGTAATAGACAGTGGTCTGAATCACGCCAACTGAGAGCAGGAACTCTGAAGGCAACCACAACATTCAGTCATTCATACTGAAGTTTTTGCTTGGGCATATAGTCATGTCTAGAACTTGCTGCGTGACACATGCCCTCACAGATGCCACCCCATTTGTCACTGGAATGGAAGTCCAACCACAGGGACCACCCGCAGCATTATGTTTGGGGGGGGGGGGTTCAGAAAGAAATCAGATCAAGCCTGACAGATCCCATTCATTTGGATATTCTCAAAAAAACAGAATGGAGAGGCCAAGATATTTAAAAACTTACAAATCAATTTTTAAGAACTAAAATCATTGCTTTTAATGTAGTTACTTCAATTATATGTTCCAGACGTCTCCTAATTTAAGAGGCATTTAAAAATAGATAGATTTCTTATAGATGGATCAGTCCTGATGCAGGGTTTCGACCCAAAATGTCGACAATTTCTTTCCTCCCACAGATGCTGCTCGACCCACTGAGGTCCCCCAGTAGATTGCCTGTTGCTCCAGATTCCAGCATCTGCATTCTCTTGTGTCTCTCTAGATAGACTTCTTCACAGCTTTGCCTCCTGCTTTACCTCCTGTCAAAGCCTGTGTGGAGATTTCCAGGAGCAGAATTCAGCATCATGATACTGGGGTTTTGCTCTCTCTCTCTCCAAAAACCTCCGGGTACAGAGGCCCAGTGGGACTCCCACCCCTACATCTGCAACAGGCAAGCAAAGAACTGGGAGAGTGCAGGTGGCTATTGCCAACAGCATGCCAGGTCCAATATTTCATTCAAAAGTTCCCTCAGACCACCATATTATTTATTTCACTTGCTGATTTTGAAATGAAATGGACAAACCAAGACCGTAAGATATAGGAGCAGAATCAGGCCATTTGGTCCATCGGTCCTGCTCCACCATGCAATCCCAGCTGATTTTTTTTCAACCCCATTCTCTCACCTTCTCCCTGTAACCCTTAACTCCCTTACCAATCCGGAACCTATCAATCTCTGCCTCAAATACACCTAATGTCTGTGGCAACAAATTCCACAGATTCACCCCCCTCTGGCTAAAGAAATTCATCTCAATTTTAAAAAGGGACTTCCCTTTATTCTGAGGCTGTGTCCTTGGATCCAAGACTCTTCTACTTATGGAAACATCCTCTCTACATTCACTCTATCCAGGCGTTTCAGTATCCAGTAGGTTTCAATGAGATCCCCCCTCATCCTTCTGAACTCCATTGAGTACAGGCCCAGAGCCATCAAATGCTCCTCCTCAAACCTGTCATTCCTTCGGCCTATTAAGAGTGTGGAATATACACATCAAATTAAAAATGCTTTGATCATCTTGAAGCTTTAAATTATAGAACCTCACTTTTACATTAAGCTTTGATAGAAAAATCTTTTGGGTATAATTACCCCATATTTTAATACATGTGCCAACAAAATTAAGCTTATGACTTTGATTTAAAATCCCAGTACAATTGAATAACTCAAGTATTTACAGGATGCTATCTCACAGATTCTATCAGGAAGCTGAACTATTTAGCTCAAAAACCTCAACTTTATTATTCAACATTCATAATATTTAAAAAAAATTAGAATGCAACATGATTCTGTTGCAATTAAGTGCTCCACCCATTGTAAGAGTCTCAAGATGTCGAAAAGAAATGCAGAAGTAAATGTTAGGCCATTAGCAGCAGTAGGAGGGGAATTAATAAATGGGGAATAACCAAATGGCAGAAATATTAAAGAAATGCTATGTAACCTGTCCTTAAGAGTAGGAAAAACTAAAAGCATGGCAAAAATATTAAGTGATCAAAAGGGAAAGAGGGAGGATCTTAAAAATAATCAGTAAAATAGTGAAGTATTCAATGTATAGAATTAACTCCCAGAAATCTGATTCTGTGTTGATGAATCCATCCTTTAATAATGAGCTATAAATAAGACAAGACCTCATAGATATCAGACATAAGCTCCTGCACACACATGGCTAAGAGCACACGGCCATTTTCACCTTTTCGATTCAACATTCTGCCCACCAAAATCAGGAGGTTTTGTGTAATTTCAGTAGATGCCATTATGTACAACCTGAAAAAATTAATTGAACTCTGGAGTCAGATAACAGCCTCCGGGGCAATGAAACTTTATGGGTTAATGTCTCGAGTCGATGATCTGAAAGATTAATCCTTGCTTCCCTTTCCACAGATGCTGCCTTATCTGTTGAGTATTCCTAGCATTTTCTGTTTTTATTTTGGGGTCTTTCATTTTTTTTAAACATTTTGAGTGTAGACCCTTTGTTATAATGCAATAATGCACACGATTTTAAAGAGGAACCCAACGTAAAGAAGGAGATAAACACGAGAGAGATATATAAACACCTTTAGATTGCTTATGGATGCACAGCAGCACAACTAATAGAGCCTCTGCCAGAGACCTGGTTTCATTACAAAATGCACTGCCGTTACTCGCAGACTTCTCTGCCAGCATCTCCCAGAGCACTGATGACTACCATCGAGGAGGACAAGGATTTCCAGTGCATGGAAACACCACCACTCCAGTTGTGCTCCACCCTAGCTTGGAAATACATGACCCTTCCTTTACCATCACTGGCTCTACATTCTGGAACTCATTGCAGGAGCTCCCATCAGGTCAAAGCAGAAGCTCATTACTAACTTCTCAGAAGCATTTAGGGACAGGCAATAAACAGTATCCTTGCCGGTGATTGTTAGACTTTGGAAAATGAATACAACCTTCCCCCAACACCATCCTTGCTGACCATTTACCCTTCCCAAAGCTCATTCTTTCCTGCTTGTAATACTGATATTTCAACTGTCCTCCAGGTTTCCTTCACACCAATGCACTGAATTAAAGAACCCCACTCCTCAGTATCTCAAACCCTTGCCTCATCCTGTCACCTTCTCCAACCTTGTAACTTTCCCATAATCTCTTGCATTCTGTTCCTTTTTCTGTTTGCTTATTCTGCCCTTCGCACACTTTGATCTTTATCTTGGAGCAATACAGCATGGATACAAGCCCTTTGGCCCATTAAGTCCACGCGTGCCCGCCCAGCTAGTCCCAATTTCCAGCTTTCGGCCCATATCCCTCTAAGTCCCGCCCCTCCATCAACCTATCCAAGTGCTCAGTCTTCAAAATACCTCATTTCTGCCAAGTTTATGCTCACCTATCTTAACGTACTCTCACAGCTTTGTCAACCTCTCCCTTGTACATTTTATTAACTTTTCCTCCTTTAATTTTTCCTTAATTCCTCCTTAATTTTTTCTGCTTTATTTTCAAATATTTCATTACATCACCGTTCGTCTTGAAACCTGAAGATAGGTTGTTCCTCCATTCTCACTGAACTAAATTCCTCTAGCTCTTTGCAAATTATACTAAGTGTTGATGCTTGGTTATTAGTTAATTTGCAGAATACTGGTTAAATCTGATGTACTTACTCAAGAGACGAAGTTTTAAAATCAGAATTATGTTTATCTTTACTGACATACGTTGTGAAATTTGTTGTTTTGCGGCAGCAGTACAGTGCAAGACATAAAGCCAAAAATTACTATAAGTTTCAAAAAAAAAGTGCAAAAGAGGAATAACGAGGTAGTGTTCATGGGTTCATGGACCCTTCAGAAATCTGATAGCAGAAGGGAAGAAGCTGTTCCTGAAACGTTGGGTGTGGGTCTTCAGGCTCCTGTACCTCCTCCTTGATGGTAACGAGAAGAGGGCATGTCCCAGATGGTGAGGGGTCTTAATGATGGATGCTGCCTTCTTGAGGCACCGCCTCTTGAAGATACCCTCAATGTGGGGAGGGTTGTGCCCGTGATGGAGCTGGCTGAGTCTACAACCCTCTGCAGCCTCTTTCGATTCTGTGCATCGGAGCCTCCATACCAGGCGGTGATGCAACCAGTCAGAATGCTCTCCACCATACATCTGTAGAAATTTGCAAGGGTCTTTCGTGACATACAAAATCTCCTCAAACTCCTAATGAAGTAGAGATGCTGGCGTGCCTTCTTTGTGATTGCATCAATATGTTGGGCCCAAAATAGATCCTCAGAAATGTTGTCTGGGTTTATTTTATGCACCTTCCATTGAGCTCCCTCTCATTTTCAACATTTAGGTACATATTTTTCAATAATATGTGACCTCAATTTTGTTTAAATAACTTGCGAGCATCAGTGGCCCAAGCACTGATGCTGGGACCACATGTTCCAGCACACTGAACAGCTATCCTTTCTCTATACTCTTTCTGACGTGCAGCCAAATCTTCATCCATTCTGGCACATGTCCCAACTCAGCATGTACCAGCCTTATGAGTCTATAAAAGGGCATCTTATTGAAGGCCTTTTACATTAGATTATATTAGTTTATTGTCATATGCACCAGGGTGCAATGAAATTCCTTGTTTTGGATAAAATTATTACATTATCCTTGTCTCTGTTCTCTTACATTTTCAAATAATTCAATAAAATTGGTTATCCAAGACTTTCTCCTTTTGAAATTGAGAAATTGACTACTGATTATTATATGTTTTTGTATCTCAGTATCGCCATGTTTTTCTAGTTGCTCTGGAGGGTCGGGGAGGGGGCGTTGGTGGGGGAGAGGGGGGTCGGTCAGGTACGCAGTGGGCGGAGGGGAGATTGAATTGCTTTTCCCAACAATGACATTCAAGGTCTACGGTTCCCTGGACTTGTTCCACTTTCCTTATTATTTAATAACTATAGTGTTATTATTAAATAACCAGTGCATTGGCTGCATGCCTTTATTGAACAAATTATTTAATATATAATAGTGTCTGCCAGCTGCTCTCGGCATTCATTTAATATGTATCGATGGATTCTAAATATTAGTCTGGACAATGCACAAACTTGGATTACATAGAACAGTACAGGAACAGGCCCGTCAGCCCACGATGTTGTGCCAAACTAATTAAACTTGTAATTAAATGCCTAACTAAATTAATCCCTTCTGCTTATATTATGTCCATATCCCACCATTTTCTGCACATTCATGTGCCTCTCTAAGAGCCTCTTAAATGCCTCCATCATACCTGCCTCCACCACCAGCCCTGGCAGTGCATTCCAGGCACCCACCACTCACTGTGTAAAAAATCTTGCCCCACACATCTCGTTTGAACTTACCCCTTTCACCTAAAATGCATGCCCTCTAGAATTAGACATTTCAAAGCTAGGAAAAAGATACTGGCTGTCTACTCTATCTGTGCCTCTCATAATCTTATGAGTGCTATCAGGTCTCCCCTTTGCCTTCCCTGCTCCAAACAAAACAACCCAAGTTTATCCAACTTCTCTTTATAGCACATACCCTCTAATCCAGGCAACATCCTGATAAACCCCTACTGCACCCTCTCCAAAGCCTCCACATCCTTCCTATAATGGGGCAGCCAGAATTGAATGCAATACTCCAGATGCAGCTAACTAGAGTTTTATAAAGCTGCAAACATAACTTCCCGACTGTTGAACTTAATGCCTCGACTAATAAAGGTAAGCATGCCATACACTGCCTTTACCACCCTATAAACCCGTGCAGCCACTTGCAGGGAGCTATGGACTTGGACCCCAAGGTCCCTCTGAACATCAACACTGTTAAGGATCCTGCCATCAAATGTGCACCTTCCCTTTACATTTGATCTCCCAAAGTGCAACACCTCCCACTTGCCCAGATTAAACTCCATCTGCCATTTCTCCACCCATTTCGGCAACTGATCTACATCCCGCTGTACTGTTTGGCAATCTTCTACACTGTCCACAACACCACCAATCTTTGTATCATCTCCGAACTTACTAACCTACGCATCCACATTTTCATCCACATCATTTATATACATCACAAACAGCAGAGGCCCCAATACAAATCCCTGCAGAACACCACTAGTCATGGACCTCCAGCCAGAATAAGTCCTATTGACTACTACCCTGTCTTCTATGGGCAAGCCAATTCTGAATCCAAATGGGCAAGTCACTGTGGATCCCATACATCTCAATCGTCTGGATGAGCCTGCCATTGTCAAACTCCTTACTCAAATCCATGTAGACAACACCTACAGCTCGACCTTCATCGATCACCTTTGTCACCTCCTCAAAAAACTTGATCAAGTTTGTAAGACATGACTTGCCCCACAGAAAGCCATGCTGACTTTCCCCAATTAGGCCATGGTTCTCCAAATGCTCATAAATCCTATCCAATAGCTTCCCTATCACTGATGTGAGACTCACCAGTCTATAGTTTCCAGGATTATCACTATCTCCCTTCTTGAATAATGGAACAGCATTAGCTATTTGCCAGTATCTGGGACCTCACTTGTGGCTAGAGAGGACATGAAGATCTTGGTCAAGGCCCCAGTAATCTCATCTCTTGGCTCACAATAACCTGGGGTATATCCCATCAGGCCCTAGGGACATATCCTCCTCAATGTTCTTTAAGAGACAACAATACCACCTCTTTCTTTATCTCAAAATACCTTAGCATATTAGCACGCTCCACACTGATCTCACTATCCTCCACATCCTCCTTGGTAAATACCAGAGCAAAGTACTCATTAGCTTATACATTTTTTTGTTTTCAAATAGAGTTTTATCACCTCCTAATTTCTTCGTGTTCTCTTGCCCATGCTTCCCCCCCACCCCCCTCACATTTAATGTTTCCTCTTAGTTTTTGTAATGCATGATGCCTCATCGCTACTTGGTTTGATCCCTTCAGCAGAATATATTTTTCTTGGATTTTATTTGACACCACTTTACATTTGCCAATTTTATTCAACATTGTTCCCCAATATTGGCCTGGATTTGTCGTTGGAACAATGGTGAAACTCAAACATTTTTCATCATTACACAGCAAATCGACAGCAACTTGGGATTTCTTTTCCTGAGTAAATTAAAATGGAGGTCCCAACGTTGCTGCCCATCATTCAGCGTCGCTCCATAGAAGGCACTCCAACACAGATCTTGCAACTATTTCCACCACAGGAAAGGAAAAAATAAAATGACAAAAATTTCAGGTGCTTCCAGGTTGCTGCAAGCGGCTGCCTTTAAAATGCCAGACTAAGTCATAATCACTACCGAGCAACCTAAATCAGAATCAGGTTTATCATCACTCACACACGCCATGAAATTTGTTGCTTTGCGGCAGCAGCACAGTGCAAGACATAAAAATTACTATAAGTTACAAAAATAAATAGTGCAAAAGAGGAATAATAAGGTAGTGTTCATGGACCGTTCAGAAATCTGATGGCGGAGGGGAAGAAGCTGCTCCTGAAACGTTGAGTGTGGGTCTTCAGGCTCCTGAACCTGGCTGAGTCTACAACCCTCTTTCAATCCTGCACATTGGAACCTCCAATTCTGATTCAGAGTTAAAATTTTGCTTTTCCCTTCCTAGCTCCCCATCAGAATTCTTCAATCGATATGATGGGCTTTTTTGTGAACTGGATGACTGGATCATGGATCCACTTAAACTGAAGCCCAAGATTATTGCGGAAATGTAGTTCAACTCTACGCATATGCCTTTGCAACACATAATAGGTTAATTTTATATCGAAAACTTACAATTGATCTTATCAGTTTCAGAGGAGTTACAAACTTCTACCACCCATTAAGTAGAAATGCTCACTAACCACATACCTAAAGCCTGACCGATTGTTTAGGCCACATCTCCAGGCCCAGAACTTCCAACCAACAGAAATATTCTCTAATATTTTAATAATTACAATCAAAACTCCTTAAATCTAATTCTAGGGTATATGCTCTTAGCTTGTGCAACCTCTGTCACTTCGTCATTTGACTTCAGGTACAATTATACTATGAGTAAGCTATGCTGCATATCATAAGAAGCAAATTCTAACTACTGTTTAATTAAATCTGTATCATCAAAATGAGTCCCTTAATCCTCTTCAGTTAAATTTAATTAGTAATTTCAGGCTCGCAAGAAATAAATTCTTATTTATTGAAAGCAAAAATCAATGAGTCTTTATTTAAAATTCAGTTCAACAGGGATGTCAAGTTTTCACATGAATTTCAACATCATATTCTACCTCATCACTACCTCTTGAGCTCATCCATAATCCAAATTAGTAGACTGCTCAACCAACGATCAGGACCAAATAATTACAAATTCCCTCTGGTTAAACTTTGGCAAGATATAACTAGAAGGTTATCGAAAATTACAGGGGGATCTTGATCAGCTGAGTGAGTGGGCCGAGGAATGGCAAATGGAGTTTAATTCGGATAAGTGCGAGGTGTTGCATTTTGGAAAGTCAAATCCAGATAGGACGGGAGGGCCCTGGGGAGTGTTGTAGAACAGAGGGACCTTGGATTACAAGTACATGATTCACTGAAATTGAAGCCACAGGTAGACAGGGTGGTGAAGAAGGCTTTTGGCACACTGGCCTTCATCAGTCAGGGCATTGAGTATAAAAGTTGGGAAGTAATGGTACGGTTGTACAGGATGCCAGTGAGGCCACACTTGGAACATTATGTTCAGGTTTAGTTGCTCTGCTATAGCAAAGGTGTTATTAAACTAAAAAGAACACAGAAAAGATTTACAAGGATACTGCCAGGACTTGAGGGACTAAGTTAGAGGGAGAGATTGGACATAGGAGAATGAGGGGTGATCTTAGAGGTGTATCAAATCATGAGGGGCATAGATAGGGTAAAAGCACTAAGTCTCTTCGCGCCACCCCCCCCCCCCCCCCCCCCCCCACCCCAAAGAGTTGGGGAATCAAGAACGAGAGGACATAGGTTTAAGGTGAGAGGGAAAAAGATTTAAGAGCAACTTTTTTTTAAACACAAAGGGTGGTATCTATGTGGAATGAGCTGCCAGAGGAAGTGGTTGAGGCAGGTTCAATAACAACTTTTAAAAGACAGTTTGGGCAGGTACATGGATAGGAAATGTTTAGAAGGTTCTGGGCCAAACGCTGGCAAATGGGACTAGCTTGGATGGGGCATCTTGGTCAGCATGGACTAGTTGGGCCAAAGGGCCTGTTTCCGTGCTGTGTTCCTCTATGACTGTAGCCTATTTACCTAATATGCCTCACGCTAGTAATTTTCTGAAACTGAACCTGTTCACATTCTTGGTGTCATACCTGCCAAAGGCAAGCTTCGGACCACATATACTTACCATCCTTAAGACTGCCCACTTCCATAATAACATCTGACTGCATCCCTGTTCCCCTCTGCTTCTGTTGAAACCCCCACTCCCAGGCCCATGCTGCCTCCCACCTCCTGACTAACCACCCATATGTCCTCTCCTCCTTTCACTCCGTTTATTTTAGTAGGGAGATGATGTTTTCAAGCCTTTCCCCTAATCAGGGGTATACCAGCAGAGCTGTCAAGCGAAATTATTCTAAGCAGACATCTCATGCATGGGTAGATAGTCCCAGAATAAGGACCTTCCTTCGGAAGAAAGCAACGCAGCATTCAGAACTAAATTATCCTCAAAGGAAAACCATAAGAAAATTAGCAATGGAAAATAAGTCCTGCCAGACAGCACTCAGGCTCTCAGTATTTACTGAGGGTACAGGAGATAATTACCCAACTGTCAATGTACACAGATGCTAACAATTCCTTTGTGTCTTCAGACACAACTGTCCTCTTCTTCCTTTAAAAATGCAGTTACCATCAAATAGGTTTATCAATATAATGAGCAGCTGTTCAAAGACCTAATTGGATTATGAAAGCTTCCTGCTTTCCCATGACTAGTTTCTCTGGAGGAGCCTATTCCCACCATTCATAAAATAACGAGGCTTCCTGGTTTAATAAAAACATTGGAGAACAAAAAAAAGATTATGTTTTAAAGGTTACTTAGAAAAAGTCATTTTTGTGACACCCGCCTCTGCATCTCCTAATTAATCAATCAAGAAATTAGCCTTAGTCTGAATTTCACACAGATTTTAAAATCTGTCAACGTCTGCTCTTGATATTTAAATAATTGTAGCTGCAATATTTGGAGCACAATGCCATTCACTGCAACTTTTAACTGATGATCATCAATCACAGTACTTCGCTATGAGCTGAGCGTTAACATTTTGTAGAAAGAGGACGATCACCTTTTTGTTAATTTTATTACATTTTAATAGATGAGAAATATCCTCTGGGAGGTTTTTAATGGACAGAATCCCATTAATATTCTTCTTAGTGCTCTAAGTCCAGCATCTAACAACACCATACCACGATCTGGACACTTTGATCTCTGACTGTAGCGGAAGCACAAAGCCCACAGCTAAACCAGGTCAGCTGGTTGAAGATTTAAAAATATAACTGCCAGTTAAGTTTAATTTTTATCAACTGACCTGGAGGGTAATGGGCTTAAGCAAAATATTCTTCAGGACAATGCTTTTAATTTAAAAGTTGGTCCCTAGGATTAACCAAAATATTCCCAAAATAAATTGTAATTTATTCAACATACAAATAAAATTTGATCAAGATGTAGAGCACATGAAATCTCAATATTTGAAGAAAAGCAAATTTTTAAATAACCAACGGTGAAGAAAACAAAACAGTTTCTTACCTGAACCTTAGAGCCAGGTTCGTGGGAAATAGCTGGGACATAAATAACTTCTTGAACTTCATGGCCAGGCCTCGCTGAATTTTTTCCAAATATTGTATGTGCAGCCTCAGTGGCAGTAGGCAGAGCTGCAAAGCAAGAGCTGGAGGGAGCCACGGACATCCTAAAGTTGAGGAGAATGAACAGGATCACTACTAAGTTTGTGGTAGCCAAACATATAGCAGCACCTGCTGCGATCTTGACTTGCCCTTGCCACCATTCTGGTTTTGTTTGGCGTGGCAATGTTACTCAAATTGCAAGCTGATACAGTCAAAGTGAGGTCAATAGGATGCCTGGAAATAACCCGAAGTAAGAAATAGTTAAGCAATCATACTGAACCATTAGAATCAGATTTATTACCCATGTGAAATAGGAGCAGAATTAGGCCATTCGGCCCATCGCGTCTGCTCCACCATTCGATCGTGGCTGATTTATTTTCCTCTCTCAACCCCATTCTCCTGCCTTCTCCCTGTAACCTTTGACACCCTTACTAATCAAGAACCTATCAACCTCCGCTTTAAATATACCCAATGACTTGGCCTCCACAGCCCTCTGTGGCAATGAATTCCACAGATTCATCGCCCTCTGGCTGAAGAAATTCCTCATCATCTCTGTCCTAAAGGAACATCCTTCTATTCTGAGGCCGTGCCCTCTGGTCCCAGACTCTCCCACCACTGGAAACATCCTCTCCACGTCCACTATATCCAGGCCTTTCCAACATTTTCTTATGACATGAAATTTGTTGTTAGGATACGATAGGAAGATTAGCAGTACAAGGGGATTGAGGCAGAAGTAGATGCATTCAACATCAAGTAAGGGATAAAATTGATAGGGGGATGAAAATACTGGATTGCCAACAAAGGAAAAGATTTAAAAAAATTAGGAATTTCATAAATCTGTGTTAGTTGAATTTTCATCAACTATAGTCAGCATATATAAAGCACTTTCAGTGGAACAAAAGCTGCATCTTAAGATATTCACAGGATTGTTAAGAGACTAAAATTTCCACACTTAGCCACACAAGACTCTGGGGAAGAAAATGAGCTTAACCAAAGAGACGAATTTTAAGAATGGCCTCAATGGATGAAGGGGAGATCTAGAGAAATTGGCAGGGGAATTCCAAAGTTCAGTTAAATGCAGAACAAGTATTTGTGATCATTCCTTAATTTGATCTATCCACAAGGCCAAAATTAGAAGGGTTTACACATTCTAAAAGATTGTAGAGGGGGTGGAGTTAGGGATGGTGAGACCCTGGGGGCATTTGAAAATAAGAGCAAGTTCAAAAATTAAAGCATTATGTAATCAGGGACTGGGCAGCAATTTTTGGATGTTAAAGAGGTCAGAAACTCAACTTGGGGTCAAATACGATGCAGGGGCTGCACACAGACTGGTTCCGTGTCAGAGCAATGGAATTTGTGCTGGAGAATAATGATGAAAGGTTTGGCCTTCCCGATATTCAAGACATTTTCAGCTCACCTAGTACTGGATGTTGAGTAAGCAGGATGGATGACTTAGGCTGGCAGAGTCAAGAGACATGGTGGTGAAGTGGTGGTGTAGTGAAGTGAAGCGAGTTGTGTCCGTGGAAGCTGACATTGATTTTGGATGGTACTGTCAAGGAGCAGCTTGTAAATGAGAAATAGGGAGGGCCAAGGATAGATCCTTCAGGGACATCCCCGGAAACAGTGAGAGCTTCAGAAGCCATTTCTGGTGGCTCCCTGGATGCAACTGAATACTTGGTAATGAAGTCAGAGAAGTGTGGGAGCATGGTCCTATCCAGTTGGATGACAGTGAAGAGGCATCAGAGGAGAAGGCTGTCAGGAAAACAGTAACTGTGCAACGGAGAAATATCAAGTTCGTACTTCAATAAGATATCTTTATTAGTCACAAGTACATCGAAACACACTGTGAAATACATCTTTTTGCGTAGAGTGTTCTGGGGGCAGCCCGCAAGTGTCACCACGCTTCTGGCACCAACGTGGCATGCCCACAACTTCCTAACTCGTCCGTCTTTGGAATGTGGGAGGAAACCGGAGCACCCAGAGGAAACCCACACAGACACGGGGAGAACGTACAAACTCCTTACAGACAGCGGCCGGATTTGAACCCGAGTCGCTGGTGCTGTAAAGTGTTATGCTGCCTCAATGCACTGTTGTAATGATTTGATCTGTATGGACGGTATGCAAGACAAGTTATTCACTGTACCTTGGTACACGTGACAATAATAAACCAATTTACGCGGCACAGTTAGCATAACTCTATTACAGCACCAGCGATCAGGGTTCAATTCCGCCCACCGTCTGTAAGGAGCTTGTACGTTCTCCCCATGTCTGCGTGTGTTTCCTCCAGGTGCTCCGGTTTCCTCCCACATTCCAAAGACGTACTGGTTAGGAAGTTAACATGGGTGTAATTGGGCAGCACAGGCTCATCGGGCCGGAAGGGCCTGTTACTGTGCTGTATAAATAAAGTTTTAAAGTTTAAAAAAAGTTTTAAGCCTAGATGAAAACTGAATAGAGGCAACAGACTAATAGGCAACATAGAAGGGAAACATGAAGTTCTTCATATACATTTTATTAAGAGGGTATTCAAAAGAATGGGACACTCAGGGACCAAAAAGGAAATTTTTTCAGAGGGAAACTTGATGTATATTTATTAACAATGATACTGCCGATAACTCAGTAAAAGAGAAAATGGTTGAGGAAATGGATAGGACTGAAAAATTGTATGGAGACACAAGGTGCAATATGCACATACATGTTTGAAAGTTGGCAAGGCAATTGAGAAGGCTGTTAAAAAAAGACAAGTATAAGCTTTGCCTTGTAAGTAAATGCATAGAGTACAAAATCAAGGAAGTTATACAAAACTCTTTATAAAAAGAACAACGATCCAGTTGGAATATTGTGGGTTATTCTGAGCAGCACACTAAGGAGGCCAGTTAGGAGGTCAAAAAGAGAGACGTCTAAATTAGGATTCTTTCTGACTTTTCCCACATTGTTTTCAGTCCTGTTCCTTTGGATTCCCAGCATTTGCAGAGTTACTGCTTTTTGCATGAATTGTTTGTTTCCTTCACTCCATCCCACATCCCATCACGTCTGCCAGTAATGCCTGCCCTTCCCTTCAGTGTAGTGCATGCATCTTTTGTGCTGGATCATAATTCTTCTTCCTTAACCCACAAATCAATTTAATCTCCCTCATTATGCCCATTGTTTCAAATTACTATCTCCACCCATTTACCCATCTCACATGCAAGCAGTCTACTGCAGTGCACCTTTCCCCTCACCAGAACTATTCTGTTCTTTTTTTTAAAGAAAATCTGAAACTCTTCTAATTCTGGCAAACATTGCAGCTCTGGAGTAGAAAGCATTCTCCCCTCCAGAGGTTCTGTCTGACCTGTTGCGATTCCATCATTTTAGTTTTTAAACCTGACGATATTACTTAGTACCACACAATTTAAAATTTCAATATGAGCCATGTCAGGGAACATGAAGCAATTGATCAAAATAGAAAAAGTAACATATTGTACCTGGTTCAGAAGTCTTTAAAATTACAGAGAATTAAATATCCAATTAAAACATCTGTCTTAGAGTTCAAGGACTGACTTCTGAAGATTCCATACCTTCTAAAAAATCATAGTTTAAGATTCTAAGTAATAGTAGGCCAATTTAGTGGCTAAAATTGATTAAAAATACATAACATCTCAATCTTGAACCACATGCAAGAAACAGATGTTAGCCTGGCAAACGATATTCTTAAACCCTGTTCCCCCCACTCTGATCACATCAGATCAGATCACAATGGCTGCAGCATCTGTGCAGATCAATCATTAGCCACAATTCAACCGCAAACTCTCAGTTGGAGTGCCACATGGATCCATGAGACTTCCAACCACAGATAATCCCTTAATCTCAAATGCCATATGCAACTCGGAAGTTTAGTTTTGCAAATTAAAACTCCTGAATAATTAAAAGCACTTCAGGACTATTTCAATATTTTATCTTATTCATAACCTGAGGATGCCTCCATGGAAGGAGTACCAAAGATATAGTTAGATTATCATTGCTCTTGGATTAAAATAGCAGCACGCAGTGACTGAGCAAACTGCTCACCAAACAGTATCAATTAACTAGGACAAAAATCAGAAATCGTGATTGTAAAATACAGATAATAGATCCTCAATGTGCAATTACATGGATTTTGATCAACATTCTGTAATCAGAATAAATCATCGACTTTATCGACTCCAGTGTTGTAAAACTTTCAAAGTAACTTATCAGAGCTCCAGAATGGGAGCAAAATACTTTACGTCTTTTCCAAAACAAAATTCACTTGTTACTTTTCTAACCAAACAGGCAAAAAGGAAGGGAACATTTTATATCACTTAAATTAAATCAGTGGATTTAAAATGCTCTCAAATTAAAAACACACTTTAAATGATGCAGTACAGACCTCAAAAATTATTCAGAAAAGTAACTCACATAACCAGAAATCCTTTCGTGAATGGGCTGAATGTTTCCGCACTGTGTCTTCTGTGTTTTTCTCATCAGCCTACTCAACTGTCCCACTGTCTTTTAATTAAGCGCAATATTTGAGATTACTTATCCTACTTAGAAGTGACAGGAATTGCTAGAGCACAGAGCTCTGCCTTTTTACATGCCTGTCATATTATTTGTATGCAGATGAATTATTTTCAGCAGATTGAAGGATTGTAACAACACTTGCCAAAAGGCTGATCTACAATTATCATACATTTCTTTGACAATCGTTGTTACATTACACTATATGTTATAATATATCCTTGTGCAATTCTCCGTATCTTCAAGTTTTCCCCAAGGCTATTAATGCTATTGCGACAAATATCAGAAAGCAGAACTCAGTCCAATTGTCCATCTGTAGTGCACCAACCCAAACAGCCAGTTCCAGAACACCATTAGAATGAAGCAGCAGATCGTATCTTAACATCATGCTTCAGCACGAACTTGCTAAAGAGCTATCAAAAGGATGTTTATTTCTCCCCCTTTCCTGAAGTCAGGGCCAATGAGGTTAACCTTATTATTTTACGAGATACATGCGTTCCTGGAAAGGTCAGTACTTACTGCCCATCTGTAATTATTCTCAAAAGCCACCTTCTTCACCCACTCTACTCCTCCACGTAAAGATACTTCCAAAGTGCTGTTACACAGGGAGTTCCAGGATTTAAGCCCAGCACCAATTATACCTATTATAGGTCACAGAATTATATTATTATTCCATTATAACTTTATTATAGAAATATACCTTTATAGGTCACTATGGCATGCGATCTTGGATGGAACCCACAAGTAATGGAATTCTTCAAGAGGCGGTGCCTCAAGAAGGCGGCATTTATTATGAAGGACCCTCACCACCTAGGACATGCCCTCTTCTCATTACTACCATCAGAGAGGAGGTACAGGAGCCTGAAGAAACAAACTCAACGATTCAGGAACACCTTCTTCCCCTCCGCCATCAGATTTCTGAACAATCCATTAAAGCTACCTCATTATTCCAGGGTTTTGTTTTGCACTATTTTATTTATGTTTGTAATTGATAGATTTATGTCTTTGCACTGTACTGGTCACATGTCAGTGATAAAAATCGGATTCTTCTGATTCTGATTCACATGCATCTACTACCCTTGTCCTTTTCAGCGATGAAGGTCACAGAATTGAGACACGTTGTTGGAGAAGTCTAGATACGTGACTGCAGGTCACTTAGTAGATGACACAAGTGGTAGATGAAGCCTTATTGAAGATGGAGGAAATGTATAGGGTAACAATCAAGCGAGCTACTTTATCCTGGATGTTATCAAGTTTTTTAAGCGTTGGGGGAGCTGCACTCAGTTGGACAAGTGGAAGTATTCCACAACGTTTCTGATCAGTGCCATATAGATGATGGAAATCACAAAGCTAAATCACCTGCTGCAGAATACCCAGCTACTGACCAGCAAATATTCAGCTGATCTAGTTAAGTTTCTGGTTAATGACAATGTAAAATACTATTAATCAGCCTGAGTAAGAATGAGGTCAGTTCTTACTGCATGCAGATTCAAACTGCCTTACCTGACTTTGAACACTTATTTTTGAAAGTATGCTTTTTAAATGAACTCAGCTCAATCTCTGGAAAGCCTACAGAACATCAAGCAAGAGTTCAATGGAACTGGAGTAAAAAAAAATCAAAGAAACTGCAAATGCTGGAAATCTAAAACAAGAACAGAAAACACTAGAAATACTCATCAGGTCAGGTCAACTCTGTGGGAAGAGAAACTGAGTCAACATTTCAGGCATAGAGCCTTTGTCAGAACTGAAAAGGAGAAAAAAAGCTTGTAAAGTTGCAGGGGGGGGGTTGGGAAGGGAGATGTCTCTGACAGGGTAAAACTGGGGTGACCAGGGGGATAACCTGTAAATAAAGTTATCTAGTCAATGAGTGCATGGGAGCAGCTAGAAGGTGAAGACGTTGACAGAAGAATTGGAACTGGAGTGCAATTCAGTTTCAGTCTGCCAAAGACATGTGACAATCACCATTTTAATCAAATAGGTCAGTAATTTGACTGTTGATCACACCTAATGTTTGATGACTCAGAATCAGGTTTATTATCACTGACATGTCGTGAAATTTGTTGTTTTGAGGCAGCAGTACAGTGCAAAACATAAAGACATAAAAATCACTACAAG
The DNA here is from genome assembly GCF_009764475.1 of Pristis pectinata. NCBI lineage: Eukaryota > Metazoa > Chordata > Chondrichthyes > Rhinopristiformes > Pristidae > Pristis > Pristis pectinata. Next base: position 109,332,349 of record NC_067409.1, read on the forward strand.
TTCCAAAAATCAAGTTCAAGGAGGACACAAACTCATACATGCAACTCCACAACATCATGATGCATGTATACAGGGTCAGTTTTCACTCTGGTAACTTCTCACTCAACCTCTCCACCACTGCTCATAAGCCTTGTGATATCGGTATGAAGTCATCCATTTGAATACCCACCAACCAACGTGAAGAAAGGAACTTACACTTTTGATTCAACCATGAAGTCTATCCCTTGTCACCGACTCCACAACAATGAGTTTAAAGTACTTGTACTTCTAAGTCCTACATTGGTTCACTCGATCTTAGGTCTAAAATCCCCGTTAGCATTATTGGCTTCGTATCTCAACCTGCCAGTTTTGGACCACCATGCCATGATCTCCTCATACCCCCTCAGCAACTGGATGCATTTACATAGAAGCTTTGGCAAGAAAGTAGCCCAAAGCATTCACTGATGTACACATTGTCCAACCTCTGTGGAACTCAAGTGTGCTAAGTTGAGCAATCGATTTGTTTACAATGCCTGCGCATTCGGATAATGGATTATATATTAAACTGAAGAAGATTGAGAAAAAGAATTATAAAGCTATAAAAGTGCAAATGGCACTTTACTGGCATACTGAAATATAAAAATTAAAAAATTCCAGGACAACTGGTCTCAATCTTCCACAAATATATTAAAGTTTCTACAGTCAGGAGTTGGATGCTGACTTTCAAGTTTTCCTGCCCCTGGCCATGCGTCAGTTTTATCTTCACATAAATTGCAGGCTCTGCAATACCAGTTCGGGATGTATCAATCTGATCTCTTTTCAAAACCATTTTTGAGCTTTAAACTGCAGCTTTAATATATTGGATATCACCATCCTGTATTGTGCCTTGAAAATGTGCTATTGAATCAGAGCAGCATGTCACATGGCAAGATTTCCCTCTGCAGCAGGCCCATCAACAGTACATCAACCATCACATTCATGAAAGGTCCCAAAATACTTAAATGAAGTGAATTTGGCTCATCTATCGTCATCCACCCAAAACAAAGTTATCTGAGCACTATGGTGGAGGCATTCATTCAAGTATTGAAAATCTCCCCATTAGAACACAGCCTATCTTTAACAAGCTCATATCAAAATTCAAACTTGTCAACTAGCATTGCTACATTTACAGTTGTACTCCTGACAGTAATCATCAGATATCATTTGATAAGATTATTTCTCTAATGCCAAAAAGCCTTAAGTCACTCCCTCCTCAAGACTTGCAAGAAAATAGTTTTTCTCTTGAATGTCCCATTTCTCAGTAAGATGATCTGATAAGAGTAGAATAAAGTTGCATCACTTTCTGACGCAGATTAACATTCTATCACAGAGTCATTGAGCTGTACAGCAGAAAAACAGGCCTTTTACCCCACCTTGTACACGCCAACTGTGATGCCTATGTGTGCTAATCCCACTTACCCACTTTAGATCCATATCCCTCCACTTTAGGAGGAAATAGCGAGACATCTGGATAGAAGTGGTTCCATCAGGCAGACACAGCATGGATTCAGGAAGGGTAGGTCCTGTTTGACAAACTTACTGGAGTACTTTGAGGATATATGAGCGCAATGGATAGAGGGGAACAGGTAAATGTTGTATACTTGGATTTCCAGAAGGCATTTGATAAGGTGCCGCATAAAAGACTTATCCATAAAATAAGGATGAATGGAGTTGGGGGTAATGTATTAGCATGAATAGAGGATTGAAGGCAGAGAGTTGGGATAAATGGGTCTTTCTCTGGTTGGCAATCAGTGGTGAGTGGGGTGCCACAGGGGTCGGTGCTAAGCCCGCAACTGTTCACGATATACATTGGAAGAGGGGACCGAGTGTAGCGTATCTAAGTTTGCTGATGACACTAAATTGAGTGGAAAAGCAAATTGTGCAGAGGATGCGGAGAGTCTGCAGAGAGATATAGATAGGTTAAGTGAGTGGGCAAGAGTCTGGCAGATGGAGTACAATGTTGGTAAAAGCGAGGTCGTCCACTTTGGAAGGTAAAATAGAAGATCAGATTATTATTTAAATGGTGAAAGATTGCAGAGGGACTTGGGAGTGCTTGTGATGAATCGCTAAAGGTTGGTTTGCAGGTGCACAGGTTATCAAGAAGGCAAATGGAATGTTGGCCTTCATTGCTGGAGGGATTGAATTTAGGAGCAGGGAGGTTATGCTACAACTGTACAGGGCACTGGTGAGGCCGCACCTGGAATACTGCGTGCAGTTCTGGTCTCTTTACTTGAGGAAAGATGTACTGGCTTTGGAGGTGGTGCAGAGGAGGTTCACCGGGTTGATTCCGGAGATGAGGGGTTTAGCCTATGAGGAGAGATTGAGTTGCCTGGGACTATACTCGCTGGAATTCATAAGAATGAGAGGGGATCTTATAAAATTATGAAAAGGATAGATAAGGTAGAAGCAGGAAAGTTGTTTCCACTGGTAGGTGAGACTAGAACTGGGGGACAAAGCCTCAAGATTTGGGGGAATATATTTAAGACGGAGATGAGGAGAAACTGCTTTTCCCAGAGAGTAGTGAATCTGTGGAATTCTCTGCCCAGGGAAGCAGTGGAGGCTACATCACTAAATATATTTAAAACACAGTTAGATAGATTTTTGCATAGTGGAGGAATTAAGGGTTATGGGAAAAAGGCAGGTAGGTGAACCTGAGTCCATGGCCAGTTCAGCCATGATCTTATTGAATGGCGGAGCAGGCTCGACGGGCCAGATGGCTGACTCCTGCTCCTATTTCATATGTTCTTATCTATTCCTTTCCTATTCAAGTACCTGTGATTATTCTGGCTTCTGCCTTCTTCCTTTCCAGTCCTGATTAAGAGTCTCGGCCCGAAACGTTGACTGTTTATTTCCCTCCATAGATGCTGCCTGACTTGCTGAGTTCCTCCAGCACTTTTTATGTATTGCTCCAGATTCCAGCATCTGCAGAATTTCGTGTGTCCCTGTATGAAAGCCTTTTAAATGCTCCAATAGTATCTGCCTCTACCACTTCCTCTGACAACTTGTTCCAGATACCACCACCCTGGGTGTAAAATCTCATTTGGAATTCCTGCCCTCTCACCTTAAACATATGTCCTCGAGCTTTAGACTCCCTTACAATGGGGAAAAAAGACCATCTACCTTATCTATGCCCCTCATAATTTTCATAAACCTTTATAAGGCCACTCGTCAACCTCCTGCATTCCAGTGAGAATAAACCCTGTCTATCCAATCTCTCCTTACAAGTAAAGCCCTCCATTCCAGCATCATGATGAATCTCTTCTGCACTTTCTCTAATGCTACCACATTCTTCCTATAGTGTGGCAACCAGAACTGTACACAGTGGTCCAAGTGTGGCCTGACTAATATTTTATACAGCTGCAACATGATATCTTAACTCTTACACTCAGTTCCTTGGCCTTTGAAGGCAAGCATGCCAAGTGCCTTCTTCACTACCCTGTGTCTGCATTTTCAGGGAGCTATGAACTTGCACCCCAAGATCCCTCTGTACATAAACACCCGAGGGCCTCGACTTCCTCAGGAGGCTAAAGAAAGTCAGTATGTCCCCTTCGACACTCACCAACTTTTATCGATGCACCATAGAAAACATCCTATCTGGATGCACTAACTCAATGTAACTGCACTGTGTAATGAATTGACCTGTACAATCGGTACGCAAGACACGATTTTCACTGTACCTTGGTACAAGTGACAATAATAAACCAATACCAAAATTTACTCCATATGTCCTGTTAATACTTGACATCCCAAAATGCATTTACCCTGCACTTGTCTGGATTAAATTCCATCTGCCACCACACGACTCAACTTTCCAACTGAGCTATATCCTGCTGTATCCTTTGATTTTGCCACACAAGACATATATTTTTGTTAAACTACTTGTAACTGTAGATTAGAAAGTGACAGAGGTAGAACACTGCAGTCAGCACACTGGGTGCTAGATTTCACCATAGTGAAATTAATTAATCAGGTCACTTTTCTTCAACTGCTGTGGTCATTAAAATATTTGTTACACCGCACTCAATGTTGGAGCAGACACCTCCAGTTGCCCACCTCTGCAGCTAACCCAACCTTGTCCTCTTGGTGAGAGCAATAGCTTTCTTCTATTGCTGGGGAAAAGCATGATCCATCAGGTCCTAAATGCACTCAGTTCCTCAGATCTAGCTGTTGTCCTTGCTCTGCAAATCCATCCCAAATACACTATCTTCCCATTTTAATGTGTTATTTTCGATACAGTAGAGTGTAAAACACCCCCCGACACACACTGTAATTTTTGGACAGACAATAAAAAACTTACTGCCTCAAGATGAAAATCTGGAAACGTGATACCCCGTCCCAACATCTGTATTGTGCCCATGCATTTTCAGACCCCATTTCTATTTCCAAAGGCATTTTAGTATCAGATACAGCACAGTAACAGGCCCTTCAGGCACAGAGTCCGAGCTGACCGTCAACCACCTGGTCACATCAATCCTACATTAATCCCATTTTTAATTTTCCCACATTCTCATCAACTACACTGCCCACCCCTTCCCCAGGCTGTTCCACCACTCATCTACACGCTAGAGACAATTTAATGGCAGGCACGGTAGTATAGCGGTTAGAGTAACGCTATTACAGCACCAGCAACCTGGGTTCAATTCCGGCTGCTGTCTGTAAGGAGTTTGTACGTTCTCCCCATGACTGCGTGGGTTTCCTCCGGGTGCTCCGGTTTCCTCCCATATTCCAAAGACATACGGGTTAGGAAGTTGTGGGCATGCTATGTTGGTGCCGGAAGCGTGGCAACACTTGCGGGCTGCCCCCAGAACACTCAAGGCAAAAGATGCATTTCACTGTGGGTTTCAACGTACATGTGACTAATAAAGAAATCTTATTAGCCTACCAACTCGCATGCTTTGGGACCTTTGAGGAAACTGGAGCACCTCGAGGAAACCCACAAAGTCATAGGGAGAACATGCAAACTCCACACAGACAGCCACTGAGGTCAGGATCAAACCCAAGTCTCTGGTGCTAGGAGGTAGCGACCCTACTAGCTGCACCACTGAGCCAGCTATTTTTTCTTCCCCCATCCCTAACCTAGCCTAAGCTCCCAAAACTTAGCCCCTCCACTCCCCAAGTTGTCCCACCTGCCTGCTTTGCAGCCACTCCAATACTAATAAAGGACTTCACTTTAAAGTCTCTGAAGTAAGTTCTATAGGTGAATTTTGGGAGGCCAACTCTTTTGCAAACATTCCTTTAGGTCTTTCCACTATTATGTGTATATTTTCCTTCTCTGTCACTGGGTCAACATGCAACTCCATTCTCTGAAATTCTCTCCAAGAACATCCCCTTCTGAAAATGCTTCAAAATGCAGAGCAAGAAGTCCTTTTCACAAAATCTTGCTACTTCTTAATTAGATCACAAAAACTCAAAGTCCTTCCTACCTTAGGAAACTTAACTTTATTAAAGGTTCTTTGTGAATTAAAATTTGTTTTACAGAACAAGGCCTGCAATGCTTTCATACCAATACATTAAACAAAGATTTTGTCAAAAAGCATGAACCAAACAAGGCAAGAAAAAACTACCCACAGCCAGCAAGTACTCTGCCCACCTCTCAAAAGACAACTGAATCCTGCATTTTAACCTGCCACAATGCCAAATTAAATGGAATTCTTTTAAATATGCTTTGTGGCAAATATGCAATATCACATTCATGCAGTATCTTATTTATCAAAGAATAGGTAACATTTCTGCACTATTTCTCAAGATAACTTCTCCATCAATAAGCAAGTTTCCCACTACAAAATTAGAAGTAGATAGGCTCACAAGTCCTCACTAATGAATGGCTAAACTCACATGCAGCAAATCGGGGGGGGGGGGGGGGGGGGGGGGGGGGGGGGGGGGGGGGGGGGGGGGGGGGGGGGGGGGGGGGGGGGGGGGGGGGGGGGGGGGGGGGGGGGGGGGGGGGGGGGGGGGGGGGGGGGGGGGGGGGGGGG